>NC_052644.1:14990558-16190558 GCF_016161935.1 Mauremys reevesii
TTTTCCCTGTTCTTCATTGTCTGAGCTGCAAGCAGTGCATGGATAGCAAACCAAGGGTGACAGCAGCTCTGTAGACTGAACCACAGCACTCCAGGGATCACTCGGGATTACAACCATCAATATTTTGTGATCTAAAAATGACCATTTTTAGAAAGTGAGAGGGTTTTGCTGAACATTTTCATTTTTTCCAAAGTTTCCATTTATTCAAAGAAAAGTTTAAAATATTTTTGGGGTTTTGTAAAAAAAAAAATAACAACTGAACATTTTTTAGAAATTGAACACTTTCATGTTTTCACATGATTTTTAAAAACGATTTCACATTTTGCATTCCTTCCTTCCCCATTTTTCCTTTTTCCCACTCAAGAAAAGAGTAAAAATGGGGAAAAATATTAAAACAAATATTTTTCTACAAAAATTGGAAAACACTTTTTAAAACAATTGCAAAAATCTTTACTCCTTTTTCCACCTTGCTGTTTTCTGGGCACTGGTTATAATAGGTAGTCTCAGACTGACCCACTCACTTGAGCATCTGAGCTCCTCCAAATATCCCCTGTCCAGCTGCTCTGCAGAGCTGGGACTCCATCCCAGTGGTGAAAATGTGCCCAGCCACCATCCCAGGACAATCCACTTCTGCATCAATTATACTCTGCAAAGTTGATCTCCAAAACTGTTCTGCTTTGTACTCCTGACAGATTTCCCTTGGGGCCCTCTAGCTGCTTGGCTTCTTGCAGATGTGTGTTAATGTCTCATTCACAAGACTTTCTGTCCCACATGTTTCTTTGGCCTTTTGCCCTGTGTCCCCACTCTGCTTAGTCACACCAATTCTGACTCCTCACCTGCTCAGAGTCACTTCTGGACGCTCTTTCTCAACTTCCTGTGCCCTTCTTCCTCATCCATCAGTGACTCCAATAAGCTGGACAGCAGGACCTCAGGAACCCAGAATGAGTAAAGCAGGAACAGTCAGTGCAGAAGTAGCTGGAGCTGAGTGTGCAGTGATGGGGTGGAGGAGACTAAGCAGGTGGGGAAGCCAGTGCAGTCCTGTGGTAGGTGTCCTTGGGGGTGAGGGAGAATTCACTCCCTCTGCAGAGGCTCCCGCCACAAGGCCCAGAACCCCAAATATGTCTCTTTTTTGTCCAGAAGGTGAATTACGCCTCTGGGGATCTGGATCCTTCTCACCAGGAGGGGCTGAGATCAGGATGGAGGCAAAAAGTTCAGGCTCATCCAACATCCCAGGCCTCCTAATCATCTAGTGACCTTTCACCCTGGCCCAGCTGTGCTTTCAGCCAGGGGCTGTCTCAGTCCCCAGGCAGTGAGATGGAATAGGAGGGCAGTTTCCCCTCAGTGATATGTTTCCTTGACTAAAAAGCAAACCAGGCCCTTCAGTTCTCAATCTTCCAGCCCTAGAGACGCTGGGCGGTTGGGGCAGGGAAGGGGGTGGTGCCGGGGCAGGAAAATGGGGAGTGGTGATTTAATATGAGACTCCGAGGAGGGGACAGGAGCAGGTCAGGGAGATGCTGTGGTGTCTCTTGCTGCCTGGAGCCCCTGCAAACTCTCTAGGGTCTGGGAGCAGGCAGGTGTGGGCTAACTGGAGCATCCAACGCGGGGGAGCAGACAGGAGCAGATCAGAGCAGAGAGAGAGAGACCGGAGCTTCCCTTCTGCTGGAAGTCAGATTAAAGCAGAGGGGGCAGGTGGGATAGGGTACAGACTGGGCTGTTTCCATCCCAGTTGGTTCCCCACTGCCCAGATGATCCTGTCTCTGTGCCTTTTGCTTCATGGTGAGTATCCAGGAATCCTGTAAGTTAATTCGTGATTAGTGTTGGGAGGAAAAGAGCTGAGACTCAGCACCTGGCACAGGACTGTGGGCGGCAGGGAGAGAAATGGAACCAGTGTAAACACCTGAGTGTGAGAGCGCTACTGGGCTTTCAGACCCTCCAGCTGGTGTGGAATGGGTGTCAACTCCACTGAGTCAATGAGAGCACATCCCCAGCTGGCGCAGAATCAGTGTAGCTCAATCTGGAATTAATGCCAGTTTACGCCGTATCTGAGATCTGGCCTTCTAGAGAGCTGCCGGGAAAGGCCAAAGTCTGTGTGCGCAAGGAATCTATCACGCCCCAGAACTACTGTATGGCCTGGTTTGCTTCTTCAGCAAAACGTGAATCAAAAGAATTTTATTTTCTCCTTTCTATTAAGGCAGTGTTTGTCCCGCATGGAGGGATGTCAGACAAGGTGGCGATTTTATCTCCAGCACTAACCACATGGCACCTTTCTGTTCCCAGTGCTGAGTCCCAGTGGCCAGGAGATCTGCTCAGCGCCCGGTGAGTCTGTCTGTCTGTCGCCACACACACACTCCTCGTGCCAGAGTGGTTTTGTATTGATAGAAAAGGCTTTCCAGCTGCAGAAGATTATTAATTACTTGTATTACTAAGTGGCCCCCAAATGTCCCTTCCAGGGATCTGTAGGCTCCATCACGCCAGGTGCTGCACACCAGATATGAAGCTCTGGTCCTCGGCCCCAAAGATCTGACAATCTCAAATCTGACATTATCCAACTGTTACCCAGCTGTACTGAAATAAGAGCCTGCACCAGGACATTGTGCAGACTCCTGAAGCCCTTTGGAGAAGCAGAGCTCCTCCTGCCCTGCCCCCAAAGGGGTTTCAGTGCTATGGAGTGACCTGCAACGGTGAGCTATCCTGCCGTCACTGCACAGCTCTCCAGGCCCTCACAATTCCATGGAACATCCCATGGTCCCCGGGGGCTACCTCCTACAACCTCCACGCCTGTGAACTGACGGAGCCGCTTAATGAGCTGCTTCTATGACAACCAGCTTCCTCTGGCAAACTGCTCCCCTGGGCTTCCCTGAAACAAGCACCACCTACAGCCCCATTAATGACTTTCTACCCATTCCCCTTCCTAGGAGCCTCTCCTGGCCCCCATCCTCTATCTGAGCCAGATCGCCTGCCCAGAAGGAGACTCCTGTGCTTCTCCAGTGCAAGCCCATGCCTCCGAGCTCCCACTCCCAGCCACCCGCATCGCCTTCTCTGTAAGGATCGGAGAGGAGATTTCATCCCCAACAGGCTTTCAAAGGAGAAGGTCACCTACAACTATGACCACGTGGTGTCCATGGGCAGCTCTGGGAATTACTTCCTGTGGGTACGAGGATCAAGTGACAGCAATAACCAGGTGACCAGATCCCAGCTCAGCCCTGCCCAGCAACTCAGCATCACCAATAAGGGGGATGAACACTCAGAGTAAGTACACCTGTCCATGCGAAGACAGAGACAGAATCCAAAGACAGATAGCTGAGCGACAGTGGTGATGGGCAAAAGTAAGTTGTTACATCTCCACGCCACCCACTCTTATTGGCAGGCCTCACAGAACTATTAGTGACTAAGCAGCAGTGGAGGTTGGCTGGCTCTCTGGAGCAGATAGTGGTTAGTTAAAGGCAGCATAGCCAGGTTACATAAATCTTGCACAATCCTCTGAAAGGCAGCAAGACAAAGTGGATGAGACCGGGGGAGTCCTGCACAGAGACCTCCACTCTATTCCCAGCTTTGTCTCAAGTGAACTTTGTGCAACCCGATGTTGTCCATACAAGGGGTGAATGACAGCTGTCACCTATACCATAACGGCAGGAGCTCTTCTAGTACTCTGGGGCTGTGGAAATGCACAGAGAAGTTAATAACTCGGTGGAAGAGTTGGGCACAGAACAGCATCTCCCGGTTTGTAGCTGAGAGTCACCCCAGGCTCCAGGACGCCGTGTGGGGAGTTCATGCCCACACAACTATGATGCCACTGGGACAGGGCTACAAATGCCCATGATGTGTGTGACACTTGGACAGGTCTGACGGAGCCAGGTGAGCCCCTTTGGGGAGGTTTCCAGTCGGGGAACAGTCATGTCCCTTTGGATTGGTGCAGGGGCTGGGCTCAGCCATCACAGTCGTGTTTCTACCTGGAGGCACTGACAGGCCCAGATTCTCCTTGTCCCCATTGCCCAGGCCAGGCGAGCAGCAGTGGAGAGGAGTCAGACCCCACAGCTCACAGAGACGCCTTGGGCCAGACCCTGCATCCGAGCCCGGCTCTGTCCCCCCAGCCTCCTCGCTGCATAGAGACTTTGGGGCAAACTCACCCTGGGTAACCTCTGCCTGCAGCACTTACACCGGGGAGACCCAGTTCTCAACTCCCTGAACCTCAGCACTGGGCGTGAGCTGGGCCTAGGCCTGGTGCTGCCCCAGGCACAGGGTGGCTGGGGAATGTCGCCCGTGCACACAGCCCATCACACAACCCGCTCTGCCCACCACGCGAGCCCCGGGCTGTCTGAAGTGTGCAGGGGTCTCCAGCACATTCAGGTCCCCGAGGGTGCTCTGCAGACAAGTTCCTCGGCGGCGCAGGAAATCCTGGCTCAGGGCTTCTTGGGGCATTTTCATCCCCATGGAGCTTCGACCTCAGTGCCAGGGATCAATGAAATGTTGGTTTGTTAAATGGACAGTGACGCCTCGCTGAGTCTGCAGTGGGGAAACTCAGTGTGAAACTCAGAGCAAGAGAGAGAGTCCAGGACAAGCCCTCAGCTGTTGTATACTGTCAGAACCTTATTGACTCGACTGGAGGGACGCCAATTTAGACTCGCTGGGGTTCTGGTGCTTGGTCTCCAGCAGAGCTATGCTGATTTACACCCGCTGGGGATCTGGCCCCAGTGGCTGGTAGAACTGCTCTGTCTGTCGCTGTGAGGCTGCAGGCCTCTCCCACACAGTGCGATTCTCTTGCCCTTGTCCCACAGGCAGCACGAACAGCAGCAGAGGAGCAGAGGAGCCGACCCACACAGGTAACGGGCTATTGCTGTGTCACACCCTGATTATCAGAGCCTGGCTCTGTGCCCCCAGCTCTGGCCTCAGGGCATAAAGTCTGGGCCAAATTCACCCCGGGTGGGTAACTCCTCGGCCTGCAGGGCAGTAATCCCTGGCTGAGCTGGGCACCGCGGGTGCACCTCCAGGGCAGAAGGGGCAGCACAGCCCTGCATCGCTTAGGTACCACTTCCATCCTCACCTGTGGACAGAGCTGGTGCCAAGGCTCATGCTGCCCTCTGCCTCAGGCTGCCAGCCAGACTGGAGAGGGGTGATAGGGTCTGGGCTGCTGCATCTATCACTGGCTCTTGTGAGGCCTTGCAGAGAGTCCCAGTGAAGCCTGAGCAAACCTGGGCTGTTCCTCGCTTCTCCGACCTCTCAGGGCTCTGCTGGGCAAGGAGGAGCCTCCCTAACAGCCTCCATCACTTAGGCCTCCTGTTGGGGAATGTGCCCCTGCAGCATGATCCTCTTAGATCTAGGCCTCTGGGCGCCACACAGGGTCCCTGTTAACCAGCAGCTGCTCTGTGTCTAGTGCTGGCACTGCAGTCCCACATGGCTGTCACCATGTCCCTTTCCATGTTGCAGGGCTGGTCATGTCCCTCGCCATCTGGGCCGCCCACTGTGCCCTGGTCCTGCTCCTCCTGGTGTCTTCGCCCGTCATCACCTCGTGCTGGAGAAATGGAACCTGCCCAAGCCCACGGGGCTGGAGGAGACTCCTGAGGAGAGCAGCAGCAGCAAGCGGGAGAGGGGCTGGGAATCCCACTGACCAGCTGTGAGCAGGGAAGACACCAGGACCAGCTCTGAGCGGAGTGTTGGGGAGTCACCATTGGTCAGTGCTGCACAACAGGCCCTGGGTTACAGTCTTTGCCCAGGTAACTGCTGCAGTCTCCTTCAGTCTCCCCTCTCTTCACTGACAGGGTCTCTGTCAGTCACTCTGCCCTGCATCCTGCAGCCCTCTGCTCACTCCCAGCCAGGCCAGGGACACACCGAGCTCTGTCAGAGCTGAGCCCATGAACTGCACCAGCCAGACAGCCCAGCCCAGCTCCTTCCTTTGTACACATAATCTCATCTTCAGCAAGGCTGAAAATTTAGGGGGAAAGGATGGGCTCCTCGTTAAACTGTGAGGATGGGACTTCTGAGAGATTGGGGTTCAAGTTCCTGCTCTGCCCCAATTCCTTGGGCCTGTCATTTCATTTCTCCAGACCTCAGCTCCCCATCTGTGAAATGGGGACAATAATTCTGTCTTGTCTAAGAGGAGAATTTTCAAAGCCCTAAGGGATTTAGGAGTGTGATGATTCTCTGTGCCCACTGCCTTCCTTGTGCTCCTAAATCCCTTGGGTTCTTCTGATAATTTCCCCCCTCCCAGATTGGGAACTCTTCTGAGTGGGGGCTGTCTCTCACTAAGGGTTTTTCTGCAGTAGGACTATACTGGTGAAATTAAACCACTACAGTCATCCTGGGAGATCCCCTCACAGGGACACGCTTATTCCAGAATCAGAGAGCCTTGAACTGGGGAAGATTGGTCCTGGCTGGAGCGGGGTCCAGTGTGTTACTGACAAACTGTAACCTGCTTGTACCATCTGTTCGGGTGAGAGACTGTTTGATTAAAATCTTGCTTAGTCTATTTAAGTTAGAATTTAGTCTGTGAATTTGTTTTTCTGTCTTAGGTAACCAACTTTGATCTCTATGCCTGCTATTTAGAATCACCTAAAATCTGTCTTTCTGGAGTTAATAAATCTGTTTTATATTTTACCTAAACCAGTGTGTTTTGGTTGAATTGCTTGGGAAATCTCACCTCAGATTACAAAGGTTCGTACATGTCCATTTTCCTATGAAGAAGTGGAGAACTTAATAGTTTACACAGTCCAACAAAACCTTGAGCAATGTAAAATGATATATTGCTGGGGTGTAGGTCTGGGAGCTGTGAACTGGCTGAGCCTTCCTACTGATGGTTCACGAGTGGCTGGGAGATCATTCATGTAACTCAGCTGGGTGTGTCCCTGCCTGTGGATGGCTGTGTAAGTGCAGTGCCTGCCAGACCCTTGTAACTTGACATTAGCATCACAGTGTGAGGGACAGCACAGGTTGCTGGGTTTAGAGGGCTCATGGTCCCACAGTCCAGGTTACACCCTGGGGGCCCTGTCACAATAAGCTAAACTGACAAAGCCCTCATACACTGGAATAAGAGTGTCTCCTGGGGAGTTATCCCAGGATAGCTGTAGAAGGTTAGTTAGACTAGTATACTTCTGTTGGTCAATTTCCTGCAGACTACCCTTAGTGTCTATGTAGCACCCAGCACAAAGGGGCCCTGACCTTGGCTAAGGTCTCTAGTGGGTCCTGTTATATAAATAATAATGGCAAAATGCAGTCAGGGCTCGTGGACAGGTCCTGGACAAGAGGCCAAGCTGTTCTGCTTTGATATTCCATACCCTAGCTGGGTATTCTTCTGTCTCCAGTGTAGACTTGCGATTCTGATGTCAGACTGAGAGTGTAACCCACACGCCTAATAGGAGATATCTCTGTAAAGATCTAGAGAGAAGTGGGAGATGAATACATTGTGATTGGGGCATGATTGCTAGGCAGATGCACAATTAGCATTGCACACCCACAAGTTTGAAATTGGGTGCATTACTTTTGGGCATGCTCAGTAGGCTCCTGTAGCTGGACACATACACTGCACTGAAAGCAAGTAGTCAGGCAGCTGCTTTACAGAAAACCATGTGACCTGCATGGGCTGGGAGAAGCTCAGCCACAGGAGCAAAAAGCAAGTTGTTTCAATCTCTAAATTACTTTGCAGCAGGTTAGTGCTATTGTTGACTTTCCAACAGAGACACATAAGCAGTGTTAGTTATTAAAAAAAAAGGACAGGGAGGAATAGGCACCGACTTTCCCTCTGCCCCGTGGGTGCTCAAACACCCCCCCACCCCACCCCTGCACTGCCCTCGCCCCACCCCCATTCTACCCCTTCCCCAAAGTCCCTGCCCCACCCCAGCTTTTCCCACCCCATCCCCATCCCCTGCCTGCCCCCATTCTACCCCATTCCCAAATTCCTGCCCCTGCCCTGCCTCTTCTCCACCTCCTCCCCTGAGCGTGCTGCATCCCCGCTCCTCCCCCTCCTCCCCGAAAGTCTAAAACGCTGCCAAACAGCTGTTAGGCAGCGGGGGCTGGGAAGCACTGGGAGGGAGAGGGAGGAGTGGGAACACGCACATTCTTGGGGGAAAAGGAGACAAGGATCAGGTAGCTTGGCTGCCTGTGGGTGAGACCACCCGCTATTTTTTCCCATGGATGCTCTGGGGCTGGAGCCAGCGCCTATGAGAGGAGGGAAAACTAACTTCTTTCATTTTAATTGTATATCTTAAATGTTACTGAATCTAGTTAAATTCACTTAACAAGTCTGGTTCACCAACTCTCATCTTATTTACATGTAATATTAAAGAAAAATCTTCTAGATTTGCTGTTCTTAGTTTTTGAATTTTTTTTCATTTATATGCTTAATGCTAATTAATTAGTGAATTAGGTAACTAAGTAATTCCACAGTCCTGCAGAGGAGAAAAAGCCTGCAAGAATTCCAGTTAAAAACCTATTTAAACAAGAGAAAAATATTTTATAGTGCTTTTCACTCAGCAAACTATATAAAGTTAATAAAGAAAGACTCTAAAACACAGGTGAATGCAATCTAAGCTTTTAGAACTGTACATTACTTCTCAACATTTTGAAATAAATAACCCTGTTTAAATATATTTCTTTTCTTTTGATTTATATTTATATATAACTAAAATAAAATGTAAATTATAGCCTTGTTATTTAGTCAAAATTAAGCTATTGTTATTATCATTATAAACATTCATAAAATTAATTCTTAAACAATTACGTAAATTTCTTTAATTCTTTTTAACTTAATTGTAACAGGTTAATCCTATGTAATCATTGCTGAAAATCCTCAAAAATCTAAATGTTGGTTCTCCATGTTCTCTTATTCCACTTTACCTATTGTTTCCATGTATTTCCATGCCCAGACCTGAAGAACTCTATCTATACTCATAAGCTTCTCTCCCACCAACAAAAATTGGTTCAATAAAAGATATTATCTCACCCACCCTATTTTTTCAGATACACATTAATGCTGCCATCTACTGACCAAAGCTATTGTTGCAACTGTGCAAATTTGTCTGGTGTTTTTTGACTCTACACCAGAGTTTCATGAACTTCTCCATCCCATGGAGCTGAGTTGGCAAGCTGGGGTCTGGAGCCAGCCCTGCAGTCACAGACCAGGACCCCATTGTGTCAGGCGCTGTACAAACCGAGAACATGAAGACAGTCACCCCGATGTAGATCAGCAACATGGCTTGAACCCTGTGTCAGATACCTAGTTCAGGCCCTTGTTATCTGAACCACATGAAGCTTCTTTTTAGCCCAGTTCCTGGAGGACGGGACAAACCCATTCTCAACAGATTACACAAGTGCTTCCTTGTCAGCTGTAGAATATGGTTTAACAAGAAATGTGGCTTTTACTCCAGCTCTGGGAGAGGGGTGTGGCTTATGTTGAATGGAAATATGAGAACCCAGCCTGTGTCAGTCACTCTGAAAAGTGGTTGGTGCAGTAAATGACCCCGGGTTAGGTGCCTGGCCTAGGCTGACCAAGGGACAGCTGGTGGCAAAGGGACCCTTTTGGCTAATAAATGACTGAGTGGCTAAGGCACTGGATTGCTATTCCATTGCACTCTGCCTGCCTGGCTTCAAAGGTTATCAAGCGCAATTAGCAGATGTGCTTGTTTTCTTTTTTTCCCTGCACCTCCAGAGGCCTGGAGGAGGAAATCAGCAGTGATCTTTAAAAAGGAAACAAGAACCAGGAGTTATAGACAAGTCAATCTATCTACCATATCTGGGAAGATACTTGAACAAATTATAAAACAATCAGGTGGCAAGCACCTGGAGGAGAACAGGGTTATAAGGGGCAAATTGTCCCGTGGCACCTTGTAGACTAACAGACGTATTGGAGCATGAGCTTTCATGGGTGAATACCCACTTGCCGGATGCATGTAATGGAAATTTCCAGTAGCAGGTATAAACATGCAGGCAAGAATCAGGCTAGAGATAACGAGGTTAATTCAGTCAGGAGGATGAGGCCCTGTTCTAGCATCCTCTCACACCTCAGCTGTTAGTCTATAGGATGCCACAGAAGCTTTGCTGCTTTTGCAGACCTACACTAACACGGCTACCTCTGATACTTGAGGGTTATAAGGAATAGCCAGCATGTTCTTTTCAAGAGCAAATCATGACAAACCAATCTAACTTCCTTCTCTGACATGGTTACTGGCCTAGTGGAATGGGGGGAAGCAATAGAAAGGATATATCTTGGTTTTAGCAAGACTTCTGAATCAATCCCTCATGACATTCTCAGAAGCAATTTAGGGAAATGTGAGGAAGATGAAATTACTATAAGGTCTGTGCACAGCTGGTTGGAAGATCATGCTCAAAGCATAGTTATCAATAGTTCACTGTCAAACTGGCAGGGTGTATCTATTGCAGAGGTGGGCAAACTTTTTGGCCCGAGGGCCACATCTGGATATGGAAACTGTCCAAGGGGACATGAGTGGTTACGAAACTGGGGGCTGGGGTGTAGGAGGGGGTGATGGCTCTGGCTGGGAGTGTGGACTCTGGGGTCAGGCCAGAAATGAGGAGTTCAGGGTGCAGGAAGGGGCTCTGGGCTGGGGCAGGGGCTTGGGGTGCGTGTGTGTGAGGGCTCTAGCTGGGAGCATGGGCTCTGCGGTGGGGATGAGAGATGGGGGGTGCAGGAGGGTGCTACAGGCTGGGACCACGGGATTTGGAGGGCAGGAGGGGGAATCAGGGCTGGGCCAGGGGTTGGGGTGTGGAGGAGGCCAGGAGTGAAGGGTCCAGGTGGTGCTTACTTCAAGCAGCTCCTGGAAGCAGTGGCATGCCCCCTTCTGTCTCCTATGTGGAGGCACAGCCAGGTGGCTCTGTGTGCTGCCCCGTCCACAGGCGCCACCTGCAGGTCCCATTGGCTGTGGTTCCTGGCCAATGGAGCTGCTAGGGCGGTGCTTGGGGTGGGAGCAATGTACAGAGTCCCCTGGCTGCCCCTACACTTAGGAGCTGGAGAGGGGACATGCAACTGCTCCCGGGAGCCACGTGGCATGGGGCAAGCCCACAACCCCACTCTCCAGCTGGAGAACCAAAGCGAGGCAAGCCCCAGACCTCTCTCCCTAGTGGGAGCTCAAGGGCCAGATTAAAACGTCTAAATGCTGGATGTGGCTCTCCAGCCATAGTTTGCCCACTCCTGATCTAGTGGGATCCCACACAGTTCGGTCCTAGGTCTGGTACTATTCAATATTTTCATTAAAGACTTGAATAATGCAGTCTCAAAGTAAAATTCCCAGCCTGCTCTAGTGCTTGTCACTATGAATTGTTTCCTCAGTGCCACTGGTATATATGGTGCTGTACAGTCAGGAAATATACAACACTGTCCCTGCCCTGACATCCTGCTGTGTATTACACTCTTGACTAGAATATTAAACCGCCCAGCATCCTTTGCCAAAGTCCTTAGTATGTCTGTGGCCTGGCCTAGCTGCTCAGTCAGTCTGTCAGTGTCAGGTCTTGAATATGCACCAGATCTGGATGCTCCACTGAGCTTCTGGAAATCTATGCTAAGACCAACAGCTTTATCTCATTCCAAGTCCACATCCCCAAATTCTAAGAAAGGTCAGAGTAGGACCCACAGCTGGGTCCTCATGGCCCATCTCCAGTTGTTCTGTTCCAGTCCAGCATCTCCCTTTACCCTGGTCCTCTTACACTGATAAGCCACAATCATCTTAGTGTTTAGAAATAGGAGCCGGTTTGGAGTCTTTAAACCGAGAGGAGACGTCTCTTTCTACCAGACAGGCTCTAGCTCAGCCAGAAGTTAGCAGCTCAATGCAGGATCCCTGGGGAGACTCTCTGGCCTGGGCAGTGTGGACATTCTGACTAGATGCCCCCTTATGGCCTTTAAATGTACGTCTATGAAAATAAACTGCCCTGGAAACCTCATGAGAACAGACTAAATGGAGAGAGAGGATGAGGCAGGTTACCACGTGAGGACAAAGATAACATTGTGAGAACGAGCTGTTTAATCCCACAACACAGCCTGTGATACACCCCGCCCTGCTGGGCTGCTAGCTCAGGGTCAGGCTGGGGAGAGCTCACTGCTGGGTGGGGGAAGAGGTGGCTGCACTGCAGAGTCTGTGGCTCAGGGCGCTGTCAGCTCATCCTGTGGTTCCCTCACTGCACAGCTACATGGAGCAGCCAGACTGTGTGTAGAGTCGCTGAGCAGGAGCCACTGCTCACAGCACAGACTCTCCTCTCCCTCTTCTGAGCAGCAGCTGATCGCTCTGTAGTCCCACAGTGTCTAGCGCCATCAATATCCCCTGCAGGACGTGGGGAAATTAGTCTGCCCTGGAGTTTGGGCCTGGTGAAAGGAGGCAGGATCTAGTCCAGAAGGAATAGGGGATGGGATGCTCTGTGAGATCAATTAAATCCCCTGTGGCAGATTTCCCAGCTTGTCTCTGATGCTTTCCTGTTTTCCAGTCCTGTCCCACCCACACTCTTCCCCTCTTTGGCTGAAAGAGCCCAGGGTCACCAGCCTTCCAGGCAGGTACAAGATTGGTCAAGGTTGGGGAGGATGGATGATCTAGTACATTGGGGATCAGGAGCCCTGCTCACTACATGACTCAGATGTGGACACCTGTGTGTCCTGGGCGCAGTCACTTAGTCTCTCTCTATCTGTGCCTCAGTTTCCATTTGTGAAATGAGAATGATACTTCCCTACCTCTTAGGATTCTGTGAGGACAAAATCCATAAACAATTATATGAGGGGCTCAGATACAATGACATGGGGTGTACAAGGACACGGAGAGCATTGACGGAAGAGCAGTTTATCTTAGCACTTCTCTAGACTGGAAAATTTACCACTGTAATTAAACCATTAGATCTTTGCTGGTGTAACTCCCACGGGGACACTCTTAGGCGGGCCTGGTCTACACTAGGACTTTAATTCGAATTTAGCAGCATTAATTCGAATTAACCGCGCACCCATCCACACCAGGAAGCCATTTAATTCGACATAGAGGGCTCTTTAGTTCGAATTCTGTACTCCTCCCCGACGAGGGGAGTAGCTCTAAATTCGACATGGCTATGTCGAATTAGGCCAGGTGTGGATGCAAATCAAACTTAGTAGCTCGGGAGCTATCCCACACTGCACCACTCTGTTGACGCCTGGACAGCAGTCCGAGCTTGGATGATCTGACCAGCCACACAGGAAAAGTCCTGGGAAAATTTGAATTCCTTTTCCTGTCTGGACAGTTAGAATCTCATTTCGTGGTTGGACATCGGGGCGAGCTCAGCAGCACCGGCAGCAATGCAGAGCTCTCCAGCAGAGGAGTTCATGTAATCTCTGACTAGAAAGAGGGACCCAGCATAGAGTGACCGAAGTCTTGGATCTGATCGGTGTGTGGGGCAAGGAGTCTGTGCTGGAGCTGCGCTCCAACAAACGGAATGCACAGACTTACGGGAAGGTCTCCAAAGCCATGAGAGACAGAGGATACAGGTGGGATGCAACACAGCGCCGCGTGAAAATCAAGGACCCCAGACAAGGCTACCGAAAAATCAAAGCGGCAAACGGACGCTACGGAGCCTGCCACCACTGTCCCACCAGTGACCGTGGACTCTGACGATGGGACAGTGTCGACGGACAGTTCCTCGGCGATGTTCGCGGACGGGGAAGATGAGGAAGGGTTTGTGGAGGACGAGGCAGGCGACAGTGCTTACAACGCTGGTTTC
Organism: Mauremys reevesii; assembly: GCF_016161935.1. Lineage (NCBI taxonomy): Eukaryota > Metazoa > Chordata > Testudines > Geoemydidae > Mauremys > Mauremys reevesii. The sequence continues at coordinate 15,004,227 of NC_052644.1, forward strand.
GACAGCCAGGATCTCTTCAGCACCTCACGGAGATCCCCAACAACCCTCCCGGCTGTTAACCGGACCCTGAATCAGGGGAAGGAGCAGTCGTAAGTGCTATAAACATGTAAACTTTTAATATTAATGGAACAGTAATCTGAACTATTTGTAAAGGAGGTCTCTATATATATGGGGATAGAACAGAAATCCTCCTGGGAGATCTCCACGAAGCTCTCCTGGAGGTAATCGAAAAGCCTCCGCAGGAGGTTCCTGGGGTGAGCTGCCTTATTGGGTGCTCCGTGGTAGCACACCTTTCTGCGCCAGGCTTTCTTGAGGTACTCAGGGAGCATTGCCTCCCCGAGCATGGCTGCATAGGCCCCTGGTTTGTGCTGGCTTTCACGCAGCATGCGCCTCTATCTCCTTCAGTGATCCTCCTCAGGGCGATCTCGCTCAGCGACTCCTGCATCTAATTAGGAAAATTACCGTAATGTTACGCCTGGTCCAAAGTATTTTTAAAAAATCTCCTGACAGACGGCGTAGCAGAGAGTTGGCACGCTGCTGCGTGACAAGCGTAACGGAAAGCCAAAGAATCAAATGGATGCTCATGGAGTGGGGGGGGGAATGAGGACGCAAGCTATCCCACAGTTCCCGCTGTGTCCGAAAATCATTTGCATTCTTGGCTGAGCTCCAAATGCTTCTAGGGTCAAACACAGTGTCCGCGGTGGGTCAGGGCATAGCTCGTCAATATACAGCCACCCCCCACCCCCAGAAGGAAAAGGGAAAGAAATCGTCTCTTGACTCTTGTAAATGTCACCCTATGTGTACTGAATGCTGCTGGTAGATGCGATGCTGCGGCACGCTACGGTAGCAACCTCGCCCCCCCTCCCCTGCCTCATGGGTGACTGAAGGTGCAAAATGACTGGTACCCGTCCTCATCATCAGCCTTGTGATAGATGGTGTAGTGCAATAGGACTGCTACCTGTCCTTGTCATCAGCCCATAAGTAGACAGCCTGCTAACCGTCTTCATCATAGTAACAGGGGGCTGAGCTCCATCAGCCCCCTCCCTTCATGTGTAAAGAAAAGATTCTGTACTGCCTGGACTATCATAGCAGCTGGAGGCTGCCTTACCCTCATTTCATTTCCCTAACAAGTCACTGTTTCTTATTCTTGCATTCCTTATTACTTCAGCATACAAATGGGGGACACTACAATGGTAGCCCAGGAAGGCTGGAGGAGAAGGGAAGCAACAGGTAGGGTTGTTGCAGGGGCACCCCCTGTGAATGGCACGCAGCTCATCATTCCTGTGGGATCTGACACAGAGCGGCTGTGCTCTGTAATTCTCTGAGACACTGCAACCCTAGTACAGTTGCCCCATATTCTAGGCAGGACTGTTTCTATTTTTAGATACTATAAAGGAGGAATTGACTCGGGGAGTCATTCCCAGTTTTATCTTGCCCCTGGCTGATCTCAGCCAGGGACATCTATGCCAGCAGCAGAAGGTACAGTGCAATAGGACAGCTACCCGTCATCACCTTGCCAATTTACATTGGTGTGGTTGATGGTGCAATATGGCTGATAACCATCTCTGCTGTCATGCAAAAGCAAATGAATGCTGCTGTGTAGTACTGCTGAATCGCCTCTGTCCGCGGCATCTAGTACACATATGGTGACAGTGACAAAAGGCAAAACAGGCACCATGGTTGCCACGCTATGGTGTATGCCAGGGCAATCCAGGGAAACGGGCTCGAAATGATTGTCTGGCGTTGCTTTCCCGGAGGAAGGAATGACTGACTACATTTACCCAGAACCACCCGCAACAATGAAATTTGCACCATCAGGCACTGGGATCTCAACCCAGAAGTGCAAGGGTCAGGGGACACTGCGATGGGGTGGAACAGGGGCAGAGTTTATGCTTTCAGGATTGCCTGCTGCAGGAGTGCGGACGAGATAGGTGCTGTGCATGGTGTTGTTCACAGACACAGACTAGACTGTGTTCATTGTTCGGAAAAATGTATCTTTGTAAGGAATTCACTACCTTTTTCCCATCACACAGCTTCGACTGTCTCCAGACTTGCCAAAGCATCCCCCTCACAGAGGCTGGCAAAGATTAGGCGGCGAAAGAGAAAGACACGGGACGAGATGATCGCTGAAGTTATGGGGTGCTCCTGAGCCGAGGCGGACCAGCAGAGCCAGTGGAGGTAGACCCTCTCTCTGTAACAGCGCTCACACAGCAAACGGGAGGAGAGGTGGCGTGAGGAAGACAAGCAGGCGACTCAAACGCTGCTTGGACTAATGAGGGAGCAAACGGACACGCTCCGGCGCCTTGTGGATGTTCTGCAGGACCGCAGCCAGGAGGACAGAGCCCCCCCGCAGTGTATCTGCAACCGCCCTCCCCCGCCACAAAGTCCCATACCTCCCATCACCCAAAGTAACCAGAAGGAGTGGCTCCAGGGGCCGTGAAAACTGTCACTGCACCCCAGCAGAGTGCTCAAGTACCCAAAAGCTCTCATACCCTAATTTTTGAGAATTCCTTCCCTTCCTGACTCACCCTAGCCCCAATCCCAGTTTCATCCCCTGACTGTCTGGTTAATTCTTAAAAATACTTTGCTGTTAATTACTGTTTCCGTCATGCTTTTTTACACAACGCTGCATTTGAAGGGGTGGGGAAGGGGGTACGGTATTGCATAGGACAGTCACCTTTAGCAGGGTACAGACACGGGGGCAGGATCAGCAGCAGGTCACACACACAGTGCAGTCAGTAGGCACCCTGGTCGGTATGAGAGGTGGTTTGCAGGTTCTGTGTGGGTGGGGGGGTACGTGACTTTGTAGCGGGGGAGGGTGGTTACAGATCTCATGCAACGGTCCCTGTCCTGGACCACAGAGCCACGCAGCAGAGGAATCTGTATCCGTCCTCCCCCGCCACAAGGCCACATAGCCCCCGCACACAGAGTCCCAAAAAGGAGGGATGGCAGGCTCCATTGAAACAACCAGTCTGGCACTGCAGACCGCTCTGGGAGCAGGAGCCTGTCATTCCTCGAGTTTAGAGGTGGTCTTTACATCACCGCACACCCTACCCAGCACAGTCTGCGTCCCAGTTTCAACCCTTTAATGCAAAGTCATCAATAAAGAAACCTTTGTAAAGTTACAGTGGAACATGTATTTTATTTTTAAACGTGTGTTGGAAGTGGGGAAGCGGGTGGATGGGGTATGTAACTGCAGATGCTAGTCAACAGTAACTTGGTAAAGAAACAGGGCAGGTTCAGTTTCTCTGTAAAGAAACTGAACAGTCACAGGTCACGCTGCTTGCTGCTCGCTGGTACTTGAAGAGTTCCTTGTCGCTGTGCAAGGCGCCTGCATAGGGCTTCACGAGCCAGGGCAGTAGCGGGTAGGCTGGGTCCCAAGGATCACTCTAGGCATCTGCACATCCCCAAGAGTTATTTTGTGGTCCGGGAAGAAACTACCTTCCTGCAGGCGTCTAAACAGAGCAGAGTTCCTGAAAACACGTGCGTCATGAACTTTGCCTGGCCACCTGACATTGATGTTGGTAAAACGTCCCCATGGTCCACCAGTGCTCAAGCACCATTGAAAAGTAGCCCTATTTCTCAGCAGCTGACTGTGGAAGAGGTGGACGATAAGGTGCGAGGAGTTGACAACGGCCATAACTGCAGCGGGCTCCGTGCTCGCAGTGCTGTGGCACCCGCGCTGTCACTGAGCAGAAAAGTGCACAAACAGATTGCCCGCAAGCGCTTTCGGGGAGGGAGGGAGGGCGTGATTGACGGTTCAATGATGACAGTTACCCAAAACCACCCTCGACATTTTTCCCCAGCATGCATTGGGGAAATCCCAGAATTCCAATGGGCAGCGGGGAGTGCGGGAACTGTGGGATAGCTTCCCACAGTGCACCGCTTCCAAAGTCGACGCTGTCCCCGTTACTGTGGACTCACACAGTCGAATTAGTGTATTTAGTGTGGATACACAAATTCGACTTCATAAGGTCGATTCCACAAATTCGACTTAAGTTGATTCGAAATAGTCTTGTAGTGTAGACATACCCTTATTGTGCAATCAGAGCCTTTGTCAGGTTTATTCACAGATTCTAAGGCCAGAACGAACCACTGTGATCTCTAGTCTGATCCCCTGTATAACACAGGCCAGAGAACTGCCCCCAAATAATTCCTGTTTGAACTATGGCATCTCTTTTAGAAAAAACACCCACTCTTGACTTAAAAACTGCCAGTGATGAAGAGTCTGCCATAGCCCATGTTAAGTTTTTAACAGGGTTATTGATCTTCACTGTTGAAAATGTATACCTTATAGTTTATACCACTTTCAAAACAAAATAAGATCAACCAGAAAAAGGCTCTTATACCAGAACCCAGGTGTGCACAGGGACTTACACTGGTGTAAGCAATGGCTTTGTGTTTCATCTGCTTTGGGAACATGCCAGGGTGCCCACAGCTTTCACACAGATGCCTCTATTGCCTCAGCAGGAAATGATCAATGTTCACCCGGCAGGGAAGGTTGGGGAAGCTGAGAACTGGACTGGCCGCTCTGCATCTGCACAAGTGTGGTTGTGCCAGAGATTTATCACAAAATCCCCATCACAACTGGCACTGATTGCCCTTGATTGCAGTCTCACCCGATGACCAAGGATAGAATGGGCCACATGGCGATGCAGCCCTCGCACCCTTACAGCTGGTCTCACACACAGATTCTGCACATGCATAATTGGTACAAGCACTTCTGGCCAAACTTTCCAAAATGACCAGTGATTTTGCAGCCCAGACCCTGACACCTTAAGGACTGACAGACAGACTGCTCTGAGCCCCACCTGGAAATGAGCCCCTTTAAGGTAGCTTAAACTGGACACCCAAAATCAATAAAAATTTTGAAAGCCCTGGTCATTTCTTTCCTGTGTGAAACTGTCTCTCTGCACCTTTCAGGGTCAATGTGACTGAGGCAGCTGCAGGGTCTGTGCAGCAGGAGGAAATCACTCTATGGCTGCTCTTGCTGCATGTATCAGCTGTGTTTCCAGCTCTGGCTTGGAGGGGTGGGGTGAGTTTCTCTTCTCCATATCCTGGTATGCACTGTTCATGATCCCATCATCAACCTCCCCTTCACCCTCCCATGTGTAGAATTTCCCTGTTCCTACAGCAGGTCTGGGTTGGGGTCACTCCAAGTGAAAGCTGTGGAGCCATTTCTCTATGATAAGAGAATTGACCCTCTTACACAGTGGAGTATTTCTATCGACACCAATGGGCTTTGGATCAGGCCCTTCCTGGGCAGCATTGTCTGAGCTCCAAGCAGGGCCCAGTTGCCATCCAAGGTGCCAGCAGCTCAGCCTGACCCACAGCCCCTGGGCTGAGCCACCACAATGCTGTGATCTAAAAATGACCTTTTTCTGAAAGTGAGAGTTTTTGTCAGATATTTTCCTTATTTCCAAAGTTTCCATTTTTTCAAAGAAAAACTTAAAATTGTTTGTGAGGTTTTATTTTTAAAAAAATGAAAATTAAAAAAAATGAACACTTTCATTTAAAAATCCCCTTCTTTTTCAGTTTTTTGTTTGTTTGTTTTGTTTTTAATTCAGGTTTGGATTTCCCTACCCTCCATTTTTGTCATTTGAACACCAAATAGGGCGGCTGGGTTGGGGGGGGGGATGTGGACAAAATTGCAAAAAATAATTACCCTTTTTCACCCTGCCATTTTCTGGGCATTACGTAGAACAGGTAGTTTCATACTCTGCTCCTCTGACCTCACCTGAGTATCTGAGCTCCCCAAATATCCCTTGTCCAGCTGCTCTGCAGAGCTGACTCCATCCCAAGTGGTGAAATGTGCCCAGCCACCATCCCAGGACAATCCACTCCTGCATCAATTATTCTGCAAAGTTGCTCTGCAAAATTGCTCTGTCTTGTGCTCCTGACAGATTTCCCTTGAGGCCTTCAGCTGTTTGGCTTCCTGCAGAGGTGTTAACATCAGTTTACAAGACTTTCTTTCCCACAGGTTTCTTTGGCCTTTTCGTCTGATTCCCCCACTTGCTTAGTCACACTAATTCTGGCTCCCACCTGCTCAGAAGTCATTTCTGGATGCTCTTTCTCAACTGCCTTGTGTTCTTCCCCATCCAGCAGTGCCCTGTTACCCCTCTCTCAGGAGGGAAAGCAGACACCTCAGGAGTTGCAGTATGGGAGGTCTAGGTTGGATATTAGGTAGGGTTACCATATTTGAACATTCAAAAAATAGGAAACTCCACAGGGGTGTGTGTGTGTGTGTGCATGAGTATCTACCAACTCACATTGTGTTAATGTGTTATTATACTGTTATATATGCTGTGCATGTCGTCTATATTGAGTATATATAAGAAAAAGTGATATGGCCTCAAAAGTGAAGTTTAATTATTTAAAGTTTACTGTACTTCTTTATATGTTGTGAGTCCTTTCCTTTCACCAGTTCTTCAGTTTTCTTTATCTTCATGTGCCCACACATACTTCTCTGTAGATCTCATTTTTCTCAGCAGTGGCTGATTGCTCTTTAAGAAGGCATGAAAGTCTTTACAAGAAGTTTGTCTGAAGTTGTACTATAAAGTAGAATTCCTTCCAGCGACTCAACATTCAAGTTGTTCTTTCCTTTGTCCACTGGCTTTGCATCAGTGAAAAAATTCACTCTACTTTTGCATTTTGAGAAGGAATAGCAAAGAAGAACTGTGCAATCTTTAACAGTCCTGAATGACACTCAGTGTTTTTGGATTTCTCAAAATATTTGGTCCCCTTCTGGTGTGGTAGCAAATAATTAATGAACTCTTCATCACTGTTGCAACTTTCTGTAAACTTCTTCAGGTTGCTGAAAACACTTCACGTCATCAATTTGCACCCCCTTATCGATCAGGTACTTGGTACAAGGTTCCACATCACTCCAATTCGGTCTCACTCAGGGTAATCCACCTGAAACAAGAGAAGTCTTCCAGGGGTCTAAGCCACTTCTCCAAATATTCTAAGCATCTGCTGTACATATTATTTACTTCAGCACAGAATTTGTCAAATCAATTCCTTCCATGCACTTTTGTGCCAGTAGTCCCTTAACTTTCAGGGACATAAAGTTGTGAGTCTTGCATTCAAGAAGGATAATGTGAACTGACTTCAAACTTTTCAGCACTTCCACGACAGAATTGCTTTCCCTTTTGATTTCTTGGATGTAAGTTTGGAATACACTCATGAGCGAATGCATGTGCCAGAGGTAAATCTCGCTTAATTCATACTCAAAAAATGTCTTAAGCACTGTGGGTGGTTTGTCCTGTGACAGAAAGAAAGACTTCAAGGCCAGAAACATCTGTATCAGCCTTGTAATGCCTGGAAATAATGACAGCCATCGTGTCTTGCTATGAGACAGCAGCTTTCTGTATTCAACATCAACAAACTCACAGTACTCCTTCAGCCACTCAGTTAGGGCAGTGTAGATATGAAAGTAAATTTTAAAAATAATGTTCTCAATGTCAACGTTCATTCTTTCTGCTGCATGGTGAACACAATTGTTCAAAATGTGTGCTGGGCAACCCACACCAATTAATGTTCTCTTCTGCAACAACTTCTTTACAAACACATTCTTTCCATCTTCATCACGTTGGAGTCCTCCAAACACTGTATTGCAGTTGTCACCTGTAAATGCAATACACTTCTGGAGAAAATCATTTTTTTCAAGCGTTTCTTTTACGTAATGAGCAATTGTGTCTGCAGTTTCATTAGGTGTGTTCTGGACCTCAATCAATTTTGACTGTAAACCACCATTCTTCCAGTCGAAATACTGAATAATTACTGGAAGTATTTTCACTGACTGCTTCCATCTGTAGCGACTCCACAGTAAGCTATATCATTTTCTTCAAACATTTTCAGAACAACATCAACAGAATGCAGTGCAAGCACAGAGATAACAATTGCTTCTGTCTTGGTTCTATCACTTGAAAATTTCCATGCTACTTCAGAATCAGGAATGTCTTCCTCAAGAAGACAGATGTACAATCCATTGACTTAATGCTATTATGATGCTTAACGGTGTGAAATGCAAAAGCACCCTCTGATGCAGTAACAGCATCCTCTGATTTGCTGCCTGCTTTTGCAAAATAATCCGTCCATTTTGTTGATGAGCTCTCTCCTCAAACTACTTTTTTGTGCTTGTCTGAGTCCACATGAGTTTGTAAATCATTAGCGCCTTTAATTTTCAGAGAGACATAAGTTCCAAGTAAACATACCAAGCACTTCTTCTCTATCACTTTGAAAACACAGGAATTTCATCTTTAGTTCTGCAGTGAATTTACACTTTTGTTTTGGCATTGTGTTTGGGGGTGGTAACATAAAATATCAAATAAAGAGCTCTTGAGGAAACACTACCATGCACAGTACGAACTCAGAAAGGACACTGAAATTGCACTATTGCCACTATGGAAAAGTGAACATACCTGTCTAGAACCATAGAGCTAGGCACCAACTTTCCCCAGTACTAGTGGGTGCTTGCTCCCTTCTGCCCCTAGCCCCACCCCAACTCCACCCCTTCCTGGCCCCTTCCCCACCCCCATTCCAACCCCTTCCCCAAATACCCGCCCCAGCCCCGCCGCCTCCCCCAAGCATGCCATATTCTCCTCCTCCCCGCTCCCTCCCAGTTGCGCAAAACAGTTGTTTCATGGCGCAAGCGCTGGGAGCTAGGGGAAAAAGCAGGCACTCTCTTGAGTGACCAACATTAACTCTATTTCTCAAGTAATCAAAATTCACTCTATTTCTTGAATAATCAAGTTATTTGGAGAAAAATAATAATGGCAAAATCCCAGACATTTTTAGATATTTAAAAATTCCTTCCAGATGGTGATTTAAGAACCAAAAATCCGGTCTGGGAAAATACAGACCTATGGTAACCCTAATATTAGGAAACACTATTTCACTAGGAGGGTGGTGAAGCACTGGAATGAGTTACCTAGGGAGGTGGGGGAATCTCCATCCTTAGAGGTCTTTAAGGCCCAGCTTGACAAAGCCCTGGCTGGGATGATTTAGTTGGGTTTGGTCCTGCTTTAAGCAGAGGGTTGGACTAGTTGATCTCCTGAGGTCCCTTCCAACCCTGATATTCTATGATTCTAACTCAGAATGGGGAGAGGAGACAGTCAGGGTAGGATGGGCAGAAGTGGTTGGAACTGGGGCTGGAGGACGGGGTGAAGGAGACTAAGCTGGTGAGGAAGCCAGTGCAAGTCCTATGGGAAGTGTCCTCTGGAGGGTAAATTCACCCCCCTGCAGAGGCTCTAGCATGAGGCTTAGACCCAATCTATGTCCCCTTAAGCCCAGAGGGTGAATTTCCCCCTTGGGGAGCTGGGTCCTTCTCACCAGGGACTGGAGACCAGGTGGAGGCAAAAGGTTCAGGCTCATCCAACATCCTAGGGCCCCTAGTCACCCAGTGACCTTTCACTCTGGCCCAGCTGTGCTTTCAGCCAGGGGGCTGTCTCGGTCCCCAGGCAGTGAGATGGGATGGGGGGTGTTTCCTCAGTAATATGTTTAGATTCAAACAAGATTCAGGGTTCAGCTGACCGCCATATTTGGGGTCGGAAGGAATTGTCCTCCAGGGTAGATTGGCAGTGGCCCTGGAGGTTTTTCGCCTTCCTCCGAAGCATGGGGCAGGGGTCGCTTGCTTAAGGAGTGGGTGGATCGGCTAATGTGGCCTGCATCTTGCAGGAGGTCAGACTAGATGATCATAATGGTCCCTTCTGATCTTGAATTCTATGATTCTATGATTCTATGAAGCAAACCAAGCCCCTTCAGTTCTCAATCCTCCAGCTCTAAATAGAGACAATGTGGCCTGAGCATGGAAGGGGGGCGGCGCGGGGCAGGAAATGGGAGCGGTGATGAATAGCAGACCTGAGGAGGGGACAGAGCAGCTCAGAGAGAGGCTGCAGTGTCTCTGCGGCCAGAGCCCCATATATCCCAGGCAGCCTGGAAGCAGGGAAAGGGGCTGGCTGGAGTATCTCACCCTGGGGAGCATACGGGTACAGATGGTATCAGAGAGAGATACCAGAGTTTTTATTCTCCTGAAGTCAGACAGAGCAGAGGAGGCAAGCTGGAGCAGGGAGCGACTGTGGATTGTCCTCCAGACTCCATTTGGAGCAAAAGCTGATGGGCTGTTTCCATCCTGATCAGTTATTTCCACTGCCCTGATGATCCTGTCTCTGTGCCTCTTGCTGCCAGGTGAGTATGTGGGAATCCTGTGCTAATTTGTAGCAGGTTGGGAGGAAACAGAACCGAGAGCAGCCCCCGTCCCAGACTCTTAGCAAATCCTTTTCAGTGGGAGAGAAATGGGAACCAGTGTAAACACTGAGTGTGAGAGTTATTGAGCCAGATCCCCAGTTGGTGTAAATCTGTGTAGCTCCACTGGAATCAATGCTGGTTTACACCAGCTGAGGATCTGGCCTTCTAGAGAGCTGAAGGGAAAGTAGGCCCCAGCTCAGCCAAGGTCTGTGTGTGCGAGGAACCTGCCCTGCCCCAGATCTAACGCCTGCCTGGTTTGCTTCTTCACCAAAACACGAACCAGGAATTTCTTTTCCTGTCTATTAATGGGAGTTTTTGTCCCTCAAGAGACTTAGAAAAGGGGGAGATTTTATCTCCAGCACTAACCACATGGCACCTTTCTGTTCCCAGCGCTGAGTCCCAGTAGATCTGCACAGCTCCAAGTGAGTCCGTCTGTCTGTCCCCGGACAAACTCACTCTCTAGTTAACTGTCATACCAGAGGGGTTTGTAATGACAAAAAAAGGCTTCCAGCTGCAGAAGATTATTATTCATTATTATCATTATTACTGTGGCTCCCAGATGGCTCCCCCCAGGGATCAGGGCCCCATAGCGCCAGGTGCTGCACACCCCTATGTGTGGCTCTGGACTCTGACCCCGAAGAGCTGACAGTCTCAGATCTGACATTATCCCCATTACCCAGCTGTGCTGAAATAAGAGGCTGCTCCAGAGCTGTTGCACAGACCCCCACAGCCCTTGAGCAGGGACAGCTCCTCCTGCTCTGCCCCACGGAGAGGTGTCAGTGCTACGGAGCTACCCACACTGCACTCCATTCACATGGGATATCCCGACCATCGCTCAGACAGAGCCATGCATCCCACATGGCGTTCACACCGCACTCAGCATGGTCCCCACTACACCCCTCCTGCACTCAGTCACGTTAGCGGCCGTGGGGATTGTGGGTGATTGCACAGTGACCTCGTAGGCACCCTGGGGATTGTGGGAAGAGAGGCCAAACTCTCCAGACTGCCACAGTCCCCATGTGGATCATCCCATGCTCCCTAGGGGGCTATTGAGCAACTTGTCCATGGCCCAGGAACCACCTAACAGCTGCAAGCTGCTCCCACAGCAACCAAATTCCTTTGGCAAACTGCTCCCTTGGCTCCCCCTGAAATAGGCACCACCGACAGCCCCATTAATGGCTTTCACCCATTTCCCCTTGCCAGGAGTTCTCCCTGCCACAATCTTTTACCTGGACCAGACCTCCATCTGGGAGGGAGACTCCATGCTGCTCCAGTGCTCCATGTTCTCCTGGACCCCAGCCACCCACATCATCTTCTGTAAGGACGGGGAGGAGAGTTCATCCCAGAGGTGCTTGAAGAGAAGGTTACTTATGACTATGTCCATGAGGTGTCCAGAGACAGCTCTGGGAATTACTCCTGCGGGTATGAGATCAAGGACAGCGATAACCGGGTAAACAGATCCTAGCTCAACTCTGCCCAGCACCTCAGAGTCACTGGTATGGGGGATGAATGGCAGGGCAAGTACAATTGTCCATGCAATGGGAGAGAGAGAATCCAGAGTGACAGGCATGACAGGCAGAAGAAGTAGATTATTATCCTCTGTGTGCACCAGCCCTTATATGGAGACACAACACCCACTATCTGCAGCAGTGGTAGATCGGTTGGCTGTGGGAGCAGCTAGTGGGGATGGATAGCTCAGGGCTTTGCTCATTGGCCTGACTAAACCCAGCTTTGTGAGTTCAGCCCTTGAGGGGCCATTCAGGAAGCTAGGGTAAAAATCTGTTTGGGAATTGGTCCTGCTTTGAGCAGGGGTTAGACTGATGAACTCCTGAGGTCCCTTTTAACCCTGATATTCTATGACAGTGGTTAGAGTTACAGGCAGCATAACCAAGCACATGAATCTGGTACATTCCTGTGCCAGGCAGTGAGACAATGTGGATGAGACTGGGGCTTGCCATAGTAGAGACCTCTGCTCTATTCCTAGCTCTGCCTCAAGTGACTTTGTGCAGCCCTTCGTTGTCCCCACAAATGGTGAATGGCAGGTGTCACCTGTACTGCAAAGAGTTACAAAGGGACCTCACTATACTGGATCACTGAGCCACAAAATGGCAGATGAAATTCAAGGTTGATAAATGCAAAGTAATGCACAGTGGAAATGTTGGCTTTGTTTAAAAATTAAGTTTCTAGCTCTCCTGGTTGAGACAAAAAACTGGAAAAACCTGACCCCTAAAGGCTCAAACACTAGAAGGCAAATCAAAGGATCCAAAAATCATATATATATATATTTTTTTTTAAAAAGGCATGAATTCTTAAGGCAATATTGGAATGGGGGGGGGGGCGTCTTTCATGATTTTTGTACACTTTGGGTTGGTAGTGGAATCGTTAAACAGAGCTGATGACTTGGGGACTGAGTTGTCAAGATAAAGGCCTGGTCTACACTGGGGGGGGGGGGGAATCGATCTAAGAGATGCAACTTCAGCTACAAGAATAGCGTAGCTGAAGTCAACATATCTTAGATCGACTTACCTCCCGTACACATGGCATAGGATCAATGGCAGCAGCTCCCCCGTCAACTCCGTTTCCGCCTCTCACTCTGGTAGAGTTCCGGAGTCGACGGGAAGTGCATTTGGGGATTGATTTATCGCAATCCGGCGGAAAGTGTGGACATACCCAAAGAGTCAGAGGATACTAATAGAGAGTTTGGGTATTTTTTCCCAATTTTATTCAGAAGAAACATTTTTTTCCAAAAGGCAAACATGCTCCATGTGTCCTGAGAATATTCCAGTGTCCTACCACACTTCGGGTCACTGTGCATGGTCCAGTTGTGGCTCCAGAGAAAGTCTCCCATGTCGTTGCTGCACAGCCTGGGCTACAGTTGCCTCTGATTTTGGGGGGGTTCTGTGATGAGGCTGTGCATGGACGAGTTCTGCATTACAGCAATTGGAACATTAATGACATGTATCCCGCTGCAGTGTCATGCTCATGTATATCGACGTCTCTTCGGTCTGGGGTGGTGGATGCTTTAAGATAAAATCACAGTAATGTTACTTTTCTGCTAAGCCAGAAAATGTCCATCTGACAGCACTGCTGAACATACATCAAGAGCAATTCTAATCGGCATCTAGGCTGGTAAAACCAACAGCGCCACTTCCTACATAACCTCCTCCACAGTCTTGGTCTGGCCCTTTTCTGCCCCACCCAGTTACAAGTTATGACACCCTCTTCTCACAGATGTATGCCAATCTTAGCCCATAGAAATTCAAGGGTAAACCTATAAACAATTGTCATTGTTAAATACTAATTACTGCCTTTTGCTTTAAATCTCCAGAAATTTACCTGTTGGTCAACCGGGAGAGCTACCTCATTCCCTGGACCCCAAAATTAGGATTTAACTGATACACTTTAACAGAAATAGTTTAAGGTAATTACCTGTGTGTTAGCAATATGTTAATTTGAACTAATGATGGAGCCATTATGTAATCTTTTAGACCATTGGTTTATTGTGCTTATCTTGTCTTGCTGTAGAACCTGTCCAGGGACTTGGGAAATCCCATCCCTGTAATCTGCCTCCCCCAAAAGAGTAAAACAATATTGTTTTTGTCTTTCAGAAAATTAAAAATAATAATAAGCATTTAAAGGTATTTACAAAAACCAATGTTACAGAAGGGTAAAGGTCAGAGAATGCTAGGCTGTTAGAATAAAACATCCTCAGGTAGAAAAAAAACATATTAAAAAGAATTAGCTTTGAGGCAAAAATCAAAATAGTCTCATTCACAAGCAGGCAATTCAAGAGTTAAAAAGACCACGGACAGTTAAAGAAATCCAGAAAGTGCTGTGACTCCTTAGTTACTGTAGGACATATATACCAGAGCACTCAGAGATGGTGGAACCAAACCAAAAACTTACTAGAGGGGGAAAACCTACAAATGAGTCAGTAATAGGGGGCTCAGAAGAAGAGGAGGCATTCGTAAAAGTAAAGCAAGCTCTATCCACTGCCCCCAGCCTGGGCTTACCCAATATGGGAAAGCAGTTCCGCCTGTACTGTAATCACAGTATAGGGTGACCAGATATCCCGATTTTATAGGGACAGTCCCAATATTTGGGGCTTTTTTTTATATGGTCTCCCCACCCCTGTCCCAATTTTTCACACTTGCTATCTGATCACCCTATCACAGTAAGACCAATATGCTGCAGTGCTGACACATCTCAGACAGCGCCTGGTGGCATACCTGTCTACCTTAAGGTCCCCTGTATCACAAGGGCTACCAGAGAGCATGGCTGCTTTGGATTGTGCAACCTGGGCTGTAAAAGCCAGTAAGCCATATACCCTCACGGGCATGCTGGTATTGCACACCCCACACACGCTCATTGACCTCCTTAATACTGGGCGGCTAAAATCCATAACAGATGCCTGCAGGCAGGGGCGGCTCTAGGATTTGCGCTGCCCCAAGCAGGACGGCACGCTGCGGGGGGCGCTCTGGTGGTCGCCGGTCCCGCTGCTCCAGTGGACCTCCTGCAGACGTGCCTGCGGAGGGTCCGCTGGTCCCGCAGCCCGATGGACCTCCTGCAGGCACGTCCACTGAAGCCGGGACCAGCGGACCCTCCGCAGGCACGCCTGCGGGAGGTCCACTGGAGCCGTCTGCCACCCTCCCGCGGGATGCCGCCAAGCGCACGCTGGCGCGCTGGGGTCTGGAGCCGTCCCTGCCTGCAGGAGTCCGTGGGAGTAAACACTGTGCTTGCAAAACCCTAATTTCTCCACAGTGAGGGACAAAAAACTAAATGTGGATAAATACCTGAACATAAATAGAAAAGTACATGAATGTCTCATAGATAGGGGAGAGAAAGTGTTGAGAAGAGTTAAAAAAAGGCATTAAAAATCCAGACATAATTTTGTATGTAAATAGGTCAAGGAAGTATCAAAATAAAGTGCCATATACAGAATGAGCAGCAGTAGTTAGTAATGGAACAGTAATAGTGTCAGGCCAGCTGGATGGTTCAAAGTCAGCTCAAAAAGCAGAGCTGGCAGCCCTCACTGACGCTCTAAGAGTTGGGGAGAGTGAAAGGCTCACAGTGTACACAGACAGCAGGTACGTGAGCAATGTGTGACTACATGGACGTGTGGTCACGCAGGGGTTTTATAACAACCAGCAAACCCATTAATAATATGGATGCGGTTAAAAGACTAACAGAAGCTGTCAAACTACGATCAGAACTGGCAGTAGTCATCATACAATCGCAAGCGAGGAACAGAAGGGAAACTACTGGGCAGAATAACGGGCTAAAGAGGCTGCACAGGCAAACCCAGTCAGGCTTTGTGGAACTGCAGGGGCTGAGGAGGAGGTGAATTTAAATGGGCTCTATGCAACCATAAGCCTGAAAAAGAAAAAGGAATTAGAAGGACCAGGCTGTGTATATAAAAATCAATTTAATATGGGCTGTGGGGGAGGAGCTGGTAGCCCCTGAGTGCATACGGGCTCTGCTGCTCCATGCCATTCACTCCCCATCTCCTGGGATGGAGGCAAATAAAGCTGCCCTAAAGCACTGGTGGTGGCCAGCTATGAAAAAAAATGCCAATTTCTTAAAAATGTGTAACGTGCACAAGTGAATGTGAGTAGGAGGAAGAACGTACCCCTGAACCATCAGCCACGGCCAGAGGGACCACGGCAGAATCTGCAAAGTGATTTTACTGTGTCCTTGCCACAAAGCAGGGGATATAAGTATATTCTGGTAATTATTGACACTTTCACCCAGTGGGTAGAGGCATTCCTCGCTAAAAACTATACTGCCACAACAGCGGCTCCTAACTTAGCAAAGGAAATAATACCCAGATGGGGCCTGCCACTGTCAATAGACTCGGACCAAGGAACTGACTTTATGGGGCGTGTAATGAAAGAGGCATGTCAGGCATTAGGAATAAAGCGAAGGTTCTATATACCGTACTACCCTGAAAGCTCAGGGATGGTAACAAGAATAAGAAGGACAATGAAAGCAGCCTTAACACAAGCAGTTCTGGATACAGGAGACTGATGGGCACGCATGCTGCCTGCTGTGCTTTACCAAAGCACAGGCAGCCTAAACAAGCTGACCCGGCTAACACCCTTTGAACTAACAACAGGAAGAGCAATGGGAATGCCTAGTGATGCAGTCCTGCCTGCAGAAGGGTCAGGGCCCTTCGCAGACAGGTTATAAAGCTACATTAAGGTGCTGGACAATAAATTAAAAAACCGCTATACAACCAAGTTAAAAAAAATCAAACTCAGCTGGATAATAAGAGCGGTCTAAGCAAACCTACATTTAAAGTCGGAAATCTGGCAATGTGTTGCATTTATCCGGAGGTCAATGGAATTCTGAAGCCAAGGCAGCCAGGTGGGTCCTTTTGACTATTAACACCACGTGTGCAAAGGTTGGTGGGAAAATGGGAATGTTTTGGAGGCACCAAAATCAGTTCAAACTGTTTAAACCAGCACCTGCCAATACTAACACTGTCTCCACAGGTGAACAGGAAGAAGGACCGAAGGGTGACCAGGAGGGAATTCCTGCTGGGGCTCTTGTTGCCCCTGTGGTGCACGATGCAAGACACAAGTAGTGTGCCATGTGAAAGGGAGGACTGGATACTAATAGGGCCAGTCCACTGATCCTAGACAGCTTAAAGGATCTGTGAAACTCTGTATCCACTTCATTGGATATAACAAAATAACTGGGTCAAGAATTCACAAGCCTGTTAATAAATGGTATAAAAATAAAGCAATTGGAGGAAAGTTGTTGGAGAGACTGGAGCCTGGCTGGGTCCCTAAAGTGTGTCATTAATCTATGGGCAACTGCAGCACATTGTTGTATTTGGTGGCTGTGATAAGCACCTTCCATTCAGGCTAAACACAGGAACCATTAAATTCCCTTTTGTTTAGTTCCACTTGGAGCAATGGGAAACCAACCCACAAGGACAAGATCGCAGGCAAGGCTGGGAGTGGCAGGGCCATGTAGTCCAACGGGGTTCCTCATGGTCTGATAACAAATGCAGGGGCTTTTGGGCAGAGTGATGGCTGGAAAGACACTTGGAGTCAGGAGCAAATAAAGTGCCTCCTGTTGTCTGGTTACTGTTGTGCTCAAGGACATACAGGACTTTGTGGATTCTATGTAAATAAATGGGGTTGCATAAATGAACATACCTGACTCTGTCATCACTTTCTCCTCTCAACCAAACAGTGCACAAGACCTCAAATACCGGCTAACTCTTGGGTCAAAAGGGAGGTCAATATCTATAATGTTCATAATGGCTCTATGCACTTTTTATTATCATAGAGTCATAGAAAAGAATCTCAGGGTTGGAAGGGACCTCAGAAGGTCATCTAGTCCAACCCCCTGCTCAAAGCAGGACCAATATCCAACTAAATCATCCCAGACAGGGCTTTGTCAGGCCTGACCTTAAAAACCCCTACGGAAGGAGATTCCACCACCTCCCTAGGTAACCTATTCCAGTGCTTCACCACCCTCCTTGTTCTGTCATCTGCTACCACTGAGAACAGCCTAGACCCATCCTCTTTGGAACCCCCTTTCATGTAGTTGAAAGCAGCTATCAAATCCCCCTTCATTCATCTCTTCTGCAGACTAAACAATCCCAGTTCCCTCAGCCTCTCCTCATAAGTCATGTGCTCCAGCCCCCTAATCATTTTTGTTGCCCTCCGCTGGACTATTTCCAATTTTCCCACATCCTTGTCATAGTGTGGGGCTCTAAACTGGACACAGTACTCCAGATGAGGCCTCACCAATGTCGAATAGAGGGGAATGATCACATCCCTCGATCTGCTGGCAATGCCCCTACTTATACAGCCCCAAATGACATTAGCCTTCTTGGCAGTTATGGCAAACTGTCGACTCATATCCAGCTTCTCGTCCACTGGAACCTCTAGGTCCTTTTCTGCAGAACTGCTTCCTAGCCTTTCAGTCCCTAGTCTGTAGCAGTGCACGGGATTCTTCCATCCTAAGGGCAGGACTCTGCACTTGTCCTTGTTGAACCTCATCAGGTTTCTTTTGGCCCAATCCTCTAATTTGTCTAGGTTCCTCTGTATCCTATCCCTACCCTACAGCGTATCTACCACTCCTTCCAGTTTAGTGTAATCTTCAAACTTGCTGAGGGTGCCGTCAATGCCATCCTCCAGATCATTAATGAAGATATTGAACAAAATCGGCCCCAGGACCAACCCTTGGGGCACTCTGCTTGATACCAGAGGCCAACTAGACATGAAGCTTTTGATCACTACCAAGTTGAGCCCGATGATCTAGTCAGCTTTCTATCCACCTTATAGTCCATTCATCCAGTCCATACTTCTTTAACTTGCCGGCAAAAATACTGTGGGAGACCGTATCAAAAGCTTTGCTAAAGTCAAGGGGTAACACATCCACTGCTTTCCTCTCATCCACAGAGCCAGTTATCTCTTCATAGAGGGCAATTAGGTTAGTCAGGCATGATTTGCCCTTGGTGAATCCATGCTGACTGTTCCTGATCACTTTCCTCTCCTCTAAGTGCTTCAGAATTGATTCCTTGAGGACCTTCTCCATGATTTTTCCAGGGACTGAGATGAGGCTGATTGGCCTGTAGTTCCCCGGATCCTCCTTCTCCCCTTTTTCCAGTCATCCAGGACCTGGATTGCCATGAGTTTTCAGAGATAATGGCCAATGGCTCTGCAATCACATCTGCCAACTTCTTTAGCACCCTCGGATGCAGTGCACCCAGCCCCATGGACTTGTGCTCGTCCAGTTCTTCTAAATAGTCCCGAACCACTTCTTTCTCCACAGAGGGCTGGTCACCTTCTCCCCATACTGTGCTGCCCAGTGTAGCAGTCTGGGAGCTGACCTTGTTCGTGAAGACGGGCAAAAAAATCATTGAGTACATTAGCTTTTTCTAATTCCTCTGTCACTAGGTTGCCTCCCTCATTCAGTAAGGGGCCCACACTTTCCTTGGCTTTCTTCTTGTTGCTAACATACCTGAAGAAACCCTTCTTGTTACTCTTAACATCTCTTGCTAGCTGCAACTCCAACTGTGATTTGGCCTTCCTGATTTCACTCCTGCATGCCTGAGCAATATTTTTATACTCCTCCCTGGTCATTTGGCCAATCTTCCACTTCTTGTAAGCTTCTTTTTTGCGTTTAAAATCAGCAAGGTTTTCACTGTTAAGCCAAGCTGGTCACCTGCCATATTTACTATTCTTTCTACACATTGGGATGGTTTGTTCCTGCAACCTCAATAAGGATTCTTTAAATTAAAATACTGCCAGGTCTCCTTTCCCCCTCATGTTATTCTACCAGGGGATCCTGCCCATCCATTCCCTGAAGAAGTCAAAGTCTGCATTTCTGAAATCCAGAGTCTTTATTCTGCTGCTTTCCTGTCTTCCTTGCATCAGGATCCTGAACTCAATCATCTTATGGTCACTGCCTCCCAGGTTCCCATCCACTTTTGCTGCCCCTACTAATTCTTTCCTTTTTGTGAGCAGCAGGTCTAGAAAAGCTCTGCCCCTAGTTGGTTCCTCCAGCACTTGCACCAGGAAATTGTCCCCTACACTTTCCAGAAACTTTCTGGATTGTCTGTGCACCTCTGTATTGCTCTCCCAGCAGATATCAGGGTTATTGAAGTCTCCCATGAGAACCCAGGCCTGTGATCTAATAACTTCTGTTTGTTGTCGGAAGAAAGCCTTGTCCACCTCAGCGCCCTGGTCTGGTGGTCTATAGCAGACTCCCATCACAGCATCACCCGTGTTGTTCACACTTCTAAACTTAATTCAGAGACTCTCAGGTTTTTCTGCAGTTTCATATCAGAGCTCTGAGCAGTCGTACTCCTCTCTTACATTCAGTACAACTTCCCCACCTTTTCTGCCCTGCCTGTCCTTCTTGAACAGTTTATATCCATCCGTGACAGTACTCCAGCCATGTGAGTTATCCCACCAAGTCTCTGTTATTCCAATCACATCATAGTTCCTTGACTGTGCCAGGACTTCCAGTTCTCCCTGCTTGTTTCCCAGGCTTCTTGCATTTGTGTATAGCCAGTTAAGATAACTAGCTGATCATCCCGCTTTCTCAGTATGAGACAGGAGTCCTCCCCTCTTGCACTCTCCTGCTCATGCTTCCTCCTGCTATCCCACTTCCCCACTTACCTCAGGGTTTTGGTCTCCTTCCCCCACTGAACCTACTCTAAAGCCCTCCTCACTAGGTTAGCCAGACTGCTTGCGAGGATGCTCTTCCCTCTCTTTGTTAGGTGGAACCCGTCTCTGCCAAGCACTCCTCCTTCTCAGAACACCATCCCTTGGTCGAGGAATCCAAAGCCTTCTCTCCGACACCACCTGTGTAGCCATTCATTGACTTCCACGATTTGACGGTCTCTACCCGGGCCTTTTCCTTCCACAGGGAGGATGTACGAGAACACCACTTGCACCTCAAACTCCTTTATCCTTCTTCCTAGAGCGACGTAGTCTGAAGTGATCCACTCAAGGTCATTCTTGGCAGTATCATTGGTGTCCACATGGAGAAGCAGGAAAGGGTAGAAATCCGAGCGCTTGATGAGTCTCGGCAGTCTCTCCATTACATTGTGAATCCTAGCTCCTGGCAAGCAGCAGACCTCTCGGTTTTCCCGGTTGAGGCGGCAGATAGATGACTCAGTCCCCCTGAAGAGGGAGTCCCCAACCACCACCACCCACCTCCTCTTGGGAGTGGTGACCATGTAACCCCCATCTCTAGGACAGAGTATCTCATGCCTTCCAATCGGTGGAGTCTCCTTCTGCTCCCTTCCCTCAGATGCCTTATCTAGTCCACTCTCCACATTAGGACCTGTTGAGAGAACATGAAAATGGTTGCTCATCTGTATCTGCATTGCTGGTACATGGATGCTCCTCTTTCTTCTTCTGCCAAATTTCTTCACGTTCCTTCTGTCCCCACTGCGCAACCTGCTCTGATTCTTCAGAATTATACTGTTATGCTGATTGGGTGGCTCCCACCAAGTGTGTCTTTTCTCTATTGGCAATCACAGCACCTTGTTGCAGCTGGTGTCTGTGATAGCCACCATCCATTCAGGTTAAATAAGGGAACTATTAAATGCCCTTTTATTTAGTTTCAGCTGAAGCAATGGGAAACCATCATCCAAGAACTAGACTGCAGGGAAGCCTGGGCATGGCAGGGCCATGCTGTCCAAGGGGGTTCCACAGGGTCTGATAAGAAATGCAGGGGCTGGTTGTGTGACAGAAGCAGCAGAAACACCTTAGAAACAAACAAAGAAGCAACAAAAAATCAGACACAACCAGGGAGCACTTGGAGCAGGACTCTGAGAAAAAGCTGAGAGAGAGAGAGAGCTTTTGGGTAGAGTGCTGGCTGGAAAGAGGCTTGGAGTCGGGAGCTTGTTTGGTTCCTGTTGTGTCCAAGGAAACATGACTCTGAGTCTTTGTAAATATGTGGGGTTGAATCAACCAACATATCTGACTCTGTCATCACTTTCTCCTCTCAACAGAACAACTCACAACTCCAAATATTGGCCAACTGCATAGGTCAAAAGTGGGACCAATAGGCATACTTTTGACAGGGTTCAACCAACTTCTGAATTCACATGAAATGAGTCATAAATATCTGTGTAAATAGCATCCTGTCCTAGAGTCATTTACTAAAAGCTCTAAGAGATAAATCAGTATTTGTTAGTATAAGATCAGCCAGTGTAATACTAGGAAAGTCTCTGGAACATAAGAACATAATAGGCCATACAGGGTCATACCAATGGTCCATCTAGCCCAGTATCCTGTCTCCCAACAGTGGCCAAAGCCAGATGCTTCAAAGGGAATTAATAGAACAAGGCAATCATTAAGTGATCCATCCTGTGTTTTCACTCTCAGCATCTGGCAGTCAGAGGCATAGGGATACCTAGAACAGAGGGTTGCATCCCCAAGTTAAACATCTTGGCTAATAGCCATTGTTGAACCTATCCTCCATGAACGTATCTCATTCTTCTTTTAATCCAATTATAGTTTTGCCCTTCACAACATACCCTGGCAACGAGTTCCACAGGTTGAATGTGCACTGTGTGAAGAAGTAATTTCTTTTGTTTGTTTTAAACCTGCTACCTAATAATTTAATTGGGTAGCACTGGTTCTTATGTTACGTTAACACTGCCATATTAATTTTCTCCACACCATTCATGATTTTATAGACCTCTATACCCTTGATTATCTCTTTTCCAAGATGAACAATCCCAGTCTTTTTAATCTCTCCTCATACAGAAGCTGTTCCATACCCTTAATCGTTTTCATTGCTCCCTTCAGTATCCTTTTTATTTCTAATCTATCTTTTCTGAGATGTGGTGACCAGAACTGCACACAGTATTCAAGATATGGGTATGAGAGTCCATCTCTTTGAGATCCTTTAACTTGTTTGCCTGAAGCTTTCAGGAGAAAATTTCCCCAGTGATGAGATGTGACAATGAAACTTTGATGTCCGCAGGGCTGGTTTTGTAGCTGAGAAGGTGTGTATGTAAATCAAGTTGATAACAGGATGCAAACTTCAACCTTAACTCCAGGGAAATCAGCGATCCCTCCCTGATAGCAATGCAGAGCTCTTCTCTTTGTGACATTGCTTTAGATGCTCAATAAAATGTTACATTTTAAAAATAATAATAAAAGGACAGAACTTCAGTCACTCAAATTCCCTCCATAAGAGAACGAGGAATAAAAATCCAAGGTTGTTGTTCATTGCCAATGTAAGCAGGTCTGAATGAACTCTTCCCTCACAGCTAGTAATGAGCTGGGGAGGGGAAAAGGCTTCAGGATCACACTGTGTTTACATGAACACACCCACTTGCCCAAGGTATGAGCAGATAGAACTGTATTGTCAAGGTGACCAACTTTGACTGGTGTTGGGTTACAAATCACTTTAGTACTGAATACAGGGGTGATGAAATGTTCTTATCCTTATTGTATGATGGAAGCAGAGCCTGCCCTGTCTGATGGAATCACCCTCAACTGAACTGAACTCGATAAGCAGGGGGTTGGATGCCAAATGCCAGTGAGAAGCAAGAGAAGGTGTGAGTAGGTGGGTGGGGGAGGGACTCTGCTTAAGAGTCCTAGGCATGGTTTGACATAACCCTTCCTAGTGTTCAAAAATGGAGCTAATCAAGGCTCCATTAAGAGTCTGTTTGTTTTGTTCAGTGATCCTTAGAGCTGAAATCATCTGTTGTGGGACAGCTTTCCTGCCCAGCCTGCTTCAGCAGTGAGGTTCCTTTACTAAGAGCTGACAATCATCACTGAGAGCTGGGTAGAGGGTCAAGAGACAGACCTGTAGAGATCACAGTAGAGAAGCAGGTGGCAGCAGCAGGTGATGATGTACATTGGTGGAGCTGTGAGCTGGCAGGCAGTGGAGTCAGGCAGCTGTGGAGCAGTGAGTGGCCGACACTCTGGCTGGCAGAGCAGCAACAGAGCACGTGCCCCGATGATGGAGCGAGCAACCTGCTTTCCCCCCACCTCCTATGGTGGGAGGTGAATTCACACCAATGCATCTCTGAATTCTGTTTCTTCACTGACCAAAGACAATCACTGTGAGTCAGGTGTGGTGAAGGGAGGGGCACGTTAAAGGAACTTTTCATTGTTGGACTCAAGAACCTGAGGCAAAAGACACAGCCCAATGTACCCTGGGACAGGTGTTTTGCTCATGGTTTTATGTTTATGAATCCTGCTTGCAGCATTTTCCCAAGCTAATGCCGGGTTACTTTCCCTCTTTTCATTAAAAGTTTCTTTTCTACACTCAAGACTCTGTGCTTGGGACAGGAGAGGGTTTGCCTCCAAGAGGCACACAGGGGTGGTGTGTAATTTTACCAGGTTCCTGGGTGGGGCTCGAGCTGGTTCTGTGTTGCATTGTTGAAAAGGAACCTCTAGATATTGAGCCTGGCCCTGGTTGCTGCTGACTCCATCTGTCAGAAGGGTTACACCAATACTAGATGGAGTACTGATAAATAATTATCGTAAGGAAGCACATGGAGGAAGGAAGCTCTGTGTTAGCAGCTTTCCCTGCCACTAACATGGTACCCAGGGTGTGTGCACCACTGTACAGCCGCTGCTAGCAGTGTGAGCCTGTGCACACCCCACTGACACCTACATCACATGGAGTCCCATAGGGAAAAATCCTGCCCCCACTGGAGTCAATGGGAAACTCCCAGGATTTCACCCCTTTCCTGTCTTCCTTCCCCTTTGGGAGACCCATGATGGAGGGTTACCAGCAACTGGTGCTGGGACTTCATTAATAGGATCAGTCCCACTAGAGCCGATTCCCACTTGGGTAACATTCCAGAGGAGGTTTTCAAACCCGCCTGGGGAATTTGACTGTCCAGTTCCCAGGAGTTTTAATGGGAACTTTGAAACCTTGAACATCTCCGCCTTGGTTGTTTGTCTGACTGGGGAAAGCCCCTCTGTAGCTGGATAGATTTTGAGACCATAGATTCTCCCCTGTTGCTATGGTGTGGAGTTTGGGAAGGATGTTTTCTTCTTGCCTGGATGCCTGTTTGTGCGTTTGGGGGGCAGGGCCTGACTGCCCAGGCTAACAGCACTTATGGGAGCCAGCTACCTGCTCCTGGGTGGAGATCTGGGTCAGCAGCAGTGAGATCAGGGTAACAGACACAACCTGAATCCTGGGAATCCTGAGTAAATCCATGTTTCAAGCCCAGGGGTCACTGCCGAGCTGGAACAGGCAAACAAATCGCTCTTTTCTATCACTTCACTTTGTTGTTAATAAAAGCTGTGACTCACCTTGGAGCTTCCCACCCAATCCACCGAGGCACCTGGGGAGAGAATGACAGTTACACATTGTCACATGGCAGTAAATGCCCTTAAGGGAAGGCACCTCGCTGGGCACAAATTATAACCACGCGGTTCCCACCTCTCCCCCAGCCAGGGCAGGACTCCCCAATGGGCAGCACTGAGCACAATGAAACCTCATCCTGATCCGGGTCGCTAGGGGGTAGCGGAGAGGAAGGATTTAATATGGCTGATGAAGATGTTCAGTGGAAACTGTTTGTCTGGGTTTTCAACAGAGCTTTTTTGTCACAAACAGAATCAGCTTTTGTCAGAAAATTCCAATATAGTCTCAAAACCCAAATGCCCCAAACTGAAATATTTTGACCAATCCCAGAAACCCCTGAAATATTGTGATTAAAAATACCACCATGGTGCTGCGTGGGGGCAGGGGCAGCATACAGAGTCAAGTGCCCCCAAGATTGGCCTGTCCACATTCTTCTCTCGCTGTGCCTGCCCCCTGGCGTGCTCACCCCTGTCCCCGGCAGCTGGGCCCAGGCGGGAGTGGAAGGGCAGGACCAAACACTTCTCATGCTGGCAGCTCCAGGTCACTGCTCTGTGCGGCGTGATGGCTGCCTGCAAGAGCCTGGCTGGGAGGTGGTGGCAGCGCCTCCACCCTCCTGTTGTGTATTTGGTTGTCATGGTAATAGAATCTTGTGTTGCTATGGAAACTGAGTTAGATTATTAGGGATAGCCCATCCAGTTTGGCTGGCTGTTGGTTAGTTCTGTGCGTAGCAATTAATGGCTGCTCCAAGGTTTACAGTTCTCTGTGTCTCCAGTGATTTCTTCCTAAAACTGCTACCTCCAAGGATATAACAACGTGGCAACGAGGATGGGATCTCTGTGCTGCCCCAGCAACAGAAGGAAGTAGAAGTTAAGGTACAAAACAAACCTTGTCCGCTGCTGGAAGTGGGTGAGAACTGGCTTGTTTGCTCTAACTGTGCAAACTGAAACTGAAATCATGGCTACCCTTACAGGGCCACTGGAACCTTTTGATGAGACTTTAGAGCAGTGGCATGTGTATACTGAGCATTTTGAGCTTTTTGTTATTGCAAATGACATTACAGAAGTGAAGAAGGTACTAATATTCTTAAGTGTTGTAGGGGCTAAAACCTACTCCCAGCTATGCAGCTTACTACACCTGTTAAGCCAGAGACTAAATCTTACAGTGACATTGTGGAAATCCTGGGGTCCCATTTTTCTCCAAAACCATTGGTACTTGCTGAAAGATATAGGTTCCACAAAAGAGACAAGAAAGAAGTTGAAACAGTTGTACAATTTGTAGCAACTTTGAGAAAGCTCTCAGAACACTGTGTATTGAAGGAGATGTTAAATGAGGCCCTACGTGACAGGTTAGTGTGTGGCCTGCACAGTGAAGCTATATGGAAGCGCCTATTGACAGGGCACAGCTTACTTTACAGAAGGCCATTGATATTGCAGTCTCTATGGAACTGGCTACAAAGGAGGCACAATCCATCTGTGCATCCCCTAGGGTGCATAAAGTGTCACAAGAACCTACCCACAAAACTGTGGGAAGTCAGGATTGTTACTGCTGTGGTAAGCCGGATCACCAGGCATCAGAATGCTGGTGTAAGGGCCTGATGTGTTGACACTGTGGCAAAAAGGGACACATTGCGTGTGACTGTAAACAAAAGAAAAAGAGGCCTGTGGTCTGGCTGATCAAAAAAGGAAATATGCATACCCTAGAGCAGACCCAGGATGACCAAGGAGATGCCTCCTCACAAGAAGAAGAGCCACTGCACATTTTGTCTTTGGCAGTGGGCTCACATGAATACTGGGTAACCCTGTTGTTGGACGGCAAACCTATACGCATGGACCTGGACACCGGTGCAGCTGTTTCGCTGGTCGCAGAGACTGTGTATAGAGAAAAGCTACAGCATCTTCCGCTTAAGGCAACAAAAACTGTTCTGAAGACATACACGGGAGAAGATGTGCCCATGTTAGGCACTACTGTTGTTAAGGTGGAGCTCAATGGACAGGCTGCTAAATTGCCACTGTTTGTGGTGAGAGGTAATTACCCAGCCTTAATGGGTAGGTCTTGGCTTGGGAAGATTCAGCTGAAGTGGGCAGAAGTGCACCGAATGATTAAAGAAGAAACCAGTCTAACCCTTATACTAAGGAAACATGCTGCTGTTTTTGGAGAGGATCTGGAAAGTATGAAGGGAATCACTGTGACATTGAACATTAAACCTGACAGTCCACCAAAATATCTGAAAGCCAGAACTGTGCCATATGCCATCAGGCCAAAAGTTGAAGCAGACCTGGAGCGCCTGGTCACCAGTGGAGTCCTAATACCAGTTACCCATAGCCCATGGGCAACTCCTATTGTTCCAATAGGGAAGAAAGATGGCTGTCTTCAGATTTGCGGTGATTTTAAAGTCACTGTAAACCCAGTGTTATGTGCAGAGCAATACCCGCTTCCCCGCATCGATGACCTCTTCGCAGGCCTGGCTGGGGTCAAAAGTTCAGTAAGATTGATCTGAGTTAAGTGTATTTACAGATGCACATTGATGAAAAGTCCCAAGAGCTGTTGACTATTGTGACTCATAAGGGGCTTTATCGATACTGTCGTCTACCCTTTGGAATAATGTCTCCTCCCGCCTTGTTCCAGAGGGCTATGGACCAGATCTTGTGTGGCTTGTCAGGAGTTCAGTGCTATCTGGATGATATCCTGGTCACTGGAAGGAATGAAGAGGATCACTTAAAGAATTTAGAGGCTACCCTACAAAGACTGGAAGAGTATGGCCTACGAGTTTGCAAAGACAAGTGTGAATTCTTCAAGCCCTATGTTGAATATTTGGGACACATCATTGATTCTGCAGGTCTTCATAAGGCCTCTGCAAAAGTTAAAGCTATTGTGGAGGCTCCCCCACCTTGAAATGTAAGCCAGCTGCACTCGTTTCTAGGACTACTGAACTATTATGGAAAGTTCATCTCACAGTTAGCCACACTGCTAAAACCACTTCACGAGCTCCTTGGTCAGAACAAGGCCTGGAAGTGGACTGAAGCCTGTGATGTTGCATTTAACAAAGCTAAGGAAGCATTGCTAAATTCTGAAATTCTGACACACTTTGGGCCATCCTTACCCCTACAGTTGGCCTGTGATGTGTCCCCTTATGGAATGTGAGCAGTCGTGTCACACATTATGCCTTCGGGAGAAGAGAGACCTATTGCTTTTGCTTCACGCACTCTAAGCAAAGCAGAAACTAACTATGCCCAAATCGAACGTGAGGCATTGGGAATCATTTTTGGAAATCGGAAGTTTCATCAGTACCTGTTCGGATGGAAGTTTACTCTTCGCACAGACCCTCAACCCTTGACTTCAATTTTTGAACCACACACGGGCATTCCTCCATTAGCCTCTAGTCGTATGCAATGGTGGGCATTGTTGCTTTTCGCACACACATATGAAATAAAATATCGGAAATCCACTCTGCACGGCAATGTGGATGTTCTCTCAAGGCTGCCTTTGCCAGTCAACCGTCGAGATATTGCCCAGAAGGAAATCTTTTACTTTGAACAGGTAATACACCCATCACCGCTATTCAGGTAAAGAAGGCAACTCGAGTTGACCCAATTTGTCCCAGGTTATGGACCTGGTGATGCATGGAACATCTCGATGAATCTCTCTGGTCTCACCCGGCCTTGTTACCTACACCTCCAGGAGGATGGAGTTATAAATCCAATCTGGTTGGTTGTTGTGCGGGAGACGTGTCATTATTCCACCACCACTGAGGCCACAGATGTTAGAACAGCTCTATTCTGGTCACTATGGAATAGTGCGCATGAAGGAAATTGCACAAAGCTATTTTTGGTGGCTTGGATTGGACAGTGCTATTGAAGAGAAGGTAAGAGCGTGTATGTCTTTTCAGGGTGTAAGGAATGCACCCCAGTGGGCACCCCTATACCCATGGGACTGGCCTGAAAACCCATGGCAACGTATTCACGTTGACTTCGCTGGCCCCCTTGAAGGAAGCATGTTCTTGATGGTGGTAGATGCCCATTCTAAATGGCCAGAAGTCTTTATAATGCAGTCCACTACTGCAGAGCGGACTATCCAAAAACCACGAGGAATCTTTAGTTGTTTCGATCTGCCAGAACAACTTGTGAGTGACAACGGAACACAGTCCATCTCTCAAGAGTTTCAAAAGTTTATGAAGGCAAATGAGATACACCCCATCACTTCAGCACCATGTCATCCATCCACCAATGGATTAGCTGAAAGATTTGTGCAGACAATGAAACAAGCTTTGAAATCTGCAAGGAGACAATTATCCACTCAAAAGCATCTGGACACCTTCTTACTATCCTACAGAAACACACCTCATGCTACGACCAAGGCATCTCCGGCCTTTCTAATGATGGGATGACAACTGCACACTTGCTTTGATCTGCTGAAACCTTCTCAACCCCGACAGATTGTGCAACATCAGCAGCAAGATCAAGTCATCAGACGGGCACCCAGAGCAAAAGTCTGAACGTTTAGCCCGGGACAGCAGGTTTTGGCTCGGAATTATACTTCTGGAGCTAAATGGGTCCCTGCCACTGTCATCACTCAAAGGGGACCTTTTCCTACACAATCCTGACTGCAGAGGATCTCACCTGGCGGTGACATGTAGATCAGCTTTTGCCAGGTCATACCAGTCCTCAGGACACATCTTCAGTTAAGTTGCCTGACTTCACCACCTCCGGCGAGACACCGTATCAAGAGTTCCTGACTTCCCCCCCATTACTGCCAGTAACACCAGAAGTCCTTTGTGATCCACCTAGAGACAGAAAGCCTCCTCGTTGGCTGGATCTTTAGCTAGGGCGAACCCATGGTTATGGGACAAAATAATCCCCGGGGTTTAACCAGGAATGGAGGCAGTCTATCCTCCTTCTCTAGTTAGTGTTTGTTTGATTTTGGGGACATTCTTATTAAGAGGAGGGATATGTTGTGTATTTGGTTGTTGTGGTAATAGAATCTTGTGTTGCTATGGCAACTGAGTTAGATTATTAGGGGATAGTCCAGCCAGTTTTGGCTGGCTGTTGGTTACTTCTGTGTGTAGCAATAAATGGCTGTTTCAAGGTTTACAGCTCTCTGTGTCTCCAGTGATTTCTTCCTAAAACTGAAGCAGTGCGCTGTAGCCCACGAAAGCTCATGCTCAACTCACTGTGTTAGTCTCTAAGGTGCCACACGTACTCCTGTTCTGTTTGTGGCTCCAGACTAATACGGCTGTGACTCTGAAACCGTCCTAAAACGGTTGCCCCCAAGTATATAACACCTCCCACTCCCATGCCTGAGCCCAGCTCCCAGGGATTGTTGCCGAGTGAGCCCCTCTCCCTCCCAGCATGTTTCTGGATCACTCGGACCCTGTCCCCGGCAGCTGGGCCCAGGCGGGGGGTGGCCCACAGCCTCCCCAGCCAGGTTCTGTCAGGCAACTGCTGCATTGCAAAGAGTCAGCGACATGGAGTGGCCAGCTTGAGCCGTGCAAAATGTGACTCCCTCCTGCTTCCCTCCCGCGCCCGGCTGCCAGGAAGACCAGCCAAATGAGCCAGGAAGAAGGAGCAGTGAGAGAAAGACAGAGCCCCTACGTAACGTGCGGAAGGGACAGTGCGGCAGGCACCGGGCTGGGCACAGGGTGGGAAAGTCGCTGAGAAGAGGAGATGCGTGGGGGGGTCACTTGTCTTCCCCTTTAGATTGTGCCCCCCAGCATGGGGAGGCCTGAGATGTCTGTGCTGGTGCTGACATTCTCCTCTACAGGCAGGACTGTGTGGCTGGATTTCATCTCCCATGATGCACCACAGCCAGGGACTCCCATGATGTACTGCCTACTGTCACCGAGAGGGGAGAAAGTGGTGCATCCTGGGAAAGCCAGAGATCCCAGCTCAAAGAAGAGACCAGGATCAGGAGGCACCTGAACTGCAGCTCCCACGAAGCACCCTTACACAATTTTGAACAAAATAATTTCTTTTTTCAGGTGAAATATTTCAATTTTTGATATTTCACTGAAAAGTTGAAATTTCCCACAGAAAATTTTGAGAAAAATAAAACAAATTCATTTTTATCTAAATGTTCCACAGGAAAAAGATCCTATTTTCCAACCAGGATGAGGATTTAGTGATCCACTGTGTTAATTTATAATTAAGTGGAACAGACCCCGGCAAGTTGTGCGTGACTGTGCTTCTCAGGGGGCTTATTCTCCCTCTGGGATGTGACACTCCTCAGGGCTTCCAAACAACTTGCACATTTAGGGTTTTTTTAAACAAGAGTTTTCGTTGTTTATACTTCCAACTTCACACACTCTAAGATAAGAGTATCCCCCATGTATGTATCTCAGCCTTCAGCCTTGTGCCTCACAATACAGCAACAGGTGGGCACCAATTCCCCACCAAGACACCATCTGTTGGGACTTGTCACTGTGTTGTCTGTACTTATTCCTGTCCACATTTGCACAGGGCAGGAAGGACTGGTCTGTATTGAGCAGACCCAGCTCCTAGTGAAGGCGGTAGAACACTTTCCAATGGGAGCTTTCCCCAAGATGTGCCCTTTCCATGAAGGACGGGATGTGGAAACACTTTGGCTCAGTCCCCTAGGCCATGGCAATGCAGGACTGGGGATTACAGGCAAAGGAACCTCAGGGACTCAGATGCACGAGCCTTGGGACCTCGAGAACTTTTTCTCCTCATTCACTTTGATCACAGGCAGTTTGTTGTTGTAACTCTTGGCCAGACAGTCTGACTTGGGATCTGTCCATCCCCCACCAATTAACACATTTACTCCCAGTGCCTGCCTTTCTCCCTCATGTGCAGGTGACCCTGGTAACCCCCAGTACTCCAAAAGTTCTTACATTCAGTATAATCTTCAGAAGTGTTGCTGGTATCACACTGGGCTTGTTCCCTGTGGGGAGTAATAAGCACAAGGGGTATCAGTGATGCCGTGTGTTTTCTCTATGTTTTCAGAGATCCGGCTAGTACCATACATCTCCATTCAGCTCACACTCAGTTTCTTTGAATATTTTTCACCCAAATAAAACTGGATTTTTGCCCACGTCTGCTCCAGTGTGTCAGTGCTGGAAATCTGAACATTCATTGTTAAAGATCAACTGTAAAGTCTTCGCACAGTGTGGAAAGGTTCCCAAGCTCTTTACTTCTCACCCCGTCTGCTCCCACGTTCCAGGAGGGCAGGATGGGAGTGTTTGGGGGCAGAGGCTGGTCATATGGCAGGAGGAGGGAGGGAATGTTTGGGAGAGGCGGCTGCTCAGAGACGTACAGGTGGGAGGGGCGCAGGAGGAAGGCAGGGAACATACATAACTGAGCATCAGGGAGGGGCTCCCAGTACTGAGGGTCTGTGGGCCATGTCCCCTCTGTCCCCTGCCCCCAGTAGCTTTACTAGCAGAGTCACTGCACTGTGAACCCAGGCTGGGTCAGACACTGGCAGAGCCTGGAAACTGCCTCTAGCCTCCCCACGTGCCTTTCCCTCTCTGTGTCCAGATGGTCACCCCATGGACTCCCTGGCTGCTCCCCCCATCATGCCCATCGGGGCCGGGGCTGCATAGATTTCCTGGAGTCCCTCTCGGGGCAATGTGCAGCTGATGAATCGGCTCTGAACTCTGGGCCATGAGGCCGTCATGGGCCAGGCAGGGTTTAGAACAAGCATATGGGCCCGGTGGCCCTCAAAAGGGCTGACAGGCTGCAAAGTGGCAGAGGAGGAAAGGAGCAGGAGTCAGGAGGAGCCCTGAGTGGCAGGTTTGGCTGCAGAGCAAGGGGAGTGGCCCTTAGAAACTCTCTGGGGGGGGTCCCTGCAGGTCTCTGTGTGTGGAGGGAGAGAAGGATGCCACAGAACCCCCTCATGGGGTGGTGGGCAGACAGGGAGCCAGCAATGCTGAGCAGCTCCCTGTGGGCCCCAATGAGCTGGTCCCCTGGTCAGTGTTGCAGAAGTGACCAGCTCAGAGCCCCTTCTACAGCGCGTTGATCACATATATGATTCACTCTGAATCCCCACAGGCATCCCTGCTGTCCAGCTCTCCCCAGTGTTATGGCTGCCCCCACCCCCAAAGACCTGCACCGAAATCATGGCCACTGTGAGTGAACCCTATGTGAGTGTTTTGGGGCGAGTCTGTGTGTGGACATGCCGAACCTGGCACTAAATCAGCTGCAGCTGATGGAGATAACATTGGATGTTACCCACTACAGCTGGATGGACTGGAGACCCTTGGTTCCCAGCCAGGCCTGGCCACTCCCAGCCCTGCCCCAGAAGAACAGACCCAGTTCTAGGGAACTGGCTGGGTCGGTCGGTGTTGCTTTGTGGGCCATCAGCCTTGACATCCCAAGTGTAAAACATGGTCACTTTCATTCTTTCACACACCTGAGGCAACTTTCACACACACTCACTCTGCTGCCAGTGAATTTGATGGGAACACATTGCTGGCAAAGCCTTTCCTTAAACTGTCTCCCCATAACCCCAGATCCCATCCTGAGCAGGGAGTTCATCCTGCCCTAGCCTTTTCAAAAATTCCTCCAGAACAAACAGACTGAAACACTCCCTGCCCCGCTCCATCCCCGTCGCAGGAAAGCTGAGCTCAGCCTAGATGCTGGAGTGACCACCAGCCCTTCCATGAGGCAGAGAGAGGAGACCCAGAAAGAAAACTAGATGGGAGAGGGAATAATCTCCTCCTACCTGTGATCTCGCAGTAGAGACGAAACTGGAAGGCAGTGACACAATGTGGTCAGATACGTTGACACATTTCCTCCTGGATAGGGAGAGAGATAGAAACTGAGTGACCTGGCCCCAATTCATCATCACATTGATGCAGAGTCCCATCCCCATGGCCCAGCCCAGCACTCTCCTCCACCAGACCCACTGACTGCCCTTGGGAGCGCTGTTCCCAAGTCTCACAATTTTAGTTCCTGTCACATGGCATTTGATGTTCTACATAAAGCCCCAGGTCTGATAGTCAGGGGAGTTAGTAAAAAACTCAGCTTTCATTAAAAGAAAAAAAAAAAGGAAATTTATAACCCTCGTGTTTGGAGAGAAAAGTCTGAAAATGTGACTCGAGATACCCCCTCTAAGATCAAATCCCCCAGGCAAATACAAAGATCCCACACTGGTGACTGGTTGGAAATCCCATGAGTTTTAAGCCAATCTCAAGATTGTTGGGGTGACTCGAGTGCTGTGAAAGCTTGAGGCTGGGGACGCTGTGTGAGGAAAGGTTGGCAGGGCAGAGCTGTGTCCAGAGCTCTATTTCCAGAGTTGTTAGGCCCTGATTCAGGAAACCACTTACACATGGCCACAGGCGTACGGGCCCTTCCTGACTAGGGGATGCCTTCCTGAACTGCAGCCTTAGTTACCTGTGTGTCGAGATTCCATCCATAAACACACTTGTGGCTTAGCCCTAGATTGTGACCATCTCTGGGGAAGGGACTGTCCCCTTCATTACTGATCTGTGCAGCACCTGGCACAGCGGGTTCCTGATCCCTGATTGGGTCTCCAGGAAACTACAGTAACATACTGTGATAGGGTCAGGCCAGATGGCTACAGGAGAGTGGTGGAAGATAGATACGTTAGCCCCAGATTAAGCAGGTCCCTTTTCCCTGGGCAAAATAACAGGGACTATTCCATAACAATCAGGAACCTGCTAGAACTGATTAAGGCAAGCAGGCTAATTAGGAGACCTGGAGCCAATTAGGAAGCTACTAGAACCAATTAAGGCAGGTAGGCTAACCAGGACACCTGGTTAAAAAGAAAGAACTCCCTTCAGTTGGGGACAGGGGGCACATAAGGTGTTGGGAATGAGAGGACATGTTGCTGGAGGACTGAGGAATACAAACACCATCAGGCATCAGGAAGAAGGTCCTGAGGTGAGGACAAATAAGGTGCTGGGGGAAGGCCATGGGGAAGTGGCCCGGGGAGTTGTAGTTGTTACACAGCTGTTACAGGAGACATAGTAGACAGCTGCAATCCACAGGGCCCTGGGCTGGAACCAGGAGTAGAGGGCAGGCCTGAGTTCCCCCCATTCTCCCAACTCCCTATTTGACACAAGAGGTGTTGACCTGGATTGTGGGTCCCACCAGAGGGGAAGGTCTATCGCCTGTCCCAGACACACTAGGTGGACCAGCAGAGACTGTGGGGATTGCTCTCCCTTCCCCCCATGCTGGCCAGTGATGAGGTTAGCTGAGTGAATGGCAGGGTTGAGTCAGTGGCAAAGGTGGCCAGTCTGAGGACTGCCGTGAACCTCTGAGGCAAGCAAATCCGCCGGAAAGTGCAAGACCCACCAAGGCAGAAGAGGAACTTTGTCACAATACCTAATAAATAATGTACAACACCTAGCACAATGGGGCTCTGATCCCTGACTGGGGCTCCAGAGTGCTACTGTAATACAAATAATTAATCACAATGATAATCCCTTTCATCATTTCTTTGATGTTTCTCCTCAGCCAGCCTCCCAGTAATGAATGATTGATTTCACTGTGACTTTGGTCATCTCTCTCTCCCCATCCCAGACTCACTGGGTACAGGGGATCTAAGGAGCTGTCTCTGCCACATCTGTCTGTAAATTTGCTAACACTGCTTGGCCTCACTGTCATACCCACCTTTCTTTACCAGCAGATAAAGCACCACAGCAAGAACCACGATGGCAGGGATTGTAATTCCCAACAGGAGCTTTAGATCCAGCCCTAGGAAAGAACCTCGATGTGAATGGCCTCTCCAAGCAGCCACCGGCAAGTCCCCACTGGCTGGAGCTGGCTGAGTCCCATGGTAAGTGACCCCTCATGTCCTCACGAACATACCTCATGTCCTCCACGAACCACCCCATGGTTATCTGCATGGTGTCATTATTGGCTGTTCTTTCTGAGTAAAGTTTTCCACAAATTATTTTGACCCAACAGTTTTAAATCCTAACACAGTTTAATTGAATTAAATGTTTAGTCCTGTATGTGCACATGCAATGATATACTTCGTCATTACAGAGAAACAATTTTGAAATGAAAGATATTTTGTTTTGTTTAGAACTGAGTTTTGTTTCATTTTGGTTTTCCAAATCCAGAAATAGAAAGAAAACATCCCTTTGAAAGGAAACAAAGCAAAACACTCTGTGTTTCTAACTGACATTTTGTCTCATTTTTATTCTGAAAACCCAAAACAAAGGAAAATGTCTAGTCAAAATGAGATCAAAGGAAAATTTTTGTTGAGTTTCATGCATATTTTTTTCATCAAAACATTCACATTTCCCATCACAAGTTTTGAATGATATACTTTTGTTCATAATTTTTGTGTGGAAATAAACCTGGATCTCCCCCCAGATCTAAGGGTGAGCTTCTCAAGGCAGGAGGCAACCCTGTGGGAACTGCCCTGCTTCAGGGAAGCATCATGATTCAGGACAGCACCCAGGTACAACTTAACTTCAAACAACCACTTTAGTTCCATCAATGGGACTTTATCAGGAGCTTAAAGATAACCACCTATATAGAATGTGTAGTCCTGGATAGGGTTGGACTAGAGCACGTATTCAGAGGTAATAGGTAATAACTGGAGATATACCAATCTCTTAGAACTGGAAGGGACCTTGAATGGTCATTGAGTCCAGCCCCCTGCTTTCACTAGCAGGACCAATTTTTGCCCCAGATCCCTAAGTGGCCTCCTCAAGGATTAAACTCACAATCCTGGGTTTAGCAGGCCAATGCTCAAACCACTGAGCTATCCCTCCCCCTACCAGAGGCTTCTTAGGTTGGGCCCAGAGATCTGTAGGGCATGTAGAGATGTGTGTGGAGACAGTCAACAAATCTCCAATGGAACAGTTTTCCATCAGAAAATGCTGTTTCTGCAAAACACAACCATTTTGACAAGACACTTCGATGTAAAAATATTGCTGAATTTCTCTTCCATGAAATATATCAAATTTCGACTTTTTGTCCTGATTCCATATGAAAATAAAATTTGAAATGTCAGAATTTCCTGCAGGAGAGAAATTACTTTTCCCTCCCGCCCCCCTGTTACTGGCCAGGGCTGAGCTGGGATACAGTCTGTGATGTTGCACCCCATATGTTTTATGGAAGTATGCTAATGAGTGTGAATATAATGTAATTGGAATATGCTTCATGCAAAAGGTCTCTTGTAAGGTAACATTACAAAGCTTATAATCTATGGAGTGTGTTCATCCTCTTTGTATGAATGTATCATTCTTGTATCTAAAGCTAGAAATATGAAGTATAACTCTGAGGTCCTATTGTAATTATGTAAAGTGAGGGCCATTAATGGTGGTTTAGAATCTTGAGGGCTCCCATTGACTAGGACAATTGGTTGTACATGGCTCTGTTTACTTGCAAGCCTTCCTGTGTTCCTGTGAGTGAGGCCTGGAAGAATGAAGGCTGGGATCTCACAGGACATGTGACCAGGTCACATGATACTGAAATCCATTTTAAACCTGGTGCTTTTCCATTTAGAAGGAGGGGTGGGGACCCAGAGAGAGACAAAAGATTCCTGCCTTGTGTCAAAGATATAAAAGGAGGTGGAACAGAACAAAAGGGGCTGCCACTCATGAGAAATCCCCTAGTCATCACTGGAGCTGGAACTAACAAGGGCTGTACCAGGGGAAAGGATTGGGCCCAGATGAGAAAGGAGTCTAGTCTGTGAAAGAAGGTTATCGGACCATCTCTGAGGATTAGATTTACCTGTATTCAGTTTCTTAATGTATTAGGCTTAGACTTGCATGTTTAGTTTTATTTTGCTTGGTAACTTACTTTGTTCTGTCTGTTATTACTTGAAACCACTTAAATCCTACTTTTTATTCTTAATAAAATCACTTTTGTTTCTTATTAAACCCAGAGTAATTGATTAATACCTTGGGGAGCAAACAGCAGTGCACAACTCTCTATCAGTGTATAGAGCTTTATACAGTGTAAAATCGATTTATTTGAGGGTTTGGATCCCACTGGGAACTGGGTGTCTGGGTGCTGGAGAGAGGTGACCTCCTGAGTGGTTTTCAGTTAAAGCGTGCAGCTTTGGGGGCATGGTTCAGACCCTGGGTCTGTGTTGCAGCAGGCTAGTGTGTCTGGCTCAATAAGGCAGGGTTTTTGAGCCCCAAGCCATCAGGCAAAATGGACTCAGAGATAATCTCAGCACGTCAGGTGGCAGTCCCAAGGGAGTCTCTGTTACTTAACCCATCACCTTCTCTCTCTCTCTCTCTCTCTCACACACACACACACACATACACCCCTCACTCACAGGTTACGCTGAGGTGCTTAGCAGGGCTGAGCTGGGATTTGGTCACCCATTTGTCGCTGTTCTTCGTCTCATAGACACAGGCATAATTCCCGGAGCTGCCACTGGACACTGTATGGTTATAGCCATAGGTGACCTTGTCCTCCAAACCCGTCTGGGATGAAATCTCCTCGCCGTCCTTACAGAAGATGATGCGAGTGACTGGGGCCTGGGAAATCACAGAGCACTGGAGCTGAACGGAATCCCCCTGTTGGGCGGACGTCTGGCTCAGGTAGAGGGTTGGGGCAGGGAGAGCACCTGGGAAGGGGAATGGGTCACAGCTGTCAGTGGGGTTGTCACTGGCTCCCATTTTAGGGGGAGCCCAGGGAGCATTTTGCCATGGCTATGAGGGACTGGGAACTGGTGCTGTGGGAATATGAATCCCTTGGGGTCAGAGCTGGGGTGTTCTCTGCTTCCCAGTGCCTGTGCCCCGGGGAGGTGGGATGGGCCATGGATGTGACTCTCTTCTTACCAGCATGTCACATCGGCCCCAGGTCACAGGACAGAGGCAATGGGACAGGGAGGGGTCAGCCAGGAGACCTGTGCACCCCTCTTGGATCCAACACAGTCCTATATGCCCTGTGCCACTGCTACCAAGCTGAGAAGGGAGCGGCCCAAGGGGTGGTGGCTGGATGTGGTGGAGGGGGAAGGGTAAATGCCCTAGGCAGATTGGGGACAGACAGACAGACGGACTCACCAGGCACAGAGCAGTTCTCCTGGCTGCTGGGGCTCAGCGCTGGGAACAGAAAGGTGACGTGTGTTCAGAGCCGGGCTAGAATCTCCCCTGCTGTGAGATGCCCTGAATAGCTGATGGGGTCTGTGCTCCCCCCATGAGCACAGGCCCTGGTTCCAGCCCCACCTGTCCCACCAGGGACACCCCCGCCTGCTCCATGAGGCTTCACAGAGCCCTGATGCACCCCTCCTGCCCCAGGTCCCCTCTGGACTAGTGACGCCCTGGCAGCAGCCTGAGGGATTCCCATGTCATCACCAGTGAGCAGCGCCTACGTTCATCCCCAGCCCCGTTAACTGAGTTCAGCCCTTCACTTCACCAGCAGAGCCTGCAGCAGGAAACGTGCTACAGACACAGAGGGACAGGGCCGAGACCTCATACGGACATTTGAGACACAGGCCCAAAGCAGAACCCCTGATCCCAGCTCCCAGCCCCCAACATGTGACCTGGGCCCAGCCCTATAACGAGTCTGACCCCGAGCCCTAGACCCAGAACCCCTAAATTCTGGGGAATCCAGAACTGGAGCCCAGCCTGGACCCCCTGCTCAGTGTCTCGGGCCCATTAGTAACAGGGGGCCCTGCGGCTGGACCCCAATAATCCCACATCCCCCAATGGCAACGGCCCTCCCTGCTCTCTCTGCCTCCAGGCTGAGCTGACAACCCATGAGCATCCTGCCCCGAGCCCAGCCCGTCCCGACTCCATGTGCCTGGCATGGGGCGCTGGGCCCAGTGACACACCAGGTGTTTGAATACAGCCAAATGCCAGGTCACAGCTCCCAACAAGGAATGCCGGCCAGACCTGCAGCCTGGGGCCTGGGCTGGAGAGCAGGGAACCTGGGAAAGGACTTAGGGGTCCCAGAGAACAAGTAACTCGGCATGAGCTCCCAGGACACCACAGAAGAACAGGGCTGATGCACTCCTGGGCAGTGTAACGAAGGGAGCAGGAGCAGGGAGGGGATTTTCCCGAGCGTGTGACCTTGGTGAGGCCAATACTGGATCCTGCATCCAGTTCTGGGGGCCCCAGTTTAAAAGGCTGTTGGAAAAGTGCAGCAGGGGCAGAACAGAGCCAGAAAAGTGCTGCAAGGCTGGGAAAAGAGCTGGTCAGACAGCTGGGCTGGTCATGGTGTCCAAGTTCCTTTCTGGAGAGAAAATCCCAGGTGCTGACGGGCTCCTCAGTGCAGCAGAGACAGGCAGAACCAGACCCAAAGGCTGGACACTGAATCTGGGCAAACTCCAGTGAGAAAGGAGGCAGCAGTTTCTCACCGTGCTGGGGATTAACCCCTGGCACCAGCTCCTCAGGGAAGTTGGGGAGTCACAGCCCGGCCAGAGGCCTTTCCAGGGGATGCTTTAGTCAAACACAAGTGACTGGGCTTAGTGCAGGGGAGCTGGGGAATTGCTCTGCTCTGGGCTATCAGGGGGCCAGACTAGATAGGCTAATGGTCCCTCCTGGCTTTAAACTCTGTGAAGCTGCGACTGTAACTCCAGCCTGTACTGACTGCTAGCCCCAGCCCATCCCCAGCACCGAGTGCTGGCCCTGTGCTGGTTTGGGACAGTCCCACTCTCTCAAACATCGTAACAGCGCAACCCTCTCTGCCACTAAAGGGGATTTGCCAAGTCCCTGGGCCAGGGACTGCTCTCGGTTCTGTTTCCTCCCAACCCCCTAGGAGATAGCACAGGCGTCCCGGATACTCACCAGGTAGCAAGAGGCACAGAGACAGGATCATCGGGGCAGCTGGGGGAAACATGAGGGACAGAAATAGTCCAGTGGTTTCAGCTCTAGATGGGGTCGGCTGGGAATTATCTGCAGTTGCTCCCTGCTCCCGCCTGCCCCTTTTGCCCCTCAGGGCTCAGGGCAGAAGGACCCTTTTTTGCTCAGAGCGTTGTGAACCCAGACACTGTTGCTGCTCTGAGTCCCCATCAGGGCCATATGGCTGAGGCAGGAGGGATACCGTGGCCCCTCTCTGCTCTGCCCCATCCTGTCCTCACGTCTGATTGTCATCGCTCCTCATTTCCTGTCTCATACACACAGACCTGGCCACAGCATCTTTATTTAGTGCCGGAAGTCTGACAGTCGAACACTGATCGTATATGTTGATAAAAACCCTCTCTTGATTTAGTAAGAGAGGACTCAGCCAAACCCATGCTGTTAAACACAGGCCTGGCCTGGATGGACGTTTTAACACTAATCACACCTAGCTGACCCATAGATCACAAAGTGCTTTACACAATAAGGAAACAGATGAGGTAACTGAGGCACAGGACTGTGAAGATATCATTGGCCCAAGGTCACCCAGCAGGGCAGATTCCAGGAACAGGAGTCAGATCTGATTTCCAGGCCCGTCCTCTGTTGACTAGGCCACACTGCCTCTCTTTACCCCAGGGGCCAGCGTGACAAAGGTATTTAGGCACCTAGTGACACAGCCAGGTGCGTAGTGGGATTCACTAGAGCTCCGAGGCAGGGCAAGCACCTGACTCCTGTTGGCAGCAAATGAGAGTTAGGCGCGCCACTCTCAGGCTCATGAGGCACCTGTCTGCATCGCTGGGCTCCTGAATCTGTCCCCAGGCACTGAAGGACCTGGAGCAGGTGAGAAAGGGCAGCTCCTTCTCCGTGCAGAGCGGGGCCAGGCCGCTCCCAAGCTATCTGCCCCATGTGTGAGCCGAGCTCTGCACAGGCGCTAGGAGGTCACTGCTGGGACACCAGCTGTGGCCGTGTGTCACCTGAGGAGCTCTCAGCCCTCACCTCGGGGCCACACGCTGATGACTCTGGGGAGGCGGCACCGTCCAGTCCACAGTTGTTAGGGGAGCTGGCAGCCTGTTCCCCTCCGGCACCCCATCCCCCTCACTACAATTTCCAACAGTGTCTGAACTTCCCCACGTCCTTGTTCCATGAGAAGCTTCTGCAGCATCATCCATCCTTCCTGCTGCTCCGTGAGACCAGCTAGAGCCCAGGGGAGGTTAGGGTGGTGGAGTGCTGCTCAGTGTGAGGCTATCACAACCTAGTCTGATACACAGAGGGCCTGATCCTGTTACCCACTTGCACAGCCTGCGGCTGGCAGGAGCAGCGTGTGTGTGTGTGTGTGTATGTATCTGCAATGGGAGTGAGTCAGTGCTATTGTGAGATCCTTCCACTTTGCATCCCCCGACCAGTGTGTATTGAATTTCTTATATTTATCAGTCAAGTTAATGCAGTTCCATCCAATTAGCACATTCTGATTTAATTGGGGGTTGGGTCAAAGCGTTATCACAAATCGCTGTGGTTTTCCTTTGAGTTCAGGGGGAGGAAACATCTGACATGTTGCCATTTCCCTGCGTTCCCTGTGGGGTGAGGTACTTTCCCAGGTGCCGGCGTTTGTGTCTCATTTCCCCATCGTATTTCCTGGCCCTGGTATCCATGGAATGAGAAAGTCAGCTCCAGAGACCCCTCGGGAGTCAAGTTCTGAGCATTTTTCTCTCCAGACCTTGGAAGTTTTGCTTTTCTTTTCCCCCTTCTGTTTGTCAGGGCTCCTGCTCTGTTTTATTCCTCTTCTCTTCAGGATGGGGAAGTGGTTTTGGATATTTTTGATCTCAGATGTGCTGTTTCCTTTCACATCTCCATCGGTGGGAGCAGGATGATGTGTGTCCATGTTTCTCATGTAGCAGATGGCCCTGTGTTGTTTCCTGCCACTTCACCATAATTGGGGGAAGGGGGCTGTGCTGGGAGTGTGGGCTCTTGTCATAGGGTATTTTACTCACCGCAGGGTGGTGCCCCCTTCTGGCAATTCTGGGGATTAGCTCCAGCTCATTCAGCACCTGCTTTCTACCACT
Organism: Mauremys reevesii; assembly: GCF_016161935.1. Lineage (NCBI taxonomy): Eukaryota > Metazoa > Chordata > Testudines > Geoemydidae > Mauremys > Mauremys reevesii. Next base: position 15,047,076 of record NC_052644.1, read on the forward strand.
GCTGCTCTCCTCCTGTTCACGGAGTTGCGGTACAGCCATTTTGTGACTCAGCCCTCCAGCCAGGTCACTCTGTGATTTCCATTTCCAGGGGAGTCTCTCAAAGTCGCTCTCCACCAGCGGCATCAGGCAGGCGTCACACCTGCTGCCCTGGGCAGTGACTCCCGCAGTGACTCAGTCATTCCGTTCACTGCCCCATCCTGCCACTCCGCAGTGATAGGTAGGGGAACCCAGCCTGCCCTCTACTCTGGGTTCCAGTCCAGAGCCCCAAAGTGAGCAGTTAAGGTCTGTGTCTACACTAACCTTACTGCTATTGCCCCTGGACTCCTTCCTACTGCGCTGCTTCTTCCATACTGTCTCCCTTCGAGGCTTTATAGAAGCCCCACCTGTCCCCCCATAGAATCATAGAATCTCAGGGTTGGAAGGGACCTCAGGAGGTCATCTAGTCCAACCCCCTGCTCAAAGCAGGACCAAACCCAACTAAATCATCCCAGCCAGGGTTTTGTCAAGCCTGACCTTAAAAACCTCTAAGGAAGGAGATTCCACCACCCCCCTAGGTAACACATTCCAGTTCTTCACCACCCTATCCAACCTAAACCTCCCCCTCTGCAACTTGAGACCATTACTCCTTGTTCTGTCATCTTCTACCACTGAGAACAGTCTAGATCCATTCTCTTTGGAACCCCCTTTCAGGTAGTTGAAAGCAGCTATCAAATCTCCCCTCATTCTTCTCTTCTGCAGACTAAACAATCCCAGTTCCCTCAGCCTCTCCTCATAAGTCATGTGCTCCAGCCCCCTAATCATTTTTGTTGCCCTCCGCTGGACTCTCTCCAATTTATCCACATCCTTCTTGTAGTGTGGGGCCCAAAACTGGACACAGTACTCCAAATGAGGCCTCACTAGTGCTGAGTAGAGGGGAATGATCACATCCCTCGATCTGCTGGAGATGCCCCTACTTATACAACCCAAAATGCCATTAGCCTTCTTGGCAACAAGGGCACACTGTTGACTCATATTCAGCTTTTCGTCCACCATAACCCCTAGGTCCTTTTCTGCAGAACTGCTGTCCAGCCATTCGGTCCCTAGTCTGTAGCAGTGCATGGGATTCTTCTGTCCTAAGTGCAGGACTCTGCACTTGTCCTTGTTGAACCTCATCATATTTCTTTTGGCCCAATCCTCTAATTTGTCTAGGTCCCTCTGTATCCTATCCCTACCCTCCAGCGTATCAACCGCTCCTCCCAGTTTAGTGTCATCTGCAAACTTGCTAAGGGTGCAGTCCACACCATCCTCCAGATCGTTAATGAAGATATTGAATAAAACCGGCCCCAGCACCGACCCTTGGGGCACTCCACTTGATACCGGCTGCCAACTAGACATGGAACCATTGATCACTACCCGTTGAGCCCGACCATCTAGCCAGTTTTCTATCCATCTTACCATCCCTTCATCCAGCCCATACTTCTTTAACTTGCTGGCAAGAATACTGTGGGAGTCTGTATCAAAAGCTTTGCTAAAATCCAGAAATAGCACATCCACTACTTTCCCCTCATCCAGAGCCGGTTATCTCATCATAGAATGCAATTAGGTTAGTCAGGCATGACTTGCCCTTGGTGAATCCATGCTGACTGTTCCTGATCCCTTTCCCCTCCTTTAAGTGGTTCAGAATTGATTCCTTGAGGACCTGTTCCATGATTTTTCCAGGGACTGAGGTGAGACTGACTGGCCTGTAGTTCCCTGGATCTTCCTTCTTCCCTTTTTTAAAGATGGGCACTACATTAGCTTTTTTCCAGTCGTCCGGGACCTCCCCCGATCGCCATGATTTTTCAAAGATAATGGCCAATAGCTCTGCAATCTCATCGGCCAACTCCTTTAGCACCCTCAGATGCAGCGCATCCGGCCCCATGGACTTGTGCTCGTCCAGCTTTTCTAAATAGTCCCGAACTACTTCTTTCTCCACAGAGAGCTGGTCACCTCCTCCCCATACCGTGCTAATTTCCTCCTAATTAGCTCCCTCCACAGAACCTAAATTTTCCCCCTTCATAACTTAATTGGTTGATTGGGCCACTTGGGCCAGTTCAGCTCTTGCAGGGCTGCTGTGGGGAGTACATCCCATCACAGCTCTCCCCATCTAGCAGCCACAATAATCTCTAATTTCTGGGGGAAATCCCAGTCACAGGGAAGGGGGGGGAGATGCTGGGGGGTTTCCCCTTGTTCCTCCCCACTGCATTACCAGGGCTGAGGAACAGGAACAATCTCTCAGAACCTTCCGCAGGAATCTCCAGGAAAAGGCCCATTGCATTGACACTATAAAATGAGAGATGCCCCCGTTCTAGATCCAGATACACCCCAATCACTGTCAGCTTCACACCCCTGTTCTGGGTCACAGTGTCAGACTCCCTGGGATGATACTAGCCCTCAGATCTCCCAGAGCCCAGCACCCCCTCAAGAAGTCTCTCCAGTCTCTCCTGTCTTCTCTGCCCCTCACAGTCTCACTCAGCACCGCTAGCTCCCAGTCTGGGCTGTCTCCCAACTCCAATTACCACCTGAAAACCCCGTCCTCCCCACCATGATCCCTCCTGGATACAAACCCCTCCCTCCCCACAGTGATCAAAGCCTCAGAGGGGGCAGATAGCCCTAGGGATGGGGGTTTATGCCAGACGGTTCTGCCATCTGCAGACACAGTACGTACTGGGTGTTTGCAACTTGGATCCAGGGTGACGAGAACTGGGGAGAAAGACCAAAACAATCCCATTAGCCACAGGTCAGTCAGAGACCCCACAATCCCGGGATTCCACCTGGGAGATATGGGGGGAAGGGGAGAGTGCAGCTCATCCAGCTGCTCCCTGCCATCAAGATACCATGATCCACTCAGCAGAGCAGACTCATTGGGCCTGTGCTGTGTGACATGGAGAGGGTGGAAGAGGCTTCCCTGCTCTGTGTCCGTGGAGTGTCCAAATCCCACAGAGAGAAGAGCAGATAACCGGCCAAATTCAGTCTGTGTGGCTCACTCCAGACACAGCCCCGTGTCCACCTGTTCCCAAGTCATTCAAAAACCAATAGGAGAACACTTCAATCACCGATTTAAAAGTGGACATTCTTCAACAACAAAAACAGACTCCAACAAGACACTGCAAAACTGGAATTAATTTGCAAACTGCACACCATTAAACTAGGCCTGAAGAAAGACTGGGAGTGGGTAGGTGACTACAAAGAGTAATTTTCCCTCTGATGGCACTCACACCTTCTTGTCAACTGTTGGAAATGGGACAACCAGGATTGCATTGGCCTTGTTAGCACTACGAAAGTAATTTTCCCTCCGTTGGTATTCACCCCTTGTCAGCTGTTGAGAATAGGCCACTTCCCCATTAATTGAATTGGCTCATTAGCCATGACCCCCACTTGGTAAGGCAACTCCCATCTTTTCATGTGCTATACTATATATTCTTCATACAGTTTTTTTCACTCCATGAATCTGATGAAGTGGGTTTTAGCCCACAAAAGCTTATGCTCAAATAAATTTGTTAGTCTCTAAGGTGCCACAAGACTCCTCGTTGTTTTTGCTGATACAGACTAACATGGCTATCCCTCTGAAACCTGTCACATTGTAAAGGGTAATACTGAAAACTGAGGTGCAAATGCTGCAGTGTTTGTTTCTTCCCAGGGCAGGGGGAATGATCATTAAGGTGACTGAGGTTCATCTAGTGTGTGTGGTGATTTTTCTATCTCGTCACAGTGTGAAAGCGCAGACACACTTTTAGTAGGGGTTTAGCCAAGTACCTGATTCCAAAGCATTCCTCTCAGTCTCTGAAATGGGAAAGAGAAAAGATTTAGACACAGAAACACACAGTGTAGTGCTGCACACTCCTGAATGACTGGGATTAGTCACAGAGATCCCAGAGGCACACTTCCTACCCCAGAGCTGGAGCCGGCAGGTTTGACCGGAGCAGGGCTGGCGGTTAGTGATATACACCAACATGCTGGAGACTTGGGGAGTTTTTCACTCCTTAGCCCTCATCTACATACACTCTTGAACCAGTTTAACTAATTAGGTATGTAAACACACCTTGAGTTAAACTGGCGCAGGTCTGTGTGTAGAGCAGGCTTTGGGCTGGTGCAGCAGGGCTAGTAGAACCATGGGGGTGGGGTCAGTTACTCCACAGCGACCCCTCTGGCTGATTACAGAACAACACTGGTTGCTAGGGGAGCCCAATCCAGCCTTCCCCAGCTGGAGAAATGGTGGCCACAAGGGCGCATGGCAGAAGGCAAAGCAGATGAAAGAGGGGGAGCCTCAGGGATTTTCTGATTTATGATTGCTGTGAGAACCCCAGTCACCGTGCTGGCATGTTGTATCCATTCTCTTTCATCTGTTTTTTTCAGCTTTCATCTGTTTTTGCCTGCGTGTGTGCACAGTGCCCAGCGGAGCTGGTCAGCACCACTCACCACCATCACAATGCAAACCAATATTGTTACTAATATTGAAAAGTTCACAGTGCAATAAATTAGTTGTGGACTTTCAAAAATGGTGCTGCTGTGTCTTTTAGCACAGCTCAAGAGAATGAATGTCATAGATTCATAGAGTTTCAGACCAGAAGGGAACATCAGATCATCTAGTCCGACCAGCTGTGTATCACAGGCCAAAGAATCATACCCAGTTCTCCCTGAGCTGAGTCCACTAACTTGGGTTTTGCTACAGCACCTTCCAGAAAGGTACCCAGTCTGGATCTGATGCCATCAATTCAACACTGCCCTGGGGACCTTGTGCCAGTTGTAAATCACCCTCTCTGTGTCCTGTGCATTCGACAATCACAAGGATGGAATCATCTCACAGAGCATCATTGACCTTGTAGTGTTCTTTCTTTTAAGGAGAAAGAGACATTGAGCAATTCCCCAGAATTAGTGGGACAGAATGACCCAGATTTGTCATTGCAAGCCCATCTCCCTGCTGCAGCCACATGCAGGAAAGCACTGACAGTAGGGTTTCAGCTGCAAAATACACATTTGTCAACATATTATCATCACGGTGTGAGAGAACACGAGAGAGGTGAGGATTTACTGGACAGAGACCTCCTGGTTCCATCCCTTTCATTGCACTGAGCCCACAGGTAACACTCAGACATCCCAAGAGAGACAGCAAGAAATAGAAAAGGAGACCTACCACAAATGAACAGAGCCACCTTTTTAGAGCATTTCTTTGAGACAGGGAATCAGACATTGCAGTGAGACCAGGAAGAAAGGGGAAGCACTGAACAATACACTAATAGAGGTGGGGCTAGGGACCCCAGTGTGTTTGTTAGTTTGGTTTATTTCCTAAAACCAACAAAAGGTCCATATCTGAACAATAAGACACTCCCATGTCCCACCCCAGTGCTCTCTAGGGCCAGGCTCTAAAAACACAAATAACCTATTCAAGTTACCTGCATATCCAAGATATGCACAAGGTCTAGCAGCAATGAGAATCAGTGCGAACAATACCCAGAATGCAGCCAGCCAGGGAGAAACCCGGGGGAAGACATCACCTGGCAAACAGAGAGCGCAGTGTGTGAGGAGCACGGTCCCATCCCGGAGCTGGAGAATGAGGTTTGTCAAGTGGTTTGACAGCTGAGTGCTGGCTCAGAGATCCCCAGAAATTCACAGGAATGAATGGAATGTTCTTTCCACGCCCAAATCACAGCCACACATGGGAGGCATTGGAACCAGAGAAGCCAGCGCAGCATCATAGAATCATAGAATCATAGAATTCAAGATCAGAAGGGACCATTATGATCATCTAGTCTGACCTCCTGCAAGATGCAGGCCACATAAGCCGATCCACCCACTCCTTAGCAAGCGACCCCTGCCCCATGCTACGGAGGAAGGCAAAAAACCTCCAGGGCCATTGCCAATCTTCCCTGGAGGAAAATTCCTTCCCGACCCCAAATATGGCGGTCAGCTGAACCCCGAGCATGCGGGCAAGACTCTCCAGCCATACCCTCTGGAAAAGGTTATATCATATCATTGACCCATTGTACTATTTACCAGTGTGGCACTTAATTGACCTATTGACTAAGCCCGTTATCCTATCATACCATCTCCTCCATAAACTTATCTAGCTTAATCTTAAAGTCATGAAGGTCCTTCGCCCCCACTGTTTCCCTCGGTAGGCTGTTCCAGTATTGCACTCCCCTGATGGTTAGAAACCAATCTGAACAGGAATCCAAGGTGCCTGACCTACCATGTGCCATGAAAAAAAACACCCCCAGGTTATAGGGGGAAGGGTAGCTCAGTAGTTTGAGCATTAGCTAGCTAAACCCAGGGCTGTGAGTTCAACCCTTAAGAGGGCCATTTAGGGATCTGGTGCAAAAATCTGTCTGGGTAGTGGTCCTGTTTTGAGCAGAAGTTGGACTAGATGATCTCTTGAGGTCCCTTCCAACCCTGATATTCTATGATTGCCATTGGCATTCATGAAGCAACTGCACATAGCAGACAGACCCTTTTGGGCTCAAGGAAACAAGCACTGAGAGGGGGGATTGCGTCATTACGCAGGTCTGGGATGATGAGCAGAGGCTGCAGAACTTTCAGATGTGCTGTCACCTTCCTGGATCTGTGTGCATTTTTTGAAAAGTTATTTACTTGTTCCCATAATATAAGATCTAGGGGCCACCCAATGAAATTAATGGGCAGCAGGTTTAAAACCAATAAAAGGAAGTTCTTCTTCATGCAGTGCACAGTCAACCTGTGGAACTCCTTGCCTGAGGAGGTTGTGAAGGTTAGGAATATAACAGGGTTTAAAAGAGAACTAGATAAATTCATGGAGGTTAAGTCTATTAATTAGCCAGGATGGGTAAGGAACAGTGTCCTTAGTCTCTGTTTGTCAGAGGGTGGAGATGGATGGCAGGAGAGAGATTGCTTGATCATTACCTGTTAGGTTCACTCCTTCTGGGACACCTGGTATTGGCTACTGTCAGTAGACAGGATACTGGGCTGGATGGGCCTTGGTCTGACCCAGTATGGCCATTCTTATGTGCAGAGCTCGCCCCAGCACTGTGGCAAACACCAAAATGAGAGCTGCCTTCTCAATGAAGAAGCATGTGGCGATCACCGTGTGTAAATGGCAACTCCAGACTACTACTGGTCAGTCACGAATAAGTCTGGAGTTGGGAAGTCCACTGTTAGGGCTGTGTTAATGAAAGTGTGAAGGGCCATTAATAGCATCCTGCTACGAAGGACGGTGACACTTGGAAATATGCATGAAATTGTGCATGTCTTTGCGGCAATGGGATTCGCAAACTGTGGCGGTGCAACAGATATCCCAGTTTTGGCCCCGGACCATTTTGTGACATAGTACATCAATAGAAAGGGATAGTTCTCTATTGTATTGCAGGCAATTGTGGATCACTGTTGGAGTTTCACTGACATCAACGCGGGGTGGTCAGGGAACGAGCATGATGCACATATCTTCAAGAACACTGGTTTGTACAGAAAGCTGCAAGCAGGGACTTTCTTTCCAGGCTAGAAGATTTCAATGGATGATGTTGAAATGCCCATAGCGATCCTGGGAGACCCAGCGTATCCTTACTCCCATGGCTCATGAAACCTTATACTAGAAACCTGGACAGCAGCAAGGAGTGCTTCAACAATAGGCTGAGGAGGTGGAAAATGACCATGGAATGTGTGCTGAGCAGATTAAAAGTGCGCTGGCATGGCTTTATGGCAAGTTAGATCTAAATGAGGAAAATATTCCCATGGTCATAGCAGCTTGCTCTGTGCGCCATAATAGTTATGAGGCTAAGGATGAAAACTTTCCCTCAGGGTAAAGCAAGGAGCTGGATCGCCTAGCGGCTGATTTTGAGCAGTCACCTACCAGGGCTATTAGAGGGGCACAACAAGGGGTTATTTGAATCAGGAAGGCATTCAGGTACCATTTTTACAATGAGCACCAGTAATGTGTCTTTCTATACAGCACTCTGCCATGCTTTCTTAACTTGCTGACTTGCATGAAAATGTTGATGATTTCTGACCGTGACTTATAGTCTGAAAATGATCCAATTGACACTGTGTATTAATTCCAGCAGCAATCTCTGTGTGTAGAAGACAAATAAAAAATGATTATCTTTCAGGGAGTATTTTTCTTTTTCTTCTTTTTCCTTTATGCCACTTTTCCTGGTGAAGGTCGTGGTGGCACCATGGAAAATAGGGAGGATCAGGCCTCCTTTTCCTCCGCAACAGGTTCCGGCTCCTCCTGGGTCATTGCCCTGTGTTCCCAAGCCAGCCAGGAGATATAATCCCTTCAGCATGTCCTGGGTTGCCCTTGGGTGCCACTGCCCAGGTTCAAATGGAAGCCTCCCAGGGGGCATCCTTATCAGGTGCCCGAACCACCTCAACTGACTGCTCTCGCTCCAGAGGAGTGGCAGCTCTACTCCAAGGCTCTCCTGAATAGCCAAGCTTCTCACCCTATCTGGGAGGGTAAACCCAGCCACCCTGTGGAGAAACTTCATTTCCACTGCTTGTACCCACAATCTCATCCCGGAGCACTGTACCTATGCTGACCGCACACCCAGTGTAGGAGCAGCTAGGTCAACAGAATTATTCAATCGACCTAGCTATTGCTGCGTGGAGAGGTGGATTACCTACATTGGCAGAAACCGATTCTGTTGTGTCTGTTGCTGTAGGAAGCTTCTACATTCAAGACTTTTTTTTCTTTCCACATGTTTTTTGGCCGTTTCTCCTAGTTCCCCCACTTAATCACATTGATTCCAGCTCCCACTTGCTCAGAGGTCACTTCTGATGCTTTTTCTCAACTGCCTTGTATTCTTCCCCATCTGGCAGTGCCCTGTTACCTGCCTCCCTGGTACCTGATGCCCAGCAGAAACAGGTGAATGAGCAGGGATGAAGAAGGGACCAGGATAGGGGGGAGGGAAAGTCCTGCTGCCGAATTGCCGCCGAAGAATGAATGAAGTGGCGGCGGTAGAGCCTGTGATTTTGTGGGGTCTAACTCATGATTTTTGACTGCTTGGGCTGGTAATGTTGCTTCCAAGATGGTCTTTGGTTCCAGTCCAGTTCCAATCCAGAGAGGAACTCACAGGTTAAGAGAGGAGGGAGATGCTGGATATCAGCAGTGGCCACTTAGAATTAGCATGTGTCCTGAGAATGCCGGGAGTTCAGGTCTGCAGGGCAGGATCAGGGGTGGCAGGTTTGTAGAAATTTTGGTGGTGCCCAGAACTGCCCCTGCCCAAACTCGCCCCCCCCACCTGCCCAAGGCTCTAGGAGGCAGTTTGGGTGAGGGAGGAGGTCTGGGGTGCAGGCCCTAGGCTGGGGCAGGGGATTGGCATGAAGGCTCTGGAAGGAAGTTTGGGAATGGGAAGGGGTGTGGAGGGAGGGAGTGCAGGGTGAGGGCTGTGGGTTGTGGCTGCAGATGAGGGGTTTGGAGCATGGGAGGGGCTCAGGGTGAGAGTAGAGGTGAGGGCTCTGTCGGGTTGGGAATGGGAGGTATGGGGTATGGGAGGGGCTCAGGGCTGGGAAAGAGGGTTGGGGTATGGAGGTGAGGGCTCTGTCTGGGACTGGGGATGAGGTGTTTGGGGTGCTGGAGGGGCTCAGGGCTAGGGTAGAGGGTAGAGGGTGCAGTGGGGGGTGAAAGCTTTGACTGGGAGTGGGGCAGGGCTGGGGATGAGTTTGGGGTGCAGGCAGGCTGCTCCAGGACAGGGGCCAGAGAGGACTCCCCCCAGCCCTTTCCCTGCCAGCAGCAGCGAGCTCTGGGGGAGGAGCCCCCCTTTCCTGCCCCCCCAGCAGCACACTCACCCCCACCACTGTTAGTGTATGTCCTCCTAGGGCCCCTCTCAGGTCCAGGAATCTCCCTCGCCTCCCCTGTGGTGGGTGCCGGGGGGGCGCTGCATGCACCTCCTTCCCTGCTGTTGCCCTTGACTGTATCCTCACTGGGGGTGAGGGATGGGGCTGCCTCCTTGCCCAGCATGGGGCAGGAGCAGTGACTGCAGGCGTCAGAGCCCCCTGTGCTGCTGGAGGGTCCCAATGAACCCAATGGAAAATGAAAGAGTCTGAGGGGGAAGGGCAGGCTCAGAGTCAGTCTGCTCTGGCAACGGAGATGGGGGGCGCTAGGACCCAGCGGCAGCAGTTGCTGCAGGGGAAAGACAGGGACTCTCTGCTCTGGGGCTGTGGAAGGTGGGGGAGCAAGTTGGGGCCGGGAGACACTCGGGGGGCGGAAGGTGGGGCCGGGGGCAAGATCACCCGGGTTATAAATATCTCCGTGCCAGCAGCTTTTTTTCCCCCTCTCCATCACTTTCTGCGCCCCCTGCCCGGCTTTGTGTGCCTGAGGCAAGTGCCTCACTTGCCTTTCCCTTGTTACGGCACTGGGCAGAGCAACCAGCACCAGAACCATTGCCAGCACTGAATTCAGCACCTGCAACTCCGTCTGCAACTCCAACATCAGAGGGCACCACCAAGGTCGCACTGGCAGCCACAGGTAAATCTGCACAAGAGGCTCAGTCAGAGCCTGAAACACAACCTAATGCACCAGCAGAGAGTGGTTCACAGTCAATGGAAACAGCCCCATCACCCACATCGCTTCCAGAGGGATCAAGCCCAAGTCCACAATCCAGTGAGGAGCTGATGTCTCCAGCATCAAGGGAACAGTTCCAGGCTGAACAGGAAGCAGATGAAAGCCTCCAGGGAGCTTGGGTGGCAGCACAGAGCAACCCACCGCCTCTTAGCTCTTCTAATTGATCCCAGTTTGTTGTAGAAAGATGGCTTTTATATAAGGAAACTCTAGCTGGTGGGCACCAGAAAGACTGACATCCTCAAAGACAGTTGGTAGGTCCAACTAAGTACCAGGTAAAGCTCTTGTGCTTAGCCCATGATCATCCTAGTGGCCATGCTGGGGTAAACAGGACCAAAGACAGTTTAGGGAAGTCCTTCCACTGGGAGAGAATGGGCAAGGATGTCTCTACTTATGTGGGTGTGCCAAAGAGTGGGAAAACCTCAAGACCAGGTCAAAGACCCTCTCCAGCCACTCCCCATCATTGAGGTTTCCGTTCAGCAAGTAGCTGTGGATGTTCTGGGTCCTTTTCTGAAAAAGAAACCCAGAGGAAACCAGTACATACTGACTTTCATGGATTTTGCCACCCGATGGTCGGAAGCAGTAGCTTTAAGCAACACCAGGGGCAAAAGCGTGTGCCATGCATTAGCAGACATTTTTGCCAGGGTAGATTGGCCCTCCGACACCTTTACGGATTCGGGAACTAATTTCCTGGCAGGGACCATGAAAAGCCTTTGGGAAGCGCATGGAATGAACCACTTGGTTGCCACCCCTTACTACGATCAAACAAATGGCCTGGTGGAGAACTTTGGGGACCATGATATGTAAATTCGTAAATGAACACTCCAATGATTGGGACCTAGTGTTGCAGCAGTTGCTCCTTGCCTACAGGTCTGTACCACATCCCAGTTTAGGGTTTTCACCATTTGAATGTGTGTATGGCCGCGAGATTAAGGGGCCAGTACAACTGGTGAAGCAGCAATGGGAGGGGTGGGAAGGGCCATTTACAGTCCATGAGCACCTGGGAGCTGTTAATTATCTCATAGCATCTCCCACCTCAAACCTACAGCCTAAAGTGTACCATGTTAATTCTCTAAAGCCCTTTTATTCCAGAGAATTAAAGGTTTGTCAGTTTACAGCCCAGGAAGGAGATGACGCTGAGTGGCCTGAAGTTGTCTACTACGAAGGAAAAAGTGATGGTGGCACGGAAGAGATGAACCTCTCCATGACCCTTGGACTCATGCAGTGACAGCAGATCAAGGAGCTGTGCACTAGCTTCGCACCAATGTTCTCAGCCACCCCTGGATGGACCAAACGGGCATACCACTCCATTGACACAGGTAATACTTGCCCAATTAGAGCCCAACTCTACCAGGTGTAACCTCAAGCCAAAACTGCTACAGAACGGGACATCCAGGACATGCTACAGATGGGTGTAATCCGCCCCTCTGACAGTGCATGGGCATCTCCAGTGGCTCTAGTTCCCAAACCAAATGGGGAGATATGGTTTTGTGTGGACTACCGTAAGCTAAATGTTGTAACTCACCCAGACAACTATCCAATGCCATGCACAGATGTTCTATTGGAGAAACTGGGATGTGCCCAGTTCATCTCTACCTTAGAGTTAACCAAGAGGTACTGGCAAGTACCGCTAGAACACGCCAAGGAAAAGTCAGCCTTCATCACCCATGCAGTGCTGTATGAATTTAATGTGCTCCCTTTCAGGTTGAGAAATGCACCCACCACCTTCCAAAAACTTGTAGATAGTCTCCTAGTGGGATTCGGAGTAGTTGCAGTCGCCTACCTTGATGATGTGGCCATCTTTTCTGATTCATAGGCAAAACACCTGGAACATCTACAAAAAGTCTTTGAACTCATAAGGGAGGAACGACTAACTGTTAAGGCTAAAAAGTGTCAAATAGGCCTAAACAGAGTAACGTACCTTGGACAGCAGGTGGGTTAAGGAACTATCAACCCCCTACAGGTCAAAGTGACTGCTATCCAAAAGTGGCCTGTCCCAAAGTCACAGAAAACAGGTCCAATCCTTCATCAGCTTGGCTGGATATTACAGGCAATTTTTACTGCACTATAGCCAAATCACCGCCCCACTGACAGACCTAACCAAAAAGAAACAGCCAAATGCTGTTTAGTGGACTGAAGAGTGTCAGAAGGCCTTTAACCAGCTTAAAGCGACACTCATATATGACTCTGTGCTAAGGGCCCCAGACTTTGACAAACCTTTCCTAGTAACCACTGATGCGTCCGAGTGTGGTGTGGGAGCGGTTTCAATGCAGGAAGGACCGGATCAAGAATTCCATCCTGTCATGTTTCTCAGCAAGAAACTGTCTGAGAGGGAAAGCCACTGGTCAATAAGCAAAAAGGAATGCTATGCCATTGTGTACGTGCTGAAGAAACTACGCCCATATGTTTGGGGATGGCGTTTCCACCTAAGAACCGACCGTGCTGCGCTGAAGTGGCTTTATACCGTCAAGGACAATAACAAAACACTTCTTCAGTGGAGTTTGGCTCTCCAAGATCTTGATTTTGAAATAAAACACATTTCAGGAGCTTCTAACAAAGTGGCTGATGCATTCTTCCATGAAAGTTTCCCAGAATCAACTGGTTAAAATCATTCTTGAAATGTGGAAAATATTGTTAGTTTTTATATAATCAGTAGTATATATAGAGGTGCATGTGTCTTATCAATTCTGTTTTCTCTTAGAGCTCTAGGAATAAATCACAGACCATGTGGAGCAGGCTGTCCAGCACCGACTGTGATTTGGGGGTGTCAGGGTTCCTTCCCCACTCTGAACTCTAGGGTACAGATGTGGGGACCCACATGAAGCCCCCTAAACTTATTTCTACCAACTTAGGGTAAAACGTGCTACTCCTTTGCCACCACCAAGTGCTTTAACAAGAAACAGGGGAAGGACCACTTGCAGTTCCTCTTCTCCCAAAATATCCCCCCAAGTCATTATACCCCTTTCCCTGGAAAGGCTTGAGAAGCCTCTCAGCAATTACTCTTGGTGAGCACAGATCCAAACCCTTGGATTTTAAAACAATGAAAAAATCAATCAGGTTTTTAAAAGAAGAATTTTATTAACAGAAAAGGTAAAAATCATCTCTGTAAAATCAGGATGGAAAATAACTTTACAGGGTAATCAGATTCATAGAGCCCAGAGGAACCCTCTCTAGCCTTAGGTTCAAAGTTACAGCAAACAAAGGTAAACCCTCTAGCAAAAGGAACATTTACAAGTTGAGAAAACAAAAGATAAAACTAACACGCCTTGCCTGGCTGTTACTTACAAGTTTGAAATATGAGAGACTTTTGCAAAAAGATATGGAGAACATGGGTTGATGTCCGGTCCCTCTTAGTCCCAAGAGCAAACAACATCAAAACAAAAAGCACAATTAAAAGCCTCACCCTCACACCAGATTTGAAAGTATCTTGTCCCCTTATTGGTCCTTTGGGTCAGGTGTCAGCCAGGTTACCTGAGCTGCTTAACCTTTTATACCTAAAAGGATTTTGATGCCTCTGGCCAGCAGGGATTTTATAGTATTGTATATAGAAGGGTTGTTACCCTTCCTTTTCTAGTTATGACGGGGGATGTGTCATAAACATATAGCTAAGGGTAGCACAAAATCCCTCCTTTACCTGTAAAGTGTTAAGAAGCTCAGATAACCTGGTTGGCACCTGACCAGAAGGACCAATGGGGAAAGAAGATACTCTGTGTGTGTTCTCTCTGTGATAAAGAAAGAGACCAAGCAAGTAATCCAGTGCCTATCAAAATGATATAACTAATATTACAGAAATAGTAAGTAATAGCAAGGAAATGTGTTAGATTATCTTTTGTTTTAGCTTGCAAGTTTTCCCTATGCTAACTGGGAGGTTTATCCCTGTTTTTTTGTAACTTTGAAGTTTTGCCTTGAGGGGAATCCTCTGTATTTTAAATCTTATTACCGTGTACAGTTACATTCCATCCTGATTTTACAGAGGTGCTGCTTTTACTTTTTTCTTTATAATAAAGTTCTGCTTTTAAGAATCTGATTGGGTTTTTAGTGTCCTAAAAACCAAAGGGTCTGCTCTATACTCACACTGGTTACTCTCAAGCCTCCCCAGGAAAGGAGTGAAGGGACTTGGGGGGATATTTTGGTGAAACAGGAACTCCAAGTGGTCCTTTTCCTGAATCTTTGTCTAACTCACTTGGTGATGGCAGCATACCGTCCAAGGGCAAGGAAGAATTTGAGCCTTGGGGAAGTTTTTAACTTAAGCTAGTAAAAATAAGCTTAGGGGGTCTTTCATGTGGGTCCCCACATCTGTACCCTAGCATTTAGAGTGGAGAGGGAACCCTGACAGAGGCAAACAGTTTCTTTGACCTGGTACAATGTGTTTATGTGTTTTTCTCAGGCTCAACACGCCATTGGGAGGTTCTGACTCGCCATGTGAATTCTCTAACTGTGAAACCACTTAGTCAGATAAGATGGGAGAGTCTCACTGATGCTTTGAAGCCTCTTCACTATGAACTTAGAAAACATCTACGATACCCTAATTGAAATTTCCGATGATACTACCTTTACTGGATCATCTGGAAATATGTCACGTTCAGATGCAGAAATTCTTGCAAATGGCTTTCCGAGTTCAAATTTGAGATTAACCTCACTAGTAAGCAGCTTCAGGAAAAGAATTTGAACATACATTCTGCTATTCAAAAACTGCAGCAAACTAAAAATATTTGGAGGAATTCAGAAGTGATGAAGGGTTCAAAAGAACTCTGGTAGATCCTCTCAAGCTTGCTGAAGAAATAAACTTTTCGACAGAATTTGAACCAGAGTCAGTTCACATTCGGCAAAAGAAACAGCACTTTTCGTATGAAGGACATGACACACTCATTCAGAACCCAAAAACAAAGGTTCAAAGTGAATTTCTACTTTGCAGTTCTTGATGCTGCTATTCACTCGGTTGAGGAAAGATTTCAACAGAGCAGCAGCTAGAGTATTTGGCTTTCTATATGATATCCACAGCTTGCAAAAGAAAACAGCAAAACAGATAAGAGAATTTTGTATAAAACTGGAGTCAGCATTGACTCATGAAAATTCAAAAGATATTTGATGCTAGAGATTTGTGTAGTGAGCTTTGGGCTTTTTCAAGATGACTTAAGAAATATTCCATTACTGAAGAAGTAATGAAGTTTGTTTGTGAAAATAAACTCACAGACAGTTTCCCAAACATTTTTATAGCTCTATACATTTTTTTTTAAGTTTGACAGTTTCCGAAGTTAATGGAGAACCTAGCTTCTCAAAGTTAAAGTTGATAAAAAACATATCTGCATTCAACAATGGTGCAAGAGAGACTTGTCGGACTTGCCACAGTATCAATAGAGCATGAACTAGCTGGAAAACTGGATCTAAAAGAACTAGTGACTGAATTTTCAAAGCTTAAAGCAAGTAAAGTCATGTTTTAAGAGCACAGAGTGTGTTTTATTCGGAGTGTTTTGTAAATACAGGTTAAAGTTCATTGAAGAGTTTTCTTATTTCTTTCTATATTGGATATGGTGGTAATGGCAGTTAAAGCAGGATAGCGTAAAGGATGATTTTGGATTTGTAATAATAAAAATTACAATTAACATTTTAATGCATTTTATTTGAAATTGGACTGAAATATCATCTGTTGTACAAATCTATTCTGAAAATTTTGTGTCTCTATTTTATCCGATCTCAGAAACATTGGTTGGACAGAAGGACGGACAGACAAACTGAATTATTAAGCCTGTTTTTTTTAAAAAAAATAAATAAAAGAAAACACTTTAAGATGCATTAAAAGGAAAAAAAAGGAGCAAAATGTTTCCCAGTTTACCAAAAACCTCGGACTAGATCTGTGCTTGGGGCGCCGATTGCATGGTTCGCATAGGGTGCCAGTTGCTGGGAGCTTGTCTAGGGCCGCCCCTGCCAAGCAATGCAGAGGTGGCTCATCGCTGTATGAACTCCTCGCTGCTCACCATGTCTGCTCAGGTAATCGAACACTTGTTCTGGGTCCTGGCCAGATAATACCTCTGCTGCGATACACAGGTTAATGTGTAACAGGTGCCCTGGTGCTTTCACTTTCCAATCCCCCAGTCAGAGTTCACAAACAGCTCTGCAATCCATTTCCTTGTCTGCCCCAGAGGCTGGGACCCCGGGCTAACTTCATGGCATCTCCTGGAACACGCTGAATCCTTAAGGTAGGTCCCTCCCCATTATTACCCCTTATCCTTCGCTCTCAGGGCTGCTCACATTCCTGCCCCTGGATCACATCCCCCCTGCCATGGCCTGTTCCCATCTCCCATCAGTGCTGGACAAACCCTGATGGTATGTGTGATTCTCTGCTCAGCCTGTTATCCACTCACTGAAGGGTGTGACCATTTGGGGTTCCTTGTGGCCTTTCCCTGGAGGGTGTGATGGGCGCACGGGTGATTTGGTGCCTTTTAAAAAGGGCCGCACAGCCCTGCCCTGCCAATGCTCCTGGTGGAAGGGGCACCAGGCCAGAAGCATGGGGGGAGGGGAGGACGGAAGGGAAGAGGCGTTATTTGGCTCAGAGATCTAAATGGAAGGTGCCTCCCTGGTTATTATTATTACATGCATTACCGTAGCACCTAGAGGCCCCAGCTGAGACCTTGGCCCCCATTGTGCCAGATGCTGCACAGACCCCAGCCAAGGTTTGGCCTCCATTATGCCATGCCAGGTGATACATAGACCCTGACTGAGATCAGGGCCCCATTGTGCTGGCTGCTGCACATACAGACCATGAGAGACCATCCCTGCCCCAAAGAGCCTCAGTCTGGCAAGCAGATGTAGCTGAGTCTAGCTGGGCTCAGACCCTTTCAAGCCTTGTCTCCATGGGACATTAGTTGTGTTGGAATATGTGTTAACCCAGCACAGGATGTTGAATGCAGGGGCCTGGTCTGTGCTGGAGGGATGTGTGGTGTTAGATAACGTGTTAACTGTCAGACCTAGTAGTGCATCAAGCCATCAGCTCACACTCTGCCAACAATGACAGCCTTGAATGCCTTGAATGTCCCCTTGAGCACCTTTGTGCTTCTTCCACACTGCCCACCACACACAGGAATTGCTCGCAGCCAATATTCACAGAGCCACCACCTTCCTCTCCTCAAAATCCCTCCTTGGAGCCTACCTCTGCCATGGGGCCTATTGAACACTTGTTACTAGGAGACTCACCCGGGATTGGAAAGACCTGGGGTCAAATCCCTGCCCCAAATCAGAAATGGGGAATGAAACTCAGTTCTTCCAAATCCCAGATGAGGGCTTCAACCTCACACTCTAGGATACTCTGGCCACATGCCCCTAGTCTCTGTCTCTCTCACCCACCCCCGGCAGTCTTTAGAGAAGGGTATGAACCGGTAGGTGCTCTCAGAGAAGTTAGCCGTTAATTTGTCTATGTCCCTTTGTGGATCTGGCCCTTAACTCCTATTGAAAGCCAATGGGACTTAGGTGCTTTTTCAACATTTTACCCTCTGTTATTAGGCTGAACAAGAGCCCTGTAAAGAAGCTGGTGATTAGAGTTAGTGAAGAATTTTCATCAATAACATTTTTAATGAAAAGTGGCTTTCAAAAATTTATGAATAGTTTCACTGAAAAAACTTATTTCATTCAAAAATGTTCAATAAAATGATTCACGGCAAAAAAAGTTCATTTTGATTCCCTTAGACTGGAATTAAATGCTTGAAATTTATGGAGAAAAAGACTAAGAACTGAACGTAAAAAAAATCATTATGATTGCATTTGATTTTAATTGAATTTCCATTCTTTTTTTAAACCATTTTTTAATCATTGTATCAGAATATTGATTTCAGGAAAACTTTTGAATGAAAACAAATTTTTTGTCAGAAAAAAAATCCCCAGTGTCGCCAGCCTCCCAGAATCCCCAGTGCCGGGTGTTCTTTGGCTCTCACAGCCCCCCCTTGCACAAGGGCAAATAGGTAATAAAATGACCCAGAAACCTACGCTCACCCTTTGCTCTGGGGCTGGGCTGGAGATGCAATGACAACAGAGAGCACTTAGATGGGCTCCAGACTCCAATCCCTCCTTCCTGGCCAGCAGGGGCTGTGAGCTCTGCAGAGGGTGGGGCTGGATTCAGGCAATGCAGGGCCCTAGGCTCTCCCTGACATGAGGCTTCCATAGACCTGCCCCCTATCCACTGGAGTGGCAGTGGCTGGGTCCCCCCTTCCCATCCTAGAGAGACAGGACAGCACATGGGCCCCCTCTGCCCCCAGAAAGCTTGGGGCATTAACAAGAATTTCTCCCCCCTCGCACACCACTTTCCTCAGCAGGTTGTGTTGGTTGTAGTAATATATTTTTGCAAGAGTATAATTTTGAGAGGCTCCCTCATAAGGGGTGACAATATGAATATAGGAATTTTGAGCCAGCCCCTGGAAGCCGGGGTGCAGAACACAGTGTAGCTGTGCACAGCAGTTCACCACAGATGCTCTCTAGTTTGTTTTTAATAAAAGATTTATTCCTTTCTCATTCACTGGGTTGTTGATTAATGGTCCTCAAGATCACTCCATGGTGTCAGAAGCGCTGAGTGACAAAGAGAGTACAGCAGTCATTTTGAGGTTAACTCCTGTATTTGAAACTGAAAGCAGAAGCAAGCGGAGAAGGTGGAGCAGCAAAGAGAGAAGAAACAAAAGCTTTTATATATGTTGTATGAGTACAATAGTAGCCTGACTAGCTTAAGAAGGGAAGAAAGCCAAAAATGGATGTGTTGCAACCTGCATCTAGTTTGCGATTGTCAGACAATGTTGCAGAGAACTGGAAGAAATTCCAGCAGAGATATGAGTTGTATTTAGCAGTCACAGAGACAGAGGAGAAAAATGACAATGTGAAATCAGTGTTTTTGCACGTTTTTGGGAAAGGAGCATTGGATATTCATAACACTTTTAAGTTTAAAGAAGGTGAAAGCATGAAGTTAAGTCAAATACTGACTTAATTTGAGGAACATTGCATGCCAAAAGGAAAATGAGGCCTTTTAGAGTCACCAATTGTTTACATGCATGCAAAACACTGATGACGCAATAGAAAAATATGTCACAAGATTAAAGAGATTCAGTAAAACCTGTGACTCTGGTGAGTTGACAGAGTCTCTGGTCAGAGATAGACTCATTTGTGGCATGGAAGTCAATGTATTAAGAGAGAGAGTCTGCTCTGTGAAGGAGATTTAACTTTATGTAAGCGGGGGAATGGTCCCGCTGTTGTGGGGAACTTTCCTGGCTTCTGCACTACCCCGGTGAAGTGAGCTAGTGAAAGGATCTGAGTCCTCACTCCCACTTCCTTTACCCAGAGACCTCCCCCCCCCCCGCCGCCCTTGAGGACTCCCCTTCCACTCTTCTGTCTGGCAGAGTCCTCATAACCCTGACTAGGCTGGGAATGCTTAAAGGAAAACACATCACCCTGCTCTGTGGCAGAGAACATCACAAACAGTGTCTCTGGAATGTCAGGGCAGTTCACTTTGTTCCTTGTAGGTCCCAGGCCTCCTTCTCAGGACCTGGCTGTGCTGCAGGGATGCTGCGGGTTGGACACTTGCTCTGGTGGTGGCCACACACCTCCGGGCTTTGGGTGGTGGGACCCTTCTTCCCACCGTCAGCCCCCCCATCGGGTTAAGATCCCCCTCTCAGCCTGGCCTGCAAGGACCCTTGGCTGGGGGTGTCTTTCTGCACTGCGCCCTTTGCCCAGGGTCCCCCTTTGGCTGGCCTCAGTTGCTCACAACACCTGGCTCTAGACTGCTCCAGCTCCACTCTAACTCAGCACTGACACTGCTGCTCTGCCTCCAGCCCCCTGGGCTGCTTTTCTGGCCCCTCTGGCTGGCACAGCTCTGATCCCTCTCAGCTTGGGCCCCTGCTCTCTCCTTAGCTCGGCCTCACTGTTTCTGATCCAGGCAATTCCAGCTCACATGGAGGATGAGAGCCCCTGGCCTCCTGACTCCCTGATTAGCCTGCCTGTCCTGTCAATCAGGCTGACCTGGAGTGTTGGCCTCTCCACATTTTTCCTGGAGACTGTCATCTTGGGGTTCTGATTTCCCATCAACCCGTCCCCTTTCTCTTGGTACTGGGAGCTAGCAACCAACACCCCCACCCCCAAGTTTTAGTAAGGGGACAACAGTCCCCTTACATTTAGAAAAACCTCTCCAGATCTGCAGGGCAGCAGAAATTATGAAAGCACAAGCCAAAGAGCTGAATTCATCACAAGGGGTTATCCACATACTAAGTACAAAAGAATGCAGCAAAATGCCGCAGATGCCAAATACAGAAAAATCAGGAGCATTCAGTTGAAGACATGCTGGTTGAGGAGATATGCTGGGATCAAGCAAATCTGATGACAGGGACTGGATACTGCCTATGAAAGTGAATGAAACAGTTATTCCACTCAAACTGGACACAGGAGCTCAGGTTAATATTCTGTCTGAACAAGATTATGAGACTGAAAAATAAGACCAAAACTGGGACCAACAAGAATTCTTGAAAAATTTATATCAGTGAAAGAGAGGTGCATTGCTAGCATCAACTATCAACTATCAACAAGTACATATGGCTCCCGTTCATTGTCGTGCCAAAGGAGGTGACACCAATTTTAGGCCTGGCTGCCTGTGAAAAACTCAGTCTAATAAAATGGGTGCTCTGACTACAAGATCATACTGAACCTGGCTATGAGGCAATTGTTTGGGAATATCATGGTCTGTTCCAAGGGTTGGGTTGCTTGCAGGGTGAACATACAATTCAGATAAACAAGCAGGTCCCTCCAGTTGTCCATCCATGTACAACGGTACTGTTTGCACTCCGTGACAAACTCAAGGCTGAACTCGCATGGGTGGAATAATGCAAGTAATACAAAAATTGAGGAGCTAACAGAATGCGTGAGCTCCCTAGTCATTGTGGAGAAAAATAATGACCAGCTAGGCATATGCTTAGGTCAGAGAGATCTCACTAAGGCTATACAAAGAGAACATTTCAAACTGCCCACCAGAGAAGAACTTATGGCTCAATTTGTGAATGCACAATATTTCAGTAAATTGGATGCATCCTCGGGATTTTGGCAGCTAAAATCCACTGAAGAAAGCTCAACATTATCACAGTTAATACCCCATCTGGAAGACACAGATTCTTATGCTTACCCTTCAGCATTAGCACCAGAAGTGTACCATAAAGCCATAATATGATCTATGACCATATTAACAGTGTCAACAGCTCAATGGATGACATCATCATCTGGGGCCCAACCAGTGATGAGCTCCCAAAATCTGGGTCCTCGGCGGCACTTCGGCGGTGAGGGAGGAGGGGGGTTTCTTCAATCGCTCCGGGTTTTTGGCGGCACTTCGGTGGTGGGTCCTTTAGTGCCACCAAAGACCCAGAGAAAGTGAAGGACCCACCACCGAAGACCCGGTAGGGAACCGCCCAGTGAGTACAAACCCCATGTGCCTACCCCTCCATCCGATCCCAACCCACATCCTGCCCCCAACTGCCCCCCTCAGAATCCACAACCCATCAACCCCCCCACTCCTTGTCCCATGACCACCCCCTCCCAAGACCCCCCCACCCCTAACTGCCCCCCAGGACCCCACTCCCTACCCAACTAGCCCCACTCCCTGTCCCTTGACTGCCCTGAGCCCATCCACCACCACCCCAACAGACCCCTGGAACTCCGACACCTACCCAACCCTCCTGTTCCCTGTCCCCTGACCGCCCCCCCAGAACCTCCTCCCCCTCCCACCCCACCCTGCCCCGTATCCAACCCCTCCTCCCAATCCTGGGCCAGCCCCCTTACCATGCTGCTCAGGACAGTGTGTAAGGATGTCGCATGGCTCGCTGGAGCTCGCAGCCCCACCCCTTACCATGCTGCTCAAAGCAGCATGAGGCACGCTGAGGCTCTGCAAGAGAGGGGAAGGCGGGGGAGGGGTCGGGGGATCCTCCCCAGCCAGAAGCTCAGGCGGGCCAGACAGGACAGTCCCATGGGCCACATAGTTTGCACACCCCCTTAACAACCAGTTCTAAACTGGCTTCTACATTTAACAACCGGTTTGCGTGAACCGGTGGGAACCAGCTCCAGCTCATCACTGGGCCCAACTTTGGGAAGGCTTGGATGCCATTATAGCTGCAAACTGGAAACTAAATAGGGATAAATATGTTTTATGGGGTTACAAAACTGACTTTTGTTGGAGAAACTGTTTCCAATGAAGGTGTAAAACTTGATGAGAGGAAGGTTTCAGCCATTGAAATGATGTGATGTCCACAATCAAAGAAAGATGTCCAGTGGTTCCTGGGAATGGTTAATTATCTTGGAAAATTCACAACTAATCTATCTACAAAAGCAACAGCTTTGAGGAACTCCTAGAAAATAAAAAAGAATGGTACTGGAGTGCAGAACAGGCAGAATCGAGGGAAAGTTTGAAACAACAACTCGTACAAGAGTTAGTGTTGCAGTTTTATGCCCCAGGCAGACCTATTAAAAATGTCAACAGATGCTTCACAGTCTGGGTTAGGTGCCGTTAGTTTGCAGTAGCATGTGTACTGTTGGCAACCAGTGGCATATGCACCCAAATCACTGACTGGGGCAGAAACTAGATATGCACAGATTGAAAAAGAGCTTTTAGAAATATTGTTTGCCTGTGAGAGATTCAATCAATGTATTTATGGCCAGACAGCAGATGTTGAAATGGACCATGAGACTCTAGGGTATTATTTGGCAAACCATTAAATGTCTGTATCTTAAGGATTCAAAGAATGATGATAAAGCGGTGAAAGTATAGATTTGGTTGTGATCTACTCGCCTGCTAAATATATGTTCCCTGCAGATGCACTTTCCAGGGCCCTCACTACAAAACCAGAGAAGCCTTTAGAAATATACTTGCAAGCTTATGTTTATCTGACTGTAAAGTCAATTCCGGTAGTCAACAGGAAACTGCAACTAATAAGAGATGAAATGGAGAGAGATGAATTATTGGTGATCCTCAAAGAAGTGATAATTAAAGGGTGTCCTGGAGAAATAAGCATTTGCTGTTCAAGAATGAGAGACTACTGGAACTGCAGACATGAACTTACTGTGATAGATAGGGTGATATTCAAGGGCAAGAAGTCTGTAATACCAATGAGCCTCCAGAAAGAAATGCTACAGAAGATCCATGAGGGTCATTTAGGAATTGAGAAGTGCAAACAATGAGCACAAGAAGTGTGATATTGACAGTAGATCAATCAAAACATTAATAATGTTTGAAATAGAAGGCATGTCAAGAGGCAGAGCCACTGAGACCTCACCCAGTTTCACAAAGACCTTACGAGAAGGTCGGCACTGATTTATTTCCCTGGCAATCAAAGGATTATTTAATAGTCACAAATTATTATTCTCTGTATCTAGAAATTTGCACACTAAATCAGTGATAGCTGGCATGAAGGGAATCTTTTGCAGACATGAAATTCCTGATGAAGTCTTTAGTTGATAATGAGCTGCAGTTTTCCAATGCAGATTTTGAGCAATTTTCCATAGATTGGGATTTTCATCACAAAACATCAAATCCAAATGACCCCAAATTGAATGGACATGTGGAAAGGTCTATGTAAATGGTAAGGAACCGTATGAAAATGATTTTCAATGGTGGGGATGATTTTCATAAAGTTTTTTTTTTTGGTTTACCACAGTAGAGCTCTGGAGAATGGCTCTTCTCCAGTTCAACTGTTAATGGGAAGAAGGATCAGATCTAATATACCAATCGCTGATAACTTGCTAAAATCTCATAATAATTAAACTATACAGAAGAAAAAAGAAAATGAGAAGTGGAAGCAGAAATATTATTTTGAGAAAAGGGCCCATGATCTCCCATTTCTTAACCCAGGTGATAGAGTGTGCCTTAGGAATCACATCTCTAATGCATTGGGCCAAAGGATTGCCATTAAAGAACAGCTGCATCCAAGGTTTAAAACCACAGAGACCAAGGGGACACATTTTGGTGTAACAGAAGGGATCTAAGAGTAATCCCAGAAAGCTCCAAAATATTGACAGTACATGTGGACTCTGGCATTTCCCAATTGACTGATCATTTATCTTCAATGGGCAAAGGAGAAACTGGCAAGCAAGAAGAGAATAACTCAGACAGTAATGAAGGGCTGATTCTGAGAAGATCAGAGAGGGAGATTAAACATCCTGAAAGACTCAGAGACTTGCTAACCTGCCTGGAGAAGGGGTATTTGAGGAAAATGAGTGGTAAAGACTCACTCCAGAGTGATGTGCTGGTAACCTCTCCTCTCTAGATGGTTAACATGTTGGGATTATGGAAATTTACTAGACTGGTGGAGAATTTAATGTCTGTGTTATTAGATAATTGTTAGTTGTTTTCATATGGGTATGTAAAACAATGTGTTTGTAGCGCCCCTCTCCACCTGATTACCTCCTTTACTGGCAATCTACTTACAGGTTCTGATGGACAGGTCTGGGTTCTTTTGGATCCCGCCACCCACTCAGTAGGGTGAATCTTTTTTGGTTATGAAATTAGTTGGCGGTGCCTCCACCCCCCTCGCTCCTTCCTGGCAGAGTCACCAGGGCAGCTTGGGCGGAAAATTCTAACTACAGAGGAATCCCCACTTATTTGCCAGATAGTTGGAGACTTCCAAGAAATAACACAACACATAAAAATATATTCAACACAACAATTATATTAAACAGGCAACAAATACAACATAACAGGGGAAACACTATTTTTAGGGTCACCGGTGCCCCCACTTAAAATACCCGTGTCTGGATGTAACAAATGCAAAACTAGTGTCCTGATGGTACGCGTACTTTGCTGGGGCCCTTGATGACCGATACAATTCTCTGCAGAGGTGTAGCAGTGTGGCTGACTGGGTTCAGTACAGCCCAAAAGACCCACAAGTGGGAGGAGGTGGTGAATCCCTCCACAGGTGTAATAAGCGGTAAATTATAAAATCCTCAAACCCTCACTCCCTGGCTTGAGGACACAGTTCAGGGAGTAGAGGGTCCCCAAAACAAATTCCCTGACTAACTAACTAAAGACGGTGCACTCACGAACTCCATGAATGACCTTCAGGGTTGAGGATGACGCTGGACGATCTCAGGGGCTGCTGTCCACTGGCAGGGATCCTCCTCAGGCAGGAATCAGCCCTGGACTAGCAGCGCTGACCATGTGGGGACTGGTCTCACCAGGGGAGCTGGAGGCAAACCCAGCCTGGCTGGGGAAATTTCTCAGCAAACATAACAATTGGGAATCATCCATGAGGAAGGAAAACCCAGCTGGGGAATCTGGTGTCAGGTCCCTAGAGGCCAGTTCTCAGGGGGAACCCTGCTTGCAGGCCTGGGACTCACCAGCTCCCCTCAAAGCCTGTTTGGCCTTTTCCCTGGCTGGCTCCAGCCTCTCCTCAAAATGGCTTCTCTCCCTCCTCCCCTCCCTGGGAGGGGCATCTCCGCTCCCTATTGGTTGCTGGGCAGACTCTGAGGTTGCCTTGGCTCCTCCTCCCTGAGCTGCCAGCAGACAGAGCTCCAGGAATCTATGTAATCTCCTTGGGGGTTACACGTTTTTTTTAGGAGGAAAGATGTAGAGATATGTTTGTGCAAGACTAATTTAGAGACACTCTCTCATAAAAGCCCATATTATGAACACAGGAATTTTGAACCATGCCTGGTAGCTGGGTGGAGAACAGTGTTGCTGTGCCCAGCAGTTCTCCACAGACATTGTCTATTTTGTTTTTAAGAAAACATTTTATTCCTTCCTCATTCACTGGTTTGTTGTTTAATGAACCCCAAGATGATTACAGTGGTACTTGGCGGGGGACTAGGTCCCCAGGACTCTTCTGTGCTTTCACACACACAGTCCTTGCTGGGTGGGGGTAGCAAGGCCCGCAGAGCAGTGGGGCTGGCAGTAAACCTCCTGCTGAGCTGCATGGGGCAGTTCCCCTCTCAGAGTTCTGGCCCCCAACTCTCTGCAGACTCAGGCAGGTGTTGCTAGGACCATTAATCCCAGGGCACAATTCTGAGCTTTTCTTGTCACACATGAAACCAGGAAACATATGTTTTTTTTAATGCAAGACAAGAGTTTTCTGGGCTCCCAGGCACAGGCCTACAGTGTCTCGACCTTAATCCTGCCCTCTAGCAATTCATGTCATTCCCAAGTGACCTTGGATGGGCTCAGAAAGGAGGTTTCTTTGCAGGGAAGCTGTCAGTTATTATGCTTCTGGCACACACAGAGAGTGATATAAACATAAATCCTCTGTCTGGAAGGTTGCCACATTACATGGCTTGATTGCTTAGAATCCAGAACAATAACATACAAGGACACAAAACAGAGAGAGACAAAGCAGGCTGCTCCCTAAGGCAGAGAGGCCTAGGTTACCCCATCTTGCTCTAGGCTGCTGTCTTTACACACACACTTCCCTATAAAGCCTGTAGTCTGCAAGCAGGACCAGGAAAACCCCCACAGCATTTAGAGTGACAGCTTAAAATTTCAATTCAGTTTTCAAAGCACCTCATGCATGATGGATAGGCTTGGAGGGAGCTGGAATTGAAACAGAAATAGATCCACACAAGTTAAGGCCAGAAGAGCCTATTCTGTCCATCCACTGTGTACATAGGCCAAAGAACTGAAGGCAGGATGTCTGGGACTCTGAGTGGAGCTCAGATGGCCCCTTCTGTCTCCCCCGTGTATCTTGCTATAAAATCTACTGATGTGATGGTCTCCTGTAGATATCAGGGGTTGTGGAGCAGGCATTTGACAGCAACCCCTGGTATCTGTGACAGCCACTGAGAGCCCTGTCTATATCACTTGGCAGTGTCACTTACAGAGGTGGGTGACTTCTGGCCAAGCTGACTCTGTAGAAAAATGCCCAGATGCAACCGCTGGCCAGGGTGTGAGACGGGTCCCTTCTGTCTGTCACTGCCCCAGCTGCACAGCCTGACTCTTTAGCTCACACTGTAGGGCCCAATGCAGTTAGCTGTGGAGAGCCCTGGGTCTGCTGTGTTGTTCAAGGTGGTGGCAGGCACAGAGCCAGACCCCTTCTGTAGGAGCAACATCAATGTGGGGACCAGTGGGGTTACCTCGGAAGTGGCCCTGCTCTGCTGCAGGCTTCACCTGAACTGGTATTAGGGGGCACCTGCACCAATGGATGGTCAGAGAACTGATTGGGGAAGAAATGGCGGTGGACACATGGCACTGCCAAGGGGTGGAAATTCCTAGTGCCAGGCCTGGCAGGTGGCAGGGCATCATGGGTGAGGTGAAATCCTCTCCTGTCCCTGGGAAGATGCTCTGGCTGGGAGCAGAGTGTATCAGTCAGACGATGGATGGAGCATGTTCCCTGAACTGCCGAGCCCTCACACAGTCTGGGGAGTGTTAACCATCCCTGCTCTCTCTTTTCAGGTCCCTGCCTGGCATGTCCCCATGGCGATGCGGTGGAAGCTCTGTGTGTGCAGCCTGGGGATCCTCCTCCTGGCTCCATGTTCTCTCTCTGGTAACAATGTTTGAATCCCAATTATTTTCCTCCCTGTCCCCCAAGTACACTGCCTCCTGCAGGGCTGGAGTAGGAGGATATGAGGCCCAAGTACACTCCCGCCCCCCGGGACCTCCTCAGTTCTGCACAGTAAAAGGGGTCACAGTAAAAGGCTGTGGGGAGGGGATGATGTTAGGGTGACCAGGGCGTATCCTAGCTTTGGGTGGCAGGCTTGTCGGATCTTGCAGCAAGTCACCCAGCTCCTGCTACCCCTGAGAGAGGCTACCAGAGCCCCCAACACTGATCCCTTCCTGTCTTGCCATGGGACCCAAAGGCACCATACTGACAGACCTGCCCCACTGGGGACCTGGATTCTCATGGCCTGCAAGGCTGAGATCTTCCCAGCTGCCTGAGGGATGGGGGTGCCCAGTTCCCATTGGGATGAAGGGGAGCTGCAGTGTCACCAACCCCAAGCCTTCAAACACCATGAACCAGGCCTCAAAAACTGGGAGACTGGCTAAAAAAATCATGAGATTTAAAAAACAAAACAAAACCACCTTTTGGGGTCTTCTTATTTCCCTTCTTTTTGAGTATTTGGTCACACTCAGGTCATATTTTCAAGCTTTTCTCTGCAACTATTAGAGCTAGAAACTGCTTTTTTTAAACATGAAAACAGAGATTCTCACAGAATCACATTTCTTCAGGAGCTGGGGCTTTATGAAAAACACTTAGTAGCTCAAATTCTGGCAACACTGGTATGAAAATCTCCTTGTTGGCTTTGAAAATTTGCCCCTTATTCCTTCCCACCAGTAGCTACACAGCGAGTGTCAGGTGCTGCAGTGTCAGCAGTAATTGTTCTACATGCCCCATGGTGGGACAAAGGACCATGGAGACCCTTCAGACACAGCGATTCTAGATTCATAAATCACCTTCAAACATTTAATTTCCTCCAGACACCGATCACCAGAACGGTGACTCCTCATCTGAGCCAGTTTCTGTTTGAGGTAAGGTATTGAATCCATGGAAGAGAGATGCAGCAGCCCGAAGGGCCATCAATGACCCGATACCCTCAGGCCAGGCAGAAGCCCTCTGAGGTGGCCTCTCAGCAGCCATTGTGGGGCTACGTGGATCTCAAACTGGTTCATCAGAGAAGTTGCTCCCAGTGGAAAGAGCTCGTAACTGGGTGTCATGGGGAGGTGCAGGGCACTATGACCTAGCAGGTGGCTTCTAGCTGGGGCCATCCCTTGCCAATAGAGTAAAGGCAGGTTGCAAGACAGGCACCTTTCGAGGAGTTTCCAGGGGATTGTAGGACAGGATTAGAGGACTAGCTTGTGCCAGCTGTGGTCTGGCTGCACTGCCCTGTGTCCGCACGAGAGTAACTCAATAGAGTTATGCATGGCTCAGCTTGAGGAATCTTCTGCTATGAGCAATTCCCAATAGGGAATTTTGTTTAGTTCAGTGACACCCTCTTCTCACACTCACTGTATCTTTACCACCTGGGCCTTAGCTCAGCGACACCCTCTCCTCTTTCTGCTCACTCACTCTGCTCCTGGGGTTTTCTATTTCAGAGAAGTTCTCCCTGGCTGGCTCCCCGCACCCCGTGGTGGGGGTGGTTGGCCGGGATGTGGTGTTACCCTGCCAGCTCTCACCCCGGGCCCGGCTGCCCAGCATGGATGTGCTGTGGAGGAAAATTGGAACAGTATTTATCACAGTTCACAAGTATTCGGATGAGGGTTCCCAGGACCTGCCAGGGGAGGGTTACCAGACCCGGACGGAGCTGTTCCTGCAGGAGTTCAGCAGTGGGAACGTCTCCCTGAAGCTGAAAGGGCTCCAACTGGCAGATGCTGGGACATACCATTGCTTTGTGAGGAACCCAGAATGGAGCCAGGAAGCCACCACTGAGCTACGGGTCGCAGGTGAGATATGACACTAAGGGGGACTGTGTCTGGGCAGCCAGAGCCTCCTGTGCCCTGGGGGCGGATGCCCCCAGACTTAGCCCAGAATGGCAGTAGGGTCCTGTGCTGCAGGGAGTGGTGTGCAGGACTCAGTAGGGGGTGCTCTTCCCTCACACTCAGCGCTGACCCCACTGTGGTGCTGCATTAAATGACCTCTTTTCAGTGAGACATGAAGCTACAGTCATCAGCTCTCATGCTCATTGTGGTGCTGTTTGAGGGTGTGAGACCTTTACCCCCATGTTCTGCCCAAACTCCCCCTGCAGTGTCCAATGTCTGGGATATTGTTTGTTATTCCCTGGGCCCTGACCCCACGTTCAGTGCTGCACAGGGGCAGTGGAAGGGATGGTCTTTGCCCATTTAGCTCACTGAGTAACGTAGCCCCAGACAATATAGTTCTGAAACATCAAGCCCCAGATGAGGGGCCTGCCTATGATAATACAGAGCATTGAGGTTATTTTAAATAATCTCCCATCTTTGGTGGCACCAGTTCCTCAAACGAACTGTTCCTAACACAGCACATCTGGTATTATGCCAGGAATGCAGCCCCTCTCTTATCTCACTTTTTCCCAAGTCTGTGAGAGACATGCTGCTCCTCTGTATTTTTCCACTCAGGGATTACCCAGAAACCCCTGTTAGCCTGACTTCGGTCAGGTTGGCATAACTGGTTTTGTGCTACATCTCTATTCAACCCTAACATTAGCTTCATGGATTAACATAAGGCAACTGCCTATCTTCTGCCATTTACAGGTAGTTTACTATATATTTCAAAGATAAATGAAGACAATGTTATTAGTGCATTTATAGTTCATCTGAGTTTTAACATCTCCTTTTGATCTCTGAATTAACATAATACAGTGATAGGCAGGTTACATTGTCAACCTCTAACAATATATATGTAAACACACAAAAACACAATTATTACCTACTAATATGTTTCTAAAGGTTGAATCTGGGTCAATTAGTCTGCTAGTTGTGTAACCCTTTCTAGCCCTGTGTCACAGAGACAATGTTATTTAATTTCTCCAATCATCATGTTGAGGGATCCCAGGGTGACTTTGCACATAAGGGAATGGAGTTTCCAATCACAGACCCTATATCCAGCGGTAGCTGAGGAATCACATGGTGCAACCAAAGGCATGATTTTCTGATACAGACACTCCCTGTCTCTCCCTACAGCTGTGGCTCCAGTGTTCATTGATGTGCTGGGCCCCCGGGGTCAGGGGATTGGACTGGCCTGTAGATCTGCAGGCTGGTTCCCCAAACCTGAACTCCAGTGGGTTGGAAAGAACTGGCAGAACCTGACGATGGAGATTGTGACCAATGTGACTCAGGACAGAGACAACCTGTATAGTGTTGTGAGTCACGTCACTGTCACGGAAGGAGAAGACAATGGAGACATCAGCTGCATAGTGTGGAATGGCCTGCTGGAGCCCGAGCGACAGTTGGCCATTCATCTCTCAGGTGAGTCCCCCCATGGAGAAGGGTTCACCACAGGAGTGGGGGGGTCTGGGTCACTTGGGAATTGCACTTGACTTAGGAATTGAAGCTAGACAAATTCAGACTAGAGACCAGATAAGGTACAGATTTTAACAGTGTGGGGAGTTAACCAATCGAACAGCTGACCTCAGAATGTGGTGGATTTTCCATCCCTTGGAATCTTTCAATCCAAACTGGGCATCTCTTTCTCTACGATCCGCTCTAGCAGGAACAGAAGTTCTGGGCTGGATGCAGAGATCTGTGGGAGAGGGTCTTTAGCCCAAGTGATACAGGAGGAGCGTGTATGGTCATAATGGCCCCTTCGGGCCTTAACATCTGTGAATCCATGAACTCATAACACAGTGGGGCCAGCTTGGAAAACAAGTGTTCTCTGCTGAACTTATCTGGACTGGATGTGGTGACTGAGAACTGGCAGCTGTGTGACTGTGACCATCCGAACAGCCAGCTGGTGCAGGCAGGGATGGGCAGGTTGGATGCAGAGCCATTGGCTGTTGGCTTGTAACAGTGGGAGGAATTTGGGCAGAGCAGAGTCCTGGTTCTTGGAACTGATGCTGTGCTGGCTTCTCCAGTTTCAATGGCTCCATTTGCGGCTGTCATTTGAGTATGGAGAGGGCATTTCCTTCATTCCCATTTATTTCTGGGGCTCTCTGAACCTCAACTCAGGTGTCAAACCCAGTGACAAACCCCATTCTCTAGCTCCAGGATGGGACCTTGGTCCTAACACACTGCGCTCTCTGTTTGCCAGGTGACATCTTCCCCCAGGTTTCTCCCTGGCTGGCTGCATTCTGGGTATTGTTCACTCTGGTTCTCATTGCTGCTGGAGCTTGTGCATGTCTTGGATATGCAGGTAATGGGAATGTGTTATTTGCATGTTTAGAGCCCGGCCCTAGAGGGCCCTGGGATGGGGCATGGGAGTGTCTTATTGTTCCGATATTTTACTTTGTGTTGGTTTTAGGAAATAAACCAGACTAACAAACACACTGGGGTGCCTGGCTTCAGCTGTATTAGCGTATTGCTCAGTGTTTCCCCTTCCTTCCCTGTCTCACTGCACTGTCTGGTTCTCTGTCTCACAGCAAAGCAAAAGGCTTCTCAGAAGATACGCTCTGAAGAAGAGGCTCTGTTAAATCTTGGTAGGTCTCCTGCTTTAGTTCTGTCTGTTGAGATGTGTGAGCTCTGCAACTACTTTGTGTTATCAGGTCAGTGAAGGGGATAGAGTCAGGAGGTCTCTACCTCCCCACATTCTCACAAGCACTGATAAGAACAGGTTGGCAAATGTGTATTTTGCAGTGGAAACCCAATGGTCAGTGCTTGTGAGAGTCTCTGCATGTGGGTGTGGCAGGGAGATTCTGCCACCCTTACCCTGGGCAATTGCTCTGTGGCTGAATTCTGTATAAAGGAAACGACACTGCAAGGTCAATGAGATTATTTCTTCCCTGTGACTGTTGAATGCACAGAACACAGGGAGGGTGATTAACCCCTGGCACAAGTTCCCAGGGCAGTGGTGAATTCTCCATCTCTTGTTAGCATCACATCTGGATTGGGCATGTTTCTGGAAGCTGCTGTGTCAGATTCTCTGACCTGTGATATACAGCTGTAGATGATCTAATGGCCTTGTCTGGTCTTCAAGTCTATGAATCTGTGATGTTCCCTCTCTCGAGATGTGCTAATAGACACAGCAACACTTTTTTTAGACGTCCACACGTCTAATTTATTTCACTGTGAACTTTTCTATATTTAAGAACAATATTGGTTTGCACTGTGATGGTGCTGAGTGGTGCTGACCTGTTCTGCTGGGCACAGCACACACATGCAGGGAAATACAGATTACAGGTGGAGAGAATGTATAAAACATGCCAGCACAGTGACTGGGATTCTCACAACAAGGACAACCTGGAAAAGCCCTGAGGATCCCCCTCTTTCATCTCCTTTGCCCTCTGCCATACCCCCTTGCAGCCACCATTCCTCCAGCTTGGGAGGGCTGGACGGGACTCCCCTAGCAAACAGTGCTGTTCTGTAACTAACCAGAGGGGTCGCTGTGGAGTAACTGACCCCGCTCCGTGGTTTTACCAGCCCTGCTGTACCAGCCCAACTCCTGCGCTACACACAGCCCTGCACCAGTTTAACTCAAGGTGTGTTTAGATACCTAATTAGTTAAACTGGTTCGAGAGTGTATGTAGACAAGGACTAAGGACTGAAAAACTCCCCAGGTCTCCAGCATGTTGGTGCATGTCACTAACTGCCAGCCCCACTCCTATCAAAACTGCTGGCTCCTATACTGGGTTTAGGAGTGTGGCTGTGGGATGTCTGTGACTAACCCCAGTCACTAGGGAGTATACAGCACCACACAGTGTGTCTCTGGGTCTAACTCTTTTCTGTTCCCATTTCAGAGGGTGAGAAGAAGACCTTGGACGCAGGTACTTGGCTAAACCCCTAGTACATGTGTGTCTGTGCTTCCATGGTATAATAAGATAGAAAAAACACCACACACACTGTATGGATCTTAGTCACCTTCATGATAATCTCCCCCTGCCCTGGACATAGCCAAACACTGCAGAGTTAGCAACTCACATTTCAGCCTTAAGAACAAAGAATGAATTTAAATCATATGGAATGATGGGACTCAGGCTAGGTCTACACTGCCCAATGGTTCAGATTATGGGGGTGTTTCACCGTGCCTCAGTGGGTCACAGCTGAGAATACCAGATTCAGGACAAACTGCTGAGAAATGGTGCAGACCCACCCAAACTGGTGCTTATTCTTCCATAAGATACACCAAACCACTAACACAAGTAAACTTCTGTCTCATCACACTGGTTAACAAGAAGTCAGAAATGCAGTCTCCCTAGGTATCCAAGCCTTCTTTCACCACCCACACACTAGACAATAATGAGTGGTTATTTAAAACCAATGTCATTAAACAAAGTGTTCTTCTAATCCCACATAGCCATGCCAATATACATAGCCATGTCAATATACAACTCAGTGATCTCGCTGTTGTCAGTCCTTTAGTATCTAATATCAAAGATTTATTTAGAGGAGAAAAGAAAGTAGAGAGAGTTATAATGCTTAAGAAAAACAAATACATACACTCATTGCAAAATTCTTGGATCAGGTTTGTAGCAGTGGTGGAATAAACTGATGGCTTTTAAAAATATCCGGTGACTTCCAAAAGATTGGAAGGTCCTCAATCCATTGGTTTGAATGCGCTTTTTTGTGTAAGTCCAGAGTCTAGAGATCTGGGCAGGAAAAAGGCCAATTGGAGATGCTTATGGGTTTTTTTTTAATACCTTCTCCCATGTGGAGGGACAATTCTCAGTCTTAGTTGGTGAAAAAGTACAGGCACAAAATGGAGTCCAGGTGACATGAGCAAGTTTCATGCCCTTTCATGGTTTGATGAGTCATAGCAGGAGCCATTACCCATATTCTGTCTGAAATGTCCCCAAGAAGGCCCACCAGGTGGGAATAAGCTTCTTCTATGGCCCATTGTGTTAGTTAACGGGCCATAAACTTCAATGGTCCATTCACAATGTTCTGTCAGTCCTATCTTCCCACACCTCCACCCTCTCACACAGGATACATGCAAAGTCACTGGTAGGGGCCTAAAAATTAAGCTGTGCAGGGGGTACCCAGACAACAAACACCACCACTGACTGTAGCCCCCTGCAATCCCAGTCCTGGGCTTTCTCCCCGAGTTCCAGCTCTGTTTGCATCCCTCAGTCCCCACCCACAGCTTCCTGGCTTTCCCAGCCCTCAGCCCCTTAGTCCTGTCCAGTTTTCCCTCCACTTAGTATATGCCCGGGCCCCCAATGAAGTGATAATACAAACCCTACTATGTTCTGTATGGGCTGTGTGAGGTGCACTCTGGTCGGCCCCATCACCCACATTATTCTCACAAGCGTTAGGGTGGGACCTGACCCCATGGTTCTAGTAAATCCAGTGCCACACAGCCCCATGGACCTTTCCCCAGCTAAGTTCCTGCCAGCCACTGACCCTAGAGTTACACACTTGTGCAGAGCAGCACCACAAAGGGATTGCCTGGCACAGAAATAGGAGGTCTGAGGTCAGGTGACAGGCTGAAGCAGTGCAGGCCTCTCTCTACATGATACATGTTCAGCTGTGATGCTCCCTCCCCTCATTCTCATCCGTGCCATCACTGGGGGATATTGCCCCCAGGGGAAATTTGGGGCTCTGTTTAGGAGATAGTCTGAGACCTTGTCTGTTGTTCATTAATAAAAGTTTTGTCTGACATTTTCTGTCATTTCCAAGACCCTTGGCTCATTAGCAGGGCCCTACCAAATTCTTGGCCATGAAAAACGTGTCACAGACCGTGAGATCTCGTCTCCCCCAAGAAATTTTGTCTTATGTGTGCTTTTACCCTGTACTATATAGATTTCATGGGGGAGACCAGCATTTCTTAAATTGGGGGCCCTGACACAAAAGGGAGTTGCAGGCAAGGTGGCAAGGTTATTTTGGGGGGGGGGGCTGTAGTATTGCTACTCTTACTTCTGCGCTGCTGCCTACAGAGCTCAGTGGCTGGAGTGTGGTGGCTGCTGTCTGAGGGCTCAGCTTTGCAGGCAGCAGCACAGAAGTCAGGGTGGAAACACCATACCATGACATCATTACTTCTGCGCTACTACTGGCGGTGGCTCTGCCTTCAGAGGTGGGCTCCTGGCCAGCAGCCACCATGCTCCAGCTGCTCAGCTCTGAATGCAGCACCACTGCCAGTAGCAGCACAGAAGTAAGGGTAGCAGAACCACAACCCCCCCCAAATAACCTTGTGACCCCCCCATAACTCCTTTTTGAGCCATGACCCCTTCAGTTACAACACTGTGAAATTTCAGATTAAAATGGCTGAAATCATGAAATTAACATTTTTAAAAATACTATGACCGTGAAATAGGTAGGGCCCTACTCATTGAGTACATCTCCACTACAACTGGGAGCAACCATCCCAGTGCAGATACCCAGGCTCATGCTAGCTCTGCTTCAGCGAGTGCGCTAACAACATCAGTGCAGCTGGGGTACCAGGGGCAGCAGCTCAGGGTAGCTGTCCAATTATGTAACCTGAGGTTCTTCTTCAAGTGCTTGCTCATATCGATTCCAATTAGGTGTGCGCGCGCCACGTGCACATTCGTCGGAAGATTTTTACCCTAGCATCACTCGGTGGGTCGGCTGGGCGCCCCCTGGAGTGGCGCCGGTATAGCGCCGGATATATACCCCTGCCGACCCATCCGCCCCTTAGTTCCTTCTCACCGCCCGTGTCAGTCGTTGGAACAGTGGAGCGCGGCTTAGCTGACCTCCACTTCCCTAGCTACTCGTAGTTATCTCGTTAATTCTTGTGTATATAGTTCAGATTTATATAGTTGTAGTTAACTTTATTCGTTTGTAGTATAGTTAGTGTATATAGTTCAGAAGGGTTCGGGGATTATCCCCTTCCCCACACCCGGTGCCGGGGCCCATGCCCGGTTCACCGGGTTTCAAAGCATGCTCGGCCTGCCACAAACCGATGCTGACAAGAGATCCCTACGACTCCTGTCTTAAGTGCCTCGGGGAATCTCACCTAAAAGATAAATGCCGCATTTGTAAGGCCTTTAAGCCGAGAACAAAAAAGGAGCGGGACTTTCGTCTCAAGCAGCTCCTGATGGAGGCAGCTCTTACTCCTCCGCCCTCGGCACTGAGCGCTGGACAGTCTTCAAGAAGCGCTCCCTCGGCACCGGATCGCTCTGGTACCACCAAGGCCTCTCGGCACCGGCCGTTGCCGGCACCGACGTCCGCTCGGCACCGATCCCTCTCCCCGAGGGTGAAGAGGCACAAGACTCCTGCTGCGTCTGAGCTGCCTGCTCTGCAGCCCGAGCACTATACTAAGTCAGACCGCCCGGCACCGATACCTGCCGTGGCACCGACAATATCGGCACCGTCGATTCCGGCCACGCAAGAGCCGTCGAGTCCGGTGCCTGAAAGCTTCCCAGTGCGAGCCGTGGCTGAGCTCACTATTCCCTCCACGCCGGAAACATTTTCCACGGCGAGGGAGTTGATTGCAATGACAGTGTCTGCTCTGCCTCAACCCCCAGCACCGCCAGTGCAGGTTATATAGTTAATTGGCAAGCCTGCCTTGATCAGACCACCCTCCGTCGGCATCGCAGAGCGGCACCGTTCACGATTGCGATCCCGCAGATGTTCTCGGTCCCGTCGCCAATCCAGGTCCCGACGCCGCTCGCAGCCCAGGCACCATTCTCCATTTCAGTACCGGTCGTACTCGTGGCACCGGTCAGCGTCACATTCGCCGGCCCGGTACACTCGGCACCGCTCCAGCTCCTGGCACCGCTCCAGGCACCGTGACTCCCGTAGCCACTCCTGACGTCGAGCCTCGAGATCTCGGTCTCCCTCCCGGCATCGCTCCGGACGCAGGTCCCGTTCTCGCTCCCGGTACCGGTATGACTCCCGGTACTGATCCCCGGTGCCACGTCGAGCGACATCACATAGAGAGGGAGACTCTGCCCAGGGCTTTTCAGCCCCTCCATGGCCATCCAGACATGCATCAGGGTCGTCCTGCGCAGGCAGTTCATACGCGCAGGACTGTGATTCAGATGTGCCCACCAGAGTCTTCCAGGAGCCCCAGGACCAGGACCCTGGCCCCCATCAGTGGTCATTCTGGACAACTTGGGTGTACCACCAGGCCAAAGGTGTACCTGTGATCCCATCTCGCTCTGTTCCATCGGAGCACTGGGTGCCAGAGGCGACAGTTAGCCAGCCCCCTCCGACCGGTACGGAGGAAGCCCCGGTTCAGCCACCGGACTCCCAGATCCCACTGGAACAGGAGGTCGTCCAGGAGCGCGAGCCCACATAGGACCCACTTGTCCCCGGCCTTTCTTCTTCCTCCTCCCCAGATGAGGCGGTGGCAGGAACGTACTCCTCGGGCCCTCCTCCAATCGACTTGAGGGCCCATCAGGACCTCCTGAGACGAGTCACACTCAATATGAACCTCCAAGTGGAGGAAGTCTTGGAGATAGAGGATCCGGTCGTTGACATTCTGTTGGCTGATGCCCCCACTAGAGTGGCCATACCGTTCATTCGGACGATCCAGGCCAATGCGGATACCATCTGGCAGCCTCCAGCCACTATCCCACCCGCGGGCAGGGGAGTCGAACGCAAGTACATGGTACCCTCCAGGGGGTTCGAGTACCTATATGTACATCCTCCCCACTGCTCCCTGGTTGTCCAGTCTGTCAATGAGATGGAACGGCATGGCCAGCAGGCGCCAGCTCCTAAATCAAAGGAGGCTAGGCTAATGGACTTACAGGGCTGTAAGGTGTACTTGGCAGGGGCCCTGCAACTCCGCGTAGCAAACCAGCAAGCCCTGCTTAGCCGCTACAATTACAACACCTGGGCGGTGGTGGGCAAATTTATGGAGTCAGTTCCTCAGGACTCCCGTCAAGAGTTTGCTGCCCTACTGGAAGAAAAGAAGAAAGTGGCGAGAACTTCCCTCCAGGCCTCGTTGGATGCAACTGACTTCGCTGCCAGGACTCTGGCCTCAGGTGTTGCCATGAGGCGCATTTCATGGCTCCAGGTGTCGAGCCTTCCCCCAGAGGTGCAGTATACTATACATGACTTGCCCTTCGATGGCAAAGGCCTGTTCTTCAAAAAAACTGACCCTAGGCTGCAAAGCCTAAAGGACAGCGGGGTCAGTATGCGCTCTCTCGGCATGCACATGCCGGTGACTCAGCGCCAACCTTTCCGTCCCCAGCCTCACCGCCCTTACCCTGCACCTAGACAAAGACAGGACTTTGCCAGCAGGCATGGCCGAGGCGGTCGTAGGCATCAGTCAGGACCCCAAGGGGGCCAAAATCAGGGTCCCTCTAAACCATGAATGGGGCCAAAGCCTAACTTTTGATGGCACGCCCGAGGACGGCGAACCAGTTATTACCCAGGATCCGTTTCCTCCCTTTTACAACCGCCTCTCCTTTTTCCTCCCTGTGTGGTCCCGTCTATCCTCAGATCGTTGGGTCCTACGCACGGTGGAACTTGGGTACCGCCTCCAGTTTATTTTGTCCCCCACCTCCCACCCTCCATCCTCGTCCCTCTTTAGGGACCCCTCTCACGAGCAATTTCTCTTACAAGAGGTGCAGACGCTCCTCACCATCGGAGCTATAGAGGAGGTACCAAAGGACGAAAGGGGCAAGGGTTTCTACTCCTGCTATTTCCTAATCCCCAAGGCAAAGGGAGGTCTCAGACCTATCCTAGACCTGCGGGAACTCAACAAGTTCATGAT
Organism: Mauremys reevesii; assembly: GCF_016161935.1. NCBI lineage: Eukaryota > Metazoa > Chordata > Testudines > Geoemydidae > Mauremys > Mauremys reevesii. The sequence goes on from NC_052644.1 coordinate 15,086,790, forward strand.
AAAGCTGAAGTTCCGCATGGTATCCATGGGGACCGTCATCCCATCCTTGGATCCCGGAGACTGGTATGCCACCCTCGATATGAAGGGTGCGTATTTTCATGTCGCCATTTATCCTCCACACAGAAGGTACCTCCGATTAATGGCCAATCGTCATCATTTCCAATTTACGGTCCTTCCGTTTGGCCCCTCTACAGCTCCAAGAATATTCAGAGTGCATGGCTGTAGTTGCCGCCTCCCTCCGCCACCGTCGGATACACGTTTTTCCGTATCTAGACGATTGGCTCATTCAAGGGACCTCCGAGGCCCAAGTTACCAGTCATGTGGGCATCGTCAAGGACCTATTCCTGCGTCTAGGCCTACTGATCAATATAGAGAAATCCACTCTGATTCCCACACAGAGAATAGAATTCATAGGGGCCATCCTGGACTCCAATCTCGCCAGAGCTTGCCTACCTCAGCCTTGGTTTCATGCAATGGTAACAATTATACAAGGTCTACGGACCTTCCCAACAACTTTGGCTCACACTTGCCAAGGTCTCCTGGGTCACATGGCTGCCTGCACGTTCGTAACCAAACATGCCAGGCTTTGCCTCCGTCCACTCCAATCGTGGCTCACCTCGGTGTACCACCCGGGCAGAGACAGCATAGACATGATCGTCTCGATCCTCCCGAGCATCCTAGGCTCCCTCGACTGGTGATCGACGCCATCCATGGTGTGTGCAGGGATGCTGTTCCATCCACTTCACCCCTCGGTGTCCCTTACGACGGACGCATCATCTCTCAGCTGGGGTGCTCACCTTGGCCAGTTTCGCACTCAGGGCCTTTGGTCAGCTCAAGAGCTGTCCTTGCACATCAATGTCCGAGAGCTGAGAGCAGTCCGCCTTGTGTGCCAGGCGTTTCAGCAGCACCTACAAGGCCGTTGTGTCTCAGTGTTCACAGACAACATAAACAACATAAACAAGCAGGGAGGAGCACGGTCCTCCCCTCTTTGCAGGAAGCTATCCAGCTCTGGGACTTCTGCATAGCCCAATTGATAGACCTGGTAGCGTCCTTTCTTCCAGGGGTCCGGAACACTCTGGCGGATCACCTCAGCAGATCCTTCCTGTCTCACGAGTGGTTGATTCGTCCGGACATTATCCATTCCGTTTTCCAGAAGTGGGGCTTTCCCTGCATAGACCTCTTCGCTTCTCGCAAGAACAGGAAGTACCAGACGTTCTGCTCATTCCAAGGCCTCCCCGGGCTCGATCTCGGACGCTTTTCTGATGCCGTGGATGAGCCATCTGCTGTGCGCTTTTCCACCATTCCCGCTGGTTAACAGGGTCCTGCTAAAACTCCGCAGGGACAGAGCACACCTGATCATGATCGCTCCAGCGTGGCCCAGGCAGCATTGGTACACCATGTTGCTTGACAGATCAGGTCGATAGCCAACCTGATTCCCCTGCCTCTTTGCCCAGACCTCATAACGCAGGATCATGGCAGACTTCACCATCCAGACCTGCAATCCTTGCACCTTACAGCACGGCTGCTGCATGGCTAAACCGATCCGAGTTACATTGCTCTGCCTCGGTACTACATGTTTTCCTGGGTGGTAGGAAACCTTCCACTCGGTTAACATATCTGCCCAAGTGGAAGCGTTTCCCCTGCTGATGCGAAACGCACAATGTTACTCCCACCGAGGTCCCGATCCATTCCATCTTGGACTACCTCTGGTCTTTCAAACAGCAGGGCCTGGCGGTGTCATCACTGAGGGTGCACTTGGCAGCCATCTCTACCTTCCACCCAGGGGAGAGTGGCCGCTCCGTATTCTTGCACCCTATGGTTTCTAGGTTCCTCAAGGGCTTGGAGCGCTTATACCCCCAAGTTTGCCACCCCTTCCAAACCTAGGTCTTCAACCTGGTTCTAACCAGACTTATGACTGCCCCATTCGATCCACTGGCAACCTGCTCGCTGCTATACCTGTCCTGGAAGACAGTTTTCCTGTAGCCATTGCATCGGCCAGACGAGTCTCCGAGGTTCAGGCTCTCACGGTGGACCCACCGTATACTGTGTTTCACAAAGATAAGGTGCAGTTGTGACCACATCCGGCCTTCCTCCCTAAGGTGGTGTAGGCCTTTCACATCAACCAGGATAGCTTCCTTCCGGTCTTCTTTCCGAAGCCACACTCATCGTGAAGGGAGCAACAATTGCCCTCCCTAGACGTCCGTAGGGTACTTGCATTTTATATCGAGCAGACAAAGCCCTTTCGTAATGCCCCAACTCTTCGTCGTACTGGCAGACCGAACAAAGGGCCTACCTGTCTCCTCCCGGAGGATTTCATCTTGGGTGACGTCGTGCATCCGCACCTCCTGTGACTTAGAATCATAGAATCATAGAATCTCAGGGTTGGAAGGGACCTCAGGAGGTCATCTAGTCCAACCCACTGCTCAAAGCAGGACCAAACCCAACTAAATCATCCCAGCCAGGGCTTTGTCAAGCCTGACCTTAAAAACCTCTAAGGAAGGAGATTCCACCACCTCCCTAGGTAACCCATTCCAGTTCTTCACCACCCTACTAGTGAAAAAGTTTTTCCTAATGTACAACCTAAACCTCCCCCTCCATGTTCCATCGAGCCATCTCACTGCACATTCCACCAGGGCTCAGGCTTCTTCTGCTGCCTTCCTGGCTCACGTACCCTTCCAGGAGATATGTCGTGCAGCTACCTGGTCCTCGGTCCACACCTTTGCCTCACATTATGAACTGGTCCAACAGTCCAGAGATGATGCAGCCTTTGGCTCAGCAGTTTTGCATTCTGCAACATCTCACTCCGACCCACTGCCTACTTAAGGCTTGGGAATCATCTAATTGGAATCAATATGAGCAAGCACTCAAAGAAGAAAAGACGGTTACTTACCTTTGTAACTGTTGTTCTTCGAGATGTGTTGCTCATATCCATTCCAAACCCACCCTCCTTCCCCACTGTCGGAGTAGCTGGCAAGAAGGAATTGAGGGGTGGATGAGTCGGCTGGGGTATATATCCGGTGCCATATTGGTGCCACTCCAGGGGGCGCCCAGTCGACCCACCGAGTGTTGCTAGGGTAAAAATCTTCCGATGAACGTGCACACGGCCCACGCACACACCTAACTGGAATGGATATGAGCAACACATCTTGAAGAACAACAGTTACAAAGGTGAGTAACCGTCTTTTCCGAGTGGGTTTGTACTTGAGCAGCTAGCCCAAGTTGCTGCATGTCCTGCCCCTGGCTACCCTGCTGCTTTTAGAGCACTAGCTCAAGCAGAGATAGCTCTCGTCTGTTTGCCCAGACTGGGAAGCTCACTTCTAGCTACAGTGTGGACGTACCCAGAGTTTGGAACAGCTCTATGTACTGTGCTTGGAACAACCCTCGCTGAACCCATCGTGGTCTCCTTTTCTTCTCTCCCCAGAGTGCCAGGAGCTGCGTGAGAGCCTTGGTAAGTTCATCCACCTCCCCATTAGAGCCCCTGGGCAGAGGATCCCAGCCACACACGGTGCTGAGAAGATACAGAAGCACCAACACTGCAGGGTAGGGCAGAGTGAACAGTTCAGGCCAAACTCTGAGTCACATTAGGGTCTACTCAGTCCCACTGCAGCACTGTGAGCTCTCTGCAGCAGAAGGGGCCCAGTCACTTTCTTTAAATGACCGCGGCAATACAGGCTCTTCTGGGCCATTTCCCAGAAGGTGGAGATGAGCAAGAATCCAGATTCAGACTCACATTTCCATGCTTTGTTGCCAAGGACAGATCCCAGATGTGAGCTCCAAGCAACCATAGGCAGGTCTACCCCCTAGTTACACCAGGAGTGTGTAGCTTTGATGCTCCAAAGAGCTGTTACTAACACAGAAAAGGAATTCCCCTTAGATGGAAGAATTGAGAATGTCAGAAATGTTTCGGGATCCAGACCCAAGACTTCCGTCAAGGGTTAGATGCTTTGTTAATCCCAGGGCTCCTGTGTGTTGGTGTGTATCACTAACCACCAAACCCGAACCTATCAAAGCTACTCGTTCCTTCACTGGCGCTGGTAGTGTGACTGTGGGGTCTCTTCAGGGCCGGTGCAAGGATGCTTCTTGCCCTAGGCGAAACTTCCACCTTGCACCCCCCCTCCCTGCCCTGAGGTGCTCCCGCCCCACGGCAGCTCCCCCCTCCGCCCTGAGGTGCTCCTACACGCGGCAGCTCTCCCCCTCCATCCTGTGGCGCCCCCGCCCCTTGTGGCAGCTCCCCTAAGCTGATTAGCGCCACAAGCCTAGGAGGCGGGAGAAGTGAAGCAGCCATGGCGTGCTCGGGGAGGAGGCAAGGCAGGGGTGAGCTGGGGCGGGGAGTTCCCCTGCGTGCTGTCCCCCCCCTTACTTGCTGCAGGCAGCCCTCCCCGTGATCCCCTGCCCCAGCTCCCTTTGTCTAAATGCTGCTGGCGACCGGGGTGGCCGAAGATCCGGCCACTGCGGTCACTGCCGAAGAAAATGACGCCCCCCCCAAATCCCAGCGCATAAATGGTTGCACCGGCCCTGGGTGTCTGCAACTAATCTCAGTCATTTTGGAGCACACAGAACCACATAGATCCAGTCTCCATGTCTAACTTTTTTCTCCTCCCTATTTCAGATGCTCAGAAGAAGTCCTATGAATCAGGTACTTGGCTAAACCCCTAGTAAACGTGTGTCTGCGCTTTGACACATAATAGAGAAATCCCCATATACATTGTATGGATTTGAGTCACCTTCCTGTTCATCCCCACTTGCCCTGGAAATAAACAAACATGGCAGTGTTTGCAGCTCACATTTCAATATCATCCTTAAAAACGGAGAGTGAATTTATTGCATCAGGGATGGCGGGACTCAGGCTATCTCCACATGGCTCAACCCTAGCTCTGCTCGAGTGTCATGAACAGGATGTGGGCGGTCAGGCCTAGTGGTTGGAACAGGAGTAAGGTGTGAGGAGACACGCAGGGTCAGGTTACCAGGACATCAGAGTCTGGGAGTAGGAGCAATTAGCACAAGGGAAGCAGAACTCAGCAGTGAAAATCCCATTTGCATTGTGGAAGTAGAGCAAGTGTTAGGCTAGCTGTAACCCTGAAAACACGAGATTTGTAGAAACAAGGATTGTATAAGGCAAGTGGCAAAGAACTATGTAAGAAGTTGTTGCGACCTTGTGTCAATAATAAGGAATGTAGACTGGTGTCTAAATAAAAGTAAAAAAAATAAGATATCAGGATGACCCATGTATAAACAAAATGCAACTGTTGCTTATTATTGTATGTAACAAAAATTATAAATGCTGCTGTAATTGTTTGCTGTGAAGAGTCCTGCCTAGGAGGGGGAAACCCTGTGTCCTAGCGCAGTCCCTCCCTCTATGCAATTGTAAATATATATTTGGTTGGGCTGCACCCAACCAAAGAGTGAGAACTAAGTTTTTCTCCGACAGCATGGACAACTTACTGGTCCTGTGCTTGGTTTAAATTGACCAGAGAACTAGTCAGGACCCACCTGTTTCACTAATCCAGGGGTGGCCAACTTGAGCCTGAGAAGGAGCCAGAATTTACCAATGTACATTGCCAAAGAGCCACAGTAATACGTCAGCTGCGTCTGATCAGCTCCCCAGCCCGCTCCCAGTGCTTCCTGCCCATGGGCAGACCCGCCGATCTGCGCCTCCCACTCCGTCCCTGCACCTCCTGATCAGCTTTTTTCGTGGTGTGCAGGAGGTTCTGGGGAGGTAGGCGAGGAATGAGGGGCTGCAGGCTTAGGGGAGGGGGTGGGAAGTGGTGGAGTGGGGGCAGGACCTTTGGCAAAGCCAGGGTTTGAGCAATGAGCACCCCATGGCACATTGGAAAGTTAGCACCTGTAGCTCCAGCCCGGGAGACAGTGCCTATACAAGGAGCCTCATATTAACTTCTGAAGAGCTGTATGTTGCTTTGGAGCCGCAGGTTGGCCACCCTGCACTAATCAGATCCCTGGACTGGAGTCCTCTGTCAAATTTGAGACTGTAGCTCTGGTAGCTGTCAGCAGGTCACTGGGAAGTGGGTTGCAACTTACTGGCTGAGAAGAGCCCTGTGAACCAGGCTTCAAGACATCTTCCTGGCATCAGTTCCTTGACAAGTGAGACCCTCTGGGTAACATTGAACCAGGCTTTTTGAGGTGATTTTTATGGAATGCTCATAATAGTGCAGGGGAGGATATATTTTCTGCCAGTGCTCAGGTGTGCTGGGGGCTGTATCCCACTCAGATAAGGTACCAAAGCCTGTCAAAAGGGATTTCCGTGTAGGGTTTCAAAAGGGAGACATGAAACACCAGGTGAATCTTCTGAGAGTGGAGAAATTGACATTCAAAGACTGAGTTAACCTGTTTCTATATCGTAAAGGAACGAAGGAACTGAAAGTCTAGCTTGTGAGTGGGTCTGCCTGTGCAGAGATGCTCCATCGAGAGCCATACTTTTTGCCCCACTGAGTAGGTGGGGCCTTGCTGTTGATGGTCCGCATAATGTTTGTAGTCTTGTCTTGCCTTTTGAAGATGTTTCCTTACTCATGAACCTGATTACTCTGCTGTACTAGGCTGGGTTGGGAGAAGACATAGGTAATTGCGGATGGAGTCGGGGGTGGTACCCATACTAAGTACAAAAGGGTCTTTTTTGATCCATGGATTAATGGTCTATGTTGTTATGTGGAAACTGTGCAGAAGGGAGAGGCGAGGACCAATCATTGTGGTGCTGGCTGGCATAATATCACAGCTACTGTTCAAGGATCTTATTGGTCCTTTCCTTTTGGCCGCCGGATTTGGGAGGATAAGCAGAGAAAAGACACGTGTGGACCCCCTTTAGGCATAGGGCCTTCAACCGAAACCAGCTCAACTGAGACCCCTGATCAGAGGTAACGTGTTCTGGATGGCCATGGAGATGAGAGTGTGAAACTCTAGGGCCCTGCTGTTGAAATAGCATGCCCAGACTAGCAGTGTATCTGGGAGCAGTATGGGCAGGAGCTAAAGGTATTCACCTGACTATGCACCAGGAGGTCCGAACAAGTTTGTTCTTTAGCGACTAGCCCAAACTCCAGCACGTGCTTCCTTGCTACTTTTAGTGCACTGATTCAAGCAGATCTAGCACATGTCTGCCTGCCCAAACTGGGAAGCACTCTCCTAGCTGCAGAGTAGATATACCCAAAATTTGGAGCAGCCCCATGTTGAATCCATGAACTTATTTTCTTCTCTCCCCAGAGTGCGACAAGCTGCATAGGACGATTGGTAAGTTCATCCATGTCCCCGGTAGAGCCCCTGGGCTGTGGCTCTCAGCCACACAAGTTGCTTTGATCAAGAATCAAAGTCAACGCAGGGCAGGGCTGAGTGAACATTTTGAGCTGAAATTAGAGTCACATTAGTTACCCCAGTCCCAGTGCAGCACTGTGAGCTTTGCGTAAGATACAGGGTTACCTGCTCTTATTCCTGGATAGACAGACAGGTGTCACCTTGGCTTCAACAATACAATGACATCACATTGTTCTGATGCAGTGGGAGTGGCTAGCTGCTGTCTATACATAACTGCTGGAGGCTCTTCTGGGCCAGTTCCCACAATGTGGCTCATGTTTCCATGCTTTGTTGCCAAGGCCAGATCCCAGATGTGAGCTTCAGTCATCTGCACGTTCATGCCCTAGTTGTACCTGGAGTATGTAGCTTTGATGCTCCAAAGGGCTGTTTGTAACACAGAACAGGAATTCCCTTAGATGGAAGGGTTGGGAATGTCAGAGCTGTATCGGGATCCAGACCCACATCTTCCAACAAGGTTAGATAATATGCAAATCCCATGGCTCCTGCATGTTAGTCTGTCACTAACCACCAGCCACACTGCTATCAATGCTGCTGGTGCCTGCCCTGGGGCTGAGAGTGTGTCTGTTGGTGTCTGTAACTAACCCCAGTCACAAAGGGTCACATAGCATCACACAGCTCCTGTGTCTGTGTCTAACTCTTTTCTCTTGCCCATTTCAGAGACTGAGAAGGACAAGAACACACGACTGGAGTCAGGTACCTGGATAATCCCTAGTAAACGTGTGTTTGTGCTTTCACACTATAACGAGATAGGACAATCACCACACTAAATGTATAGTCTTCAGGAACCGTCACAATCATCTCCCCCTGTCCTGAAAATATTCAAACACTGCAGTGTCTGTAGCTCACATTTCAGTATCATCCAGAATGATGGAGTGAATATCGTCAATATGGACCAGTGGGACTTAGTGAGGTCTGGGAAAACTTCCTCCCTACTACGCTCTGTACGGGCTCTGTGATGTGCACTCTGATGGGCCCCAACACCCACATTGTTTCACTAGAATTCAAGACAGGACCTGACCCCATGTCTTTAGATGTGGATAGTAGCTTCAGTGCCACACAGCCCCACGGAGCCCTTCCCTAGCTAAGCTCCTGCCAGCCACTGATCCTAGAGTTGCACATTTTTACAAATCAGCACCGCAAAGGGATTGCCCGCCGCAGAAATAGGAGGTCTGAGGGCAGGTGACAGGCTGTGTGATACCTATTCTGGTGTAAAGCTCCCTTACCTCATGGTGTGTGTTGGTCCTTGGGGCAATTTGTGGGCTCTGTTCAGGCACTGATCTGGGACCTTGTGTGTTCATGAGCAAGTTTTGTCTTACGTGTCCTATCAGTTCTAAGTCCCTTGGCTCATTTGGTATTTGTTTGCCTGCCCAAACTGGGAAGCTCACTCCAGCTGCAGAGAAGATGCACTTAGATATTGGAATAACCCTACATCATTGCTCTTGGAATGATTCACACTGAACCCATGATCTTCTCCCTTCTCTCCCCAGAACTCAAGGTGCAGAATCAGAAGATGGGTAAGTTCACCGACCACCCCAGTAGAGCCCCTGGGCAGCAGCTCCCAGCCACACATGGTGCTGAGCAGATACAGAAGTACCGACACCGCAGGGCAGGGCTGAGTGAACAGTTGAGGTCAAAATCAGAATCACATTACTTATCCCACTCCGACCGCAGCATTGTGAGCTCTCTGCAGCAGACACAGGGTCACCAGCTCTCATGTCTGGATAGCGAGACAAGTGTCCCCTGGCCTTTGACAATCCAATGCCGATCACATTATTCTGATGCAGGAGAAGGGGCCAGCCACTCTCTGTAGATGACTGCTGCAGTGCAGGCTCCTGGGTCTAGAATTGGCTGTGGTGTGTCTGTAACCCCAGTCATTATGGGGTACACAGAATCACATAGCTCTTGTCTCTGTGTCTAACTCTTTTCTCCTCCCTATTTCAGTGTCTGAGGAGAGAAAGTACAAGGAGCTGGAATCAGGTACTTGGGTCAACCCTGGTAAACGTGTGTCTTTGCTTTCCCACTCTGATTATTAGGAATATCAGCACATACAATGTGTGGACTTTAGAGTATGTCTTCACTACGGGATTATTCCTATTTTACAGAAACCGATTTTTGGAAACAGATTGTATAAAGTCAAGTGCACGCAGCCACACTAAGCACATTAATTCGGCAGTGTGCACTCAACTTCATACTGAGGCTAGCTTCAACTTCCGGAGCATTACACTGTGAGTGGCTATCCCATAGTTCCCACTGTCTCCCCTGCCCATTGGAATTCTGGGTGGAGATCTCAATGCATGAAGGGGCAAAAACAGTGTCGCAGGTGATTCTGGGTAAATGTCGTCAATCAATCCTCCCTCCATGAAAGCAATGGCAGACAATCATTTTGTGCCCTTTTCCCTGGATTGTCCGGGCAGACACCATAGCACGGCAACCATGGAGACCATTCAGCCTTTGTTCACTGTCACTGTATGTCTACTGGATGCTGCTGACAGACGCGGTACTGCAGCGCTACACAGCAGCATCCCCTTTCCTTTGCAAGTTAGCAAAGATGGTTACCAGTCATACTGTACCGTCTGCTGCTTTGCAAGTTGACAAAGACGGTTACTAGTCATATTGTACCATCGACTGCAGTCATGGGTGCTCCTGGCCAGCCTCGGTGAGGTCTGCCGGGGAAGTCTGGACAAAAATGAGAATGACTCCCCAGGTCATTCTCTTCTTTAAGTTTTGTCTAATGAAGAGTCAGTCCTGTCTAGAATATCAGGCAACCTACTAAAGGACCAGAGAGGCAAACAGCCGCTCCGGGTCAGAGCCCCAGACATCCTGCAGAAATGATGAGCTGCATGCCATTCTAGGGGGTGCCCCTGCAACAGCGCCTCCTGTTGCTTCTCTCCTCTCCCACCCCTCCTGGGCTACTGTGGCAGTTATCCCCCGATTTGTGTGATGAAGTAATAAAGAATGCATGAATAAGAAACAACACTGACTTTATTGCCTCGGCAAGCAGAGATCAAAGATGGGAGGGGAGGGCGGTTGGCTTACAGCAAAGCAGAGTGAACCATCATTCTGCACTTACTCAGCCTGTAGCTGAAAATGGGACTCTGTGAGAAGCACTAGGATAGAAGCGCAGGCAGGACTGAATCTCCATTTGTGTGTGGGCCTTTGGTTGACACTGGTAAAATACAAAATGTCCCAGGATATGTATGTTGGGGGACAGTTCTAAACGGCAGCTTAATTTTTTTACTAGCAGCAAAATGTAGAGGTCTAAATATCTGATTGTGAGCCCTGGTAGCAAGGGGTAGGCGCAACCGCACGGTGCTGCTGACTGGGGAGAGCAGCCTGAGGGAAAAGCCTCCAGCTGCCATGATATTCCAGGTAGGACTGACTCTCCATTATACAAAGCTTAAAGAAGAGAATGACTGGGAGTCATTCCCATTTTTGCCCAGGCACCCCCGGCCAACCTCAACGAGGCCAGCCAGGAGCACCCACGGGATGTTGACGGCTATCAGTTTTACTGTACCATCTGTCGTCGGCAAGGCAAGGCAAGGGGATACTGCTGTGTAGCGCTGCAGCACCACGTCTGCCAGCAGCATCCAGTATTCATATGGTGACATTGAAAAAAGGCGAGAAATGATTTTTTCCCTTTGCTTTCATAGAGGGAGGGGCGGGGGGGCTGACGACATATACCCTGAACCACCCGCGACAATGTTTTTGACCCTTCAGGCTTTGGGAGTTCAGCCAAGAATTCAAATTGTTTCCGGAGAGTGCAGGAACTGTGGGATAGCTACAGTCGTCAGTTGCCCCTCCCTCCGTGAGCATCCATTTGATTATTTGGCTTTCTGGTACACTCGTCTCAGCTCCTTAAGTTTCACGTAGCACTGTGTTGAGTCCCTGTTGTGGCCTCTGTCCATCATAGCCTTGGAGATTTTTTCAAATGTTTTGGCATTTCGTCTATTGGAACAGAGTTCTGATAGAACAGATTCATCTCCCCATACAGAGATCAGATTCAGTATCTCCCATACAATCCATGCTGGAGCTCTTTTTTGATTCTCAGACTGCATGTCACCTGTGCTGATCAGCTCTCCACGCTGCGCAAACAGGAAATAAAATTGAAAAGTTTACGGTGCTTTTCCTGTCTACCTGGCCAATGCATCCAAGTTCAGATTGCTGTCCTGAGCGGTCACAATGGTGCACTGTAAGATAGCTCCCAGAGGCCAATACCGTCGAATTCTGGCCACACTAACCCTAATTCGAAATGGCAATACCGATTTCAGCACTGCTCCCCTCATCGGGGAGGAGTACAGATATCAATATTAAGAGCCCTTTATATTGAAGTAAAGGGCTTCATTATGTGGACGGGTGCAGGGTTAATTCAGTTTAACACTGCTAAATTCAAGATAAACTCGTAGTGTAGACCAGGTCCCAGTCACCATCACGATCATTTCCCCCTGCCCAGGATAGAAATGTGCACTGCAGAGTTGGCAGCTCACATTTCAGTACCATCCCTAACAACTGAGATGCCTATGGAACAGCAGTATTCTGGCTACATCTTCACTGCCCAACAGTTCGCAGTACGGGGGTGTGAACAGGAATGCGCACCAAAGTGCTGCTCTGTAACCACCCCATGTGGATGCTGTGGGTGTGAACTAAAAGGTCCCTAGTTTGCATATATATAGTCCTATTTGAAGAAGACTTTGTTAGTATGAACTAGGTGTCATATAGTGCGCATCAGCAGCATCCAGCAGGGTCAGTCCCAAAGCATCACTTTAGTATAACCTGCAGATCACACCAACATAGGCCAAACTCTGGGGCTGTGTAGACAAGCCCTTAGTGAGGGGCTGGGCAAACTTCCTCCATGCAGGTCTGTGGAGATATCTCAACTGTGACCTGCAAAATATCTGCCATCCCAACTCCGAGCTCCCCACATAGGCACAGCTCTGCTGGTGCCCCTTGTCCCCCACCATCTACCTCCTTGCCATGCCCTGAGCTCCTTCCCCCCTGCACCTTCACCCTTATACTTTAGCTCTGGGCCTCCAATGAACAGAGACTGTCATTCCACCCACCGCTTTCCAGCTATCCCAGCCCTCAGCTCCTCAGTCCTGTTTTCCTCCCTCCTAGTCTAGGCCTGGGCCTCAAATGAACAGAGCCTCCAAACCCAGTTATGCTCTGCATGGGCTCTGTGAGGTGCACTCTGATGGGTCCCATCACCCGCATTGTTCCACTAGAAGTTGAGAGAGAACCTGACCCATGTATCTAAGGATGGACAGTAACTCCACGGCCACCTAGCCCCAAGAATTCCTTCCCCCGCTATGCTCCTTCCAATCACTTACCCTAGAGTTACACACTTTTGCAAGTATCAGAGGGGTAGCCGTGTTAGTCTGGATCTGTAAAAGCAGCAAAGAATCCTGTGGCACCTTATAGACTTACAGACGTTTTGCAGCATGAGCTTTCGTGGGTGAATACCCACTTCGTCGGATGCAAGTAGTGGAAATTTCCAGGGGCAGGTATATATATGTGCAAGCAAGAAGCAAGCTAGAGATAACGAGGTTAGTTCAATCAGGGAGGATGAGGCCCTGTTCTAGCAGTTGAGGTGTGAAAACCAAGGGAAGAGAAACTGGTTCTGTAGTTGGCAAGCCATTCACAGTCTTTGTTTAATCCTGAGCTGATGTGTCAAATTTGCAGATGAACTGAAGCTCAGCAGTTTCTCTTTGAAGTCTGGCCCTGAAGTTTTTTTGCTGCAGGATGGCCACCTTAAGATCTGCTATTGTGTGGCCAGGGAGGTTGAAGTGTTCTCCTACAGGTTTTTGTATATTGCCATTCCTAATGTCTGATTTGTGTCCATTTATCCTTTTCCTTAGAGACTGTCCAGTTTGGCCGATGTACATAGCAGAGGGGCATTGCTGGCATATGATGGCATATATTACATTTGTCGACGTGCAGGTGAATGAACTGGTGATGGTGTGGCTGATCTGGTTAGGTCCTGTGCTGGTGTCGCTGGTGTAGATATGTGGGCAGAGTTGGCATCGAGGTTTGTTGCATGGATTGGTTCCTGATTAGAGTTACTATGGTGCGGTGTGCAGTTACTGGTGAGAATATGCTTCAGGTTGGCAGGCTGTCTGTGGGCGAGGACTGGCCTGCCACCCAAGGCCTATGAAAGTGTGGGATCATTGTCCAGGATGGGTTGTAGATCCCTGATGATGCGTTGGAGGGGTTTTAGCTGGGGACTGTATGTGATGGCGGGTGGAGTCCTGTTGGTTTCTTTCTTGGGTTTGTCTTGCAGTAGGAGGCTTCTGGGTACACGTCTGGCTCTGTTGATCTGTTTCCTTATTTCCTCGTGTGGGTACTGTAGTTTTGAGAATGCTTGGTGGAGATTTTGTAGGTGTTGGTCTCTGTCTGCGGGGTTAGAGCAGATACGGTTGTACCTCAGTGCTTGGCTGTAGACAATGGATCTTGTGGTGTGTCCGGGATGGAAGCTGGAGGCATGAAGGTAGGCATAGCGGTCGGTAGGTTTTTGGTATAGGGTGGTGTTAATGTGACCATCACTTATTTGCACCGTGGTGTCTAGGAAGTGGACCTCCCGTGTAGATTGGTCCAGGCTGAGGTTGATGGAGAGGTGGAAGCTGTTGAAATCGTGGTGGAATTTTTCCCGAGTCTCCTTCCCATGGGTCCAGATGATGAAGATGTCATCAATGTAGTGTAGGTAGAGAAGGGGTGTGAGTGGACGGGAGCTGAGGAAGCGTTGTTCCAGGTCAGCCATAAAAATATTGGCATATTGTTGGGCCATGCGGGTGCCCATAGCGGTGCCACTGATCTGGAGATATATATTGTATCAAATTTGAAATAGTTGTGTGTGAGGATAAAGGCACAGAGCTCAGCAACCAGTTGTGGTGTGGCATCATCAGGGATACTGTTCCTGATAGCATGTATTCCATCAGTGTGTGGGATGTTTGTGTAGAGAGCCTCTACATCCATGGTGGCTAGGATGGTGTTTTCTGGAAGGTCACCAATGCATTGTAGTTTCCTCAGGAATTCAGTGGTGTCACGGAGATAGCTGGGAGTGCTGGTGGCATAGGGTCTGAGCAGAGAGTCCACATATCCAGACAGTCCTTCAGTGGGAGTTCCAACGTCCAAGATGATGGGGCATCCAGGATTTCCGGGTTTGTTGATCTTGGGTAGTAGATAGAATAACCCTGGTCGGGGCTCTAAGGATATGTTGATTTGTTCCGGTGTTGGTGTAGGGAGTGTCCTGAGTAGATGGTGCAGTTTCTTAGTGTATTCCTCAGTGGGATCTGAGGGAAGTGGCCTGTAAAATTTGGTATTGGAGAGTCGTCTGGCGGCCTCCTTTTGGTAGTCAGACCTGTTCATGATGACAACATCACCTCCTTTATCAGCCTCTTTGATTATAATGTCAGGATGGTTTCTGAGGCTGTGGATGGCATTGCGTTCTGCACGACTTAGGTTGTGAGGCAAGCGATGTTGTTTTTCCACAATTTCTGCCTGTGCACGTCAGTGGAAGCATTCAATGTATAGGTCCAGACTGTCATTTCAACCCTCAGGAGGAGTCCATGTGGAGTTCTTCTTCTTGTGCTGTTGGTGGGAGGGTAACTGTGTATCAGTGCGCTGTTCAGTGTTGTCCTGAAAGTATTCTTTGAGTTGGAGACGGCGAAAGTAGGCTTCCAGATCGCTGCAGAACTGTATCATGTTGGTGGGGGTGGCAGGGCAGAAAGAGAGTCCCCGAGATAGGACAGACTTTTCTTCTGGGCTGAGCGTGTGGTTGGATAGATTGACGATATTGCTGGGTGGGTTAGGGGTACCAAGGTTGTGGCCCCATGTGGCAGGTAGGAGTTTAGACAGCTTACAGTCCTTTTTCCTTTGTAGAGAGGTGAAGTGAGTAATGTAGATCTCCTATCTTTTTTTAGTGAAGTCCATTTGTATGGAAGTTTCGTTATTAATGAGAGTCTCCAGGTTGGAGAGCTCTTTTTTATGTTTTCCTGCTGTATAGGATGCTGATCAGCTGGTTTCTCAGTTTCTTTGATAGAGTATGGCATAATCTCTCACTGTGGTCTGTGTAGTATGTAGATAGCAGTGGATTTTTTACCTTTAGTCCATTAGGTATGATGTCCATCCGTTTGCATTTGGAAAGGAAGATGATATCTGTCTGTATTTGTGCAAGTTTCTTCATGAGGTTTCCCTTGGTTTTCACACCTCAACTGCTAGAAGAGGTCCTCATCCTCCCTGATTGATCTAACCTCGTTATCTCTAACTTGCTTCTTGCTTGCATATATATACCTGCCCCTGGAAATTTCCACTACTTGCATCCGACGAAGTGGGTATTCACCCATGAAAGCTCATGCTGCAAAACGTCTTTTAGTCTATAAGGTGCCACAGGATTCTTTGCTGCCTTTACACTTTTGCAAATCAATACCACAAAGGGATTGCAATGTATGGTCTTCAGTCACCTTCATGATCATCTCCTCCTGCCCTGAAACTAGTCATACACTGCAGTGTTTGTAGCTCACATTTCAGTATCATCCTAAATGATGGAGTGAATGTCGTGCATATGGACCAGTGGGACTTACCGAGGGTCCAGGCAAACTTCCTCCAAGCAGTTCTGTGGATATATCTCAATTTCCACATGAAAAATCCCTGCTATATCAATACTGGGCTTCCCATGTGCACACAGCCCTGCCCCTCAATCCCAGCCTTGAGCCCCCTACTATGCAGTGCCAGTCTCCCACACACTCAGCTCTGCCAGGGCCCCTCAATCACCATCAGCAGTGCCCTGCAATCACAGCCCTCAACTCTCCAGTCCCACAGCTCGGCCAGTGACCCTCAATCCTAACTTTGGAAGTGACCATCAATCCTGATGGCATTAGGCACCTCCAAGCCAGGCAATTTCAGGGAACCCCAAGATAGTGAGGGGTCCCCTCAAAGCCAGATCTCACTCACTAGGTGTCAGCTGCTCCATCTTGCTCAGTGCTACCCAGGCCTCTGAATGGTGTCTTCTGCCCACACGCCATACATGGTGGATCACTGGTAGGGACCCTGAAACTGAGCTGTGCAGAGGGTCCCCATAAGACAAATACCACCACTACTATCCCAACCCAGGGCTTCCTGTACCAGCTCCAGCTCTGTTGGCATCCCTCAGTCCCCACACACCACTTCCCTGCTATCTTAGTCCTCACCTCCTCACCCCTGTTTTACCCCCTCCTAGTCTAAGCCTGGGCCTCGAATGAACAGAGCCTCCAAACCCTATGATGTGCTATATGGGCTCTTATGGGCACCACCGCTCACCTTGTTCCACTAGAATCCAAGACAGGACCCGACTCCACCTCTCTAGGGGTGGGCAGTAAATCCAGTGTCACACAGCTCCATGGTCCCTTCCTCAGCCTTCCACTAACCCTAGAGTTACACACTTATGCAGATCAGCAGCACAAAGGGATTGCACAGCACAGAAATAGGAGGTCTGAGTCTGGGTGAGAGGCTGCAGCATTGCAGGTGTCTCTCTACATGACACATGCTCTGGTGTGATGCTCCCTCTCCTCATTCCTTTCAATGACGATAGCAGGGGGCAATTTGTGGGTTTGTTTAGCGGTTGATCTGGGACTTTGTCTGTTGTTCATTTACCAACAGTTTTGTTCTGACCTGTGCTGTTGGTCCTGAGACCCTTGGCTCATCGGGAATGTCTGCACTGCAGCTGGGAGCAAGCTTCTCAGCCAGCTCTGTTGAATTAGCTCACTAACAATAGCAGTGTGGCTGGGGTAGCAGGGGCTGCGGCTCAGGGTAGCCATCTGTGTACATACCCAGGAGGTGCAAGAAGGTTTGTGTTTGAGCAGCTAGTCCAAACCATTGCATGTGCTACCCCCATGACCCTGCTACTTTTAGCGCACTGGCTCAAGCAGAGCTGCCGTGTGTCTGCCTACTCAGACTGGGAAGCTCACTGCCAACTGCAGTGTAGATGTATACAAAGTTTGGAATAACCCCGTGTCACCCTGCTGAAAATGACCCACGCTGAACCCATAATGGTCTCCTTTTCTTCTCTCCCCAGAGTGCGGCCAGCTGAGTAGGACAATTGGTAAGTTCATCCATGTCCCCAGTAGAGCCCCTGGGCTGCGGTTCCCAGCCACACAAGGAGCTGAGCAGATCCAGAAACACTGATACCGCAGGGCAGGGCTGAGTGAACATTTTGTGCTGAAATTAGAGTCACGTTAGTTACCCCAGACCCAGTGCAGCACTGTGTGCTCTCTACAGCAGATACAGGGTTACCTGCTCTCATGCCTGGATAGACAGACAGGTGTCACCTGGCCTTTGACAATCCAATGCCAGTCACCTTGTTCTGATGCAGGAAAAGGGGCCAGCCACTCTCTATAGATGACTTCTGCAGTGCAGGCTCCTGGGGCTAGAATCATGGTCGTGAGGTGTCTGTAACTAACCCCAGTTGTTATGGGGAACACAGCATCACACAGCTCCTGTCTCTGTGTCTAACTCTTTTCTTTTCCTCATTTCAGAGACTGAGAAGAGGGAGAGCAAGGAGCTGGAATCAGGTACTTGGGCCAACCTGTGTGTCTGTGCTTTCCCAGTCGGATCATTAGGAATATTACAACATATAATGTGTGGACTTTAGTGTATCTGGGAGTAGTATGGGCAGGAGCTAACTGTATTCACCTGACTATGCACCAGGAGGTCCGAACAAGTTTGTTCTTTAGCGACTAGCCCAAACTCCAGCACGTGCTTGCCTGCTACTTTTAGCGCACTGGCTCAAGCAGATCTAGCACGTGTCTGCCTGCCCAGATTGGGAAGCACCCTCCCAGCTGCAGAATATACGTGCCCACAATTTGGAGCAGGCCCATGCTGAATCCAAGATGACTTTCTTTTCCTCTCTCCCCAGAGTGCATCAACCTGTGTAGGACAATTGGTAAGTTCATCCATGTCCCCAGTAGATCCCTTGGGCAGCGGTTCCCAGCCACACAAGGTGCTGAGCAGATCCAGAAGCACAGACACCACAGGGCAGGGCTGATTGAACACTTCAGGCCAAAATCAGAATCACATTACTTATCCCAGTCTGACCGCAGCACTGTGAGCTCTCTGCAGCAGACACAGGGTTACCTGCTCTCATGCCTGGATAGACAGACAGGTGTTACCTTGGCTTGGACAATCCAATGCCAATCACATTGTTCTGATGGAGGAGGAGGCGGCCAGTCGGTTTCTATAGATGACTGCAGTAATGTAGGCTCTTCTGGGCCATTTCCCAGAAGGTGCAAGTGAGCAAGAATCCAGATTCAGACTCATGTTTCCATGTTTTGCTGCCAAAGACAGATCCCAGATGTGAGTTCCAAGCAATCATAAGCATGTCCATCCCCTAGTTACACCCGGAGTGTGTAGCTTTGATGCTCCAAAGGGCTGTTACTAACACAGAAAAGCAATTCTCTTTAGACGGAAGGGTTGAGAATGTCAGAGCTGTATCAGGATCCAGCCCCACGTCTTCTGTCAAGGTTAGATGCTTTGTAAATCCCAGGGCTCTTGTGTGTTGGTGCGTATCACTAACCACCAACCCCGATTCTATCAAAGCTACTCATTACTGCATTGCACCAACCCCGATTCTATCAAAGCTATTCATTACTGCATTGGGGATGGGAGTGTGACTATGGGGTGTCTGCAACTAACCCCAGTCATTTTGGGGCACAGTGCATCACACAGCTCCAGTCTCTGTGTCTAACTCTTTTCTCCTCCCTATTTCAGAAGCTCAGAAGAAGGCCTTTGAATCAGGTACTTGGCTAAACCCCTAGTAAACGTGTGTCTGTGCTTTCACAAGGTAACAAAGTAGAGAAATCCTCATATACATTGTATGGATTTCTGTCATCTTTCTGATCATCCCCCCCTGTGCTGGAAATAAATAAACACTGCAGTGTTTGCAGCTCACATTTCAATATCATCCTTAACAACGGAGAGTGAATTTACTGCATGTGGGATGGTGGGACTCAGGCTATCTCCACATGGCCAACAAATGTTCAGATTATGGGGGTGTAAATAGCAATGTTGCACTGTGACAACCCGTGTGGATGCTGTAGGTGTGAATTTAAAGGTTCCTATTTCAGATTAACATAGTCCCATCTTCAGAGGACTGTATTAGTGTAAACTAGGGACTGTTCAGTGCACACTAGCAGCATCCACACAGGACAGTTACACAGAAGCACCTGGAGGCTGAACTATGGGGCTGTGTAGACAAGCCCTGAGTCAGGGATACTAGTGTTGCCAAACCTCCAGGATTGGCTTGGAGTCTCCAGGAATTCAAGATTAATCTTTAATTAACCATTATGCCATATGCTGAAACCTTCAGGAATATGTCCATCCACAGTTGGCAACTCTAGTGGATACATCTCAGTTCCAACCTGCAAAATAGCTGCTACCCCAATTCTGAGCTCCCTACATGCTCACTGCTCTGCTGGTGCCCCTCAGTCCCCAACCATAACCACCACTATCCAAGCCCTGGGCTACCCAGGCACAGCTGGTGTCCCTCACTCCCTACCAACTACCTCCCTGGTATCCCAGCCCTGAACTCCCCAGTCCTGTCCAGTCCTGTTCTGTTCCTCACACTCTAACCACCCTCCTACTCTAGGCCTGGGCCTTAAATAAACAGAGACTCCAAACCCTTCTACACTCAGTATGTGCTCAGTGAGGTACATTCTCATAGGACCCACAACCCACAGTCTTCCCATGAGACCCAGGACTGGTCCTGACCCAGGGTCTGGAGGTGGGCAGTATAACCAGTGCCACACAGCCCCACAGAGCCCTTCCCCAGCTAAGCTCCTGCCAACCACTAACCTTGCAGTCAGCACCACAAAGGGACTGCCCAGCACAGAAATAGGAGGTGTGAGGCCGGGTGACAGGCTGCAGCAGTGCAGGCCTCTCTCTACAGGATACATGTTCTGGTGTGACGCTCCCTCCCTTCATTCCCGGCAGTGCCATCAGCTGGGGCAATTTGTGGGCTCTGTCTAAGGCCTTATCTGGGACCTTGTCTGTTGTGCCATAACAACCAGGGCCAGCTCCAGGCACCAGCATTCCAAGCAGGTGCTTGGGGCGGCAATTTGCAATGGGCCGCAGTCCCTGTGTTTTTGCCGCTCCAAGCAGTGCGCCGAATTGGTGCCACGGACGGCGGGGGCAGTCCATGTTCCGTTAGGGCGGCTCACGCATTTTCGCGGCCTCAGCAATTCGGCGGCAGATTCTATGTTCAGCTGCTCGCCAGGGCAATTCGGTGGCTTCTGTCTTCCGGCTGAAGACAGAAGCTGCTGCTCAATTGCCGCTGCTGCGGAAACGTGCATGCCGCCCTAATGGCACACGGACTGCCCACGCCATCCGCGGTGGCAATTCGGTGCGCTGCTTGGGGCAGCAAAAACAGTAGAGCCGGGCCTGGTAACAACAGCTTTGTCTGGCATGTCCTGTCATATCTGACACCTTTGGCTCTTTGGGTATGTCTATACTGCAGATGGAAGCAGTTTTCCCAGATCGCGTAGCCAGACACATGCTAGCTCTGCTCAAGTGTCATGAACAGGATGTGGGTGGTCAGGCCTAGTGGTTGGAACAGGAGTCAGGTGTGAGGAGACAGGCAGGGTCAGGTTACCAGGAGATCAGAGTCCAGGAGTAGGAGCAGTTAGCACAAGGGAAGCAGAACTCAGCAGTGAAAATCCCATTTGCATTGTGGAAGTAGAGCAAGAGTCAGGCTAGCTGTAACCCTAAGTATGCGAGATTTGTAGAAACAAGGATTGTGTGAGGCAAGTGGGAAAGAACTATGTAAGAAGTTGTTGCGAACTTGTGTCAATAATAAGGAATGTAGATTTAATGGTCTATGTTGTTATGTGGAAACTCTGCAGAAGGGAGAGGCGAGGACCAATTATTGTGGTGCTGGCTGACGTAATGTCACAGCTACAGTTCATGGATCTTGTTGGTCCTTTCCTTTTGGCCTCCGGATTTGAGAGGATAAGCAGAGAAAAGACAAGTGTGGACCCCCATCAGGGCATAGAGCCTTCCACCGGAACCAGCTCATGAACTGAGACCCCTGATCAGAGGTAACGTGGTCTGGATATCCATGGAGATGAGAGTGTGAAACTCTAGGGCTCTGCTGTTGATATAGCATGCCCGGACTATTAGTGTATCTGGGAGCAGTATGGGCAGGAGCTAAAGGTATTCACCTGACTATGCACCAGGAGGTCCGAACAAGTTTGTTCTTTAGCTACTAGCCCAAAGTCCAGCACGTGCTTCCCTGCTACTTTTAGCGCACTGGCTCAAGCAGATCTATCACGTGTCTGGCTGTCCAAACTGGGAAGCACCATCCCAGCTTCAGAATAGACGTACCCACAATTTGGAGCAGGCCCATGCTGAATCCAAGATGATCTTCTTTTCTTCTCTCCCCAGAGTGTGGCCAGCTGCGTAGGACAATTGGTAAGTTCATCCATGTCCCCAGTAGAGCCCCTGGGCAGCGGTTCCCAGCCACACAAGGTGCTGAGCAGATCCAGAAACATTGATACCGCAGGGCAGGGCTGAGTGAATATTTTGAGCTGAAATTAGAGTCACATTAGTTATCCCAGACCCAGTGCAGCACTGTGAGCTCTCTACAGCAGATACAGGGTTACCTGCTCTTATGCCTGGATAGACAGACAGGTGTCACCTGGCCTTTGACAATCCAATGCCATCACATTGTTCTGGCTGCTGTCTATAGATGACTGTTGGAGTGCAGCTTTTCTGGGCCAGTTCCCAGAAAGTGGCTCATGTTTCCATGCTTTGTTGCCAAGGCCAGATACCAAATTTGAGCCCTAATCATCTGCACGGCCATGCTCTAATTATACCTGGAGTGTGTAGCTTTTTTGCTCCAAAGGGCTGCTAATAACACAGAACAGGAATTCCCCTTAGATGGAAGGGTTGGGAATGTCAGAGCTGTATTGGGATCCAGATCCACATCTTCCATCAAGGTTAGATGATTTGCAAATCTCATGGCTCCTGCATATTAGTGTATCACTAACCACCAGCACCACAGCTATCAATGCTGCTGGATCCTGCACTGGCTCTGGGAGTGTGACTGTCGGTGTCTGTAACTAACCCCAGTCACAATGGGTCACACAGCATCACACAGCTCCTGTGTCTGTGTCTAACTCTTTTCTCTTGCCCATTTCAGAGACTGAGAAGGATAAGAACATGCGACTGGAATCAGGTACTTGGATAATCCCTAGTAAACGTGTGTTTGTGCTTTCACACTATAAGGAGATAGGACAATCACCACACAAAATGTGTAGGCTTCACTCACCTTCACGATCATCACCCTCTGCCTTGAAAATATTCAAACACTGCAGTATCTGTAGCTTACATTTCAGTATCACCCTAAATGATGGAGTGAATGCCGTGCATATGGATCAGTGGGACTTACTGAGGGTCTGGGAAAACTTCCTCCCTACTATGCTCTGTAAGGTGCACTCTGATGGGCCCCAGCACCCACATTGTTCCACTATAATTCAAGACAGGACCTGAACCCACGTCTTTAGAGGTGAACAGTAGCTTCAGTGCTATACAGTCCCATGAACCCTTCCCCAGCTAAGCTCCTGCCAGCCACTGATCCTAGAGTCACACATTTTTACAAATCAGCACCACAAAGGGATTTCCTGGCACAAAAATAGGAGGTCTGAGGCCAAATGAAGGTTGTGTGATACCTATTCTGGTGTAATGTTCCCTTAACTCATTCTCTACAGTGCCATTAGTTGGGGAGGAGGGAGAAGGGGGATTGACCCTTGGGGCAATTTATGGGCTCTGTTTAGGGACTGATCTGGGACCTTGTTTGTTCATTAACAACACTTTTGTCTTACGTGTCCTATCAGTTCTGAGTCCCTTGGCTCATTTAGTACTTGTCTACCTGCCCAAACTGGGAAGCTCACTCCAGCTGCAGTGAAGATGCACTTAGACATTGGAATAACCCTATATCATTGTTCTTGGAATGATCCATACTGAACCCATGATCTTCTCCCTTTCTTCTCTCCCCAGACCTCAAGGTGCAGCATCAGAAGATGGGTAAGTTCACCGACCTCCCCAGTAGAGCCCCTGGGTAGCCTCCCAGCCACACATGGTGCTGAACAGATACAGACGCACTGACACCGCAGGGCAGGGCTGAGTGAATAGTTGAGGCCAAAATCAGAATCACATTACTTATCCCAGTCCGACCGCAGCATTGTGAGCTCTCCGCAGCAGACACCTGCTTTCATGCCTGGCTAGACAGACAGGTGTCACCTGGCCTTTGACAATCCAACGCCCATCACATTATTCTGATGCAGGAGAAGGGGCCAGCCGCTCTCTATAGATAACTGCTGCAGTGCAGGCTCCTGGGTCTAGAATCGTGGCTGTGGGGTGTCTGTAACTAGCCCCAGTCGTTATGGGGCACACAGCATCACACAGCTCCTGCCTCTGTGTTTAACTCTTTTCTTTTCCTCATTTCAGAGACTGAGAAGAGGGAGAAAAAGGAGCTGGAATCAGGTACTTGGGTCAACCCCTGATAAACGTGTGTCTCTGCTTTCCCACTCTGATTAGGAATATCACCACATACAATCTGTGACTTTAGCCACCATCATGACCATCTCCCCCTGCCCAGGATAGAAATGTGCACTGCAGAGTTGGCAGCTCACATTTCAGTACCATCCCTAACTGAGAGTGAATTTCATGCCTACAGAACAGCAGGATTCTGGCTACGTCTCCACTGCCCAACAGTTCCCAGTACGGGGGTGTGAATAGGAATGCGCACCAAAGTGCTGCTCTGTAACCACCCCATGTGGTCACTCTTATACTCTAGCTCCTGGCCTCAAATGAACAGAGACCCCACCCACTACTTCCCTGCTATCCCAGCCCTCAACTCCTTAGTCCCATTTCCCCCTCTCCCAGTCTAGACTTGGGCCTCGAATGAACAGACCCTTCAAACCCTGCTGTGCTTTGTATGGACTCTGTTAGGTGCACTCTGATGGGCCCCACCACCCACATTGTTCCACTAGAAGCTGAGACAGGACCTGACCCCATGTATCTAGGGATGGACAGTAACTCCAGTGCCACCCAATTCCATAGAATCCTTCCCCAGCTAAGCTCCTTCCAACCACTGACCCTAGAGTTACACACTTTTGCAAATCAACACCACAAAGGGATTGCCTGGCACAGAAATAGGAGGTTTGTAGCCAGGTGACAGGCTGTAGCAGTGCAGGGCTCTCTCTACCTGATACATGTTTTGGTGTGACGGTCCCTTACCTCATCACCTGCCTGTGCTGCCCTGAGGGACAATTTGTGAGCTCTCTTTTATTGCTGATTTGGGACCTTCTCTACTGTTCATTAACAACAGTTTGTCTGACACATCCTGTCACATCTGAGACCCTTGGCTCATTGGGTACGTCTATACTACAGCTGGAAGTGAGCTTCCCAGATCGGGCAGCCAGACACATGCTAGCTCTGCTTCAGTGTCATGAACAGGATCATAGAATCATAGAATATTAGGGTTAGAAGGGAACTCAGGAGGTCATCTAGTCCAACCCCCTGCTCAAAGCAGGACCAGTTCCCAAGTAAATCATCCCAGCCAGGGCTTTCTCAAGCCTGACCTTAAAAACCTCTAAGGAAGGAGATTCCATCACTTCCCTAGGTAACCCATTCCAGTGCTTCACCGCTCTCTGAGTGAAAAAGTTTTTCCTAATATCCAACCTAAACCTTCCCACTGAAACTTGAGACCATTACTCCTTGTTGTCATCTTCTACCACTGAGAACAGTCTAGATCCATCTTCTTTGGGACCCCCTTTCAGTTAGTTGAAAGCAGCTATCAAATCCCTCCTCATTCTTTGCTTCTGCAGACTAAACAATCCCAGTTCCCTCAGCCTCTCCTCAGAAGTCATGTGCTCCAGCCCCCTAATCATTTTTGTTGCCCTCCGCTGGACTCTCTCCAATTTATCCACATCCTTCTTGTAGTGTGGGGCCCAAAACTGGACACAGTACTCCAGATGAGGCCTCACCAATGTTGAATAGAGGGGAATGATCACATCCCTCGATCTGCTGACAATGCCCCTTCGTATACAGCCCAAAATGCCATTAACCTTCTTGGCAACAAGGGCACACTGTTGACTCATATCCAGCTTCTCATCCACAGTAACCCCTAGGTCCTTTTCTGCAGAACTGCTGCCCAGCCATTCGGTCCCTAGTCTGTGACAGTGAATGGGATTCTTCCATCCTAAGTGCAGGACTCTGAACTTGTCCTTGTTGAACCTCATCAGGTTTCTTTTGGCCCAGTCCTCTAATTTGTCTAGGATGTGTGTGGTCAGGCCTAATGGTTGGAACAGGAGTCAGGTGTGAGGAGACAGGCAGGGTCAGGTTACCAGGAGATCAGTGTCAGGGTGTAGGATCATGTGTGGACAAGGGAAGCAGAGCTCAGCAGTGAAAACCCAGTTGTATGGAAAACTTCCTAGTCCCGTGCTTGGTTGAAATAGACCAGGGAAACAATCGGGAACCACACTGTTTCACTAATCCAGGGGTGGCCAAACCAATTCTGAGAAGGAGTCAGAATTTACCAAAGTACATTGCCAAAGAGTCACAGTAATACGTCAGCAGCCCTCTATCAGCTCCACCGCCACCCCCCTGCTCCCAGCGCCTCCTTCCAACTCACAGCCCCACCGATCTGCGCCGCTTCCTCCCTCCCCGCACCTCCAGATCAGCCATTTAGTGGTGTGCAGGAGGCTCTCAGGGGAGAATTGGAGGAGCGAGGGCATGGCAGAGAATGAGGTAAGGCTCAGGGAGGGTGCAGGAAGGGATGGAGTGGAGTCAGAGCCTGTGGCAGAGCCCAGGGTTGAGCAGTGAGAAGCCCATGGCACATTGGAAAGTTGGCGCCGGTAGCTCCAGCCCCAGAGTCGGTGCCAGTACAAGGAGCCGCATATTAACTTCTAAGGAGCCGCATGTGGCTCCGGACCCACACGTTGGCCACCCCTACACTAACCACATCCCTTGACTGGAGTCCTCTGTCAAATTTGAGATTGTAGGTCTGGTAGTTGTCAGCAGGTCGGTGGGTGGAGGACCAGGCTTCAAGACATCTTCCTGACATCAGTTCCTTGCCAAGTGAGACCCTCTGGGTCACATTGAACCAGGCTTTTTTAGATGATTTTTATGGAATGCTCATATTAATGCAGGAGTGGGTATATTTTCTGCCACTGCTCAGGTGTGCTGGGGGCCGTATCCCTCTCAGATAAGGAACCAAAGCCTGTCAAAGGGGTTTTCCATGTAGGGTTTCAAAAGCGAGACTTTAAACACCAGGTGAATCTCATGAGAGTGGGATAATTGACATTCAAAGACTGAGTTAACCTGTTTCTGGGTCCTAAAGGAACCAAAGAACTGCAAGTCTTGCTTGTGAGTGGGTCTGTCTGTGCAGACATGCTCCATCAAGAGACATACTTTTTGCCCCACTGAGTAGGTGGGGCATTACTGTTGATGGTCCGCATAACAGTTGCATTCTTGTCTTGCATATTCAAGATGTTTCCCTCACTCATGAACCTGATTAGTCTGCTGTACTAGGACTGAGGTGGCTGGGCTGGGAGAAGACATAGGTAATAGCAGATGGAGTCGGGGGTGTTACCCATTCTAAGTACAAAGGGTCTGTTTTGATCCATGGGTCTATATTGCTATATGGAAACTCTGCAGAAGGGAGAGGTGAGAACCAATCATTGTGGTGCTGGCTGATGTAATGTCACAGCTACTGTTCAAGGATCTTGTTGGTCCTTTCCTTTTGGCCACTGGAATTGGGAGGATAAGAGGAGAAAAGACAAATGTGGACCCCCATCAGGGCATAGGACCTTCCACTGGAACCAGCTCATGAACTGAGACCCCTGATCAGAGGTGATGCCTTCTGGAAGGCTGTGGAGGGGCCCTGCTGTGGGTTTAGCATGCCTGTAGTAGCAGTGTATCTGGGAGCAGTATGGGCAGGAGCTAAGGGTATTCACCTGACTATGCATCAGGAGGTCCGAACAAGTTTGTTCTTTAGCGACTAGTTCAAACTCCTGCATGTGCTTCCTTTCTACTCTTAGCGCACTGGCTCAAGCAGATCTTGCATGTATCTGCCTGCCCAAACTGGAAAGCACCCTCCCAGCTGCAGAATAGATATACCCAATATTTGGAGCAGCCCCATGCTGAATCCATGATCTTCTTTTCTTCTCTCCCCAGAGTGCGACAAGCTGCGTCTGACGATTAGTAAGTTCATCCACGTCCCCAGTACATCCCCTGGGCAGCGGCTTTCAGCCACACACGGTGCTGAGCAGATCAAGAAGCACAGACACCGCAAGGCAGGGCTGAGTGAACATTTTGAGCTGAAATTAGAGTCACATTAGTTACCCCAGTCCCAGTGAAGCACTTTTAGCTCTGCAGAAGACACAAGGTTACCTGCTCTTATGCCTGGATAGACAGACAGGTGTTGCCCTGGCTTGGACAATGCAATGAAATCACATTGTTCTGATGCAGTGGGAGTGGCTAACTGCTGTTTATAGATGACTGCTGGAGGCTCTTCTGGGCCAGTTCCCAGAATGTGACTCATGTTTCCATGCTTTGTTGCCAAGGCCAGATCCCAGATGTGACCCTCAATTATCTGCACGGCCATGTCCCTAGATACATCTGAAGTGTGTAGCCTTGATGCTCCAAAGGGCTCTTAGTAACACAGAACAGGAATTCCCCTTAGATGAAAGGGTTGGGAATGTCAGAGCTATATTGGGATCCAGACCCACATCTTCCATGAAGGTTAGATAATATGCAAATCCCATGGCTCCTGCATGTTAGTATGTCACTAACCACCAGCCCCACAACTATCAATGCTGGTGGCTCCTGCACTGGGGCTGAGAGTGTGTCTGTGGGTGTCTGTAAGTAACCCCACTCACAATGGATCACACAGCTCCTGTGTCTGTGTCTAACTCTTTTCTCTTGCCCATTTCAGAGACTGAGAAGAATAAGAACATGCAACTGGAATCAGGTACTTGGATAACCCTTAATAAACGTGTGTTTGTGCTTTCACACTATAACAATATAGGACAATCACCACACAAAATGTATAGGCTTCACTCACCTTCAAGATCATCACCCCCTGCCCTGAAAATATTCAAACACTGCAGTGTCTGTAGCTCACATTTCAGTATCATCCGGAATGATGGAGTGAATGTTGTGAATGTGGACCAGTGGGACTTAGTGAGGTCTGGGCAAACTTCCTCCCTACTATGCTGCTGCCGAGGAGCGTGTGGATCGGACACAGACTTCTCTTAGGGGAGAGTCTGATGATAGAGAATCTCCAGGTTATAGTCAGGAGCAGAGGAATGAGAAGTATAATGTAAGGGCCGGATCAGATGATAAACAATCACATAAAAAAGAATCTGGCACATCAGAAAAAGGCAGGCTAATAAACAGGGACAAGTTTTTAAAGTGCTTGTACACAAATGCCAGAAGTCTAAATAATAAGATGGGTGAACTAGAGTGCCTTGTGATAAAGGAGGATATAGATATAATAGGCATCACAGAAACCTGGTGGACTGAGACCAATCAATGGGACACAATCATTCCGGGGTACAAAATATATCGGAAGGACAGAACAGGCCGTGCAGGGGGAGGAGTGGCACTATATGTTAAAGAAAGTGTAGATTCAAATGAAGTAAAAATCTTAGGCGAATCCACAGGTTCCATAGAGTCTCTATGGATAGAAATTTCATGCTCTAGTAAAAATATAACAGTAGGGATCTATTATCGACCACCTGACCAGGACAGTAATAGTGATGATGAAATGCTAAGGGAAATTAGAGAGGCTATCAAAATTAAGAACCCAATAATAGTGGGGATTTCAATTATCCCCATATTGACTGGGAACACTTCACTTCAGGACGAAATGCAGAGATAAAATTTCTCGATACTTTAAATGACTGCTTCATGGAGCAGCTGGTACGGAACCCACAAGGGAGAGGCGACTCTAGATTTAATCCTGAGTGGAGCGCAGGAGCTGGTCCAAGAGGTAACTATAGCAGGACCGCTTGGAAATAGTGACCATAATACAATAGCATTCAACATCCCTGTGGTGGGAAGAACATCTCAACTGCCCAACACTGTGGCCTTTAATTTCAAAAGGGAACTATACAGAAATGAGGGGTTAGTTAGACAAAAGTTAAAAGGTACAGTGACTAAAGTGAAATCCTGCAAGTTGCATGGGCCCTTTTAAAGACACCATAATAGAGGCCCAACTTCAATGTATACCCCAAATTAAGAAAAACAGTAAAAGAACTAAAAAAGAGCCACCGTGGCTTAACAACCATGTAAAAGAAGCAGTGAGAGATAAAAAGACTTCCTTTAAAAAGTGGAAGTCAAATCCCAGTGAGGCAAATAGAAAGGAGCACAAACACTGCCAACTTAAGTGCAAGAGTGTAATAAGAAAAGCCAAAGAGGAGTTTGAAGAACGGCTAGCCAAAAACTCCAAAGGTAATAACAAAATGTTTTTTAAGTACATCAGAAGCAGGAAGCCTGCTAAACAACCAGTGGGGCCCCTTGACGATGAAAATACAAAAGGAGCGCTTAAAGATGATAAAGTCATTCATTGCGGAGAAACTAAATGGATTCTTTGCTTCAGTCTTCACGGCTGAGGATGTTAGGAGATTCCCAAACCTGAGCTGGCTTTTGTAGGTGACAAATCTGAGGAACTGTCACAGATTGAAGTGTCACTAGAGGAGGTTTTGGAATTAATTGATAAACTCAACATTAACAAGTCACCAGGACCAGATGGCATTCACCCAAGAGTTCTGAAAGAACTCAAATGTGAAGTTATGGAACTATTAACCAAGGTTTGTAACCTGTCCTTTAAATCGGCTTCGTACCCAATGACTGGAAGTTAGCTAATGTAACGCCAATATTTAAAAAGGGCTCTAGGGGTGATCCTGGCAATTACAGACCGGTAAGTCTAACGTCGGTACCGGGCAAATTAGTTGAAACAATAGTAAAGAATAAAATTGTCAGACACATAGAAAAACATAAACTCTTGAGCAATAGTCAACATGGTTTCTGTAAAGGGAAATCGTGTCTTACTAATCTATTAGAGTTCTTTGAAGAGGTCAACAAACATGTGGACAAGGGGATCCGGTAGACATAGTGTACTTAGATTTCCAGAAAGCCTTTGACAAGGTCCTCACCAAAGGCTCTTACGTAAATTAAGCTGTCATGGGATAAAAGGGAAGGTCCTTTCATGGATTGAGAACTGGTTAAAGGACAGGGAACAAAGGGTAGGAATTAATGGTAAATTCTCAGAATGGAGAGGGGTAACTAGTGGTGTTCCCAAGGGTCAGTCCTAGGACCAATCCTATTCAATTTATTCATAAATGATCTGGAGAAAGGGGTAAACAGTGAGGTGGCAAAGTTTGCAGATGACACTAAACTACTCAAGATAGTTAAGACCAAAGCAGATTGTGAAGAACTTCAAAAAGATCTCACAAAACTAAGTGATTGGGCAACAAAATGGCAAATGAAATTTAATGTGGATAAATGTAAAGTAATGCACATTGGAAAAAATAACCCCAACTATACATACAACATGATGGGGGCTAATTTAGCTACAACGAGTCAGGAAAAAGATCTTGGAGTTATCGTGGATAGTTCTCTGAAGATGTCCACGCAGTGTGCAGAGGCGGTCAAAAAAGCAAACAGGATGTTAGGAATAATTAAAAAGGGGATAGAGAATAAGACTGAGAATATATTATTGCCCTTATATAAATCCATGGTACGCCCACATCTCGAATACTGTGTATGTGGTCTCCTCACCTCAAAAAAGATATTCTAGCACTAGAAAAGGTTCAGAAAAGAGCAACTAAAATGATTAGGGGTTTAGAGAGGGTCCCATATGAGGAAAGATTAAAGAGGCTAGGACTCTTCAGTTTGGAAAAGAGGAGACTAAGGGGGGACATGATAGAGGTATATAAAATCATGAGTGATGTTGAGAAAGTGGATAAGGAAAAGTTATTTACTTATTCCCATAATACAAGAACTAGGGGTCACCAAATGAAATTAATAGGCAGCAGGTTTAAAACAAATAAAAGGAAGTTCTTCTTCACGCAGCGCACAGTCAACTTGTGGAACTCCTTACCTGAGGAGGTTGTGAAGGCTAGGACTATAACAATGTTTAAAAGGGGACTGGATAAATTCATGGTGGCTAAGTCCATAAATGGCTATTAGCCAGGATGGGTAAGAATGGTGTCCCTAGCCTCTGTTCGTCAGAGGATGGAGATGGATGGCAGGAGAGAGATCACTTGATCATTGCCTGTTAGGTTCACTCCCTCAGGGGCACCTGGCATTGGCCACTGTCGGTAGACAGATACTGGGCTAGATGGACCTTTGGTCTTACCCGGTACGGCCTTTCTTATGTTCTTATGTTCTTATGTTATGCTCTGTACGGGCTCTGTGAGGTGCACTCTGATGGGCCCGAACACCCACATTGTTCCACTAGAATTCAAGACAGGATCTGACCCCATGTCTTTAGAGGTGGACACTAGCTTCAGTGACACACAGTCCCATGGAAACCTTCCTCAGCCTTGCTCCTGCCAGCCACTGATCCTAGAGTCACACATTTTTACAAATCAGCACCACAAAGGGATTGCCCGCCACAGAAATAGGAGGTCTGAGGCCAGGTGACAGGCTGTGTGGTACATATTCTGGTGTAACGCTCCCTTACCTCATTCTCTACAGTGCCATCAGTGGGTGGGTGTGTGCTAGCCTTTGGGGCAATTTGTTCACTCTGTTTAGGGACTGATCTGGGACCTTGACTGTTCATTAACAACAGTTTTGTCTTACGTGTCCTATCAGTTCTGAGTCCCTTGGCTCATTTGGTATTTGTCTGCCTGTCCCTGCATCATTGTTCTTGGAATGATCCACACTGAACCCATGATCTTTTCCCTTTCTTCTCTCCCCAGAACTCAAGGTGAAGATTCAAAAGATTGGTAAGTTCACCGACCTCCCCAGTAGAGCCCCTGGGCAGCAGCTCCCAGCCACACTTGGTGCTGAGCAGATACAGAAGCACCGACAGTGCAGGGCAGCGTGAACAGCTGAGTCCAAAATCAGAATCACATTACTTATCCCAATCCGACTGCAGCATTGTGAGCTCTCTGCAGGAGATACATGGTCACCGGCTCTCCTATCTGGATAGAGAGAAAGGTGTCACCTTGTCTTTGACAATCCAATGCCCATCACATTATTCTGATGCAGGAGAATCATAGAATCATAGAATCTCAGGGTTGAAAGGGACCTCAGGAGGTCATCTAGTCCATCCCCCTGCTCAAAGCAGGACCAAACCCAACTAAATCATCCCAGCCAGGGCTTTGTCAAGCCTGACCTTAAAAACCTCTAAGGAAGGAGATTCCACCACCTCCCTAGGTAACCCATTCCAGTGCTTCACCACCCTACTAGTGAAAAAGTTTTTCCTAATGTCTAACCTAAACCTCCCTCTCTGCAACTTGAGACCATTACTCCTTGTTCTGAGAAGGGGCCAGCCTGTGACTGGGAGTGTGACTGTGGGTGTCTGTAGGTAACCCCAGTCATTATGGGGCACACAGCATCACACAGCTACTGTCTGTGTCTAATTTTTTTCTCTTCCCCATTTCAGAGACTGAAGAGAAGAAGAAAAAGCAGCTGGAATCAGGTACTTGGGTCAACTCCTAGCAAACGTGTGTCTGTGCTTTCCCACTCTCATCATTAGGAATATCACCACATACAATACGTGGACTTTAGTCACCATCATGATCATCTCCCCCTGCCCAGGATAGAAATGTGCACTGCAGAGTTGGCAACTCACATTTCAGTACCATCCCTAACTACTGAGAGTGAATTTCATGCCTATGGAACAGCAGGATTCTGGCTAGGTCTCCACTGCCCAACAGTTCCTAGTACGGGGATGTGAATAGGAATGCGCACCGAAGTGCTGCTCTGTAACCACTCCATGTGGATGCTGTGAGAGTGAATTAAAAGATTCCTAGGTTGCATGTGTATAGTCCTATTTGAAAAGGACTTTGTTAGTATGAACTAGGTGTTGCTTAGTGCCGCACCAGCAGCATCCACCAAAGCATCCCAAAGCATCACTTTAGTGTAACCGGCAAATCACACCAACATAGGCCAAACTACGGGGCTGTGTATACAAGCTCTTAGTGAGGGGTTGGGAAAACTTCCTCTGTGCATGTCTGTGGAGATATCTCAATTCTGACCTGCAAAATATCTGCCATCTCAACTCTGAGCTCCCTACATGCTCACAGCTCTGCTTGTGCCCCCCGTTCCCTACCATGTACCTCCCTGCTATCCCAGCCCTGAGCTCCTCAGTCCTATACACGCCTTTTGTCCCCGGCAACTTCACCCTTATATTCTTGGCCTGGGCATCAAATAAACAGATTCCCCATCCACTGCTTCCCGCCGTCCCAGCCCTCAGATCCTCAGTCCTGTTGTCCCCACTCCCAATCTAGGTCTGGGCCTGGAAAGAACAGAGCCTCCAAACCCAGCTATGCTTTTTATGGGCTCTGTGAGGTGCACTCTGATGGGTCCCATCATGCACATTGTTCCACTAGAAGTTGAGAGAGAACCTGACCCCATGTATCTAGGGATGGACAGTAACTCCAGGGCCACCCAACCCCACAGAGCCCTTCCCCAGCTAAGCTCCTTCCAACCACTGATCCTAGAGTTACACACTTTTGCAAATCAGTACCACAAAGGAATTGCATGGCACAGAAATAGGAGGTTTGTAGCCGGGTGATAGGCTGCGGTAGTGCAGGACTCTCTCTTTCCCTATAGTACGAAAACATTTGGAAAAAGCACAAGAGGCCCAGCAGACATATTACAACCATCGGGCGAAAGTACAGAGATTTCAGCCGGGGGAATGGGTGATGGTGCTAGTGCTGACAGCAGAAAGCAAACTCCTAGCCAGCTGGCATGGACCATATGAGATAGTGGAAGCCATTGGGAAGGTGGACCATAAGGTCTGACAACCAGACCGCCGAAAGCCAGAGCAAATCTACCACGTCAACTTACTGAAGCCCTGGCGTGACCGAGAGACGTGCCTGGTCATTCAAGGAGCTCCACCCCAGACAGACGACCCACAGGGGCAGGTAAAGATATCTTCTGAATTAACCCCAGAACAATGAACAGAGCTCATTGAGATGATCCACTGGAACCAGATGTTCTGTACACAACCGGGCCATACGACACTGGTCCAACATCACCAGCCCCGGAGTAAGGATGATGATAAGACCATACCGAATACCGGAAGCTAAAAGGGAAGAAATTAGGACGGAAGTGAAGAAGATGCTAGAACTCGGGGTTATTGAAGAATCCCACAGTCAGTGGTCCAGCCCTATCATCCTAGTCCCCAAGCCTGATGGCACCCTGAGGTTTTGCAACAACTTCTGGAAATTGAATGAAGTATCCCAATTTGATGCCTATCTGATACCATGCATTGATGAGCTAGTTGATCAGTTAGGCAAGGCCCGATACCTAACCATTCTGGATCTGACCAAAGGATATTGGCAAATTCCCCTGTCCGAGAATGCCAAGGAAAAGACTGCCTTCTCTACACCCGATGGCCTGTTTCAATATACTATCCTCCCTTTCGGACTCCATGGGGCCCCTGCAACATTCCAATGGCTTATGGATAAGTTACTGCGACCCCATGCCAAGTATGCTGCCGCCTATCTAGACGACATAGTCATCCATAGCCCTGACTGGGAAATGCACCTAGGAAAAGTAGAAGCAGTGCTAGATGCCCTGCGGAAGGCTGGCCTCACTGCTAACCCTCTCAGGTGTGTGATAGGACTAGCTGAGGCCAGATACCTCGGGTATGTAGTAGGGAGAGGTTTGGTGAAACCCCAATGGAACAAAGTGGAGGCAATACAAGGTTGGCCTCGACCAGTCCGCTGATGGCCTATCGCAACAACACTGCCTCTCATCCCAAGTAACCCAACCCCATGGTGTTGAGCAGGGGAGCGGAGATATGTGATACAGCATGGCCAGAGGGCAGCAGGAGAGGGTTAGAAGGGAACCTTATTCCCTGTAAGAGGAAGAAAGTTTGCTATAAATTAATTAGAGCACCTGAAGCCAATTAGAGCACCTGCGGTCAGTCACATCATAAAACCCCCTGCTTCAATCAGACAGTGTGGGAGTTGGAGCAGAAAGGATTGGTGTTGTAGCAGAGAACAGTTTGAAGGGAAGCAGAGGACAGTTTGGAGAAGTGCTGCGGTGGGCTAAGAAGTCCTAGACCCTAGGTAAGGGGCACCTGGCTTGTGCAGAGGGAGGGCAGGAAGCCCCCCACAAGCTGAAGGGCAGGAGAGTGAAGTAGCCCAGGGAAGGAACCGTCAGTTCAAGCGGTTCACCACTATCCTCAGGGCCTCTGGGCTGGGACCTGGAGTAGAGGATGGGCCCAGGTCCCTCCATCTCCACTCCCCTCCTCTAGGACTCTAGTGGGGCAGTTAATATTCCAATCCAGGGACAAGAAATGGTGCCCTGAACCCCCCCCCCCCCGAAAGAAGAGAAAGTGCGAGACCCATCATAATAGTGCCGGCAATTTGCCACAGTTTGCTTTTTAAAATTGCAATTTGATTTAATTCAAGAGATAATGGCAGGGCACTGAGTTCACTCTGTGCACACCTGTCACTTCACTTGTGCCGTCATGATATAGTCCATTGAAGCACCACCAATAGGAGAGCAGCACAGCCTGATTATGAAAATCACGTGACAAATATTCACCAATTGAAGAATGCATTTTGAGGGAAATTTAAAAGAAGCACAAATATTTTACTTTTTATGAAATTTTCCCAGGATTATTTAGGTTTTGAATGAAAATTCCCAATTTCCCAAGTTGAAACATTTTCCTCAAAAATTCCCAGATTTTGGAAAATTTCCCAGGATATAGAAGAACTGGATACACATTCTGTTTTGGTGCTCCCTTCCCTCATTCCCTGCAGTGCCATCATTGTGGGTGCTGCCCCCTGGGGACATTTTTGGGCTCTGTTTAGGGGTTAGTCTGGGACATCATCTGTTGTTCATTAACAACAGTTTTGTCTGACATGTCATGTCAATTCTGAGACCATTGGCTTGTTGGGTATGTCTACACTGCAATTGGGAGTGAGCTTCCCGATTGGGTAGCTCACTCGCTTTGCTTGAGCTAGTACTAACAATAGCAGTGTGGCTGGGGTAACAGGTGCAGCGGCTCAGGGTAGCCAACTGAGGGCTTGGCTACACACTTGAAAATTGCAGCGCTGGGAGTTACAGCACTGGTCGTGCAGCCGTGTAGGGACAGCGCTGGTGTGTGGCCACACTGACAGCTACCAGCACTGCAGTGTGGCCACACTTGCAGCATTTGCAGCGCTGTATTGAGAGGTGCATTGTGGGCAGCTATCCCACAGAGCACCTCGTCCCATTTTGGCGCTGTAGGTAGTGGGAAGGGGACGGAAGGGTGCGGGTCATTCCGCTACCTGTCCCAACGCCCCGTGGTGCATCGCTTCGCAACCCAGCATTCACAGTTTTTCCGGCCACGTTTGGCGCCATTGTGAGTCTCTTTCTGTTTTTTACTCTCTGTCTGTGAATCACGATTTCTGTGGGAAATGGAGCCCGAGCTGCTGATGAATGTCGCCAGCACAACACGTTTGGCAGTTGAGCTATTCCTTCAGCTCCAAAGTGACAGTGAGGAGTCCGACAATGATATCGAGTCGCCTGCCGCGTGTGACACTACAGTGCTTGTGGCATTCACGGAAATGCTCAGCACCGTTGAACGCCGCTTTTGGGCTCGGGAAACAAGCACTGAGTGGTGGGATCACATCGTCATGGAAGTCTGGGATGACGAGCAGTGGCTGCAGAACTTTCGTATGAGAAAAGCCACTTTCATGGGACTGTGTGCTGAGCTCGCCCCCACCCTGCGGCGCAAGGACACAAGATTGAGAGCTGCCCTGACGGTGGAAAAACAGGTGGCTATTGCAATCTGGAAGCTGGCAACTCCAGACAGCTACCTGTCAGTCGGGAACCAGTTTGGAGTGGGAAAGTCGACCGTTGGAATCGTGTTGATGCAAGTTTGCAGGGCAATTAATCGCATCCTGCTAAGAAGGACCGTGACTCTGGGGAACATGCAGGACATTGTGGATGGCTTTGCACAAATGGGTTTCCCTAACTGTGGAGGGGCGATAGATGGGACGCATATTCCTATTCTGGCACCCCCCCACCTAGCATCTGAGTACATTAATCGGAAGGGGTATTTCTCTATGGTTCTTCAGGCACTTGTGGATCACCGTGGGCGTTTCATTGACATTTACACAGGCTGGCCTGGAAAGGTGCATGATGCACTCATCTTTCGGAACAGTGGCCTGTTCAGGAAGATGCAGGCAGGGACTTATTTCCCAGACAGGAAGATCACAGTAGGGGACGTCGAAATGCCCATTGTGATCCTTGGAGACCCCGCTTACCCGTTACTGCCTTGGCTCATGAAACCCTATACAGGGAAGCTTGACAGGAGCAAGGACCGGTTCAACTACAGGCTGAGCCAGTGATGAATGACTGTGGAGTGTGCTTTTGGGCGTTTAAAAGCCCGCTGGAGGTCCCTGTATGGGAAGCTAGACTTGGGGGAAAGCAGCATCCCCGCGGTTATATCCGCATGCTGTACCCTCCATAATATTTGTGAAGGGAAGGGTGAAACATTCAGTCAGGCATGGACCACCGAGGTTCAAGTCCTGGAGGCTGAATTTGCACAGCCAGAGAGCAGGGCTACTAGAGAGGCCCAGCACAGGGCTACAAGGATTAGGGATGCCTTGAGGGAAGAATTTGAGGCTGAAAGCCAACAGTAATGTTTGCTGCCTTGCATGGGAGTGAAGTGGAGTGGTTATACTGTTAGGATTCTATTATCCCTAACATGATTTGCAGTGACTGTTTCTTTACTGGGATAAGGTATCTTTCACTATCTGCAATAATAAAGACTGTTTTCAAAGCCAAGATTTATTTTATTGAAAAGAAAAAAACTTCATTGACAGACACACAACATTTCAGGAACCTAAACGGGCTGGGGGGTGGGTTGGTGAACTGTACAGTCACAAGTTTGCATATGTCCTGTCTGCAGTGCTGTGCAATGGCTGCTGCACTTCAGGGTGCATATACTGCATGGTGATGGGGGTTGAGTGCAGAGGGTAAGGGTCGTAGTTCTCAGGGCTGGTTGGTGAACGTAAAGGTGTTGGAGGCAGCTGGTGGTGGTAAGAACCTGGATGCTGGGGAAGGTGGTTTGGAGCTGACACTGGGGCAGAAGAGAATAAAATTTGGGACGGGGTGGGCTGTGGGGCAGCACGGGACTGCTCTGCCTGCATGGCTACGAGTGCCTGGAGAGAGTCCGCTTGGCGCGTCAGGATGCCTAGCAGCTGGTTTGTGCTTTTCCTCTTTGCCACAGCGTTTCTCCGCCAATGTCTCTGGCGGATCCTGCTTTCCCTTTCTCTCCACTCCTGCAGCTGTTTACTCTCTCTAGCAGAGTGATTAATAACTGTTTTCAGCATGTCTTCCTTGGTTTTTCGAGGATTTTTCCTCAGATTCTGTAGTCTCTGTGCTGTGGTAGATCTGGGCAGTCCAGCAGTCAAGGTCACTTTTGGAAGGCAAAAATGGCAACAGTTAACAGGGTAGCATTGTTAATTATCTCATCCAGACAGTAATTCCGACACACTGAAGGAGTTTACAGTCTTCACTTTAGCATACTTTTCCCATACCAAATAAGAGCACACATAACACAACAGGAGCCACGAAATGGTGAGTAAGGGGTACTGGGTGCTTCAGGGCTGTGCAGGGGTTTCTGTGCGTTGGGGACAGCAAACAGCTACAGGGGGCATCTGCACTCAACAGTCTCCCAACATTTTCCACAGGAGTTACTCCTGGAAGATATCTCGCTGCTGCGGGTCACCAGGGAAGAGCGGGAAGGTCTTCTACAGCAATGCGGATTCCACCCTGGCCCCTATGCAGCTTGCCTGTGTGCAGCAATGGTCCCCCCACCCCTCGCGGCACAGTGGCGCGGACGCGTTAGCCTGACTGGGACAAGGACCACAGTGGCTCTCCCTATAAACCTGCGCAGGCACATTGCCCACGCTCTGGCTGAAACTTTTGAGGAGATTACTTCAGCCGATTACCGCAACGTGATAGACCACATCAATGGGCTATTCCACATCTAGGCATGCATGCATGCAGCCCTAACCCCCCCTCCTCTCCTGAAACATTTCCACCCTGAAAATAAAAGCCACTTACCGGTAACCCGCTCCTCTGCTTGTCCTTCAGCAACTGCTGGCTGCTGCGATTGGCTACCTTCCTCCTGGCTTGAGAAGAGCTCCTGGCTGCATGCCTCCTGGGACTTTGGGGTGTCTTCCCCCATCCCAGTAGCTTCACTCACAGTTTCCTCCCCCCCGCCTCCTCCTCCTCCTCCTCCTCCTCCTTCTCCTGCTCCTGTCCCCCACCCTGCTCAGAAGTGTCCATCGTGGTCCTCCGATTGGCAGTGGGGTCACCCCCAAGTATCGCGTCCATCTCCCTGTAAAAATGGCAGGTCGTGGGGGCAGCGCCGGAGTGGCGATTTCCCTCGCGGGCTTTGTAATAGGCACTCCGCAGCTCCTTCACTTTAACCCTGCATTGCAGCGCGTCCCGCTCATGGCCCCTATCCAGCATGGACCTTGATACCTGCTCAAAGATATCATAATTCCTACGGCTGGAGCGCAGCTGGGACTGCACAGCTTCCTCCTCCCAAACACTAATGAGGTCCAGCAACTCGCCATTGCTCCATGCTGGGGCTCGTTTGGCGCATGGAGGCATGGTCACCTGGAAAGATTCACTGATTGCACTCCACACCTGGCTGCAGCAAACAGGAAGGGGATTTTTAAAATTCCCGGGGCATTTAAAGGGCGGGTCACCTGAGGCCAGAGCAGTAGAGTGCAAACTGATGAGCAGAGTGGCTGAACAGGAATTCTGGGATATCTCCTTATTCCCTGGAGGCCAATTAAAGCGCTGGTGTGTGTCCACACCTGATGAGCAGCGCTGGATCACCAGCGCTGCACTCCTTATACCCCAACCCGACCAGGTGTACCGCCAGCGCTGCAGCCAGGGAGTTGCAGCACTGGATGTGCCTTGCAAGTGTGGACGGAGAATAATTGCAGCGCTGGAAAGCCTCCACCAGCGCTGCAACTTGCAAGTGTAGCCAAGCCCTGACTACGTACCCAGGGGTTCTAAGTGGGTTTGCATTTGAGGTGCTAGACCAAGTGGCTGCATGTGCTCCTCCTGCCTACTCTGCTGCTTTTAGCACACTGGCTCAAGCAAAGCTAGCACCTGTCTGCCTGCCCAGCTGCCTACTCAGTCCCAGCTGCAGTGTAGATGTACCCAAAGACAACCCCAAGTCACTGTTCTTGGAACAACCCTTGCTGAACCCATGATTGTCTCCTTTTCTTCTCTCCCCAGCGTACCAGGATCTGCATGAGAAGTTCAGTAAGTTCATCCACCTCCCCATTAGAGCCCCTGGGCAGAGGGTCCCAGTCACAGACGGTGCTGAGCAGATACAGAAGCACTGGCCCCGCAGGGCAGGGCTGAGTGAACAGTTTGGGCCAAAATCAGAGTCAAATTCATCACTCCAGTCCCACCACAGCTATGTGAACTCTCTGCAGCAGATACAGATACCTACCTGCTCTTATGCTTTTATGCCTGGATAGACAGACAGGTGTCACATGGCCTTTGGCTA
This sequence comes from Mauremys reevesii, assembly GCF_016161935.1. Classification (NCBI taxonomy): domain Eukaryota; kingdom Metazoa; phylum Chordata; order Testudines; family Geoemydidae; genus Mauremys; species Mauremys reevesii. The sequence goes on from NC_052644.1 coordinate 15,127,855, forward strand.
TCCAATGCCAATCACATTGTTATGATGCAGCAGGAGGGGGATGGTCCCGCTGTTGTGGGGAACTTTCCTGGCTTATAAACTACCATGGTGAAATTGGCTAGCGAAAGGACTCCCTTTACCCCGCTCCCACTCCCTTTACCCAGAGGCCTGTCTGACCTCAAGGGCTCCCCTTCTACTCTCCAGTGTGGCAGAGTCCTTGTAACCCCGCCAAGGCTGGGCCCAGGATTCCTGGGGAGCTGAACCCCCCAACCTTGTCATGGTCACTTAGGGCAGGGGCTAGGGTGACCCTACTCTGGGGTGCTCTCTCTGCACTGGATGTGTCCCTGATCCACTGATTGTTACATATAGTTCAAAACAAATACAATTAATTAAACAGCAATCATTTAAAAAAAAATAAGGACAAAATGGGAAAGGTTAAAGGAAAACATATAACCCCGCTCTGTGGCATGGGGGTGTCACAACCAGTGTCTGTGGGATGTCAGGGAAGTTCAGTCTGTTCCTACAAGTCCCAGGCCTCCTTCTCATGTCCTGGCTGTGCTCCAGGATGCTGTGGGTCGGACACTTGGTCTGGTGGTGGCCACACGCTCTCAGACTCTAGGTGACAGGACCCTTCTTCCCAGCATTTCCGCCCCCCCTCCCGGTCGGGGTTATGACCTTCCTCCCAGTCTGGCCTGCAGAGCCTCTTGGCTAGGGGCATCTCCCTGCACTTGGCCCACTGCCCAAGGTCCCCCTCACTCTCACCAGCTGCTCACTGCACCCGGCTTCAGACTGCTCTATCCCCAGCTCCAGCTCCAGCTCCTCTACTCTGCCTCAGCACAGCTGCTGCTGCTGCTCTGTCTCCAGCTCCCTGGGCTGATTCTCTGGCCCCTCTTGCTCTGGTTGCTGCAGCTCTCCTCCCAGCACAGGTCTGCTCTGCAGGCTGTTTCTGTGACTCTGCTCCTGCACCCCCACTTCAGACGTGACTCTTAGCCAGACAATAAAAGAGAGGTTTATTAGATGACAGGAACACGGTCTAAAACAGCGCTTGTAGATACAGCGAACGGGACTCCTCGGCTGGGTCCATTCTGGGGGGCAGTGAGGCAGACCCCCACATCTGCACTTCACTCCTCATCCCCAGCCAGCTCCAGACTGAACCCCCCCCCCCCCAGCCCTCCTCTGCTCAGCACCTTTCCTGGGCCAGGAGGTCATCTGATCTCTTTGTCTCCAACACCTTTAGCATCCCTTTGCAGGGGATAAGGGCCTGGCCATTAGTTGCCAGGCAACAGAGGATCAGCCAGAAACTGAACCCCCCCCCCCCACAGTATTCAGAGAAAACATTAAGAACATTCCCAATTCCTCACATCAGGTAATTCTGGCTCACACAGAGGATGGAACCCCCCTGGCCTCCTGTCTCCCTATTAGCCTGCCCACCCTGTCAATCAGGCTGACCTAGAGTATTGGCCTCTCCACATTATTCCTGGAGACTGTCAGTTACAGGGTCCTTATTTCCCATTGACCTTCCCCTTTTTTTGGTACTGGGAGCTAGCAACCAAAACACCCCCACTGAGTTTTAGTAAGGGGACAACGGTCCCCTTACATTCCCCCTTGCTAAAATTCTGCCACAGCCACAATATTCACACCAGTACATCTGGGCCCCATCTCAACAACATATACCCACATCATGTCATATTAAAACCCATTAACAATTATTAAAATAACATTTAACATATTTAACATTCTACATCTACTTCTTCATACTATACATGACAATATTCATTAAAACACTACATAGAACCAATAACATCATCATCTCTAAGTTTAAGTTTAACAGGCAGTACACCCTTAGTAGTTCTCTGGAACCTTCTTAGGACTGATGGTTCATTACCCATTTTTCTATTTCCCTGTCCCTGGGTAACCCTAGGTCAATTTGAGGGATCTGGCCATTTTCATCAGGGTTTGGGTTTGCCCCATTGATTTCAGTCTCCTCGGGAAATGCTGCTATATACCTCCTATGAGCCCTGTCAGACTAAAAGTCCAACATTTTAGCTGGTATCTATGTACTGCTCTCTCAAGACCTACTTGTTCTGTCTGGATAGTGTAAACCGGCAGTTCGGGATTGTTGTGGATGACCACAGTGTGGGGATTTGGATCCCATTTGTCCTGTATTTTATTACACCTCCAGCATCTATGGCTACAAACTAGTACACAGTCACCAGGTCTGATCAGAACCCTACTGGACTTGAGATCATAAGTCCTTTTCCTACTTTGGGCTGTATCTTTAGTTGTACTGAGAGCTACTTCACAGGCTGTCTTCAGCCTGTCATGGTGACCTTTTACCCAATCATTCAAATTGGTTACCTCATCCTTAGAAAAGACTTCTTGATGCTTCTCTGGCAACGCCCTTAAGTTAGCCATCTGTGCAGGAATCAGCCCTTGGTGTGCCGCTTGAACTGAAACTGGCAGTCTCCCACCACATCTTTCTTGAGGAAAGGTAATTCATCCTCCGTGCTCCCTCTTTGTCATCTGCAACTCATTCCCATTCTCTTCAAATGTTACCTTCACCTGAGGAACCATTCCCTCAGGCCGGTGTACCTCTGCAGTTCTGTTTTGAGGATGCAACTACACAGCCTTCAAACTTGAGTTTAGAAGACTCGCTGGTACTCTTCCTTTGATGTCATTAGATGGCATTAGTACATTGGCTGGATGGAGCCCATTGGGTAGGTTTACCCCAGATGTAGGCTCTACAAGAGCTCGATATCTATTGGTATTTCCTGGTACCTAGCAGTGTTCATCAAGGATCTTCCTTCTTTGACGAGGAATAACAGTCTTCTGTTTTCTGCCCACTCTAACATTTCCAATCTGCCCCATAGGGCCCAGTGAATGGTTTTGTCTCTTCTTAGAGGGCCCATGACAGCTCATCCTCCTGGTTCCTTCTACTGGCAACATTAGCTCCTTCAGCTCACTAATGATGTTCACCCCTAGAATACCTGGGACTCCTTCTCCTATATGGTTCCCTTCAGAGGCTTTGCCATTGAGGATGAAGATGCATTTTCCTGGCAGTGACTGGCCTATGTAGTCTATATCTGCTTCGAGGCATCCTGCCACTGGGATTGCCAGTCCATTAACTGTTGTTAGATGTATAAACTGTATGCTGTGCATGGTCAGCTCCTTGCCTTTCAAATATTTTTGAAAATGTGACTCAGTAATGGTGGTGACTTCTGAGCCAGTATCTAGCAAACATCTGGTCTTCACCCCTGCTATACATATTTCAGCAGTTAGACAGTCTCCAAATGCTTGCTTACTGAAGTCACTAGATATGATGGCATCGCTCACGTTCCTTTCAACACTGTATGCACAGTGATTTTCCACCAATGACAAGCCTAGGAATCCTTCTGCCACTTTTTGGCTTTCTACTGTGCATGGACAATTCACTCTTGGTGCTCCATTGGTTTCCAGCGCATGGGACTCTGTTCTCCTTCTCAGTGGACATTTTTGGCTAGTATGCCCTGGCCTTTCACAAATGTAACAAATGTACCTTCCCAACTCATCCTTCAGTGGGGATCTTTGGGTTCTCAGTGCCCTTGGGTATTTTGGAATATTAGTGGAAGTTATTTTTTCCTTTCATCAATTAAGTCATCACTTTCAGCATCTCATCCTGTTGGACCATCAGTTTTTGGACAGCCTCATTTTAGCTGTCCAATGTTAATTGTGTTTGGGGCAGCGTCTTTTCCCCAGTAGTTGTATTCACTAGGCCCCCATTTCGTGTCAGTTGATTTTTAATAAACTAGCCAATGCCGATTCAGTTTCTCACCCTTCTCAAGCACTCTTTCATGGTGTGACTGAGATGTGTCACTTTTTCTCATTTACCAGAAATGTCATATACTTGATTTTGCCCGGCCCATTCAAAATTGTATGATCAATATCGGCAAAGTTTAGGATCACTGGCCATAAAGTAGGATCTGATATATCAATTTGTGCTGTGCAGTTTTTCTCACTGCTGTTTCTGTCACCATGAGAGGCTGATTCTTCTTTATGTAAGCAGGGTCTGAATGAGCTCTCTCCTGACAGCTAGCTGGGAGGAGGAGAGACTTCAGGAGCAAACTGTATTTACATGAACACACCTACTCTGCCTAGATGTCCACCAGATAGAGCTGTGTTACTCAAAGTGATCAACGTTGGCTGGTGGCAGGTTACAAATCACTTTAATATGGAATGCAGGGATAGTGAAATGCTGTTATCAATGTTATTGTCATTATTGTATGAATGAAGGGGAGCAGAACTGTGCTTAACCTGTCCCAAATGAGGGGGTAACCCTCAGCTGAAAGGACCTTGTTAAGGCAGGGGCTTCAATGCCAGAGCCCTGTGAAAGTAAGAGGGGTGGGGAAAGTGATCCTAGCAGGAGGTGTAGCCTCTCTCTAAGGGTCTACATTCTGGGTTAGCTTGTTCCTCTCCACTATTCAAAGAAAGAGCTAAATAGGCTTCCTGAGGAGCCTCTTTGTTATTTTAAATGCTCAATCAGAGCTAAAATCAGTTGTACTGGGCCATGTTTCTGCCCTGCTTGCCAAGAGCCAAACAAACACCAAGTGACTGACCTGAAGAGGTCACAGCAGAGAGGCAGGTGGCAGTAGAAGGTGACTGATGAGCAGCCAGTAGGAGTGGCAAGCAGGCAGCTGGCCAGAGAAAGTGCTCAGAGGGTGAAGCAGGATGCCTTCTTCCTGGACTAGGACATGAATTCACACAGATGCACCTCTGAACCCTGCAGCCTCACTGACCCAGGACAACAACTGTGAGTGGGGTGTGATGAGGGAGAAGAGTGTGGCACAGTAAATGAATGTTTGGTTGTAGCACTCAAGAACATGAGGCAGAAGGCACTGCCCTATGCACTCTGGGGTGGGTGTCCTGCTCACAGTTTTATGGTTATGAATCCTGCTTGTGGCATTTTCCCTAATTAATGTCAGTTGACTTCCCTCCTTTCATTAGAAATCTCTTTTCTACACTCAGACTCCGTGCAAGTGGGGAAGTTTTGCCTCTCAGAGGCGTCCAGGGGTGGTGTGTAATTTTCCCGGGTTACTGGTGGGACTCGAGTTGGTTCTGTGTTGTATTGTTGAAAAGGAACCCCTAGATACTGAACCTGGCCCCTGTTGCTGCTGGCTCCACCTAGCAGAAGGGTTACATTTATCATTTCTCTCCTTTGCGTGTAAACCAGATTTTTCTTTGTCATTACTCTCGTTTTCATGGGAGCCACATTCTTCTTTATCATCACTCTCTTTTATGCCTCCAGGAAAACAGGACAATTCTCCATCACTTTCCTCACATTTCCGTTCCTTGTCTTCAGGTAAATCTGATACTTTCTTAGAAATAGGATTTCCATCATTTTCACTTCACAACTCAATTTCTTCTGCAGTGGGACAATCATTACTGCCTAAAGCCCGCTCTATGTTGTTCTGTTTCAGATATTTTCCAATCAAATTTGTCCCTTGCTGCAAACTAGATTGCAACTGAGCTTTTTGCTTCCTATACTAAGCTCCTGAAGGCTTCTTCAGGGACATCTTTTATTTTCTATGGGGGAAGACAGACAGTATTAGGGAGAGCAAACATCTATATTCCACTGTCTTAGAAAGTCATCAAACATTACGTGTTAAGCATGGCAAAAGAAGTATTTCTTTTATATTGTTGTGTACATAGGGGTTCGATAGATATCTCTGGTGTCTCCTTAAATATGTCCTTCACTAATTATACTCTTCAAGTCTTAAAACACAAGCACACTTTCACAATTACACAATAAAACAAGGTTCACAATATCACAGCTGGGCTCTCACTTCACTTCAGTTCATTCCTATATCTTACTGACTGACTGGTGACATCTTCCTCCTTATATGCCTATGAGGGCATGGCTAACAACATTCTAGAAGGTTCAAGGAAAATGTATCAGAGGGGTAGCCATGTTAGTCTGGATCTGTAAAAAGTGACAAAGAGTCCTGTGGCACCTTATAGACTAACAGACGTATTGGAGCATGAGCTTTTGTGGGTGAATACCCACTTCGTCAGATGCATGAAAATGTAGCTTTCAGAAAGTTTGCAAGGTTCCACAAGATTCTACAAAGGTCTAGAACATTCTAGTAGGTTAGTGAAAAATGAATCCTCATATGGAATAACTGAAGCATGTTACTTCAAACATTCTATTTTCCCTTTTGTTGCTAACAACAAAAACAGTACCCCAAATTCGGTGCCCCCCAAGCTCGGCATCTCAGATTGCCCCCTAAATCCTCCCTGACTGCAGCTGGGAGCGACCTTCCCAGCTTGGGTAGCCAGACACATTACCTTGAGGTAATGCTAACAATAGCAATGTGGTTGTGAATAGCAGGTGCAGTGGCTCATTGTAACCATCCAAGTACATACCCAGAGGATACAGGCAGATTTATACTAGCCCAAGGCACCACCTGAGCTACCCCAGGCTACCCTGCTGCTTTGAGCTCACTATCTTGAGCAGAACTAGCATGTGTCTGCCTGCCCAAACTGGGAAACTCACTCCCAGCTGCAGTGTAGATGTACCCAAAGTTTGGAACAAACCCATATGACTCTGTTTGGAATGACCCATGCTGAATCTGAGTCACATTAGTCACTCCAGTCCCATAGCAGCACTGTGAGCTCTGCAGCAGACACAGGGTTACCAGTCCTTGTGCCTGGTTAGACTAGGGTGACCATACATCTCGTTTTGGCTGGGACAATCCATTTTTAAAGCCCTGATCAGTTGGCAAAAGCAAATGGGACAAATGCCAAATTTCATGAGAAAAGTGGTGTGTGGTGCAGGGGAACATGTGGGGGGTGAGCAGAGATGCCAGCCCTGAACAGGGGGAAGGCTGGGGTGGGGGGGTGGGGGGAAAAGGAAGGAAGAGTTCCAGTTGGGGGTGCAGGCAGGGTTCCAATGACCAGTGGCACCCTCAAGCAGGGGGCAGGGTTCAAGCGACCAGTGACAGTCTTGTTGGGGAAGGACACCTTGAGCAAGCAGCTGAAGCCCGCCCTGTGGGGAGGGAGCTTTGGGCCACCCCCACATGATGTCCTGTTTTCTATTTGGGAAATATGGCCACCTTCGGGTAGACAGACAGGTGTCACCTGGCCTTTAACATCCAATGCCGATCACATTGTTCTGATGCAGCAGACGGGGGCCAGACACTTTCTGTAGATGACTGATGACTCTTCTGTGCCATTTCCCAGAACATGGCTCACGTTTCCATGCTTTGTTGCCAAGGCCAGATCCCAGCTCTAAGCTCCAATCATCTGCATGTCTACCCGCTAGTTACAGCTGGAGTGTATAGTTTTGATGATCGAAAGGGCTGTTAGTATCACAGGAAAGAAATTCTCCTGAGATGGAAGGCAGAACAATGTCAGAGCCATAGAGGGCTCCGGACATACCTCTTCCATCAAGGTTGGATGCTTTGCAAATCCCACCCAGGAATTTTATTCTGTCAATTTGCTTTTAAAATCTCAAATCTACTGGGTGCCACTGCCACCAAACAACAGCTTCTTACAGGCCTCAATTCTGTTCTGAGTGACACCGGTGTAAATCCAGACTTGTTCTAGTGGAACACGTGCAGTTATTTTGGATTTACAGCAGCATAACTGAGAGCAACATTTGCTCCAGTCCCCAATACTAAGATGCAATATAAAGGCATGCCTGAGAGATGGGCATTGCAATTACCAGAAATCTCTGGTCTCTGGGATGAACTGGGACATTTCTCCTTCGGCAGTGAGGGACCATGAACAATGTATAAAGCGATCACCTGGTCACAGAGCAACACCCAGAACTCAGTCGTCTGCCTAAATGCCAGGGAATAACACTGTCTCTTTCCATTTCAGACAAAGCAATCAGAGAGCTTGGTAAGAGACTGTGTTGTCGTGTCACATTTCATAGAATCATAGAATCTCAGGGTTGGAAGGGACCTCAGGAGGTCATCTAGTCCAACCCCCTGCTCAAAGCAGGACCAAACCCAACTAAATCATCCCAGCCAGGGCTTTGTCAAGCCTGACCTTAAAAACCTCTAAGGAAGGAGATTCCACCACCTCCCTAGTTAACCCATTCCAGTGCCTCATCACCCTACTAGTGAAAAAGTTTTTCCTAATGTCCAACCTAAACCTCCCCCTCTGCAACTTGAGACCATTACTCCTTGTTCTGTCATCTTCTACCACTGAGAACAGTCTAGATCCATCCTCTTTGGAACCCCCTTTCAGGTAGTTGAAAGCAGCTATCAAATCCCCCCTCATTCTTCTCTTCTGCAGACTAAACAATCCCAGTTCCGTCAGCTTCTCCTCATAAGTCATGTGCTCCAGCCCCCTAATCATTTTTTTTGCCCTCCGCTGGACTCTCTCCAATTTATCCACATCCTTCTTGTAGTGTGGGGCCCAAAACTGGACACAGTACTCCAAATGAGGCCTCACCAGTGCTGAGTAGAGGGGAATGATCACATCCCTCGATCTGCTGGAAATGCCCCTACTTATACAACCCAAAATGCCATTAGCCTTCTTGGCAACAAGGGCACACTGTTGACTCATATTCAGCTTTTTGTCCACCGTAACCCCTAGGTCCTTTTCTGCAGAACTGCTGCCCAGCCATTCGGTCCCTAGTCTGTAGCAGTGCATGGGATTCTTCCGTCCTTAGTGCAGGACTCTGCACTTGTCCTTGTTGAACCTCATCATATTTCTTTTGGCCCAATCCTCTAATTTGTCTAGGTCCCTCTCTATCCTATCCCTACCCTCCAGCGTGACTTGCCCTTGGTGAATCCATGCTGACTGTTCCTGATCATTTTCCCCTCCTTTAAGTGGTTCAGAATTGATTCCTTGAGGACCTGTTCCATGATTTTTCCAGGGACTGAGGTGAGACTGAGTGGCCTGTAGTTCCCTGGATCTTCCTTCTTCCCTTTTTTAAAGATGGGCACTACATTAGCTTTTTTCCAGTCATCCGGGACCTCACCCGATCGCCATGATTTTTCAAAGATAATGGCCAATGGCTCTGCCATCACATCCGCCAACTCCTTTAGCACCCTCGGATGCAGTGCATCTGGTCCCATGGACTTGTGCTCGTCCAGCTTTTTTAAATAGTCCTGAACTACTTCTTTCTCCACAGAGAGCTGGTCACCTCTTCCCCATACTGTGCTGCAGAGTGCAGCTGTCTGGGAGCTGACCTTGTCTGTGAAGACAGAGGCAAAAAAAGCATTGAGTACACTAGCTTTCTCCACATCCTCTGTCACTAGGTTCCCTCCCTCCTTCAGCAAGGGGCCCACTCTTTCCTTGACTTTCTTCTTGTTGCTAACATACCTGAAGAAACCCTTCTTGTTACTCCTAACATCTCCGGCTAGCTGCAACTCCAAGTGTGATTGGCCTTCCTAATTTCACTCCTGCATGCCTGAGCAATACTTTTATACTCCTCCCTGGTTATTTGTCCAATCTTCCACTTCTTGTAAGCTGTTTTTTTGTGTTTAAGACGAGCAAGGATTTCACTGTTGAGCCAAGCTGGTCGCCTGCCATATTTACTTTTCTTCCTACACATCGTAATGGTTTGTTCCTGCAACCTCAATAAGGAGTCTTTAAAATACAGCCAGCTTTCCTCGACTCCTTTCCCCGTCATGTTATTCTCCCAGGGGACCTTGCCCATCAGTTCCCTGAGGGAGTCGAAGTCTGCTTTTCTGAAGTCCAGGGTCTCTGTTCTACTGCTCTCCTTTCTTCCTTGTATCAGGATCCTGAACTCGACCATCTCATGGTCACTGCCTCCCAGGTTCCCATCCACTATTGCTTCCTCTACTATTTCTTCCCTGAACATCAAATATATGTTCTCTGTCTACATATGGCTAGAGTGTAACCAAGCCACCCCTTTTCTTTGGCGAGCTAAATAGATTGAGCTCTTTGAGTCTATCACTATAACACATCCGATGAAGTGGGTATTCACCCACGAAAGCTCATGCTGCAAAACGTCTGTTAGTCTATAAGGTGCCACAGGACTCTTTGCTGCTTTTACAGATCCAGACTAACACGGCTACCCCTCTGATACTATAACACATGTTATCTAAGCCTTTAATCATTCTGGTGCTTCTCTATGAACCCTCTCCAGTTTGACAACTTCCTTCTTCAGTTGGGGACACCAGAATTGCACTGAGTAGTCCAGAAACCAAGCCATATATTGAGCTAATATAACCCCTATAGTCCTAATTAACATCATCCCCATGCTGGAGAAAGGAGTCAACAGTGAGGTGGCAAAGTTTGCAGATGATACTAAACTACTGAAGATAGTTAAGAACAAAGCAGATTGTGAAGAACTTCAAAAAGATCTCACAAAACTAAGTGATTGGGCAACAAAATGGCAAATGAAATTTAATGTAGATAAAAGTAAAGTAATGCATATTGGAAAAAAATAACTCCATACAATATGATGGGGGCTAATTTAGCTAATTTAGCTAATTTAGCTACAACGAGTCAGGAAAAAGATCTTGGAGTCATCGTGGATAGTTCTCTGAAGATGTCCACGCAGTGTACAGAGGCGGTCAAAGAAGCAAACAAGATGTTAGGAATCATTAAAAAGGGGATAGAGAATAAGACTGAGAATATATTATTGCCCTTATATGAATCCATGGTACGCCCACATCTCGAATACTGTGTACAGATGTGGTCTCCTCACCTCAAAAAAGATATTCTAGCACTAGAAAAGGTTCAGAAAAGGGCAACTAAAATGATTAAGGGTTTGGAGAGGGTCCCATACAAGGAAAGATTAAAGAGGCTAGGACTCTTCAGCTTGGAAAAGAGAAGACTAAGAGGGGATATGATAGAGATATATAAAATCATGAGTGATGTTGAGAAAGTGGATAAGGAAAAGTTATTTACTTATTCCCATAATAAAAGTACTAGGGGTCACCAAATGAAATTAATAGGCAGCAGGTTTAAAACAAATAAAAGGAAGTTCTTCTTCATGCAGCGCACAGTCAACTTGTGGAACTCCTTAACTGAGGAGGTTGTGAAGGCTAGGACTATAACAATGTTGAAAAGGGAACTGGATAAATTCATGGTGGCTACGTCCATAAATGGCTATTAGCTAGGATGGGTTAGACTGGTGTCCCTAGCCTCTGTTCATCAGAGGATGGAGATGGATGGCAGGAGAGAGATCACTTGATCATTGCCTGTTAGGTTCACTCCGCCTGGGGCACCTGGCATTGGCCACTGTCGGTAGACAGATACTGGACTAGATGGATGTTTGGTTTGACACAGTACGGTCGTTCTTATGTTCTTATGTTCTTCTGCCCTCTGGTTTGAGGTCTAGTGAACATTTTCCTACTGAAGGGCTTGTGTGAGCTCCAGTGAACGGGGTACAGTTTTTCTCAGGCAGAAATTGCACTCACCAGCAGACACCATCAATCAGCTCCTCCCCCTCCACCCTAGCGTCTCCTACCCACCGCTGATCAGCTCTTCTGCAGAAGGCAGGAGGCACTAGCGGGGAGAAGCCAAGGAAGGAAAGAGGGCGGGCCACTCTTGGGAGAGGGGGTGGAGCAGGGCCAGAAGAGCAAGAGTGGGAGCAGGAACAGGTGGGGCAGGGGTGGGGCCTTCAGGGAAGGGGTATAGTAGGGATAGTTCCTTGGGCTGAGAGGTGGTCAAGTACCCGCGAGGAAATCAGAAAGTTGGCACTTGTGCCCACACTGCCCACACATTATTTCGCAACTGAATCAAACCTTAACAATGTCTCCTTCATTTTGAAGTGAAAAATCAGAATATTCCTTATTAATATGAAGGAAATAGAACCTTTTGACTCTAATGAGATGCTTGTGCATCTTTCTTGTTCTTTTTTTAATTCCAAACAGTAGTTTTTGGCCTGAAATAAACATATTCCCATGGAAAGTTTCTGCCAACACCTTGCTCTCACGGGGAATACATGGCGCCGGAAGACAGAATATCTAGGATCTATTTCCTACTCTAGCAAACATTCCTGTGTGACGATCAGTACTTTCTTTGCAGGGGGATTGTCAAAGAGCCTACACTGGGTGCTCTACAAAGGATGTGGGTTCCCAGTTTGGGGGAAGCTCTTTGGGGAAGACACTTCTCCCTCCATCCCTGAGGCACAGGGTGGAGTGTCTCCATGGCCTCAGTTTCTACAAAGTCAAGCACAACACTGGCAACTCAGTCTTGCCTCTCCCCCTATCCAGATCTTTTTTATTCAATGAATATGTTCAGTTCTTGTAGCATGTGGATGTTTTTTCTCACATGTCCGACTGCCCTTGAACCCCTGCCCCTCTAACTTTCTTCGAAAAGTGCTGGTGAGGTCTCGGCTTGATGACATACCACGATTCAATAGTAATCTACAGAGACCCCCTACTTCCCAAATCCAAGGGGCATTCAATGATAGCATCCCTTCTGTAGTTGAAATTGTTGGAATCATTAAGGGCACACATAGTTTGGTCAGTCAACTGTAACCATTGAGTAAAGTAGGCAATCTCACCCTTTTCCTCCTAGAGATCTTCTGCAAAAAAAAAACAATGGGGAGGAGAAGAAAACAGTTCAGTGTATGTTCATGGACTTATGAATTGAAAAGCGTGAATGAGATCATTTCTTTCTTGATTAGCATAAGTAACACCATTTACATCATGAGCTGAACTCCATTTGCTTATTTCAATGCAGAGTCCTTTCAATATGTACATTGCCTTTCATAGTGGGTCTCTGCAAGAGTGTAATGGTTCTTGGAGAATACAAACAAGTAGTAGGTGAGTCTATTTACATTTCAACAATGTATGAGCAGCATTGCAAGTGCACTCACATGTTATTGACAAAATTAGCCAAGTCATCCGCTTTTATAAAAAAAGAGTAGAGCACATGGACGAAAAAGGCCACAGACTTACTTATTCTCTTTTCCATTTCTCCTAAAAAAGAGAAAAATATATTTAAAGATAACAATAGTACCTTTTGTAATATATGGCCAAGAACAAAGGTAACTGACAGTTAAAATAACAAAAGCTGCATTTATTGGTAAATAGCTGTGAGGGAGCAAGTGACACAGTGAACATCATACTGTCTAAGGCCAGAAGGAGACACTCTCATCATCTATTGAATGCCTCAGAGAACTTTCCCCAAACAATTCATGTTTGCAAGAGAGCAGTACCTTTAGAAAAAAATGTCCAGTGGTGGAGGATGCACCACAACCCCACGTCTATTGTGACTCTCATAGGTTTATTCCCCACTTTGAACTTTAGCATCCAAAAGATGGGGACCTGCATGGATCCTTCTAAGCTTAAATCCTAGCTTAGATTTGGTACTTGCTGCCACCAGCCAGGTTTCAGTGTCTGGCACACTCTCTGTTCCCCCAAACCTTTTCCTGGGGAACACAGATCCAAACTCCTTGGATCTTAACACAAAGGGAAATAAACCATTCCCCCCCACCTTTCTTCTCCCTCCCCTAGGCGCTGGCAGAGATTACCTTGATTCAGCTCCTTGAATCTAAACAAAGAGGGATTCACCTCCCCCCCACCTGTCCCTGGTGAGTCAAACTAATCCCCTGAGATTTCAAAAAAGGGAAAAAACAAACAGGTTCTTAAAAAGAGAAGCTTTTAGCTAAAGAAAAAAAGAAAAGGTAAAATTTAGCTCTGTAAAATCCAGATGGACATTTACAGGGTACAGCTTATGAAACTAGAAAGCTAGCATCAGTACAAATACAGCAACCAAAAATAAAATATTTCTGCAGCAAAACACACACTTGCAAATGCAGAAATCAATCAAAAAGACTAATCCGCCTTTCTAATACTCACTATACTGAATAGAAGAGAATACTTCAGGAAGCTTAGAGAGCCTGGATATACATCTTGCCCCTCTTAGACCCAAAGAGAGAACACCCCCCAAACAAAGAACACAAACAAAGGCTTCCCTCCACCGAGGTTTGAAAGTATCTTGTCCCCTGATTGGTCCTCTGGTCAGGTGTCTGTCAGGTTTATTGAGCTTGTTAAACCTTTACAGGTAAAAGAGACCTTAACCCTTAACTATCTGTTTATGACAGTGACAATGGCTAATCACTCTCACTCTTAAAAATGTATACCTTATTTCTAGTCTGACTTTCCTAGTTTCACTTTCCAGCCATTGGATTTTGCTAGACCATTCTCTGCTAGGCTAAAGAGCCCACTATCACATATATTTTCTCTATCTACATATGGCTGGAGTATAACCAAGTCACCCCTTTTCTTTGGCCAGCTAAATAGATTGAGCTCTTTGAGTCTATCATTAAAACACATGTTATCTAATCCTTTAATCATTCTGGTGCTCTTCTATGAACCCTCTCCAGTTTGACAACTTCTTTCTTCTGTTGGAAACACCGGAACTGCCCTCAATATTCCAGGAACTGAGCCAAATACTGAGCTAATATAACTCCTATAGTCCTAATTAACATCATCCCCATGACCTCTGGTTTGGGGCCTAGCGGACACTTTCCTACTGATGGATTTGTGTGAGCTCCAGTGAAAGTGGTACCCTTTTTCTGAGACAGATATTGCACTCACAGGCAGGCCCCACCAATCAGCTCCTCCCCCTCCATCACAGCACCTCCTGCTCACCACTGATCTGTTCTTCTGGAGAGGGCAGAAGGCACTTGAGGGCAGGGAGGAGCTGAGGAAGGAAGAAGTGGAACAAGGGTGGGGCATTCTTGGAGAGGGGGAACAGGGCAGGAACAGGCAGAGTGGGAGCGGATAAGGGTGGGGCGTTAAGTGAAGGGGGTTAGGAGAGGCAGGGCCTGGGGCAGAGAAGTTGTCAAGAACTCCTGTGGAAATCAAAAAGTTGGTGCCTGTGCCTACAGTACCCCCACATGATTGGGTAACTGAATCAAAACTTAACAATATCTCCTTCGTTTTGAAGTCAAAAACCAGAATTTTCCTTTTCAGCTCGGAGGAAATAGAAACTTCTGACTTTACTGAGATGCATGTACTTCTTTCTTGTTCTTTTTACATCCAAAACGTTTTTTTTCCCACCTGAAATAGACACATTCCCATGGAAAGTCTCTGCCAACACCTTCCTCTCAGAGTGAATACACCGGGTGAGAAGACAGAGTATCTAGGTTCTATTTCCTGCTCTAGCACACATTTCTGAGTCAATATTAGCCCTTCCTTTGCAGGGAAATTGTCAAAGAGCCTACACTGGGAGCTCTGCACAGGATGTGGTTTCCCAGTTTGGGGGAAGCTCTTTGGGGAGGACAATTCAGGCACAGAACTTGCAACTCGGTCCTGCCATGCTCCCCAGAAAGAGCTTCGTCTTTTAATGGATATGTTCAGTTCCTGTAGCGCGTTGATGTTTTTCCTATCATATCCGAGTGCCCTTGAACCCCTGCCCCTCTGACTTTCTTTACAAAGTGAGGTCTCAGCTTGATGGCATTCCACGATTTCAGAGTAATCTACACAGACCCTCCACTTCCCAGATCCATGGGGCATGCAATGATAGCGTTCCTTCTGCAGTTGAAATTGTTGGAATCATTGAGGGCACACATAGTTTGGTCAGTCAACTGTAACCATTGAGTAAAGTAGGCAAACTCACCCTTTTCCTCCTGGAGATCTTCTGCAAAAAAACAATGGGGAGGAGAAGAAAACAGTTCAGTGTATGTCCATTGACTTATGAATTGAAAAGTGTGAATGAGATCGTTTCTTTCTTGATTAGCATAAGTATTGGCCATGGGTAGTGAACTAGCCGTTCAATCCGTGGGCTAGCCCCAATCTCATCCCACTATATAGCAGATAGAGGAGAGTATATTCTCGCTTTAATCAATTTTAAAATTAGCATCATGGCCACAATTAATTTAAAAAAAAATAGAATATCAGGAGGTCATCTAGTCCAAGCCCCTGCTCAAAGCAGGACTAATCCCCAGTTTTTTACCCCAGTTCCCCAAATGGCCCCCTCAAGGATTGAAATCACAACCCTGGGTTTAGCAAGCCAATGCTCAAGCCACTGAGCTATCCCTCCCCCCTGCAGCACCTTAGCAAAAGGTGAATATGAAACACTACAATCCTCTATATCTACCTTACTCCTCTCCCAGAACGGCATCTCCTGTGTGAGTGAGTTCCCCGCATTTGGCAGGCCCCTGACCATGTTTATTCCTCTTTCCTTGCAGATTTCATGAGGGCTCGGAGCTACATGGGTGAGTGGGACTGTGAGGGGCTGAGCTGTCAGGGGTGTGAGG
This sequence comes from Mauremys reevesii, assembly GCF_016161935.1. NCBI lineage: Eukaryota > Metazoa > Chordata > Testudines > Geoemydidae > Mauremys > Mauremys reevesii. The sequence continues at coordinate 15,144,011 of NC_052644.1, forward strand.
TGCTCACGGGACAGGTGGGGCAAGGAGGGAGCTGGCTGCAGAGCCATGGGGCTGGATGCTGTGAATGGTCCTGAACACGCTGCCCTGAGCAGTAAGTCTCATCTCTGGGCAGCTCTCTCGCAATCCCCAGCTCAGCTAGTCCTGATGCCCCCACCCCATCTCCCATTTGCCCGTCAGTGATGATCCATCCCTACCCCATCAGCTTCCCAAACAGGCCTCTCTCTGCAGCCTGCAGAGTCTTCAGCCCACTGGACACAATCCATGGGCCCCTAGGAGCAATCTTTAATGTTTTACATCCATGTGCGGAATGAATTTTGTTAAGTGCACCAATATGGAGATGATGTGTGGAGGGGGTGGGGCCGAGGGGTTCAGGTTGCGGGAGGGGGTTGAGGGCTGGGGCAGAGGGTTACGATGCAGGGGGTACGGGCTCTGGGTGGGGCTGGGGATGAGGGCTCTGGGGTTGCAGGCTGCCCCGGGGCTGCAGCGGGGAGAGAGGACTCCCCCCAGCCCTCCCCACAGCAGCCCGGGGCAGAGGGAGAGGTGCCTCTCCCGGGCCACAGCAGCTCCAAAACTGGGCTGGGCCAGGGGAGAGATGCCTTTTCCCACCTGTGTGGCTCTTGATAGCCTGTTGAGTGGCCGTGCAGCTTAGAGGGAACTTTGCCCAGAATCTCTAACCCTTCTCAGGGACAGATCCTGTGCAGGGGGGAGTGATAGTATACAAGAAGTCCAATCCCCCACTCCAGCTCTCCCCACCTCTCCACCAGCTCAGGCCCAATCACAGCCCTGGAACTCCCTGTAGCCCAAGGCTGGATCCAGGCTAGCGGTGTCAGTCCCACTAGCCACCCCAACCCTTAGGCTGTCCTTCACTCCAGCTGTGCTGGCTGGAATCTCTCTCCTGTCAGATTGTGGGGTCCCCGACTGACCCATGGCTAATGGGGATATTCTGGTTTCTCTCCCCAGTTCCTGTCACCCTGGATCCAGATTTCAAAGACCCTGAGCTCACCATCCCTAAGGATGGCCGAAGAATCCAACATGACCCTGCCTCCCTAGAGCTGGCTACCCCATCTGGGGCCCTGGTTGCTGTGGGGAGGGAGGGGTTTGTGGCCAGGAAGGTTCATGATAGGGAGAGAGGGACTTGGTGGGGGTACTGGGAAGTGGAGGTGGGGGACAGCCAGGCCTGGGAGCTGGGGGTGCTAAGTGAATCTGTGAGGGACAGAGTGAGACAGGAGAGGCTGGAGAGACTCCCTGAGGCGGGGTGCTGGGCTCTGGGGAGATCTGGGGGGCGGTATCACCCCAGCGAGGCCGACACTGTGATCCAGAGCTGGGGTGTGATGCCGACGGTGGTTGGGGTGTATCTGGATCTAGAAGTGGGGAGTCTCTCATTTTATAGTGTCAATTCAATGGCCCTTATCCTGGAGATTCCTGTGGAAGGTTCTGAGAGATTGTTCCCATTCCTCAGCACTGGTCACGCTGCGGGGAAGGACCAGGGGAAACCCCTTAGCATCTGCCCCCCCAGCAACTGGGATTTCCTCCAAAAATTAGGAGTTAGTGGGTCTGTTTAGTCAGGGAGATTCCAGAGCCCCTGCACAGACCCCTGCCCTGAATGAGGGGGAAGGGGCAGAAAACAACACAGGACCTGCCATAGGAAAAACAGCCCCATCACCCGGACAGCACCCAGCCCCTGCAGACAAGAAAGTGGAAAAAAACAGGGTAAGGCCATCTGTGGGAGACCATTTCCAAAAGCTTCTGCCCATGAAATGCAGGACTGGGGATAAAACAGAGCAGGAGCATCAACAACTGGAAATACCCCCCAGACAGAAGGGGAAAAAGAACAGCCAAACCCCCCACATCTGAAACCCACCTGCCGAACTCCTCCCAAGGGGCAAAGGGAATCATGAAACCTAGATAGACTATATATATATATATATATAAGTTACAGTAGGGATAATTAATCCAGCCAGGACAAGTTAGGTATTTTGAACTCACTACTCAAAGAATTAAATTTAAGTGCAAGAGAGAAATAAAAATTATGAAATGCATAGACCGGTCAAAAATAAAATAACACTTAAAAGAATAAAATTACAGAGAATATCTGTGCATTGCAGGAAGTATCAAGAAATAGCAACAATAATACAACTATGTTTTGGGAAGTGAGTGTGAAAGACTATGTATGTGTGTGTGAGAGAGCCACAGAGGGACACACAGAAAGTGTATATGTGTGTGTGAGAAAATGTAATGTGTGAGACACACACACACACACACACACATGTCTCCCCTCTGCAGCCCTGAGGCTGAGGGGAGGCATCTCTCCCCAGCCACTGCAGCCACGGGGCTGGAGGATAGAGGTGTCTCTCTTGTCTCTGCCACAGACCCGGCTGGAGCTGGGGATGGGGAAGAGGCGTGTCTCTCCCATCCCTGCCACAGCTGTGGCCAGAGCTGGGGCTGGGGGAAAGAGGTGCCTCTCCTCCTCCAGCCCTGGATGCCCCAAGCTCCCCCAAATGCACATCACCTCACCCACTGTCTCACTTTCCTCTTTCTCCACACTCAAATGTGTGCATGTCTGCACAGCTTGTGTGTGGCCCTGGATGGCCTCATGTGCAGCCACGCAGGCACACAGCTTAGAGGGAACACAATTGCTGGCCCATGTGGCTGAGTGCTTGCCCTGGTGTTTGTTCAGGTCTCGCACAGGGATCCGGAATGACTTAACTAAGGCCACAGGGTTTCTCATGCACAGGAGCCCCCAGACAGGAAGGCCTTGGAAGCCACTGCTGGAAACCACCCAGTGTTCAGGGGCTCAGGGCAGGGCCAGCGAGAGGGCAAAAGGTCCAGGCAGGTGCTACAGTCAGACCCTGCCAACACCGTCCACCTCAGCAGCCCACTGAGTGCCTTGAGCTCATCACATAGCAGCCCTGCCTCAGTCACACACCCAGCACCCTGGCATGCCTCACAGGCACATGCTGCCCAGGAACAAGGGAAGGGCTCGGGAGCTGCCAGTGACAGGCAAAGGCAGGCGCTCAGGCCAGGCCTGGCCATTACCTTCACAGCCCTGATCGCGGCGCTGTCCAGAAGGAAACAGAGCGGCACTGCTCAGCCCAGGTCCCAGGGGGACCACATTATGGTATGTTTTGTACAAAGAATGCCTTGTGAGGTATCATTTTAAAAGGCTTGGTCTGTTGAACATTAATATCCTGTTGGATTGTGTGTGCTATGACTGTATGCGAAGTTATGAAGTTTTGCTATGTGTGTATTACTGAAATATCATGTGAGGTTGGGAACACCCAGAACCAGCCTTTTAGGAGCAACAATGGAGAAGCCAGATGTGCTGATGGCCCATTAAGGGGAATCCACATTCCCAACCACCATCCCAGAAGAATTCTCAGAGAGGGCAAATAGACAATGGAGACTGATTGACCAATGGGAGCGGACACCCCTTGTGATGATATCACAAGCATCCCCTATTAAGGAGGGGAAGTGACATCATCACTGTGACCTGTTTGTACCATCTAACAGGGTGAGACACTGCTTGATTCAAATCCTGTTTAGTTTGTAGAACTCAGATTGTGATTTAACTGTTATTTCTTAAGTAACTAACTTTGATCTCTGTGCTCACTACTTATAATCACTTAACATCTGTCTTTCTGTAGTTATTAAATCTGTTTTATCTTTTACCTAAAACAGTGTGTTTTGCTCAAAGTGCTTGGGAAATCTCAGCTCAGTTAACAAAGGCTGGTGTGTGTCCTCTCCAAATCAAGGGAGGGGCAGACTGGGTAATAAGTTTACACTGTTCAGGCTTCTGATGAAGGCAAAATGGTATATTCTGGGGGTGCAAGGCTGGGGAGCTGGGCAGAGATGCTGACTTCTCCAGTTTCCAGGGGGTGCTTGACCCCCAGCGCTTCCCCAGTCCCCACTCCCACTCCACCCCTTCCCCCAAGACCTTGCCCCCACCCCGGCTCTTCCTGCCCCTGCTCTGCGCCTTCTTACACCTTCCTGTCCCATTCTGCCCCCTCCCCATCTTGTCTTGCCTCTTCTCTACACCCTTCCTTCCAGCACCTCCTGCATGCTGCTGAATAGCTGATCACAGTGGGTGGAAGGAGCTTGGGAGAGCTGATCTATGGGGCTGCTGGTGGGTGATGAGTACCCATTATTTTTTTCCATGTGTGATCCAGCCCCAGAGCACACACAGACTCTGCGCCTATGGAGCTGGGGGGAATTGGCTGGAGCCTCTCTATAGTTGGTTCATGAATGGCTAGGCAAAACGTTCATGTAACACAGCTGGGTGTGTCTCTACCTGTGGATGGCTGTGTAAGTGCAGTATCTGCCAGAGGATTGTAGCTTGTCACAACATCACAGTGTGAGAGGTATAACACAGATTGGTGGGACAGAGGACTCAGCGGCTGCACAGTCCAGGTTGCACCTTGGGAAAACCCATGACACTCTCCAAAACTCCTCTCATGGACATCAGCACCGTATGACCTGTATCCAAGGTCATCTGTGCTTGGCCCAGGCATTCGCCCCAGAGGCTCATGGGTAGAGTTGATCCAAAGGCTTTGCCCCAGAAATATCCCAGGAATACCCCTAAAAAGTGGGGATTATCAGAAATGGGTGGGGGGACTTTGGGATCTTTTCTTTTATTTGAAGAAGTATCAGAGGGGTAGCCGTGTTAGTCTGGTTCTGTAGAAGCAGCAAAGAGTCCTGTGGCACCTTATAGACTAACAGACGTTTTGCAGCATGAGCTTTCGTGGGTGAATACCCACTTCTTCGGATGCAAGTCGGACTTGCATCCAAAGAAGTGGGTATTCACCCACGAAAGCTCATGCTGCAAAACGTCTGTTAGTCTATAAGGTGCCACAGGACTCTTTGCTGCTTTTATTTGAAGAAACACTTTCAACATTCTGACAGGAAATTCCAGCCCAGAAAAATGGTTGATGTTGATTTGGGCTTTGAAAACAAAAAAAATCTGGAAATTTGTTTTGCGCCCTTGTTCTCATGTTCAGCGCTGAAGGCAGCAGCAGAAGTGATGCAGAGGGAGCTGGATTCCCTTTGTGTGACAGGCCCTCTCCAGCTCCCCAACCCTGCTGGTCATGGGCCTCTGGGGTGGCTCCATGTCTCTGGATGACTGTTGAGGAAATGGGTGGGGGGAGGAATGAAACATCTGAACCATCCAATGAGGCTCTGCAGAATCTTGCCTGTCTATTCAGCCAGCGGGAGCGCTAGGCAATGTTCCCTCTAATTTTTTCTACCCATGTGCGGAATAAATTTTGTTATGTGCATTGAGGTAATATGTGGATTGCACCACCAGCAGAAACAAAAAAAATAGATATAATATGTATTCTTAAAAAGTTACCATAGGGGTAATTACTCCAGCCTGGACAAGTTAGGCATTTTAGAATTCACTACTCAAAGAATGAAATTTAAGTGTAAGAGAGAAATAAAAATAATGCAATGCACAGACCAGTCAAAAAACTAAAATAACACTTTGAAAGAATAAAATTACAGAGAATATATGTGCATTGAAGGAAATACCAAGAAGTAACAACAACAACAACAGTGTTGGGAAGTGTGTGACACAGACACTGTGTGTGTGTATGTGTGTGTGAGACACATACACACACACAGAGGGACTGTGTGTGTGCTGACTGCTGGGGCAGTTTCTGAGAGATGTCCATCCATTGTCTCTTTAAAGCACTCACTGAAAGCTCTCTTCCTCTTGAATCATGTCCCCTGGCCCTCTCCCCTGTACTGCCAAGATGGGGTATATGAGAAGGGGCATGGGAAGACACAGTGTGTGTGTGTGAGAGAGAGACAGACAGAGACAGAGTGTGCTGGCTGCTGGGGAAGTCTCTGACAAACCGTGCACTGTCTCTTTAAGACACTGACTCACCTGAAGGCTTGTTCAGACCTCAGAGCCGCTGCAAGTCCTGATCCCTGTCCCCTCTGCCCTACTTTGTGGAGATGGGGTACAGGGGATGAGGGAACGGGACACCCTGACATCAGCATTCCCCACCCCTCTGCTCTGCACAGCCAGCAGGAGGGTTCCAGGAGCGGCTGCAGAGCACTGCGGGCGAGGGGCACCTGAACACACCCTGCCGGCTGGATGCTGCTAATCACCGGTACTGCACCTGAATCTCTCCTGGGCGGCCGCCCAAGCATGCAGCTTACAGGGAACAGTGGCACTGGGATTTCTTTACAAACTGATCTGGGGTCTGACCAGCACACAGCCCAGAGAGTGAGCATCCCACTAGGCCCTTGTACACTCGTCTTGATCCGTGTCTGCCCCAGAACAGCAGTTCAAGGCTCCTCCCAAGTGTCACTGGGGATCCAGCATCCTCCTGGCCAGAGGGGAAAAGCTCTCACAGCCTGTATGGCCAACACCCATTAACCCCTCAGAGTTTGCAGGGGCTTCATGTAGGACAAAAGTCAATTCCCCCAGGGTGCTAGTGCAGGGATAATCACAGTGAGCTGGTTGTTATTAGGGATTAGTGCCTCACGGTCTGAGAGGACCTGGTGCTTTACAGGCCCTGGCCCTGTACAGCTGGTAGATTCCACTATAAAAGTTGATTTTTCTTGGGCATCAGCATCCCAGGGAATTTACCAATATCCATGAGTCAAGTCCAGAGGGCTTAGGAATTTTGCACTCCCCAATAATCCAGTAGGTCCCATAGGTGCCAGCTTCCTCTGGGCCTGGGGGATGCTCACATCAGAAAAGGGCAGACAAATAAACAGTGACAAGTTTTAAAAGTGCTTGTACACAAATGCTAGAAGTTTAAATAATATGGGTGAACTAGAGTGCCTTGTGATAAAGGAAGATATTGATATAATAGGCATCACAGAAATCTGGTGGACTGAGAGCAATCAATGGGACACAATCATTCTGGGGTACAAAATATATCGGAAGGACAGAACAGGTCACGCGGGGGGAGGGAAGGGTAGGAGTGGCACTATATGTGAAAGAAAATGTAGAATCAAATGAAGTAAAAATCTTAAGTGAATCTTAAGTGAATTTCTATCCATAGAATCTCTATAGATAGAAATTTCATGCTCTAATAAGAATATAACATTAGGGATCTATTATCGACCACCTGACCAGGACATTGATAATGATGATGAAATGCTAAGGGAAGTTAGAGAGGCTATCAAAATTAGGAACTCAATAATAGTGAGGGATTTCAATTATCCCCATATTGACTGGGAACATTTCACTTCAGGACGAAATGCAGAGATAAAATTTCTCGATACTTTAAATGACTGCTTCATGGAGCAGCTGGTACGGGAACCCACAAGGGGAGAGGCAACTCTAGATTTAATCCTGAGTGGAGCGCAGGAGCTGGTCCAAGAGGTAACTATAACAGGACCGCTTGGAAATAGTGACAATAATACAATAGCATTCAACATCCCTGTGGTGGGAAAAACATCTCAACAGCCCAACACTCTGGCATTTAATTTCAAAAGGGGGAATTATGCAAAAATGAGGGGGTTAGTTAAACCGACGTTAAAAGGTACATTGACTAAGGTGAAATCCCTGCAAGCTGCATGGACACTTTTTAAAGACACCATAATAGAGGCCCAACTTAAATGTATACCCCAAATTAAGAAACACAGCAAAAGAACTAAAAAAGAGCCACTGTGACTTAACAACCATGTAAAAGAAGCAGTGAGAGATAAAAAGACTTCCTTTAAAAAATGGAAGTCAAATCCTAGTGAGGCAAATAGAAAGGAGCAAAACACTGCCAACTTAAGTGCAAGAGTGTAATAAGAAAAGCCAAAGAGGAGTTTGAAGAATGGCTAGCCAAAAACTCCAAAGGTAATAACAAAATGCTTTTTAAGTACATCAGAAGCAGAAAGCCTGCTAAACAACCAGTGGGGCCCCTTGATGATCGAGATACAAAAGGAGCGCTTAAAGACGATAAAGTCATTGAGGAGAAACTAAATGGATTCTTTGCTTCAGTCTTCATGGCTGAGGGTGTTAGGGAGATTCCCAAATCTGAGCCGGCTTTTGTAGGTGACAAATCTGAGGAACTGTCACATACATACAATATGACGGGGACTAATTTAGCTACAACGAGTCAGGAAAAAGATCTTGGAGTCATCGTGGATAGTTCTCTGAAGATGTCCACGCAGTGTGCAGAGGCGGTCAAAAAAGCAAACAGGATGTTAGGAATCATTAAAAAGGGGATAAAGAATAAGACTGAGAATATATTATTGCCTTTATATAAATCGATGGTACACCCACATCTCGAATACTGCATATAGATGTGGTTTCCCCATCTCAAAAAAGATATACTGGCACTAGAAAAGGTTCAGAAAAGGGCAACTAAAATGATTAGGGGTTTGGAGAGGGTCCCATATGAGGAAAGATTAAAGAGGCTAGGACTCTTCAGCTTGGAAAAGAAGAGACTAAGGGAGTATATGACAGAGGTATATAAAATCATGAGTGATGTTGAGAAAGTGGATAAGGAAAAGTTATTTACTTATTCCCATAATACAAGAACTAGGGGTCACCAAATGAAATTAATAGGCAGCAGGTTTAAAACAAATACAAGGAAGTTCTTTTTCACGCAGCGCACAATCAACTTGTGGAACTCCTTACCTGAGGAGGTTGTGAAGGCTAGGACTATAACAGCATTTAAAAGAGAACGGGATAAATTCATGGAGGTTAAGTCCATTAATGGCTATTAGCCAGGATGGGTAAGGAATGGTGTCCCTAGCCTCTGTTTGTCAGAAGATGGAGATGGATGGCAGGAGAGAGATCACTTGATCATTGCCTGTTAGGTTCACTCCCTCTGGGGCACCTGGCATTGGTCACTTTCAGTAGACAGATACTAGGCTAGATGGACCTTTGGTCTGACCCGGTACAGCCATTCTTATGTTCCTCCACTCTGTAACCTTCTTCCTGCCCACACTCACAGCTTCCCTTTGCTCTGAGAGCATCTGGGAGGCATCTGGACCTGAGGACCTTTGGTGTGACCCCGCTGCAATGAACTGCAATCTGTTGGGCTTCTTGGGGCAGTGGGCCTTTACATGCCCCAGCTCGTTACATTTAAAACATTGCCCCACTGACTGGTCACTGGCGTGAGGTGGGTTGCTGGAGACTGGTGTAGTGAGATGATAAGGTGTCTGGGGTTTTCCTTGGGGTGTAGTTGGGGCCTTGGGCTGGCCCTGGTGGTATAGTGTGGTCTTAGGGTGTCCCTTCTGGTATCTTCCCAACCTGCGACCAGGGTTGTTCCTTTCTGCTACTTCCACCAGTTTTGTTCTGATTTTCCCCGCCTCTCTGGTGATCTGGGACTGCTCATATTGATCAGCATAAGAAGCAAGACTTTCTGCTGAGTCTATTTTCTTATCCCATAGCCACTGTTTTACATCATCATTGGTCGTAGTCAGGAACTGCTCCTGTACAACCAAATCACACGTTCCTTCAAAGCTAATTACATCCCGTCCTTACACCCATTTATCTAACAGATCCTTCATCTGGGTTACATAAGCCACATTACTTAGTCCAGCCCCCCTCTTAAGGGCTCTACATTTTACTCTGTAAGTTTCAGGGGTAATTTGAAATTGTTTTAAAACCAAATCCTTAAATTTACCATAGTCAGAAGCATCATCAACAGCATCATTGAATATGTCCAGAGCTCTTCCAGTCAATTTTGCTACCAATGTGGTCATCTCGTGATCGTCAGGAATTGCATGGAGAGTGCACAGTCTGTCAAAGGTGATGAAATATTCAGCAATATCACTGGATTTATCATACTGCCGACATAGTCGCTTCCATTTCTAGATTTTTGGGGAAGTGGAGCCAGCTGCTGAAGGGTTCTGTCTTTTCAACTCCATAATAGTGAGGTCATGCTTCTGGGCCTTCAGAGCTCTCTTGTAGGCAGCTTCCTCTCTGGCCGCTTCTGTATCAATCTCCATCTGTCTGAGTTCCAGCTATCTTTCATGTTCTCTTTTTATTTCCTCTGCTTCAAATCTGGCTAATTCCAGGGTTTTGGGTTTTTTGGTTTTTTTTCTGGATGCCGCTTTCTGTCACTCTAGCCTTTCTGTGCTTAGCCTAGCCTAACTTGAGAGCTAGAAAGAAAAAAACAAAACAAAACAAAACAAAACCTTGTGAATTCCCTTCCTGTAACTTAACCCCTCTGCCCTGAGGCAGAGAAAAAAAAAACCTCCAGCTGCTCTCAGGAAAAAAAAAAGGCCTGTGTTTCTGGTTCAAAATGATTTCACGTCTCGGCCACCATGTCAGGATTCCCTCCCCACTCTGAACTCTATGGTACCGATGTGGGGACCCTCATGAATGACCTCCTAAGCTTATTTCTACCAAGTTAGGTTAAAAACTTCCCCAAGGCACAAATTCCTTTCCTTGTCCTTGGACAGTACTGCTGCCACCAACAAGTGATTTAAACAAACATTCAGGGAGGGCCACTTGGAGCCCTACCTCCCCCAAAATATCCCCCCAAGCCCCTTGTCATAAACAGATAGTTAAGGGTTAAGGTCTCTTTTACCTGTAAAGGGTTAACATGCAGTACCTGAGGAACACCTGACCAGAGGACCAATCAGGGACAAGATAATTTCAAATCTCTGTGGAGGGAAGCCTTTGTCTGTGTTCTTTGTGTAAGTGTTCGTGCTCTCTTTGGATCTAAGAGAGGCCAGTCATGTCTCCAAGTTCTCCTGGAGAAGTTCCTACTATCCAATAGTGAGTATTAATTAGAAAGGAGGATTAGTCTTATAATTTGATTTCTACATTTGCAATTGTGTGTTTGCTGAAGGAAATTCTTTATTTCTGTTTGCTGTTACTTTGCTTTTACTGAGAAAGAAAGGAGGGGGGATTCTCTCCAGAGATTGATAAGTTAGACCCTGTATTTTTTGCATCCTGGTATGACAGAGATGGTGTACTTTCTTTTTTTTTGTTGTTCTTTTAATAAATTCTTTTCTTTTCTTTGGACTTGGTTAATTCCTTCTCTTGTGGAGATTCAAGGGAAGGGGAGGGGGGCAGAGTGAGTTCCTCCTGGGTTTGACTAAAGGACTTTGAATCCTAAGCACTAGGAGAGGGGAGGAGGGAAATGGTTTGTTTCCCTTTGTGTTGAGATTCAGGTTTGAATCTGTGTTAAGGACTTGGTTGATCTTTCCTTGGGTGAATTCTCAGGGAAAGGGGAGGAGGGAGGCATCCCTCTGTAGTTGGATCCCGGTATCTCTCCTAGGAAAAGGGAGAGGGGAGGAAGCAGGGGGGAATGGTTTATTTCTCCTAGGTGTAAGAACTCCATGGATTTGGGGCTCTTGGGATCCCCAAGGATTTTGGGGAAGGACTGTGTCCCAATACACGTACATTATTGGGTGGTGGCAGCTTTTACCAGATCTAAACTAGGATTTAAGTTTAGAAGGATCCATGCAGGTCCCCATCTTGTGAACCCAACAGCTCCAAGTGGGGGTGAGACCTATGACACCCCTACACTTAGAATCATAGAATCATAGAATCTCAGGGTTGGAAGGGACCTCAGGAGGTCATCTAGTCCAACCCCCTGCTCAAAGCAGGACCAAACCCAACTAAATCATCCCAGCCAGGGCTTTGTCAAGCCTGACCTTAAAAACCTCTAAGGAAGGAGATTCCACCCCCTCCCTAGGGAACCCATTCCAGTTCTTAACCACCCTACTAGAGAAAAAGTTTTTCCTAATATCCAACCTAAACCTCCCCCTCTGCAACTTCAGACCATTACTCCTTGTTCTGTCATCTTCTACCACTGAGAACAGTCTAGATCCATCCTCTTTGGAACCCCCTTTCAGGTAGTTGAAAGCAGCTATCAAATCCCCCCTCATTCTTCTCTTCTGCAGACTAAACAATCCCAGTTCCCTCAGCCTCTCCTCATAAGTCATGTGCTCTAGCCCCCTAATCATTTTTGTTGCCCTCCGCTGGACGCTCTCCAATTTATCCACATCCTTCTTGTAGTGTGGGGCCCAAAACTGGACACAGTACTCCAAATGAGGCCTCACCAATGTCTAACAGAGGAGAATGATCACATCCCTCAATCTGCTGGCAATGCCCCTACTTATACAGCCCAAAATGCCCTTAGCCTTCTTGGCAATGAGAGCACACTGTTGACTCATATCCAGCTTCTCATCCACTGTAACCATTAGGTCCTTTTCTGCAGAACTGTTTCCTAGCCATTCAGTCCCTAGTCTGTAACAGTGAATGGGATTCTTCCGTCCTAAGTTCAGGACTCTGCACTTGTCCTTGTACCTAATCAGGTTTCTTTTGGCCCAATCCTCTAATTTGTCTAGGTCTCTCTGTATCCTATCCCTATTCTCCAGCGTATCTACCTTTCCTCCCAGTTTAGTGTGAAAGCTATAGCCCCCCCCCCGCCTTTTCATAGTTTTGCAAACGGCCAGTAGGTGGAGGCAGAAGCCTCCAAAAGGGCTCACGTACAGTACCTTGACCCTTGTAACTAATTTTTTCTGCTTGCAGTCAGAGACAAAAAAAAATTCTGCTTCAAGGCAGTCTTTCTTGAACAGATAGCGGTGTTACGGGGCTTAACACCCACCAATGAAGTGTTAACACGGCATGGTCTTTGTCTGAAAGTGTATAAAAAGCTTGTAAAACTTGTGTGCAGTAAAGTTTTCTATATTTACTACAGAGCTCTCCTTTCTTCTGCAAAATAAAGCATTTTTCCTTATCCCTGTCAGGCTGTTATTGGCTCTCAGCTAGGCAGACCCAATATTTCGGTAACAGTTTTTGGCGACCCAGATGGGACTCTCCTAGCGCAGACATTGGACTCCGGATGGCTGCGGCGAACTGGGAACGGCGCCAACGGGGTGTTTGGCCCCTCTTTCTCTGCTTCACCGCGGACCCTGGGGTTCGTGTTCCGATAAGGTGAGCCCTAATAGGATAAGGAAACACTATCTAGTTTTGGTGCACTATCTGGTTTTGTTCTGTTCTGTTTAACCGGTTACTGTTGTTTTTCTGCTCTGTTCATTTGGGCGTTAGGTGTGTGGGCGGAACTGAACTTCTCGTTCATAATTCCCCAGAGTTGAAGCCATGTGTGCAATGAAGCTCTAAAGTTGTATTGAAATCCTTCTGTCCCGCCCCCTGTAACGGACAGTGTAATAAAAGTAGGAAAACCTGAATTAAACTGTAATTCCCACTGATCTCTGAGTAATTCTCTTTTCAGGTTGAGTGTCAGCAGACAGATGGGTGGTCTCTGGCAAAACCCTCTAAGGATAGCCCTTTAAATTATATGTTAAGTAAATGGCCTTTACCCGGTGTTCAGAAAGGTATATCAAGAAAGCGCTTTGTACAACTTTTCACGCAGAACTGGCCAGCCCTGGGAACTGCATGGCCCGCATTTGGCTCCTTTAATATTCCGACTTATTTAACTCCTTTGCGCCTAATATTAAAAAATCAAGCTCCTGGTCAAATAAACTATTGGTTTTTATAAAACAATAAAGCTCATCGTCGTTTACAAAAAATAAAAATCCAAGCCCCTCTATTCCCGAAAGCTTCTGCCCCAAGTGAAGCTGATTGTTGGGAAAATACCCCCACAATGTATTGCCCTAAACCACGACCACCCTCGGCAGCAATATCACAGGCTGTGACAGATCAGGTTTCTTTGTCTACGGGGCCCAAAATAGTAATTCCCCCACTAAAAACTAAAAAAACCACAATTCAAGTTAATAAATCCACTAGTGGGGCAATGGGTAGTGGGTACACTTCTGTTCTGTCTACCGCCATTAGTCCATCTCGTACGAGACAGGGAGTAATATATGGGGAGGATGCAGTTACAATCCAGGCACCCCTTCGGACCATCCCGGTACCCACTACAAATAAAAAGGTTGTAAACCATTATGTACATGTCCCTTTTACTACAGCAAATCTTATAAACTAGCAAAACACTACACCTCACCTCAAAAACAACCCGGACGTCGTTCACAGGCAATTCCGTGCTATTTTTCAGTCTCATAATCCTAATTGGCAAAACGTGGGCCAACTTTTAAACTGCCTACTGCGCACAAAAAAAAAAGCGGGTCCTAAGGGGGGCCCGGAAAGCAGCAAAAGCTGTCGGTAACGGGCGTAATTTAATAGCTCTCACTAACCCCACCCAATAAAATCCAAATAATTCAACCCACCAGACAAATTTAAAAAAATTCTTAACCCATGTTTTAACAAATATAAAACAAACAAACAAAAAAACTCTAAATTGGTCAAAAGTCCATAATACTGTGCAGGGGAAGGAAGAACACCTTTCTAATTTTTATAAAAAACTTTGTAAAGCATTTTGTACTTTTACTAATATAAACCTCAAGGCTGTGGACACACAGTCCACGGTCAAACTTATTTTTAACTCTCAGTCAGCTCCAAACATTAAAAAGCAATTGCAGCAGCTCAAAGGCGCTAAAAAAAAAGTCCCTAAAGGAACTGGTAAGCGTAGCCACCCATGTGTATAACACAAAAAATAAAATTCAAAAAACCAGACAGGTGAGAATGCCAGCAGCCCTTGTGAACGCGGTGAGCAAAAAACAAGGAGGGAAGTGGGGACCCCCCAAATGGCAACCGAAGGCAGATCGTGGGGGGGGGGGCAAGTCACGCTAGCCCCTGGGCCGGGGCCAAAAGCAAACAATTCCGGACCTCGAGGGAGCCCCGCCAGCTCTTCCCACCGCAACCCAAAAAAGCCAAAAGCAAACAATACCTAAAAAGCTAAGCCTCTCAAAAAACTACAGCTCCTGTTTCAACAAAATACGCCCTAAAACTGTTACTAACTATAAATTTCTGGGTGGTGGAACAATAGTTACTTGCTCTCAATTTGCCCTTTGTATATGCCAACCCCCACCCAGCAATTGAATCCTTGCAGCAACTGGCCACATTGGAACACCTGTCTAATTGCTGGCTGTGCCACCAAACTCATTCTAACAACAAAATAAAGTTATAAGCTGTTCCTGCAAATCTTTCCGAGGTGCTCTCCTTGCAAATAATACAAAAAACTAAATAAGCATAAATAAAAAAATATCAATATAATAAATATAAAACAATATCTAATGTTTGGCATTATTACTAAACAGCTAAGGGGATCCCTCTTTTTAATATCTTTAAAATGAAATACAATCTGCCCCTTTGCTTAAAAAATGCTAAAAAAATTAAAAAAAAAATAAGCTAAAAATGCTGCTGTTGTATTTCATGCTATATCTCTTAATCACACTTTTAGTTTTGAGGACCTCCTCCCAGACCTTGGGTCTTGGTTCACTAATCTTTTCCGTACAATTGTTAAATAAATTGTTTTCTATCTGTTTTTCCTATATATTATTTAAATAATAATTCAATATACAAAATATCTATGTCATACTGTAACCAAAAGCTCTGCTGCCCATAAGACAACCCAATATCTGTCTCTTCAGCTTAATCATAAATTACGTAACGGACCTGATAATCTAAGCTTATCAGGTCTGAACGGGGGAACTGTGAAAGCTATAGTCCCCCCCCCACCGCCCGCCTTTTCATAGTTTTGCAAACGGCCAGTAGGTGGAGGCAGAAGCCTCCAAAAGGCCTCATGTACAGTACCTTGACCCTTATAACTAATTTTTTCTGCTTGCAGTCAGAGACAAAAAAAAAATTCCGCTTCAAGCCAGTCTTTCTTAAACAAATAGTGGTGTTACGGGGCTTAACACCCACCAATAAAATATTAACACGGCATGGTCTTTGTCTAAAAATGTATAAAAAGCTTGTAAAACTTGTATGCAGTAAAGTTTTCTATATTTACTACAAAGCTCTCCTTTCTTCTGCAAAATAAAGCATTTTTCCTTATCCCTGTCAGGCTGTTATTAGCTCTCAGCTAGGCAGACCCAATATTTCGGTAACATTAGTGTCATCCGCAAACTTGCTGAGGGTAACTTTACAGGGTAACAAAAGGATTCAAAACACAGAGAATTTCCCCTCTAGGCAAAACTTTAAGGTTATGAAAAAAGGGATAAACCTCCCTCTTAGCATAGGGAAAATTGACAAGTTAAAACAAAAGATAATCTATTGTATTTCCTTGCTATTGCCTACCATTTCTGTAATATTAGATGCTTAGTTCAGATATGGCTTAGGGAGATGTATTTTGCCTGCCCTGGCTCCTTGCTGACCAGGAGAGAACAAAGGAACTCCAAAACAAAAACCTTCCCCCACAGTATCTTCTCCCCCTATTGGTCCTTTTGGTCAGGTGCCAACCAGATTATTTGAGCTTCTTAACACTTTACAGGTAAAGGAGGGATTAATCCTTTACAGGGTAAGGATGGAATTTATACTACCCTTAGCTGTATGTTTATGATAGGGACCACTGGATACTGAACCCAGCCTTTGTTGCTGCCGACTCCACCTGTCAGAATAGTTATGTTATTACACATTATTCTCCAGCACTGACCAATGGCATCTCACCAACACCCTGTCCAGACCTAGTAACTGCTATCTCCTCATGCTTCCATGAGAGACTGCTGAATTGGAATTAGTTTGCAAATTGGACACCATCAAACTAGGCTTGAATAAAGACTGGGAGTGGATGGGCCATTACACAAAGTAAATCTATTTCCCCATGCTTATCTTTCCCCGCCCCCCCCCCCGCCCCAGTTCCTTACATCTCCTTGTCAATTGCTGGAAACAGGCCATTTTCATTACCACTACAAACAGTTCTTTTTCTCTCCTGCTGATAATACCTCACCTGAACTGATCACTCTCATTGGAGTGTGTATGGTAACACCCAGTGTTTCATGTTCTCGGTGTATATATATATATATCTTCCTACTGTATTTTCCACTACATGCATCAGATGCAGTGGGGCTGTAGCCCACAAAAGCTTATGCTCAAATAAATTTTTTAGTCTCTAAGGTGCCACAAGTACTCCTGTTCTTTATTGATTTCTGTTTCTCTTCTCTGGTCTTGCTCCAATTTGATCACATCTTTGTTGAAATGTGATCCCAGAACTGGACACAATACTCCAGTTGAGGCCGTATCAGCTCAGAATAGAGCGGAAAAAATACTTCTCATGTCTTGTTTACAACACTCCTGCTAATACATCCCAGAATGATGTGCACTTTTCTTGCAACAGTGTTACATTGTTGACTCATATTTAGCTTGTGATCCACTATGACCCTCAGATCCCTTTCCGCTGTACTCCTTCCTAGGCAGTCATTTCCCATTTTGCATGTGTGCAACTGATGGGTCCTTCTTAAGTGGAGTACTTTGCATTTGGCTGTATTGAATTTCATTCTATTTACATCAGATCATTTCTCCAGTTTGTCCAGATAATTTTGAACTTTAATGCTGTCCTCCAAAGCATTTGCATCTTGGTATCATCCACACACTTTATACATGTATTCTGTATGCCATGAAACACTGATGAAGATACTGAACAGAACCAGACCCAGTACTGATTCCTGCAGGACCCCACTCAATATGCCCTTCCAGATTGACTATGAACCACTGATAATTACTCTCTGGAAATGGTTTCCCAGTCACTTATGCACCCACCTCATAATAGCTCCATCTGGGTTGCATTTCCTTAGTTTGTTTATGAGGAGGTCATGTGACACAGCATCAAAACCCTTATTAAAGTCAAGATATACCACAGCTACTGCTTTCCCCTGTCCACAAGGTTTGTTACCCTGTTAAAGAGAGCTACTAAGTTGATTTGTCACAATTTGTGCTTGATAAATCCATGCTGTGTGTTAGTTATCACCTTATTGCCTTTAGATGTTTGCAAATTGATTACTTAACCAATTTGGGGGGGGGGATAGCTCAGTGGTTTGAGCATTGGCCTGCTAAACCCAGGGTTGTGAGTTCAATCCTTGAGGTAGGCCACTTAAGGATGTGGGGCAAAAAAAAAAAATGGTCCTGCTAGTGAAGGCAGGGGGCTGGACTCAATGACCTTTCAAGGTCCCTTCCAGTTCTAGGAGATTGGTATATCTTTAATTATTTGCTCCATTATCTTTCCAAGTACTCACGTTAAGCTGACTGGTCTATAATTCCCTGGGTTGTCCTTATTTCCTTTTTTATAGGTAAGCACTAGATTTGCCCTTTACCAGTCATCTGGAATCTCTCCTGTCTTCCATGACTTTTTGAAAATAATTGTTTTCTCCTCAGTCATCTCCTTCATTATTTTAGGATGTATTTCATCAGGTGACCTGAAGACATCTAATTAATCTAAGTAATTTTTAACTTGTTCTTTCCTTATTTAAACCTCTGATCCTACCTCATTTTTACTGACATTCACTATGTTAGATGTCCAATTGCTACTAACATTTTTGGTGAAAATTGAAACAAAAAAGTAATTTAGCACTTCCTCCATTTGCACATTTTCTTTTGTTGTCTCTCTCTCCTCCCCTCCCCCCGTCCCCAGACTGAGTAACAGACCTACCCTGTCCTTGGTCTTCTCTTGCTTCTAATGTATTTGTAGAATGTTTTCTTCATACCCTTTGTGTTTCTAGTTAGTTGAATCTCTTTTGGTGCCTTGGCTTTTCTAATTTTATACCTACAAAGAACCCAATACTGATTGGCTTAAAAATCAAGAGTTTTTTTTTTTAAATATGATCTCTAAAGATTCAAGACTAGACAACAAAGAAAAGGACACAATTTTTTTTAAAAAAAACCTCATTAATTTAAGGCAAACTTGGATTTAGGAGGGATGGGGGCGGCCACATGATTTTTGGATACTTTGGGTTGGCAGTGGAATCATTACAAAGAACCGAGAGGGCTTGGGAGCTTATCGATCTATATAAAGAGTCAGAGGGTAGGAATACAGAGTTTGGGTATTTTTACCAATTTTATTCAGAAGAAACATTTTTTCCAAAAGGCAAACAGGCCACATGTGTCCGTAAAATATTATAGTGCCCTATAACACCTTGGGGCGCTGTACATTGTCCTGCTTTGGCCCCAAAGAAGGTCTCCCTCTTCATTGCTGCACAACCTCTATAGTGGCCTTTGATTCTGGGAGGTTCTTTGATGTGCCGCACTGTGACAAACACTTGTCAACTGGAGCTTTAATGAATAGTCATAGGGCGATGTCCGTGTATGTCAATGTCTCTTCTGTCTGGGGTGGTGGATCCTTTCAGATAAAGCACAGTAATGTTACTTTTCTCCTCAGCCACCCTAAAGCCAGAGAAATGAAGCCAGAAAATCTCCATCTGACAGCACCGCTGAATGTAAATCAGGAGCAGTTCTAATGGGAATCTAGGCTGGGAAACACCAACGGCCCCACTTCCTACATCAACCCCTCTGAGGCAGGCAGCTCAGCTTTCCCCTCCCCAGCCTTGGACTGGCCTTTTTCTACCCCCTAGTTTGGACAGCTGGGCTTTTCCCTGATGCCTGCCAGTTGGGCAGAGGAGCCCTTTTCCCTCTCTCCATGCCAGCTGCCCCATCAAGGTAGTGCCAGGTTATCCCTGCGATGGGGTGTTATTGTCTGATATAAGGATTTTTCTATGCTGCAGGCAGTTTCATTTTTTCCTGTCCAGTTTCATATTTTAATCACTGATGTTATTAATGGTGATATGTATAATGGTTCTAGGCCATTTTTAGTATACTTTTCATATCCTGGAAATTGGGTGGCTCCCAATAATTGCATCTCTGATCTCTGGGCAATTGCAGCACCTCGCTGAATTTGGGGCTGTGATAACCACCTTCCATTCAGGTTAAATAAGGGAACCACTGAATGCCCCTTTATTTAGTTTCGGCTGAAGCAATGGGAAACCACCACACAATGACTAGACTGCAGAAAAGCGTGGGCATGGCAGGGCCATATGATCCAAGAGGATTCCTTTGGGTCTGATAAGAAAAGCAGTGTCAGGCTATGTGACACAAGCAGCAGAAACACCTTAGAAGCAAACAAAGAAGGCAACAAGATCTATGGGCAATCACAGCACATTGCTGAAGTTGGTGTCTGTGATAACCCCTGCCATTCACGCTAAATAGGGAAATCATTAAATACCTCTTTGCTTACCGGTAGTTTTAGCTGAAGAAATGGGCAACCACCACCCAAGGACTAGATCGCAGGCAAGTCCTCGCATGGCAGGGCCATGTGGGCCAACAGGGTTCCTTGGGGTCTGATAATAAATGCAGGGGTGGGGCATGTAACAGATGCAGCAGAAACACCTCAGAAGCAAACAGAGAAAGCAACAATAAAGACAGACACAGCCAGAGAAGCACTTGGAGCAGGACCCTGAGAAAAAGCTGAGAGGGAGATTTTGGGTAGAGTGTTCGCTTGGAGCCCGGAGCAAAGAAAAGTGCCTCCTGGAGTTTGGTTCCTGTTGTGTTCAGGGAAACAGGATTCTGTAAATAAATGGGGTTGCATCAAAGAACATACCTGACTCTCTCATCACTTTTGCCTCTCAACAGAACAACCCGCAAGATCCCAAACATTGGTTATCTGCTTGGGTCAAAGGGGGACCAATATGTATCATTCTGATAGGGTTAAACCAGCTTCTGAATTCACGAGTCATAAATATCTCTGTTTGTAGTACCCTGTCCTACAGTCATGTACTAAAAGATCTAAGGGATAAATCATTTACTACTAGGAAAGTCTCTGGAAAGGGACTGAGCCTCCATCTCGCTGAGATCATTTACTTTCTTGATCCCAAGCTTTCAGGACAAGATATCCCCCATGACAAGATATGGCAATGAAAATTTCATGTCTACTGGAGAGAGGGTGTGTGTTGAAATCAGGCTGATAACGAGATACTAACTTCAATCTTAACTCTGAGGAGACTAGGTATCCCTCCATGATAGTGGCGCAGAGCTCTCCCCTTTGGGACAATTGTTTAAACACTCATTTAAATAATACATATTAAAAACAATAATAAAAGGACAAAATTTCAGTGACCCAAACTCCTCCCATGCGGCTTTACAGGAGGAGGAATAAAAATCCAGGGTTATTCATTGTTCATTGCTTATATCAGCTGGAGTATTGACAAATAAATATCATAAGGAAGCAATTGGTGGAAGGAAGTGCTATGTCAGCAGCTTACCCTGCCACTAACATGCAACACCACACAGCCACTGCCAGCAGTAGGGGACCATGCCCGTCCCTCTGAGACCTACATCACGTTGGGGGAAATCCTGTTCCCACTGAAGTCAATGGGAAACTCCCAGGATTCCACTCCTTGCCTGTCTTCCTTCCCCTTTAGGAGGCCTGTAGTGGGGAGGGTTACCAGAGATGCAATCTGAAGCCTGGGAACCCTGAGTAAATCCATGTTCCAAGCCCGCGGGTCACTGAAGAGCTGGAACAGGCAAACAAATCGCTCTTTTCTATCACTTCTTTTTGTCGTTAATAAAAGCTGTGACTCACCCTGGCACTTCCCAGACAATTCACTGAGGCATCTGGGGAGAGAATGACAGTTACACATGGTCACTGGGTGTAAATGCCTTTAAGGGAAGGCACCTTGCTGAGCACAAACTATAACCCCATGGCTCCTACCTCTCCCCTAGCCAGGGCGGGACTCCCCCGTGGGCAGCTCTGAGCACAATGGAGCCTGATCCTGAGCAGGGACACTAGATTATGCCAAAGAAGAAGGATTTAATGTGTCTGTTGAAGATGTTCAGTGGCAACTGTCTGCGTTTGTCACAGAGCTATTTTGTCACAAAGAAAGGCAGCTTTTGGTAGAATATTTCAACATTTTATTCAAAAAACAAATTCCCCAAAATGGAAATATTTTGTCCAAATCCAGAAATACTGTATTGTGATTAAAAATACCACCAAGGTGCCAAATGGGACTTGCAGTTCAGTTGCATCATGTGGATATTGTCCTCTCTGGGCTGGGCTGGCAGGCTGGGCTTCATCTCCCATGATGCATTGGAACCAAGAAGTCCCATCATGTACTACTTCCCATCACCAAGAGGGGATAAAGTGGTGCATCATGGGAGAGCCAGAGAGCCTGGCTGAAAGAGGAGACCAGGAGCATGAGGAACCTGACTTACAGCTCCAAGAAGGAACTCTTGCACTATTTTGAATCAAAATATTTTGTTTTCAGTTCAAATATTTTGATTTTTGATTGTCACTGAAAATTTGAAATGTCCAACAGAAAAGTTTGGTGAATGCTAAAAATAAATTCATTGTTGTCTAAATATTCCACAGGAAAAATCTCTATTTTTCAACCAGGTCTAGAATTTGTTATTTAATTTTTAAAATAAAAGGGTAAAATTAGTAAGTTGAACAGATCCCAGGAGGTTGTGTGAGACTGTTCTTCTCAGGAGACTAAATCTCCCTCTGGGACTTGACAGGAACTTCTCAAAGCTTCCACACACCCTACACATTTAGAGGATTTTAAACAAAAGTTTTCTCTATTTATACTTGAACTTCAAATATCCTAAGATAAGAATATCCCCCACGTATGTATTTCAGACTTCAGCCAATGGGTGTGCACCTTTTGGTCACCAATGCAGTGTCTGTTGGGACTTATTGCTGTGTTGTCACATCCTGGTCTTCCTTTGCATAGAGCAGAAAGGACTGGTCAGCAACAGGGCAGACCCAGCTCCCAGGGAAGGGGCTGGAACACTTTCCAATGGGAACTTTCCCCATGATTTTTCCTTTCCATGAAGGAAGGGAGGTGGTAACAGTTTGGCTCAGACCCCTAAGCCATGGCAATGCAGGACTGGGGATTACAGGCAAAGGGTGGGACAAAGAAACCTCAGAGACTCAGACGCACGAGCCTTGGGACTCCAAGAACTCTTTGTCCTCATCCACTTTTATCACAGGCAATTTGTTAGTCTAACTCTTGGCCAGACAGTTTGATCTGGGATCTGTCCATTCCCCCACCAATTAACACATTTACTCCCAGCCCCACTGCATTTCTCCCTCATGTGCTGGAGACCCCACTAACTCCAATACTCTCCAAAAGCTCTTACAGTGAATATCATCTTCATGAGCATTGCTGGTGTCACGCTGGACTCGTTCCCTGTGGGGAGGAATAAGGACAGGGTGTATCAGTGATGCAACATGCTCAATCTCTGTTTTCAGCAATCCAGCTGTGAGGAGATTTCTTCCCAGGGCTGGTTCTCCTGCTAAGACCTTACATCTTGATTCAGTTCACACTCAGTGGAAAGGCAGCAGGCTCTACTTCTGGATAATCAGGACATGTGGTGGCTTTGCCATTTATTCCGGGGTATGTCAGTGGTTTGAGCATTGGCCTGCTAAACTCAGAGTTGTGAGCGCAATCCTTGAGGGGGCCATTTGGGGATTGGTCCTGCTTTGAGCAGGGGGTTGGACTAGATGATCTCTTGACGTCCCTTCCAACCCTAATAATCTTTTATTCTATGTCTAATAAAGATAAGAATTGAACATTCTGTCATACTTTAGCAAAGCAGCCAATAAAACACCCAGCTGAAACTGCACTTGGTCAAGTTGTAGTTAAGATAGGGTGCAGGGACCAAAGATCCCTGACATCTCAGGACAGAAGTTACAGAGAACATTTTCATCTGTGCTCAGTTAGAACTAAATGAATTGGAGACTCTTGATTCCCTGGCTGCTTCCAGCCCAGTCCCATAAGAAGGGACCAGTTATAGGGAACTGGCTGGGTCAGTTGGTGCCACTTTGTGGCCGACCAGCCCCAACACCCTAGAGTGTGTCACACACCCAAGGGCGATTTTCAAACGTGCTCACTCTGCTGCCAGTGAATTAGATGGGAAAATGCCACTTTGGCAAACCCCTTCCTTAAAGTGTCATCTCCTAACCCCCAGATCCCACCCCAAACAGGGAGTTCATTCTGCTCTGGCCTTTCAAAAACTCCTCCACAGCAAACAGCCTGAAACTTCTGTCCCCCTACTCCCAGCAGGTGAGCTGAGCTCTGTGAGGCAGAGAGAAGGGACCCAGAATGGATATGAGATGTAAGAGGGAATAATCTCCTCCTACCTTTGATCCCTTGGTAGAGGTGAAAAAATGTGATCAGAGACGTGGACACGTTTCCTCAAGGGCAGAGAGAGAGAGACGGAAACTGAGTGACACGGCCTCAATTTCTCATTGTATTGACACAAAGACACATGTCAATGGCCCAGCCCAAGTGCTCTCCTCCACCAGCCCCGCTAACTGCCTTTAGGAGAGGTGTGGCTAAGTCTGATGATTTAACTTAAAGTCTCACGGCATTTGATGTTCTATGTAAAGCCCCAGGTCTAATAGTCAGGGGATTCAGTGATGGTCTTGGTTTTCATTAAAACAAACAAAAAAAGTAAATATATGTCATTTTCTTGTTTTGGAAGAAAAGCCTGAAAATGTGACCCAAGAGACCCCTCAAAGAACAAATCCCCCAGGCAAATACAAAGACCCCACACTGGTGACTTGTTGGAAATCCCATGAGTTTTAAGCCAATCTCGAGATTCTTGGGGTGACATTAGTGCTGTGAAAGCTTGGAACTGAGGGCGCCATGTGAGGAAAGGTTGGCAGGGCAGAGCTGTATCCAAAGCTCTATTTTCAGTGTTGTTAGATCCTGATTCAGGAAAGCACTTACAGATGGGTACAGATGTAAAGGCCCTTCTTCACTAGGGGATGCCGTCCTGAACTGCAGCCTTAGTCAATATTCCATTCAGACACACACCCCTGGGTGAGTCCTAGATTGTGACCATCTCTGGGGCAGGGTCTGTCCCCTTCATTACTGATCTGTGCAGCAGCGCCTGGCACAGTGGGGTCCTGAGCCCTGACTAGGGCTCCAGAGCATGACAGTAAAACACCTAATAAATAATGCACAGCACCTAGCACAGTGGAGATCTGATCCCTGTCTGGGGCTCCAGGGTGCTATTGCAATACAAATAATTAATCACAATGATAATCCCTTTCCTCATCTCTTTGATCTTTCTCCTCAGTTAGCCTCCCTAAACCACAATTTCACTGTGTCTTTCATTATCTCTCTCCCCCATCCCAGGCACACTGGGGACAGGGAATCTAAGGGATTGTCTCTGCCACATCTGTCTGTACATTTGCGAACACAGCTTGGCCTCACTGTCATACCCACCTTTCTTTCCCAGCAGATAAAGCACCACAACCAGAACCAGGACAGCAGGGATTGTAATTCCCAACAGGAGCTTCAGATCCGGCCCTAGGAAAGAACCTCAATGTGAATGGCCTCTCCAAGCAGCCACCGGCAAGTCCCCACTGTCTGGAGCTGGCTGAGTCCTGTGGTAAGTGACCCCTCATGTCCTCATGAACATACCCAGGGAGCTCACCCCACATTATCTGCAAGGTGACATTATTGGCTGTTCTTTGTGAGTAAAGTTTTCCAGAAATTATTTTGACCCAACAGATTTTATTCCACACACAGTTTAATTGAATCAAATGTTTTCCCCCAAACAATGCAAGTGCAATGATCTTCTTAGTCATTCCAGAAAAGAAATTCTGAAATGAAAGAAAACATTTTGTTTTGTTTTGAACTGACAGTTTTGTTTCATTTTGGTTTTCCAAATCCAGAAATAGAAGGAAAACGTCCCTTTGAAAGTAAACAAAGCAAAACTTTCTGTGTATCCAACTGACATTTTGTCTCATTTTTGTTTTGAAAACCTAAAACAAAGGAAAATGTCTGGTCAAAATGAGACAAAAGTTTCATGTCTATTTTGTTCATCAAAACCTTGACATTTCCCATCACAAGTTTTGAATAAAATTGTTTTGTTCACATTTTTTTGTGGAAATAAACCTGGATTCCCCACCAGCTTTCAGGTCAAGCTTCTCAAGGCAGGAAACATCCCTGTGGGAACTGCCCTGCTTCAGGGAAGCATCACGATTCAGGACAGCGCCCAGGTACAAACTTAACTTCAAACAACCACTTTAGTTCCATCAATGGGACTTTAGCAGATGCTTAAAGCTAAGCACATACATAGAAGGTATTGTCCTGGATAGGGTTGGACTTGAACACATGTTCAGAGCTTTTCTGGGTTGGGGCCAGAGATCTTTAGGGCATGTATAGATGTGTGTGATGCTGGTCAACAAATCTCCAATGGAACAGTTTTTCATCAGAAAATGCTGTTTCTGCAAAATAAAAACATTTCAACAAGGTGCTTTGATGTTTCTGAATGAAAATATTACTGAGTTTCTGTTCCATGAAATATATCAAGTTTTGACTTTTCATCCTAATTCCATATGAAAATAAAATTTGAAATGTCAGAATTTCCTGCAGGACAGAAATGCCTTTTCACTTCCTCTGCCCCCCAACCTGTTACTGGCCAGGGCTGAGCTGGGATAGTGTCTCTCTGTCTCGCTCACACACACACCTGACTCAGGGATCACACTGAGGTGCTTAGCAGGGCTGAGCTGGGATTTGTTCACCCATTTGTCTCTGTCCTTGATCTCGTAGCCACAGGCGTAATTCCCGGAGCTGCCACTGGATACTGTATGGTCATAGCCATAGGTGACCTTCTTCTCTGAACCTGTCTGGGATGAAATCTCCTCCCCGTCCTTACAGAAGATGATGCGAGTGGCCAGGGCCTGGGAATCACAGAGCACTGGAGCTGCACAGAGCCCCCTGGTTGGGCAGACGTCTGGCTCAGGTACAGGGTGAGGGCATGGAGAGCACCTGGGAAGGGGAATGAGCCAGAGCCATCAGTAGGGCTCTGTGGCGTCTGTTTTAGGGGGGATCTCAGGGAGCATTTTACTAAAGGAAGTTGGTTGCCATGGAAGCAGCTTGTCTGTCTACCCTGCAATCAAAAGCCTGGAGGTGCAGCTGACCCATGTCATCGCATTTGGGATCACGGGGTTCAGACTCAGGACTGCATACACGGCACGAGCCAGCGTCAAATTGCAGAGCAGGAGGAGCTCTACCTGTGGAAGGGCTGTGGGGTCTGCCTAATGTCTCTGGAGCAGGCTCTTATTTCAGTACAGCTGGGTAATGGGGGGATAATGTCAGATCTGAGGCTGGAGGCCAGTCGCTGCCTCAGGGAGCTCACTAACAGCTAAGGAGCTGTGTACAGTCCCTAATCCCTCCAGAATCTGCTCTAACATCCTCCCTGTCCTTGTGCCCCTTTCACCCCACAGCTGGCACAGGGGCACCGGGATCAATTCCAGGCCCAGGCTAAGGGAAGGCCCTGGAGCAGCAGCAGGGAGAAGATCTCCCTTTCCTGGGAATCACCAGGGTGATGGGACCCAGCTCTGAACTCGCAGAGGAATTGCTGTTGCCACTGGGTAGGTCAATATCTGCCCACCACTGTCCCTGCCCTGGCAGTGCCCCCAGCTGCTGCCTTGGCCGGCATCCCCTGCCCCTGCTGCTCAGGCAGCCAGCACAGAAATGTGGCCATGACTGAAAAGCTGCGTCCTGGCTCTGCCAGCCCCTGCTGATCCGGACACAGGTTTACTGGGCTCAGCTCCCTGGCCCGGGTCATATAGGAGCTCAGCCAGGTGAGCTGAGTGTCCCTTCTAGCTGTACCCTCGTGAAAGCCCCCTGCCCAATTGGGGTTGACTGTTGATGTGCTGCTGACATTTCAGGACAAGGCTGCATCCACGTGGGTCGGGGAGGGGGAGCATCAAAGATAACCGTGTGGCCACAAGGGGCTAGGAGCCAGTGCCATGCGAAGGTGAATCCCTTGGGGTCAGAGCTATAGTGTTCTCTGCTTTCCAGGGCCAGTGCCCAGGTGGTGGGATGGGCCATGGATGTGTCGCTGTCACCCAAGTGTCACCTCGGCTCCAGGTCACAAGAGAGAGGCACAGCAGGGAGCAGCCTCAGGGATGGTGGCTGGAGAGGCAGGGGTAAATGTCATGTATAAATTGGGGACAGACAGACACACGGACTCACCGGGAGCTGAGCAGATCTCCTGGTTGCTGGGACTCAGCACTGGGAACAGAAAGGTGACGTGTTCAGCAGGGCCGCCCAGAGGATTCAGGGGGCCTGGGGCAAAGAAATTTTGGAGGCCCCTTCCATAAAAAAAATTGCAATACTATATTCTCCTGAGGGCCCTTGCGGGGCCCATGGCAAATTGCCCCACTTGCTCCCCCCAACGGGCGGCCCTGGGAAAAATAAACCTCCCGCATTTCGGCACAAACCCAGTTTTGAGAAAACTTCTTTACAAGGTATCACTGGTTCTCAGCATCAGCTAGTGCTAAAAGGCACTAAAGCTCATTAAAAGGGTTAGACAAATATTTTCCATCAAAATTTTTTCTGGATCGAAAACTAAGGTTTTTTAAAAAGCAGAAATAAAATCATGGACAATGTCTGCTTTCCTTCAAAATTTGTTGTTTTTTTAATTGAAAAGCTGAAATTAGTCTGCCAAAACCTGAACATGGATTGAGGTTTCAGAAGTGTGTGGCCAAATATTTGATGCTTGCTGTGTTTGATTGTTTAAAGAAACAATAAAAAAATTTTGCTTAAAAAAAAAATCCAAAACTTTTGAACCACCTCAGCTTGTAACCAAACACCTGAGCAGGGGTCGGCAACCTTTCGGAAGCGGTGTACCGAGCCTTCATTTATTAACTCTGATTTAAGGTTTTGCGTGCCAGTAATACATTTTAACATTTTTAGAAGGTTTCTTTCTATAAGTGTATAATATATAACTAAACTATTGTTGTATGCAAAGTAAATAAGGTTTTTAAAAAGTTTAAGAAGCTTCATTTAAAATTAAATTAAAATGAAGAGCCCCCTGGACCGGTGGCCAGGACCTGGGTGTGTGGAGTGCCACTGAAAATCAGCTCATCTGCCGCCTTCGGCATGTGTGCCATAGGTTGCCTACCCCTGTTATAGACTTATAGAAAGAGACCGTCTACAAACATTAAAATGCATTACTGGCACGGGAAACCTTAAATTAGAGTGAATATATGAAAACTCAGCACACCACTTCTGAAAGGTTGCCAACTCCTGGTCTATATGTCTCTTTGAAGGTTGTGGTAACCTGTATCTGAACTGTTTAACGGATAAATTACCCTGTGCTAATTGCCAGAATGAACATAAGAACATAAGAAAGGCCGTACCGGGTCAGACCAAAGGTCCATCTAGCCCAGTATCTGTCTACCGACAGTGGCCAATGCCAGGTGCCCCTGAGGGAGTGAACCTAACAGGCAATGATCAAGTGATCTCTCTCCTGCCATCCATCTCCATCCTCTGACGAACAGAGGCTAGGGACACCATTCTTACCCATGCTGGCTAATAGCCATTTATGGACTTAGCCACCATGAATTTATCCAGTCCCCTTTTAAGGAATTCCACAAGTTGACTGTGCGCTGCGTGAAGAAGAACTTCCTTTTATTTGTTTTAAACCTGCTGCCTATTAATTTCATTTGGTGACCCCTAGTTCTTGTATTATGGGAATAAGTAAATAACTTTTCCTTATCCACTTTCTCAACATCACTCAGGATTTTATATACCTCTATCATGTCCCCCCTTAGTCTTCTCTTTTCCAAACTGAAGAGTCCTAGCCTCTTTAATCTTTCCTCATATGGGACCCTCTCTAAACCCCTAATCATTTTAGTTGCTCTTTTCTGAACCTTTTCTAGTGCTAGAATATCTTTTTTGAGGTGAGGAGACCACATCTGTACACAGTATTCGAGATGTGGGCGTACCATGGATTTAAATAAGGGCAATAATATATTCTCAGTCTTATTCTCTATCCCCTTTTTAATGATTCCTAACATCCTGTTTGCTTTTTTGACCGCCTCTGCACACTGCGTGGACATCTGCAGAGAACTATCCACGATAACTCCAAGATCTTTTTCCTGACTCGTTGTAGCTAAATTAGCCCCCATCATGTTGTATGTATAGTTGGGGTTATTTTTTCCAATGTGCATTACTTTACATTTATCCACATTAAATTTCATTTGCCATTTTGTTGCCCAATCACTTAGTTTTGTGAGATCTTTTTGAAGTTCCTCACAATCTGCTTTGGTCTTAACTATCTTGAGAAGTTTAGTATCATCTGCAAACTTTGCCACCTCACTGTTTACCCCTTTCTCCAGATCATTTATGAATAAATTGAATAGGATTGGTCCTAGGACTGACCCTTGGGGAACACCACTAGTTACCCCTCTCCATTCTGAGAATTTACCATTAATTCCTACCCTTTGTTCCCTGTCCTTTAACCAGTTCTCAATCCATGAAAGGACCTTCCCTTTTATCCCATGACAGCTTAATTTACGTAAGAGCCTTTGGTGAGGAACCTTGTCAAAGGCTTTCTGGAAATCTAAGTACACTATGTCCACCGGATCCCCTTGTCCACATGTTTGTTGACCCTTCAAAGAACTCTAATAGATTAGTAAGACACGATTTCCCTTTACAGAAACCATGTTGACTATTGCTCAAGAGTTTATGTTTTTCTATGTGTCTGACAATTTTATTCTTTACTATTGTTTCAACTAATTTGCCCGGTACCGACGTTAGACTTACCGGTCTGTAATTGCCGGGATCACCCCTAGAGCCCTTTTTAAATATTGGCGTTACATTATTGGGTACCGAAGCCGATTTAAAGGGCAGGTTACAAACCTTAGTTAATAGTTCCGCAACTTCACATTTGAGTTCTTTCAGAACTCTTGGGTGAATGCCATCTGGTCCCGGTGACTTGTTAATGTTGAGTTTATCAATTAATTCCAAAACCTCCTCTAGTGATACTTCAATCTGTGACAGTTCCTCAGATTTGTCACCTACAAAAGCCAGCTCAGGTTTGGGAATCTCCCTAACATCCTCAGCCGTGAAGACTGAAGCAAAGAATCCATTTAGTTTCTCCACAATGACTTTATCATCTTTAAGCGCTCCTTCTGTATTTTCATCGTCAAGGGGCCCCACTGGTTGTTTAGCAGGCTTCCTGCTTCTGATGTACTTAAAAAACATTTTGTTATTACCTTTGGAGTTTTTGGCTAGCCGTTCTTCAAACTCCTCTTTGGCTTTTCTTATTACACTCTTGCACTTAAGTTGGCAGTGTTTGTGCTCCTTTATATTTGCCTCACTAGGATTTGACTTCCACTTTTTAAAGGAAGTCTTTTTATCTCTCACTGCTTCTTTTACATGGTTGTTAAGCCACGGTGGCTCTTTTTTTAGTTCTTTTACTGTTTTTCTTAATTTGGGGTATACATTGAAGTTGGGCCTCTATTATGGTGTCTTTAAAAAGGGCCCACACGACTTGCAGGGATTTCACTTTAGTCACTGTACCTTTTAACTTTTGTCTAACTAACCCCCTCATTTTTGTATAATTCCCCCTTTTGAAATTAAAGGCCACAGTGTTGGGCAGTTGAGATGTTCTTCCCACCACAGGGATGTTGAATGCTATTGTATTATGGTCACTATTTCCAAGCGGTCCCGCTATAGTTACCTCTTGGACCAGCTCCTGCGCTCCACTCAGGATTAAATCTAGAGTCGCCTCTCCCCTGGTGGGTTCCTGTACCAGCTGCTCCATGAAGCAGTCATTTAAAGTATCGAGAAATTTTATCTCTGCATTTCTTCCTGAAGTGAAATGTTCCCAGTCAATATGGGGATAATTGAAATCCCCCACTATTATTTGGTTCTTAATTTTGATAGCCTCTCTAATTTCCCTTAGCATTTCATCATCACTATTACTGTCCTGGTCAGGTGGTCGATAATAGATCCCTACTGTTATATTTTTACTAGAGCATGAAATTTCTATCCATAGAGACTCTATGGAACCTGTGGATTCGCTTAAGATTTTAACTTCATTTGAATCTACACTTTCTTTAACATATAGTGCCACTCCTCCCCCGCACGGCCTGTTCTGTCCTTCCGGTATATTTTGTGCCCCGGAATGATTGTGTCCCATTGATTGCTCTCAGTCCACCAGGTTTCTGTGATGCCTATTATATCTATATCCTCCTTTATCACAAGGCACTCTAGTTCACCCATCTTATTATTTAGACTTCTGGCATTTGTGTACAAGCACTTTAAAAACTTGTCCCTGTTTATTAGCCTGCCTTTTTCTGATGTGCCAGATTCTTTTTTATGTGACTGTTTATCATCTGATCTGGCCCTTACATTATACTTCTCATTCCTCTGCTCCTGACTATAACCTGGAGATTCTCTATCATCAGACTCTCCCCTAAGAGAAGTCTGTGTCCGATCCACACGCTCCTCTGCAGCAGTCGGCTTTCCCCCATCTCCTAAATTAAAAACTGCTCTACAACCTTTTTAATGTTTAGTGCCAGCAGTCTGGTTCCACTTTGGTTTAGGTGGAGCCCATCTCTCCTGTATAGGCTCCTCCCATCCCAGAAGTTTCCCCAGTTCCTAATGAACGTGAACCCCTCCTCTCTACACCATCGTCTCATCCACGCATTGAGACTCTGAAGCTCTGCCTGCCTACCTGGCCCTGCGCGTGGAACTGGGAGCATTTCTGAAAATGCCACCATAGAGGACCTGGATTTCAGTCTCTTCCCTAGCAGCCTAAATTTGGCTTCCAGGACATCTCTCCTACCCTTCCCTATGTCATTGGTACCTACATGTACCACGACCACCGGCTCCTCCCCAGCACTACACATAAGTCTATCTAGATGCCTCGAGAGATCCGCAACCTTCGCACCAGGCAGGCAAGTCACCATACGGTTCTCCCGGTCATGACAGACCCAGCTATCTACATTTCTAATAATCGAATCTCCCATTACTAACACCTGCCTTTTCCTAGAAACTGGAGTTCCCTCCCCCGGAGAGGCAACCTCAGTGCGAGAGGCAACCCCAGCACCATCTGGAAGGAGGGTCCCAACTACGGGAAGGTTTCCCTCTGCTCCCATTGACTGCTCTACTTCCCTGGGCCCTTCTTCCTCCTCAACAGCACAGGAGCTGTCTAAGCGAAGGTGGGACAATTCTACAGTGTCCCGGAAAGCCTCATCAACATACCTCTCTGCCTCTCTCAGCTCCTCCAGTTCCGCCACCCTGGACTCCAAAGTCCGTACATGGTCTCTGAGGGCCAGGAGCTCCTTGCACCGACTGCACACATACGCCACCCGCCCACAGGGCAGGTAATCATACATGCGACAGTCAGTGCAATAAACTGGATAGCCCCCACTCTGCTGCTGGGCTTCTGCCTGCATTGTCTCCTAGTTAGTGAAAGGGTGGTTTACGGAAGTAGTTTTGGAATGTGGTTCGGTTTATAGGTTTTAGGGGGGGGCCACGGGGAAGGGGTTAGGGCTGGCAAGGGCTCCTCCTTCCCACTCCCCTTCTAAACTCCCTTGCGAAACTCCCTGTTAGCAGCCCCTGGTCGCTTGTGCGCGGCTTTATAAAGCCCTGGCCTGAGTGAATGCCCCGCCCACTGATTAAGGCTCAGCCAATTACCAGAGGCTTCGAGCTTTCAAACCTGCCTCCAACTGCCAGCCAGAGCACATGGTCCCCCAAAGAACCAACCAAACAAACAGACTGACAAACACAAGCTCAGCACACAGCAAGTAACCCCCAAACACAAACAAACACACACTACAGACAGTCACTTACCCCACAGATGCTGTATTAGCTCCTCCTTCACCTGGAGAACTCCCTTGCGAAACTCCCTGTTAGCAGCCCCTGTTCGCAGAAGCGAAGGAGAGTTAAGCCGATTGTTTTCTCAGGCCGAAAGGCTGCTGGAAACGTACAAGAACCCTGGGACGCGATCCTACTTCATCTCAGGTCTGCTTTGGGTTTCAAGAGAGTGAAAACTTAAGCCACAAGGATTGAGATCCCCAGTCATTGACTGGAGCCACCCTGAATATGGACATTGGACTGTAACCTATGGACTATTTCTAAAAAGGACTTTTGGCAACTACAAGCTCACCTCTGCTATGTATCTGGACCTCAAGAATTGAATTCAAGTCTGTATGTATATTGATCTTTTAACCAACTCTCTCTCTTTTCTTTTTTAATAAATTTTAGCTTAGTTAACAAGAATTGGCTATACATGTGTATTTGGGTAGAATCTAAGTTATAATTGGACCTGGGTATGTGGCTTATCCTTTGGGATTGGAAGAAACTTTTCTTTTATATGATGAGATAAGATTTTTAGTAATCATCATCATATCTGACAGGTGTGTCTGGACGGAGGCCTGAGTGTTTGAACTTCTAAGTAACCAGTGAGGTACTATAGAAGCTGTTTTGTGCTGACTTGGTAAATCTAAGTATTGGAATATTTACCAGTGTTTGGGGTTTGTCTGCCCCCTTTTGTTTGCAGTTCACCCTAATTGAGTGACCTCAGCAGGCTCCCACGGGCAGTACTGTCACAACGGGGCTTTGCTAACAGCCCAGCGGCACCTACATTCATCCCCAGCCCCATTAACTGAGCTCAGCCCCTCACTTCCCCAACAGAGCCTGCAGCAGGGAATGTGCTACAGACACACAGAGACACAGGGCCCAGACCTCATACGGATGTTTGAGACACCGGCCCAAAGCAGAGCCCCTGTTCCCAACCCCTACTCCCATAACACAGATCTGGGATTGGATCCAAACTGTGTGACTTGGGCCCAGACCTATAACAAATCTCACCCCGAGCCCCAGATCCAGAACCTCTGAATTCCGGGAGAATCCAGAATCAGAGCCCAGCCTGGATCCCAGCTCGGTGTCTCTGGTCTGTCAGTAACAGGGAGCCCTGGGGCTGAAACCTGATAATCCCCCACCCTCCAAAGGCAACAGCCCTCCCTGCTCTCTCTATCTCCAGGCTGAGCTAACACCCCATGAGCATCCTCCCCCAAGCCCAGCCCATCCTGACTCCATGTGCCTGGTGTGGGGAGCTGGGCCCAGTGACACACCAGGGGTTTGAATACAGCCAAATGCCAGGTCACAGCTCCCAGCAATGGACGCCAGCCAGACCTGCAGTCTGGAGCCTGGGCTGGGACAGCAGGGACCTGGGAAAGGATTTAGGGGCCCCAGGGGACAAGTAACTCGGCATGAGCTCCCAGGGCACCACTGCGGAACAGGGCTGATGTGCCCCATGGCTGTGTAACGAGGGGAGCAGGAGCAGGGAGGGGATTTCCCCCAGCGTGCGGCCTTGGTAACTCCGATCCTGGATCCTGCACCTGATTCTGGGGCCCCAGTTTAAAAGACTGTTGGAAAAGTGCAGCGGGTGCAGGGCAGAGCCAGAAAAACGCTGCGAGGGCTGGAGAAGAGGCCTCACAGGAGAGGTCGGGGGAGCTCCATGTATGGAGCTGGTCAGACAGCTGGGCTGGTCCCGATGTCTAAGCTTCTTCCAGGGGAGAAACCCCAGGTGCTGACGGGCTCCTCAGTGCCGCAGAACCAGACCCAAGGGTTGGACGCAGACTCTGGGCAAACTCAAGTGAGAAAGGAGGCAGCAGTTTCTCCTTGTACGGGGGATTAACTCCCAGCGCCAGCTCCCCAGGGAAGTGGGGGAGTCACAGCCAGGCCGGAGGCATTTCTGCCGGATGCTTTAGTCAAACACAAGTGACTGGGCTCAGTGCAGGGGAGCTGGGAGAAGTTCTCTGCTCTGAGCTATCGGGGGTCAGACTGGATGGGCAAATGGTCCCTCCTGGCCTTAAACTCTGTGAAGCTGTGACTGTAACCGCAGCCTGTGCCAACTGCTAGTCCCGGCCCATCCCCAGCACCGAGCACTGGCCCTGTGCTGGTTTGGGACAGTCCCACTCCCTCGAACATCCAACAGTGCAATCCTTTCTGCCACCAAAGGGCATTTGCTGACTCCCTGGGCCAGGGGCTGCTCTCGGTTCTGTTTCCTCCCAACCCCCTATGAGATAGCACAGGCGTCCCGGATACTCACCAGGCAGCAAGATGCACAGAGACAGGATCATTGTGGCAGTTGAGGGGAACTGCAAGGGACTGAAATGGTCCAGTGGTTTCAGCTCCAGATGGGGTTGGGTGGAGATAATCTGCAGTCACTCCCTGCTCCCACCTGCCCATTTTGCCCCTCAGGGCTCAGGGCAGAAGGATCCTCTCCCTGCTCAGAGTGTTGTGAGCCCAGATGCTGTTGCTGCTCTGAGTCTCTATCAGGGCCTTAAGTATCAGAGAGGTAGCCGTGTTAGTCTGGTTCTGTAGAAGCAGCAAAGAATCCTGTGGCACCTTATAGACTAACAGACGTTTTGCAGCATGAGCTTTCGTGGGTGAATGCCCACTTCGTCGGCTGCAAGAGTGGAAATTTCCAGGGGCAGGTAAATATAAGCAAGCAAGAAGCAAGCTAGAGATAACGAGGTTAGATCAATCAGGGAGGATGAGGCCCTGTTCCAGCAGCTGAGGTGTGAAAACCAAGGGAGGAGAAACTGGTTCTGTAATTGGCAAGCCATTCACAGTCTTTGTTTAGTCCTGAGCTGATGGTGTTAAATTTGCAGATGAACTGGAGCTCAGCAGTTTCTCTTTGAAGTCTGGTCCTAAAGTTTTTTGGCTGGAGGATGGCCACCTTAAAATCTGCTATTGTGTGGCCAGGGAGGTTGAAGTGTTCTCCTACAGGTTTTTGTATATTGCCATTCCTAATGTCTGATTTGTGTCCATTTATCCTTTTCCTTAGAGACTGTCCAGTTTGGCCGATGTACATAGCAGAGGGGCATTGCTGGCATATGATGGCATATATTACATTGGTGGATGTGCAGGTGAATGAACCGGTGATGGTGTGGCTGATCTGGTTAGGTCCTGTGATGGTGTTGCTGGTGTAGATATGTGGGCAGAGTTGGCATCGAGGTTTGTTGCATGGGTTGGTTCCTGAGCTAGAGTTACTATGGTGCGGTCAGGGCCTTATGGCTGAGGCAGCAGGGATGCCGCAGCCCCTCTCTGCTCTGCCCTGTCCTGTCCTCACATCTGATCGTCACCGCTCCCTGTTTCCTGTCCCATGAACCACCATGGCCACAGCGTCTTTATTTAGTGTCGGAAGCCTGAGAATCAAACACACATCAAATATGTTGCTAAACCCCCTATCCCAATTTAGTAATAGACGGCTCAGTCAAACTCATCCTGGTAAACACAGGCCTGGCCTGGATGGAGGTTTTATCATTAATCACACCTAGTGCATCCATAGATTGCACAGTGGAAGGAGGGAAACAGATGGGGAAACTGAGGCACAGGAAGATGATGATATCACTGGCCCAAGGTCACCCAGTAGGGCGGAGTCAGGAACTGGAGTCAGATCTGATTTCCAGGCCCGTGCTCTGTCCACTAGGCCAAACTGCCTCTCTTTACCCAAGGGGCCAGCGTGACAAAGGTATTTAGCAAAGCAGCCAGGTACCTAGTGGGATTCACTAGAGCTCCTAGGCAGGCTGGGCACCTGACTCTTATTGGCAGCTGATGAGAGTTAGGCACCTCACTCCCTTGCGCACTCACACTGTCAGTCACACAAGGCACCCGTCTCCATCGCTGGGCTCCTGAATCTGGCCCCAGGTGGTGACGGACCCACAGCAGGTGAGAAAGGGCAGCTTCTTCTCTGTGCAGAGTGGGGCCAGGCAGCCCCCAAACCACCTGCCCTCGTGTGTGAGCCGTGCCCTGCACGGGTGCTGGGAGGTCACTGCCAGGACAGCAGCTGTGGCTATGTGTCACCGGAGGAGCCCTTAGCTGTCACCTCAGGGCCACACTCTGCTGACTGTGGGAAGGTGGCGCTGTCCAGTCCCCAGGCATTAGGGGAGCTGGGCTCTGTCTCCCCTCTGCTCCCTCACGCGGGCCCTTGAGGCAGCCAATCCCCATTTATTCAGCCCCCCTTGGCGACAGGCTCTGAGCTGTAGGGCTGACAATGCTACGTCAGAGCTGAGCCCACAGCCCAGGGCTCCAGTGACTTGGGGCTATTCACCCAAAGCTCCCACCTCCCACAAACCCTCCCCATCACGTCCTTCCCCCTCTAACGCTGGGAACAGGCTAAGCCTTGGGGAGCCTGGGCCAGCTGATGCCAGACAAGTCCCAGTGAGAAACAAGCCCCAATTTCTAGTCAGGAGGGTGATTAACCCTGTGACAAACCATCCAGGGCAGGGGGGATTCTCCATTGCCTGACGGTGTCAGAGCCAGGCTGGAGGCCTTCCTGGGAGAGGCTTTGGTCCCACATGAGCTATTGGCTCAATGCAGGCGGCTGGGGGGAGTCTCTGGGCTGTCCATGTTAGATTGGCTGAGTGAATGTCTCTTCTGGCCCTGGAAGCAAACACACGGGGCTGTTTGTGTCCCAGTATGGGGAGAGCCTGGCTGGGATGGGCCCGAAAACACAGGGCAAGTGTCAGAGACACAGGCTGGGAAATAGGCTGCAGGGGGCTTCATTGATCTCAGAAAGTGTCCCAACCCCTGCTGGGCCTGGATCCTGAGCTGATTCCTGCCTCCCTCCCCTGGCCCAAACCCCCGGGCAGCCAGGGCAGAATTAGATACGTCCTGCTGGGGATATTGATGGAGCCAGATGCTGCAGGACTAGAGAGCAACTGGCTGCTGCTCAGTGACTCTCTGCACCCAGTCTGGCTGTTCCATGGAGCTGTGCAGAGAGGGAACCACAGGACAAGCCCACAGCACACTGAGCATCTGCAGTGTCCCTTGTGCAGACGCCTCTTCCCCAGCCCAGCAGTGAGCAGCCCAGCAGCCCAGCAGTGAGCAACCTGACCACGATCTAGCAGCCCAGCGGAATGGGAGTGAGTCACACACTGTGATATGAGATTGAAGAACCTCTCACACTGTGATATTTCTGGCCCAGACGGTGGCCGTGGTTTGCATGTGTAGTAGGAAGAGGGTCTGAAACATAAGCCTTTATATCAGAGGCCTGGTGTGAGGCTTGAGGCCTGAACTAAAGTACTGGTCAAGATTTGCTGATATAAACCAAAGAAGCTAAACCAGTGTTGGTGTCACTAGGCCTAAGTAAACCAAAGTGGTAACCAAAGGTCTTCCATGCTGTGAACTTTAACCAGCCTAAGATGCTAAGAGACAGCAAGCAAAATGTGTAACTGTCAGCTGTCTCAGCTTGCAGATGCAGGAGTTTGAAACAGCAAAAGCGGCGGGGAGGAGGGGGAGAGGGGGGAGAAAAATCTACATGTGCCTTGGCCGACAAGGCCAAAGATAAGCATGCGAATGGGAACTTTTCTAACACGCTGAGATGTAATGTTTAAAGTAACTGCTGTTGGGAAGGGAGGGGTGAGGGGGAAAACCAAACAAAAGGCTTACACAAACAAGGGGGGTATAAATGCTGGGACCCCGCCTGCGCGCGGGTGTGCAGGATTTGAGAATGCTTTTTCTCCCTGGCACCTTATTTGGGCTCAAATAAACGTGGTTTGCTTCTCCACCCTGGTGTGTTAATTAGTGTGACGCACACCGGGCAACGAACCCCTGCTGTTGCTCCGCCTCGGGCCCTTTGAGCCGGCAACACCAGGTTCTGCCTGCTTGCAAGCACAGAATCTGGCAAGAACATGGCTGATACTGCAGAAACAGATATTCCTAAATCATATTAGGCACAAGAATATATACACAAACAATTTCCAGAAAGGCGGTACCAGAACAGCTTGATACCAGCACATTCCCCACAGATAACAGGAACACACTGACCCATCTTAAAGATGAGAGCAGGATGACAACATGATGAAGAGAGATGTTTTGATCGAACCAACATGTACAAGGTAATGGGAGGCCCCTGGATACGTCAATGAGGCATCCCTAATACATCTGAGGGTGGCACCCTGATATGTCAGGAGTGATGCATAACTTGTTTGTATCTGTGTATAAAGATTGTGATGGGTTTGGTCACAGAGACCCCCTTGGGACTGTTACCTGAAGAGCTGAAACTACATCTGATGAAGTGGGTATTCACCCATGAAAGCTTATGCTTCAAGACGTCTGTTAGTCTATAAAGTGCCACAGGACTCTTTTGTCATTTTTTACAGATCCAGACTAACATGGCTACCCCTCTGAGGTTTAAGATGGATTCCAGTATCAGGTGACATGGTCACATGTCCTGTGAGACCCCAAGCCTCCATTCCTCCTGGCCTGACACACAAATGCAGGAAGGCTTGCAAGTAAACAGAGCCATTTACAATCAATTGTCCTAGTCCATGGGAGCCATCAAGATTCTAAACCACCATTAACGGCCCACATTTTGCATAATTACAACAGGACTTCAGAGTTATATTTCATATTTCTAGTTTCAGATACCAGAATGATACATAATACAAATAGGATGAACACACTCAATAGATTACAAGCTTTGTAATGATACCTTACAAGAGATCTTTTGCATGAAGCATATTCCAGTTACATTATATTCACACTTCTTAGCTTATTTCTATAAAACATATGGAGTGCAAGGTAACAAAGATGTATCTCAAAGGTGCTGTCTTTGTCTGGACTAGGGGATAGTGGAAAGTCCCACCACTAACTGAGCCGGTCCATTGTCATGAGCATACATGTGATAGCATAACTGTAGGCATTGATCCACGGATCTAGGACCATGCTTTGCTGACAATAAACCTGACCAAGTGCCTTCACATCTTGATGGATCTTGTGGTCATTGGGCAGTTCACTCGAGATCTGTTGTGCCAGCTGTCTGTGCAGAGCTGGGACGGCGTACGTGGGGAACACTCACATGCAGCCAAACATTTATTAGCGTCTAGCTCATACTGGTTTCGTTGTGTCCCGCTGGTTGTACCAGGAGAGGCTGGGTTTCAGCTGCAGTCCCTGGGAACACAGAACAGCCAGACTTGGGTGATCCCTCTCCAGCATCTGGCAAAACATCTGCCAGGTTGGGAGTGCCCGGAGCAGAGTGTGCCGGGCCTGACAGACAGACAGATGGGGCATATTTCCTGCCCCACCAGCTCCATGCACACAGACTGCATCTGGGGACATTTCCCTGTCTCTGCTCTCCCAGTTTCATCTCCTGCCCTGGTCTAGTGAAAGAGGCATCAGGGAACCAATCCCAGCTTATCAGAAATGAGGGCTTGGCTGAGCAGCAGGTGGGTGCAGGTAAGAGCAGCTGCCCTAGGGGCGCTGCAGGATGAAGGATGGGGGGTGATGGTTGGTGCCATTGGGGAGGGGGCCATAGACATTCTCTCTCTTTAGCTGTGGAAAGAGTTACTGGCTGGGGTTAGAACCTGACTGACAATTTTCCCAGTGGAAAATGTGGTTTGCCTGAAATCAGGATTTGCCAATGGCAGCTGGGATTGATCCTGCAGGAGAATTCCTGAGTGTGAGAAAGTGGGGGACACAAACCGCTGTCACCCCTTCTTCCTGAGACAGCTAGAAACCAGTAACCACAGTGTTGAAAAATCATTATCCCTTCACCTCTCCTCCCTCCACGGAGACATGGAGAGCCCAAGGGAACATCTCAAATGAGGATTATTCCTGAGAAAATTCTCCCAGGAAAATCCTCCTTTCCCGGCAGCTCTAACCACGCTAGTGCACAAACCTCATGTCACGGTTACGGGGCTGGCTGCTCCTCTGTGCCCTCTCTGGAGGACCCTAAGGCCTTCCCCCCTCTCACACAAGACCTGGCTACAGCCCCCTGTGGACTGGCCGTGCTGACTCCCAGCTGGTCTGACTGGACTCAGAACCTGCAGTTCTACCACCAGGAGCTGTGACCAGCCATGACTGCAGTGACCCAAACACCTTCTTACACAAAGTCTCGTTTAATCTCAAGAGCCGGAGCCAGGCGCAGCCAGAGAACAAGAGTAAAGGGGCTCCCTGCAAGCCTACCTCATCCCTAGACCATCTGGTCCCCGGTGTCTCTGCCTGTCCCCTCCCTGTCCTTCAGGGCGTCTCTCAGTGCAGCACGAGGTCTCTGTTCCCTCCTGTATCCCTGAGACTGGTTAACGGGTGAGGTGGCTCAGCAGGGGGCATGGATGGCTCTGTGGTGTCTCTTATCCCTTGCAATGTTTGGCAGGAGGTTTAGGGGGCAAACAACCCCTGCTCAACTTAACCCCTTGTGTTCATGCAGTGACCTCGGCACAACAGTCAGATAAACAGCAAAGTTCAGAGGTTATTACAGGGAAGCTCTAATCCTGTCACACCTAGTGATTCTCATTTGTTCCCGTAAGATCCACCTGCCTCCCCACCCATGGCAACCAGTGTCCTGTCTGTGCCAGGAAGTCAACTGCCAGCTGCTGCCAACATAGAAACGGCTGGTTTGGGTGCGGACTACACCAGAAGAAAGGAGTTTTCACACTGTAATACCTCCCTGGAGTTCACCTCCACCAGCTACAGGGACGTGAAATGCCCATGGCACCGAGGTGGCCTTGTCCCCAATAGGATCTGACAAGGAGAACACTGCCTGGCCCAGCAAGCTCATCACACACACACCTTTTACCTAGTGCAGACCAAGCGTCTGTGCTTGGCGCTGCCCAGGGCTCCCTGTGCCCCGTTCATTGCTGGGGCCCATCATGACCTGCAATAAATCAAAAGCCAGGCCTTAAGGTTTAAATGCAGCACACTGAGCAGTAAAGCCAGACACAGCGCATTGGGGTCACACTTTACATCTCCACCCCACAGCCATAGGCTAGAAATTGACTTTTTTATTGGTTGTAAATCAAAGCTGAGATTCTCCCACACTCCCAGGATTCCAGGAGCTGGGACTTTAAGGGAAACAGCAAATACCATGATACTTGGCAACACTGCTCTGGCAGCCTGTTCCCCATCTGCACCTCAGCCCCTTCACTACAATTTCCAACAGGATCTGAACTTCCCCACGTCCTTGTTCCAGGAGAAGCTTCTGCAGCATCATCCATCATCCTTGGTGCCCCAGTCTTGCTCCAAGGGGAGGTTAGTGGGGCAGAGTGCTGCTCAGGGTGAGGCTATCACAATTCAGTCTGATACAAGGAAGGACCAATCCTGTCACCCACTTGCACGGCCTGATGCTGGCAGGAGCAGTGTGTGTGTATCTGCAATGGAAGTGAGTCAATGCCACTGTGAGACCCTTTTCCTCTGCCTCCACCAACTGGTGTGTATTGAATTGCCTACATTTATCAGTCAAGTTAACACAGTTCCCTCCAATTAACACATTCTGATTTAACTGAGGGTTGGGTCAAAGCGTTATCATGAATCGCTGCTGTTTTCCTTTGAGAGGAAACTTCTGATGTGTCGCCATTTCCCCACGTTCCCTGTGCAGAGAGGTTCTTTCCCAGGTGTCAGTGTTTGGGTCTGATTCCCGCATTGCAGTCCTGGATCTGGTATTCATGGAATGAGAGAGTCAGCTCCAGAGACCCCTCTGGAGTCAAGTTCTGAGCGCATTTCTTTCCAGACTTTGGGGGTTTAGTATTTCATAGAGTCATAGCCTCATAGAAGATTAGGGTTGAAAGACACCTCAGGAGGTCATCTAGTAAAACCCCCTGCTCAAAGGAGGACCAACACCAACTAAATCATCTCATCCAGGGCTTTGTCAAACCTAATCTTAAAGACCTCTATGGATAGAGATTCTACCACCTCTCTAGGTAACCCATTCCAGTGCTTCACTACCCTCCTAGTGAAAGAATGTTTCCTAATTTCCATCCTAGACCGCTCACACTGCAACTTGAGACCATTGCTCTTTGTTCTGTCATCTGCCACCATTGAGAACAGCTGAGCTCCATCCTCTTTGGAACCCCCTTTCAGATAGTTGA
This sequence comes from Mauremys reevesii, assembly GCF_016161935.1. NCBI lineage: Eukaryota > Metazoa > Chordata > Testudines > Geoemydidae > Mauremys > Mauremys reevesii. The sequence continues at coordinate 15,187,348 of NC_052644.1, forward strand.
GGGCTGCTATCAAATCCCCCCCTCACTCTTCTCTTCTGCAGACTAAACAAGCCCAGTTCCCTCAGCCTCTCCTCATAAGTCATGTGCCCAGCCCCCTAATCACTTTCATTGCCCTGTGCTGGACTCTCTCCAATTTGTCCACATCCTTTCTCTAGTGGAGGGCACAAAACTGCACACAATACTCCAGATGTGGCTTCACCAGTGCTGAATAGAGGGGAATAATCACTTCCTTTGATCTTCTGGTAATGCTCCCACAACATGGGCACACTGCTGACTTATGTCCAGCTTCTCATCCACCGTAATCCCCAGGTTCTTTTCTGCAGAACTGCTGCTTAGCCAGTTGGTCCCCAGCCTGTAACAGTGAATGGGATTCTTCTGTCCTAAGTGCAGGACACTGCACCTGTCCTTGTTGAACCTCATCAGATTTCGTTTGGCCCAATCCTCCAATTTGTCTAGGTCACTCTGGACTCTATCCTTACCCTCCAGAGTATCTACCTCTCCCCCCAGCTTAGTGTCATCTGCAAACTTGCTGAGGGTGCAATCCATCCCATCATCCAGATCAGTAATAATGATGTTGAACAAAATCAGTCCAGGACCAACCCCTGGGGCACTCTGCTTGATATTGGCTGCCAACTAGACATCGAGCCATTGATCACTGCCTGTTGAGCCTGATGATCTAGCCAGCTTTCTATCCATTTTATAGTCCATTCATCCAATCCATACTTTTTTAACTAGCTGGCAAGAATACTGTGGGAGACAGTATAAAAAACTTTGCTAAAATCAAGATATATCATGTCCACTTCTTTCTTCGTATCCACAGAGCCAGTTATCTCATCATAGAAAGCAATCAGGTTGGACATGTATGACTTGCCCTTTGTGAATCCATGTTGACTGTTCCTGATCAACTTCGTCTCCTCCATGTGCTTCATAATGGTTTCCTTGAGGGCCTGCTCCTTGATTTTTCCAGGGACTGAGCTGAGGCTGACCAGTTTGTAGTTCCCTGCATTCTCCTTCTTCCCTTTTTTAAAGATAGGCACTACATTTGCCTTTTTCCAATCATCCAGGACCTCTCCCGATCACCACAAGTTTTCAAAGATAATGGCCAATGGCTCTGCAATCACATCAGCCAACTCCCTCAGCACCCTCAGATGTATTAGATCTAGACCCATGGACCTGTGCGTGTCCAGCTTTTCTAAATAGATCTTAACCTGTTCTTTCACCACTGAGGGCTGCTCACCTCCTCCCCATACTGTGTTGTCCAGGACAGCAGTGTGGGAGCTGACCTTGTCTGTGAAGACCGAGCCCAAAGAAGCATTGAGTACTTCAGCTTTTTCCACATCATCTGTCACTAGGTTGCCTCCCCCATTCATTAAGGGTCCCACACTTTCCCTGACCTTTTTCTGTAGAAACCCTTCTTGTTACCCTTCACATCCCTTGCTAGCTGCAACTCCAGTTGTGTTTTGTCCATCCTGATTACATCCCTGCATACTTGAGAATATTTCTTTTCCCCCTTCTGTTTGCCAGGCTCCTGCTCTGTTTTATCCCTCTTCTCTTCAGGATGGGGAAGTGGTTTTGGATATTTTTTATCTCAGATGTCCCTATGCTGTTTCCTTTCACATCCCCATCTGTGGGAGCAGGATGATGTCCATGTTTCTCATGTAGCAGATGGCCCTGTGTTGTTTCCTGCCCCTTTGCCATAATTGGGGGAAGGGGGCTGTGCTGGGGATGTAGGATCTTGTCACACAGTGTTTCACTCACTGCAGGGTGGTGCCCCTTTCTGGCAATTTTGGGGATTAGCTCCATCTCATTCAGCACCTGCTTTCTACCATTGCTGCTCTCTTCCCACTCACGGAGTTTCAGTACAGCCATTTTGGGACTTGGCCCTCCAGCCAGGTCACTCTGTGATTTCCCCTTTTGGGGGAGTCTCTCAGAGTCACTCTCCACCAGCAGCATCAGGCAGGCCTCACACCTGCTGCTCTGAGCCGTGACTCCTGCAGTGACTCAGTCATTCTGTTCACTGCCCCACGCTGCCACTCCGCAGTGGTAGGTAGGGGAACCCAGGCCTGCCCTCTACTCTGGGTTCCAGTCCAGAGCCCCACAGTGAGCAGTTAAGGTCTGTGTCTACACTAACCTTACTGCTATTGCCCCTGGACTCCTTCCTACCATGCTGCTTCCCTGCCTTCTCCCTTACCTCAGGGACAGGGACTGCAGGCTTCCGCCCTGCTGCTCTCTTACACTTGCCAGATTTATAGAATCCCCATCTGTCCCCCACACCATGGGTGAATTTCTTCCTAATTAGCTCCCTCCGCAGAGACTAAATTTCCCCCCTTCACAACTTAATTGGCTGATTGGGCTGCGCCCAGTTCAGCTCTTACAGGGCCAGTGTGGAGAGCACACCCCATCACAGATCTCTCCATCTAGCAGCCGCAATAATCCCTAATTTCCAGCAGAAATCACAGTTGCTGGGGGGCAGATGCTGAGGAGTTTCCCCTGGTCCCTCCCCACAGCGTGACCAAGGCTGAGGAACAGGAACAATGTTTCAGAACCCTCCACTGGAATCTCCAGGAAAAGGGCCATTGAACTGACACTATAAAATGAGAGACACCCCCCCCCCCTTTTAGATCCAGATAGACTGTCCACGTCTCACCCCAGGTCTTGATCACAGTATCAAGCACTCTGGGGTGATACCACCCCTCCGATCTCCCCAGAGCCCAGCACCCCCCTTCAGGGGGTCTCTCCAGTCTCTCCTATTTCTCAGTCTCATTCAGCACCCTCAGGTCTCGGTCCAGGCTGTCCCCTACCTCCACCTCCCAATACCACATACAAACCCTGCCCTCTCCTCCATGATCCGTCCTGGACACAAACCCCTCCCTCCCCACAGTGATCAGAGCCCCAGAGGGGGCAGCTGGCCCTGGGGATGGGGGGTTGTGCTGGACTGTTCTGCCATCTGCAGACACGATGAGTTCAGGGTGTTTGCAACTCAGATCCAGGGTGATAGGAACTGGGGAGAAAAACCAAAACAACCCCATTAAATGTGAGCCTGAGTGTGGTCTCTTGCTCATCTCCACATTCTAGGAAATGGCCCAGATCAGGGCCGCCCAGAGGGGAAGGGCAAGTGGGGCAATTTGCCCCAGGCCCCGGAGGGGCCCCCACGAGAGTTTTTTGGGGCCCCTAGAGCAGGGTCCTTCACTCGCTCCGGGGGCCCCGGAAAACTCTCATGGGGTCTGGGCCCCTTGGAGCTTTTTCTGTTTCGGGTCATTGTCAGCAATTCGGCGGCGGGGGGTCCTTCTGCCCCACGGCAGAAGGACCCCCCGCCGCCGAATTACCACCGAAGCGGGACCTGCTGCCGAAGTGCCGGGTCTTCGGCAGTAATTTGGCGGCGGGGGGCTCCCGCCGCGGGTCTTCGAGGCACTTCGGTGGCAGGTCCTGGAGAAGAAGGACCCCCTGCATCAAATTACCGCCGAAGCGGAAGCCCCCCACCGCCGAAGACCCCAGGCCCCCTGAATCCTCTGGGCGGCCCTGGCCCAGAAGGCCCTGCACTCCAGCAGTCATCTATAGAAAGCGGCTCCTCCCCTTCTCCTGCATCAGAGCAATGTGATCAGCACTGGATTGTCAAAGGCCAGGTGATATGCATATAGGTTTGCCGTCCAACAACAGGGAGTCAGCATAGCCACAGAGCTATTTGAGGTGAAATTATTTTTTACTGAAATAGTTATTCCAGTGCATTTCCTAGAGTGGATGCAGTTAGGATAATCCTTAGTTCTTATCAGTAGATCACAAAGTGCTTTACAAAGGAGGTCAGTGTTATTATTCCTATTGTACAGATGGAGAAACTGAGGCACAGGGAGGACCATGGCAGAGCTGGGAATAGAACAAGAAGCTTCTACATGCCAGGCCAGTGCTCTTTTCACTAGACAACACTGCCTCCCCTTATCTGTGCCTTTTGATAATATGGCTTGATCCCTTTCCAATCAGGGAATAACTGTACCAGTAGACCTGTGCCCATACTAGGGAGTGGGGTCACTTTAACTATACTAAGACAAACTGATAGAGAGAGCAGTACAAATTAGCAGAATAAATCTCAGAACTGATCTCAGGAAAACCCTAACTGTAAGAACAATAGGACAATGGAACAGACTGCCTAGCTCCTTCACTGGAGGCTTTTGACAAGAGGCTGGAGCCATCTGTCTAGGATAGTTTAGACACAACAAATCCTGCATCTTGGAAGGAGGTTAGACTAGATGACCCTTCTGGTTCCTTCTAACCCTGTGGTGCTATGATTCATAGATGTTAAGACCAAAAGGAGCCATTATTACCAGCTAGTCTGACCTCAGCAGTGCAAGTAGGGTGGTCCAGTCCAGTATGCCGCACCAGACAGATATTTACAGCTGGTACAGCATACCAGAAATAGAAGCAGCAGAATATGGGGCAGCTGGGCAGCCTCACTGTGACAGCTCCGCAGGCACAGCTGTGCAGTCCCAGCCTTTCCATGCAGGGTCTCCCCCCCGCCCCCCCCCCCGACAGAAGACAGGGCTGGGGGTGGTACAGGAACAGCTCCAGAGGAGCTACGTGCATGGGGCAACCTGGTAGCCCCACCTTCTGCTCCTTTCCCCTCTACAGTTCCCTGGAGAGAACCGCAGCAGAAACAGGAGCAGAAACCCCAGCCCCGCTCCCTGCCCCCTTCCATGAAGCTGTGGCTCCTCCGGCTCCCAGCAGCAGCCATGCTGCAGGACAGGGCTGGGGAAGGGGTTGGGGTTGGGGGTGGTACAGCTGCTGGAGGAGCTGCCGGTGTTCTGCTCCTTTCCCCGCTGCAGTTCCCAGGAGAGCTCTGAACCACGGGGCTCTCCTGGGAACTGCAGCGGGGAAAGGAGCAGAACGTGGGGCTACCAGGTGACACAAATAGCTCCCTGGCAGAATTTTGTTACATACCATCCACAGCCCGCCCCCACACCAGTCCTGTCCTCCGGCAGGGCTGGCTGCTGTACTACAGATGGAGGAGACCCTGTGTGGAAGGAGTGGGGTAGTACAGCCATGTAGGATGAACTGTGGGTGTGGGACTGCCCAGCAACCCCATATTCTGCTTCTTCAGCTCAGTGGGAGGAGGACAGATTTCTCCCCTCCCCAGGTAAGGGGTGGGGGTGGATCATGGGGAGGGGACAGGGAGACCATGGGGGCCCTGGGGTGGGGGCTGGGAGGAGTCACATGGAGGGTCACATGATGGGGTCATGTGCCCCCCGTGGACCTCTCCACTTTACAGGTAAGAAATTGATTGCACCTGCACCACTGTCTGACCTCCTGTATAATCCAGGCCAGAGACCCTTCCCTACTGATCTCTGCATCCAGCCCAGAACTTCCAGCTAGAGTGGCTCTTATAGAAAGAGACACACAGTTTGGGTTGAAAATTTCCAAGTGATGGAGAATCCACCACATCCCTAGGGCAGTACTTTCAATGGTTAATTCCCCTCAATGTTAAAATCTGCACTTTATTTCATGTCTAAATTTGTCCATCTTCAACTTCCAGCCATCAGATTTTGTTCTGTCTTTGTCTAGATTAAAGACCTATCGACTGCCAGAAATCTCCTCCCTGTGTAGGTACTTACACACTATGATCAACTCACCTTTTAACCTTCTCTTGGAAAAACTCTATAACTTCAGCTCCTACGATTCTGACTGTGAGGCAGATTTCCATATCTCTAATCATTCTTATAGCTATTTATTGAGCACTTTCCAGTGTGCCAACATCTTGTTTGAAATTGTGGACACCAGAACAGGGCACAGTATCCCGTAGTGGTCTGGCTAAACCATACACCGTGGTCTGGCTAACAGCATATTGCCCTCCTTGCCTATTTCTCTTGTTAGTTTTTCTCATTTATACATACAAAGGTTGTGTTCGCCATCTTAGTTCCAGCATCACTCTAGGAACTTATATTCAGCTGTTTTTTTGCCAAGATCTTTAAATCCTTTTCAGAGTCACTGCTTTCCAAGACACACTTTCCCATCCTGTAAGTGTGACCTACACTCTTTGTTCCCAGGTATGTGACCTTTCATATGACCATGTTGAAATGCATATTTTTAGAGTGAGCTCACCTTACCAAGTGATCCAGGTTAGTCTGTAGTACAGACCTGTCCTTGTCATTTTTTACCATTCCACCAGTGTTTGCATCATTTGCAAATTCTACCAGCAATGATTTTATATTTCCTTCCAACTCACTGATAAAGCTATTGAATAGCACTGGCTCAGAACAGATCCCTGTGCAAATAAACTAGAAACCTCCCCATAGTAGTATGATATCCCATTACAATTACTTTGAGATCTATTAGTTAGACAGTTTTTAATCCACTTAATGTGGGCTACATTTATTTTGTATAGTGCTAATTTTTGTTATTAGAGGTTCATGCATGACTAAAGCCATGTCTACGCTAGCACTTATGTCAGCAAAACTTTTGTTGCTCGGGGGTGTGAAAAAAGACACCTCTGAGCGATATAAGTTTTGCTGGCATAAGTGCTCATGTGCACAGCACTATGTCAGTGGGAGATGTTCTCCCACTGACATAGGTAACGCTGCTCATTGAGCTGGATTTATGATGTTGACGGGAGAGCTCTCTCCTCTTGGAATAACGTGGCTACACAATTCAAGGCTGCTATTGTTGGCAGAGTGTGAGCTGATGACTAGATGAACTACTAGGTCTGACAGTTAATACATTATCTAACACCACACATCCCTCTAGCACAGAGCAGGCCTGTGTGTTCAGCCTCCTGTGCTGGGTTAACACATGTTTTAACACAACATACTGTTCCCTGGAAACAAGGCTAGAAAGGGTCTGAGCCCAGCTAGGCTCAGCTACACCTGATTGCCAGATTGAGAGCTCTTTGGGACAGGGACGGTCTCTCACAGTCTGTATGTGCAGAACCCAGCACAGTGGGGTCTTGATCTTGGTCTGGGTCTGTGCATCTCCCAGTACAGTGTGGCCTAATCTCAGGAGGGGTTTCTGCAGCAGACAGCGCAATGTGAACCTTGATGTCAGCTGGGGGCTCCAGATGCTATTGTAATACACACAATAATAATAATTAATAACAAAAACCAGAGAGGCATCTCCCATTTAGATCTCTGAGCCAAATGGCACCCCACCACCACCACACACACACACACACACATACACACAAACCCCTTCACCTGGGTCATCAGCGGAGCAGGGTGGGGCAAGGCTGTGAAGCCCTTTTGAAGAGGCACCAAATCACCCGTGTTCCCCATCACACCCTCCAGGGAAAGACCACTAGGAACCCCAGCTGGCCACACCCTGCAGTGAGGCCGAGCAGTGATTCACACCCACCATCGGGGTTTGCCCAGCACTGATGGGAGGTGGGAACTGCCCCTGGCAGGAGGGACATGCTCACAGGGGGCAGGAGTGTGGGCATCCCTGAGAGCAAAGTAAAGGGTGTAATAATGGGGAGAAAGATGCCATGCAGCAAACCAGAAGCCTGGGTCCCGGCTCTGCACAGAGCTCCCAGGGAACTGAACTGAAGTGGTGGGGCAGAGCGAGAAACGGATCCTGGAGCTGTGTGTGAACTCTGACCCAGGGAAAGTGACAGCACCAGAGCATCTGTCACACATTAACTTGGAAGGGCAGCAAAGAATCCTGTGGCACCTTATAGGCTAACAGACGTTTTGGAGCATGAGCTTTCGTGGGTGAATACCCACTTTGTCGGATGCATGTATTCACCCATGAAAGCTCATGCTCCAAAATGTCTGTTAGTCTATAAGTTGCCACAGGATTCTTTGCTGCTTTTACAGATCCAGACTAACATGGCTACCCCTCTGATCAGGGCCGGCTCCAGACCCCAGCACGCCAAGCACGCGCGTGGGGCGGCATTTTCCCTGGAGGGCGGCAGGCGGGTCCAGCGGACCGTCTGCAGGCATGACTGAGGATGGTTCGCTGGTCCCGCGGCTCGGGTGGACCTCCCGCAGGCATGACTGCGGAGGGTGCGCTCGTCACGCGGCTCCAGTGGACCTCCCGCAGGCATCACTGTGGACGGTTCGCTGGTCCCGCGGCTTGGATGGACCTCCCGCAGGCATGACTGCGGATGCTCCACCGGAGCCGCCGGACCAGCGAACCCTCCGCAGCTGCGGGAGGTTCACTGGAGCAGCGGGACCAGCGGACCCTCCGCAGTCTTGCCTGCGGGAGGTCTACCCGAGCAGTGGGACCAGCACCTCCCGCAGGCATGACTGCTTGGGGCGGCCAAATTCCTAGAGCCGCCCCTGCCTCTGATACTTAACTTGGAAGAGATATTATATGGCCAGGACCCAGGGCAGATGTTTGGTTATCTGTGGAGAAATGGGGAGCAGTGAGGAGTTTATCCTTCCATTCCTGGGGGAGCCCCATTGCAGGTCCGCACTGAGAGCTGTTACACACTCCCCTTGATCCACTCTCCACTCTCAGCCTATCTTAGGGTGCCACGGTGCCTGGTTTTCAACTGGAAAGTCCAGTCAAAAGGGAGACCTGATATTGTCCGGTAAGATCTACTGACTCGACACCAAAAGTCCGGTTGCTGTGGATGGGGGTTGTGCCAGGTCATCACCCACGACAGCATCTACTCAGCTGGGGCTGCCTCTTACCTGCATCAGGCGGCTGCAGCTCCCAGCCCTGGCTCCACAGACGAGTCCCTTCCTACCCTTTTGGGCGGGCAGCGGTGGAGTTGTAGAGGGAAAGAACACAGAGCAATGGGGGGAGGGGGGAAGAAGCACGAACTGTGGGTGGGGCCTCTGAAGAAGAGGTGGGACAGTGTCGGGGCTTCAAGGGGAAGGTGGTGTGGGGGAGTTCTGGCACTCCTGCTGGTTTTTGAAATATTACAAAGTTGGCAACGCTGGGGGCAGGAGGGGCACAAGGACAAGGAGGATGTTAGAGCCGACACTGGAGGGGCTAGGCACTGGATACAGACCCTTGGCTGTTGGCTGCTAAGCTTCTTGGGGCAGCAAGTGTCCTTCACTGAATGGGCTGCATGGGCAGGCCAAGGTGTTGATCTTGCCCTAGACAGCCCTCAATGGCCAGTGGCTGGCCTCACTGAGGGGTCACATCTCTGCCAGACGTACTGCCCCAGCTAGGCTGGAATCAGAGCTTCCATCCGAGAGATGGCACAGATCCACCTTTCATTTACCTCCTGTTCCACTGATAGCCCCATTGACAGCTGTGACCCATTTTTCTTCCCAGGCGCTTTCCCTGCCTCCATCCTCTACCTGAGCTAGACGTCATCCACCCAGCTGAGGGCCTCCATGCGGCTCCAGAGCTCAACAATCTCTCTCCAGGAATTACTCCTATGGGTACGAGATCAAGGACACTGACAGCCTGGTGACCAGATCCCATCTCAGCTGTGCTCAGCAACTCACCGTCACGGGAATGGGGGGCAGTTAACAGATGATTAAAAACCACACACACCCCTGAAAATCCAAATGCTAAAATTCTTCAATTTTCAAAATCTGAAACAAAAAATATCTAACAAAACATCTTTGTCCAAAATTTGTCACAGGGAACCACCCTACCCCGCCTTTACCCCAACTCAACTCAGCTGGCCCAGCACCCAGGCACATGCAGGATGGGGACATCATAGAAATGTCAGAGTGGAAGGGACCTCAAGAAGTCATCAAGTCCAGCCCCTGGCAGTGAAGCAGAACCAAGTAATCCTAGACCATCCCTGACAGGGATTTGTCCAACCTGTTCTTAATAACCTCTGACAATGGGGATTCCACAACCTTCCTAGGATTAACAACCTCCAGTGATTAACGTCCCTTATTATTAGAAGTTTTTCCAAACATCTAACCTAAATTTCCCTTGCTGCAGATTAAACCCATTACTTCTTGTTCTACCATCAGTGGACATGGAGAATCAATGATCCCCATCCTCTTTATGGGCCTGGAGTAGGGCCGTGGTCTGGCTCTGGTCTCTTATGTATTTATTGCCTAGGTAGTGACTCCAGAACTGGTGGTATCAGGGGTAACACCCCCCCCTCTCCCCAAGGTAAATGATTCTGAAGCATTTCTTTATTCATGGGACTCTATCTGGGGAAAGGCGAGTCCTGGGCTGGACAACCCACAGTCTGAGCGTGATCACCAGGACAATGGACATAGAGGAAACACACAGTAGGATGACACAGTCGCCAATGCAGCGCTCTCTCTCTCTGCAGCTCTCCCAGGCTTTAACCAGCATTGCTGAGCTGAGCTGCATCTTTGCAGGGCAGGAAAACGGCTCTTTCAAAGGGGGAATCCCAAACCCTTCTGGTGGGCAAGAGTTTCATCTGGAGTTCACGGACCTCCTCTGCTAAACCGGCAGTCAGTGAATTATTTCCTCCCTCTGCACTCACTGTATTTGTTCCTGTTCTGTCAGGAAGCACCAGACACATCATCACATCTGGTCTCACAAGTTCTTCCTCCCAATTTAAATCAGTGATTTATGCTTTGTTCTCCAGCCCTGGAACAGAGGTGTCACAATCAGCATGGGCAAAACCCTCTTTCAGGACTTTAAGACCAGCAGCAGTGCCCCATTCCCAGGCAGCAACCGAGCCTCAGGAACTGACTTTAGCAGAGCCCCAACCTTGCTGTTTGACTCAGCTCTCCGCAAAGCATCTGCATCAGCAAACCAACACCTACACAACATGTCTGCAAAGGCTGTGTGCGCCTCTCACACAGCAAGGAAAAGATGGTGTCAGATTTTGTGTAACAGCGCCATTTAGTGACTCCTGACAGAACGATACTAATGATATCTGTGCCTCAAGAGCTGGTGCAAAAATAACATTTCTGTTCCATGAGAAATTCTAACCTTTCACATTTTGTTTCCATCCTGAATTAGTACAAAGAGTCATGGATTCCGAAACATTGAAGTGCTTTATTGAAAGGTTTTTATTTTGAGGAAGCAGCATTTTCTGATGAAAAACTCTTCCATTGGGTATTTGTAGACCAGTTTTGCATATGTCTCTGCATGCCATACTGATCTGTGGCCCCAACCCAGGAAACTTCTGAAAATGTGCTTAAGTCCAGTCCTATTCAGACCGGCATGTATGTAGGTGCTTAACTTTGAGCACCTGCTAAAGTCCCATTGATGGAACTAAAATGGCTGTTTGAAGTTAAGTTTGAACATAGGTGGGGTCCTGAATCGTGATGCTTCCCTGAAGCAGGACAGTTCCCACAGGAATGTTTTCTGCCTTGAGGAGTTTGCATTTGGAGCCGGGGGAAAAGCTACAAAAAAAAAAAAAAAAGAAAGAAAACTATTTCATTCAAAACTTATTATGGAATCTGTTTATGTTTTCTTGAAAAAATATTCATGAAACTCAAAAATTTTCATTTGGTCTTATTTTCATTTAACAGTTTACTTTATTTTGGGTTTTCAGAACAAAATGAAACAAAACTGTCAATTCAAAACAAAACAAAATATTGTCTTTCATTTCAAAATGATTTTTGTGGAAAGACTAAGAAGGTCCCTGCATGTGCACTGTTCAGGGAAAACATTTTGATTTCAGTTAAATTGTCTTTGGATTGAAAAAATATTGGGTCCAAAAATGGTGGAAAAACTTCAACTGACTTTACTCACAAAGAACAGCCATTAACATTGCCCTGCAGATAACCATGGGGTGAACTCCCTGGGTAGGTTCATGAGGACATTAGTGGTCATTTACCATAGGACTCAGGCAACTCCAGTGAGTGGGGATTGTGATGGGTTGGGTTACAGAAACTCCCTCAAGACTGTGACTAGATGTGCTGGGATACCACTGGGAACAAACCCCTCTGCCAGAGAAGGCTTCCCTCCACTCCCGTCTTGCTGAGTTAGACACTCCAGTTAGCTACAGCATAAACCAAGAGGTTGGGCCACACACCCCTGCAGTTCACTGAAACTGAGATCCACCCAGCTCAGGCTTCTTAGTTAACAGAAACTTTTCCGGCACCCAGTATTCAGTTTTTTTGGGAGCCTAAATCCTAAATTCTCTACTCAGACACTATGCCACCAGCGCTCCCAGCTATCTCCGTGACACCACTGATTTTCTGAGGAAACTACAATGCATTGGTGACCTTCCAGAAAACACCATCCTTGCCACCATGGATGTAGACGCTCTCTACACAAACATCTCACACACAGATGGAATACAAGCTGTCAGGAACAGTATCCCTGATGATGCCACAGCACAACTGGCTGCTGAGCTCTGTGCTTTTATCCTCACACACAACTATTTCAAATTTGATGACAATATATATCTCCAGATCAGTGGCACCACTAAGGGCACCCGCATGGCCCCACAATATGCCAATATTTTTATGGCCGACCTGGAACAACGCTTCCTCAGCTCCTGTCCACTCACGCCCCTTCTCTATCTACACTACATTGATGACATCTTCATCATCTGGACCCATGGGAAGGAGATTCTGGAAAAAATCCACCGCAATTTCAACAGCTTCCACCCCACCATCAACCTCAGCCTGGATCAATCTACACGAGAGGTCCACTTCCTAGACACCATGGTGCAAATAAGTGATGATCACATTAACACCACCCTATACTGAAAACCTACCGACCGCTATGCCTTCCTTCGTGCCTCCAGCTTCCATCCCGGGCACACCACAAGATCCATTGTCTACAGCCAAGCACTGAGGTACAACCGCATCTGCTCTAACCCCTCAGACAGAGACCAACACCTACAAAATCTCCACCAAGCATTCTCAAAACTACAGTACCTGCACGAGGAAATAAGGAAACAGATCAACAGAGCCAGACGTGTACCCAGAAGCCTCCTACTGCAAGACAAACCCAAGAAAGAAACCAACAGGACTCCACTGGCCATCACATACAGTCCCCAGCTAAAACCCCTCCAATGCATCATCAGGGATCTACAACCCATACTGGACAATGATCCCACACTTTCACAGGCCTTGGGTGGCAGGCCAGTCCTCGCCCACAGACAACCTGCCATCCTGAAGCATATTCTCACCAGTAACTGCACACCGCACCATAGTAACTCTAGCTCAAGAACCAATCCATGCAACAAACCTCGATGCCAACTCTGCCCACATATCTACACCAGTGACACCATCGTAGGACCTAACCAGATCAGCCACACCATCACCGGTTCATTCACCTGCACGTCCACCAATGTAATATACGCCATCATATGCCAGCAATGCCCCTCTGCTATGTACATCGGCCAAACTGGACAGTCTCTACGGAAAAAGATAAATGGACACAAATCAGATATTAGGAATGGCAATATACAAAAACCTGTAGGAGAACACGTCAACCTCCCTGGCCACACAATAGCAGATCTTAAGGTGGCCATCCTGCAGCAAAAAACTTCAGGACCAGACTTCAAAGAGAAACTGCTGAGCTTCAGTTCATCTGCAAATTTGACACCATCAGCTCAGGATTAAACAAAGACTGTGAATGGCTTGCCAACTACAGAACCAGTTTCTCCTCCCTTGGTTTTCACACCTCAACTGCTAGAACAGGGCCTCATCCTCCCTGATTGAACTAACCTCGTTATCTCTAGCTTGCTTCTTGCTTGCATATATATACCTGCCCCTGGAAATTTCCACTACTTGCATCCAACGAAGTGGGTATTCACCCACGAAAGCTCATACTCCAAAATGTCTGTTAGTCTATAAGGTGCCACAGGATTCTTTGCTGCTTTTACAGATCCAGACTAACACGGCTACCCCTCTGATACTTAAATCCCAAATGAATCCATTTTACTCTATAGAAAGCTTATACACGGTAAACTCATGAATTGTCCGCTCTCTATAACACTGATAGAGAGATATGCATAGCAGTTTGCTCTGCCAGGTATTAATCACTTACTCTGGGTTAATTAATAAGCAAAAGTGATTTTTAAGTATAAAAAGTAGGATTTACGTGGTTTCATTATTAACAGACAGAACAAGCTAAGTTACCATGCAAAATAAAACAAAATATGCAAGTCTAAGCCTAATACATTAGGAAACTGCATACAGGTAAATCTCACCCTCTGAGATGTTCCAATAAGCTTCTTTCACAGTCTAGATTCCTTCCTAGTCTGGGACCAATCCTTTTTAGACCAATGTTGTGGTTTATGGCCTGCGTCCAGCAATCACTCACACCCCTGTAGTAACAGTCCTTTGTCCCAGTTTCTTTCAGGCATTTCTTTGGGGTGGAGAGGGCATCTCTTGAGCCAGCTGAAGACCAAATGGAGAGGTTTCCCGGGCCTTTTATATTCTCTCTCTTGTGGGCGGAAACCCCTTTATTCTTCTGTGCAAAATCACAGCAACAAGATGGAGTTTGTAGCCATCTGGGCAAGTCACATGTCCATGAATGATTCAGCTTTTTGCGGGCCAGCACCATTGTTTACATACTTTGAACATTCTCAGGAAAGCTCAGATGTGGGTTGTCATCTCCCAAAGTCCACGGTCAGTTAAGTGTTTCTTGATTGGGAACTTACTCAGAATAGTCCTTTCTCAAGAAGCTGACCAAATGCTTCACTGATGCTACTTTGAATCAAACACATTGAGATACAAGTACATAGCCAATATTCATAACTTCAAATACAAAAAAAGATACACACATACAAACAGAATAATCATAACCAGCAAATTACAACCTTTCTATAGACACCTTACTTGACCTCATTTGTACAAGATTTGGTGCAACTATAGGACCTTGGTTGCAACAATGATCTATACCGTTACAGTTCATGTCAATAATGTCACAGGGGAATTACAATCCCTGCCGTCGTGGTTCTGGCTGTGGTGCTTTATCTGCTGGGAAAGAAAGGTGGGTAAGACAGTGAGGCCAAGCCATGTTAGCAAATGTACAGACAGACGTGGCAGAGACACCCCCTGTACCCAGTGTGTCTGGGATTGGAGGAGAGAGATGATCAAAGACACAGTGAAATTGATCATTTCTTTTTGGGAGGCTGGCTGGGGAGAAAGATCAAAGGGATGATGAAAGGGATTCTAATAGTGATTAATTATTTCTATTACAGTAGCACCCTGGAGCCCCAGTCAGGGATCAGGACTCCACTGTGCCAGGTGCTGCGCAGATCAATAATGAAGGGGACAGCCCCTGTACTACAGATGGTCACAATCTAGAACTAAACCAGGGGCATGTGTATGGATGGAATATCGACACACAGATCACTAATGCTGCAGTTCAGGAAGGCATCCCCTAGTCAGGAAGGGCCCTTACACCTGTGCCCGTGTGTAAGTGCTTTCCTGAATCCAGACCTAGCAACTCTGAAAATAGAGCTCTGGACACAGCTTTGCCCTGCCAACCTTTCCTCACACAGCGTCCCCAGCCCCAAGCTTTCACCGCACTCGAGTCACCCCAACAATCTCGAGACTGGCTTAAAACTCACGGGATTTCCAACAAGTCACTAGTGTGAGTTATTTGTATTTGCCTAGAGGATTTGATCTTTGTGGGGTCTCTCAGGTCACATTTTCAGGCTTTTCTCTCTAAATACAAGGGTTATAAATTTACATTTTTTAAAATGTAAACTGAGATTCTCACTGAACCCCCTGACTATCAGACCTGGGGCTTTATGTAGAACATCAAATGCCATGAGACTGGCAGTTAAATTGTCAAACTTGGCCACAATATTGGAGCTGGTGGAGGAGAGCGCTGGGCTGGGCCATGGGGATAGGGCTCAATATGATGAGGAACTGGGGACGTGTCTCTCAGTTTCTGTCTGTTTCTCTCTGCCCATGAGGAAGTGTCCACATCTCTGACCACACTGTTTCTCTGCCTTCCAATAGTGTTTCTACCAAGGGATCAAAGGTAGGAGGAGATTATTCCCTCTCCTGTCTCGTTTCCATTCTGGGTCCCTTCTCTCTGCCTCATGGAAGGGCCAGCAGTAGCTCCAGCATCATAGTGGAGCTCAGCTCTCCTGTGGCATGGGGTTTCAGTCTGGTTGTTCTGGAGGAGTTTTTGAAAAGGCCAGGGAAGGATCAGCTTCCTTTTCAGGATGGGATCTGGGGGTTATGAGGAGATGCTTTAAGGAAGATGTTTGCTAAAGCAGCTTGTTCCCATAAAATTCATCGTCAGCAGAGTGAGCGCATTCGAAAATGGTCCCTAAGTGTTTGAAGAATGAAAGTGACCCTGTTTTACACTCAGGGGGTAGCGGGGCTGGTCAGCCACAAAGCGACACCAACCAAGCCAGCCAGTTCCCTAGAACTGTGTCTGTTCTTCTGGGGCAGGGCTGGGAGTGGCCAGGCCTGGCTGGGAACCAAGGGTCTCCAGTCCATCCAGGTATAGTGGGTAACACCCAACGTTACCTCCATCAGCTGTAACTAGTTCAGTGCCAGGATCGGCGTGTCCACACACAGTCTCACCCCAAACCACTCACAGCAGGTTCTCTAACAGCAGCTGTGATTTCGGTGCAGATCTGTGCATGGGGTTGCCATAGCACTTGCCCACCCACCACACACAGAGACCCTGCAGGAACTCCCCACATGGTGTCTAAGCGTCTCTCCCCTCCCCCCTTGACTTCCCAGTCACCTTCTGCAGCCCGCCAAGCCAGTTGCTGCCCTTCTGAGGGCCACGGGGCCCATATGGTCGTTCTAAGCCCTGCCTGGCCCATGTCGGCCTCATGGCCCTGCAGCTCAGAGCAGATGCATCAGCTGCATGTTACCCTGAGATGGACTCCAGCAAATCTACAGAACCCCGGCCCAGACAGGCATGATAGGAGGTGGAGACAGCATTGGGCTGGGGGTGGGGCAGAGGGAGCCAGGTGGGAGTCCATGGGGTGACCAGCTGGACAGAGAGAGGAAAAGGTGCATGGGGACACTTGAAGCAGTTTCCAGGCTCTGCCAGTGTCCAGCCCAGCCTGGGTTCCCAGTGCAGTGACTCTTCCAATAAAACTGGTGGGGGTAAGGCCCCCACCCCAACTACCAGTGGTGTATGTTCCCTGTCAGCCTCCTGTGCGCCCCAACTGTAGGGCTCTGTAGCTGCCTCTCCCCAAATATTCCCTCCCTCCCTCTTCCTCCTCCCATATGACCAGTCTCTCCCCACAGACACCCCCACCCTGCCCTCCTTGGACATGGAAACTGGTTAGCAGACTGGGCCAGAAGAAGGGTCTGAAGCTTCATTTCCACACAGTGCAAAGACATTAAAGTCAAGCCTTAACAATGAATGTTTAACCTTTCTACACTGTGAGGAGACAAGGGCCAAAAATTATTTGGGTTAAAAAATTTCAAATAAAAACATTTGTTCAGAAAATGTTTGGTTTTTCTGACAAAAAAAAATCAAAGTGAAACAAAACAAAATGTCAATTTGAAACAAAACAAAATGTCAATTTGAAAGAAAACAAAATTAACATTTTGTTTCTTTAAGATATTTTTTATTGAAAATTTCATTAACATCCAACAGTTTTGGCTAAACATTAGAAATGGTTTAAACTATTGTGAAAATAATTTCTGTTGAAAAAATATCAACCAGTTCTAACTTTGTGAAAACAACCATTTTCTCTTCAACTTTTGTCCTGAGATGTCAGGGATTTTCAGTTCCCCGCAAGCTCAACTCCATGCTGACCTAGTGAGATTTTGTGTGGTTGGTTTCTTGGTCATTTTGCTGAAGTAGAACAGGATGTTCAAGTCTCAACTTTATTAGACTTTCCTTCCATAAATGGTGAAGCTGCAACGTTCCCTGATTATCCACATATACGGGGACTGTTACCCTCTTACTAACATTCAGTGGGGGTGTTTTGGTTGGCTAGCTCCCAGCACTAAAAGATTGGTGAGCGGCCAATGCTCCAGGAGAGTCTCAGCCTCAGAGCCTGGCTAATCAGGGAGTCAGGAGGGCAGGGGGGTCCCGTCCTCTGTGTGAGCTGGAATTGCCCTGGTCAGACAGAGTGGGGCCAAGCTAAGGAGAAAGCAGGGGCCCAAGCTAAGCTGGAGAGCAGAGCCATGCCAAATCCAGAGGGACCAGAGAAGCAGCCCCGGAAGCAGGTCAGAGCTGGGAGCAGAATCACAGAAGCAGCCCAGGGAGACCAGATCCTGTGCTGGGAGCAAAGCTGCAGCCACTGAGCCAGGTATGGTGAGCAACTGGGGCCAGCCAAGGGGGAACCCTGGGCAAAGGGCCCAGCACAGAAAGACACCCTACAAGGAACAGAGTTAACTGCCCTGACATTCCAGAGACACTGTTTGTGATGTTCCCTGCCACAGAGGAGCGTGATGTGTTTTCCTTTAACCTTTCCCATTTTTCATTATTCTTTTTTTTAATTAATTGTTAATAAACAGCTTGTATTTGCTTTAAATTGTATGAAATGATCAGTGGGTCAGAGAGGTGCCCAGTGCAGAGTGGGGACACCCTAGCCCCCGTCCTAGGTGACCATAGCAAGGTGGGGGGTTGAGCCCCACCCAGGAATCCTGGGCCCACCCTTGTTCGGGTTATGAGGACTCTGCCAGACAGGAGAGTGGAAGGGCAGTCCTCGAGGGCAGGGAGGCTTCTGGGTAAAGGAAGTGGGAGTGAGGACTCAGATTCTTTTGCTAACCTACTTTACCGGGGTAGTGCAGAAGCCAGGAAAGTTCCTCACAATAGTGAGACCATTCCCCCGCTTACACACAGATAGGGTTTGCTGCTTTTCCACTGAGCGTGAGCGAATGGAGATGTAGAGTCCTAACAGAAGAACCAGCCATGGGAAGAAATCTACTCACAGCTGGATCTCTGAAAACAGACTCAGTGCCACCCAGGTGATACAGAAAGAGCACATGGCATCAATGATACCACTCGTTCTTATTAGTTCCCACCAACAACCCTTGTGAAGATCAAATTCAATATAAGAGATTTTGGAGAGTACTGGGGTCACCATCACATGAGTGAGAAATGTGGGTGTTGAAGGTAAATGTCTTAATTGGTGGGGAATGGACAGATCCCAGATCAGACAGTCTGGCCAAGAGTTAGCAGAACAACCTGCCTGTGATCAAAATGAATGAGGAGAAAGAATTCTCAGTGTCCCAGGGATCGTGCATTTGAGTTCCTGAGGTTCCTTTGTCCCACCCTTTGTCTGTAATTCCCAATCCTGCATTGCCCTGGCTTAGGGGACTGAGTCAAAATGTTATCACTTCCTGTCCTTCATGGAAAGGGCACATCCTGGGGAAAGCTCCCACTGGAAAGTGTTTGTCATAAACAGATAGTTAAGGGTTAAGGTCTCTTTTACCTGTAAAGGGTTAACATGCAGTACCTGTGACCACCTGACCAGAGGACCAATCAGGAACAAGAGATTTTCAAATCTCTGTGGAGGGAAGCCTTTGTCTTTTCTTTGTTAAAGAGTTCTCTTTTTGGATCTAAGAGAGGCAGTCATGTCTCCAAGTTCTCCTGGAGTAGTTTCTACTATCTAATAGTGAGTATTAATTAGAAAGGCGGATTAGTCTTGTAATTTGATTTCTACATTTGCAATTGTGTGTTTGCTAAAGGAAATGCTTTATTCCTGTTTGCTGTTACTTTGCTTTTACTGAGGGTATGGCTACACTGGCGATTTGCAGCGCTGGAAAGCCTCCACCAGCGCTGCAATTAGTAAGTGGCCACACCTGCAAGGCACTTCCAGCGCTGCAACTCCCTGGCTGCAGCGCTGGCCGTACACCCCTCTCGGCATGGGGAATAAGGATTCCAGCGCTGGTGCTGCAGCGCTGGTCATCAAGTGTGGCCACACACCAGCGCTGTGATTGGCCTCCAGGGTATAAGGATGTATCCCAGAATGCCTGTTCAGCCACTCTGCTCATCAGGTCAGACTCTACTTCCCTGGCCTCAGGTGACCCGCCCTTTAAATGCCCCGGGAATTTTAAAAATCCCCTTCCTGTTTGCTCAGCCAGGTATGGAATGCAATCAGTGAATCTTTACAGGTGACCATGCCTCCACGTGGCAAACGAGCCCCAGCCTGGAGCAATGGCGAGCTGATGGACCTCATCAGTGTTTGGGGGGAGGAATCTGTTCAGGCACAGCTGCGCTCTAGCCGTAAGAATTATGATACCTTTGCCCAGGTATCGAGAGCCATGCTGGAAAGGGGCCATGAACGTGACGCGCTGCAGTGCAGGGTAAAAGTAAAGGAGCTCCGGAGTGCCTATTGCAAAGGACGTGAGGGGAACCGCAGATCCGGCAGTGCCCCCACGACCTGCCGGTTTTACAAGGAGCTGGATGCGATTTATGGGGGTGACCCCTCTGTAAATCCAAGGACCACGATGGACAGTTCAGAGCCGGTAGAGGAGGGGGAGGGGGAGGCAGACAGTGAGGCTACTGTGGTGGGGGAAGACACCCCGGAGGAGGCATGCAGTCAGGAGCTCTTCTCAAGCCAGGAGGAAGCTAGCCAGTCGCAGCCCCTGGAACTTGGTGCAGAAGAATCACAGGAGCAGGTCCCAGGTAAGCAGCTTTTATTGCAATGCAAAGGTTTTGGGAGAGTAGGGGGGATGGTATGGCTGCATGCCTGCATGCCTAGACATGGAATATCCCATTGATGTGGTCTATCACGTCGCAGTAATCTGCCTCTGTAATCTCTTCAAAAGTTTCTGCAAGAGCATAGGCAATTCGCGTGACCAAGTTTAAAGGGAGAGCCATTGTGGTCCCTGTCCCATTCAGGCTAACGCGTCCACGTCACTGTTCCAGGAGGGGTGGGGGAACCATGCTTGCACAGAGGCACGCTGCATAAGGACCCGGGCGGAATCCGCATTGTTGTAGGAGACCCTCCCTTGCTTCTTTGGTAACCCGCAGAAGGGAGATATCTTCAAGTATTAACTCCTGTGGGAAATGGAGGGAGTGTTTCAGTGCTGGTTTCCCCAACTGCATAGCGCGGCAGGCAGGAACCCCAGGAACCCCAGGGTTAACAAAGCCCCGAAACAGGCAGCCTAGCCATGAAGCAAGAAGCACCCTGCTCGAGCAGACCGCGGAAGGAAACCCCAGGGTTAATTCCTGAGGGACATGGCACTGCTGCGTTTAACAAAGCCCCGAAACAGGCAGCCTAGCCATGAAGCAAGAAGCACCCTGCTCGAGCAGACCGCGGAAGGAAACCCCAGGGTTAATTCCTGAGGGACATGGCACTGCTGCGTTTAACAAAGCCCTGAAACAAGCAGCCTAGCCATGAAGCAAGGAGCACCCTGCTCGAGCAGACCGCGGAAGGAAACCCCAGGGTTAATTCCTGAGGGACATGGCACTGCTGCGTTTAACAAAGCCCCAAAACAGGCAGCCTAGCCATGAAGCAAGAAGCACCCTGCTCGAGCAGACCGCGGAAGGAAACCCCAGGGTTAATTCCTGAGGGACATGGCACTGCTGCGTTTAACAGAAAGCCCCGAAGCAGGCAGCCTAGCCATGAAGCAAGAAGCACCCTGCTCGAGCAGACCGCAGAAGGAAACCCCAGGGTTAATTACCATTACCATTTCTGGGAGGCTGTGAATTCTCTAGCAGTTGCTGAAATGTGTGAGGAATGCTTGTGAGACTTTAAAATAACTTCAGATTATACACAATGCAGGCTCTCTTAAAATGTATCATTTGCTGTATTTTTACAGTGACCTTGAGTAGTCCTGGGCCGGTCTTATCAGTGACTGAAAGAAAGCTTCAAAACCTGAGGAGGAAACCTAACAAAAGCAAAGAAGAATTGGTGAAGGCAGTTATGAACCAGTGTGCAACAGAGAATAAAAATGCGCAGGAATGGAGAGAAAAGATGCATCACTGGAGGCAAACAGAAAGCAGGAGAAAGGCGTTGACGCTGAAGAAAACCACGAGGCAGCTTATAAACCTAATTGCGCGCCAAACAGACTGTATGCAGTCACTGGTAGCAATGCAGGCAGAGCACTACCGTGCCAAGCCCCCACCCTCCCAAACCTCTTTCCCCTATGCACCAATGTCAGCTCCAAGTCCCGTTCCCCAGCATCCAGGTTCTTACCTACACCATCACCAGCTGCCCCCGACACCTGTACGGTCACCTATGAGCCCAGAGAACTACGACCCTTACCCTCTGCACTCAACCCCCATCACCATGCAACAGTACAATCCTGAGGTGCACAGCACTCCTGGCAGTACATATGCAAAACTATGAATGTACAGTTCAACAACCAACCCCCCTGCCCGTGTACTTCCTTTTTTTTAAATAAATGATTTATTTGATTATGAATCAGTTTTTATTATTGCATAAAGTGAAAGATAACAAACCCCAATGAAAACACAGGTAACAAACATCAAGGAAAACACAGGCACTTAAAAGCACTGTAACCAGTGCACGTCACTCCTGGTCAAGGCAAAAAAAATTACTGTTGGCTTTCAGCCTCAAATTTCTCCCTCAAGGCATCCCTAATCCTTGTTGCCCTGTGATGGGCATCTCTAGTAGCCCTGCTGTCTGGCTGTGCAAATTCAGCCTCCAGGACTTGCACCTCGTTGGTCCATGCCTGGCTGAATGTTTCACCCTTCCCTTCACAAATATTATGGAGGGTACAGCACGCGGATATAACCGCAGGGATGCTGCTTTCCCCCAAGTCTAGCTTCCCATAAAGCGCCTGCCAGCGCCCCTTTAAACGGCCAAAAGCACACTCCACAGTCATTCGGCATCGGCTCAGCCTGTAGTTGAAACGGTCCTGGCTCCTGTCCAGCTTCCCTGTATAGGGTTTCATGAGCCAAGGCATTAATGGGTAAGCGGGGTCCCCAAGGATCACAATGGGCATTTCAACGTCCCTTACTGTGATCTTTCGGTCTGGGAAAAATGTACCTTCCTGCATCTTCCTGAACAGGCCACTGTTCCGAAAGATGCGTGCATCATGCACTTTTCCAGGCCAGCCTGTGTAAATATCAATGAAACGCCCACGGTGATCCACAAGCGCCTGGAGAACCATAGAGAAATATCCCTTGCGATTAATGTACTCGTAGGCTAGGTGGGGTGGTGCCAGAATAGGAATATGCGTCCCATCTATTGCCCCTCCACAGTTAGGGAAACCCATTTCTGAAAAGCCATCCACAATGTCCTGCACGTTCCCCACAGTCACGGTTCTCCTTAGCAGGATGTGATTAATGGCCCTGCAAACTTGCATCAACACGATTCCAACGGTCGACTTTCCCACCCCAAACTGGTTCCCGACCGACCGGTAGCTGTCTGGAGTTGCCAGCTTCCAGATTGCAATAGCCACCCGCTTTTCCACCATCAGGGCAGCTCTCAATCTTGTGTCCTTGCGCCGCAGGGTGGGGGCGAGCTCAGCACACAGTCCCATGAAAGTGGCTTTTCTCATACGAAAGTTCTGCAGCCACTGCTCGTCATCCCAGACTTCCATGACAATGTGATCCCACCACTCACTGCTTGTCTCACGAGCCCAAAAGTGGCGTTCCACGGTGCTGAGCATTTCCGTTACCACCACAAGCAATTTCATGTCACCCGCTTTAGGCAAATCCATATCATCATCGGACTCCTCACTGTCACTTTGGAGCTGAAGGAGGAATAGCTCAACTGCCAAACGTGATGTGCTGGCGACAGTCAGCAGCAAATTCCTCAGCAGCTCAGGCTCCATTTCACAGCGTGCTGAACTCACAATGGCAAGAAACGTGGATGGCGAAACTGTGACTGCTGGGAAGTGAAGCGATGCACCACGGGGCGTTGGAACAGGAAGCGGAATGATCCACACACTTCCTTCCCCTTCCCACAATACTCAGCGCCAAAACGGCGCCAAAACGGGATGAGGTACTCTGTGGGATAGCTGCCCACAATGCACCTCTCAGTACAGCGCTGGAAATGCTGCCAATGTGGCCACACTGCAGCGCTGGTAGCTGTCAGTGTGGCCACACTGCAGCGCTGGCCCTGCACAGCTGGATGACCAGCGCTGCAAACTACCAGCGCTGCAAACCGTAAGTGTAGCCATACCCTGAGAAAGAAAGGGGGCGGGGGAATTCTCTCCAGGGTTACAGGTTAAACTTTGTGTATTGTTCTATCTTGGTTACAGAGACAGTTACTTTGCTTTTTATTCTTTAATAAATTCTTTTCTTTTCTATTAAGGACTTGGTTGGTCTTTCCTTGGGTGGATTCTCAGGGAAAGAGGAGGAGGGAGGTATCCCTCTGTAGTTAGATCGCGGTGTCTCTCCTAGGAAAAGGGAGGGGGGAGGAAGCAGAGGGGAATGGTTTATTTCTCCTGGGTGTAAGAACTCCATGGATTTGGGGCTCTTGGAATCCCCTAGGATTTTGGGGAAGGACTGTGTCTCAATCCACGTTTCCTGATTGAGTGGTGGCAGCTTTTACTAGATCTAAACTAGGATTTTAGTTTAGAGGGAAACCAAGGCAGGTCCCCACATTGGAACCCAACAGCTCCAAGTGGGGGTGAGACCTATGACACATCTGAGGTTCCTTTGTCCCACCCTTTGTCTGTAATTCCCAATCCTTCATTGCCCTGGCTTAGGGGACTGAGTCAAAATGTTATCACTTCCTGTCCTTCATGGAAAGGGCACATCCTGGGGAAAGCTTCCACTGGAAAGTGTTTCACCCTCTTCCCTGGGAGCTGGCTCTGCCAGGTGTTGACCAGTCCTTCCTGCCCTGTGCAAACATGGACCAGGATGTGACAACACAGCAATAAGTCCCAACGGACTGGCTTGGCGGACAATTGATGCTCACCCATTGGCTGTATTGTGAGGCCCAAGGCTGAAGGCTGAGATACGTACGTGTGAGCTATTTTTATCTCAGGGTGTGTGAGGTTGGAAGTATAAATAGAGAAAACTCTTGTTTAAAAGCCCCCTGAATGTCTTAGGTGTTTGGATGCCCTGAGGAGCGTCACATTCCAGAGGCAGATTTAGCCCCCTGAGAATCACAGGCACACACAACCTTTGTGCCACTCAGAGTCTGGCGTGCTAAATTTCCATTTTTATTAAATAATTGAAAATTAACCCCAAGGATCATTACATCTTAGACCTGGTTGGAAAATAGGGGTTTTCATGTGGAACATTTAGATAAAAATGAATTTCTTTTAGCTTTTCTCAAAACTTCCAGTGGGAAATTTTAACTTTTTAGTGAAATATCAAAAATCAAAATACTTAAGTTGGAAAATAAAATATTTTCATTCAAGTTGGTCCAAGAGTGTCTCATGGGAGCTGTAGTTCAGGTGCCTCATGCTCTTGGTCTCTTTGAACTTGGCTCTCTGGCTCTCCCATGATGCGCCACATTCTCCCCTCATGGAGGATAGGTTCATCAATGGCTATTAGCCAGGATGGGCAGGGCTGGTGTCCCTAGCCTTTGTTTGCCAGAAGCTGGGAATAGGTGACAGGGGATGGATCACTTGATGATTACCTGTTCTGTTCATTCCCTCTGGGGCATCTCGCATTGGCCACTGTCAGAAGACAGGATACTGGGCTAGATGGACCTACTATAGCCGTTCTTATGTTTTCTTGGTGATGGGAACTAGTACATCATGAGAGTCCCTTATTGCAGTGCATCATGGGAGATGAAGCCCAGCCATCCAGCCCAGATTGCAGAGGAGAATATGAGCATGAGGGAACTGTACTACAAGTCCCATGCGGCACCATGGTGATATTTTGAATCAGAATATTTCTGGCTTTAGCCAAAATATTTCAGTTTTGGGGCATTTGTTTTTTAAACAAAATGCTGAAATTTTCTGCTGAAAGCCAACTCTGTTTGTGACAAAATAGCTCTGTGGAAAACCCAGACAGACAGTTTCCACTGAACATCTTCAACAGCCGCATTAAATTCTTCTGCTTCGGTATCCCTTAGCGACCCTGATCAGGCTCCATTGTGCTCAGTGCTGCCCACGGGGGAGCCCTGCCCTCGCTGGGGGAGAGGTGGGAGCCGTGGGGTTATAATCCGTGCTCAGCAAGGTGCCTTCCCTTAAAGACATTTACACCCAGCGACAATCAAGGGCGGCTCTAGGTATTTTGCTGCCCCAAGCATGGCAGGCAGGCTGCTTTCGGTGGCTTGCCTGCAGGAGGTCCCCGGTCCCAGGGATTCGGCGGCACACCTGCGGGAGGTCCGCTGAAGCCACGGGACCAGTGGACCCTCCACAGGCATGCTGCTGAAGGCAACCTGCCTGCCCCTCTCGCGGCGACCAGCAGAGCGCTCCCTGTGGCTTGCCACCCCAGGCACGCGCTTGGCGTGCTGGTGCCTGGAGCCGCCCCTGGTGACAATGTGTAACTGTCATTCTCTTCCCAGATGTCTCAGTGAATTGACTGGGAAGCTCCAGGGTGAGTCTCAGCTTTTATTAATGACAAAGTGAAGTGATAGAAAAGAGCGATTCGTTTGCCTGTTCCAGCTTGGCAGCGACCCATGGGCTTGGGACATGGATTTACTCAGGATTCCCAGAGTTCAGGTTGTGTCTGTTACCCTGGTCTCACTGCTGCTGCCCCAGATCTCCACCCAGGAGCAGGTAGCTGCCTCCCAAATTTGCTGTTAGATTGGCCAGTCAGGCCCTGCCCGCCACAGACACAAAGATACACATCCAGGCAAGCGGAAAACGTCCTTCCCAAACTCCACACTGCAGCAATAGGGGATAATCCCCCATGGCCTGAAAATCTATCCAGCTACAGAGGCACTTTCCCCACCAACCTCTGAACTCAAACAGACAACCAAGGCAGAGATGTTCAAAGTTCCCATTAAAACTCCTGGGAATTGGGCATTCAAATTCCACAGGCAGGTTTGAAAACCTCCTCCTTATGCTAATTATCTTTCAAACTCCAGCTGAGATTGACAATGAACAATGAATAACCCTGGATTTTTTTTCCTTCTCATGGTAAGCTGTATTGGAGTAGTTTGGGTCACTGAACTTCTGTCCTTTTTTATTTTTATTTTTATCGGTAACATTTTATTGAGTGTTTAAAGCAGTGTCACAAAGGGAAGAGATGTGCGCTGCTATCATGGAGGGCTAACTGGTCTCTTTGGAGTTAACGTTGAAGTTAGCATCCCGTTATCAGCCTGATTTTCACCCCTCCCTCCCTACAAAACCAATCCAGCAAATATGAATTTCTCATTGTCATGCCTTGTCACCAAGGAGATCTTGTCCTGAAAGCTTCAGGCAAAGAACTCAGGTGACCTCAGAGAGTTGGATTCTCATTCACTTTCTAGACATTTTCCTAGTATTACTTTGGCTGCTCGTATACTAAGAAATGCTGATTTAGAATAGTAGAATCATAGAATATTTTTACCCATGAAAGCTTATGCCCAAATAAATCTGTTAGTCTTTAAGGTGCCACCGGACTCGCTGTTTTTGTGGATACAGACTAGAATCATAGAATCATAGAATTCAAGATCAGAAGGGACCATTATGATTATCTAGTCTGACCTCCTGCAAGATGCAGGCCACATAAGCCGATCCACCCACTCCTGAACTAATTCTCTCCCTTGACTCTGCTGTTGAATGCTCCAAATCGTGATTTAGAGACTTCAAGTAGCAGATAATCCACCAGCAAGCGACCCCTGCCCCATGCTTCGGAGGAAGGCGAAAAACCTCGAGGGCCACTGCCAATCTACCCTGGAGGAAAATTCCTTCCCGACCCCAAATATGGCAAAATTCCTTCCCGACCCCAAATATGGCAATCAGCTGAACCCCGAGCATGCGGGCAAGACTCTCCAGCCAGACCCTCTGGAAAGGGCTAACAATATCCCAACATTGACCCTTTGTACTAATTACCAGTGTGGCACGTTATTGACTTATTGACTAAACCCATTATCTTATCATACCATCCCCTCCATAAACTTAGCCAGCTTAATCTTAAAGTCATGGAGGTCCTTCGCCCCCACTGTTTCCCTCGGTAGGCTGTTACAGAGTCGCACTCCTCTGATGGTTAGAAACCTTCGTCTAATTTCAAGCCTAAATTTCCTAACTGACAATTTATATCCATTTGTCCTCGTGTCCACATTAGCACTGAGCTGAAATAATTCCTCTCCTTCCCTGGTATTTATCCCTCTGATATATTTAAAGAGAGCAATCATATCTCCTCTTGTCCTTCTTTTGGTTAAGGAAAACAAACCGAGCTCCTCAAGTCTCCTTTCATACGACAGGCCTTCCATTCCTCGGATTATTCTAGTGGCCCTTCTTTGTACCCGTTCCAGTTTTAATTCATCCTTCTTAAACATGGGAGACCAAAACTGCACACAATACTCCAAATGAGGTCTCACCAACGCCTTATATAACAGGACTAGCACCTCCTTATCTCTACTAGAAATACCTCGCCTAATGCATCCCAAGACCGCATTAGCTTTTTTAACGGCCACATCACATTGCTTACTCATAGTCATCCTATGATCAACCAGGACTCCTAGGTCCTTCTCCTCCTCCGTTACTTCCAACTGGTGCGTCCCCAGCTTATAACTAAAATTCTTGTTAGTCATCCCTAAATGCATAACCTTACACTTCTCATTATTGAATTTCATCCTGTTACTAATACTCCAGTTTACAAGGTCGTCCAAATCTCCCTGGAGGATATCCCGGTCCTTTTCCGAATTGGCAATACCTCCCAACTTGGTGTCATCCGCAAACTTTATCAGCCCACTCCTACTTTTGGTTCCAAGGTCAGTGATAAATAGATTAAATAAAATCGGACCCAAAACCGAACCTTGAGGAACTCCACTGGTAACCCCCTCCAACCCGACAGATCACCCTTCAATACGACCCTCTGCAGTCTCCCCTTTAACCAGCTCCTTATCCACCTCTGGATTTTCATTTCTATCCCCATCTTTTCCAATTTAACCAGTAATTCCTCATGCGGTACCGTATCAAACACCTTACTGAAATCAAGATATATTAGGTCCACCGCATTTCCCTTGTCTAAAAAATCTGTTACTTTCTCAAAGAAGGAGATCAGGTTGGTTTGACACGATCTACCTTTCGTAAAACCATGCTGTAATTTGTCCCAGTTGCCATCGGCTTCAAGGTCAGTAACCACTCTCTCCTTTATAATTTTTTCCATGACTTTGCATACTACAGATGTTAAACTAACAGGCCTGTAGTTACCCGGGTCACTTTTTTTCCCCTTCTTGAATATAGGAACTATATTAGCTAATCTCCAGTCGAACGGTACAATCCCCGAGTTTAGAGATTTATTAAAAATCATCGCTAACGGGCTTGCAATTTCACTCGCCAATTCCCTAATACGATTACCCCCTGATACTACCATTGGAAGAGACCTCAGGAGGTCAACTAGTCTAATCCCCTGCTCAAAGCAGGACCAACACCAATTAAATCATCCCAGCCAAGGATTTGTGAAGCCTGACCTAAAAAACCTCTAAGGAAGGAGATTCCACCACATCCCTAGGTAACCCATTCCAGTGCTTCACCACCCTCCTAGTGAAATAGGGTTTTATAATATCCAACCTAGACCTTCCCCACTGTAACTTGAGACCATTCCTTGTTCTGTATCTTCCGCCACTAGGAACAGCCTAGCTCCATCCTTTGGCACCCCCCTTCAGGTAGTTGAAAATTGCTATCAAATTCCCCCTCACTCTTCTCTTCTGCAGACTAAATAACCCGAGTTCCCTCAGCCTCTCCTTGTAAATCCCTTACAGATTTTCATAAATGACGATAGCACAAGGTATTGCTTACAGAGATATTTATGACTCAAGTGAATTCAGATAAGTTTAACCTTATCAAAATTATACATATTGATCCTTTTAACCCAAGAGGGTGGCCAATATTTGTGGTCTTGTGGGTTATTAGATTTAGAAGAGAAAGTGATGATAGAGTCAGGTATGTTCATTGATGCAACCCCATTCATTTACATAATATCTACAAAGTCCAATTTCCCTAAGCGCAACAGGAACCCAACAACAGAAGGCACATTCTCTACTCCCGTGTCCAAGCCTTTTCCCTGCCAGCACTCTGCCCAAAAGCTCTCTCTTTCTTAGCATTTTCTCAAGCCCCTGCTCCAAGTGCTCCTCTGGCCAGGTCTGGCTTTCTTGTTGGATTCTCTGGTTGCTTCTGAGGTGTTTCTGCTTCTTCTTTCACACAGCATGACCCTGCTTTTCTTATCAGACCAAGAGGAACCCCCTTCGACCACATGCCCCTGCCATGCCCAGATTTGCCAATGGTATAGTCCTTGGGTGGTGCTTGCTGAAACTAAACAAAGGGGCATTTAATGGTTCTCTTATTTAGCCTAAATGGCAGGTGGTTATCACAGCCACTAGTTTCAACAATGTGCCGCGATTGCCCATAGATCAGAGACATGCTTGTTGGGGGTCACCCAATCTCCAGCATAACAATATATATATAATATTATAATAAGAAATGCAAATAACCTTTATAAATATCACCATTAATGCCATCAGTGATTAAAATATGAAACCAGACAGGAAAAAAACTACACTGCCTGCAGCACAGAAGAATCCTTATTTCAGATAACAACACTCCATCGCAGGGAGAACCTGGCACTACGTCGATGGGGCAGCTGGCATGGAGAGAGGGAGAAGGGCTCCTCTTTCAAGCTGGCAGGTGGCAGGGCAAAGCCCTGCTGTCCTAACTGGAGAGCAGAAAAGGGCCAGACCAAGGCTTGGGGTGGGAAATATGAGCTGCTTGCTTCAGAGGGGTTTATGCGCACTGGATGGTTCTGTGACGCGGCTGTTCACCGAGCATTGGAGAGATCCCCAGGCCGACATACATGATCATCGCTCTGCAGCGGGACAGATGTCATTAATGCTCCAGTTGCTGAAATGCAGCACTTGTCAGTGCGCAGCTGTATCTCAGAACTTCCTAAAATCAGAGGCAACTGTGGAGGCCATGCAGCAAGGAAGTGGGGATCCTTCTCTGTGGCCACAGCTGGACAATGCACAGTACCCAAAGTGCTGTGGGACACTGGAATATTCTTAGGGCACATGCAGCCTGTTTTCTTTTTGGAAAAAAATGTTTCTTCTGAATAAAATTGGTAAAAATACTGTGGCAAAGTACCTTCTCAGTCTCCCAGCCTCTGCTGTTTTTAGCCCTGGGGAGACAGGCTTGGGCAATTGCAGTCCCCCTTAGGACTCAGGGGAAGTCTGTTCCCTGTCTTCCCACCAGCCTTATTTAAAGTAAGTCTTTTTCCTGCCTTGTGGGAGAGCGTACTGCCGCTCCTCCTGGGGAGGCTTGCTGCTCCAACACTCCTGGCAGCCAGGCTCCTTCTCTCTCTCTGCTTCCCACCCCCTCCTTCCTCCCAGGAAGGGGTTTAAAAAGATCTCAGGCAGCCCCAAGTTGAAAGCACCTGGTCCTAATTACCTTCAGGTAGCTCCCCCTCAGCTGATTCTAATTTGCTACCTTGGTAACCCTTTCTCAGCTGAACCTGATTGACCTGTAGTTGTCTCTCAGTTGATAAGGAGGAGGGCCTTTTAACCCTCTGGGACTGACTCCTACCCCCCTCTTACAACTGTCTATCCTGAGTTTATCACACATCCCCCGCCCCTGCGCAACACTACAGGGTTGGGCTACTTGGGTCGGCAAACAGTGTACCCTTGAAAGGCCATCCGCGTTGCTATGCTTGCTTCCGGACCTATGCTGTACTCTGAAGTGGAAGGGTTGTAGTGACCCTTCCACCTTGTCACTCTTGCATTTTTCTCTTTGTTTTGGTGCATCCACTTCAGAGGGGCATGGTCCGTGACAAGGGTAAACCGCCGTCCGAGTAGGTAATAGCGGAGACGTTCTATGGCCCACTTTACGGCCAGGCATTCCTTTTCTACTACCGCATATTTACGTTCCCTGGGCAGGAGTTTCCTACTGAGGAACAGGATTGGATGTTCTTCCGCTCCAACCAGTTGTGAAAGCACCGCTCCCAACCCAACCTCAGAGGCATCCGTCTGCAAGATAAACTCCTTCTCCCAGTCTGGAGCTACCAACACTGGGTCAGGGCAGAGCGCGGTTCGCAGATCCGCAAAAGCCTGCTCAGCCACGCTAGACCATCTCACTATGTCCAGGCCATGGGCTTTCGTTAGGTCTGTTAGCGGGCATGCCCTGGTGGCGAAGTGGGGGATGAACCGCCTGTAGTACCCCACCAGCCCCAGGTATGCTCTGACCTGTTTCTTCCGGACAGGTCGGGGCCAATTCTGTATCACCTCTAACTTGTTGAGTTTGGGCTTCACCACACCTCTCCCCACTATATACCCAAGGTATTTGGCTTCTGCTAGCCCAATTGCGCATTTGGAGGGATTTGCAGTCAGCCCCGCCTTCCTCAAGGTGTCCAGGACTGCTTCCAGCTTCCCCAAGTGTGTCTCCCAATCTGGACTATGTATAATAACGTCATTGAGATAGGCGGATGTATACCTGCCATGTGGGCGCAACAGTTTGTCCATGAGCCATTGGAAGGTCGCGGGAGCCCCATGTAATCCAAAAGGGAGGACAGTATATTGATACAGTCCCTCTGGTGTTGAAAAGGCCGTCTTCTCTTTGTCGGCCTTGGCCAAGGGAATTTGCCAGTAACCCTTAGTCAGGTCAAGGGTGGACAAAAATCGTGCCTTCCCCAGTCAATCAATTAGCTCATCTATCCGGGGTATAGGATACGCATCAAATTGGGACACCTCATTCAGTTTCCGGAAGTCATTGCAAAACCTCATACTGCCATCCGCTTTAGGTACTAGGACCACGGGGCTTGACCATTGGCTATGAGACTCTTCAATGACCCCTAACTTCAAGACAGAGGTCAGGAAAATGTTGATCTCTTCTCTTTTCGCCTCCGGGATCCGGTAAGGCTTGACATTCACCTTCACTCCAGGCTCTGTGTGGATGTGATGGTGAATCTCCGTAGTCCTGCCTGGCTTTTCTCAGAACACGTCCTGGTTGCATTCGATCATGTTGATCACCTCCGCTCGTTGGTCAGGGGTCAATTCTGGGGATATTCCCACCTGGCCAGGCAGGTTGCTCTCGGGAGGAGGTGACCCTATAGTGACCACATGAGCTCCTCTGTCTTGCCAAGGTTTCAGCAGGTTCACATGATAGATTTGTTCCAGCTTTTGGCGTCCGGGCTGTCGGACTTTGTAATCAACCTCTCCAATGGCTTCTATTATCTCATATGGCCCCTGCCATCTGGCCAGGAGCTTGCTCTCCGCTGTGGGTACGAGTACCATCACCCGATCTCCCACCTGGAATTTTCGGATCGTTGCTTGGCGATTGTAGTATGTTTGTTGGGCCCCTTGTGCCCTCTCCATGTGTTCCCGCACTATGGGAGTGACTTGGGCTATCCTGTCTTTCATCTGCAACACATGCTCGATGAGGTTTCTCCCTGGGTTCGGCTGTTCCTCCCAACTTTCTTTGGCAATGTCCAGTATGCCACGGGGGTGGCGACCATATAACAGCTCGAACGGGGAAAACCCAGTTGAAGTCTGAGGCACCTCCCTGATCGCAAACATTAGGTACGGTAGCAGGGTGTCCCAGTCCCTCCCATCCCGGCTCACCACCTTTCGTATCATATTCTTCAATGTCCTATTAAAACGCTCGACGAGGCCATCGGTCTGCGGATGATAGACTGATGTCCTTAGGGTCCGTATATGGAGCATTGCACATAGATCCTTCATTAATTTAGACATAAAGGGAGTTCCTTGATCCGTCAGGATCTCTTTGGGTATTCCCACTCTAGCAAAAATTTGGATTAATTCTTTAGCTATGGTCTTGGACATAGTGTTCCG
The DNA here is from genome assembly GCF_016161935.1 of Mauremys reevesii. Taxonomy (NCBI): domain Eukaryota; kingdom Metazoa; phylum Chordata; order Testudines; family Geoemydidae; genus Mauremys; species Mauremys reevesii. The sequence goes on from NC_052644.1 coordinate 15,220,883, forward strand.
TAGGGGAATGGCCTCAGGGTATCGGGTGGCATAATCTAGCACCACCAGTATGTGCTGATGGCCTCGGGCTGATTTTTCTAATGGCCCTACTAGGTCCATAGCTATACGCTCAAAGGGGACTTCAATAATCGGGAGAGGTACCAATGGTGCCCTTAAGCGTGGTCGGGGCCCATGTAATTGGCATTCTGGACAGGAGGCACAATATCGTCGGACCGCCGCGTATATTCCAGGCCAAAAAAACCTCTGCAGAATCCGATCCAGGGTTTTATCTACCCCTAGATGTCCCCCGAACAGATGGCTGTGGGCTAGCTCCATCATGCCCCTCTGATGTTTCAGTGGTACTAGGAGCTGTTCCACGACTTGCTCTTGGATACGGACTACTCTGTACAGCAGATCCTTCTTGATCATATAATACGGCCCTGGGCCCTTGGCTCTCCCTTCCACAGGGACCCCATTCACCTCAACTACTTCCTTGCGAATGTTCTGGTATACTGGATCATTGGCCTGATCCTGTCCAAAATTCTCTAACGAAGGTCCAATTTGCCCAAACTCAGGGGGTTCTATTTCCCCCTCCCCCTCACGGGAGGTCCCTGGGGAACTGGGCCCGGGTACTGGCTCCCCAACCTCCTGCCTAGTTCCCTTGTCAGTCGGACGAACTCTCTCTCCTATGAGTATAGGCTTCTGGTTCTGGGTCAAGATTCTCGTTCCCCTCCTCTTATCTGCCCTCCTTTCTCGCCGAGTCTTCCTGGTCTTCCCAGGGGGCGAGAATAAATCCTGGGCAAATTCTTGGAAGGCTGGGGGGTTGCTAACTATTGAGTCCACCCCATTGCTCTCTGGGGTGTTATCTTCTTCTGACTCCTCTCCAGGAAGTAGACCGCCAAACCCTGGGAAGTCTTGTCCTATGAGGACTGGGTAGGGGAGTTTCGGGACCACCCCCACCCTCACCTTCGTGGGGTTTCCTTGGACCTCTATTTTCACCGGGATGGTCAGGTAGTAATTGACATCCCCATGGACACAGGATATCCCTGTGCACTTGGCCCGGGATAGTTGATCATACCCGACCAGCTTTCCCGAGACCAGCGTGACTGCACTTCCGGAGTCTACTAATGCGGTGGTCTTTATACCATTCATTTTAACTAGCCTAGTATATCTATGAGGGACCATCGCTACCCCTACTAGACTTTTCAGGTCACATGGCTCTTCTAGATGTTACCCACTACACCTGGATGGATTGGAGACCCTTGGTTCCCAGCCAGGCCCGGCCACTCCCAGCCCTGCCCCAGAAGAACAGACACAGTTCTAGGGAACTGGCTGGCTTGGTTGGTGTCGCATTGTGGCTGACCAGCCCTGCTACCCCCTGAGGACGGTACTGATGCTATGCATGTGGAGAGATAGGGACACCACACACAGAGACCCTGCAGGAACACCCCACATGGGTGTCTAAGCATCTCTCCCCTCCCCTTCTGACTTCCCAGTCACCTTCGTGTGTGTGGTGGGTGGACAAGCGCTATGGCCACCCCATGCACAGATCTGCACCGAAATCACAGCTGCTGTGAGAGAACCTGCTGTGAGTGGTTCATGGTGAGACTGTGTGTGGACACGCCGATACTGGCACTGATGCGATCTGGGACATCTAGAACCTCTAGGTTTGGGCATTGGGCAGCCCCTTAATTTTTGGGCTGGGAGGCCTTACCCCCCGAGTCTTTCTCTCCCAGTCCCCAAGTCCCTCCGAGTACTCTGGCCGCTCTTCGTCCTCCTTCTTACCTGTCATAGTTCGGCCTGGAGCTACGGCAACTCGGGCCCTTGGTAGATAGACTTGTCTCTTATCCTGGCGCTTCCCTTCCCCAGTGGTCCGAGAGAGTTCCTGTGCTGCTAGGCGTCTCTCTACGAGGGCAACTAGCTCATCATAGGAGGAGGGATCGTTCTGACTGACCCATCCTCGTATGTCGGGCGGTAGCCCTCTCATGTACCTGTCCACAACTATGGTCTCCATGACTTCCTCTGGCCGGCGGGTCTCGGGGCATAGCCATTTCCAGGCCAGATGGATCAGGTCGAACAGCTGGGATCTCGGGGCTTTGTTGGCTCGGTATTTCCACTCATGGAACCTCTGCGCCCTTATAGCTGTCGTCACACCAGACCTCGCCAGGACCTCCGCCTTTAGCTGGGAATAATCTGAAGCTGCTTCTGTTGTCATATCAAAATATGCTTTCTGTGCCTCCCCACACAGAGAAGGTCCCAGGATACTGACCCACTGGTCTTGGGGCCAGGCCTCCCATTGGGCCGTCCTCTCAAACGCAAGGAGATATGCCTCCCACGTCATCATCCATCGTCATCTTCTGTAAGTAGCGGCTTGCGTGCAGGGGCCGAGTCCCATGGGGGCTGTGCATTAGGGTGGTCAGGGCCTTTAGCTGGTTCACAACCTCATGCAAGGTGGCTCGATCCTGAGCTGCCTGGCTCATCAGGAGTTGATTTGTCTCCTGCTGCATTCGCACCGCCTCCTGCTGGGAAGCCATCTGCACCCTAGTAGCTTCTTGTTGGGCCGCAGTGTCCTGCACCAATGCCTTCACTACATCTTCCTTTTTTTTTCTCTTTTTTTGGGGGGGGGGAGGGGTGCTTTACCCGGCCCTGAGACGGTTTGCCATGAAGTCTCGCTCACATCCCACTCCTGACACCACGTGTGGCAAAGTACCTTCTCAGTCTCCCCAGCCTCTGCTGTTTTTAGCCCTGGGGAGACAGGCTTGGGCAATTGCAGTCTCCCTTAGGACTCAGGGGAAGTCTGTTCCCTGTCTTCCCACCAGCCTTATTTCCTACCTTGTGGGAGAGCGTACTGCCGCTCCTCCTGGGGAGGCTTGCTGCTCCAACACTCCTGGTAGCCCAGATCCTTCTCTCTCTCTGCTTCCCCCCCCCTCCTTCCTCCCAGGAAGGGGTTTAAAAAGGTCTCAGGCAGCCCCAAGTTGAAATCACCTGGTCCTAATTACCTTCAGGTAGCTCCCCCTCAAGTGATTCTAATTTGTTACCTTGGTAACCCTTTCTCAGCTGAACCTGATTGACCTGTAGTTGTCTCTCAGTTGATAAGGAGGAGGGCCTTTTAACCCTCTGGGACTGACTCCTACCCCCCTCTTGCAACTGTCTGTCCTGAGTTTATCACAATACCCAAACTCTGTATTCCTACCCTCTGACTCTATATATCAACAGTTCAGCTCCCAAGTCCTCTCAGTGCTGTTTAGCGATTCCATCGCCAAGCCACAGTGTACAAAAATCATGAGGCAGCTCCCCCAAAATCCCAAGATTGCCTTCAAAGTCATAAGGCGTTTTTTTTTCTTTAATTATAAAATTTGGATCCTTTTATTTTCTTTCTGGTGTTTGATTCTTTAGGGATCACATTTTTCAGCTTTTCTTCACAACTAAGAAGGCTAGAACTTAATTTTTTAAACAAAAGCAAAAATGTTCACATTATCCCAATGCTTCAGGAGCTGAGGCTCTTAAAAAAAAACAGCAAAAAGCTTGTCACTCACTGTAAAATCATGAAAACTGACAATAGCATCAGGGTCCCCTTTGAATTGGCAGGTTCTGTGACCCACATCTGTTAAATGCCAGGTTGTCTTGTATGGAAGTTACAAAATTTAAATATCAAGCAAAAAGTATTTGTCACAAGCTATGGCTTTGTGAAACTGTGTTTATTCTCCTCAGCCAGATACTGCAGCCATGTGGTTTCAAGAGAACATCATGAAAGGATTTAGCTCCCTAGAAAGCAGTTACTGTATGAAGCAATGCCATTACTTTGTTGTATGTGATCCAACTCTGGATGACACCTAGCAGAGGGCCCAGGGGTACATAAGGGTTGCAAGGATCCCCTAGGTCTGGTGTTGACAGTTAAGTCCACCAAACTGTGTCATGTGAAGTTTCTGCTGAAAGCCTGGGTCACACTGGGCCTCAACATTTTGGCTTGTAGACGGCAGCATTAATGAGTGACTGGAAACAATAAGTAAGATGGAGTTTTCCAGTGGGATTGGTGCAAAGCCCCTTCTAGTGGGTAGGAAGGTGCCTTCACATGGACAAGGGTGCAGGGGTCAGAGATGAAATATTTCCCAGAGTTTCTTGTTCTCTCTGCTGTCCTATTTTAAGAATTGCACATTGTCTATAAACCTCACAACAGAACCCTGCCACTACCATCCATATTCCCAGATGTGAAATGCAGTTAGGTGCGTCTTGCTGAAAGCTCTGCATAGATGTGAGACATCCAAGGGGACATGTGTCCTTCCAGTGGTGGGAAACACCCGTGCAACCCATGAGAGATTAGCCACAGTCTCCATTCTCTGGCCAGTAATCCTATGACTCACCTGATAGGAATCCTACACGGATGGGAATATCAGATGGTAGCCGTGTTTGTCTGGATCTGTAAAAAGCGACAAAGAGTCCTGTGGCACTTTATAGACTAACAGACATATTGGAGCATGAGCTTTCGTGGGTGAATATAAGGTGCCACAGGACTTTTTGTCGCTTTTTGATGGGAATATAAAACCCAAGGAAACTGACAAAAAAACCCCAAAATAATTAACAGTAGACGGGATCTTTCACCCAGACACTCTGCATTATTCTGCTTTAACATTTCTATTGTGGTAGCAGCTAGATATTGAACAGATGGTGGCCCCATTGTGCAAGGCACTGGAGAGACATAGAACAAATGACAGTCCATGCCCAAAAGAGTTCATGTTACTTTTGACTGGGCTAAAGTTTGATTTACTGCTCCTTTCCTAGTGCTTTAACACAATATTTATAAAAGAGCACATGGAGAGCAAGAATTTAGTTATTTGAGGATTTTCAGCAAGGATCACAGAGGGTTAACCTTTGTACGATTTTAAAGAATAAAAGGAATGAACTTAATTTTTTTTAGGAATTAACATTATAACATTTTATAATGAAAAAAAAAACCCAATAGCCTAAGTTTTACTAAGTTACAAGGCTATTTTATAATTTACATATATTATTTTAGTTACATATAAATATAAATTTCAGACTAAAAGAATTTAAATCATCAGTTTTCACAAACAGTGAGAAGTAATTTAGAGTTCTTAGAGCTCAGATTGAGTTCACCTGATTTTTAGTTAGAGTCTTTGTTTATTAACTGTATGTAGTTTGTTGAGTGAAAAGGACTGTGATTTTTTTACTGTTGCTTGCAGAAATTTTTAACTGGAATTTTTAACTGGAATTAGTTAACTAATTAACTAATTAATTAGTATTAAATATATAAATGAAAAGCCCTGTTACAAAAAATACAAAACCCAAGAATAGCAAAATATAGTTAAATTTTCTTTATTATCACATTTAAATAAGATGAGAGTTGGTGAACTAGGATGGTTAAGACAATTTGACAAAAATTAAATAACATTTAAGGTATAGAATTAAATTGAAAGAAGTTAGTTTTCTTTCCCATTTTTTAAAATAAATATTACTACTCATGTTTCTCTGTTGAGATGTTAACAATAGCACTAACTTGCTGCAAAGTAATTCAGAGCTAGAGGAAAATAACACAACGGGGCACAGACTATCCAATAAGTTCTTGGACTGCATTGCAGACAACTTTTTATTTCAGAAGGTTGAAAAAGCTACCAGAGGGGAAGCTGTTCCAGACTTGATTTTAACAAATAGAGAGGAACTCATTGAGAATTTGAAAGTAGAAGGCAGCTTGGGTGAAAGTGATCATGAAATCATAGAGTTTGCAATTCTAAGGAAGGATAGAAGGGAGTACAGCAAAATAGAGACAATGGATTTCAGGAAGGCGTATTTTGGTAAGCTCAGAGAGCTGATAGGTAAGGTCCCATTGGAATCAAGACTGAGTGGAAAAACAACTGAGGAGAGTCGGCAGTTTTTCAAAGGGACACTATTAAGGGCCCAAAAGCAAGCTATTCCGCTGGGCAGGAAAAATAGAAAATGTGGCAAAAGATCACCTTGGCTTAACCACAAGATCTTGAATGATCTAAAAAATAAAAAGGAATCATATAAAAATGGAAACTAGGACAAATTACAAAGGATGAATATAGGCAAACAACACAGGAATGCAGGGGCAAGATTAGAAAGGCAAAGACACAAAATGAGCTCAAACTAGCTACGGGAATAAAGGGAAACAAGAAGATTTTTTATCAATACATTAGAAGCAAGAGGAAGACCAAGGACATGGTAGGCCCACTGTTCAGTGAGGAGAAAGAAACAGTAACAGGAAACTTGGAAATGGCAGAGATGCTTAATGACTTCCTTGTTTCGGTCTTCACCGAGAAGTCTGAAGGAATGCCCAACACAGTGAGTGCTAATGGGAAGGGAGTAGGTTTAGCAGATAAAATAAAAAAAGAACAAGTTAAAAATCACTTAGAAAAGTTGGATGCCTGCAAGTAACCAGGGCCTAATGAAATGCATCCTAGAATACTCAAAGAACTAATAGAGGAGGTATCTGAGCCTCTAGCTATTATCTTTGGATAATCATGGGAGACGGGAGAGATTCCAGAAGACTGGAAAAGGGCAAATATAGCGCCCATCTATAAAAAAGGAAATAAAAACAACCCAGGAAACTACAGACCAGTTAGTTTAACTTCCTTGCCAGGGAAGATAATGGAGTAAATAATTAAGGAAATCATCTGCAAACACTTGGAAGATGGTAAGGTGATAGGGAATAGCCAGCATGGATTTGTAAAGAACAAATCGTGTCAAACCAATCTGATAACGAGTCTTGTGGATAAGGGAGAAGCGGTGGATGTGGTAGGGGAGCAGTCAGGGACAAGGGGCAGGGTTCCCAGGAGGGGGTAGTCAGGGGACAAGGAACGGGGGGGGTTGGGGTTCTGAGGGGGGCAGTCACCCAGCCCTCTGCCCTGAGCCTTGACCCCCCCCCACAGCCCTCTGCTCTGAGCCCTGCACCCCCCCACACCCCAGGCCCCTGCCCTGAGCCCTGTACCTCCCAGCTCTCTGACTCCTTCACCCCCCCATGACCCATGCCCTGACTCTGGCACCCCCACCCTGAGCACCAAACAGGAGCTCCTGCATCCCTGTCACATTCCCACCTGAACCCCTCACACCAAATGGGACCTGCCTTGGTAAGTGCCCCCACACCCAAACCTCCTGCCCCAACCCTGAGCCCCCTCCCTCATTCTAGCTCCTGGCCAGACCCTTCACCCCCAGCCCAGTGCTCAGTGCACTCCCACCCTCAGCTCAGTGCAGAGAGAGGAAGAGAATGGGCCAGAACCAGGGAGAAGGTAGGTAGCCACTGTATGTGGGCAGGGCCGGGACCCCAGACTGGCAGCGGGGTGAGTGGGGCCAGCAGCTGGGATTCCGGCTGGCAGGAGCCGGCAGATGGAACCCCTGAGCAGCACTGGGCTGAGCCGCTCAGTCCACTGCCGGTCTGGGGTCCCGGACGCCAGCCCCGCACACCCCATTGCCGGTCAGGGGTCCCAGCTGCTGCTCCCACACAGCCTGCTGCTGGTCTGGGGTTCTGGCTGCTGGACCCTTCCCAGCTGGGGTCCCGGCCTCAGGCCCCGCTCAGCCTGCTGCCAGCCTAGGTGAACAGAAGCCCAGACCAGCAGCGGGCTGAGCGGGCCGGCAACGTAAGATCAACATTTTAATTTAATTTTAAATGAAGCTTCTTAAACATTTTGAAAATCTTGTTTATTTTACAATACAACACTAGTTTTAGTTATATAATATATAGACTTGTAGAGAGGGACCTTCTAAAAACATTAAAATGTATTACCGGCATGCAAAACCTTAGTGAATAAATGAAGACTCGGCACATGACTTCTGAAAGGTTGCCGACCCCTGGTCTGGACAGTATTTGGTCCTGCCATGAGGGCAGGGGACTGGACTCAATGACCTCTCGAGGTCCCTTTCAGTCCTAGAATCTATGAATCTATGAAAACAACTTGCTTTTTGCTCCTGTGGCTGCGTTTCCCCAGTCCATGCAGGTCACAGGTCTTTTTTGTAAAGTAGCTGCCCTGACTACTTGCTTTCAGTGGAGTTTATGAGTCCAGCTGCAGGGAGCTTGAGCATACCCAAAACTGCTACACCCAGTTCAATAACTGCTGGGTGTGCAATGTAAGGGGGATATTTTCAAAAGCACTCGAGGGATTTAGGAGCACAAGGTAGCCAGCACAAAGCACAGTCACAGACTTGTGCTCCTAAATCCTGTAGGGGCTTTGGAAATTCTCCCCTTAGAGAAGGCAGAATTATTATGCCTGTTTCACAGATGGGGAGCTGAGCCCCAGGGAGACAAAGTGACATGCTTAAGGATGCTCTAGCACAGCTGGGACTTGAACCTCAATCTCCCAGAAGTCCCATCCTAGGGACTTAACCATGAGCCCATCCTTTCCCCCTAAGCATACAGCTTTTTTCGAAGGAGGGATTCTTCTGCTTCTGAAGGATGCTGGAGGAGTTACCTGTGCAAAGACTGTTACTGCAGGAGCCTAGTGTGCAGCACTACCCAATGGTGTCTCCCCAACAACCTGCTCAGAGCTGAGCACTGGTATCTCCCCAGAACCTTCAACCCCCTACTAACAGCTTGTCTATATGGTTCCTCCACTCCCAGCCCCTTTACCCTCCATGATGCTGATGCTACCCCTATGAGTCTCCTCCAGCCCTGTGGGATGAGGCAGGCCCCGTCTCTTCAGCATGAAAGTGATGATAGGTGCAGAGAGCAAGAGGAGCAGGACCAGGACACAGCGGGCAGCCCAGATGACGAGGGACATGACTGGCTCTGCAACATGGAAAGAGACATGGTGATAGCTGTCTGTAAAGCAGCATGTGGGACTGCAATGCCACCACTAGACACAGAACAGCTGTCTTAGCTCCCAGAGTCCTAGCTCTAAGGGGGATTATGCTGCAGGGAGCCACGTTCCCCCTACAGGAGGCCTAACTGATGGAGGCTGTTGAGGAGGCTTCTCCCTTTGCCCAGCACAGTGCTGAGGGTCGGAGGAGCAGGGAACGGCCCAGGTTTGCTCAGGCTGCACTGGGACTCTGTGCAAAGGCCTCACAAGAGCCAGCGACAGATGCAGCAGCCCAGACTCTATTGCCCCTTCCAGTGTGGCTGGCAGTTCACCGCGGGGGCACAGGGGCAGCACGAGGCCTTGGCATGAGCTGTGTCCTCAGGAGCAGGTGGAAATGGGACGTAAGCGATGCTGTGGGCTGTGCTGCTCCTCTGTCCTGGGGGAATTGCAGAGGCAGAGCCCAGTCCATCAAGGGTGACTGTGCTGCAGGCCGAGGAGTTACCTGCCCTGGTTTCAGTTTGGCTCAGACTTTATGCCCGGAGGTCAGGGCTGGGGGCACAGATCTGAGCTGTGATAATCAGGGTGTGACAGAGAAATAGCTCCTTACCTGTGCGGGTTGGCTCCTCCGCTCCTCCACTGCTGCTCACATTGCCTGTGTGACAAGAGCAAAGAGAATTGCACCATGTGGGAGAGACGCCTGCAGCCTCCGCAGGGATGCGCGTCCCAGAGACAGACAGAGAGGTTCTACCAGCCACTGGGGCCAGATCTCCAGCAGGTGTAAATCAGCATCACTGTGCTGGAGTCAATAGGCCAGATCCCCAGTAAATTGGTGTCTCTCTTTTAGAGTCCATAGGGCTCTGCCAGTTTACACCACCAAGGAGCCGGTCCCTGGACGCTCTCTCTTGCTCTGAGTTTCACATTGAGTTACCCCACTGCAGACTCAGTGAGGACATCACCGTCCATTTAACAAACCGTCATTTCATTGATCCCTGAGACCTTTCACTGAGGTTGAAGCTCCGTGGGAGTGAAAATGCCCCAGGAAGCCATGAGCCAGGATGAGAGTTGCGAGGTGTCTAATTTCTGACCAAAATACCTGGTTGAAAAGGGACACTAGGGGCTCCGATCAGCAGTGCTGATGGAGTTGTTAAAAGTCTGGTTGGCAGCATGGGGGACATAAGGCAGGCTCCCTGCCTGCTGTGACTCTGGGTAGCTCCCAGAATCAGCAGCATGTCCCCCTTCAGGCTCCTAGGCGAAGGGGCAGCCAGGGGGCTCCACGCACTGCCCCCACCCCAAGCACCTCCACATAGGAGCCAGAGGGGAGACATGTCGCTGCTTCCAGGAGCTGCCTGAGGTAAGCAACACGTGGAGCCTGCACCCACTCCTGCTCCCCACGCCTCTGCCCCAGCCCTGATCCCCCTTCTGCCCCCTGAACCCATTGATCCCATCCCAGAGCACTCTCCTGCACCCCAAATCCCTCATCCACAGCCCCACCACAGATCCCCCAGCTGGAGCCCTCACCTGCTCCCACACCCCAACCCCCTCAGCCAGCCCAGTGAAAATGATCAGGTGAGTGAGGGTGGGGAGAGTGAGCAAGGGAGGGAGGAGAGGATGGAGTGAGTGGGGGCGAAGCCTCAGAGAAGAGGCGGGGCAGGGTGTGGGGCAAGGGTGTTCTGTTTTGTGCAAGTAGAAAATTGGCAACCTTACCTAGGATTTCCCTGCCCCTCTAATCAGACGTTCTTGTCTGTGGAGCACCCTCAGGGATCTGAATGTGCAGGAGACCCCTGCTCCCTTCAGACAGCCCGGGGCTCGCCTGGTGGGCAGAGCGGGTTGTGTGATAAGCTGTGTGCACGGGCGACATTCCCAGACACCCCTGTGCCTGGGGTAGCACCAGGCCTAGGCCCTGCTCATGTCCAGTGCTCAGGGGAGTTAAGTGCTGCCTGGCTTTGGGGCTGGCCCCTCTGCACAGGCCAGGTTTCACTGCAGAGAGCTGGGTCTCCCCCGGTGTAAGTGCTGCAGGCAGAGTTACCCCAGGGGTGAGTTTGGCCCAATGTCTCTATGAAGCGAGGGGAGAGCTGGGGGGACAGAGCCGGGCTTGGATCCCCGGGGTCTGGCCCAAGAGCGTCTCCGAGAGCTGTGGGGTCTGACTCCTCTCCACTGCTGCTCGCCTGGTCTGTGCACTGGGGACAAGGAGAATCTGGGCCTGTCAGAGCCTCCAGGTGACACTCAGTGTGTGAGACATGCTGCTGCGATGGCTGAGCCCAACCCCCTACACCAGTCAAATGGGACATGACTGTTCCCCAAATGGAAACCTCCCCAAAGGAGATCAGTGACTGGCTCTGCGATACCTCCCAAATGTCATGCACATTACGGGCATTTGGCAGCCCTCTCCCCCTGTGTAGAAGTTGTGTGTGTGAGCATGGACACCCCACAGGGCATCTTGGAGTCTGCGGATGGCCCCAGACTATGAAACATGAGACCCTGTGCTCTAGGCCCAGCTCTTCTAGTGAGTGTTATTAACTTCTCTGTGTTCTTCACAGACCCTAGTAAGAATCAAGAGCTCATGCCCCTTAAGTAAACCCAACCTCATTCAGCTAAATCTTCTGCTCATCACCAGTCATTCAGCTATCTGCCTCTGGATTCTCCTTCTGCCAGGGCATTGGATGATTTACTCACTTTGCCGCTCACCTCTCTTACCAGTAATGCTGAGGTGCTGGGCAGGGCTGAGCTTGGATCTGGTCACCCGCTTGTTGCTCTCCTTGATCTCATACCCGCAGGAGTAATTCCCAGAGCTGCCCATGGACACCGGATGGTCATAGCTGTAGGAGACATTCTTCTCCAACCCTGTCTGGGAGAAAACCTCCTCCCCATCCTTACAGAAGATGACGCGGGTGGCTGGGGCCTGGGAGACCACAGAACACTTGAGCCGCACGGAGTCCCCCTGTCGAGCGGACATCTGGCTCAGGTAGAGGATGGGGGCAGGTAGAACACCTGGGAAGGGGAATGGGTGAAGGGGTCAATGGGCCTTCAGTGGCCCCTGTTTCATGGGGATCCCAGGAAGCAGTTTTCCAAAGAAAGTAGGATGCCATGGAAGCAGATGCTAAGAGTATGTCTATGCTGTAGTTAAAAACCCTCTGCTGGCCTATGCCAGCTGAGTCGGGCTTGAAGGGCTCGAGCTCCAGGGCTGTTTACACGTCACAGGCCAGCCGCTGGCATCTAACTGCAGTGTGGATGTACTTTGCCTGCTCAGGAGCTGTGAGGTGTGTGCAGTGTCTCTGGAGCAAGCTCTTCTTTCAGCACATCTGGGTAACGGGGGGATAATGTCAGATCTGAGACTGTCAGCTCTTTGGGGGCAGGAACCAGAGCTTCACATAGGGGTGTGCAGCACCTGGCACGATGGAGCCCTGTTCCCTGAAAGGGGCATCCTGGGTGCACGGTAATAATAGTAATAATAATAAGCTTCTGTAGCTGGAAGCCTTTTCTACTAGTACAAATCCCTCTGGCATGATAGATAGATAGATAGATAGATAGATAGATAGATAGATAGATAGATGAGTGAGTGTGTCTGGAGACAGACAGACAGATGGACTCACCGGGAGATGAGCAGATCTCCTGACTGCTGGGACTCAGCGCTGGGAACAGAAAGGAGATGTGTGGTTAGTGCTGGAGGTAAAAACTCCCCCTATTCTAAGGTCCCTCTTCAGGGACAAAAACTGCATCACTCACACAGACCTTGCTTGAGTTGGCCTGTGCAATGGCGACAAGGAGAATCTGGGCTTGTCAGTGCCTCCAGGTGACACTCAGTGTGTGAGAAATGCAGCTGTGATGGCTGAGCCCAGGCCCCTACACCAGATAAATGGGATATGACTGTTCCCGAATGGAAACCTCCCCAAAGGCGCTCCCTGAGTGGCTCAATCAGCCCAGCCAAATGCCACGCATTTCCCACAGAAAGTCCTGGAGCCTGTAGGTGGCACTCAGTTACAAGCCACGACACCTTGTGCTCGAGGTCGAGCTCTTCCACTGAGTGTTAGTAACTCCTCACACACTTCACAGCCACTAGCTCATGCCGCTATGGTATAGGTGACAGGTGTCATTCACCCCTTGTATTGATAATGAAGAGTTGCACAAGGTCACTTGAGGCTGTGCTGGGAGGGTTTTCACACAGCAAACCCCAGTCAAGTCTACTTTGTATTGGTACCTTTAAGAAGGAATTTGCCAGATTTATGTGCTTGGTTGTGCTGCCTTTAATACTAACCACAGTCTGCTCCCAGAGCCAGGAAGAGAACCCAGGGGTCCTGGGAACTAACATCCCTCTGCTGTCTCACTAACATTTGTGTGACCCACCAACAACGTGGGTGCTGTGTCTTCAACTAAGGGCTGGTGCAAATGGAAGATAACAACCAAATTATTCTGCTCATCACCCCTGTCACTCAGCGATCTTTCTGCCTCTGGATTCACTTTCTGCCAGGGCATTGGCTGATTCACTCATTTTGTCATTCACCCTTCTTACCAGTAACACTGAGGTGCTTGGCAGGGCTGAGCTGGGATCTGTTCACTTGCTTGTCGCTCTCCTTGATCTCGTACCCGCAGGAGTAATTCCCAGAGCTGCCCATGGACACTGTGTGGTCATAGCTGTAGGTGACCTTCTTCTCCAACCCTGCCTGGGAGAAAACCTCCTCCCCATCCTTACAGTAGATGATGCGGGTGGCTGGGGCCTGGGAAACCACAGAGCACTGGAGAAGCACGGAGTCCCCCTGTTGGGCGGACGTCTGGCTCAGGTAGAGGATGGGGGCAGGGAGAGCACCTGGGAAGGGGAATGGGTCGAGAGGTCAATGGGGCCTTCCGTGGCCCCTGTTTCATGGGGATTCCAGAAAGCAGTTTGCCAAAGGAAGTGGGATGCCATGGAAGCAGTTGCTAAGAGTATGTCCATGCTGTAGTTAAAAACCCTCTGCTGGCTCATGCCAGGTGAGTCGGGCTTGTAGGGCTCAGGCTCCAGGGCTGTTTACACGTCACAAGCCAGCCGCTGGCATCTAACTGCAGTGTGGATGTACTCTGCCTGCTCAGGAGCTGCGGGGTGTGTGCAGTGTCTCTGAAGCAAGCTCTTCTTTCAGCACAGCTGGGTCCTGGGGGGATAATGTCAGATCTGAGACTGTCAGATCTTTGGGGGCAGGGACCAGAGCTTCACATGGGGGGGCTTGCACGACCTGGCACGATGGGACCATGATCCCTGAGAGGGGCATCCTGGGGGCACGGTAATAATACTAATAATACATCTGTAGCTGGAAGCCTTTTCTACTAGTACAAACCTCTCTGGCATGATTGATGGAGGGGTGAGTGTGTCTGTGCACAGACAGACTGACCTGGATCTGAGCAGATCTCCTGGCTGCTGGGACTCAGCACTGGGAACAGAAAGGAGACATGTGGTTAATGCTGGAGATAAAATCTCCCCCTATTCTAAGGTCTCTCTTCAAGGACAAAAACTGCCTCACTCAAACAGATCTTGCTTGAACTTGGTCTCCCTCTGGTGTAAGTGCTGCTGGGAGAAGAGTTACCCCCAGAGGTCACTACATGTGTCTGATGAAGTGAGTATTCACCCATGAAAGCTCATGCTCCAATACATCTGTTAGTCTATAAGGTGCCACAGGATTCTTTGCTGCTTTTACAGATCCAGACTAACATGGCTGCCCCTCTGATACTTGACCCTAGAGGTCAGTTTGGCCCAAAGTCTCTATGCAGTGTGATAGACCCAGGCCAGTTGGGAACAACAGAGTAGTTTTTTTTTTAATAATAATTGTTGGGTTATTTTTATTTATGGTCTGTTTTTTCAGCTCTTAGGTTGCACTTGCTTCATGTTTTTGAGCTCTTCTCTGTACGAGGGAGGGATAGAAGCTTTTTTTTTTTGAAAAGTAGAATCATAGACCTCAGGTCATCTAGTCCAACCCCCTGCTCAAAGCAGGACCAATCTCCAACTAAATCCCCAAATACTACCCCTCAAGGGCTGAGCTCACAACCCACTGTTTAGCAGGCCAATGCTCAAACCACTGAGCTATCCCTCGCCTGTAACACCAGAGTAGTCAAAGGGAGATATACTGGCCACTGGATAAGCAGTTTTCTGTTCCCTGAGTGACCAGAGCAGGGGCTGCTCCAGGCTAATGAGAACATCTGACTCCAATTAACCTGCTAAGAGTCAGGTGAGGCTGTTAAGCACCTGACTCTAATTAAGGCCCCTCTGAAGCTATAAAAGGGCTCACTCCAGTTAGTCTAAGGCTACATCTATACTACCTGCCCGGGTCGGCGGGTAGCGTTCGACTTCTCGGAGTTCGATATATCGCGTCTCATCTAGACGCGATATATCGAACTCCGAACGCACTCCTGTCAACTCCGGAACTCCACCACCATGAACGGCGGTGGCGGACTCGACGGAGGAGCCGCGGACTTCGATCCCGCGGCGTCTGGACGGGTGAGTAGTTTGAACTAAGGTAGTTCAAGTTCAGCTATGCTATTCGCGTAGCTGAACTTGCGTACCTTAGTTCGACCCCCCCCCCCACTAGTGTAGACCAGGCCTAAGGGGAGCAACTGTGTGTGAGGGACTGGGAGCAAGAAGCTGAGCGTGAGTAGGCATACTGCTGGTGGACTGAGAAGCACAAGTGTTATCAGACATCAGGAGGAAGGTCTGGTGGTGAGGACAAAGCTGTTGGGAGGAGGATGTGGGGAAGTAGCTCAGGGAGTTGTAGCTGTCATGCAGCTGGTACAGGAGGCACTATAGACAGCTGCGATCCACAGGGCCCTGGGCTGGAACCTGGAGTAGAGGGCGGGCCCGGGTTCCCCCCAAACCTCCCAACTCCTGATCAGACACAGGAGGAGCTGACCCAGACTGTGAGGAAAATCACTAAGGTGAGCAAAAAATGCCAATAAGTGCAGGACCCACCAAGGTAAAGGAGGAACTTTGTCACAAGGGATAATGAAGAGTTGTACAAGGTCACTTGAGGCTGTGCTGGGAATAGAAGGGAGGGTTTTCACACAGCAAACCCCAGTCAAGTCTACTTTGTCTTTGTACCTTTAAGAGGGGATGTTCCAGATTTATGTGCTTGGTTGAGCTGCCTCTAATACTAACCAGAGTTTGCTCCCAGAGACAGGAAGAGAACCCAGGGGTCCTGGGAACCAACATCCCTCTGCTGTCTCACTAACATTTGTGTGACCCACCAACAATGTGGGTGCTGTGTCTTCAACTAAGGGATAACAACCCAATTATTCTGTTCATCACCCCTGTCACTCAGCTATCTGCCTCTGGATTCACTTTCTGCCAGGGCATTGGCTGATTCACTCACTTTGCCATTCACCCCTCTTACCGGTAACACTGAGGTGCTTGGCAGGGCTGAGCTGGGATCTGTTCACTTGCTTGTTGCACTCCTTGATCTCGTACCCGCAGGAGTAATTCCCAGAGCTGCCCATGGACACTGTGTGGTCATAGCTGTAGGTGACCTTCTTCTCCAACCCTGCCTGGGAGAAAACCTCCTCCCCATCTTTACAGTAGATGACGCGGATGGCTGGGGCCTGGGAGACCACAGAACACTTGAGCCGCACGGAGTCCCCCTGTCGAGTGGACATCTGGCTCAGGTAGAGGATGGGGGCAGGTAGAACACCTGGGAAGGGGAATGGGTGAAGGGGTCAATGGGCCTTCAGTGGCCCCTGTTTCATGGGGATCCCAGGAAGCAGTTTTCCAAAGAAAGTAGGATGCCATGGAAGCAGATGCTAAGAGTATGTCTATGCTGTAGTTAAAAACCCTCTGCTGGCTCATGCCAGGTGAGTCGGGCTTGTAGGGCTCAGGCTCCAGGGCTGTTTACACGTCACAGGCCAGCCACTGGCATCTAACTGCAGTGTGGATGTACTCTGCCTGCTCAGGAGCTGTGAGGTGTGTGCAGTGTCTCTGGAGCAAGCTCTTCTTTCAGCACAGCTAGGTAACGGGGGGATAATGTCAGATCTGACACTGTGAGCTTTTTGGAGGCAGGGACCAGAGCTTCACATAGGAGTGGGCAGAACCTTGCACAATGGGGCCATGATCCCTGAGAGGGGCATCCTGGGGGCACGGTAATAATACTAATAATACATCTGTAGCTGGAAGCCTTTTCTACTAGTACAAACCTCTCTGGCATGATAGATAGAGGAGTGAGTGTGTCTGGGCACAGACAGACTGACCTGGATCTGAGCAGATCTCCTGGCTGCTGGGACTCAGCACTGGGAACAGAAAGGAGACATGTGGTTAATGCTGGAGATAAAATCTCCCCCTATTCTAAGGTCTCTCTTCAAGGACAAAAACTGCCTCACTCAAACAGATCTTGCTTGAACTTGGTCTCCCTCTGGTGTAAGTGCTACTGGCAGAAGAGTTACCCCCAGAGGTTGGGTTGGACCAAAGTCTCTATGCAGCGAGGAGAGAGCTGTGAGAACAGCCAGGCTCAGATCCCCAGGGCTCTGGCCCAAGAGCCATCTGAGCTCTGGGATCTCACTCCTCTCCATTGCTGCTCACCTGACCTGTACAATGAGAATGAAGAGAATCTGGCCCTGTCAGTGCCTCCAGGTGACACTCAGTGTGTGAGAAATGCGGCTGCGATGGCTGAGCCCAGCCCCCTGCACCAGTCAAATGGGACATGACGGTTCCACGAATGGAAACCTCAGCAAAGGAGCTCCCTGAGTGGCTCAATCAGCCCAGCCAAATGCCATGCATTTCCCACAGAAAGTCCTGGAGCCTGTAGGTGGCACTCAGCTACAAGCCAGGACACCCTGTGCTCGAGGTCAAGCTCTTCCACTGAGTGTTAGTAACTCTTCACACACTTCACAGCCGCTAGCTCATACCACTATGGTATAGGTGACAGGTGTCATTCACCCCTTGTATGGATAATGAAGAATTGCACAAGGTCACCTGAGGCTGTGCTGGGAATAGAAGGGAGGGTTTTCACACAGCAAACCCCAGTCAAATCTACTTTGCAAATGGAGGATTGTAACAGTAGAATTTTATGACAAAACAACCTAATTCTTCTGCTCATCACCCCTGTCACTCAGCTATCTATCTGTATCTGAATTGTCTTTCTGCCAGGGCGTTGGATGATTTACTCACTTTGCCGTTCACCCCTCTTACCAGTAACACTGAGGTGCTTGGCAGGGCTGAGCTGGGATCTGTTCACTTGCTTGTTGCGCTCCTTGATCTCGTACCCGCAGGAGTAATTCCCAGAGCTGCCCATGGACACTGTGTGGTCATAGCTGTAGGTGACCTTCTTCTCCAACCCTGCCTGGGAGAAAACCTCCTCCCCGTCTTTACAGAAGATGACACGGGCGGCTGGGGCCTTGGAGATCACAGAGCACTGGAGCAGCACGGAGTCCCCCTGTCGAGCAGACGTCTGGCTCAGGTAGAGGATGGGGGCAGGGACAACACCTGGGAAGGCCAATGGGTCAGCCATCAGTGGGGTCATTGGTGATGCCCATTTGGGGGCAGCCCGGGAGCAGTTTACTAAAGGAAATCGATTGCCATGGAAGCAGCTTGCAGCTGCTAAGGATCTGTCTTATCTCTACACTGCAGTTAAAAAGTGGCTGCTGGGCTGTGTCAACTGACTCGGGCTTCCAGGGCTCGGGCTATATGGCTGTTTACATGGGATAGGCCAGCCACAGGCATCTAATTGCAGTGTAGATTAATTCTGCCTGCACAAGGGCTGCAGGGTATGTGCAATGTGTCTGGAGCAGGATCTTATTTCAGCATGACTGGGCATCAGGAGGATAATGTCAGATCCGAGATGGTCAGCTCCTCAGAGGCCACAGTAATAATATCTTCTGCAGCTGGTAACCTTTTCTATTAGTACAAACCCCTCTGGAAAAAATAGATAGAAGGTTGACAGATGGACTTACCGGGAGCTGAGCAGATATTCTGGCTGCTGGGATTCATTACTGGGAAGAGAAAGGTGCTGTGTGGTTAGTGCTGGAGATAAAATCTCCCCCTTTTCTAAGTCCCACTTCAGGTACAAAAACTCTTTAATAGACAGGAAAATAAATTCTTGATTCCTGTTTTGCTGAAGAAGTAAACCAGACAGGATGTTACATCTGGGACAGGGCAGGTTCCATGCACACACACACCTTGTCTGAGCTGGGACTTCTTTCCCTTCACCTCTCTAGAGCAGTGGCACTCAACCTTTCCAGACTACAGTTCCCCTTTCAGGAGTCTGATTTGTCTTGCATACCCAAAGTTTCACCCCACTTAAACGATTTGCTTACAAAATCATACATAAAAATACATAAGCGTTACAGCCACACAATTACTGTAGAGCAAAATAAACAAGTCATCGTCTGTATGAAAGTTTAGTTTGTACTGACTTCATTCATGATTTTTATGTAGGCTATCATAAAACTCGGCAAATGTCTAGATTAGTTGGTGTACTCCTGGAAGACCTTTCTGTGTCACCACAAGTATGCATATCCTGGCTCAGAACCACTGCTCTAGAGGGCCAGATCCTCAGCTGATGTAAACATAAGTCATATGCTCCAGCCCCTTAATCATTTTTGTTGCCCTCCGCTGGACTCTCTTCAATTTATCCACATCCTTCTTGTAGTGTGAGGCCCAAAACTGGACACAGTACTCCAAATGAGGCCTCACCAGTGCTGAGTAGAGGGGAATGATCACATCCCTCGATCTGCTGGAAATGCCCCTACTTATACAACCCAAAAAGCCATTAGCCTTCTTGGCAACAAGGGCACACTGCTGACTCATATTCAGCTTTTCGCCCACCATAACCCCTAGGTCCTTTTCTGCAGAACTGCTGCCCAGCCATTCGGTCCCTAGTCTGTAGCAGTGCATGGGATTCTTCCGTCCTAAGTGCAGGACTCTGCACTTGTCCTTGTTGAACCTCATCATATTTCTTTTGGCCCAATCCTCTAATTTGTCTAGGTCCCTCTGTATCCTATCCCTACCCTCCAGCGTATCAACCACTCCTCCCAGTTTAGTGTCATCTGCAAACTTGCTAAGGGTGCAGTCCACACCATCCTCCAGATCGTTAATGAAGATATTGAATAAAACCGGCCCCAGCACTGACCCTTGGGGCACTCCACTTGATACCAGCTGCCAACTAGACATGGAACCATTGATCACTACCCGTTGAGCCCTACCATCTAGCCAGTTTTCTATCCACCTTACCGTCCATTCATCCAGCCCATACTTCTTTAACTTGCTGGCAAGAATACTGTGGGAGACTGTATCAAAAGCTTTGCTAAAGTCCAAATAGCACATGCACTGCTTTCCCCTCATCCACAGAGCCGGTTATCTCATCATAGAAGGCAATTAGATTAGTCAGGCATGACTTGCCCTTGGTGAATCCATGCTGACTGTTCCTGATCCCTTTCCCCTCCTTTAAGTGGTTCAGAATTGATTCCTTGAGGACCTGTTCCATGATTTTTCCAGAGTCCAATGGAGCTACACTGATTTACACCAGCTGTGGATGTGACCCAATTGACTCCAGTGGAGTGATACCGATACGCCAGCTAGGGATCTGGTCCAGTAACTCTCATTCTCAGTATTTCTACTGGTTCCCATGTCTCTCTGACTAAAGATGATTTGCCAACCATCTGGGCCAGGGGCTGCTCTTGGTTCTGTTTCCACCCAACCTGCTACAAATTAGCACAGGATTCCCACATACTCACCAGGAAGCAAAAGGCACAGAGACAGGATCATCGGGGCAGTGGGGGGAACCAAGTGGGATGGAAACAGCCCAGAGATTTTAGTTCCTGACGGGGCCTGAAGAGGACAATCCACTGTCACTCCTTGCTCTCACCTGCCCCCTGTGCCCTGTCTGATTTCAGCAGAAGGGAAGTTCAGATCTCTCTGTCTCTCTCTCTCTCTCTCTCTCTCTTCCAATCTGCCCCGTCTGATCCTCAGGGTTGGATGCTCCAGTCAGCCCCTCTCCCTGCTCCCAGGCCTTCTGGGCTTTGTAGGACTCAGACAGCAGAAATGCTGCAGCCTGTCTCTGATTTGCTCTGTCCCTTCCTCAGGTCTGATGTTCATCACCACTCCCTGTTTCCTGCCCCGTGCCGCCCCCGTTTCGGTGCTCCAGCCACAGCATCTCTATTTAGGGCTGGAGGATTGAGAACTGAAAGAACCTGGTTTGCGTGTCTGAGTATAAACATATCACTGAAGAAACCCCTCCCATCCCATCTCACTGCCTGGGGATCGAGACAGCCCCCTGGCTAAAGGCACAACTGGGCCAGGGTGAAAGGTAACTGGGTGATTGAGGGACCTGGGATGTTGGATGAGCCTGAACCTTTTGCCTCCACCCTGGTCTCCATTCCCGGGTGAGAAGGATTCAGCTCCCTTTGGGCTTATGTGAGATATAAATGGGGTCTGGGCCTCATGTAGGACCCTCTGCATAGGGGTGAATTTCCCCCCCATAGAGGACACCTACCACAGGACTGCACTGGCTTCCCCCACCTCCTTAGTTTCCCCCTACCACATCCATCATTCCCAACTCCAGCCACTTCTGCCCATCCTGCCCTGACTACCTCCGCTCCCATTCTGGGCTCCTGAGGAGTCTGCTGTCCCTGCTGAGAGATGAGCACCAGGGCACGGCCAGATGGGGAAGAAGACAAGGCATTTGGGAAAGAGCATCCAGAAGTGAACTCTGAGCAGCAGGGTAGCTGAAATCAGTGTGACTAAGCAAGTGGGGAACCAGGGCAAAAGGCCAAAGAAACATGTGGGAAAGAAATACATCTTGTGAATAGATGTTAACACCTTTACTGGAAGCCAACCAGCTGAGAGCCTCAAGGGAAATGTGTTAGGAGTACAAGGTAGAGCTGTTCTGCATAGTAGTTTTGCAGAGCGATGCATAAGTGGATTGTGCTGAGATGGAATGAGCTCTGCAGAGCAGCTGGACAGGGGATGTCTGGGTGAGGCTCAGAGGAGCACATTTTGAGACTCCCTGTTATAAGCAGTTCCCAGAAGATGACAGGGTGAAAAAGGGTAGATATTTGTTGCAATTTTTTTTAAAAATAATTGTTTCAAAACCTTTTGTGCAAAATATTTGTTTTGATGATTTCCCCCGTCTTTTGGGAAAATGGAAAAAAGGGAGGGAGGGGAAATCTGAAATCTCTCCAAGTAGGTTTTTAAAAATGAAAATGTTCATTTTTTTATTTTCCAATTTTGTTTTTAGAAAATTTCAAAAACACTTATTTTTTCCTTTGGAAAAATGGAAACTGGAAAAAATGAAAATGTTTGACAAAAACTCTCACTTTAAAAAAAAAAAAGGTCATTTTTATATCATAACATTCTGATAGCTCTAGCCCTGAGTGACCCCCAGGGCTGTGGTTCAGGTTGAGCTGATGGCAGCCGGTCCCTGCTTGTAGCTCTGACAATCTGCCCAGAAAGGGCCTGATCCAAAGCCCATTAGTGTCAATGGAAAGACTCCACTGACCTCACTGGCCTTGGGATCAGGCCCCTGTGTAAGAGGGTCGGTTCTCTTGTGACAGAGAAATTGCTCTGGAGCTTTCACTTGAATAACCCCAACCCAGACTCACCACAGGAACAATAACAGGGAACCTCTTCACTATGGGAGGGAGAAGGGGAGGTTGATGATGGGATCATGAACAGTGCATAGTGGGATGTGAAGAGGGGGAACTCACTCCATCGCCCAGCCAGAGCTGCAAACGCAGATACGTGAAGCAAGAGCAGCCACAGAGTGAGTTCCTCCTTTCCCCACAGATCCTGCAGCTGCCTCACTCACACAGACTCTGAAAGAAGCAGAGGAAACTGCTCCACACTTCAAAGAAAAGTCTCTGTGCTAGTGCTTTAACAGAGACTTGAAGGAGTCGGGTGCACAGAGCCTTCACTAAAGAGAGAGATTGTTAGATAGATCAATAGATAGAGAGATAGACAGAGGATGTATATGGGGATAGATAGATACAATATTATTTTTAAATACTGTGCTTGGTTTATCACATGGTTAAGCACAGAGACCAAGACTTTCTGGTTTCTTACCTTGTTTTGGAAGCAATATACACTATACAGTGCGCTTTTTTATAATGGTGAGGATAATTAACCATGGGAAAAACTTAACAAGGGCTGTGATGGATTCTCCATTACTGGCAATTTTTAAACCAAACATGGATTTTTTTTTCTCAAAGACATGCTGTAGTTCAAATAGGAATTATTTGGGGGCAGTTCTCTGGCCTGCGTTATACAGGAGGACAGACTATGTGATCACAGTGATCCCTTCTGGCCTTAGAATTTTAGAATAAACCCAACAAAGGCTCTGATTCCACAACAAGTGTGTCCCCATGGGACTTATACCAGCAAAGCTAGAGCGGTATAATTTTACTGGTAAATTTCCCTGTATATAGAGATGTCCTGAGCTCTTCCCATCAATGCTCTCCTTCTACATCCCCTGTCAGTGGAGTATCTGAGCCGCTCACAATCATTAATTGGTTTTATCCTCACACACCCCTGAGTGGTAGGGAAGTAGTTCATCCTCATTTCACATGTGGGGAAACTGAGGCACAGCAAAATCACAATTCCTCCCCACAGTCCCCAGCCCTCCCAAAAGCCTGGGTGACAATGACCAGTGTTGTACAAATGGTATTTCAGCCAAAGAGGGGAAAAGCCTGGATAAGATGGGATTGGGATATAGAGAAAGTGTCAGAGACAGAAGCTGGAAAATCTCTCATGTAGGATTTAATTGATCCCACAAAGCGGCCCACTCCCTGTTGCCTCTGGGCTAGATCCTGCCTCATTTCCCTCCATCCCAAACTCCAGGCAGCCATGGCAGAATTAGACCCGTCTCCCCCACTCTGCAGGGGATATTGATGGAGCCAGATGCTGCGGGACTAGAGAGTGACCGGCTACTGCTCCAAAAAGGGAAGGGAGAGGAGAGTTGATGCCGTGAGCAGCGGCTCCTGCTCAGTGACTCTCTGCACACCAAGTCCAGCTGCTCTGTGCAGCCATGTGGGGAGGGAACTGCAAGACTAACCGATAGTACCCTGAGCATCTGCAGAGTCTCCTGTGCAGACACCTCGTCCCCTGCTCAGCAGTGAGCTCTACCCAGCCACACCCCAAGCTAGCAGCCAAGCAGGGCAGGGGCGTATCACAGGCTGTGATGTAGGATTAAATAGCACGCTTATACAATATTATTTTTGTCCTCACATGTTAATCTACCTCATTCTCTATCTCTCCATTTAGTCTGTTCTCTGAGGTTTCCAGGGCAGTTTATTTTCATAGTTGTGCATTTAAAGACCAGAAGGGACCAATGGGACCATCTAGTCTGAGCATCTGCACAGCCCAGGCCAGAGAGTCTCCCCCAAGGATCCCTGCATTGAGCTGCTCACTTCTGGCTGAGCTAGAGCCTGTCTGATAGAAAGAGATGTCCCCTCTCAGTTTAAAGACTCCAAGCCGGCTCCCATTTCCAAACACTAAGATGGTTGTGGCTGATCAGTGAAAGAGGGGACCAGGGGGAAAGGAGAGGCTGGACTGGGACAGAGCAACTGGACATGGGCTGCGTGTGAACTGTCCTTTCATGCATCCGACAAAGTGGGTATTCACCCACGAAAGCTCATGCTCCAATACATCTGTTAGTCTATAAGACAGAACTCGTTGGTCCTTTCAGGGAGGTTAGCCCCTGGCCCTTCCCCTTCCATCCCCCCTCCCATTGGACTCCTGACCCTACATCACAACCATGCCAGGCCCCACAGCCCACCAGAGTGACAGGCAAGCAGTTCCTCCCCAGCACCCCCAGCCCAGAGCTCCAGTCAGTACAAGCACTGGGCCTCAGCCTTCCCAAGTCCCAGGCTGCAGGCCAGCTCACCCTAGCCTCAGCCTGGGCCCAGGGGAGAGTGGGAAGAAGGAGGGGGCCTCGGGGCAGTGGGTGGGCAGGGCCATGCCTTCCCTGGCCTGTGATACTCGCTGTCCATGCAACTGGAGATGGGCCATAAGGTTTAGCTCCATCTGAAGGTCCTAATCTGACCTTCCCCAGAGTTTGGGGGTGTGTAGTTGGGGTTCTGGTTTGGGCCTATTATAGAGACAGCCCCAGGCCACACAGTTATGATCTAAACTACCCCAAGGTTTGGGTGTGGGGACTCTCCCTCTGAGACCAAGTCTGCAACAGGTACCAGAGATGATGATTCAGAGCCTGACCAAGGAGAAGGAGAAGATGCTCGATTTGGGGTGGCTGGCCCACCTAACAGTGAAGGAGCAAGAGGGATGATATGGATGACTTACGAGGAGAGGCTGAGGGAACTGAGATTGTTTAGCCTGCAGAAGAGAAGAATGAGGGGGGATTTGATAGCTGCTTTCAACTACCTGAAAGGGGGTTCCAAAGAGGATGGATCTAGACTGTTCTCAGTGGTAGAAGATGACAGAACAAGGAGTAATGGTCTCAAGTTGCAGAGGGGGAGGTTTAGGTTGGATATTAGGAAAAACTTTTTCACTAGGAGGGTGGTGAAGAACTGGAATGGGTTACCTAGGGAGGTGGTGGAATCTCCTTCCTTAGAGGTTTTTAAGGTCAGGCTTGACAAAGCCCTGGCTGGGATGATTTAGTTGGGTTTGGTCCTGCTTTGAGCAGGGGGTTGGACTAGATGACCTCCTGAGGTCCCTTCCAACCCTGAGATTCTATGATTCTATGATTCTATGGATGTATTTCTTTGGCAGAGATTTCAGGAATCTCCGTGGAGCAACCAGATCTGCTGCATACTCAAGACCTGACACTGACAGACTGACTGAGCAGCTAGGCCAGGCCACAGACATGCCCAGGATAGACTTTGGCAAAGGATGTTGTGAAGTTTAACACTCTAGTCAAGAGTATAAGCCACAGCAGGTTGTCAGGGCAGGAACCCTGCTGGATAATACCTGACTTTACAGCATCATGCACACCAGTGGCACTGATGACTGTACCAGGGCTGGCCGGGAATTTTACATGAAGACTTTTTTTGATAAACTAAGATTTTTGAGTATTTTTTTTAATTTTATTTCATTGTGGATGTCTCTGCTTTCTTTAAACATTTTTGATTTTTCATTGGAAAACCAACAGCCCTAAATTATTTCAGTTTTTGGAAGCTTTCAGCTGATTTTTTTCAGTTTTCAGGTCTCAAAACCTGATATTCCTCTAACCCCTTATTTCCATTATTTCAGTTTGTTGATGAAAAAAATAAAATGTTATCGCTGAAAATTTCAATGGAAATTATTCTAGATTTTCCACAGAGAAAAAAATCCCATTTTCTACACTGCCCCAGAATGTTCCATGTTTAAGCCTCACTGGTTGCAGGTGGAATCTGCCAATGCTCTGTTCCGCCCCATGACTCCCCTATGATCTCCTAGAGGTTAATGCATGTTAGCTTGAAGGACTGTGTGGGAAATGTGGGAATGTTGATAATCATATCCCATCAAATCCAGCCCCCTGTACTGAGGCAGGACTGAGTAAACCTAGACCATCCCTGGTGGGGGTATGTCCAGCCTCTTCTTAATAACCTCAGAGGATTTGGATTCCAGAACCTCCCTTGGGAGCCTATTCCAGCGCTTAACTACCCTTATCATTAGAAAGTTTTTCCTACTATCGAACCTAAACCTCCCTTGTTGCAGATTAAGCCCCTTACTTCTTGGCCTACCTTCAGAGGGCGCTGAGAACAATTGATCCCCATCCTCTTTTTAACAGTCCTTCACATATTTGCAGATGGTAATCAGGTTCCCCCTCAGTCTTCTTTTCTCAAAATTAAACATGCCCAGATTTTTTTAACCTTTCCTCAAAGGTCAGGTTTTCTAATAGTAACCCTTCTGCCACGTGGAGTCCACAGCAACAGGGGATATCAATATCTAGAATATTCCCTTTTAACAGAACAACAGAGAACTGGCTTGAGCTCCCACCCAGTAACCTGGGAAAATTACATACCATGCCTGAGTGCCTCTAAGAGGCAATGCTTCCCCGCTCATAAGCACTGAGTCTGTGTATAGCAGAGAAAATTTTTAATAAAAAGAGGAAAGATACCCAGCATTAACTTGGGAAAACACCGCAAGCATGATTCAGAAACATACGGCCATGACCAAAACACCCACCGCAGAGTACAATGGGCACTTTGCCTCAGGTTCTCACAAAAGTCCTGTAGTAACTGAGAGCCTGGAGCACTGGGTTTGGTACAAGATCTGAGGTCTGAACTAGAGGCAATGAACCAAAGTCAGACCATGGATTAGAGCAGATGCTTACAAGTTCACTGTCCAGTACATTAACTTGGCAAAGTTGTTGCTAGTGTACTAGGCACTAGATACTTAGGTAAATATATTTCACCTGCCACAGATATATCCCAATCTAGTAAAGATAAGATGGTTTTACATAATAATGAATAGAGATGTTTTGTACAAGATATCAGGAGAAAGGGGAGGTAACAAACATGTCATGAAATACATAAGGTGGGGTGCAAGTTGTGTATTTCAGTTGTGTGACTCAAACTACAAATGTCAGGGAACTTCATTGTAATCCTTTGTATGGCCTAGAGGACAGCAGAGACTCCCGCTGCTGACTGAACTGCTCCTTGTCACTCGGCACTCATTTGTTACTATATCTACAACCATGGAGCCAGGGCACTGGGTCTGTGCCTCGAGGGCAATAAACCTGGTTGAGTGCCTTTGTCACTGAACCACGTCTGTGGTCTTTCTTTATGAGTAACATCAAGGTCTGCTGAATTAGCAGGCTTCAATATCTGCTGCTAATAATAACAACATTGGAGGTCTAAGCACAGACGAGCGGGGCAGCCGGAACAACATTACTGAGGCAACCACAGTCCAGCCTTCAGCACTTAACAACACTGGATAGTACTATCTAGTTCTGCTGAATGAGTTATCTGTTCAGAGCTGGACAGCACTCAGAAAGAACACACACACAAGGCAATTGACAGCAAGTCCAACAAACAAAATTTCCTTCAACATGCTACTCCCCTCTCCCCCACACCCACTCCATTCACAGTTGTTGTCCTTGGTCAGCAAAGACCCAGAGTTCAGAGGTGCATTCGCATGTGTTCACCTCACAGGTGGGGGGTGGGGGAAGAAGGCATCTCAGCACACTCCACTGTGGATCGCTCTGCTGCCACTCACTCGCCCACGCTACCTCCACCAGTTGGTCACTCACTCTCTCTGTCGGCTGCCTGCTCCATCAGTTGATAGCTTGCTTGCTCCACCATCACTGCCATCTCTACTGCTAGGATGTCTTGAAGTCCCACCCTTTAACACAGCTCCCAGTGATTCAGCTGTTACATTGCTAGGGCAGGCTGAGCAGTCTCTTTCACTAGAGACACAGTCCCGTAGCAGGTCTAATAATTAGACCTGGATGATCAGTGATTTCAGTTCTTGTGATCCTTAACAAAAGTCTCTCAATTGAGCTGTCATTACACATGGAGAAGGGAGGATCAAATTGTGTCTAGGACTCTTAGGCAAGGCCCATATCACCCAAAAGAAACACCTACTTTCCTCCTCCCCCACCCAACTCCACTCCACTGGTACTTGGCACCCATGCCCCTTGCTTAGCATGCTCAGTGAAGTTGAGGGTGAACCCCTCAATCAGGGCATGCCCAGCAGAGTTCTGCACCCCTTGAGTCACACAACAATAACAATTTATTACCTCTGCACTCAATAACAAAGTGACTTGCAATCCCAGACCAGCCAAAAGTGATAAATTTGTCAAAGCATCTCCATTGTGTTGCACACTTAAAACAAGTTGGTGTGTTTATGCAAACAAGGTCGGGTTCTGATATCTTCTCCCACAGCTCATCACTAGATGCCAGAGGAGAGCTCATTCAGACTCTGCTTACCTCAACCTTTGATCATTTCTATTGCTCTCCTCTGTGATCTCTCCAATTTGTCCACATCTTTCCTAAAGTGTGATACTCAAAATTGGACACAGTACTCCAGCTCAGACTACACCACTTACCACCTGTGTCTTACATATGACACTACTGTTAATACGTCATAGAGGGTCATTACCCTTTTCCGCAACTGCATCACATTGTTGACATATTCAATTTGTCATCCACTGTGACCTTCAGATCCTTTTCAGCAGTACTGCCACCTACCCAGTTATTCCCTATTTTGTAGTTGTACATTTGATTTTTCCTTCCTCAGGTCTGGTCTACACTCCAAACCTATATGGGTATAAAGAGGTTGCTCAGGGGTGTGAAAAATCCACACCCCAGAGACAAAGAGTTATACTGAGCTAACTCTCCATATAGACAGTGCTTAGTCGGTGGGAGAACTTCTTCTGCAGACATAGCTATTGCCTCTCGGGGAGGTGGATTAACAAAACCTATGGGAGAGCTCTCTCCTGTTGACTTAGAGAGTCTTAATTAAAGGACTACAGTGGCACAACTGCACCAATGCAGCGTTTTAAGTATAGACATGTCTGCAGTAAAGTACTTCACACTTGTCTTTATTAAATTTCATCTCATTTGATTTCAGACCAATTCTCCAATTTGTCAAGGTCATTTTGAATTCTATTCATGTCCTCCTAAGTGACTGTAACCCTTCCATGCTTTGTCTTATCTGCAGATTTTATAATCATAACTCTCCACTCCATAATCCAAGTCATCAATGAAAATATTGAATAGAACCAGACCCAAGACAGACCTCTTCAGGGTCCCATTAGATACGCCATCCCAGTTTGACAGTAAACCATTGACAGCTACCATTTGAATATAGTATTTCAACCAGTTGTGCATCCACCTTATAGTAATTTTATCTCAACCACATTTCCCTAGTTTTCTTATGAGACTGTCATGCGGGACTGATTCAACAGCCTTGCTAAAATCAAGATATATCCCATCTACGGCTTCCTCCCATCCACTGGGCCAGTAACATCATCAAAGAAGGAAGTTAAGTTGGTTTAGAATGATTTGTTCTTGACAAATCCATGATGGCTATTCCTCATAACCCTGTTATCCTCTAGGTGTTTACCAATTGATTGTTTAATAATTTGTTGCAGTATCTTTTCAGGTATCGAAGTTAGATTGACTTGTCTATAACTCCCTGAATCCTGTTTTCCCTTTTTAGAGATAGGTGCTATGTTTGCCCTCCTCCAATGCTATAGATGTGCAGGAAAAGAACAAGCACATCTACCAGTTGCTCTTGGTACCATTTGAACCCAGGCACACAGAGCACAATGCATTAGCAATATAGCACCTTAACCACATAGTCATTTTGTGAGCCAAAAGGGCCCTTTTGCTACCAGCTGTCACTTGGTCAGGCAAGGCCGGGCACTCAACTCAGGGTAGAAAAGACATAGCAGGGGAGGCCTGCAACCAGCCCAGTGGTATAGAGGCTTCATGCATAAGTCACATTCTTGTAAGATAGGTTTGAGTTCTAGCTGGTGTAGGAAGTGCTGTGGCACTCAGTTTATGGAGAACGTTTCTTCTTTTGGCATCTGGGAAGAAGAGACATGGAAGAACTAGCCGGTGGGCACCTCCATGAAAAAAGGGAAGATGGCCAACAACCAAAGGAAGATTCAAACACATAGGTGCAGCACACAATGAATTAGTAGTTCTTAACCAGTCAGACATCTTGCATGATATAGCTTTGGACTTGGCATCCTGAAGACCAGATCTGTGTTTTCCTTTGTAAATTCGCTTGGGTGCCTAGACTCATCTGACTAAATGACAGCTCATGAGAAAGCTGCCCTATTGCCAAAGAGATAGCCAAAGAGTTAAGGCTGATCCCTTGTATTCTGCTTGGATAGGTTTGAATCCCACCTTTGTTACTAGCCAGCCTTTCCTTTGGCAGGGTGGCCACTGACTCTTTCCTCTTCAGGCCCTCACTACCCCAGCATGCCTTACCATAAAACCGTTGTTTGCAGTATGGTTGTAGCCATGTTGGTCCCAGGATAGCAGAGCTGTGTAACTCAAAAGTGTCTCTCTCACCAGCAGAAGTTGGTGCAATAGAAGGTTTGACCTCACCCACCTTGTCTGGCTAATAAAAACCAGACACACCCAACAAACCAGGGGCCCCACAGTCCCTGGGCCAGCTGGACTCCAGGCCGGCTCACAAAGGTGGGAATTTTGCCTGGTGCCTCTCCAGTACTGGTGCCTCACCAGGCAGAGCCCGTCTCTTCCCCACGCTCGCTCGGGCATCTGGCCGTGGCTGAGCAATGCCAGAGTAACCCCCGTGTTTGCATTTAAGGGCGCGGTGACGTCACTGGGGAGCAAACAGTCAGGGGTTATGTGGCCCTTTGCTCTGTGGGCTGGAGACTTGCTGTAGCCTGGTGGGGCCCTGCTGGGACGGGCCGAACCCTCCAGCCCTGGGTGCGGCGAGCTCGGGGGATGGGCCAGAGCCGCCTGCAGCGACTTGGGAAAGTCCTGTGCGGGGAGGGGCCTCGTGATCAGAGTCAGTGACGGGACCGTCAAGAGGGGGAATGGCCAACTGCCACCTGGGGGGATGGGGGGAGCCCAACTGTCACATGGGGGGGAGCCCAACTGTCACCTGAGGGGAATGAGGGTGTTGGTGTCACTAGGCATGACTCTAGGTAACTCATCATTCATCATTCATTCATGCCCGTCACCCCAACCGGGGTATGGGCCGCCAACCACAGATCTCCATAGTCTTCTATCCTGGGCCATTCGCTCTAGCTGGTTCCAGGTATAGCCCATTTTTTTGCTATCAACCTGAAGGTCGCGTCGCCAGGTATTTCTTGGGCGGCCTCTTTTCCGCTTGCCTTGGGGGTTCCACTGCAGTGCCTGTCTGGTGATGTTGGTTGGCTGCTTGCGTAGTGTATGTCCTATCCAGCCCCACCTTCTCCTTCTAATTTCTTCCTCTGCTGGGAGTTGATGGGTCCTCTCCAAGAGGTGGATGTTACTGATGGTGTCTGGCCAGCGGATCTGGAGAATCCTTCTGAGGCAGCTATTAATGAAGGTCTGGATCTTCCTGGTGGTTGTTTTGGTTGTCCTCCAGGTTTCAGCTCCATACAGTAAGACTGATTTCACGTTGGAGTTGAACAGTCGAATCTTTATTGCCAAAGACAGCTCTCTGGAGCTCCAGATGTTCTTGAGCTGTAAGAAGGCTGCTCTTGCCTTACCAATCCTTACTTTGATGTCTGCGTCTGTGCCACCCTGCTGGTCGATGATGCTACCTAGGTAGGTGAAGGACTGCACTTCTTCCAGGGGGCTTCCATTCAGTGTGACTGGGTCGTTGCTGATGGAATTGATCCTAAGGATCTTGGTCTTGTCCTTGTGGATGTTGAGGCCAACCTGTGATGACGTGGCTGCCACTACGTTGGTCTTCTCTTGCATCTGCTGTTTACTGTGCGAAAGGAGTGCAAGGTCGTTGGCAAAGTCCAGGTCATCAAGCTGGGTCCACAATGACCACTGGATTCCATTCCTACGCTTGTAAGTGGATGTCTTCATAATCCAATCGATGACGAGAAGAAAGAGAAGTGGTGACAACAAGCATCCTTGTCTGACTCGGTTCGCACCTGGAAGCTGTTTGTGAGCTGCCCTCCATGGATCACTCTACAGTGTATGCCGTCGTATGAATTCTTGATCAGGTTGACCACCTTTGCTGGGATGCCATAGTGCCGAAGGAGCTTCCAGAGGGTCTCTCGATCCACGCTATCGAATGCTTTCTCATAGTCAACAAAGTTGATGTACAACGAGGAGTTCCACTCCATAGACTGCTCGACTATGATGCGAGCATTGCTATCTGGTCCGTGCATGATCTGTTCTGCCGGAAACCTGCCTGTTCATCTCGTAGCTGTGGATCGACGGCATCCTTCATTCTCTCTAAGAGGACTCGGTTGAAGACCTTCCCTGGCACCTACAGGAGTGTGATTCCTCTATAGTTGGCACAGTTGCTGAGGTCTCCTTTCTTGGGGATTTTGATGAGATATCCCTCTTTCCAGTCAGCCGGAATCCCTTCTTCTTCCCATATTTTCTCAAAGAGGGGGTACAGCATTTCCACTGAAGCATCCAGGTCTGCTTTCAGGGCCTCTGCTGGGATATCGTCAGGTCCAGCCGCCTTCCTGTTCTTCATCATGGTGATGGCTTTTCTGATCTCGTCTCTGGTTGGTTTATCGCAATTGATTGGGAGGTCCTCGTTGGCTGGGTCGATGTCTGGTGGATTTGGTGGTGCTGGTCTGTTCAGGAGTTCCTCAAAGTGCTCCGCCCATCTGTTCATCTGTAGTTCTATTCCTGTTATAGACTTTCCCTGCTTGTCTTTAACGGGACGTTCTGGCTTGCTGAACTTTCCAGACAGTCGCTTGGTAGTATCGTAGCTGTTTCATGTTACCGCTGTATGCTGCCTGCTCTGCTTCTGCTGCCAGTCCATCCACATAATCTCTCTTGTCCTTCCTAATATTCCTCTTCACTGCTCTGTGGGCTTCAGCATACTCTTTTTGAGCTTTGGCCTTTGCTGCTCTAGTCCTGCTGTTGTTGACTGCTGCCTTCTTCTTCTTTCTGTCTTCTATCTTTGTCAAGGACTCTGCTGTGATCCACTCTTTCTGCTGGTGTTTCTTAATTCCAAGCACTTCCTGGCATGCTGACCTAAGTGTGTCTCTCACTTTCTGCCATCTGTTGAGTACACTGTCTTTCTCTTCTTCAGACCGATCCTGTAGTACTGAAAACTTATTCTTCAGCGTCAATCCAAAATCTTCCTTGGTCTTATGGTCCTTCAGAAGGTTGACGTTGTACTTCGCTCTTCTGTCTGACGCGTCTATCCAGTTCTTCTTCAGCTTCAGCTTCAATCTGGCCACCACTAAGTGATGGTCGGACGCCACGTCTGCTCCTCTTCTAACTCTAACGTCCTGCAAGGATCTTCTGAACTTCTTGCTAATGCAGACATGGTCGATCTGGTTTTCTGTCATGCCTGCTGGCGATACCCAGGTACTCTTGTGGATCCGCTTGTGAGGAAAGATGCTGCCTCCTATGACCAGGTTGTTAAGTGCACACAGATCCACAAATCTCTCTCCATTCTCACTCATCTCTCCCAGAGCATGGGTCCCCATGACTTGTTCGTATCCTGTATTATCAGGTCCAATTTTGGCATTAAAGTCTCCCATAAGGATGGTAATGTCTTTGTCTGGGAGAGTCTCTAATATTTTCTGGAGTCTGTTGTAAAAGTAGTCTTTGTCCTCCTCTTCACTGTCATTGGTTGGAGCGTAGCACTGAACAACATTCATCTTAATCCTCTTCATTTTAGTTCTGAAGGATGCTGTGATGATCCTGGGACCATGTGCCTCCCAACCAATCAGTGCTCTCTGTGCCTGCTTGGACAACATGAAGCCTACTCCCTGTGTGTGGTGTGCGTCGCTCTCTTCATGTCCTGAATACAGCAACAGCTCTCCTGTCAACAGTCGTCTCTGTCCAGCTTGCGTCCATCTTGTCTCGCTAATACCTAGTAGGGTCAGGTTCTTGCTCCTCATCTCTGCTGCAACCTGCGCCATCTTTCCTGACTCGTACATGGTCCTCACGTTCCATGTGCCGATGGTAATCCTCCTGGCTGCAAGAAGGGTGATCGGCTTAGTGGCTTCCTCGCGGCTTTCACCACCCAGCGTCATGCATCTTCGAGTTGAAGACCCTTCTTTTTCTAGGCTAAAAGTCTCTGTTAACTCTATTGTTGGCGTTTCTGTAGCAAGCTGATTTTTACAGGGTGGAGTTGCTAGCCCCACACCCAACCCTCCTCCTTTACCCTGACTTGGGACAGGCAGATGGCCCCAAAGGACCTCTCTGGTGGAGTTTAGGTAACTCAGGAGGGTGGAAAACCACAGTGTCAATGAAGCCTTTCTGTAGTAGGCCTGAATAAACCAAAGCACTCCCATGTTTGAACTTTAATCGACCTAACAGGCCAGCAACAGAGAATGGTTATCAGTTGCAACACCTGCACCAGAAGGTAATAATGAGGCCTGCTATAATGAGGCCTGCTTGCTCCTGGCTAAGGGGCAAAATAACAGATCAAAGAGAGCAGGACAAGATAACGGTTCAAAGAAGAGCTACTAACGAGTTAGTCTAGTTGGCACCAAGTATGACTTAACTGCTTAATGTAATTGCTACTTGCATGATGTATCTGCTATAGAAAAATAGACGGGAGGGGGAAGAAGGGGGGGTAGTGGGAGTAATTGGAATGCTTAGCTGAAGTTATGTATAAAGAGGGAAAAACTGCTTGTAGGTGTGTGCTTGATCTGAGACGTGTCTGTGTCTCCGAGCACTGCTTTGAGATCTCAAATAAACTTTGTCTGCTTCTCCACCTTGGTGTGTTTATTGGAGTGAAGCACACCGGGCAACGAATCGCTGTTGCTGCCTCGGGCACTCTGTGCCGGCAACAAGGAATGGCCAACTGTCACTTGGGGGTGAAATGGGGGGCAACTGTTACCTAAGGAGGGATGGGGAAGTACAACTGTCAAGCCGAGAGGAGTGAGTTGGGGGGAGTTGAGGGAGGATCTCCTGCCGGGGGGAGGGGGTCAGGAAAAGCCCTCAGATAAGAGGGAGCCCATGGGATGGAGGGAAGGGACTGGGATTGGGCAGGGGGAAGGGAGGGTAGAAATGGGGAGGTGACAGAGAAGGGAAGGGGGTGGAGATGGGGGGAGGAGAAGGGATAGAAATAGGGTGTGGGGAGGGGAGAGGAGAAGAATAGAAACAGCACAGTGGCGGGGTGTCGGGGGGAGGATGAGAGCCCAGACAGGGCCTAGGGGAGGTGGGAGCCCAGGGCCTAGGGGAGCCACCCTTTTAGTTTCTGGGTGCCGGGGGGTCTCACCCACCTGCACATAATTGTGCTCCTTAGAGGTTAACAAGAGCCCCCATCTTTCCAAGCTCCCTATTTTGTGGGGCAGGGATCTGCTGACGGGAAGGGGTGGCCCTATCAGGAGATCCCTCATGTCACATCAGATATGCTGAGACCCCCCCAAGTAACACGGGCCAGGGGAAGCTGCTGGGAGCCATACAGTAGAAACCACCCCAACCCTATGCAGCCTTCAGATCTGGTGACCCCCATCCCGAGGTGGGTCCCAGAGCTGAGCTGCCACTCCAGGGTCAGTGTCTGGGGGTTTCAACCATTTTTGATGTATGTGTTTTGCAGACATTGGTGCTGGATTTACATGATTCTGTGATGTTGTTTTGTCTGTGTGTTATTGCAGAATCACTGTGGGTGGAGCTGGGTGACTAACTGATGTTTCACTCTGGCAGCAAACTGAAAAATCAGAGCAGGTGTTCGAGTCGATTCCAAATGTGTTTGGAATTTCTCAGCCAATTGGGAAAGTCTCTTTTAGGTAATAGAACACATTTCATTCAGGTCAGCTTTCCAAAAGTGCCTGCCCAACCTTTGCCCAGGGGTTCAGACTCTTGCCTGAGATGTGAGAGACCCACGTTTGCAACCCCACTTTGGAGCAGGGTCTTGATCTCAGCATGAGCATCCTAACTCCCAGGGCACAGGCCATTCTGGGGTGGGCTGCTCTCCCGTGGAGGCTGTTCCACTTTGCCTAACTACTAAAATATTAATTGGGGCATACAGGAGTGAGTGAGAATGACTCTACAGGCTGGGGATCGAGGGGCTCACCTGGGTAGAAGGAGCTAAGGATTCCAATCCCCCCTCTGAAAGAGGAAGAGAGAAGATTTGACTCAGCATCTCTTAGCTCCTGTGTGCATTAATCACCAGGCTGGAGAGTTGTTCTTGTGCTTTTTGGCCCAAGGAATAGCAAATTGTTAGCTGCTATTTATGAGTCCAATACACACTGCTGAAGCTGATCTAAACAACGTATTAAACATTTTTGCCCAGCTAAAAAGTATCGGGTCAAATTTGTGAATAGTTTTGTATTGGCCAAAACTGTGTTTTTCTGTGTGTAAACTGATTGTCATTAAATTTTCACCCAGCTCTACTTGTGAGAAAACAGTCAGTTTTTGTAGGGTAATTGCTGAGTGCCAGGACTGCACCCAAAGCAGTTTGTTTGAAAGCTTGTGACAGCTGGAATTACATTTTGATTTATTTTTGTAGGTGCATCCATGAGCACTGGGACACTTCCCATGTGGAATTGTTATTGTAGGGTTGTCAATATGTACTGAGGCTATGCATATGTTGGGGCTGCATGCATACTTCTTTGTTATCATTCGGTCTTTTTATGAGCTGTAGGGACCGCTCCTGCTGGCTTGTTATTGTACTGTTACTTGCGAGTGCTGGGGCTGTGATCACACTGGTTTCTTATTTTAGGGTTGCTCATGAATGCTGGGTTTACGGTTAAAAACAACAATGAAGTGGAATGAGAATCTCCAGTTGTTTCCATCTGTATATTGCCACCCTGATCAGACAGAAACCCGCATGTGTGGTGAGGCTGTTCTATGGGGCAGGAGAGGTGACTTCACTGTTTGGGGGAGACCTCCTTGTATTTCTCTGCTTTGTTTCCCCAACTCTGCCCCAGAGCAGAAACTCCTTGTCTCCCACAAATTCATCCCTCAAAGGGTTGGTTTATTTTATAAACCAGTATGGGCAGGGATACAAAACCATGCTCCGAAGTGTCCCTAAACTCTGTTTGCCAGAAGCTGGGAATGGGTGACAGAGGATGGATTACTTGGTGGTTCCCTGTTCTGTTCATTCCCTGTGGGGCACCTGGCAATGGCTGCTGTTGGAAGACAGGCTACTGGGTTAGATGGGCCATTGGTCTGACCCACTATGGCCGTTCTTATGTTCTTATGTACTCCACTGTTGGGATAAGGGCAGGTCTGTGGGTTTGGGCCCTGCTCCCCTAAAGGTCCCTCTATTTCCCCAGACCAGCGTGAGAGAGCAGCTGAAGCGACCCATAGCAAGAGGAACAATCCCAGTTGGTGCCCCCTCACATTAGGATTTCCACATGTTGTGACATGTGATTGAGAAGAGCAGAGGCAGTCACAGTGAGGGACAAATACATACTGCTGGAGAAAAGGAGGCCTCACCCCATCCCTGTGTCTGTGCTCTCGAGCAGAAGCAGAGGACCTTGAACCTGAGATGTCAGAGAAGTCAGGGCAAAGAGGCTCAAACCCCCAAAGGTGCAGCGAGCAGGAGCAGAGGTACCTAGATGAGCACACTGGATTTTAAAAAAATATTTGTCTGTTGTTTTTTACCCGAAGAGTATTTGGCAATGTCACTGCTGTTTTTAAAAGTTTGTTTGCAGTAATGTACACTCACTTGTTTAGTTTGTGGTTGTCATTTGGGTCCTGGGGCTGTACATGTTGCTTTCTTATTATAGGTTCATGCACTGGGTCTGTGCACATATTGGTTTGTTGTCATTTCCATGTCTGCTTTCAGATTTGCATTGGTTGCTAACACCCATATGAAACACACAAATGTTATTTGCCCTGGCTTTAGAAGGGGCAAACTGAGGCACCCAGACACGAGGGGACTTACCAAAGCTCACTCAGTGAGTCAATGACACAGCTGGGAATAGAAGCCAGGAATCCACCAAGCCCTGGGTGTTAGCTCAAAAAGCCTTCTTCCCACCCTCTGCAATGGAAAGTCTAATGTGATGTCAGTGCACAGAATGTGGCGTGACAAAATGTGGCATGACAAAAATGAGAGATGGAGAGAACCCACCACACTACTTTTCAGAACAACTAACCCAGTTTGCAGTAATCTACTTCTATCCATAATAAGCCACACTTCTCTCCCAGAGCTAGGGGTAGAAGCCACGATTCCTGATCACCAATATTCTACTGGTGACAAGTGAATGTTTGTGTAACCCATTCAGAAGTCTAAAAAGATACCAGTAATTGCTCATGTGGTTCAGCTAATGTGGACCTAAACTGAGGATTTGACACTTAAGCATTCAAACCCTGCTATTGACCTACATGAAAGGTGAATATTTTCATGTTCTGTGTTTGTACAGCACCTAGCATAATGGGGTCCTGGTCCATTGTCATGCTGTCTGGAGTGACTCACAACTGTGAGTGCTGACCTTGAGGTCAGAAAACAGGCCAGATACCCCAAACTGGTGGTATATTTTATAAATAGATTTGACCAAAGTAGTAACAAATGTAAACACCTGGATCACTGTACCAGTCTTACCATGGAGTCAGACAGTCCCTTTAGACTCTCCAGTCTATCTGGTCACTCAGACAAACTGAACTTTTTGATAAAAGATCACTTTGAACCAAAAGTCACACCACATCAGGCTGCTCCCAGTTTCAAGAGACCAGTCAGTTACCCCAGATCAATAGGTACTCCAGCTCTTACACCAAAGATAACGCTGGTAGCCAATTTTATATTAAACTAACTACAGGTTTATTAGTTAAGAAAAGGAAATGAGGTTAAAGTGAGTAAAATATTTTCACAAGTGAGTCATAGTTTATAGTTCCAAATGATGCCAGCAATATTATAAACTGCTAGTTTCCCAAAAGTCTTTTCAGTTTACCCATATTGTCCCTGGGGATCTCTGCTTCGCATCTGGTGTACTTCCTTGTAAGAATCCAAAGAGTCCAGAGATCCAGGATCCTTCCTTGAATCCTTACTTATAGCATCCTCTCAGAGAAAACAAGCTGACAGTGTTCACTATCCATGTGTGCTTTTCCTTTGGTGATGGTGAGTGAGGAATGCACTGTGAGTCTTTGGCCTCCAATCATCACACAAAATGATCACTTGCTTCGAAATTAGCTCTTTTCTGTTAAAGTTCTTCATTTGCATTCTGCGATGCTTCTTTCTCCTCTGATGGGTTATTTACTTACAGGGGTATACACAATGTAAATGTTTGTTATTACAGTCTAACAGGATACGCATAAGTGAAAACAATGCAAGTGACATTCCACTAGTTTTCATGAAGTTTAAACATCAAATACATTCTTTTATATTTAACAGTCACTTTGATCTATACTAATATATAAGTGAATTGTCCTGGGGCTCTGACATGAGCTGGCACCTGGTCTGCCAGCATCTCATCCGTCATTGGTGTTCTGGGTGCTACAGTAATAAGAGCAGTCTGGCTTTATGGGATTCACACAGTGAAGAGACCATTTTAAAATAGGTTTTGTACCTAAAAACTATGATAA
The DNA here is from genome assembly GCF_016161935.1 of Mauremys reevesii. Lineage (NCBI taxonomy): Eukaryota > Metazoa > Chordata > Testudines > Geoemydidae > Mauremys > Mauremys reevesii. The sequence continues at coordinate 15,260,596 of NC_052644.1, forward strand.
TCTGTAAATTATGGTGTGAATCACCAAAATGCTGAAACCGAGTTGCTGCTCTGGTTGATCTGTGTGTGGGGCATAGGGTTGTCAGGCATCTGTTTTTTGACCAGAACGCCTGGTTGAAAAGGGACCCTGGCAGCTCTAGTCAGCATAGCAAAAATCCGGTTGGCTGCAGTGCCAGCGTGGCAGGCAAGCTCCGCACCTGGCTCCGTATAGCTCCTGGGAAGCAGGCGTCACATCTCTCCGGCTTCTAGGTGGAGGGGCAGCCAGGGGACTCAGTGCACTGTCCCCGCCTGCAGGCGCCACCCTTAGTGCAGCTCAGCAGCTCCCATTGGCCATGGTTTCTGGCCAATGGGAGATGCAGGAGCAGCGCCTGTGGATGGGGACAGCCCATGGAGCCCCCTGACGACTCCCGGCTAGGAGACGGAGGGACATGATGTCACTTTCCGGGAGCTGCCTGAGGTCAGTGCCGACTGGAGCCTGCACCCTGAACCACCTCCCACACCCCAACTCCCTGCCCCAGTTCGGAACCACCTCCCACACTTTAAACTCCTTGGCCCCAGTCCGTGGCCCCCTCCTGCCTCTGAATCCCTCATCCCCAGCCGCACTCCAGAGCCTGCATCCCCAGCTGGAGCCTTCACACCCTCTCACACCCCAACCCCCTGCCCCAGCAACTCAACGGGTAGTGATCAATGGTTCCATGTCTAGTTGGCAGCCGGTATCAAGTGGAGTGCCCCAAGGGTCAGTGCTGGGGCCGGTTTTGTTCAATATCTTCATTAACGATCTGGAGGATGGTGTGGACTGCACCTTCAGCAAGTTTGCAGATGACACTAAACTGGGAGGAGTGGTTGATACACTGGAGGGTATGGATAGGATACAGAGGGACCTAGACAAATTAGAGGATTGGGCCAAAAGAAATATGATGAGGTTCAACAAGGACAAGTGCAGAGTCCTGCACTTGGGACGGCAGAATCCCATGCACTGCTACAGACTAGGGACCGAATGGCTGGGCAGCAGTTCTGCGGAAAAGGACCTAGGGGTTATGGTGGACGAAAAGCTGAATATGAGTCAGCAGTGTGCCCTTGTTGCCAAGAAGGCTAATGGTATTTTGAGTTGTATAAGTAGGGGCATTTCCAGCAGATTGAGGGATGTGATCATTCCCCTCTACTCAGCACTGGTGAGGCCTCAGTTGGAGTACTGTGTCCAGTTTTGGGCCCCACACTACAAGAGGGATGTGGATAAATTGGAGAGAGTCCAGCGGAGGGCAACAAAAATGATTAGGGGGCTGGAGCACATGACTTATGAGGAGAGGCTGAGGGAACTGGGATTGTTTAGTCTGCAGAAGAGAAGAATGAGGGGGGATTTGATAGCTGCTTTCAACTACCTGAAAGGGGGTTCCAAGGAGGATGGATCTAGACTGTTCTCAATGGTAGAAGATGACAGAACAAGGAGTAATGGTCTCAAGTTGCAGAGGGGGAGGTTTAGGTTGGACATTAGGAAAAACTTTTTCACTAGTAGGGTGGTGAGGAACTGGAATGCGTTACCTAGGGAGGTGGTGGAATCCCCTTCCTTAGACGTCTATAAGGTCAGGCTTGACAAAGCCCTGGATGGGATGATTTAGTTGGGTTTGGTCCTGCTTTGAGCAGGGGGTTGGACTAGATGACCTCCTGAGGTCCCTTCCAACCCTGAGATTCTATGGTGAAAATGAGCAAGTGAGGAAAGGTGGGGGAGAGCGAATGATGGAGGACGGGGGGATGGAGTGAGCAGGGGTGGGGCCTCAGGGAATGGGTGGGGCAGGTGGTGGGGCACGTGTGTTCGGTTTTCTTCAATTAGAAAGTTGGCAGCCTTTGTCTCTCTGCAGACTCTGGCAGGAGTTGCTGGGACTGTTAAACCCAGGGCACGGTTCTCAGCTTTTCTCCTCACACATGAAACCAGGAAATCTATGTTTTCCTTTAACCAAAGACAAGAGTCTGTTGGGTCCCGTGGCATAGGCCTACAGTGCCTAGGCCTCAACCCTGCTGTCTGGTAGTTCATGTCATTTCCACAGTGACCTTGATGGGCTCAGAAGGAGGTCTCTTTGGGGAGAGGGTTCCCTTTGTTATGGTCCCAGCTAGTGTCAGTTTTAGAGTTAGTGGGGCCCTGTGCTCACTTCTTTTTTGCCCCCCCCCCAGCGGGGGAAGCATTCCCCCCCTCCCCCCATTTTTTCATTCTTTTTTTCTCCATTCTTCTCCTGAGGCTCAGGGTTGGGGTGCGGGGTCTAGATGGGAGTTAAAGACTTAAGGTATGGGAGGGGGCACAGGGCTGGGTCAGGCAGGGAGTGCAGAGCACTTACCTGGGGCAGCTCCTGTTTGGTGCAGGAGGGGGTGCAGGTGGCTCTGTGCAACGCGGCACCACCCCCATGGCCGCAATTCTGGGAGCCCCCCCACCAGGCAGGGCCGTCCAGAATGCAGGGGGTGCAGAGGCTTTAGGGGCTGCAGGGCCCTGGGCTAAGGGGGGCCTGGGCTGCAGCTCTAAACCCCTTTTCGGAATGTGGCCTTGCAAACATGGGCAGAGGACTCAGGAGGAGCAGAGGCAGCCGTGCAGCCAGCGGCTGCCCTGTGCTCCTCCTGAGTCCTCCATCCGCGGTGTTCCCACCACCCACATCTCCCGCCTGCTACCCTGAGGCTGCAGATGAGCCTCCCTCCCTGCTTTCCTGCTCAACACCCACCCTGCCCCCTCCCCATGGTGGGTGCTGGTGCTGAGCCAGAGTGCCTGGGCCCTGGGGCTCCCTGTTGTTTACTGGTAAATCTGCCCTGGTCCCAGCACACACAGAGGAGTTAGACAAAATCATAAATCCTGTGGCTGGAAGGCTGCACCTAACATGGCTTTACTACTTAGAATCCAGAGTGATAACACACAAGGACCCAGAATGGAGAGAGACAAAGCAGGCTGCTCCCTAAGGCAAAGAGGCCCAGGTCACCTCATTTAGTTGAGGATTGGTCCTGCTTTGAGCAGGGGTTGGACTAAATGACCTCCTGAGGTCCCTTCCAACCCTGATATTCTATGATTCTATGATCTTTCTCTTAGGTTGCTCTCTGTAGAGCTGCCTGCTGCTGGACCCAGATCGTGCACCTCCTTACAGAGACCCCTGCCTGCCAACAGAACCAGGAAACCCCCCAAAGCATTTACAGTGACAGCTTCCAATTCCTGTACAGTTTTCAATGCATCACACAGATGATGGACAGGCTTGGAGGGAGCTGGAAGTGAAACAGAAATAGATTCACAGAAGTTAAAGCCAGAAGAGCCCATTGTGTCCATCCAGTCTGACCCTGTGTTCACATGTTGGAGAATTTGGGGGAGGATGACTGAGGCTCTGAGCAGAACTGAAATGGCCCCTGTTGACTCCCTCACTATGTATCTTGCTGTAATATTTACTGCTGTGATGGTCTCCCATTGGTGTCAGGGGGAGCAGATATCTGACAGTGCCCCCTGGGGTCTGTGACAGCCACTGCCAGCCCTGTATCTGTCACCTGGCAGCATCACTTACAGAGGTGGGTGACTTCTGCCCAAGCTGACCCTGTAGAAAGGTGCCCAGATGTCACCCACTGGCCAATGTGTTAGACAGGCCCCTCTGGGCCTAATCCACACAGCATGTGAGTCTGTCACAGCCCCAGCTGCACAGCCTGACTCTTTAACTCATGCTGTAGAACCTCATGCAGTTTGCTGTGGAGCGCTCTGGTCCAGGAGGGGCTGGGAGCTCTGTACAAGGTGAAGTTGGATTCAGGCAATGCAGGATCTTCCACTCGCCCTGACATGAGCTCCACTATAGACTCGCCTCCCCCTATTGAATTATTAGTGGCAAGGTCCTCCTTTCCCGTTCTGGACAGACAAGGTCAGCATATTGGCCCACTCTTCCCCTAGAAAGGTTGGAGTATCAACAAGGATTTTCACCCTCCAATCCCACTACTTCCCTCAGCCTCAGGGTGTTGGTTGCAGAGATACATTTGTGCAAGATTATACAGTGACCCCTCACTTAACATTGTAGTTGTGTTCCTGAAAAATGTGACTTTAAGTGAAACGATGATAAGTGAATCCAATTTTCCCATAAGAATTAATGTAAATCAGGGGGTTAGATTCCAGGGAATTTTTTTTACACCAGACAAGACTATATCTATCTATCTATCTATCTATCTATCTATCTATCTATCTATATGTATACACACACACATTATAAGTTTTAAACAAACAATTTAATACTGGTACACAGTGATGATGATTGTGAAGCTTGGTTGAGGTGGAGGATGTAGTAAGTGCAGGCCCTAATAAAGGCCCAGTGAGGCCTGAGGCCTGAACTAAAGTATGGTCAAGCCTTAGCTAAAAGCAAAAGGCAAGCTGTGAGCTGGAAACCTGCCCTTTTCTCACCAACTTCTGTGAACAGGGCCAGAGGAGTCAGAGGGTGGGATATTTCCCAGGCAATGCCTTACTGCTAAATGATGAACTAGCAATTGGCTGAGCCCTCAAGGGTTAACTCTCACAGTCTACAAGGCAGCAGGAATGGAGGGAGGGGAGAGAGCATCACAGACAGAGACAAAGAGACACACTCTGTGTGTGAGGCCTGGTCTACACTAGGACTTTAATTCGAATTTATCAGCGTTAATTCGAACTAACCGCTCAACCGTCCACACCAGGAAGCCATTTAATTCGAACTAGAGGGCTCTTTAGTTCGAATTTGGTACTCCACCCCCGCAGGTGGAGTAACGCTAAATTCGACATGGCTAGCTCGAATTAGGCTTGGTGTGGATGCTAATCAAACTTAGCAGCTCCGGGAGCTATCCCACAGTGCACCACTCTGTTGACGCTCTGGACAGCAGTCCGAGCTTGGATTCTCTGGCCAGCCACACAGGAAATGACCCGCGAAAATTTGAATTCATTTTCCTGTCTGGGCACTTTGAATCTGACGTTCTGGTTGCACATCGGGGCGAGCTCCGCAGCACCTGCAACGATGCAGAGCTCTCCAGCAGAGGAGTCCAGGCAATCCCAGAATAGAAAGAGGTCCCCAGCATGGACTGACCGGGAAGTCATGGATCTGATCGCTGTGTGGGGCGAGGAGTCTGTGCTCTCGGAGCTGCGCTCCAACAAGCGGAATGCAAAGACCTTCGAGAAGGTCTCGAAAGCCATGAAAGAGAAAGGATACAGCCGGGATGCGATGCAGTGCCGCGTGAAAGTGAAGGACCTAAGACAAGGGTATCAAAAAGTCAGAGCGGCAAACGGACGCTCCGGAGCCCAGCCCCAGACATGCCGCTTCTACGAGGCACTGCATGCCATTCTAGGTGGGTCTGCCACCACTGCCCCACCAGTGACGGTGGACTCCGAGGACGGAATAGTGTACCGGGACAGTTCCTCCTCCATGTTCGCCGATGGGGAAGATGAGGAAGGGTCTTTGAGGATGGCGCAGGCGACATCCAACCCACTCCCGCTTTCCCTGACAGCCAGGATCTCTTCATCACCCTCACAGAGATCCCCTACCAACCGTCCCCGCCCGTTAACCCGGACTCGGAATCAGGGGAAGGATCAGGCGGTAAGTGCTACAAACAGGGAAACATTTATTTTTTAAGAAACAGGTATATATATAAAAAATAGAAATACTATATTAAAAATTTTAAATATCAAACTATACAAAAAGTAGGTCTACACATATAGGAATGGAGCAATAATCCTCTGGGGACAGTTCAAAAAAGCTCTCAGAGAGCAGCTGGAAAAGCCTCAGCAGGAGGTTCCTTGGTAGAGGTGCCTTGTTGGGTGCTCCGTTGAAGCACACTCTTCCGCACCAGGCCATCCTAAGGTAAAGGGGGACCATCGCCTCTACGAGCATGGCAGCGTATGGTCCTGGTCTGTGCAGGGCTTCTGTTAGCATCCGCTCTCTCTGAGTCCGCCTGACACGCCTCAGGGTAATGTCGTTCTGGAAGTGCTGCATCTAATTAGTGGAATTAGTGTACTGTTACTATTGTGAATGGTAGACTTTTACTTTGCATAAGAATGACCCTCGCTTAACAGAGTTTTACTTTGCATAAGAATGACCCTCGCTTAACAGCCACGTGTTGGAGGCCACAGAGGAAAAGCATACAGTGATCTTTCCCGTGCACTGGCGGGAGGGGCCGCAAAAGGGTCATCTTTTCTGCTTTGCACATTGCCTTCAGCAGGAGAGCACAGCTAACCACTAACTGATAAGCACTATGTACTGTAAGGCTTACCAGGACTTTGTGCAAGAGGGATGCAGCTGTCTCTCCTCACTTGTGCGCTATCCAGTGCAATGGCGCCGCCAATGAGAGCATATTCCGAAATCTCGGACTAGTTCTGAGATCTCCTGAGACTTGGTTCCCTCTTTGGTCTTCTTAACTGAAACTGACTAGACTGTGTTTACTGTTGGCAAACATGTATGTGTTCAAGGAAATCACCTACTTTTTCGCATCACACAGCTTCGGCTCCTTCCCGGACTGCCCCGGCATCCCCCTCGCAGAGGCTGGCTCAGATTAGACGCCGAAAGAAAAAGACTAGGGACGACATGTTCCAGGAACTGATGGCCAGCTCCAGAGCGGAGGTGGCAGAGCAGAGACAGTCGAGGGAGAGCCTGTGTCAGCAGCATCGCACACACCTGGAACGGGAGGATAGGTGGCGGCAGGAAGACCAGCAGGCGACTCAAACGCTGCTTGGTCTAATGAGGGAGCAAACGGACACGCTCCGGCGCCTTGTAGATGTTCTGCAAGACCGCAGGCAGGAGGAGAGAGCCCCCCTGCAGTGCATCTGCAACCGCCCTCCAATGCCAGGAAGTCCTGTCCCCCCCTCACCCAAAGTTACAAGAAGGAGGGGCGGTAGGGGCCGTGAGAACTGTCCCTGCACCGCAGCACACCGATAATGTTCGAGACAACTCTCGCGCTGTAAATTTGTACAAGCTCTTTCCTTACAGCATCAACCAGTCCCAACTCCAAGTTTAAACCCCCCACTGTGTACTACATTATTAAAAGCGGTTTGGTGTTACTCACTGTTTCCGTCACGTTTCTGGTGTCAGAAGACTTTCTGTTGGTGTGTGTGTGTGGGGGGGGGGAATTGTAATTTCAGTGCATAGCCCACAGTGCCATGGTACAGAGTTGGCTGCAGGGTCAACTGCAGGGCACACACAGACTGCAGTCACTAGGCACCAGGGACAGTCTGTGTGGTGTATGCTGCCCCGGGTCTTTCCTTGATGTGTATGCTTGTCCAGGGTCCTGGTGCCTGCCATCCCCGAATGTAAAGGCAGGCTTCCCTTCACATGCACTTGGACCGTAGCCACGATCCTCCCCGGTGCCCTGAGCCCCAAAAAGAGCCCTCATCCAGGGGCAGATACTCACCCTTCCCCCACACCCCTCACCCCTTCCAACGCCCAAACCCACAGCCGTCATGTTAACCCCTATCCAAAGACGGCACCCCTCGCCCCTTCCTGCAAACCCACCCATTCCTGCAACCCTCCCCCTACATGCACAACCACCGTAAACCGTCCCCCACCCCGCAGACCTATGTAGGAGCAGGAGGCTGTCCGTCCTCTTTTGGACAAGCGGTCTGTACATCAGTGCACACCTTACCCACCACAGAATGCTTCCATGTTGAAACCAAGAAACAGAAATGCAAAGTCAACGAAAGATTTATTATTAATTACTGTTACATTTCATTACTTTTAAAACGTGCTTTGGAAGTGGGGGAAACTTGGAGAACCGGGTTTGTGAGCTCAGATCTAACTCCACACATACAGACACAGGCCCATGATCAGGCTCTCTTAAAATCAAGTGGACAGTCACAGGTTACCCTGCTCTGCGAGGAAACTCGCTTTCAAAGCCTCCCTGATGCACATCGCTTCCCGCTGGGATATTCTTTCGGCACGGGTGTCTGGCTGAGCGTAAACAGCAGCCAGGCGATTTGCCTCAACCTCCCATCCGGCCACAAAGGTCTCGCCCTTGCTCTCACAGAGATTGTGGAGCACACAGCAAGCAGCAATAACTACGGGGATATTCTTTTCGCTGATGTCCGAGCGAGTCAGTAAGGTCCGCCATCTCCCCTTGAGACGTCCGAAAGCACACTCCATCACCATTCTGCACTTGCTCAGCCGGTAGTTGAAGAGTTCCTTCTCACTGTCCAAGGCGCCTGTATAGGGCTTCATGAGCCAGGGCATTAGCGGGTAGGCCGGGTCCCCGAGGATCACTGTAGGCATCTGCACATCCCCAACCGTTATTTTGTGGTCCGGGAAGAAAGTACCTGCCTGGAGGCGTCTAAACAGACCAGAGCTCCTGAACACACGCGCGTCATGAACCTTGCCCGCCCACCCGACGAAGATGTTGGTAAAACGTCCCCTATGGTCCACCACAGCTTGCAGCACCATTGAAAAGTAGCCCTTTCGGTTAATGTACTCGCTGGCCTGGTGGGCTGGTGCCAGGATAGGGATGTGAGTCCCATCTATAGCCCCACCGCAGTTTGGGAATCCCATCGCGGCGAAGCCATCTATGATGACCTGGACATTTCCGAGAGTCACCACCTTTGAGAGCAGTTGCTCAACGATTGCGTGGGCTACTTGAATGACAGCAATCCCCACGGTAGATTTGCCCACGCCAAAGTGGTTCGCTACTGACCGGTAGCTGTCTGGCATGGCAAGTTTCCAGAGGGCTATGGCCACTCGCTTCTGCACACTCAGGGCTGCTCGCATCCTTGTGTCCTGGCGCTTCAGGGCAGGGGACAGCAAGTCACACAGTTCAAGGAAAGTACCCTTACGCATCCTGAAGTTTCGCAGCCACTCTGTGTCATCCCAGACCTGCAGCACTATGCGGTCCCACCAGTCTGTGCTTGTTTCCCGGGCCCAGAATCGCCGTTCCACACCATGAACGTGACCCATTGCCACCATGATCTCCACTGCCCGGTGTACCCTGGTTTCTGAGAGGTCTGTGCCACTCTCCTCACCGCGCTGCTGGAGCCTCCTCGCCCGGTTTCTCAGCAGCTGACTGTGGAAGAGGTGGACGATAAGGTGCGAGGAGTTGACAACGGCCATAAGTGCAGCGATGATCGCAGCGGGCTCCATGCTCGCAGTGCTGTGGCGCCCGCGCTGTAACCGACCAGACAAGGGCGCGAACAGATTTCCCGCCGGCGCTTTCAAGGAAGAGAGGGAGGGCATGATTGACGGTTCAATGACGACACTAACCCAAAACCACCCTCGACACATTTTTCCCCCCAGCATGCATTGGGGGGAAATCCCAGAATTCCAATGGGCAGCGGGGAGTGCGGGAACTGTGGGATAGCTTCCCACAGTACACTGCTTCCAAAGTCGAAGCTGGCCCCGTGAATGTGGACTCAGAAGTTCGAATTTGTGTATTTAGTATGGATACACAAATTCGACTTATTAAGGTCGAATCCACAAATTCGACTTAAGTAGATTCGAAATAGTCCTGTAGTGTAGACAAGGCCTGAGAGAGAGATGCGCATTTCCCCTTGAAGTACATTGCCTTGTTAATTAGATCAGCTTGCTGAGACTGCAGGTGCTGCTGCCTGGAAGCTCCCTCTGTGGTGTCCCCCCCCCGCTCTATGCAAGATGGGGTAAGTGGAGTGCAGGAGCATGGGGGAGGGGGACACCCTGACATTAACCCCCCTCTTCCTCACCTCCACCCTCGCACAGCAAGCAGGGGTCTTGGGGAGCAGCTCCAAGGCAAAGGGCAGGAGCAGCACATCGCAGTGGTGGGAGGGACAGCTGCAATTGGTAGCCTGCTGGGCAGCTGCTGCACAGGGAACTTAGGGGAGCAGGGAGCTGATAGGGGGGCTGCCGCTCCACCCTGGTTCCAAGCCCCCACCAGTGAGGAGTTACTGTAATTTAGAGAGGCTCCTTCATAAAGGACATTATTATGTATATAGGGATTCTGAGCGATGCCTGGTAGCAGGATTGAGAACTCAGTGTAGCTGTGCACAGCAGTTCACCACAGACGCTCTGTAGTTTGTTTTTAATAAAAGTTTTATTCCTTTCTCACTCACTGGTTTGTTCTTTAATGAACCCCAAGATCATTTCCTGGTGTGAGAAGTGCTGAATAAGAAGGAAACTGCCATCATTTTGAGGTTCACTCCTGTGTTTGAAACTGAAAGGAGAGGCAAGGGGAGCACACGGAACAGCAAGCAGAGAAGAACCACAAGCTTTTGTATGTATTTTATTAACACAATAGTTGCTTGACTAGTTTAAGAAGGGAAGAAAACCATAAATGGATGTGTCTCCACCTGCATACAGAACTGGAAGAAATTCCAACAGAGACTTGAATTGTATTTAGGAGCTATAAGGGCAGAGGAGAAAAATAATAAAGGGAAATTAATGTTTTTGCATGTTTTTGGGGAGGAAACATTGGATATTTATAACAACTATATGTTTGAAGAAGGTGAAAGCATGAAGTTTAGTAAAATTCTGACTAAATTGGAGGAAAATTCAAACCAAAAAATAATGAGACCTTAGAGAGAGATCTTTTTTACATGCATGTAAAAAATTGACACCATTGAGCAATATGTTACAAAATTAGGGAGACTCAGTGAAACTTGTGACTTTGGTGAGATGACTTTGGTGAGAGACACATCCATTTATGGCTTTCTTCCCTTCTGGTCAGTACTGAGTTCACAATGGTACCAAGGGCACAGTGGAACCAGACGATTTGTGACTCATCCTGGGGGCACACAATCTAAAGGGGAGGACACGTGACTGTCCTACATGTCTCCTCTGCCCAGAAATACCCTCCCCCATGCAGCCCAGAACTTTCACACTCCCGGCCCCACACACATTACCTGCAGGGGGGGGGGCTCTCTCCTTTTCCTGCTGCACCATCCCCCGCCTCCCCAACACTTTTGATCACTCTCCCTGGCAGCCGGGCCTGGATGCGGTGCGGGAAGGAGATACTTCTTGCACAACTGAAGCTAGCCACTCAGGGTTCCTGTTCTGTGCAGTGTGGTAGCTGCCTGAGAAAGCCTGGCTGGGGAGGCAGTGGCCCGCTTCCAGATTGGGCCTGGCTGCCAGAGGCAGGGTCTGAGCAAGCTGGAAATGGGCCAGGAGGGAGAGGGGGCTCTGGCTTGCTCGGCCTCTATCTGCAGCTGTTGGGCTGGTGCAGGGACCCAGAGTGGCCAGTGCAAGAAGCACCTGGTCCCACCCCCCTCTGCTCCCTACCCAGCCCAGTTGCCAGGCACAGGGGCCAAGCATGCCGTGGGGGGCAGTCGCAGTGGGAGGACAGAGCCCTTCCCTCCCCAGCAGGCCAACCTGGGGGGAGGGACTTGATCTCCGCATGCCTCTCCATGCGTTGCCTCTGCAACGGGTCCACATTCGGGAAGGGCCCCATAATCTTTATCATTACTACTGATGGCTCTCCCTGGGATTGGGAAATAGGAGAAGAAGGTCAGATAGTGTGTGTGGTAAGGGCAGCAGAGGAGAGGCTGAGGGGAACTTGGCATCCCCTCTCTGTCTGTCTGCCTATACCTCAGCTGAAGGCAGAGCAAGTCAGTGCCTCACACCAGCTGAAGGGCTCAGGAGAGCGTAGCGGCCCCACCATGCCAGGCCCGAGCTGTGCAGAGGCAGTGAACATGAGGTGGTGTGATGTGTCCATACCCACTTTTCCCCAGCCGCTTGGCAGAGTGTGAGGTGGAGGGGCTTGGCAGGTCCCGGTCAGGATTTTCTGGCTGCCATGCAGATGGCTGGGCTCCTTCATTGCACCCATGTGCAGATCACATGGCTCCTGCCTCCTCCCTGGGCTCTCAGGCCCCTGCTGGGCCTGTGGGAGTGCGGGCTGGAGGGCGCTGTGCATGCGGCTCCCTCGCCCCATGCGTCTGCCCCGGCCCTGCCATTATTCAAATGAGGAGGCTGAGCCAGGTGGCAGGGAGTGTGGGGGTCCTGGACCATACTGAACAGGAGGTGGCAGCATCTGGTGGACATGCACCCCGACCAGTGGGTGCTCATTGCACCAGGTAGCCCCCCTCGTCCCGGGCCCCACAGAGCAGCTGGAGCCCCAGTGCCCCATCTGCCCATCAGTACTCCCAGGGGAGACTGGACCTCCCTCAGTGCCCCCAGCCCCATTTCCCCACCAGCATCCCCGGGGGAGATTGAACATCTCACAGCATCCCCTGGCCCATCACCCCACCAGCACCCATGGGGTGACTTGAATGTCGTGCCCCCCTCAACTCCCCTGGTCAACCTGTGCTCCAGGTCCAGCAGGGAGTTGTACTTGGCCAAGCTGCAGCCAGGTGAGGCCTGGCGTGGTTCAGAGGAGAAGTGGGGCAGATCGACAGCAGTGGTGGCTCTGGAGTGGGGTTCCCAAGAGTGGTCCGGCTTGGGTGACGTGTGGGTCCGGTTCAGGAATAGAGGTTCAGGAGAACCAGGTTCTGGCAGGAAACAGGGAAGTTCACGTCGAGAGGGCTCAATTCATAGAGGGGTCTGATCTGGTTCAGGCTGGAAGGGGGTCTTGTCCCATTTGGGGGTTTTGGTCTGGGGAAGGATGTGGGTCTGGTCTGGTTTAGAGCGGGGGTCATTCTGGGAAGGGGTGAGGGTCTGGTCCGATTTGGTCTGGGGACAGATTTGGATCTGGTCTGGTTCAGGGAGGTCATTCTCGAGGGGATGTGGATCTGGTCTGATTTTAAGGGTTAGCCTGGTCTTTTGGGGATACATATGGTCCAGATCCTAGTCTCTGCGGTAAATAAAATGTATTAAATTTTTCATATTTTTTTTTATTTTTTAAATGTTTTAAACCTATCCCAGTTTCACACAATTCAATTCAAGCCCTGGTAGTTCATATGAAAAAATGTGAAGGGTGAGATAGTGTGATGGTTCCCTATTAGTGGGTGTAGTATAGCCCAGTGGACTAGGTTGCTTTTGTTATTGTCACTACTACTGTAGCTCAGTGGCCTATCTTGCTTTTATTATATTTACTGCTTTGCATTATGTTTAGCGGAAATGCAAGAAACCTACAGGCCTGCATCCTGTAAGACATTAGCATCAACAAGTTAGCATAAGGCTTGAGGCCTATGAACTTTGAACAGATACATTTTGCACAGATAAATGGCCCAATGGAAAACCCCAAGTATTCGGGGAGCTGAAAATAGAGTTTAAGGGGAAGTTCTGACCACAGGTACATGAGTCAACCACAGAAGTGTCCTAGCAACGAACGGACGTACATAATAGGTACATGGGATACAGCTAAGGCTGGCCTGCTTGCTTGCCAATATATCTTTTCTTATAAGTTTCTTATGGGTTTGATTATTTGTTTTCTTATAATAGGTTTATAGGTCTATATTGGAGTATATTTTGGCTGCAACACAAGGGACTTGCAGGCCACATCCTGTATGTCGAGCTAAGGCAAGGTTAGCTCAAGGCCCTCAGAGACCATGTATGGACTTTGGAGGCCAGGGTGGCGGAACTGGAGGAGCTAAGAGAGGCAAAGAGGTATGTTGATGAGGCTTTCCGGGACACTGTAGAATTGTCTCACCTCTGCTCAGACAGCCCCTGCGCTGTTGAGGAGGAAGAACAGCCCAGGGAAGCAGAGCAGTCAATGGGAGCAGAGAGAAACCTTCCAGTAGTTGGGACCCTCCTTCCAGATGGTGATGGGGTTGCCTCTCGCACTGAGGTTGCCTCTCCGGGGGAGAGAACTCCAGTTTCTAGGAAAAGGTAGGTGTTAGTAATGGGAGATTCGATTATTAGAAACTTAGATAGCTGGGTTTGTGATGACTGGGAGAACGGTATGGTGACTTGCCTGCCTGGCGTGAAGGTTGCGGATCTCTCGAGGGATCTAGACAGACTTCTGGTTAGTGCTGGGGAGGAGCCGGTGGTCGTGGAACATGTAGGTACCAATGACATAGGGAAGGGTAGGAGAGATGTCCTGGAAGCCAAATTTAGGCTGCTAGGGAAGAGACTGAAATCCAGGACCTCTATGGTGGCATTCTCAGAAATGCTCCCAGTTCCACGCGCAGGGCCAGGTAGGCAGGCAGAGCTTCAGAGTCTCCACGCATGGATGAGACGATGGTGTAGAGAGGAGGGATTTACATTCATTAGGAACTGGGGAAACTTCTGGGATGGGAGGAGCCTATACAGGAGAGATGGGCTCCACCTAAACCAAAGTGGAACCAGATTGCTGGCACTAAACATTAAAAAGGTTGTAGAGCAGTTTTTAAACTAGGAGATGGGGAAAGCCGACTGCTGCAGAGGAGCATGTGGATCGGACACAGACTTCTCTTAGGGGAGAGTCTGATGACAGAGAATATCCAGGTTATAGTCAGGAGCACAGGACGGAAGAGGATAATGTAAGGGACGGATCAGATGATAAACAGTCACATAAAAAAGAATCTGGCACATCAGAAAAAGGCAGACTAATAAACAGGGACAAGTTTTTAAAGTGCTTGTACACAAATGCTAGAAGTCTAAATAATAAGATGGGTGAACTAGAGTGCCTTGTGATAAAGGAGGATATTGATATAATAGGCATCACAGAAACTTGGTGGACTGAGAGCAATCAATGGGACACAATCATTCCGGGGTACAAAATATATCGGAAGGACAGAACAGGTTGTGCAGGGGGAGGAGTGGCACTATATGTGAAAAAGTGTAGATTCAAATGAAGTAAAAATCGTAAGCGAATCCACATGTTCCATAGAATCTCTATGGATAGAAATTTCATGCTCTAGTAAAAATATAACATTAGGGAACTATTATCGACCACCTGACCAGGACAGTAATAGTGATGATGAAATGCTGAGGGAAATTAGAGAGGCTATCAAAATTAAGAACCCAATAATAGTGGGGGATTTCAATTATCCCCATATTGACTGGGAACATTTCACTTCTGGACGAAATGCAGAGATACAATTTCTTGATACTTTAAATGACTGCTTCATGGAGCAGCTGGTACGGGAACCCACAAGGTGAGAGGCAACTCTAGATTTAATCCTGAGTGGAGCGCAGGAGCTGGTCCAAGAGGTAACTATAGCAGGACCGCTTGGAAATAGTGACCATAATACAATAGCATTCAACATCCCTGTGGTGGGAAGAACACCTCAACAGCCCAACACTGTGGCCTTTAATTTCAAAAGGGGGAACTATACAAAAATGAGGGGGTTAGTTAAACAAAAGTTAAAAGGTACAGGGACTAAAGTGAAATCCCTGCAAGTTGCGTGAGCCCTTTTTAAAGGCACCATAATATAGGCCCAACTTCAATGTATACCCCAAATTAAGAAAAACAGTAAAAGAACTAAAAAAGAGCCACCATGGCTTACCAAGCATGTAAAAGAAGCAGTGAGAGATAAAAAGACTTCCTTTAAAAAGTGGAAGTCAAATCCTAGTGAGGCAAATAGAAAGGAGCACAAACACTGCCAACTTAAGAGCAAGAGTGTAATAAGAAAAGCCAAAGAGGAGTTTGAAGAATGGTTAGCCAAAAACTCCAAAGGTGATAACAAAATGTTTTTTAAGTACATCAGAAGCAGGAAGCCTGCTAAACAACCAGTGGGGCCCCTTGACGATCAAAATACAAAAGGAGCACTTAAAGACGATAAAGTCATTGCGGAGAAACTAAATGGAATCTTTGCTTCAGTCTTCACAGCTGAGGATGTTAGGGAGATTCCCAAACCTGAGCTGGCTTTTGTAGGTGACAAATCTGAGGAACTGTCACAGATTGAAGTGTCACTAGAGGAGGTTTTGGAATTAATTGATAAACTCAACAGTAACAAGTCACCGGGACCAGATGGCATTCACCCAAGAGTTCTGAAAGAACTCAAATGTGAAGTTGTGGAACTATTAACTAAGGTTTGTAACCTGTCCTTTAAATCGGCTTCGGTACCCAATGACTGGAAGTTAGCTAATGTAATGCCAATATTTAAAAAGGTCTCTAGGGGTGATCCCGGCAATTACAGACCGGGAAGTTTAACGTCGGTACCAGGCAAATTAGTCGAAACAATAGTTAAGAATAAAATTGTCAGACACATAGAAAAACATAAACTCTTGAGCAATAGTCAACATGGTTTCTGTAAAGGGAAATCGTGTCTTACTAATCTATTAGAGTTCTTTGAAGGGGTCAACAAACATGTGGACAAGGGGGATCCGGTGGACATAGTGTACTTAGATTTCCAGAAAGCCTTTCACAAGGTCCCTCACCAAAGGCTCTTACGTAAATTAAGCTGTCATGGGATAAAAGGGAAGGTCCTTTCATGGATTGAGAACTGGTTAAAGGACAGGGAACAAAGGGTAGGAATTAATGGTAAATTCTCAGAATGGAGAGGGGTAACTAGTAGTGTTCCCCAAGGGTCAGTCCCAGGACCAATCCTATTCAATTTATTCATAAATGATGTGGAGAAAGGGGTAAACAGTGAGGTGGCAAAGTTTGCAGATGATTTTAAACTACTCAAGATAGTTAAGCCCAAAGCAGACTGTGAAGAACTTCAAAAAGATCTCACAAAACTAAGTGATTGGGCAACAAAATGGCAAATGAAATTTAATGTGGATAAATGTAAAGTAATGCACATTGGAAAAAATAACCCCAACTATACATACAATATGATGGGGGCTAATTTAGCTACAACAAGTCAGGAAAAAGATCTTGGAGTCATCGTGGATAGTTCTCTGAAGATGTCCACGCAGTGTGCAGAGGCGGTCAAAAAAACAAACAGGATGTTAGGAATAATTAAAAAGGGGATAGAGAATAAGATTGAGAATATATTATTGCCCTTATATAAATCCATGGTACGCCCACATCTCGAATACTGTGTATAGATGTGGTCTTCTCACCTCAAAAAAGATATTCTAGCACTAGAAAAGGTTCAGAAAAGGGCAACTAAAATGATTAGGGGTTTGGAGAGGGTCCTGTGGAAGCCAGTAAATAATTAACAAGGATTTGAAGAGATCTTAATGAATGTTAGTTAGCAAGAGTCAGGCCATACTGTAACCTTAATGACGTAAGACTTTTAGGAGCAAAGATAGTGCGAGGCGACAGGACAGGAATTGTGTGAAAGTTATTACGACCTTGCAATGTGCAGTCTTGCAGTCTTGTTTTTCTAGTGAGATAGCAGGAAAGCTTATGTATAAACAAAATGTATTTGTTGTTTTTTACTGTCTGTATTATTGCTAGAAATTGTCTGTAAAAGGTATAAAGGCTTGCTGTGATTGTTTACCAGTTGAGAGACCTGTCCAGGACCCTGTGTCCTATGGCACTCTCTCCCTCCATGGTAATTACTGGAGAAATAATAAAGTATTTGATTTTGCTGCATCCAAACAAAAAGTGAGAACTGAGTTTTTCTTCGACAATTTGGGGGCTCGTCCGGGATGGCAACGCCCACGGAGCCACAGACAACTACTACGGATCATTCCCCTTCGAACCCCATGGCGCCACATGAGAGGTATGAGACCTTTTGAAATCTCTATTGGGGTATCGGAGGAGGACTTTCCGTGAGGACGTCTGTCTCTCTGTTGGGCTCACGCCATCTGAACTTATTGACTGTGCAGCAGGATCAGATGCAAAGTGGTATTGGGGAGAGGCCCCAATAAGGTTAGTTTATTGCAGTACTGGGAACTGCTGAGTTGGCCAAGGAAATGCATATGGTAATGCATAAGGTAATGCATAGGTAAATGCATTAGAATGCACCAGTGCTGAGGGGTTTTTACCGCCTCAAGAGGGGTTGTCATACCGCCTCATGGTATTGGTCCGGACCAGGTAATGATGCATCATGGTTTAAAAAAAAAAAAAAAAAAAAAAAAAAAGATAAAAAGGTTGAAAAAGGGTTAAAAAAAGACAGAAAAAGAAAAAGGAAGAAAAAGAGGCCTTGGTGTGTGTGTGTGTACACCACTGTGAGTGGCTGTTACCGGGCTAGCCCAGTAACTAGTGGATCTTTAGGAGATCCGACCCACGGTGGGCTGACTCAGCCTGGCATAGTCCGGCGAGGAAGCTGCCTGGGTCTAGGAGTGTGTGAACCCATCTTCCCTCCCCTTTCCTTGTGAGTCTCTCCTGTGTGAGTGGAAAATGGGTAAGGGACTGTCTAAATATTCCACCTTACCCCCTAAGGGTACCCCAGCATATTACATGTACGTACATTATGGTCCTAAAACCAGCAGGTATTTAAATGATTGGAATCTGTATACGCGTGAAAATTCATTTAAACAATGCCCATTAGAAGGTACCTTCAATCTAGATAAGATCATATATCTCAGTGGAGCTTTAATCACAAAGAAAAACCTCTGTTACAGTGTGAGCAATTTGTCTAGGAACGGGTTAATTTGAAATTCGGCTTAGCCCTGAGATAAGGGAGAAGTTGTTTTGTCTTCAAGGTCATGAATTAGTGCGGACTATGCTAAGTGCTAAGTAAAACTGCTTCAGCCCCAACTGGTTGTGGAAAATAAAAAAAAAGGGCAAACCAAAAAAAAGCAGTATAAGTTACAAAACTGAGATTGCATTTGCAAAGCTTAACGGTTCAGTGAGATCCAACAGTTTTTGCAACCCTGAAGCCGGACAGGCAGCTGACCTGAACTGGAATCTCTGAAAGAGACGCCGCAGGAGATTCCAGGGTGTAAAAGAACAGCCATCCCAAGAGTGGAAGCATGTTGGAAATGCTGGACAAGCTGTATACAGGATAATCTCCCGTCCACCTATTTCCCTTCTCTGAACATTATACACAGACATGCCAGTCTGGATATGTGTAAGTATTAAAGTGGCTTAAGGCTTGGGGCATTCATATTTTTCCCGAGTGATGTGGGAGCATTCCCAACACTCTCCATTGTTGTTTTATTATTTTAATGAAGCTTTAAAATTTGATTATATGCTCTGTCAGTTTGATCACCTGACATGAGGGATAAATTAGTAATAGGAATTTGTCACAGTTTGGTGAGCAATTGCAGAATTTACACCATCTATCTGTTTTACCCTTGTTAGTTTATGTTTGCTTTGTTTGGTACTGTTGGTGTTTTGTGTTAAGAATAGCATGATTATAGGTGAGCTCTAATAGAATAAGAAAACACTATTTGGTTTTGGTGCTTTGGCTCTGTTTTGTTTAACCGGTTACTGATGTTTTTCTGCTCTGTTCATTTGGGCGTTAGGTGTGTGAGCGGAACTGAACTTCTCGTTCGTAATTCCTCAGGGTGGAAGCCATGTGTGCGATGAAGCTCTGAGGTTGTCCTGAAATTTTACAGTCCCGCCCCCCCGTAGCGGACAATATAATAGAAGTAGAAAAATTTGGCTTAGACTGTAATTTTCTTTGTTTTTTGTGTAATTTTCTTTTCTGTTTAAGTGTCAGCAGACAAATGGGTGGGTCTCTGGGTAGACCCCCAAAGGGGTTTGGATTATGTGTTAAGTGAATGGCCATGTATTTTTGCCCAGGTGGCAAGCCTTACTAGGAAGGACTCAGGTAGTCTTGTGAGTAGAAATGTTTTGGGGACAAGACCAGAAGGGTGGGGGCTAGTTGAGTAGCCCACCCTCCTAGCTAAGAACTGGTTGTGGAACAAGCTAGTGTCCATGGACGGGACGATTCAGTGAGGAAAAAAGGATTGGGCCCAGGCAGGCGGGCAACAGACAGAGAGATTTGGAAACTTTTGAGGGTGTAGTGGAAAGAAGGAGTAAGTGAATATAAGCATGAGGATTTCAAATACTCAGAAGGATATTTGGAATGGTGATTTGCATTGGTAAAGTGGCTGTTGGAAGGAGAAAGCAATTGATTTTTAAGGGAAAATGAAAAATTGACTCTGTGTTTGCTGGGGGGAACAGCACTTGAACTTTGTGAAAAAGCTGAGGAGAACAGTTTTTTGGTGTCTTTGACATATTTGTGAATGAATTCAGGCAAAGAAATTATTAGATTGCACTCATTTGGCTATGAACAATTTTGTTAAATCAGTTGAAGAATGTATACAGTGCTATGTAATGACATTGTATTAGGCCCTACAGGCACTATAAGTGGTGATGTTTTCTTTCAGTGTTTAAAAGCAGGAGTTAAAAGAAATAAAAAGCAAGCCAGAGAGCATCTGTGTTAATGCAAATTAACTAACTGATAAGGTAGAGGCCGCTGAACCAGGGCTGTCTAAGAAGCGCATACGAGAAAATATGGGGTAATTCCTCTGTTTTGCCTAGAATCAACAAGAGTATTTGTATATTTTAAGTATTTAACTGCCCCGAAGGAGTGGACCTCTGTTTTTGTCTTTCAGATAATCAAAGAACATTAATGCCAGCTACACAGCATTCAACATACTATGATTTACTGGCAGTCACAATTATGTTGTGTATTCTATGTTCTGTTTTGTGGTGTTTTGCCAAAAAATTGTTGTGTTTAATATTTTCATGAGATGGTCTGATTTGACATCAAGCGAAAATGTTGCATTGCAATGCAGATACTTGTTTTGTTCAACTTAGAGTACAAAGTGTTTAGTTATATCAGAAAAATGTGATATACTAAAGTCTAATACATTTTCTTCAGTAAGGGAAAGAAACTACATTGGCCAAATCTTTTAATTGAGAATTGTTGTTAAAATTTGCATACTGACAGTCTTTGGAAGCAAGGACATGAAAAGTTAACCCACTCCCCATATTGTACGAGGGATCCTTCTGGCTACCTCAGACTTTAGCCAGAGGGCTGGGGATGGTGGATAGCTATTGGACTAGAAGTTATATTAAGTGAACTTCTCAAAGTGGGTGTGCTTGTCCTGGCTTGTTCTTCCAAAGTTCTGTAATAAGGTTATTTTAGTGAAAGGGTATATGTGGCATACATTGAATGATAATACTTCTGTACTGTATAACAGTACTGTTTATGTGTTCATGGTATGAAAAAGGTGTATAATTGAAGAGTAAAAGTTTCCTTTGTAGGTTAAATGAAGAGAAAAAAAAAAAGCCAAGTAGAGAATGGCTAACATGCGCTGGCCCCAGTCAAGGACACCGCTTGGCTGCCTACCAAGGTAAGAAGGGGGGGAAAATGTTTCCTACAGTTACACGAGATTGGTGTGCAGCGGCCAGCCCACTCTCCTCCTTGGGGACCTTTTGTAAATATTCAGATTGATTTTATTTCGATGTCTACATGTTGTGGTTATGGATATGTATTTGTTTTAGTTGATGTATTTACCAATTGGGTTAAAGCTTTTCCCTGCAGGAAAGCAGGTGTCAGGACTGTTGTGACGTTTTGCTTAAAGATTTTGTGCCACGTTTTGCCATCCCTGTGGGTATCAACAGTGATCGTGGAATTCATTTTTACTGGACCGATTGTGAAGGAGTTATGTGCAACTCACTGCCCTCACCACCCACAGTTGGGACAGTGGAACGCCAGAACGGGATTTTACAGAATAAACTGGCCCAGATTTGTGCTGAAACAAACTTAAGGTGGCCGGATGCCCTTCTTTTGGCACTGAGGTGTATGAGAACCATTCCCAATCGAACGACTGGACTCAGCCCTCATGAAATTTGACAGGACACCCGATGCTGACTACCAACTGCACCCCCGCTAACCCCAGCTCAGATGGACATTCATTTGCTGGATAACATAATGCTTAAATATTGTCAGGCACTAATGAAATGTGTTAAGTCTTTTTATACACAGGTGATGGAAGCACTACCAAAGGATCCTGTGCAACCTTGCCACTCGTTGGAACCAGGAGCCTGGGTCTACATAAAGATCCATCAGCGAAAGACTGCCTTGGCTCCATGCTGGAAAGGCCCTTTCCCGGTCCTGCTGACTACCGACACCGCTGTGAAGTGCCACAAACTGACTGCTTGGACCCAGGATTCTCACTGCAAAAAGACCCCTCCACATCAGAAGAATTTTCCTATTGATGATTAGCCTATTCTTTCTTCTAGTTCTACTGTGCTTCTGGACAGCAGGGAAAAAGCTCCCTTGTCCACTGACAGACCAACTGTGCCTTTAGACTTTTCTAGAAAAGAGCACAGCTATTACAGGGTGATATGTGCTGGAAACCTCTCCCCTGTAGGATGCTAAACCTCGATTGTTTTGGGAAAGAAGAAGACACACTCACTCCACTGACATTGCCAAAGTCCAGGAATTCCTGACTGAAAAGGACACTGAGAACTGACCCTGGTGAAGAAACAAAGAATTACATACTGGCAGGAAGAACTTTGTGGGACCCATGCTTGGGACTGTGGTATTAATTGGATTTTGGGTTTTATTCTACAGGCTGCGCCCTGTGTTCTGGATAAATCCTTCAGTATGTATTGCCCTCCCTAATTGGATTTTACCTGACATTGCCCTTATCCAGTTTTCTACATACCCAGATTGCTCACAAGGGGCTACCATTAGATTAGCACATCAAAAAGGCCTGGGTTATTTCCTCTGGACAAAAAAGGGAATTGACCAGATCCCTGTGGGCTGGGTTATTTCATCTGGCCAATAGTGTAGTAGCCATTTGGACTATTCTTCCAGGCCAAGAACATGATAAGAAATTGGGGCAACTAGAAAAGGCCACTAGTCTTATTTTTGAAGCTCAGCTATCTTCAGTACAGGCTGGAGTTGCTGAGTTACATGTAATTTCCACCCTTAGTTCTATGACCCAGAAGTTACTGACAGAGATGGTATTGAATATCACTGAGGCTGGGAAGGCATTGCAGTGGGATCTGGACTAGACTTGGCCCACTGCCCTTACAGACGTCAGGAGTACCATCTGATCTGTGGTCATGAAGACATACTTGGACACTTTCTGGATGGAAGTGTGGACATTCACAGTGCTCCTTCCAAGCATATGGACCGGTTAGGGTGGGTGTGGGCTCCCACATACCGAATCCTGCTGGGTCCATGGGGAGGATGCCTGTGGGACTGTAATTGTTTACCGAGACATCTGGGGAAATTAGACCACCTGGTATCTCCAACTGATTTCTAGACAGTACCCCTGGAATGACACCTGACATTTTGGATAAGAATAGAGAGTCAATGGACATTTTGGCCGTTAGAACCACCACGGCTCAGTGTATCTATAAACTGAAGCTAGGAGAAGTTGTCACTGTTTATGACAATATTTGTTGAGAGGGTGGAGGTCAAGGAACTACCCTGATGGGACACCCACTTTTTCAAGCTAATGATAGCTGTGTGTGCGTTAATGACACCACTTTACAAGATATACATATTGATCTTACCACTGCTGCAGGCAATCCTATCATTTCCTGGCCTGCAGATAGAATGTTACATGTAGCTCTTAGATTTCAGGTATATTTTAATTGGACTAGAATAGTACCTGATTGGTTTCAAAATTTGCTTTCATTGTTACCAAAGGTTCAAAGAATCTCTGAATTGCAAGGGCAAATTCCCATGTTTTAGAATGTATATCGAGCTGGAAGGAATGCCTTTCATACAGCTTATAGAGTGTTTACTTTATGTACTAGGTATGATGTTTTGTGCTTTGTGTTCACGATTGTACAACAGCCCCATTATATTATTCCTATAGGATTGTTATTATTTGTAGTGTTGTTAGTTAATTTAGGATTATATTGTTGTTGTTGTTGTTGTAATTAACGTAAGAATAGCAATACCTTTCATGTTTATGCTAATTATGCATTGTCATTACGTCCCCTGACGGTTGACATGTTTGCTGTAGAATCTGAAGTCCATGGTTTCATGCGAATTGAGATTTGAAATTGTTTGTTGTACTAGAAGTACAAAAGGGGGGAGTGTGGAAGCCAGTAAATAATTAACAAGGATTTGAAGAGATCTTAATGAATGTTAGTTAGCAAGAATCAGGCCATACTGTAACCTTAATGACGTAAGACTTGTAGGAGCAAAGATAGTGCGAGGCGACAGGACAGGAATTGTGTGAAAGTTATTACGACCTTGCAATGTGCAGTCTTGCAGTCTTGTTTTTCTAGTGAGATAGCAGGAAAGCTTATGTATAAACAAAATGTATTTGTTGTTTTTTACTGTCTGTATTATTGCTAGAAATTGTCTGTAAAAGGTATAAAGGCTTGCTGTGATTGTTTACCAGTTGAGAGACCTGTCCAGGACCCTGTGTCCTATGGCACTCTCTCCCTCCATGGTAATTACTGGAGAAATAATAAAGTATTTGATTTTGCTGCATCCAAACAAAAAGTGAGAACTGAGTTTTTCTTCGACAGTCCCATACGAGGAAAGATTAAAGAGGCTAGGACTCTTCAGCCTGGAAAAGAGAAGACTAAGGGGGGATATGATAGAGGTATATAAAATCATGAGTGATGTTGAGAAAGTGGATAAGGAAAAGTTATTTACTTATTCCCATAATACAAGAACTAGGGGTCACCAAATGAAATTAATAGGCAGCAGGTTTAAACAAATAAAAGGAAGTTCTTCTTCACTCAGCGCACAGTCAGCTTGTGGAACTCCTTACCTGAGGAGGTTGTGAAGGCTAGGACTATAACAATGTTTAAAAGGGAACTGGATAAATTCATGGCAGCTAAGCCCATCAATGGCTATTAGCTAAGATGGGTAAGAATGGTGTCCCTAGCCTCTGTTCGTCAGAGGATGGAGATGGATGGCAGGAGAGAGATCACTTGATCATTGCCTGTTAGGTTCACTCCCTCTGGGGCACCTGGCATTGGCCACTATCGGTAGACAGATACTGGGCTAGATGGACCTTTGGTCTGACCCAGTACGGCCGTTCTTATGTTCTTATATGTTTGGGACCTTTCACCTAGATACATGGTGATGAGCTAAAGCACAAGGTCCATATATGGCGGCAACCTTTAACATAAAGGATGCATTGAAGTAAGTTGGCATAGCGGGCTTTCTTAAGTTCATACCCTTTTAAACTTGGAATGAACAGAAATAACCAGTTAGGACAGAAATAAGAAATGTGATACCTAATCACAAGAGGGCCATGGTAACAAATTGACATATATGATAATAAGTTGAAATCATTGATATGATAACCTGTAGAAAAAAGACACTCCAACATTAGTAAGATGAGGAAATACAAATAAAGAAAAAGGGAAAAATCCCCTACTGAATATGCATCGAACATAACAGCATCAGAGTAATATATTATAAAAGTGGCATTCCGGCCTAAAGGCGGTAAAAGAGAACATAAGAACATAAGAATGGCCATACTGGGTCAGACCAAAAGTCCATCTAGCCCAGTATCCTGTCTTCCAACAGTGGCCAATGCCAGGTGCTCCAGAGGGAATGAACAGAACAGGTAATCATCAAGTGAACCATTCCCTGTTGCTCATTCCCAGCTTCAGGCAAACAGACACCAAACAGAGGCTAGGGGACACCATTCCTGACCATCCTGGCTAATAGCATTTATGGACCTATCCTCCATGAATGTATCTAGTTCTTTTTTTGAACTTGGCCCTCACAACATACTCTGGCCTTTGGTCTTGGCCTTCACAACATCCTCTGGCAAGGAGTTCCACAGTATGTTGTGTGAAAAAATACTTTCTTTTTTGTTTTTGTTTTAAACCTTCTGCTTATTAATTTCATTTGGTGACCTCTAGTGCTTCTCTTATGAGAAAGAGTAAAAAACACTTCCTTATTTAATTTCTCCACACTAGTCATGATTTTGTAGACCTTTATCATATCCCTCCCTTAGTTGCCTTTTTTCCAAGCTGAAAAGTCCCAGTCTTCTTAATATCTCATCATATGGCAGATGCTCCATTCCCCTAATCATTTTTGTTGTCCTTTCCTGAACCTTTTTCAATTCCAATATATCTTTTTTGAGAAGGGTGACCACATCTGCACACACTATTCAAGATGTGGGCATGCCATGGATTTATATAGAGGCAATTTATCTATCCATTTCTTAATGATGCCCAACTTTCTGTTTGCTTTTATGACTAGCACTGCACATTGAGTGGATGTTTTCTGAGAACTATCCACAAGGATTCCAAGATCTCTTCCTTGAGTGGTAACAGCTAATTTAGACCCCATCATTTTTTACGTATAGTTGGGATTACGTTTTCCAGTGTGCATTACTTTGCATTTATCAACATTAAATTTCATTTGTGATTTTGTTGCCCAGTCACCCAGTTTTGAGAGATCCTTTTGTAGCTCTTCGCAGTCTGCCGGGTCTTAACTATCTTTAGTAATTTTGTATCATCTGCAACTTTTGCCACTTCACTATTTACCCCCTTTTCCAGATCATTTATGAACACCGCTATTTACCTCTCTCCATTCTGAAAACTGACCATTTATACCTACCCCTTTTAACCAGTTACTAATCCATGAGAGCACCTTCCCTCTTATTCCTTGGCAGCTTGCTTTGCTTAAAAGCCTTTGGTGAGGGACCTTGTCAAAGGCTTTCTGAAAATCTAAGTACACTATATCCACTGGATTCCCTTGGTCCACATGGTTGTTGACCCCTCAAAGTAGATTGGTGAGGCATGATTTCCCTTTACTAAAACCATGTTGACTCTTCCTCAACAAATTATGTTTATCTATATGTCTAACAATATTGTTCTTTATTATAGTTTCAACCACTTTGCGTGGTACTAAAGTCAGGCTTACCAGTGTGTTTACCTCTGGAGCCCTTTTTAAAAATTGGCATCATATTAACTATCCTCCGGTCATCTGGTACAGAAGCTGATTTAAATGATAGGTTACAGACTACAGTTAATAGTTCTGCAATTTCACATTTGAATTCCTTCAGAACTCTTGGGTAAATACCATCTGGTCCCGGTGACTTATTACTGTTTTATCTATTTGTTCCAAAACTTCCTCTAATGATACCTCAATCTGGGACAGTTCGTCAGATCTGTCACCTAAAAAGAATGGCTCAGGTTTGGGAATCTCCTTCACATCCTCAGCCATGAAGACTGATGCAAATAGGGGTGGCTCTAGCCTTTTCGCCGCCCCAAGCACGGTGGCACACCACGGGGGGCGCTCTGCCAGTCGCCGGTCCGCGGCTCTGGTGGACCTCCCACAGGCATGCCTGCAGATGCTCCACCGAAGCTGCGGGACCAGCGGACCCTCCGCAGGGACTCCTGTGGGAGGTCCACCGGAGCCACCTGCCGCCCTCCCGGCTACCGGCAGAGCGCCCCCCGCGGCATGCTGCCCCAAGTACATGCTTGGCATGCTGGGGCCTGGAGCCGCCCCTGGATGCAAAGAATTCATTTAGTTTCTCCGTAATGGCCTTATCATCCTTGAGTGCTCCTTTACCACCACAGTTGTCCTGTGGCTCTACTGGTTGGTTAGCAGGCTTCCTGCTTCTGATGTACTAAAAAAAAATTGCTATTACTATTTGAGTCTTTGGCTAACTGTTCCTCAAATTCTTTTTTGGCCTTCCTAATTGTATTTTTACCATTCATTTGTCCGTGTTTGTGCTCCTTTCTATTTTTCTCACTGGGATTTAACTTCCATTTTTTAAAGGATGCCTTTTGCCTCTCACTGCTTCTTTTTCTTTGTTGTTTAGCCACGGTGGCTCTTTTTTGCTTCTAGGAGAGTGAACAGATCCTAGCTCAGCCCTGTCAAGCACCTCAGCCTCAGCAGCAAGGCATCTCTTGTGTGCATGCACGTGAGCATGAGAGAGAGAGAGAGACTGTATCTCAGCTCAGACCTGCCCAGCAACTCATCAAGACAGCAAAGGGGTGGTGAACACACAACAATTAAATAACAAACAACTGAAAATCCAAACGCTGAAAATTATCCATTCCCAAAATCTGAAATGAAAAATGTCTAACAAAATATCTTTGTTCAAAATTTGTCATGTTGAACCATCCACTCCTAATTTTTCACCCATCTCAGCTCAGATTCCCCAGCCCAGGGAGGCGGGGGACAGGAACATGATAGAAATGTCAGTCTTACTCCTGGGAGAATTCTGCACATCTGTGGCTGCACAGAATTCCTCTGTCTCACATAATTTTGTATTTTCCTGTATAAAAAACATTTTGCCCCAAAAGTGCTGCAGTTCCGCCTTTTGCCCACCAAAGGTCACTGTGGCACAAGAACAGCCAGCTGTGTTCATGCCAGCTGTTCTAGCACCACAACTTCCTTTGGTGAGCAAAAGACAGAACTGTAGCCCTTGGGCAAAAAAAATTGTATGTGGCAAAATACAAAATTCTATGCCCAGTGCTGCAGAATTCCCCCAGGAATAGAAGTGCATCACAGCACCCTGCCCACAGAGCCAGGTTAGGACAGAGAGGGGCATCCAGGGCTGCTATGGGGTGTATGTGTGTCACAGACTGGGGGTCAGAATGGCTAGTGGGGGGACAACCTGGAACATAGGCTCAGGAGTTAATGGGATGACAGCGCTGATCCTGGGGACAGGGAGGAGGGCTGCAGAGATGTATGGGAATGAGATGTATGGTGACAGGGACAGAAGTGCCTGACTGAATGGGAGAGGCTTGGTGTCAGCCTGGGTTTGTGTGGAGGAGGCTTCCCAATACCCTAACAATCCCCGTTAAAAGAAAAACCTCCTATCCACACCCAACACCTTTCAGGTTCACTCCTAGGCTTCTTCCCTTTCCCTTAGCACCTCCGTTCCCCTGACAGCCCCAAGCTCTTACACTGCTTCTGATAGGTGCAGGAAATACCACTCTGAGTTCTGTATTGTAATTTAAATGAATTACACAAAATTCTGTATTAATATGTCTCATAAGGAATCTATTTGTCAAAAAAGCAATTCCTGAATCTTTTTCTTTTTTGGTCTGTATTGTTACAGACATACTTGCTGACAGATATTTTGAAATACATTACCAAAATAATTGTAATTGGCATACTTATATTGTGTTATTTTGACAAATAAAATATGCAGAATTTTGCAGAATTTTCAAATATTGTGTGCAAAACTTTTAATTTTTTGGTGAATAATTCCTCCAGGAGTACAATCTGGAAGGGAACTCAAGTTGTCATCAAGTCCCACCCCCTGTGCTGAGGCAGGACCAAGTAAACGTAGACCATCCCTGACAGGGATTTGTTCAATCTGTTCTTAATAACCTCTGAAGACGGAGTTACCACGACCTGCCTTGGAAGTTATTCTAGAGCTTAACTACCCTTATCATTAGAAAGTTTTTCTAACATCTAACCTAAATTTCCCTTGCTGCAGATTACTCCCATTACTTCCTGTCCTACCTTCAGTGGACAGGGAGAATAATTGATTCCTGTCCTCATTATGGGCCTGGAGCATGGCCATGGTCTGCTCTGGTTTCTTATGTATTTATTGCCTACGAGATGACTCCAGCTGTGGTAGTGTCAGGGGTTCCTCCCTCAAAGGTAAATGATTCTGAAGTGTTTCTTTATTTACTGGACTCTATTTAGGGAAAGCTGGGTCCTGGGTTAGGGAACACCCAGTCTGAGTGTGATCACAAGGACAATGGACGTAGAGGAAACACCCGATGATGCAGTAGCATGATGGACTTGTCCAATATGGTGCTCTCTCCCTGCAGCTCTCCCAGGATTTAACCAGTGCAGCTAAACTGGACTGCATCTTTGCAGGGCAGGAAAATGGCTCTTTCAAAGGGGGTATCCCAAACTCTTCTGATGGGCAAGTTTCATCTGGTGTTCATTGTCCCCCTCTGCTAAACTTCTGCTAAATTCAGTGAATTATTTCCTCCCTCTCCACTCACTCTATTTATTGTTGTTCTGGCAGGAGGCACCAGATGGTATCATCACATCTGGGCTTACAAATTCTTTCTCTCCATATAAATAGTTACTTACACTCTGTGCTCCAGTCCTGGAACAGAGATATCACAAACAGCATGTGGGCAAACCGCTCATTCAGGAATCTCAGCCCAACACCCGTGCTCAGTTCCCAGGGTGCAACCATGCCCCAAGAACAGACCTTAGCAGAGCCCCATCCTGGCTGTTTGCCCCAGTTCCCCAAAGCATCTGCATCAGCAAACCAACACCTACACAGTATGTCTGCAAAGGCTGTGTGCACCTCTTACACAGCAAGGAAAAGATGGTTTCAGACTTTGTGTAACAGTGCCACCTAATGGCTCTTGCCAGAGCAATACCAATATTGTATGTGCCTCAAGAGCTCGTGGGAACATAACATTTTTGTCCCGTGAGAAATACTGACCTTTCACATTTTATTTTCATCCTGTACCAGGACAACAAGTCAAAATTTCAAATGTTCATGGAACAGAAATTCAGCAACATTTTGATTCAGAAACATCTAAGCACCTTTTTGATTTTGAAGAAACAGCATTTTCAGATGGAAAACTCTTCCACTGGGTATTTTTCCACAAGCTCTGCACACATCTCTGCATGCTGTACAGATCTTTCATCCTCACTCAGGAAAGCTCTCCAACATGTGTTCAAGTACAACCCATTCAGGACAGCAACTATGTGCTTAACTTTAAGCTTCTGCTGAAGTCCCATTGCTGGAACTAAAATGTCTGTTTGAAGTTAAGTTTGTACCTGGGCGCTGTCCTGAATAGTGATGCTTCCCTGAAGCAGGGCAGTTCTCACAGCAATGGTTCCTGCCTTGAAGAACTCACACTTAGATCTGTGCGGCAGGGGGAATTCAGGTTTATTGCCACAAAAAATTATGAACAAAATTATTTCTTTCAAAACTTGTTATGGAAAATGTCAGTGTTTTGATTAAAACAATAATCATGAAACTTAACAAAAAAATTCATTTGGCCTCATTTTTGCTTGACATTTTCCTTTGTTTTGAGTTTTTGGAACTAAAATGAGACAAAACTCTCAGTTAGAAACACAAATAGCTTTGCTATGTTGAGTTTCAAATCAAGATTTTCCTTCCATTTTTGGACTTTGACAGCCAAAGCAAAGCTGTCAGTTCAAAACAAAACAAAACATTTTCTTTCATTTCAAAATTATTTTTGTAGAATGACTAAAAAGATCATTACTTGTGAACAGTTTAGGGAAAAAAGATTTAATTTAAATTAAACTGTTTTTGCATTAAAAAAAGTTGATCAAAAAATTTGTGGAAAAATTTCAACCAGCTGTATTTACAAAGAACAGGCAATAATGTCACCCTTCAGATAACCGTGAGGTGAGCTCCCCGAGTATGTTCATGAGGACATTGGGGTCACTTTCTATAGGACTCAGCCAGCTACGGTCAGTAGGTACTTGCCGGTGGCTACTTGGAAAGGGCATTCATAGTGCCGGATCTGAAGCTCCTGTTGTGAATTACAATCTCTGCCATCATGTTTCTGTCTGTGGTGCTTTATCTGCTGGAAAAGAAAGGTGGGTATGACAGTGAGGCCAAGCCATGTTGGCAAATGTACAAATAGAGGTGTCAGAGATAAAGAAGAGGTTACTTGCATTATGTAGTAAATGAGGTTCTTCAAGATGTGTGCCCCTATGTGTGCTCCACTCTAGGTGTCTTTGCGTCTCTGCTCCTCAGATCAGAGGTTTTGGGTAGCAATGTACATTTGGCCCACATGTGCACTTTCCCCATCTCATCTACGCTCTCTTGCTATATAGTGCTGTGCGGGCAAATCATTCTCAGTTCCTTCACTGCCGCAAAGCTTTTATATAAGAACTCAGAAGTAGATGGAAGAGGGCGGATAGTGGAGCACATCTTCACATCTTCAAGAACCTCAGTTACTGCACAAGGTGAGTAAACTCTTCTTCCAGTAGTGTCCCTATGTATGCTCCATTGTAGGTAACTCTACAGCAGTGCTCCTGATGGAGAGATGGGGGTTTGGAGCTGAGTCCAATATTGATGTTAATATGGTCAAACTAAATATCACATCAGATGCTGACTCACAAGTAATTGCAAAATGCTTGACAAATGTATGAGCAGATGCCCAAGTTGCTGCTCTGCATATTTCTATGCTCAGAACATTATTTAGGAATGCTATTGAAGTGAGGATTTTGTAGAGTGTGTTCAAGTTCCCAAAGGATGGTGTAGGTCATGTGTGGGACAGCAGTAGTTAATGCAGTCTGATATCCATCTACAGAGTCTTTGCTTAGACGTTGGGGATCCCTTAGATCAAGGGTCGGCAACCTTTCAGAAGTGGTGTGCCGAGTCTTCATTTATTCACTCTGATTTAAGGTTTTGCGTGCCAGTAATACATTTTAACGTTTTTAGAAGGTCTCTTTCTATAAGTCTATATTATATAACTAAACTATTGTTGTATGTAAAGTAAATAATGTTTTTAAAATGTTTTTGAAGTTTCATTTAAAATTAAATTAAAATGCAGAGCTCCCCGGACCAGTGGACAGGACCCAGGCAGTGTGAGTGCCACTGAAAATCAGCTTGTGTGCTGCCTTCGGCACACATGCTATACATTGCCTACCCCTGCGTTAGATCCATCTGTGATGGAGAGAAATAACCTTGGAGATTTTCTAAAAAGCTTAGTCCTTTCCAAATAGAAAGCTAACGCAGTCCTGACATTGATTGTGTGCAGTGTTGCCTCCCTTTCATCCTAGTGTGGTTTGGAAAATAATGTTGGGAGGTGAATAAGTTGATTTATGGGGAAGGCTAAATGTATTTTTGATAGGAATTTGGGGTGTTGCCAAAATGTGATCTTGTCCTTGAAGAAAATTGTAAAGGGAAGGTATGCCATTAGGGCGTCTCTCTCTCCCACTCTCCAAGCAGACATGATGGCCACTCGGAATGTGGTTTCATAGAGAGGTGTAGAAGTGAGCAAGTGGCCATAGACTCAAAGGGTGATCTTATAACATAGTTTAAGACAAGATTACAGTCCCAGGCTGGTGTAGGATCTTTGATTTGCAGGTAGAGTTTACCCATACCTTTATGAAATCTTTTAGTTGCAGAATGAGCAAACACCAAATGACTGTCTATCTTCTGGTGGAAGGTGTTAATGGCTGTGAGATGTACCTTTACCAAGCTAAGAGATAGGCCTGATTTCTTTAAGTCAGGGACAGTGGTCCCAAAACTGTGGGGATGGTCTCCCTATGAGGGTACAGAGGAATGTTTGGAGGGGGTGGCGGGGCCCAGGCCAGCCCCCACAGGGGGTGGGGAGGGGAGGTCACCCAGAACCACTCTGCTTCAGCCCTGGCTCCTAGCCATGGCTCCTCTCCTGACTCCACCCCAGCAACGGTCGTGGCTCCCAGATGTGGCTCGGCTCCCAGCCCCGCCCCCCAGCCATAGTCACGACTCCTGTCTGTGGCTCTGCTCCTGGCCTCACCTGCAGCTGCGGTCACGGCCTTGGGGTCTTGGTTCCCAGCCTGGCACACCCCCAGCCCCACCCCCAGCCTCTGGCCCGCCCCCAGCTCCAGCCTTGAGCCCTGTCATAAATATAGAGGAAAAAGTAGCATAAAATTGCTCCTTGGCAGCTGTATTGAATTGCCTTACCTGAAAGCAGTTAAACAGTTCAATAATCTAGTTGGCACCTGACCAAAATGACCAATGAGGAAAGAAGATACTTTCAAATATGGGATGGGGGTGGGGGGGAAGGATCTGTTTGTTGTTCTCTTTGTTCCATCTCTGGACGGAGAGAGAAGCCAAGCATGTACAACATCTCCTGAAAATATACCAGGAATAATCCATCTAAAATCACAGAAATTGTAAGTAACTAAAAAAAATAAGGAAATTAGTTAGGGAAGTGGATTGGACTAAAGAACTTGTATCTAAAGGTGGAGGAGGCCTGGAATTACTTCAAGTCAAAGTTGCAGAAACTATCAGAAGCCTGCATCCGAAGAAAGGGGGAAAAAATCATAGGCAGGAGTTGTAGACCAAGCTGGATGAATAAGCATCTCAGAGAAGTGATTAAGAAAAAGTAGAAAGCCTACAAGGAGTGGGAAACAGGAAGGATCAGCAAGGAAAGCTACCTTATTGAGGTTTGAACATGTAGGGATAAAGTGAGAAAGGCCAAAAGCCATGTAGAGTTGGACCTTGCAAAGGGAATTAAAACCAATAGTTAAAAAGTTTTATAGCCATATATAAGTAAGAAGAAAACAAAGAAAGAAGAAGTGGGACCACTAAACACTGAGGATGGAGTGGAGGTTAAGGATAATCTAGGCATGGCCCAATTTTTAAACAAATTCTTTGTATCTGTCTTTAATGAGGCTAATGAAGAGCTTAGGGATAATGGCAGGATGACAAATGGGAATGAGGATATGGAGGTAGGGTAGCGAGGCGGTGTGGTTTCCCGCCGCCCCAGAGAGAGACGAGCCTCTCTGGATGCCAAAGTGGGTGGAGCTAGTGGAGCCTGCGCCCGCCCTCCAGAGGTCAAGGCACAGGACAGGAAGTATAAAAGCCCAACCCAGAGCTCACAAGGAGCCCAGCCGCCGGAGAAGCCAGATGCCTGTGGCCTGGCTCCCGGTGGGGAGACACCTGCAGCCTGCAACCGATCCGAGGACTGGC
This sequence comes from Mauremys reevesii, assembly GCF_016161935.1. Taxonomy (NCBI): domain Eukaryota; kingdom Metazoa; phylum Chordata; order Testudines; family Geoemydidae; genus Mauremys; species Mauremys reevesii. The sequence continues at coordinate 15,294,752 of NC_052644.1, forward strand.
CAGACCAGCCAAGGCCTGATGCCAACCAGACCCCAGGGAAGCTGTTAAGCCTGTCGGTGGCAAGCTACCCAGAGGAGCTGCCAAGCCTACTGCTCACCGGGTACCCTGAGGAACCCATGGTGCTTGATTCTGTGGAGGACACCATACAGATGCAGGTACCTCTAGAGGAGGAGGTAGGAAGTAGCCCGGGGGCAGCTGACCCTAGTCTGGCTGCAGCACACCCAGAGCCGATGTCAGTGTGTTGTGGCCAGGATCCCCACTGACACAGCAGCAGGTCATCTGCCACCGTTAGGGCGCAGGGCTGGGATGCAGTGGAGTGGGTGAGCCTGTGTACCCCCTGCCACCCAACGTGTGGGTGGCAGTCTCCCCCTCTCCCCAGGCCCTTTGGAGCCAGGGCCTAGGCCTCCTGAACTCATTTGTTTGCTCAGCCCCTGCATAAGGGCCCGAGCCATAGATTCTCTACTGCCCTGCCCTGACCCAGGGCTAGGGCCTGTGTTAAAACTGTTTGCTCAGCCCCTGCCTAAGGGCCTGGGCCAAAGACTTACGACTGCCCTGCCCTGAGCTAGGGCCTGGGTCTACGGAATAGAGCTATTTGTTGGTCTCTACCATTGCCATGGCATGAAACCCAAAATAACCCGATTGACGTAGCGAGGCAGTATGGTTTCCCCACCACCCCAGAGAAGAAAGTACCCGGACGAACCCTTCTACAGGTAGATATTACCACATCCGAGGTAGAAGCCAAACTCGAACAGCTTAATGGGGCTAAATCAGGGGGCCCAGATAATCTTCATCCAAGAATATTAAAGGAACTGGCACATGAAATTGCAAGCCCATTAGCAAGAATTTTAAATGAATCAGTAAACTCAGGGGTTGTACCATATGACTGGAGAATTTCTAACATAGTTCCTATTTTTAAGAAAGGGAAATAAAAAAGTGATCCAGGTAGTTTGACATCTGTAGTATCCAAGGTCTTGGAAAAAAATTTGAAGAAGAAAGTAGTTAAGGACATTGAGGTCAATGGTAATTGGGACAAAATACAACATGGTTTTACAAAAGGTAGATCATGCCAAACCAACCTGATCTCCTTCTTTGAGAAGATAACAGATTTTTTAGACAAAGGAAACACACTGGATCTAATTTACCTCGATTTCAGTAAGGCATTTGATACGGTTCCACATGGGGAATTATTAGTTAAATTGGAAAAGATGGGGATCAATATGAAAATTGAAAGGTGGATAAGGAACTGGTTAAAGGGGAGTCTACAACAGATCAGACTGAAAGGTGAACTGTCAGGCTGGAAGGAGGTTACTAGTGGAGCTCCTCGGGGATTGATTTTGGGACCAATTTTATTTAACCTTTTTATTACTGACCTTGGCACAAAAAGCGGGAGTGTGCTAATAAAGTTTGCGGATGACACAAAGCTGGGAGGTATTGCTAACACAGAGAAGGACCGGGATATCATACAGGAAGATCTGGATGACCTTGTAAACTGGAGTATTTGGAATAAGATGAAATTTAATAGCAAAAAGTGCAAGGTTATGCATTTAGGGATTAATAACAAGAATTTTGGTTATAAATTGGGGACGCATCAGTTGGAAGTAACAGAGGAGGAGAAGGACCTCAGAGTATTGGTTGATCACAGGATGACTATGAGACACCAATGTGATATGGCCGTGAAAAAAAAGCTAATGCGGTCTTGGGATGCATCAGGTGAGGTATTTCCAGCAGAGATAAGGAGGTGTTAGTACCATTATACAAGGCACTGGTGAGACCTCATCTGGAATACTGTGTGCAGTTCTGGTCTCCCATGATTAAGAAGGATGAATTCAAGCTGGAACAGTTTCAGAGACAGGCTACTAGGATGATCCGAGGAATGGAAAACCTGTCTTATGAAAGGAGATTCAAAGAGCTTGGCTTGTTTAGCCTAACCAAAAGAAGGTTGAGGGGGGATATGATTGCTCTTTATAAATATAGCAGAGGGATTAATATTAGGGAGGGAGAGGAATTATTTAAGCTTAGTACCAGTGTGGACACAAGAACAAATGGATATAAACTGGACACTAGGAAGTTTAGACTTGAAATTAGACGGAGGTTTCAAACCATCAGAGGAGTGAAGTTCTGGAACAGCCTTCCAAGGGGAGTATTGGGAGCAAAATACATATCTGGCTTCAAGACTAAGCTTGATAAAATTATGAAGAGGTTGGTATGATGGGATAGCCTAATTCTGGAAATTAATTGATCTTTAACTATTAGCAGTAAATATGCCCAATGGCCTGTGATGGGAAGTAGATGGGGTAGGATCTGAGTTACTGTAGAGAACTGGCTAGATGGTTGGGCTCAACGGGTAGTGATCAATGGTTCCATGTCTAGTTGGCAGCCGGTATCAAGTGGAGTGCCCCAAGGGTCGGTGCTGGGGCCGGTTTTGTTCAATATCTTCATTAACGATCTGGAGGATGGTGTGGACTGCACCCTTAGCAAGTTTGCAGATGACACTAAACTGGGAGGAGTGGTTGATACGCTGGAGGGTAGGGCTAGGATACAGAGGGACCTAGACAAATTAGAGGATTGGGCCAAAAGAAATATGATGAGGTTCAACAAGGACAAGTGCAGAGTCCTGCACTTACGACGGAAGAATCCCATGCACTGCTACAGACTAGGGACCGAATGGCTGGGCAGCAGTTCTGCGGAAAAGGACCTAGGGGTTACGGTGGACGAAAAGCTGAATATGAGTCAACAGTGTGCCCTTGTTGCCAGGAAGGCTAATGGCATTTTGGGTTGTATAAGTAGGGGCATTTCCAGCAGATTGAGGGATGTGATCATTCCCCTCTATTCAGCACTGGTGAGGCCTCATTTGGAGTACTGTGTCCAGTTTTGGGCCCCACACTACAAGAAGGATGTGGATAAATTGGAAAGAGTCCAGCGGAGGGCAACAAAAATGATTAGGGGGCTGGAGCACATGACTTATGAGGAGAGGCTGAGAGCACTGAGATTGTTTAGCCTGCAGAAGAGAAGAATGAGGGGGGATTTGATAGCTGCTTTCAACTACCTGAAAGGGGGTTCCAAAGAGGATGGATCTAGACTGTTCTCAGTGGTAGAAGATGACAGAACAAGGAGTAATGGTCTCAAGTTGCAGAGGGGGAGGTTTAGGTTGGACATTAGGAAAAACTTTTTCACTAGTAGGGTGGTGAAGAACTGGAATGAGTTACCTAGTGAGGTGGTGGAATCTCCTTCCTTAGAGGTTTTTAAGGTCAGGCTTGACAAAGCCCTGGCTGGGATGATTTAGTTGGGTTTGGTCCTGCTTTGAGCATGGGGTTGGACTAGATGACCTCCTGAGGTCCCTTCCAACCCTGAGATTCTATGATTCTATGAATTCTTTCCTGGGTGTCTGGCTGGTGAGACTTGCCCACATGCTCAGTGTTTAGCTGATCACCATATTTGGGGTCAGGAAGGAATTTTCCTCAGGGGAGATTGGCAGAGGCCCTGGGGGTTTTTTGCCTTCCTCTGCAGTGTGGGATATTGGTCACTTGCTCGAGTACTCTCTGCACCTGGAAGTCTTTAAACCATGATTTGAATACTTCAATAGCTCAGACATAGGCTAGGGGTTTATTACAGGAGTGGGTGGGTGAGATTCTGTGGCCTGCATTGTGCAGGAGATCGGACTAGACAATCATAATGCTCCCTTCTGACCTTAAAATTTATGACTCTAAGTAAGGCAAGGAAATGTGTTAGATTATCTTCTGTTTTAGCTTGTGAATTTTCCTATACTACAGAGGAAGTTTTATTCCTGTTCTTGTAACTGTGAAGCTGAGCCTAGAGGGGAAACAGAGCTGTAAACAGGGGAGTTTCACTGGGAGTTGACAGGGGGAGGTTGCGGGGTAGACTTAGACATAGGCAGAAGAACTGAAAGGCTAGTGAAGGGAGGGGGTGGTGGTCTGCCAGTGTTCTGGTGCCTGTTGGGGGTTTGTTTTGGTTTTTCTTTCTTTGACTAACAGGTTTTCAGTGGGAAGGCTATGACCGATACAGAGGCAGCAGTGAAAGACACAATGAGGATGACCGGATGTGGAAGCTGCGGCATGTACATGATCCTGGAGGGGGTACCTGAAAAGAGTTTTGTCTGCATGAAGTGCCGCCTGATAGAGCTGATGGAAGAAAAGATCCGAGGACTGGAGTTGCAGGTGGAAACTCTGGTCGAGTTTAGAAGGGGGTTCAAGCAGATGATGGAGCAAAGAAATGAGGCGGCTGAAGGGACAATCTCAGACTTGCAGATGGAAGCAGGACCAAAGAATTCTGAGGGGAGACTGCTGGGTGAGGAAAGTGGACGGTGGAAGCATTTAACTAAGAGAACCAGGCAGAGGAAAAGACAGGCCAGTGAAGGAGAAATAGAGCTCAAGAACAGGTTTGCAGAGTTGGAAAATGAAGAAGGGACACAGCAGGTGGTCGCTGAAGGTGAGAGGGCAAGGAAAAAGAGAAGAGCAGCTAGCCCTACAGGAAGAGGGGAAGAGTCAATGGAGACAACACCAAATATGAGCCCCAGGAGAACACAGGATGGGTTGCGGAGGATTGCAAGGGCGAACAGGAATCGAGAGGACTTGCAGCCAGTGGGAGCAGGGGATAGACCGGAGAATAATACTGTCACCAGGAAAAGGCAGGTCTATGTGATTGGGGACTCCTTACTGAGAAGAATAGACAGGCCTGTAACTAGAGCTGATCCGGAGAACAGAAGAGTGTGCTGTCTGCCGGGTGCTAAGATACGGGATGTGGACCTGAGGCTGAAAAGGATCTTAATGGGAGCGGGAAAGAATCCGTTGATTATCCTTCATGTGGGAATGAATGATATGGTTAGGTTCTCGCTGGAACGTATTAAGGGAAACTATGCCAGGCTGGGAAAGATGCTTAAGGAAATCGAGGCTCAGGTGATCTTCAGTGGGATTCTGTCTGTTCCTAGAGAAGGGCAACAAAGGTGTGACAAGATCATGGCGATTAACAGATGGCTCAGGCAGTGGTGCTATAAGGAGGGCTTTGGGATGTACGGCCACTCGGAAGCATTCATGGACAGAGGACTGTTCTCTCGGGATGGACTTCACCTGAGTAAGGAGGGAAATAGACTTCTAGGAATGGAGGCTCACCCAACTGATTAAGAGAGCTTTAAACTAGGAATTTGGGGGAGATGGTTGGGAGATGTCCAGGTAATCTCCACGCCGGAATTTAACACCGAGAGGGAAGAAAACAAAGTAAGAGAGGATACAGCCATGAGCAGAAGAATGGACATAAGGAGGAAGGGTAGTGTAGATACCAGTCTAATAGGTGATACTGGTGGTATTATGTCTGTGCCTAACCAGATAAAGAATGTCAGTGAAGCCAAACGGCAAAAATTAAGCTGTCTGTACACTAATGCGAGGAGCCTAGGAAACAAAATGGAGGAACTAGAGCTACTGGTGCAGGAAGTGAAACCAGATATTATAGGGATAACAGAAACATGGTGGAATAGTAGTCATGACTGGAGTACAGGTATTGAAGGCTATGTGCTGTTTAGGAAAGACAGAAATAAAGGCAAAGGTGGTGGAGTAGCATTGTATATCAATGATGAGGTTAACTGTAAAGAAATAAGAAGGGATGGAATGGACAAGACAGAGTCAGTCTGGGCAAAAACCACATTTGGAAAGAAAAAATGGGGAGAGTGCTTTTAAAATCCTGAGGTCTGTGCTTCTGGTTCAAAATGATCCCACCATTACCACCATGTCAGAGTTCCCCCGCCCCCCAACTTTGAACTCTGGGGTACAGATATGGGGACCAGCATGAAAGACCACCTAAGCTTATATTCTACCAGCTTAGGTTAAAACTTCCCCAAAACACACATACCTTTTCTTGTCCTTGGATGTACTGCTGCCACCACCAAGTGATTTACACAAAAATTCAGGGAAGGAGATTCCACCACCTCACTAGGTAACTTATTCCAGTTCTTCACCACCCTACTAGTGAAAAATGCTGGAATTGGGGATCATTGAAGAATCCCACCGTCAGTGGTCCAGCCCAGTTGTGCTGGTGTCCAAACCTGATGGCACCACAAGGTTTTGCAACGACTTCCAGCAACTAAACGAAGTATCCCAGTTCGACCCATACCCCATACCTTGCATAGATGAGCTAGTGGACCATCTGGGTAATGCCCGGTACTTGACAACTCTAGACTTGACAAAGGAGTACTGGCAGATTCCCCTTGCAGAAGACGCAAAGGAAAAGACTGTGTTCTCTACACCAGAGGGTCTTTTTCAATATACTGTCCTCCCTTTTGGGGCCCCAGCTACTTTCCAGCGCCTCATGGACAAGCTATTACGCCCGCATAACAGTTATGCTGCTGCCTACTTGGACGATGTGGTCATTCATACCCCAGACTGGGAAACTCACCTAGAGAAGGTGGAGGCAGTCCTTGATACCTTCAGGCGAGCTGGCCTTACAGCAAACCCTGCCAAGTGTGCTGTAGGGTTTACGGAGGCCAAATATCTTGGCTACATTCTGGGAAAACGTCTGGTAAAACCCCAAGTGAACAAGTTGGAGGCCATCCAAAATTGGCCCCGACTACGTCGCAAGAAACAAGTCCGGGCATTTGTAAGTGTAGTGGGGTATTACCGACGATTTATCCCCAACTTTGCCACAAGGGCAAGCCCCCTGACAGACCTGGTAAAAGCCCGTGGACCTGATCTGGTAAGATGGTCTGACGCAGCAGAAGACGCATTCACAGACCTAAGGACTGCCCTCTGCAGTAACCCTGTACTGATAGCCCCTGATTTCACCAAGGAATTTATCCTGCAGACAGATGCATCGGAAGTAGGATTGGGGGCCGTTCTATCACAGATGGTCGGGGAGGAGGAACACCCAATTCTCTACCTCAGTAGGAAACTCCTTCCAAGAGAGCAAAAATATGCAGTGGTGGAGAGAGAGTGCCTCGCCGTAAAATGGGCCATGGAAGCATTGTGCTACTATTTGCTCGGGCGCAGATTTGTCCTCGTGACCGACCATGCCCCTCTTCAATGAATGCAGTGGAACAAGGAGAAGAACACAAAGGTGACCAGGTGGCTCTTATCCCTCCAACCTTTCCAGTTCCATGTGCAACACAGAGCAGGGAGCCATCACGGCAATGCTGATGGCTTGTCACGTGTGCACTGTCTGGCATCTCAAGCTGCCCAACCCCTTGGTGTCGAGCAGAGGGGAGGGATATGTGAAAGACCCAAACCAGTGGAGTACAGGAATCTGGTAGAGGACAAATATACTGATCAGTGGATGAGTAGTTTTCTGTTCCCTGAGTGACCAGAGCAGGGACTGCACTAGAGTAATCAGGAACCTGCTAGAACCAATTAAGGCAGACAGGCTGATTAGAACACCTGCAGCTAATCAAGGCAGGCTAATCAGGGCAACTGGGTTTAAAAGGAGCTCACTCCAGTCAGGCGGGAGGGAGCCAGAGGAGAGGAAGTGCATGTGAGGAGCTGGGATCAAGAGGCACAAGGAGCTGAGAGTGAGAAGGTGTGCTGCTGGAAGACTAAGGAGTACAAGCATTATCAGACACCAGGAGGAAGGTGCTGTGGTGAGGATAAAGAAGGTGTTTGGAGGAGGCCATGGGGAAGTAGCCCAGGGAGTTGTAGCTGTCATGCAGCTGTTCCAGGAGGCACTATAGACAGCTGCAATCCACAGGGCCCTGGGCTGGAACCCGGAGTAGAGGGCAGGCCCGGGTTCCCCCCAAACCTCCCAACTCCTGATCAGACACAGGAGGAGTTGACCCAGACTGTGGGGAAGATCACTGAGGTGAGCAAATCTGCCAATAAGCACAGGACCCACCAAGGTAGAAGAGAAACTTTGTCACAATAGTAATTTTTTGATCATCAGGAATTGCATGTAGGGTGTCAAAGGTAATGAAATATTCAGCAATATCACTGGATTCATCATACGTGGACATAGTCGCTCCCATTTGTGGATTTTTGGGGAAGTGGAGCCAGATGCTGAAGAGTTCTTCCACTCTATCACCGCCAGTTCATGTTTCCTCTCTTTTTCCTTCTCCTTCTGATCATGCTGCCTCTTTTTTTCCCTCTCCTCCAGGGAATGATGCCTCTCTCTTTCCCTCTCCTCCTGAGCAATGTTTTCTCTGACCACTTGTGCATCAATCTCCATTCGCTTGAATTCCATTTGTCTCTCATGTTCCTTCTTTTTCTCTTAAGCCTCCAATTTGGCTATTTCCAGTTGCTTCTGGACCTCACTTTCAGTCATTTTTGCTAACCTTCCTGCCCTTACCGTAGCCTCACCTGAGAGCTAGAAAAAAAATTCTTGTGAATTCCCTTGCTGTAGCATAACTATTCTGCCCCCAGGCAAAGAAAAAAACACCAGCTGCTCTCAGTTAAAAAAAGCAGCATAACTGTTATGCGGGCGTAATAGCTTGTCCATGAGGCGCTGGAAAGTAGCTGGGGCCCCAAAAGGGAGGACAGTATATTGAAAAAGACCCTCTGGTGTAGAGAACACAGTCTTTTCCTTTGCGTCTTCTGCAAGGGGAATCTGCCAGTACTCCTTTGTCAAGTCTAGAGTTGTCAAGTACCGGGCATTACCCAGACGGTCCACTAGCTCATCTATGCAAGGTATGGGGTATGGGTCGAACTAGGATACTTCGTTTAGTTGCTGGAAGTCGTTGCAAAACCTTGTGGTGCCATCAGGTTTGGACACCAGCACAACTGGGCTGGACCACTGACTGTGGGATTCTTCGATGATCCCCAATTCCAGCATTTTTTTTACTTCTGCTTTTATTTCCTCCCTTTTGGCCGCTGGCACCCAATAGGGTCTCATTGTTATTCTGGCCCCAGGGTTCATGACGATGTGGTGATATGTGTCGGTTGTTCAACCCGGTTTTGTTGAGAACACATCTTGGTTCTGGAATATCATCTCAGACACCTCATTCTTCTGGTCTGGTGTTAAATCGGGAGACACCCGCACCTGTTTGGAAGGCTTGTTTTCCTGGGTTAGGTCTTTTTGGACAGTTATGCATGCCTCTTGTGCATGCCAGGATTTCAGAAGGTTGATGTGATAAATCTGTTCTTGTTTTCGGCATCCTGGCTGCCACACCTCGTAGGTTACTTCTCCCACAGGTTCAACCACCTCATAGCGCCCCTGCTTTCTGCTGTGGGTACCAACACCATCACCAGATCCCCTGGTTGGAACTGTTGGACTTTTGCCTGGCAATTGTAATGGGTTCACTGGGCCTCCTGTGCCTTTTCCAAATGTTCCCGTACAATAGGGGTGAGCTGGGCTATCTGGTCTCGCATCTGTATTACATGTTCTATTATATTTCTCCCCTCATTGGGTTCCTCTTCCCAGATCTCTTTGACAATATCTAGTATGCCACAGGGGTGACGCCCGTATAATAACTCGAAGGGGGAAAACCCAGTTGAGGCCTGAGGTACCTCCTGAATAGCAAACATAACGTAGGGTAGTAGGGTGTCCCAATCCTTCCAGTCCCGACTTACCACCTTCCTTATCATAGCCTTGAGGGTTCAGTTAAACCTTTCTACCAACCCATCAGTCTGCAGATGGTAGACTGAAGTTCTCAGGGTATGTATATGGAGCAGCGTACAGAGGTCCCTCATTAGTTTTGACATAAATGGGGTTCCTTGGTCTGTTAATATCTCCTTTGGTAGCCCCACTCGGGCAAAGATCCCCACCAGCTCTTTGGCTATCGTTTTAGAGGCTGTGTTCCGCAGGGGGACGGCTTCTGGGTAGCGAGTAGCATAATCCAAAACAACAAGTATATATTGGTGGCCCCGAGCCATCTTCTCCAGGGGTCCCACTAGGTCCATGGCTATTCGCTCAAAGGGGAGTTCTATGATGGGAAGGGGTATTAAAGGTGCCCTCAGGTGGGGACAGGGACTGTGCAACTGACACTCCAGGCAGGACGCACTGTACCTCCGCACTTCTTCATGTACTCCGGGCCAGAAGAACTGTCATAGGACTCGTGCTAGGGTCATCTCTACCCCAAAATTCACCCCCAAAAAATGACTATGAGCAAGACTCAATACAGCGTTCTGGTGTTTTTGAAGTACTAGGATCTGCTGTACCTTCTGTCCCTGTACTGGTGCAACCCAGTATAAGAGATTCTTCTTCATTATGAAGTAGGATCCTGGTCCCTGGGTTTTCCCTTCCATGGGGATCCCATCTATTTCAGTCACATCCTTCCTAATGATGTCGTACCTTGGGTCTTCAGCCTGGTCCCGTCCAAAATTTCCTCTCCCGGGGCTAATCTGCCCAAGATCTAGAGGTCCAGTCTCTGTTGCTTCTACTGGTTCAGAAGCGTTAGGGTGGGGGTCAGACTCAGGTGCTTCTCCCTCCTGGGGGGCCTCCTTTTCAGCTGCTCGGGTTCGCCTACCTCTGAGACAGACCCTCTCGCTTTGAGTCAGTATTCGGGTTCCCAAGGCCTTAGCTGCCCTCCTTTCCCCTTTTGACTTTCTACCCTTTCTGGGAATGGAAAATAAATCTGGGGATATTTCAGAGACGACTGGAGGTTGACAGTCTACTGTGGATTAGGGAGCATGGGTCTGCCCAGTTCCGCAGGTTACACTGCATAGGCTCCTCAGCATTGGGACACTGTGCAGCTATATGTCCCCACTACCCGCAGCATAACATCTGTATGGAGCCCTGGGCATTCTCCGGTCTCTTGGTTTGGGCAGTCTAACATCATGATCATAGAATCATAGAATCATAGAATCTCAGGGTTGGAAGGGACCTCAGGAGGTCATCTAGTCCAACCCCCTGCTCAAAGCAGGACCAAACCCAACTAAATCATCCCAGCCAGGGCTTTGTCAAGCCTGACCTTCAAAACCTCTAAGGAAGGAGATTCCACCACCTCCCTAGGTAACCCATTCCAGTTCTTCACCACCCTACTAGTGAAAAAGTTTTTCCTAATATCCAACCTAAACCTCCCCCTCTGCAACTTGAGACCATTACTCCTTGTTCTGTCATCTTCTACCACTGAGAACAGTCTAGAACCATCCTCTTTGGAACCCCCTTTCAGGTAGTTGAAAGCAGCTATCAAATCCCCCCTCATTCTTCTCTTCTGCAGACTAAACAATCCCAGTTCCCTCAGCCTCTCCTCATAAGTCACGTGTTCCAGCCCCCTAATCATTTTTGTTGTCCTCCGCTGGACTCTCTCCAATTTATCCACATCCTTCTTGTAGTGTGGGGCCCAAAACTGGACACAGTACTCCAGATGAGGCCTCACCAGTGCTGAATAGAGGGGAATGATCACATCCCTCGATCTGCTGGAAATGCCCCTACTTATACAACCCAAAATGCCATTAGCCTTCTTGGCAACAAGGGCACACTGTTGACTCATATTCAGCTTTTTGTCCACCGTAACCCCTAGGTCCTTTTCTGCAGAACTGCTGCCCAGCCATTCGGTCCCTAGTCTGTAGCAGTGCATGGGATTCTTCCGTCATGCAGCAGGGTCCTCAAGGAATCAATTCTGAAGCACTTAGAGGAAAGGAAGGTGATCAGGAATAGTCAGCATGGATTCACCTCGGACAATTCATGCCTAACTAACCTAATTGCCTTCTATGAGGAGATAACTGGGTCTGTGGATGAGGGGAAAGCAATAGATGTGTTATTGCTTGACTTTAGCAAAGCTTTTGATACGGTCTCCCACAGTATTCTTGCCGGCAAGTTAGAGAAGTATGGGCTGGATGATTGGACTATAAGGTGGATAGAAAGCTGGCTAGATTGTCGGGCTCAGTGGGTACTAATCAATGGCTCCATGTCTAGTTGGCAGCTGCTTTCACGCGGAGTGCCCCAAGGGTCGGTCCTGGGGCCAGTTTTGTACAATATCTTCATTAATGATTGGAGGATGGCGTGGACTTCACTCTCAGCAAGTTTGCAGATGACATTAAACTTGGAGGAGTGGCGGATACACTGGAGGGTAGTGATAGGATACAGAGGGATCTAGACAAATTAGAGGACTGAGCCAAAAGAAACCTGATGAGGTTCAACAAGGACAAGTGCAGAGTCTTGCACTTAGGATGGAAGAATCCCATTCACTGTTACAGACTAGGGACCGAATGGCTAGGAAGCAGTTCTGCAGAAAAGGACCTAGGGGTTACAGTGGACGAGAAGCTGGACATGAGTCAACAGTGTGCCCTTGTTGCCAAGAAGGCTAACAGCAGTTGGGGCTGTATAAATAAGGGCATTTTCAGCAGATCGAGGGACGTGATCATTCCCCTCTATTCAGCACTGGTGAGGCCTCATCTGGAGTACTGTGTCCAGTTTTGGGCCCCACACTACAAGAAGGATGTGGAAAAATTGGAAAAAGTCCAGCAGAGGGCAACAAAAATGATTAGGGGGCTGGAGCACATGACTTATGAGGAGAGGCTGAGGGAACTGGGATTGTTTAGCCAACAGAAGAGAAGAATGAGGGGGCATTTGTTAGCTGCTTTCAACTACGTGAAAGGGGGTTCCAAAGAGGATGGATCTAGACTGTTCTCAGTAGTACCTGATGACAGAACAAGGAATAATGGTCTCAAGTTGCAGTGGGGGAGGTTTAGGTTGGATATTAGGAAAAACATTTTTCACTCAAAGAGTGGTGAAGCGCTGGAATGGGTTACCTAGGGAGGTAGTGGAATCTCCTTCCTTAGAGGTTTTTAAGGTCAGGCTTGACAAAGCCCTGGCTGGGATGATTTAGTTGTAAATTTGTCCTGCTTTGAGCCGGGGGTTGGACTAGATGACCTCCTGAGGTCCCTTCCAACCCTGATATTCTATGATTCTATGATTCTATGACACTACTTGAAGAAGAACTGTTGCTAATGAACAACAGACAAGGTCCTAGATCAGTCTCTAAACAGAACCCACAAATTGCACCAGGGGGCAACACCACTAGCTGATGTCACTGAAGGGAATGAGGGAAGAGAGTGTCACACTAGAACATATGTCATGTAAAGAGAGGCCTGCATTGGTGCAGCCTGACACCCCCGAGCCTCAGACCTCCTATTTCTGTGCCATTCAATCCCTTTGTGTTGCTGGTCTGAAAAAATGTGTAATTCTAGGGTTATTGGTTGTCAGGAGCTTAGCTGGGGAAGGGTCTGTGGGGCTGTGTGGCTCTGGATTTACTGTCCACCCCTAGAGATGTGGGGTCAGGTCCTGTCCCAGCTCCTAATGGAATAATGTGGCTGGTGGGGCCATCAGAGTGGACCTCATAAAACCATATAGAGCATAGCATGGTTTGGAGGATCTGTTCATTCGAGGCCCTAGACTAGGTGGGGAGAAAACAGGACAGAGGAGGAGCTGTGGGCTGGGATAGCAGGGAAGCTGTGGGTGGGGACTGAGGGATGCCAACAGAGCTGGGGCTGGGGGAGGAAGCCCAAGGCTGGGATAGCCAGGGGCTGCAGGCTGTGGCGGTGTTTGCCCCATGGGCACCCCTGAACAGTTCAGTTCAATTCAAGGCCCCTTCCAGGGACCTGGCATGTATGGTTTGTGCAAGGTCATGCTGTGCAGAGGACACCATTCAGAGCCCTGAGCACTGAGAAAGACAGAGCAGCTGATGAGTAGCAGGCGAGATCTGGCTTTCTGGGGGCTTCTTGGGGTTCCCTGCAATTTTACAGCATGCAAGTGCCTAATGCCAACACTACCTGCAGGTCAGGATTGAGGGTCATTGGCAGAAAGAGGGGCTTGAGAGCAGGGGCATATCCACGAGTAGGCCTGGGTGGGCTATGACTTACACACTTAGCATCCAGGTCCTCCCCCAGCCCCAGCACTTGACCCGATCCACCAACCTGCCCAGCGCTCCTGCCAGGAGCAGGGTCGGGGTGCACAGGCTCATCCCGCTCCACCTGTTGCTCCTTCTGGACCAGGTAGGTAAAGCAGGGCACCTCTTCTCAGTCTCTGAAATGGGGAAGAGGAGTTAGAGACATAGATGTGATGCTGTGTGCCCCATAACAACAGCAGTTAGTGACAGACACACCCCCAGCCCCAGTGCAGGAACCAGCACCTTTGATGATGGAAGATGTGGGTCTAGATCCTGATCCAGCTCTGACATTCTCAACCCTTCCATTTAAGGGGAATTCCTTTTCTGTGTTCCTGACAGCCCTCTGGGCATCGAGCTATGCACTCCAGGTGTAATTAGAGGATGGACGTGCAGATGATTGGGACTCACATCTGGGATCTGGCCTTGGCAAGAAAGCATGGAAGCGTGAGCCACTTTCTGGAAAATGGCCCAGAAGAGCCTGCACTGCAACAGTCTCATAGACTCATAGACTTTAAGGTCAGAAGGGACCATTATGATCATCTAGTCTGACCTCCTGCACAACGCAGGCCACAGAATCTCACCCACCCACTCCTGTAACAAACCCCTAACCTATGCCTGAGTTATTGAAATCCTCAAATCGTGGTTTAAAGACCTCAAGGTTCAGAGAATCCTCCAGTAAGTGACCAGTGCCCCATGCTGCATTTATAGAAAGTGGCTGGTCCCCTTCTCCTGCATCAGAACAACGTGATTGGCATAGGATTGTCAAAGGCACAGTGACACCTTTCTGTCTATCCAGACATGAGAGCAGGTAACCCCGTGTCTGCTGCAGAGAGCTCACGGTGCTGCTGTGGGACTGGGGTGACTCTAATGGGACTCAGATTTCGGCCTGAATTGTTCACTCAGCCCTGTCCTGCGGTGTCGATGCTTCTGGATCTTCTCAGAACCATGTAGGAGAACACTTCAACCTCCCTGGCCACACAATAGCAGATCTTAAGGTGGCCATCATGCAGCAAAAAATCTTCAGGACCAGACTTCAAAGAGAAACTGCTGAGCTTCAGTTCATCTGCAAATTTGACACCATCAGCTCAGGATTAAACAAAGACTGTGAATGGCTTGCCAACTACAGAACCAGTTTCTTCTCCCTTGGTTTTCACACCTCAACTGCTAGAACAGGGCCTCATCCTCCCTGATTGAACTAACCTCGTTATCTCTAGCTTGCTTCTTGCTATACCTGCCCCTGGCAATTTCCACTACTTGCATCCGACGAAGTGGGTATTCACCCACGAAAGCTCATGCTGCAAAACGTCTGTTAGTCTATAAGGTGCCACAGGATTCTTTGCTGCTTTTAGAGATCTGGACTAACACGGCTACCCCTCTGATATGTGTGGCTGGGAGCCTTTGCCTGGGGGGCTCTGGTGGGGGAAGTGGATGAACTTACCGAGCCTGTCGCGCAGGTCCCGACAACCTGGAGAGATAAGAAAAGACCAGCATAGGTTCAGCATGGGTTGTTCCACGCAGAGCAACATGGGGCTGTTCCAAACAACTGCAGCAGGGACGGTGCTTCCCAGCTGGGTCAGGCAATTCTGCTCGTAGCAGGGTGGCAAGTGAAACAGCATGGGCCATCTGCTCAAGTAGAAACCTCTTTTGAACCTCCTGGGTACATATTCAGGCAACTATCCTTAATGGCTACCCAGGCTACTCCCAGCTACACTACTGTTTGTGGCATACTAAGTAAACAGCGGGGTGGGGGGGGGGTTGAGTATCTAACACTTGTCTACAGGACTTGTAGGAGCCAGTATCTTCCACTTCCCACCCTACCCAGTGACCTGGGAACAGTCCCCAGAATGTGAAACTCAGCTCTGACAGAAGATTCCAGTCCTGGGAGCTGATTGGTGGAACTCCGGGAATCCTGATTGGTTCCCTGCTTCTATTTCAACCAAGCACAGGATGAATAAGTCACCCGTGCAACTGTATGGTATCACTCTCGTTATAGTGTGTATGGTAACACCCATTGTTTCATGTTCTCTGTGTATATATATATATCTTCCTACTGTATTTTCCACTGCATGCATCTGATTAAGTGGATTTTAGCCCATGAAAGCTTATGCTAAAATAAATATGTTAGTCTCTAAAGCCTGGTCTACACTAGGCATTTAAACCGGTTTTAGGAGCGTAAAACCGATTTAACGCCACACC
Source organism: Mauremys reevesii (assembly GCF_016161935.1). Lineage (NCBI taxonomy): Eukaryota > Metazoa > Chordata > Testudines > Geoemydidae > Mauremys > Mauremys reevesii. The sequence goes on from NC_052644.1 coordinate 15,310,704, forward strand.
TGTCCACACTCGGAGGCACCTTATATCGATTTTAATGGCTCTTTAAATCGGTTTCTGTACTCCTCCCTGACGAAAGGAGTAGCGCTAATATCGTGTTTAACATATCGGAATAGGGTTAGTGTGGCTGCAAATCGACGGTATTGGCCTCCGGGCGGTATCCCACAGTGCACCACTGTGACCGCTCTGGACAGCATTCTGAACTCTGACACACTGGCCAGGTAGACAGGAAAAGCCCCGCGAACTTTTGAAATTCATTTCCTGCTTCCCCAGCGTGGAGAGCTCATCAGCACAGGTGACCACGCACAGCTCATCTGCACAGGTAACAATGCAGTCTCCTGAGAATCGAAAAAGAGCCCCAGCATGGACTGCACGGGAGGTACTGGATCTGATCACTATATGGGGAGAGGATTCAGTGCTAACAGAACTGCGTTCCAAAAGACAAAATGAAAAAGTATTTGAAAGAATTTCTAAGGCTATGACGGATAAAGGCCACAGCAGGGACTCAGTGCAGTGCAGAGTGAAAGTTAAGGAGCTCAGACAAGCCTACCAGAAAACCAAAGAAGCAAACGGAAGGTCCGGGGCAGGTCGAAAAACATGCCACTTCTATGCTGAGCTGCTTGCAATTTTAGGGGGCTGCGCCACAAGTACCCCACCCCTGACCGTGGATTCCGAGGTGGGGGTTGTAATCTCTGCCATGTCTGAGGATTATGTGGATGGGGAAGATGAAGATGAAGAAGAGGAGGACGACCTAGCAGAGAGCACACAGCACTCCGTGAGCCCCAGCAGCCAGGAGCCTTTTCTCACCCTGACGGAATTACCCTCCTCCCAGCCCTCCCAAGCAACTATCCCAGACAATGACGCCATGGAAGGGACCTCTGGTGAGTGTACCTTTGCAAATAGCAAACATTGTTTTTTAAGCAAGCGTTTTTTAATGATTGATTTGCCCTGAGGACTTGGGATGCATTCGCAGACAGTATAGTTACTTAGAAAAGTTTGTTAACATGTCTGGGGATTGAGAGGAAATCCTCCAGGGACATCTCAATGAAGCGCTCCTGTAGGTACTCCAGAAGCCTTTGCAGAAGGTTTCTGGGCAAGGCAGCCTTGTTCCGCCCACCATGGTAGGACACTTTACCACGCCATGCATGTAGCAAGTAAACAGGTATCATTGCATGGCAAAGCATAGCAGCGTATGGTCCCGGTGATTGCTGGCATTCAAGAAGCATCCGTTCTTTATCTCGCTGTGTTATCCTCAGCAAAGTGATATCGTTCAGGGTAACCTGGTTAAAAATCAGGAATTTAAGTAAGGGGGATGGCCATTTTCCTACTGGGTTCGTGGACTGCAGCAGCTTAAAAAAATCCTTTCCTGCACGTAGCCAAGCGGGGGGAGGGGAGGAGTGAAATGCCGATGATCTTTTTTGTGTTTGGTCAGTGGGGATCTTCCCCAAGCTACCAGCCACGCAGTGGGTGGTGGGGTGGGAAGGGTGTTGATTAGCAGGGAGCTAGCGTGGTATTAGCCATGTGTTGGGGGGAGGGGTAAATCACTACAGAAGCTGAAAGACAGTGGCTTACCATGGCCGCATGCAAGCTGAATTCTGATGCCCGGACCTGTGTCTGTGAGATCTGTAACTCCAGAGCTGCAGGCACTCAGTATTAAGATGAAAAATGCGACCTTGTAGGGAAATCACATGTGCTATGTAAGGTGAATAGTGCTGTTCACTGTGAAAGAGTATAACCATTGTTCTGTAAAATGTATCTTTTTAAATATTTCTCTCCCTCATGCAGCTGCAAATTTTTCAAGTGTCCCTCCTCCATCCCAAAGGCTAGCACAGATAAGGCGGAGGAAAAAGAAGACGCGAGATGAAATGTTCTCGGATATTATGGACGTTACACGCAATGAAAGAGCTCATCTGAATGAGTGGAAGGACGTGGTATCAAATTACAGGAAAGATGCCAGTGAACGTGAGGACAGGAGGGACACCCGAGATGAGAGGTGGCGGCAGGAAGACCGGCAGGAAAATCAGCGGTGGCGGCAGGAAGATCAGCCGTGGCGGGATGCAACTCTGGGGCTGCTGCGTGATCAAACTGACATGCTCCGGCGTCTGGTGGAGCTTCAGGAACGGCAGCAGGATCACAGAGTGCCGCTGCAGCCCCTGTATAACCACCCTCAACCCTCACCATGTTCCACATCCTCCTCACCCAGACGTGTAAGAACGCGTGGGGGGAGGCTCCGTGCACCCGCCCACTCCACCCCCATGGACAGCCCAACCAGAAGGCTGTCGTTACTGTGAAATTTTTTTAATGGCCTTCTCCATCCCTCCTATCCTCCTCCCAAACCACACCCTTACTTCTCTCCCTCTTTTTATAATGAATTAATAAAGAATTCATGATTTTTAAATGAGTGACTTTATTTGCATAAGTAAGCTGTACTCGAAGGGGGAGGGTGAGTTGCTTACAGGGAATGAGTCAATCAAGGGGGTTGGGTGTTCATCAACAAACACAGCAGTCACAGTGTACCCTGGCCATTGATGAAGCTCGTTTTCAAGGCTTCTCTGATGCACACCGCTTCCTGGTGTGCTCTTCTAATCTCCCTGGTGTCTGGCTGCGCGTAATCAGCGGCCAGGTGATTTGCCTCAGCCTCCCACCCCGCCATAAAGGTCTCCCCCTTACTCTCACAGAGATAGTGGAGAATACAGCAAGCAGCAATAACATAGGGGGCATTGGTTTGGCTGAGGTCTGAGCGAGTCAGTAATGTGTGCCAGCGCGCCTTTAAACGGCCAAATGCACATTCCACCACCATTCTGCACTTGCTCAGCCTGTAATTGAACAGATCCTGACCACTGTCCAGGCTGCCTGTGTATGGCTTCATGAGCCATGGCATCAAGGGGTAGGCTGGGTCCCCCAGGATAACGACAGGCATTTCAACATCCCCAACTGTTATTTTCTGGTCTGGGAAGTAATTCCCTTGCTGCAGCCGTTTAAACAGAGTAGAAGCAGCAAAGAATCCTGTGGCACCTTATAGACTAACAGATGTTTTGCAGCATGAGCGTTCGTGGGTGAATACCCACTTCTTCGGATGCAAGCTTCGGACTGCTTGCATCCGAAGAAGTGGGTATTCACCCACGAAAGCTCATGCTGCAAAACATCTGTTAGTCTATAAGGTGCCACAGGATTCTTTGCTGCTTCTACAGAACCAGACTAACACGGCTACCCCTCTGATACTTAAACAGAGTAGTGCTTCTGAATACGCGAGCATCATGAACCCTCCCTGGCCATCCCACGTGGATGTTTGTGAAACGTCCCTTGTGATCCAACAGTGCTTGCAGCACCATTGAAAAGTACCCCTTCCGGTTTACGTAAAAGGTGCCCTGGCGCTCCGGTGCCAAGATAGGGATATGGGTTCCATCTATCGCCCCCCCACAGTTAGGGAATCCCAGTGCAGCAAAGCCATCCACTATGTCCTGCACGTTTCCCAGAGTCACAATCTTTCGTAGCAGCAGCTTAGTGATTGCTTTGGCTACTTGCATCACAGCAGCCCCCACAGTAGATTTTCCAACTCCAAATTGATTCCCGACTGACCGGTAGCTGTCTGGCGTTGCAAGCTTCCACAGGGCTATCGCCACTCGCTTCTCTACTGTGAGGGCTGCTCTCATCTTGGTATTATGGCGTTTCAGGGCAGGGGCAAGCAAGTCACAAAGTTCCATGAAAGTGCCCTTACGCATGCGAAAGTTTCGCAGCCACTGGGAATCGTCCCACACCTGCAACACAATGCGGTCCCACCAGTCAGTGCTTGTTTCCCGGGCCCAAAATCGGTGTTCAATTGATAGAATCTGCCCCATTACCATCAGGATCTCCAAAGCGCAGGGGCCCGCGGTTTGAGAGAATTCTGTGTCTACGTCCTCATCACTGTCATCGCCGCGCTGCCGTATCCGCCTCCTCCTCACCTCGGTTTGAAGGTCCTGGTTCACCATATACTGCACGAGAGTGCGTGAGGTGTTTAAAACATCCACGATTGCAGTATTGAGCTGAGCAGGGTCCATGCTTGCTGTGCTATGGCGTCTGCACAGTTCACCAAGCAAAAAAGGCGCGAAATGGTTGTCTGCTGCTTTCAGGGAGGGAGGGGTGAGGCTGTACCCAGAACCACCCGCGACAATGATTTTTGCCCCATCAGGCACTGGGATCTCAACCCGGAAATTCCAACGGGCGGGGGAGGCTGCGGGAACTATGGAATAGCTACGGGATAGCTACCCACAGTGCAACGCTCCAGAAATCGACGCTAGCCTCGGACCGTGGACGCACACCACCGATTTAATGTGTTTAGTGTGGCCGCGCGCAATCGATTTTATACAATCTGTTTTGCTAAACCGGTTTATGTAAATTCGGAATAATCCCATAGTGTAGACGTACCCTAAGGTGCCACAAGTATTCCTGTTCTCTGTGCCAAGGGCTGGATAGCAGGGGGCTGTGGGTGGGCACTGAGGGGACCAGCAGAACTGTGTGCATAAAGGGAGCCCAGCATTGGTATAGCAGGGTTTTTGTACTTCACAGTTGAGATATATTGACAGAATTCCATGGAAGAAGTTTGCCCAGACTCTGATCAAGTCCGTGAGCACAAAATTCACTCTCCAATCATTAAGAGTGATACTGAAATGTGAGCTGCAAAGACTGCAGTGTTTGCATCTTTCAAGGGGAGAACATACATGATAATATAAGAATGGCTATATTGGGTCAGACCAATGGTCCATCTAGCCCAGTATCCTGTCTTCTGACAGCAGCCATTGCCAGGTGCCCCAGAGGGAATTAACAGAACAGGAAATCATCAAGTGATTCATCCCCTGTCACCCATTCCCAGCTTCTGGCAAAGAGAGGGAGGGGGATAGGATCATGAAGGTGAGTGAAGTCCACCCATTATGAGATGATTTTCTTATATCATTACAGTGTGAAAGCGCAAAGAGAGATTTACTAGTGTTTATCAAATAACCTGATTCCAAACGCTTGTTCTTCCTCTTCTCAATATCTGAAATGGGGAAGAGAAAAGAATTAGACACAGAGACAGGAGCTGTGTGATGCTCTGTGCCCCACAATGACTGGGGTTAGTTACAGACACCCACAGCCACACTCCCAGCCCCAGTGCAGGAGCCAGCAGTGTTGATAGCAGCGGGGCTGGTGGTTAGTGATACGCACTGTGATACAGCATGGCCAGAGGCCAGCAGGAGAGGGTTAGCAGGGAGCCTTATTCCCTGCAAGGGCAGGAAGGTTTTCTATAGATTAACTAGAGCACCTGAAGACAATTAGAGCACCATAAACCCCTGCTTCAGTCAGACAGCGGGGGGGGGGGGGGAGAGGGTGTTGAAGCAGGAAGGTTTAGTTGGAGCAGAGAGCGGTTTGAAGGAGGTGAAGCAGAGAACAGTTTTGAAGAGAGACAAAAAGAAAGTTTGGAGGAGTGCTGCAGTGGGCTGAGAAGTCCAAAAAAACCCTAGGTAAGGGGCACCTGGCTTGTGTAGAAGGAAGGCAAGAAGCCCCTCCACAAGCTGAAGGGCAGGAGAGGGAAGTAGCCCAGAGGAAGGAACCACCAGTTCAAGTGGTTCACCACTAACCTCAGGGCCCCTGGGTTGAAACCTGGAGAAGAGGACGGACCCAGGTCCCTCCCTATCCACTCCACTCCTCAAGGACACTAGTGGGGTAATTAAAAATACCGGTTCAGAGGCAAGCAATGGCGCCCTGAACCTTCCCCAAAGAAGAGAAAGCGCGAGACCCAGCATAACAGTACCGGCAATTTGCCACAGCACCAACACCCGGAGTCCTGGGATTTGCGAAGCATCTAACCTTGATGGAAGACGTGTGTCTGGATCCCGATACAGCTCTAACATTCTGAACCCTTCTGTCTAAGGGGAATTCCTTTTCTGTGTTACTAATAATGTTTTAGAGCATCAAAGCTACACACTCCAGATATAATTAGGGGTCGACATGGAGAAATTTGGAGATCAGATCTAGGATCTGGCCTTGGCAACAAAGCATGGAAACATGAGCCATGTTCTGGGAAGTCATCCAAAGTAGCCTGCAATCCAGGAGTTATCTGTAGAAAGCAGCTGGCCCACTTCCTCTGCATCAGAATAATGTGATTGGCATTGGATTCTCCAAGCCAAGGTGACACCTGTCTCTCTACCCACATATGAGAGCAGGTAAACATGTATCTGCTGCAGAGAGCTCACAGTGCTGCAGTGGGACTGGGCTGACTGTAATGTGACTCTGATTTTGGTCTGAACTGTTCACTCAGCCCTGCTCTGTAGTGTTGGTGCTTCTGTGTCTGCTCAGCACCGTGTGCGGCTGGGAACCTCTGCCCAGGGGCTCTGGTTGAACTTACCAATCATCTCACTCTGCTTGCTGCACTCTGGGGAGAGAAGAAAAGGAGAACATGATGGTTTCATCATGGATTATTCTGAGCAGAGTGACATGAGGCTTTTCCAAATTTTGGGTATGTCTACACTGCAGCTGGGAGGGTACTTCCCAATTTGGGCAAGCAGACGTGCTAATTCTGCCCAAGCCAGTGTACTAAAAGTAGCAAAGGCAATAACTTGCACTAGCTGCACAAGTACACACCTGTTGGGACCTCCTGTGTACATAGTCAGGTGACTACACTGAACTGCTGCTGAGTCTATTCCCAGCTATACCGCTATTTGTAGCATGGTAAGTCAACAGCAGGGCCCATGAGTTTCAAACTCTCATCTACAGGTAGGAGCCAATATCTTCCACCCCACCTCCATCCAGTGAACTGGGAACAGTCCCCAGAATATGAAGCTCAGCTCTGACAGAGGACTCCAGTCCTGGGAGCTGATTGGTGGAACTCCAGGAGTCCTTATTGGTTCCCTACTTCTATATAAACCAATCAGAGGATGAGGAAGTCACCTGTGCAACTGGGTCTTCCTTGTTTAGTGCCGCCTCCCCTGTGCTTTGTGCTCCTGCTGCCTGACTCTGATCTCCTGGTAACTTGACTCTGATGCCTCCGGACACCTGACTCTCTGTCTGCCCTTTGGCACTGTCTCAGACACTGATCTCCTGGTAGACTGACCGGCCTGGCTTTTGGCTTCTGACCCCTGTTCTCACCACTTGGCTTAACTGCCCATGTCCTGCCTGTGACAATCTGCATGGGCCATGTGCTGGGAAAATTGACCCAGGTACCCAACTGCTGCCCTCTTGAGCACACTCGAATGGGCTGCAAGCAGTCAGGCAGACAACCAAGCCCTGAAGGCCTGTGTCGTCCAGGTGACCTCAGAGAATCAACTATTGCAGGACCAAGTAAGACAGCTGAATGCAGAAAATGCCCTAATCCGGAGATGGGCCAAGGAGCCCTGTTCTCCAATACATCTGCCTTAATGGTTTGATGATTGCCAGCGATTCTGGGAGTTCATAACCTGGCCACCTTGGAGTTAATACAGCAGCTTCATCAGGCCCAGCAATGAGGAAACACCTTGAAATGGCAAGAGCAGACTATAAACGGTATACGAACCAGCATCCACAGCAAGCCCCACTTAATCAGTGGGACAAAAGGTACGGCGGTCCATGGAGCATCCCTGTATAGAGGGACCTACTTGGATGCTGGACTTTCACTTCAGTTGTCCCTTTAGCCGTGGGGTCAGGTCCTCTCTCAGCTCCTAGTGGAACCATGTGGGTGGTGCGGCCTATCAGAATGCACCTCAGAGTCTATATAGAGCATAGTAGTGTTTGGAAGCTTTGTTCATTCAAAGCCCAGGCCTAGATTAGGAGTGGGGAGTGGGAGAGAAGAGGACAGGACTGAGGAGCTGAAGGCTGGGATAGCAGGGAAGCTGTGGTTAGGGACTGAGGGATGCCAACAGAGCTGGTGCTGGGGGTGGAAGACCAGGGCTGGAAAAGCAGGGGGCTGCAGGCAGTAGTGCTGTTTGTCTCATGGGGACCCCCTGCACAGCTTAGTCCCAGGACCCCTACCAGTCACTTGGCATATGTGGTGTGTGCGAGGTCATGCTGTGCAGAGGGCACCATTCAGAGCCCTGGGTAACGCTGAGCACGATGCAGCAGCTGATTCCCAGTGGGCCAGATCTGGCTTTCAGGTGGGCCCTCACTGCCTCAGGATTCCATGCAATTGTACAGTTTGCAAGTACCTAATGCCACCACTAGCTACAGCTCAGGATTGAGGGTCACTGGCAGAGAAGTGGGGCTGGAGATCCCATGGATGGCTTAGCAAGAAGTTGTTGGTAGTGACCGAGGGGTCCTGGCAGCACTGTGTTTGTGGGGTCAGAGCTGGTTAACAAGCAGCTACAGGTCCGGATAAAATGGTTACTCACTTTCTTTCAGAGTAGCAGCCGTGTTAATCTGTATCCGCAAAAAGAACAAGAGTACTTGTGGCACCTTAGAGACTAACATATTTATTTGAGCATAAGCTTTCGTGGGCTACAGCCCACTTCATAGGATGGGCTGTAGCCCACAAAACCTTATGCTCAAATAAATTTGTTAGTCTCTAAGGTGCCACAAGTATTCACCTTCTTGTAACTATTCTTCAGGATGTGTTGTTCACGTCCATTGCAATCAGGTGTTCACGGTCATTGGAAACTTTTCCCTTAGCAGCTGCTTTTGGGTTGGGTAGGGAGCCCCCTGGAGTGGCATCTTCATGGCACTCAATATATGACTCTGCCAAGCCGACTTTCCTTCAGTTCCTTCTTGCCAGCTACTCCAACGGAGGGGAAGGAGGGTGGGTATTGGAATGAACGTGTGTGACAGTGCACCCCATAAGGCTTTACGGAATTATGCTTATGAATGTATATATGATATAACTGGAATATGTTTTATGCTACATATGCCATGTAACATATCTCTGTAAAGGTTATGATCTACTGAATACATTCCTCCTATTTGTAGGCATGTATCATTTTTGTATTCGAAGTTATGAATATTGGCTGTGTACTTGCTTGATTTTAAGTAGCCTAGTTAGAGCATTTGGTTAGCTTCTTGAGAAAGGAATGTGCAAATTAAGTGCCCAGTCAAGAACCACTTAAGCCAACAATGAACATGGAAATGCTAATCCACATCTGAGCTTTCCCAGGACTGTGGCTTGCCTGGTACGGAACTCGGTCGTGCATGGACATGTGACTTGCCCATGTGACTCAAACTCCATTTTGCAGCTGGATTTTACACAGGGGGAGGGAGGAATCTTCACCCACTAGAGAAAGTCTATTTAAACCCCTGGGAGACCCCTCCGTTTTGTCTTCAGCTGGCTCAAGAGATAGCCTCTCCACCCCCAAGGATACCTGAAAGAAACTAGAACAGAGGACAGTAACTGCAGGGGATGTGAGTGATTGCTGGACCCAGACTAGAGGGAGACTAGTCTGTAAAAGGAATCTTAATGGAACACCAATGAGGGTTTTCAATTGGGCCTACAACTGCTAGGGGACGAGATTCAGACCTGGGTCTGGGGTTGTAGCAGGCTTGTGAGTCTGACTCAAACCAGGCAGGGCTCTGGACTCCCAAGCTGGCAGGGCAAGGAAGCAGGAGGTAGAAGTAGTCTTGGCACATCAGTTGGCAGCCCCAAGGAGGTTTCTGTGATCCAACCTGTCACAACATGAACAACACATCTCAAAGAACAACAGTTACAAGAAGGTGAGTAACCATTTTTTCTTCTTTGAGTGCTTGCTTACGTCGATTCCAATCAGGTGACACCCAAGCTCTCACACAGAAGTGGGGTTGGAGTTAAGGCACCTATCAGGGTTCCCTCCCCGCTCTGAGGTACAGATATGGGGATCCGCATGAAAGACCCCCTGTAGCAGTGCCTTCTCCCAGCCCCTCCACAAACACAGTCAGAGAACCGGTTGAGCCCCAGCCTCCTCCACCAGCATTTGCTCTATCCCCCTCCCACAGAAGGTACACTGCGGAGGTAGTGGTGGCCCCCCTAATTCTGCCTCCGCCCGCAGATCATCACACCAATCACATGGTGGCAGGGGCCCCAACCCCTGCTCCTCCTGTACTTGAGGGACAGGGTCAAAAGGCATAGAACCGCCCCCCCAAAAAAGAACAACCTTTGAAGTGATAATTGAGATGACCCATAAAAGGTGTGAGGAGAGCTTTGGGTCATCTCAATTATCACTTCAAAGGTGTTTTTTTCTCCTGCTGATGATAGCTCATCTCAATTGATTAGACTCTTCCTGTTGGTATGCGTACTTCCACCTTCTCATGTTCTCTGTATGTATAAATATCTCCTGTCTGTGTGTTCCATTCTATGCATCCGAAGAAGTGAGCTGTAGCTCACGAAAGCTTATGCTGAAATAAATTTGTTAGTCTCTAAGGTGCCACAAGTACTCCTGTTCTTTTTGCGGATACAGACTAACATGGCTGCTACTCTGAAACCTGTCATAAGGAATGTAGTTTTCTAAAGAATACCCTTTGTGTAAAAGAAGTGTTATATCCCCCTCCCTTCCTTTCCCAACTATATAAATGAGCTCTGGGTCATGGCCTCTTCCTCCCTCCCCTAGAAACAGCTGATTAAGGGAACTTGTAGCAACAATCACTGCAAAGAAATGTATTTTCAAGGCAAAGATGTGTGTATAATATGTGTAATTCTGTAATCAGTCAATAGGGCTGGGTATAGTCATAGTATGGGTATTTCTATTACTTAATAAGGATTTTTGAGGTGTTGTAGTGGATAAGAACATAAGAACGGCCGTACTGGGTCAGACCAAAGGTCCACCTAGCCCAGTATCTGTTTACAGACAGTGGCCAATGCCAGGTGCCCCAGAGGGAGTGAACCTAACAGGCAATGATCAAGTGATCTCTCTCCTGCCATTCATCTGCATCCTCTGACGAACAGAGGCTAGGGACACCATTCTTACCCATCCTGGCTAATAGCCATTTATGGACTTAGCCACCATGAATGTATCCAGTTCCCTTTTAAACATTGTTATAGTCCTAGCCTTCACAACCTCCTCAGGTAAGGAGTTCCACAAGTTGACTGTGCGCTGTGTGAAGAAGAACTTCCTTTTATTTGTTTTAAACCTGCTGCCTATTAATTTCATTTGGTGACCCCTAGTTCTTGTATTATGGGAATAAGTAAATAACTTTTCCTTATCCACTTTCTCAACATCACTCATGATTTTATAGACCTCTATCATATCCCCCCTTAGTCTTCTCTTTTCCAAGCTGAAGAGTCCTAGCCTCTTTAATCTTTCCTCGTATGGGACCCTCTCCAAACCCCTAATCATTTTAGTTGCCCTTTTCTGAACTTTTTCTAGTGCTAGAATATCTTCTTTGAGGTGAGGAGACCACATGTGTACACAGTATTTGAGATTTGAGCGTACCATGGATTTATATAAGGGCAATAATATATTCTCAGTCATATTCTCTATCCCCTTTTTAATGATTCTTAACATCCTGTTTGCTTTTTGAACACCTCTGCACACTGCGTGGACATCTTCAGAAAACTATCCACGATGACTCCAAGATCTTTTTCCTGACTCACTGTAGCTAAATTAGCCCCCAACATATTGTATGTATAGTTGGGGTTATTTTTTTCCAGTGTGCATTACTTTACATTTATCCACATTAAATTTCATTTGCCATTTTGTTGCCCTATCACTTAGTTTTGTGAGATCTTTTTGAAGTTCTTCACAATCTGCTTTGGTCTTAACTATCTTGAGTAGTTTAGTATCAGCTGCAAACTTTGCCACCTCACTGTTTACCCCTTTCTCCAGATCATTTAAGAATAAATTGAATAGGATTGGTCCTAGAACTGACCCTTGGGGAACATCACTAGTTACCCCTCTCCATTCTGAGAATTTACCATTAATTCCTACCCTTTGTTCCCTGTCTTTTAACCAGTTCTCAGTCCATGAAAGGACCTTCCCTTTTATCCCATGACAGCTTAATTTACGTAAGAGCCTTTGGTGAGGGACCTTGTCAAAGGCTTTCTGGAAATCTAAGTACACTATGTCCACTGGATCCCCCTTGTCCACATGTTTGTTGACCCCTTCAAAGAACTCTAATAGATTAGTAAGACACGATTTCCCTTTACAGAAACCATGTTGACTATTGCTCAACAGTTTATGTTTTTCTATGTGTCTGACAATTTTATTCTTAACTATTGTTTCGACTAATTTGCCCGGTACTGACGTTAGACTTACCGGTCTGTAATTGCCGGGATCACCTCTAGAGCCCTTTTTAAATATTGGCGTTACATTAGCTAACTTCCAGTCATTGGGTACCGAAGCCGATTTAAAGGACAGGTTACAAACCTTAGTTAATAGTTCCGCAACTTCACATTTGAGTTCTTTCAGAACTCTTGGGTGAATGCCATCTGGTCCCGGTGACTTGTTAATGTTAAGTTTATCAATTAATTCCAAAACCTCCTCTAGTGACACTTCCATCTGTGACAGTTCCTCAGATTTGTCACCTACAAAAGCCAGCTCAGGTTTGGGAATCTCCCTAACATCCTCAGCCGTGAAGACTGAGAAAAGAATCCATTTAGTTTCTCCGCAATGACTTTATCATCTTTAAGCGCTCCCCACACACTGCTCCTGACCGGGCGGTGGGGAAGCATGAGGACTTAGCTGGGCTGCAGTCATGCAGGAGAAGCCCATGTTACAGAGCTGGGAGTGCTCAATAATTCACCCCCCGAGAACATGGATCACTGTTTGCAAGGTGGTTGGGACAATCTGCTCATTTGTTCATGGGGAGCCTGATGGACTAGGGCCCCTCCCTGCGGCACAACACTGGCTGGGAAGGGTCCACAGGTGCATAATATTTAAAATAATAATAAGCTGCATCAGCCCTGCTATCCCGACATCCCTTTGGGCTTCGTTGCAGACCCATCCTCCAGGGCAACTTGCTCCCAGAGCGGATGGGCAGTGCAGGGAGCTGGGGCATGGACTTTACTATGGTTCAGGGGTAGAGCAACCTGGCTTCACTCTTCCATCTGCTTTCCTAGCTGTGTGCATCAACACTGGTGTGTGCTGTGGTACTCTATGAAGGGAGGAGAGGCCACAAAGAGAAATGGACCAAGGCAGAGAGAAGTTTGGAGCTGGTTGGAGCTGCAGTGAGCTCAGTGCCAGAGGATGAGCCCCACTGGTTGTTTAGCAGGCTTCCTGCTTCTGATGTACTTAAAAAACATTTTGTTATTACCTTTGGACGTAGGCATTTATATACTAACTTAAATAAAAAGAGTGTGCTGTAACTAATTCAGTGCTTATTTGACAATTGGGTCAAGGGGAACAAGCACCGCAATAAAGAAGCCCGTCTACTGAATCCACCTCTGGGTCAGCCTGCTTATTCTTCTTCTAACAATACATAAAATTGCCTTTGCTCCTGTATTAATTAATGCCAGCAACCACTATATCTTCCCTTCTGTTCCCTCTTTCACATAAGATTTACCAATGATGTGGGGTTTTAATTTGGCTACTAACATTTACCTTTGGGGACAGGGGTTGCTAAGGCCAAGGCATTTTTACTGAAATATGGAGCCACCTTAACAGGGAGCTGCCGATTTCATCTGAGCCAATTCCGGAGATAACAAGCCATAAAAACTCACCAGCAGATCTTCTGTACCTGTTCCCATGGTCTCAACAGCCTTAACTTCTGGGTGTAGTGTTGACTGTGATCTAGTCCTTACCATCAAATCACTTAAAGCAGCTAGCAAAGTCTTCAGAGGTTGCTCATCCAAACAGGCCATATTTGCCCCTCTTTCCTGAAGTTTATTCCATACCGGTGCATGCAGTGATCCCCCACTAAACACTCCACATCTCCTGCCATCCCATCCTCAGGCTTATCTTATTTCATTGCAACTGCTATGTCCCATCTCGGTATGGTTAGAGTCATTATAGCCTGCTTGATTGCTGTAGGAAGCCTCACTAATCACTTTCCGAGAAGAACTACCTGCTCCACTTACTACCCTTACTACTCCCGAGCTGCTTTAATCAATTCAACCTGATCTCAATCCATTCAGGATCCTATGAACACCTTAATAGGTTTCCTGAAACCATCATAGATCAAATCTGCCAGCTGTTTCTCCTTCATTCCAACCTAATACAATAACCTAGTACAATAAGCCATAACAGATTCTTTTTCCTTCTGATATATTAACAAAGCTGTCCTTCTCAATTCAGAGGGGGTCAGAAAGTATCTGGCTACCCTCTGGATAACACCATCTCTGTCACCTTTGTTTAACTCTCCCTCACTTTCTGTTAACAAAGCTGTTCCTTCCATACAGCCAGCACAAGTTATTATCAGCTCTCTTAAATCATCAGGTTCTAAATGTTTTCTAACCATATATTGCAACAGCCAAGAAAAACACATTCTCTTAGTCAATGATCCCATTTGTTTAGATAGTGCCTATTTTTCAGTTTCAGTCAGAGGATAATTTACTTCCTCTTGTATTTGGCGTGAAGGCTGAGGCATTTTTGCTGCCACTACTGACTGGGCTGCCAGAGGCCCTGGAAGGGGCTCCTCTTCCTCTTCCATCTGTATATTTATTCTTTCCAGACACGTATGGGTTAAAGTTGTTATCTGCCGAGCCTTGGTTACATTTTGTGCTACAGCAGTTTGCAAGTCTCGTTTCAGGCTTTCATTCTGCAATTTTAGTTTTTCCAATTCCTGTTCCAAACTTTCTTGTACAACATCTCACTCCTTTACAAGCTCATCTGCAGCACAATACATAGCACAGATGACGTGCTGCTGTTTGAGCTTTCTTGGGAGTGTAACCCTTTTGATACTCCAACAGTAAGTTGTCCAAAACTTTCTCATACAGTGTGGGGAATGCATCACCCAGACATGGATCAGACCCCAGCTTTTAAACACCTGTATTAACAAACACTCATCAACCACACCCGGAGGCGTCGGGGCATCCCCCTACTCCTCTGGTTTGACGACCCTTCCCTGTCTGTATTTGCAAAACATCATTGACTCCAGGAATGACCAATACAACCCTCTCACCGGTATACTTCCCTCTCTTTGTACTGTAACTAAATATGGCCCCGAGTTAGAATTAACATAAGTGAGAACTGATTCAGAAAAAAATATTTAAATTGGTTGTTAAAAACCAATCATTCAGAATACCAAGCTCTTAACAGGCAACCAGTTCAGAAACAGTTTGATTCAATTTAAAGATTTATTTTTCTTGGACACAACAGTAACCATCCTCTGCTACCAGATGTTGGCACCAGGGGGCTACTACCCCTGAAATGGATCTTTAATGGCTCCCAGTGGAGCAGATTACTGTCATACCAGTGAAAAAAGGTCCACTGTAATTATCTTGTATATACAGCAGTTTATTGAGAAGGAATTACACAAGCGGTAAAGGGTTACATTAAGCACATAACTCTTATGTTAGACATTAAGAACTATATATTAAGAGCTCTACATTCCTCTTAGCCAGCCTCTCCTTCACAAACATACACAAACAGGCCCTGCACTAGCTTCATCCAGTCTCTGCTTGGCAAACAGAGAAGGTGGTTACTAATTCTATGGACAGCTTCTTCCCTCCAGGTCTGGTCTCCTCAGCCCTCTGGTCTGTCTCGGGTTCCCTCGAGGCAAGGTCTTGGCTCTCTGGAGACCCCTCTGCCTCACAGTCCTACTCAAGCCCATGGAGCAGAGTTTTGGCTACTCTGTCTAACAGCGTTGTGTCTTAAATAATTAATTAAGGTATCCCCAACAGTAATTTAATTTGCTTGATTTTTATACTCTTTTTCCTCAAAGGAGTCACATGTCTTAAAAGCATGCCCAGTGGGGGGGGGGGTTACTAATTTTTACCCAATTAATACTTTAGGAGGAGACTGCAGAGTGGTGCCAACTGAACATTACCCCCGATTCACTTCCTTATCAATCATTCACTTTAGTCTCCTGCGTGATGTCCTTCAAGAGGGTCGAGATGCCCCAGTCAGCCCATGCTCCACTCAGAATGTTCTACGTATGTTGTTTGCTTTCAAGTGGACATATTTGCTGACCCAAAGATCAGTATTGATTATATACACAGTATGGATCATATACACAGTCAGTTTCATCTCTGGCATCTGCTTGATGTTAAGAGAAGAATTCTGCTCCCTGAATCCTCTTTCACAGTTCAGTCATGTCAAGCCATATTCTCACACCATTCATTCAGCATGGCCACACCAATTTGGCACCATCCCAACAGTGTGTGCACTAAAATACACAATTGTATGTATGTACAGATCAAAAGAAGAAAGAATGCACTAAGATTTAAGAAAATGAAGAAAAACAGGAGTGAAGGCACTAGCCAACTAAGCGTGCTGGACTGTAAACTAAAAATGGTGGCCTTTCAGCTATTACCAGCCAAGGGGGACACTATACATGAGTTCACTCATAGGATGAATTCCATACGAATATGAGCTTGGCAGGATTGTTTCACAATACTACCATCTCTGACCTTGCATTTTTCCTGATTTTGATCAGCAGTGAGATTATTTATTTGTTTAAATAAGTTATGAAGGCATGGCCAGAATTTTACCAATAGCAGCTGGCCAACAAAATGCTGCCCTAGGAGACTGATAACAAACTTACTCATAGAAATACTGATTTTAGAAGTGTAATTGGATTTTTTCCTCTGCCCTGGCCTCCTCCCTGTCAATAATGAACAATTAGTGAAGGGTATGAGCAGGGTAAGGGTATTTTTGTAGCCAGATTTATGTATTTTGTCCTATTTCATAGACTCTAGGACTGGAAGGGACCTCGAGAGGTCAACGAGTCCAGTCCCCTGCCCTTATGGCAGGACCAAATACTGTCTAGACCATCCCTGATAGACATTTATCTAACCTACTCTTAAATAGCTCCAGAGATGGAGATTCCACAACCTCCCTAGGCAGTTTATTTCAATCTTTAACCACCCTGACAGTTAGGAACTTTTTCCCAATGTCCAACCTCCCTTGCTGCAGTTTAAGCCCATTGCTTCTTGTTCTATCCTTAGAGGCTAAGATGAACAAGTTTTCTCCCACCTCCTTATGACACCCTTTTAGACACCTGAAAACTGCTATCATGTCCCCTCTCAGTCTTCTCTTTTCCAAACTAAACAAACCCAATTATTTCAGCCTTCCTTCATAGGTCATGTTCTCTAGACCTTTAATCATTCTTGTTGCTCTTCTCTGGACCCTCTCCAATTTCTCCACATCTTTCTTGAAATGCGGTGCCCAGAACTGGACACAATACTCCAGCTGAGGCCTGACCAGCGCAGAGTAGAGCGGAAGAATGACTTCTCGTGTCTTGCTTACAACACACCTGTTAATGCATCCCAGAATCATGTTTGCCTCTTTTGCAACAGCATCACACTGTTGACTCATATTTAGCTTGCGGTCCACTATTACCCCTAGATCCCTTTCTGCCATACTCTTTCCTAGACAGTCTCTTCGCATTCTGTATGTGTGAAACTGATTGTTCCTTCCTAAGTGGAGCACTTTGCATATGTCTTTATTAAACTTCATCTGGTTTACCTCAGACCATTTCTCCAATTTGTCCAGATCATTTTGAATTTTGACCCTTTCCTCCAAAGCAGTTGCAATCTCTCCCAGTTTGGTATCATCTGCAAACTTAATAAGCGTACTCTCTATGTCAATATCTAAGTCGTTGATGAAGATATTGAATATCTCCTTTATTTATCAACCAATTTTTATAAAATTTGAAATTGAGTCATTTTTTTCTTTTTTAGAGGCTCCTCATATTGCAAGACTCTAAACTATAGCTTAGTGATCTTAGGCCTTAATCCGGCACTGCCTATACTGGTAGCACACAATTTGACAGTTTGTGGACAGTGTCTCTTTTCTCTCCCGTCTCTTCTTTTCCAGTGGTGTTATCATTGTTAGCTCCATGTCTTTCCTCCCTGTATCATGTCCTCTAAGTGGATGGGTTATTTTACTGGGAATGCCAGTCTCGAGAAACTTCTCAGTGAGTTTGACAGCAGCTTCTAAAGTAGCAGGCTGGGGCCTTCCCACCCAAACCCTAATGACCTCAGAAAGACACTGTTACAGTGGCTGCAAAATAATAGAATCCATGATCTCCCCAATTCCTCAGTCATCTGGCCTCAGCCATCTAGTGGCCCAACCTGATGTTTGGACAAAGGTCCTAGGTCTTGTCCCCTCTGCTCACTTTGCCATTTGAAATGTCTGTCTATACCATTCTACAGAAAGATCTATATGATCTAAAATAGATATTTTTACTGTATAATAATCAGTTAATTGTTCGTTGGACAGTGCCATATAAGCATATTAGTTCATCAACCACATTGCTCAGGGGTGTGAAAAATCTACACCCCTGAGCAACATAGTTAAGCTGCTCTAACCCCTGGTGTAGACAACGCTAGAGTGTTCAAAGAATTCTGTCAACTCAGCTACCACCTCTTTGTGAGGTACATTAATTGAAGCAATGGTAAAACCCCTCCCGTTGCTGTATTGAGTGGCATCTATTCCACTGTAATGGTTTATGTGGAAAAATAGCCTAGACTGAAGACCCCATAACAAAAGCAACCCACAATCAATGGAATAGACATAGAATCATAGAATCACAGAATCATAGAACTTAAGATCAGAAGGGACCATTATGATCATCTAGTCTGACCTCCCGCAAAATGCAGGCCACAAAAGCTGACCCACCCACTCTTGAAATAATTCTCTCCCTTGACTCAGCTGTTGCAGTCCTCAAATCCTGGTTTAAAGACTTCAAGTAGCAGGTAATCCTCCAGCAAGCGACCCCTGCCCCATGCTGCGGAGGAAGGCGAAAAACCTCCAGGGCCACTGCCAATCTACCCTGGAGGAAAATTCCTTCCCGACCCCAAATATGGTGATCAGCTGAACCCCGAGCATGCGGGCAAGACTCTCCAGACAGACACTCGGGAAAAAGACTTTCAATATCCCAACATTGACCCTCGGTACTAATTTCCAGTGGCGGCACGTTATTGACCTATTGACTAAATAGTGTTATCCTATCAAACCATTCCCTCCATAAACTTATCAAGCTTAAACTTAAAGCCAGAGAGGTCCTTCGCCCCCACTGTTTCCCTCGGTAGGCTGTTCCATACTTCCACTCCCCTGATGGTCAGAAACCTTCGTCTAATTTCAAGCCTAAACTTCCCGACTGCCAATTTATATCCATTTGTTCTCGTGTCCACATTAGTACAGAGCTGAAATAATTCCTCTCCCTCCCTGGTATTTATCCCTCTGATATATTTAAAGAGAGCAATCATATCTCCTCTCAACCTTCTTTTGGTTAAAGGAAAACAAACCGAGCTCCTCAAGTCTCTTTTCATACAACAGGCTTTCCATTCCTCGGATCATTCTAGTGGCCCTTCTTTGTACCCGTTCCAGTTTGAATTCATCCTTCTTAAACATGGGAGACCAAAACTGCACACAGTACTCCAAATGAGGTCTCACCAACGCCTTGTATAACGGGACTAGCACCTCCTTATCTCTACTAGAAATACCTCGCCTAATGCATCCCAAGACCGCATTAGCTTTTTTAACGGCCACATCACATTGCCGACTCATAGTCATCCCGCGATCAACCAGGACTCCGAGGTCCTTCTCCTCTTCCGTTACTTCCAACTGGTAGCTTATAACTAAAATTCCTGTTAGTCATCCCTAAATGCATAACCTTACACTTCTCACATAACTCAGCTGCTTCCCCATTCTCCTCTCCTTGCTGCTGCGTCGGATGTTCTAGTCTGTGACATAGTGTAAGTAGCCTAAGTGTAGCCCATAGAGCTAGCTTAGCATTTTACTTTACTTAACAGTAACATAAGGACCCTACAGACCTGTATCCTGTAAGGCATTGGCTTGAGCAGTTAGCCCAAGGCTTTGAGGCATGTGAACTTTAGCACAGCTAAAGGGCCCGACAGTCTCCCTGAGTTTTGGGGAACTGGGAAAAGTGTGTTTAAGGTAAAGTTTGTACCAAGTAACTGCAAGAACATTGAACTGATACTAGGCTTGGATATTTTAGGATGAAATAATGGTAAATGCTTAACCATGAACTTGCGCTGGCAACAGATTCATGCATCTCATAATAAGCTCAAATCATTAATATATTAACCTATAGAATAAGGACATCCCTACATAGCTAGGGTGAGGAAGTTGTATATGAACAAGCAAGGCTGGGCATTTGAATGAATATTCATGGCAGCCTCAGGCCCTATAGTAGGCCAGACCACCATGTAAGAAGGGTCAGTCGATCTGGATCTGGACCTTTGGAGTCATTTGGCATGCCAGGGACAGGGCTAGACCTTTGTCACTTATCACCAGATCCCCAAGCAAAGGTGACAGTATGTGAGTATATATGTCAGGAATGGTGCAAATTATTACCTTGACTCTATTTTTGATGTATTTTCTTACGGTTTAGAGCATTTGTGTTTTTTGTAATTGTGCTAATAAAATTGCTTAAAGCCATGTTTTATCCTCAGTGTGATTGTCTCTATGGTGCACAGCGGGATTCCCAACCAGATATTGAACTTGGTAACCTTGATTCTGTTGTGCCTGATTCTGGGACTAGAACCCTTCAATCACCCAGCTTTTAAATTCAGTATTAATTGGAAATCATTAATAATCAACAACCACTTAGAATCAGGCAACATAAGGCTGACTCATCACTCTGTGCATGTTGTGTGTCCCCACATGGGCCAAACAAAGAAGATAATTGGCTGAGGACTGGCTGGTTAACCAACTAGCTGGTGATTTATCTAGGTCCATTTAAAAGAAACAAAATGAGATATATGAGATGAAAAGGCAGGAAGGAAGGGCCAGAAATGCAAGGTTCCCCAACCGTCTGTGCCTAAGGCCTGGTCTACACTAGGACTTTAATTCGAATTTAGCAGCGTTAATTCGAATTAACCGCGCACCCGTCCACACCAGGAAGCCATTTAATTCGACCTAGAGGGCTCTTTAGTTCGAATTCGGTACTCCACCCCGACGAGGGGAGTAGCGCTAAATTCGACATGGCTATGTCGAATTAGGCTAGGTGTGGATGCAAATCGAACTTAGTAGCTCCGGGAGCTATCCCACACTGCACCACTCTGTTGACGCTCTGGACAGCAGTCCGAGCTCAGATGTTCTGATCAGCCATACAGGAAAAGCCCCGGGAAAATTTGAATTCCTTTTCCTGTCTGGCCAGTTTGAATCTCATTTCCTGTGTGGACGTCGTGGCGAGCTCAGCAGCACTGGCAGCGATGCAGAGCTCTCCAGCAGAGGAGTCCATGCAATCTCAGAGTAGAAAGAGGGCCCCAGCATGGACTGACCGGGAAGTCTTGGATCTGATTGCTGTGTGGGGCGATGAGTTCAGGCTTTCGAGCTGCGCTCCAAAAGCGGAATGCAAAGACCTACGAGAAGGTCTCCAAAGCCATGGCACTCAGAGGATACAGCCGGGATGCAACGCAGTGCCGCGTGAAAATCAAGGACCTGAGACAAGGCTACCAAAAAATCAAAGCGGCAAACGGACGCTCCGGAGCCCAGCCCCAGACATGCTGCTTCTACGAGGCACTGCATGCCATTCTCGGTGGGTCTGCCACCACTGCCCCACCAGTGACCGTGGACTCTGAGGATGGGATAGTGTCGACGGGCAGTTCCTCGGCGATGTTCGCCGATGGGGAAGATGAGGAAGGGTTTGTGGAGGACGAGGCAGGCGACAGCGCTTACAATACTGCTTTCCCCGACAGCCAGGATCTCTTCATCACCCTCACAGAGATCCCCTACCAAACCTCCCCGGCCGTTAACCCGGACTCTGAATCAGGGGAAGGATCAGTCGGTAAGTGCTATAAACATGTAAACATTTATTTTTTAACAAAACAGGAATCAAAACTATATGAAAAGAAGGTCAATGCATATAGGGATCGAACAGAAATCCTCTTGGGACAGTTCCATGAAGCTCTCAGAGAGGTACTCGAAAAGCCTCCGCAGGAGGTTCCTGGGGAGAGGTGCCTTATTGGGTGCTCCGTGGAAGCACACTTTTCTGCGCCAGGCCATCCTGAGGTATAGTGGGAGCATTGCCTCGACCAGCATGGCAGCATAGGGCCCTGGTCTGTGCAGGGATTCACGCAGCATGCGCTCTCTGTTTCTCCTGCTGACCCGCGTCAGGGTGATCTCGCTCGGCGACTGCTGCATCTAATTAGGGGAATTACTTTAATGTTACTATTGTGAATGCTTGACTTTTCCTTTGCATAACAATGACCGTCGTTTAACAGCCACGTGGTGGAGGCTGCAGAGGAAAAGCATACAGGGATCTTTCCCGGGGACAGCCGCGAGGGGCTGGAACAGGGTCAGACTTTATGCTTTCCAGATTGCCTGCAGCAGGAGGGTACTGCTATCCATTAACTGTTAAGCAGCCTAAAGTTTACAGCTTACCAGGCCTGGCTGCTACACGGATTCTGCTGTCCTGCCCCGCTTGTCCGATCTCCAGTGCAAGACCCCAGGCAATGAAAGCGAATGCCGAAAATTCAAACTTGTCCTGAGAGCACATGAGATTAGGTGCCCTTCTTACATGGTGGTCTGGCCTACTATAGGGCCTGAGGCTCCCATGAATATTCATTCAAATGCCCAGCCTTGCTTGTTCATATACAACTTCCTTACCCTAGCTATGTAGGGATGTCCTTATTCTATAGGTTAATATATTAATGATTTGAGCTTATTACGAGATGCATGAATCTGTTGCCAGCGCAAGTTCATGGTTAAGCATTTACCATTATTTCATCCTAAAATATCCAAGCCTAGTATCAGTTCAGTGTTCGCAAACATGTATCTTTGCAAGGAAATCACTTCCTTTTTCCCATCACACAGCTGCGGCTCTTTCCCAAACTGCCCCGGCATCCCCCTCACAGAGGCTGGCGCAGATTAGGCGGTGAAAGAAAAAGACTCGGGATGAGATGTTCGCTGAACTGATGGCCTGCTCCAGAGCCGAGGCGGCCCAGCAGAGCCAGTGGAGGGAGACCCTCTCTCAGCAGCAGCGCTCACACAGCGAACGGGAGGACAGGTGGCGGCAGGAAGACCAGCAGGCGACTCATACGCTGCTTGGACTAATGAGGGAGCAAACGGACACGCTCCGGCGCCTTGTGGATGTTCTGCAGGACCACAGGCAGGAGCAGAGAGCCCCCCTGAACTGTATCTGCAACCGCCTTCCCCCGCCACAAAGTCCTGTCCCCCCCTCACCCAAAATCACAAGAAGGAGGGGCGCTAGGGGCCGTGAAAACTGTCACTCCACCCCAGCAGAGCGCTCATGTACCAAACAGCTCTCATTCCCTACAGTATGAGAATTGCTTCCCTTCCTGGCTCACCCGATCCCAAATCCCAGTTTCATCCTCCAACTGTGTAGTTGAGTATTACAAATAGTTTGCTGTTCATTACTGTTTCCGTCATGTTTCTTTGCAGAAGACTTTGTGTGAAGGGGGGGGAGGGGTTTGTTAATTACATAGGACAGCCACCATTAACAGGGTACAGACATGGGGGCAGGATCAACAGCAGGTCACACACAGACTGCAGTCACTAGGCAACCGGGTCACTGTGGGAGGTGTCTGCTGCCCCAGGTCAGTCTGGGAGGTGTATGCTGCCCCAGGGTCCGAGCGCCTGGCATCCACAAATGGCAAGGCAGGCTGCCCGTACCATGCCCTTCCACCCTAGCCATGAACCTCTCTGATGCCCTGAGCCCCAGCCAGAGCTATCATCCCCCTACACCTACTCACCCTTCCCACACACCCCTCACCCCTTCCTGCAAACCCACCCCTTCCTGCACACCCTCCTGTAACCGTCCTCCCCCCAGAGACCGCTGTAGGAGCAGGAGCCTGTCAGTCCTCGAGTGTAGAAGCAGTCTGTACATCACTGCACACCGTACCCACCACAGTCTGCATCCCTGTTTGAACCCTTTAACGCGAATTCGTTAGTAAAGAAAACTTTGTGAATTAAAAATGTTCCAATAAATTTATTTTTAAACGTCTGTTGGAAGGGGGGAAACCTGGGGAACGGGGTATGTAACCGCTGAAAAAAGTGAATAGTAAGTGAAACAGGGGCAGGTTCAGCTTCTCTGTAAAGAGACTGGACAGTCATAGGTTACCCTGCTGTCTGAGGAACCTAGCTTTCAAAGCCTCCCGGATGCACAGCGCTTCCCGCTGGGCTCTTCTAATGGCACGGGTGTCTGGCTGAGCGTAATCAGCAGCCAGGCGATTTGCCTCAACCTCCCATCCCGCCATAAAGGTCTCCCCCTTGCTCTCACAGAGATTGTGGAGCACACAGCAAGCTGCAATAACAATGGGGATATTGGTTTCGCTGAGATACGAGCGAGTCAGTAAGCTCCTCCATCTCCCCTTGAGACTTCCGAAAGCACACTCCACCACCATTCTGCACTTGCTCAGCCGGTAGTTGAAGAGCTCCTTGTCCCTGTCCAGGGCGCCTGTATAGGGCTTCATGAGCCAGGGCATTAGCGGGTAGGCTGGGTCCCCGAGGATCACTGTAGGCATCTCCACATCCCCAACAGTTATTTTGTGGTCCAGGAAGAAACTACCTTCCTGCAGGCGTCTAAACAGACCAGAGTTCCTGAAAACAAGCGCGTCATGAACCTTGCCCGGCCACCCGACGTAGATGTTGGTAAAACGTCCCCTATGGTCCACCAGTGCTTGCAGCACCATTGAAAAGTAGCCCTTTCGGTTAATATACTGGCTGGCCTGGTGGGCCGGTCCCAGGATAGGGATGTGAGTGCCATCTATAGCCCCACCGCAGTTTGGGAATCCCATCGTGGCGAAGCCATCTATGACGACCTGGACGTTTCCCAGGGTCACTACCTTTGAGAGCAGTAGGTCAACGATTGCGTGGGCTACTTGCATCACAGCAACCCCCACGGTAGATTTGCCCACGCCAAAGTGGTTTGCTACTGACCGGTAGCTGTCTGGCGTGGCAAATTTCCAGAGGGCTATGGCCACTCGCTTCTGCACAGTCAGGGCTGCTCGCATCCGGGTGTCCTGGCGC
The DNA here is from genome assembly GCF_016161935.1 of Mauremys reevesii. Taxonomy (NCBI): domain Eukaryota; kingdom Metazoa; phylum Chordata; order Testudines; family Geoemydidae; genus Mauremys; species Mauremys reevesii. The sequence goes on from NC_052644.1 coordinate 15,335,645, forward strand.
TTCAGGGCAGGGGCCAGCAAGTCACACAGTTCAAGAAAAGTGCCCTTACGCATCCTGAAGTTTCGCAGCCACTGTGATTCATCCCAGACCTGCAGCACTATGCGGTCCCACCAGTCCGTGCTTGTTTCCCGGGCCCAGAATCGCCGTTCCACAGCATGAACGTGACCCATTGCCACCATGATCTCCGCGGCGCGGGACCCCGTGCTTTCTGAGAGGTCTGTGCCACTCTGACACTTCATGTCCTCACCGCGCTGCCGGAGCCTCCTCGCCCGATTTCTCAGCAGCTGACTGTGGAAGAGGTAGACGATAAGGTGCGAGGAGTTGACAACGGCCATAAGTGCAGCGATGATCGCAGCGGGCTCCATGCTCGCAGTGCTGTGGCGTCCGCGCTGTCACTGACCAGAAAAGTGCGGTAACAGATTTCCCGCCAGCGCTTTCAGGGAGAGAGGGCGGGAGTGACGGTTGAATGACAACAGTTACCCAAAACTACCCTCGACACATTTTTCCCCCAGCAGGCATTGGGGGCTCTACCCAGCATTCCAATGGGCAGCGGGGACTGCAGGAACTGTGGGATAGCTTCCCACAGTGCACCGCTTCCAAAGTCGACGCTTGCCCCGTTAATGTGGACTCACAAAGTCGAATTAGTGTCCTTAGAGTGGATACAGAAATTCGAATTCATAAGGTCGAATCCACAAATTCGACCTAAGTTAAATCTAACTACTTTTGTAGTGTAGACATACCCTAAGAGGAAGGTTTTTATGTCGTATGGGGTAAAGGACTTATATAGCACATTGCAAATAAAGCACATGGTGGTGAATCTACACATGTGTGTGTGAGGACTGTTTGCAGAGAGGAATCCAGCATGGCAAAGGTCTGGTTTGTGTCACAGGCCTATTGCTGGAAATGGGAGAACAGTAGAGGCTAAGAGGGCAGGAATTTGCACTTTCTTGATCTGAGTCTCCACTGCTTATAGTACTTGAATGCCAGGGTTACAATAATGAGGTAAAGCCCTCACAATTCAGCCAAACCAAGCTCAGGTTTCCCCTGCACTCTAAAAGAATTGTCATTATGAATGATAATGAATAGTCATTGGGCCAACGGTGGGAGGAGGGAGAAAGAGTTGTCAGCAGATAGGCCAGGCTCCCATATAGTTTTATGAAGTTATGCTAATAGGTTGTTGTCACGTAGGACTAGGGTTCCCAGCATGCATTACAGTTTTGTCAAGAAATCAAAAAAACTAACGTGACTGAGTATATTAAGCTTATGCAGTGTATAGACTGGAAATATACGTCCTATTTTCATAACCTATTTTTATAACTGTATACAGTGCTTTTAACCAGATATGTGTTTGTTTATTTAAATAAAAGTAATGATATTATAATGGAAACCACAAGAATAAAATATAATGGAATATTACCCGACAGATGAACTTTGTACTATGAAATAAATAATGCATAGAATGTTCTAACTGCAAATGGCACAATGAAAGCAAAATAATACAGTAATGTCTTTGTTGATAATCAGGACAAATATTATTAACTTCTGTAAGTATGTCATCTTGGAAACTTGGAATTGATACTATCTGGAGCTTTGATCACAAGAGTCGCATTTGCTGATGATTGGACAATGACTATGCACCAGTTGCAAAAAGAGGCATATAATTTATCTATAAAAATCTGTGGAATTGTAAACCAATTCGGTCCAGTGTGAATTACAGCTGCTGGACCGAGAAATTGGCAAGTGATTGCCTTTCTGTTTGTACTGATTAATCTTAAGTGTCTAATCTTTAATTAATAAACCAAATACATTTGACTATTTGATATCTCATCAATCAGTATCCTAAATAGAACCCATAATTGTAATTACAGACTCTAGAGCCTGGTGCTTACAGCACGTATATAAGGAGTGGAAGACCCAAGATCCAGTATCTCCGCTCCAATGATTATTTAAGTATTTTAATACTTAAATACTGACTGTGGAAGAGGTGGACGATAAGGTGCGAGGAGTTGACAACGGCCATAAGTGCAGCGATGATCGCAGCGGGCTCCATGCTCGCAGTGCTGTGGCGTCCGCGCTGTCACTGACCAGAAAAGTGCAGTAACAGATTTCCCGCCAGCGCTTTCAGGGAGAGAGGGCGGGAGTGACGGTTGAATGACAACAGTTACCCAAAACCACCCTCGACACATTTTTGTATTTTATACAAAAGGGGAACAAATTCAACAGGAGAGAGTGCGAGGAATCCATAACAGAATGTCCCTTAGTCCAGTGGCTAACAAATTGTGTGCCAAGGTAGAACAAACAAGTGCAAATCTTTCCACCACATGGATGGGGGGGGCACACAGGCAGGAATTGAACAAGGGTCTTCTGCAGCCCAGCTGAGTGCTCTAACCGCTTGGCTGAATGTTATACAAGATTGATTTTTCCTTGGCCACCTTGTGAATCTAGTCTGCTTTGCTTCTGTCAAAGTGTCCAAAATCAAAATGAAACCATTTTGAGTTGGGTTGAAACTTTTTTTTTTTTTTTTGGATATTTCAAAAAAGTTTCATTTTTTGTTTCATTCAAAACTATTTGGTGAACTCAACATGAATGTAAAAATAATTTCAGGTCTACCAAAACAGATTTTTTTTTTGGCAAATAAACCATTCACAATAAAGAAAAGAAAAAAAAGAAAAGAAGCTTGCTCAGATCTAAAACAGTGACTGGTGGTCCAGTGTCAAAGGCTGCAGATAGGTTCAGTATGACATGGAGATCATATTTGTGCCTGAGGGCATGAGAAAGTTACCATTTAGGACCTAGGGGTTACGGTGGACGAAAAGCTGAATATGAGTCAACAGTGTGCCCTTGTTGCCAAGAAGGCTAATGGCATTTTGGGTTGTATAAGTAGGGGCATTTCCAGCAGATCGAGGGATGTGATCGTTCCCCTCTACTCAGCACTGGTGAGGCCTCATTTGGAGTACTGTGTCCAGTTTTGGGCCCCACACCACAAGAAGGATGTGGATAAATTGGAGAGAGTCCAGCGGAGGGCAACAAAAATGATTAGGGGGCTGGAGCACATGACTTACGAGGAGAGGCTGAGGGAACTGGGATTGTTTAGTCTGCAGAAGAGAAGAATGAGGGGGGATTTGATAGCTGCTTTCAACTACCTGAAAGGGGGTTCCAAAGAGGATGGATCTAGACTGTTCTCAGTGGTAGAAGATGACAGAACAAGGAGTAATGGTCTCAAGTTGCAGAGGGGGAGGTTTAGGCTGGATATTAGGAAAAACTTTTTCACTAGTAGGGTGGTGAAGAACTGGAATGGGTTACCTAGGGAGGTAGTGGAATCTCCTTCCTGAGATGTTTTTAAGGTCAGGCTTGACAAAGCCCTGGCTGGGATGATTTAGTTGGAGATTGGTCCTGCTTTGAGCAGGGGGTTGGACTAGATGACCTCCTGATGTCCCTTCCAACCCTGAGATTCTATGATTCTATGATTTAATGGCACTAGAGCCATCTTGGTGCTGTGCTCTGGTATGAATGCTGATTGTGAGTCATCAAGGATGTAGGCTGATGTCACTTCATGTACGAGTTGGGTGGTTCCTGCTTTCTCAATTATTTTTCTCAGGAATGGGAGGTTGGAAATGGACAAGGAATGAGAGAGGTCATCACAGTCAAGTGTTGGTTTCCTGAGGGTTTGGTGAAATGTCATACTTTTAATGGAGCTTTGTAGGAGTGCTTCTCTGAAAGAGGTATTGACTATTTCCATTAACAATGGGCACAATTCTTCTGCAGTGGCTTTTACCAGCCATGAGGGATATAGCCTTGCCTCAGTGCAGGGGACTGGACTAGATGACCCATTGAGATCCCTTCCAGTCCTACATTTCTATGATTGTATGTTAAATGGATGTAATATTATGTAAATGATCTGACAGGTGTTTTTCTAACCTGTTCTTAAAATCCTCTAATGACGGAGATTCCACAACCTCGATAGGTAATTAGTTCCAGTGTCTAACTTCCCTTAGAGTTAGGAAGTTTTTCCTCATGTCTAAACTAAAACTCTCTTGCTGAAATGTAAGCCCATTACTTCTTACAATGGTATCGGTGGTTATAAAGAACAGCTTATTACCCTCATTTTTATAAACAGCTTTTTTCATACTTGAAGACCATTATCAGCAAGTTTTCTGTGATAACCCCCCTCAAAATTCTCTGATAAAAAATATAAAAATCCAAGATTTTCCTTAATTAAAATGAAATGCTGAACTTCATTTTCCCTAGCTACTTTACCATACCACACCATGCCACCTTTACTTCTGCAATGCTGCTTTTGGCAGTTCTCCTTTTGGAGCTGGGAACCCAGACTGCAGTAGCCACTTTCTGCTTGGCCTTCAGAGCTGGGCAGCTGGAATAAAAACTAAAGATTCTCTGTAAAAATTAAAATTCTGTGTATTTCCACATTTTTTCATGGCAAATGGATTTCTAGGATCCCGCGTTCTCAGTCTTCCACCCTCTGTCTGCTCTTCTCCAGAATAAACAAACCCATTTTTTCAGATTTTTCCTTACAGGTCATATTTTCTAGAACTTTAATCATTTATGTTGCTCTCCCCTGGACTTTCTCCAATTTGTCCACATCTTTCCCAAAGTGTTGTGCCCAGAGTTTGAAACAGTCCTCCAATTAAGGCCTTATCAGTGCTGAGTAGAGTGGAAGAATTATTTCGTGTGGCTTCCTTATAACATTCCTACTAATACATCCCAGAATGATGTTCCTTTTTTTCCCCCAGCAGTATTTTATTGTTGACTTATGTTTAGTTTTTGATTCACCATAACCCCCTGTTCCTTCTCTGCAGTACTCCTTACTAGGCAGTCATTTCCTGTTTTGTATTTGTGCAACTGATTATTCCTTCCAAAGTGTAGTACTGTGCATTTGTCCTTTTTTCAGTTGCATCCTATTTATTTAAAACCACTATTCCAATTTGTCAAGATCATTCTGAATTCTAATGCTGTCCTCCAAAGCACTTGCAATCCCTCCTCGCTTGGTATCATCCATAGACTTTACAAGTGTACTCTCTATGCCATTGTCCAAATCATTTATGAAGCTATTGAATGGAAGTGGAACCTGAACAGATCCCTGTGGGACAAAACAGGTAATGTCTTTAAAAGTTTTCAGCCTTCTTTTGCTGCAGTATGTGTGATAGAGACAAATTCAGCAGTACAGTCTGATTGAAGAGGAATTTTCTTTCCCAATTAACTCAATAGATATTTATAAAAACCTGTGAATGGCCATACTGGGTAGACTAATGGTCCATCTAGCCCAGTATGCTCTCTTCTCACAGTGACCAATGCCAGGTGTTTCAGAGGGAATTAACAGATCAGGACAATTTTCAAGTGATCCGTCCCCTGTCATCTGGTTCCAGCTTCTCGCAGTCAGAGGTTTAGGGACATGCAGAGCATGCAACTGCATGTCTGACTGCTTTGGATAATAGCTATTGATGCACCAATTCCCCATGAACTTATCCAATTATTTCATGAACTCAGTTATGCTTTTGGCCTGCATAATGTCCCCTGCATTGATTGTGTGTTGTGTGAAGAAATAATTCCTTATATATATTGTGGAAGAACTCCACTCTCAGGTTGGAAGCAACAAAATCAGGACATGCAATTTCAAGGGAAGAACACAGCTGACAGAGAGCATCTCTGCCTCAGTTTCTCCAAAGTACAAGCAAAATCACACAAGCATCTTTTGTAATCTTTAAAAACATCTGCATTTTATTTGGGCTATTTGTTATCCCAGTATTTTCTCACTTTCTCTTCTCAAACATCGCTATCTCAAGGCTGGGTCACACTGACTATTCTGCTGTTTTCCACTCGCTTCTGACATAAACCCTGCTTCTACAGGTCTCGCAATATTAGGCTAAAACTTGACAGAACAGTTGCTCTGTCTCTGACACTTAAATGGCTGCACTTAAACCCTCTCTTTCTTTCCCTGCTTACACAGTGTTTTAAACCCGCTGTCTGTTAATTTTATTGGGTGACCCCTGTTTTTTCTGTTATTTGAAAAGGTAAATAGCACTACCTCATTCATTGTCTCTCAACCATTCCTGATTTTATAGACCTCTGTCATATCCCCTTAGCCCTGGTCTACAGTGATAAATGGGTCAACCTAAGATATGTAACTTCAGCTACAAGAATAGCGTAGCTGAAGTCAATGTATTTACTTACTGCAGCATCTTCACAGCGCTGAGTTGACTGCTGCCACTCCCCCGTCGACTCCGCTTGCACCTCTCGCAGTGGTGGAGTACCAGAGTCGACGGGAGAGCACTTGGAGATCAATTTATCGTGTCTATACTAGATGCGATAAATTGATCCCCGATAGATTGATCACTACTCACAAATCCGGCAGGTTGTGTAGATGTACTCTCAGTCATCTCTTTTCTAAAATGAACACTCTTAGCCCTGGTCTACACTAGGACTTTAAGTCGAATTTATCAGCGTTAATTCGAACTAACCGCTCAACCGTCCACACCAGGAAGCCATTTAATTCGAACTAGAGGGCTCTTTAGTTCGAATTTGGTACTCCACCCCGGCAGGTGGAGTAACGCTAAATTCGCACTTGCTAGCTCGAATTAGGCTTGGTGTGGATGCTAATCGAACTTAGCAGCTCCGGGAGCTATCCCACAGTGCACCACTCTGTTGACGCTCTGGACAGCAGTCCGAGCTCGGATTCTCTGGCCAGCCACACAGGAAATGACCCGCGAAAATTTGAATTCATTTTCTTGTCTGGGCACTTTGAATCTGACATTGTGGTTGCACATCGGGGCGAGCTCCGCAGCACCTGCAACGATGCAGAGCTCTCCAGCAGAGGAGTCCGGGCAATCCCAGAATAGAAAGAGGTCCCCAGCATGGACTGACCGGGAAGTCCAGGATCTGATCGCTGTGTGGGGCGAGGAGTCTGTGCTCTCGGACCTGCGCTCCAACAAGCGGAACGCGAAGACCTTCGAGAAGGTCTCCCAAGCCATGAAAGAGAAAGGATACAGCCGGGATGCGATGCAGTGCCGCGTGAAAGTGAAGGACCTAAGACAAGGGTATCAAAAAGTCAGAGCGGCAAACGGACGCTCCGGAGCCCAGCCCCAGACATGCCACTTCTACGAGGCACTGCATGCCATTCTAAGTGGGTCTGCCACCAGTGCCCCACCAGTGACGGTGGACTCCGAGGACGGAATAGTGTACCGGGACAGTTCCTCCTCCCTGTTCGCCGATGGGGAAGATGAGGAAGGGTCTTTTGAGGACGGCGCAGGCGACATCCAACCCACTCCCGCTTTCACTGACAGCCAGGATCTCTTCATCACCCTCACAGAGATCCCCTACCAACCGTCCCCGCCCGTTAACCCGGACTCGGAATCAGGGGAAGGATCAGGCGGTAAGTTCTACAAACAGGGAAACATTTATTTTTTTAAGAAACAGGGATATATATAAAAAATAGAAATACTATATTAAAAATTTTTAAATATGAAACTATACAAACAGCAGGTCTACACACATAGCAATGGAGCAATAGTCCTCTTGGGACAGTTCAAAAAAGCTCTCAGAGAGCAGCTGGAAAAGCCTCAGCAGGAGGTTCCGTGGCAGAGGTGCCTTGTTCGGTGCTCCGTTGAAGCACACTCTTCCGCGCCACGCCATCCTAAGGTAAAGGGGGACCATCGCCTCGACGAGCATGGCAGCGTATGGTCCGGGTCTGTGCAGGGCTTCTGTGAGCATCCGCTCTCTCTGAGTCCTGCTGATACGCCTCAAGGTGATGTCGTTGTGGAAGTGCTGCATCTAATTAGTGGAATTAGTGTACTGTTACTATTGTGACTGGTAGACTTTTACTTTGCATAAGAATGACCCTCGCTTAACAGAGTTTTAGTTTGCATAAGAATGACCCTCGCTTAACAGAGTTTTACTTTGCATAAGAATGACCCTCGCTTAACAGCCACGTGTTGCAGGCCACAGAGGAAAAGCATACAGGGATCTTTCCCGTTCACTGGCGGGAGGTGCCGCAAAACGGTCATCTTTTCTGCTTTGCACATTGCCTCCAGCATGAGAGCACAGCCAAGCACTAAGTGATAAGCACTCTGTACTGTAAGGCTTACCAGGACTTTGTGCAAGAGGGATGCAGCTGTCTCTCCTCGCTTGTGCGCTAGCCAGTGCAATCGCGCCGCCAATGAGAGCGTACTCCGAAATCTCGGACTAGTTCCGAGATCTCGTGAGACTTGGTTCCCTGTTTAGTCTTCTTAACTGAAACTGACTACACTGTGTTTACTGTTGGCAAACATGTATTTCTTGAAGGAAATCACCTACTTTTTCGCATCACACAGCTTCGGCTCCTTCCCGGACTGCCCCGGCATCCCCCTCGCAGAGGCTGGCTCAGATTAGACGCCGAAAGAAAAAGACTAGGGACGACATGTTCCAGGAACTGATGGCCAGCTCCAGAGCGGAGGCGGCAGAGCAGAGACAGTCGAGGGAGAGCCTGTGTCAGCAGCATCGCACACACATGGAACGGGAGGATAGGTGGCGGCAGGAAGACCAGCAGGCGACTCAAACGCTGCTTGGTCTAATGAGGGAGCAAACGGACACGCTCCGGCGCCTTGTAGATTTCCTGCAAGACCGCAGTCAGGAGGAGACAGCCCCCCTGCAGTGCATCTGCAACCGCCCTCCAATGCCAAGAAGTCCTGTCCCCCCCTCACCCAAAGTGACAAGAAGGAGGGGCGGTAGGGGCCGTGAGAACTGTCCCTGCACCGCAGCACACCGATAATGTTCGAGACAACTCTCGCGCTGTAAATTTGTACAAGCTCTTTCCTTACAGCATCAACCAGTCCCAACTCCAAGTTCAAACCCCCCACTGTGTACTCCATTATTAAAAGCGGTTTGGTGTTACTGACTGTTTCCGTCACGTTTCTGGTGTCAGAAGACTTTCTGTTGTTGTGTGTGTGTGTGGGGAATTGTAATTTCAGTGCATAGCCCACAGTGCCATGCTACAGACTTGGCTGCAGGCTCAACTGCAGGGCACACACAGACTGCAGTCACTAGGCACCATGGACAGTCTGTGTGGTGTATGCTGCCCCGGGTCTTTCCTTCATGTGTATGCTATTGCAGGGTCCTGGTGCCTGCCATCCCCGAATGTAAAGGCAGGCTTCCCTTCACATGCACTTGGACCGTAGTCACGATCCTCCCCGGTGCCCTGAGCCCCAAAAAGAGACCTCATGCAGGGGCAGATACTCACCCTTCCCCCACACCCCTCACCCCTTCCAACGCCCAAACCCACAGCCGTCATGTTAACCCCTATCCAAAGACGGCACCCCTCGCCCCTTCCTGCAAACCCACCCATTCCTGCAACCCTCCCCCTACATGCACAACCACCGTAAAGCGTCCCCCACCCCGCAGACCTATGTAGGAGCAGGAGGCTGTCCATCCTCTTTTGGACAAGTGGTCTGTACATCAGTGCACACCTTACCCACCAGAGAATGCTTCCATGTTTCAACCAAGAAACAGAAATGCAAAGTCAACGAATGATTTATTATTAATTACTGTTACATTTCATTACTTTTAAAACGTGCTTTGGAAGTGGGGGAAACTTGGAGAACCGGGTTTGTGAGCTCAGATCTAACTCCACACATACAGACACAGGCCCATGATCAGGCTCTCTTAAAATCAAGTGGACAGTCACAGGTTACCCTGCTCTGCGAGGAAACTCGCTTTCAAAGCCTCCCTGATGCATATCGCTTCCCGCTGGGATATTCTCTCGGCACGGGTGTCTGGCTGATCGTAAACAGCAGCCAGGCGATTTGCCTCAACCTCCCAAGCGGCCAAAAAGGTCTCGCCCTTGCTCTCACAGAGATTGTGGAGCACACAGCAAGCAGCAATAACTAGGGGGATATTCTTTTCGCTGATGTCCGAGCGAGTCAGTAAGGTCCGCCATCTCCCCTTGAGACGTCCGAAAGCACACTCCACCACCATTCTGCACTTGCTCAGCCGGTAGTTGAAGAGTTCCTTCTCACTGTCCAAGGCGCCTGTATAGGGCTTCATGAGCCAGGGCATTAGCGGGTAGGCCGGGTCCCCGAGGATCACTGTAGGCATCTGCACATCCCCAACCGTTATTTTGTGGTCCGGGAAGAAAGTGCCTGCCTGGAGGTGTCTAAACAGACCAGAGTTCCTGAACACACGCGCGTCATGAACCTTGCCCACCCACCCGACGTTGATGTTGGTAAAACGTCCCCTATGGTCCACCACAGCTTGCAGCACCATTGAAAAGTAGCCCTTTCGGTTAATGTACTCGCTGGCCTGGTGGGCTGGTGCCAGGATAGGGATGTGAGTCCCATCTATAGCCCCACCGCAGTTTGGGAATCCCATCGCGGCGAAGCCATCTATGATGACCTGGACATTTCCCAGAGTCACTACCTTTGAGAGCAGTTGCTCAACGATTGCGTGGGCTACTTGAATGACAGCAATCCCCACGGTAGATTTGCCCACGCCAAAGTGGTTCGCTACTGACCGGTAGCTGTCTGGCGTGGCAAGTTTCCAGAGGGCTATGGCCACTCGCTTCTGCACACTCAGGGCTGCTCGCATCCTTGTGTCCTGGCGCTTCAGGGCAGGGGACAGCAAGTCACACAGTTCAAGGAAAGTGCCCTTACGCATCCTGAAGTTTCGCAGCCACTGTGATTCATCCCAGACCTGCAGCACTATGCGGTCCCACCAGTCTGTGCTTGTTTCCCGGGCCCAGAATCGCCGTTCCACACCATGAACTTGACCCATTGCCACCATGATCTCCACCGCCCGGCGTACCCTGCTTTTTGACAGGCCTGCACCACTGTCCTCACCGTGCTGCCGGAGCCTCCTCGCCCGGTTTGTCAGCATCCGACTGTAGAAGAGGTGTACGATAACGTGCGAGGAGTTGACAACGGCCATAAGTGCAGCGATGATCGCAGCGGGCTCCATGCTCGCAGTGCTGTGGCGTCCGCGCTGTAACCGACCAGACAAGGGCGCGAACAGATCTCCCGCTGGCGCTTTCAAGGAAGACAGGGAGGGCGTGATTGACGGTTCAATGACGACACATTTTTCCCCCCAGCATGCATTGGGGGGAAATCCCAGAAATCCAATGGGCAGCGGGGAGTGCGGGAACTGTGGGATAGCTTCCCACAGTGCACCGCTTCCAAAGTCGAAGCTGGCCCCGTGAATGTGGACTCAGAAGTTCGAATTTGTGTATTTAGTATGGATACAGAAATTCTACTTCTTAAAGTCGAATCCACAAATTCGACTTAAGTAGATTCGAAATAGTCCTGTAGTGTAGACAAGCCCTTACTCTTTTTAATCTCTCCTCATAGAAAAGCTCTTCCATACCAGTAATCATATGTGTTGTCTCTCTGTGCAGCTTTTCCAGATCTAATGTTTTCTTTTTTTTCAGATGGGGCAACCTGAACTACATACAGTATTCAAGAGGTAGGTGTCCCATGGTTTTATATAGGGGGACTATAATATTTTCTTTCTTATTATCTATCCCTTTCCTAATGGTTTGTAACATTTTGCAAGATTTTTGACTGCTGCTTCACAATGAGCAGACGTTTTCAGACAACTATTCACAGTGACCCCAAGGTACCCACCCCCCCTTTTTTTTTAGTGGTAACTGCTAATTTAGATCCTATAATTTTGTTTGTTGGGGTTATGTTTTGCAATGTTCATTACTTTGCTCTTATCAACATTGAATTTCATCTATCATTTTTAATAGCTTAGTGTAATAAGATTCCTTCATATCTCTTTGCAGTCAGCTTTAGACTTAACTATTTTAAATAATTTTGTAACCACACTGTTCACCCCCATTTTCATATACTTTTATGAAAATGTAGAACTGCACAGGTCACAGTACAGATCCTTGGGGGGTCCCCATTATTGACTTCTCTCCATTGTGAAGAATGGCCAGTTATTCCTAACTTTTGTTTCCTATCTTTTAACCGGTTACTGATACATGAGAGGACCTTCTCTCTTATCTCATGATCACTTATTTTGCTTAAAAGCCATTGCTGTGGGACTTTGTCAAAGGCTTTCTGAAAGTCTCAGTACACAGCATCAACTGAATCACCCTTATCCATATGCTTGCTGACTCCGTCAAAGAATTATAACAGATTGGTGATGATTTCACTTTACAAAAATGATATTGATACTTCCCCAACATATCATGATCATCTATGTGTCTGAAAATTGATTTATTTTACAATTCACCTGGTACTGAAGTTAGTTTTACAAGGCAGGATCATCTCTAGAGCATTCTTTTTTTCAAAATCAGCATTATATTAGTCGTTTTCCAGTGATTTGGTACAGAGGTTGATTTAAGCAGTAGGTTTCATACTATAGTTAGCAGTTCTGCAGTTTCATATTTAAGTTCCTTCGGAATTCTTGGGTGAATATGATCTGGTCCTGATGACTTATTACTGTTGAATTTATCAATTTATTTCAAAATCTCTGATATTGACACCTAAATCTGTAGCAGTTCCTCAGATTTGTCACCTAAAAAGAATGTCTTCGGTGTGCGAATCTCCGTCATATCCTCTGCTGTGAAGACTGTTACAAAGAATTTGTTTAGCTTTCTGCAACGTCTTTGAGTTCCCTTTTAGCACCTGGATCATCCAGTGGTCTCACTTATTGTTTGGAAGGCTTCCTGCTTCAGATGTACTTAAAACTAAATGTGCTGTTAGTTTTTCTGTTTTTTGCTAATTGTTCTTCAAATTCTTTTCTGGCCAACCTAGTGATGGTTTTACACTTCCTAGAAATTATGCGCCTTTCTATTTTCCACAGTAGGATTTGACTTCCAATTCTTAAAGGATAGCTTTTATTATCTTAAATCACCTCTTTTACTCTGTTATTTAGCCATTGTGGCATTTCTTTTTTGGCCCTCTTACTCTTTTATTTTTTGGGATAATAATTTAGTTTGAGTTTTTATTACAGTGTTTTCTGTGCAGCATGCAAGCATTACACTTTTGTGACTCTTCCTTTCATTTCCATTTAGGTAGTTTCCTCATTTTCATTTAGTTCCCATTCTTGATGTTTAATGCTACCATGGTAGGTTTCTTTGGTATTTCACTGTAGCAGGGTGGACCTCTGCTCCTGGTATGAAGGAGTTTAGAAGCGGCTTGGCAGGGCTTGAGAGCTGCTGCTCTCAAAGCTGGGCTGATTGGGGAAGTGGCTGCAGCTGGGCCACACCCCAATCAGGCCTCAGCTGGCCCCTATAAAAGAGGCTGTGAGCCAGAAGCCCAAAAAGACAGTCTCTCTCTAGTGATAGAGGGATATGGGCCTGGCTGCTTAGGAGTTGAGATAGAGTACCTGAGTGGAGCAGGGCTGGGGAAAGGCTGAGGAGCTGGGGAGCTTTGGCCTGGAAAGCCCCAGGCTGCGGCCTAGCACAAGGCCAAAAGGTACTGGGGGTTACAGGGGGCAGCCCAGGGGTAGGCAAAGGAAGCAGGTCCAAACCCCTTTGCCTATGATGAGTGGCTGATACTGCAGTCTGCCCCAGTGAACAGGGGCTAGATGGAGACTGGGCAGTAGCCACTACTGAGGCAAAGTGGGGATAGTGGGATGGGGGTTTCCCTGGGAGGGGGAGACCCAGTTAAAGGGGCACCAGGGTCCTGGGAGTAACACGGGGTCCAGTAGAGGACAGGCAGATCACCAGCCTGCAGAGGGCGCTCCAGAGCTGCAGCAGAGCTAATTCCCGAGGACGACCAGTAGGAGGCACCACAGGGGTGAGTCCGACCCGTTACATTCACCCCCTGAATGGATGTTAAATTTCATTATATTATGGTCACTGTAACTTAATGGTTCACCTATTGTCAGCTCTTGGACCAAATACTGAGCTCCACTCTAGGACTAAGTGAAGAATTGCCTCTCTCTTTGTGGGTTCCAGGACTGTCATTAAAGGTGTTATGAAATTTAATCTCTGCATCCCTTCCTGAGGTGACATATTCACAGTCAATATGGGGATAGTTGAAATCCACCATTATTATTAATTTTTCTGTTGTTGTAACCTCTATAATCTCCTTGAGCAGTTCACAGCCACCATCACCACCCTGGTCAGGTGGTCAATAGTATATTCTTACTACTAGAATCATTATTCAAGCATGGAATTTTTATTCACAGATATCCTATGCTACATTCTGATTGATTTAAGATTGTTACTGTATATGACTCTAAGCTTTCTTTCACATATAGTCCAATACTCACAATACAACCTATTATTTGATTCCTATATATTTTATACCCTGTTATTACTATGTCCCATTGATTATAATAATTCCACCAAATTTATGTGATTCTCTATTAAATCAAAAGCCTAATTTCATACCAGGCACTCAAGGTCGTTCATTTATTTATACTTCTAGGGCCTGGTCTACACTACGAGTTTATATCGAATTTAGCAGCATTAAACCGAATTAACCCTGCACCCATCCACACAACAAAGCCCATTATATCGATATAAAGGGCTCTTAATACCGGTATCTGTAATCCTCCCTGACGAGGGGAGTAGCGCTTTAATTGGTATTGCCATTTCGGATTAGGGTTAGTGTGGCTGCAATTCAACGGTATTGGCCTCCAGAAGCTATCCCACAGTGCACCATTGTGACTGCTCTGGACAGCAATCTGAACTCGGATGCACTGGCCAGGTAGACAGGAAAAGCCCTGCGAACTTTTGAATTTCATTTCCAGGTTTGCCCAGCGTGGAGCACTGATCAGCACAGGTGACCATGCAGTCCCAGAATCAAAAAAGAGCTGCAGCATGGACCGTACGGGAGATACTGAATCTGATCTCTGTATGGGGAGATGAATCTGTTCTATCAGAACTCCGTTCCAATAGACGAAATGCCTAAATATTTGAAAAAATCTTCAAGGCTATAGACAGAGGCCACAGCAGGGACTCAACACTGTGCTGCGTGACAAGCGTAATGGAAAGCCAAAGAATCAAATGGATGCATCCGAAGAAGTGGGTATTCACCCACGAAAGCTCATGCTGCAAAACGTCTGTTAGTCTATAAGGTGCCACAGGATTCTTTGCTGCTTCTACAGAACCAGACTAACACGGCTACCCCTCTGATACTCTTAATAAAGCTTCCCCTAAGGGATATTTCTCTCTGAACCATGTGTTTCTCCACACCTGTAGGCTTTTTCCCAACCTTAGTTTAAAAACTCGTCTACTACCTCTTTAATGTTATGTGCCAGAAATCTGGTTCCATTTTGGCTTAGGTGGAGGCACTTCCTTTCCCGAAAGGTTTCCCAATTCCTAATAAATCTAAATCCTTTCTCATCCATGTATTGAGACTCTGCAGTTCTGCCTTTCTAACTGGCCCTGCAAATAGAAATGGAAGCATTTCAGAGATTTCATAGAATCATAGAATATCAGGGTTGGAAGGGACCTCAGGAGGTCAATTCCCAAGTAAATCATCCCAGCCAGGGCTTTGTCAAGCCTGATCTTAAAAACCTCTAAGGAAGGAGATTCCACCACCTCCCTAGGTAACCCATTCCAGTGCTTCCCCACTCTCTGAGTGAAAAGTTTTTCCTAATATCCAACCTAAACCTCCCCCACTGCAACTTGACACCATTACTCCTTGTTCTGTCATCTGCTACCACTGGGAACAGTCTAGATCCATCCTCTTTGGAACCCCCTTTCAGGTAGTTGAAAGCAGCTATCAAATCCCCCCCTCATTCTTCTCTTCTGCAGACTAAACAATCCCAGTTCCTTCAGCCTCTCCTCATAAGTCATGTGCTCCAGCCCCCTAATCATTTTTGTTGCCCTCCACTGGACTTTTTCCAATTTTTCCACATCCTTCTTGTAGTGTGGAGCCCAAGACTGGACACAGTACTCCAGAAGAAGGCCTCACCAATGTCGAATAGAGGGGAAGGATCACATCCCTCGATCTGCTGGCAATGCCCCTACTTATACAGCCCCAAATGCCGTTAGACTTCTTGGCAACAAGGGCACACTGTTGAGTCATATCCAGCTTCTCATCCACTGTAACCCCTAGGTCCCTTTCTGCAGAACTGCTTCCTAGCCACTTGGTCCCTAGTCTGTAACAGTGAATGGGATTCTTCAGTCCTAATTGCAGGACTCTGCACTTGTCCTTGTTGAACCTCATCAGGTTTCTTTTGGCCCAGTCCTCTAATTTGTCCAGGTCCCTCTGTATCCTAGCCCTACCCTCCAGCGTATCTACGACTCCTCCCAGTTAAGTGTCATCTGCAAACTTGCTGAGAGTGCAGTCCACACCATCCTCCAGATCATTATTGAAGATATTGAACAAAACCGGCCCGAGGACCGACCCTTGGGGCACTCCACTTGAAACCGACTGCCAACTAGACATGGAGTCATTGATCACTACCCGTTGAGCCCGACAATCTAGCCAGCTTTCCATCCATTTTATAGTCCAATCATCCAGCCCATACTACTTTAACTTGCTGGCAAGAATACTGTGGGAGACCGTATGAAAAGCTTTGCTAAAGTCAAGGAATAAAACATCCACTGCTTTCCCCTCAGCCACAGACTCAGTTATCTCCTCATAGAAGGCAATTAGGTTAATCAGGCATGACTTGCCCTTGGTGAATCCTTGCTAACTGTTCCTGAACACTTTCCTCTCCTCTAAGTGATTCAAAATTGATTCCTTGAGGACCTGTTCCATGATTTTTCCAGGGACTGAGGTGAGACTGACTGGCCTGTAGTTCCCCGGATCCTCCTTCTTCCCTTTTTTGAAGATGGGCACTACATTAGCCTTTTTCCAGTCATCCGGGACCTCCCCCATTCGCCATGAGTTTTCAAAGATAATGGCCAATGGCTCTGCAATCACATCCTCCAACTCCTTTAGCACCTTTGGATGCAGTGCATCCAGCCCCATGGACTTGTGCTCGTCCAGTTTTTCTAATAGTCCCAAACCACTTCTTTCTCCACAGAGGGCTGGTCACCTTCTCCCCATACTGTGCTGCCCAGTGCAGCAGTCTGGGAGCTGACCTTGTTTGTGAAGACAGAGGCAAAAAAATCATTGAGTACATTAGCTTTTTCCACATCCTCTGTCACTAGGTTGCCTCCCTCATTCAGTAAGGGGCCCACACTTTCCTTGACTTTCTTCTTGTTGCTAACATAAGATTTGTTTGATCTTATCAGCAAAATAAGCTGATAGCTCTTCATGGTTGTTGATGTTTGTGTCGGGTGCCTGGGCTACACATTCTGGATTGATTAGCCAAGTGGCTAGGCAGAATAGCTCTGACAGCCATAACCCTGCTGTCTTCACTGCAGGGGAGTAGAAGAGTCATTTCACCTCTCTTGCTGTAGAGGCCTATTCCTTTAAGTGTTATTTATGTTGCTGGCAGAGGGATTCAGAATATTTTTGCACTAATGGCATTTTAATTTTCTGCCTGTGCACTTCATCTGCAGCAGTTCATCTGTCAACAACGATGGTCTTACTGGTTGGCATTGGTGGAAGTGACAGCTTGGGAGTAAGGCATCTGGGGGTGGTCATTAGGTGATTGTACTAAGTTATCAGCACCTTGGCCTTGTAATTGTGGTGCTTGTTCTCTTAGGGTAAGTTGAAAACCTAGAGAGTTCAGGACTCTTTAGGGGTGACCAACTTTGAATGTTTGCTACCCAGGTGCAGGAGGAAAGACTCTGACCTCTGCTTGTATGAGAAGGTGATTAGATCAGGAGAATGGTACATTGGGGACAACTCAAATTTCTAGTCTTAGACTGACGCCTGGATTCACCATATATCTGGGGCCATGTGTAGGTCCAGAGACTTTCTGGGAGAGTCCCATGTGGACCAGATTACATAGTATGGTGCCATTTGTATTGTGTAAATTAAGCTAGCTGTCCCTGAGGACAAGAAATATAGGGGATTCCACTGCTGTGCTGGGTGGCAACTCTGTGAGTTCCTCCTGGGTTGACAACGTTTCCATTTGGAGGGCTGTACCCCACTACGGGACTATCACCCTTCATCCTGCAGATCATATGGATGCAGTCACATGTTTGTCTCTTCAGACGCGTCACCATCACCCACCACTGGTGGAGGTGTGTAGTGCGCATGTAGCTACATGCCACAGTCACATGCACATCGCATCCAGAATGCACTGTGTAGCTACACATCAGAGAAAGGCTCTGGCAGTGGGAAAAGGTGTCAGTGGCACTTTCATTGCCACAGGAAAAGGCTCAGGGGAAGGGGTTGGCAACACCTTTCCCCACAGCCTTCTGACTGCCAGAGTCTCTTCCTACTGCCAAACTTGGATTCTTTCCCTGTGGTGAAGAAGTGCTCCAGCAGCAGGGAGCTGGCAGAGCCCTTCCCTGTTAAAAATAGCAATGTAGATAAGGTGGCATGGCTTGGGCAAGTAGAGAGTTGTATACGGTATGTACTTAGATATATACCCTCACCCTTCAGGTGTGTCTTTACTTCATGTGCCTAAGCCATGCCTCATTAGCTACTATTTATACCTGTCCTAGGACACAATGCAGAAATAAGGGGGAAATGTAGATACATCCATAGTTCAAACATCTTCTATAGCAGAAGGGGAACAAGACTGCTACCCCACCTCCTCTGTGCTGCACTTACCTGTGAAGGGTGAAATTGCTTTCAAAGACTCCTGAATGCTGCTGGTGGCAGCTGAGCTCCTGTTATCCCTGCTGGCAGGGGGTGAGGTGTACACAGAGAGATTAATTCAATTTAATATAGACCCTGATTATAGTTATTAATCAGACATGAATCTGGTCCATTTATTGTACAGAAATATGTTGAAATTAAATTAGTAATAGACTTGATGTTATTTTGTTTCCAAGGACAATGTTAACCAATTATGGTATGAGACAGTGCTGGGTTTTCCTCAGTAAAATCCTCAAAGTGTGTGTCAGAAACTTCATGTTCTTTAATGGCTATGCAGATATCAGTATTTGCCAAGAAGCTGAACACTTATTTTATGGAAAATATACAGATAAGATGGCACCACAAATGGTAAACAGCTCATATTTTTTTTTCTCCCCCAAAGAAACATCTCATCTTTTTTGTTCAGTTTAGTCAACAGTGCTATAATATATCAGGGGGCTTTAAATTAGACTGATCAACAAAATTGAACCTCACTGCCATTATAAATTTATTCCTATTAAATTGAACAAATTTTCATTGACGTTTCTATGTGGGAATTTTTAAAGAATGGATAAACATCACCTGAGAATGCACAATCGTTAAATGTGAACACAGATCTGCCAGTTTCATTGAAAAATATCACCTGCCTGCCTTCGTAATTAATGTAAACTACAATTTTCTCAAGCTTTTTCTGCACCATTAGCTTGGTCCATGGGTCTGTTTTTGCCCAATAATCTCTCCCACTCAGACCCAGAGCCCAGAATCCCTCTTTAGGAGACAGGGAAAGTTTTCCTTTTCTCTCTATGGATTTTCTGGCCACTCCTAGGTCCCAGTTAGTGCTGCTCCTGACATCCACCACCCAGGAGTACTCTCCAGAGGAGAATCCTTCAGAGCCCAACACACAGACAGTCAAATCAAACCTCTCTGGGTTTGGTGGAACATTTTGAGGTTGGGCTTCATGTTTCAAACTCTTCTTGTCATCAGAAATGGAGAGGTTGGGATGGGCTGTTCCTGCATCAAGAGTGATGTTTTCTGAAAAGAGAGATTGATTTTTTAAAAAGCACTGGTCTAATGTCAGTCTGAGTGGGGATAAAGGGATGTTTACAGGGTGGGCTCCATCCTGCACTCTCTTCAAGTGGGAGTTTTTCCTGATTGACCCCTGCTTGACAATGTTTTTGTTGTATGGAAATATTTCAGATATACGAGCATTGTGTGAAGTTCACACAAAACTGAAAGTGATTCGGAATTATATAGGTGACATTGAAATTCACAAAATGATGTCTAACTCTGCATGTATCTAAATTACCTAGGAATCTAGGTTTCCATCACTGAAGTGTCCAAGGTGCCTTAACTTTGTCAGCTGGCCATGTACTCAGCCAGCTAAGTCCTGGCATTGCCTAGCAGTTTGGTACCTAACTCATGCTCACGTCCCAGCAGGATTAACAAAAAAGGGAGCTTCCCTGCCTAAACTGCCCCTGTGGCCTGATCCAGGAGATGAGCACTGATTCTGATCTCACATCTGTGTAAATTAGGAGAGACTCTACATATATCTATGAACTTACACTGGTGTGAATTTGGTATGTGGACAGCATTAGTTCTTGGAAGAAAAGTGGAGTTTGTTACCTATTTTATTGCGAACCATTCTCCATTCTGGAATCAGAGTGAGAGAAAACAGACATTGAATTAAAAGAAATCCATACTAAATATTTTTGTGAATATCAAAATATAATATTAAAATGAACATAAAAAAATCTCCCTAAAATGCACACACAGACAGATGTAGTACACCGTATATACATGTGGGCTTTGCTGAACTCCTATGATTAGAACCCGAACAGGGATCTTGGTCTGCCTAAGAACGGCTTTGTCTGTCTTGCACCTCAAGCCAATGCCTCATCTCATCATGTAACCCACTCTTTTTTGGGTGTGACTCATAGACTGTACAGTCAGAAGGGACCATCGTGATCATCTAGTCTGACCTCCTGCACACTGCAGGCCACAGAACCTCACCCACCCACTCCTGTAACAGACCCCTAACCTCTGGCTGAGTCACGGAAGTCCTCAAATCCTGGATTAAAGTATTCAAGTTACAGAGAATCCACCATTTACATTAGTTTAAAACAGCAAGTGACCCCATGCCCAGGCCCCAAACTGCATAGGAAGGAGGGGGAGCCCAAGAAAACGAAAAAGAGGGTTTCTGCCAATCTGAACGGGGGTATATTGCTTCCCAACCCCAAATATGTCAATCAGTTAGATCCTGAGCATGGGGGCAAGACCCACCAGCCAAATACCCGGGAAAGAATTCTGTGTAGTAACTCAGAGCCTTCTATCTAGTGATTACTAACTGTTGGATATATTTGCTATTTCCAGGTAAAGATCGGCTGCATGTTATCAAAGATAGTTTCATCATACTGTCCCCTCCATAAACTTATCAAGCTCAGTATTAAAGTCAGTTAAAATTTTTACACCCCCTGCTCCGCTTGGAAGGCTGCTCCAGAGCTTCAAACGTCTGATAGTTAGAAACCTTCATCTAATTACACATCTTAACTTGTTGATGGCCAGTTTATATCAATTTTTCCTTGTGTCCATATAGGTGCTTAACTTTAAAAAACTCTTCTCCCTCCCCGATTGTCAAAGGCAAGGTGACACCTGTTTGTCTGTACAGACATAAGAACCGATAAAGTTACTGACCTTTTGTAACTGTTGTTCTTGAATATCTGTTGCACATGTGCGTTCCATGCTTGGTACATGCATGCCCTGTGCAGAGTTGCTGGAAATTTTTCCCTCAATGATACCCATTGGGGAGACTCGAGTACCCTCTATTGCATCATGCTGGTAGCTCTAGTATGAAGCATCCGTCCAACCCCAGACCCTCTCAGTTCCTCTTACTGCAAACTCTGAGGTAGAGGGCTCTGAGGGCGGGTCATGGAATGGTCATGTGCAACACATCTCAAAGAACAACAATTACAAAAGATTAGTGTCCTTTGTTTCTTCTATGATTGCTTGCACATGTGAATTACACTTTTGGTGACTCCCCAGTGGTAATAAAGGTGGAGTGATCGTACTTCATATACATACAATCTATAGTACAGCTCAACCGCATTTGGCATTGTCCGTAGAATAATGGGTGATTACCTAGTGGGAGGAGAAAGTGTGCCCCAATGACCAGGTTGCTGCTTTACAAATGCCCTGGATAGGGATTTGTGTTAAAAACACCGTTTAGGATGTTTGGTATCTTGTGGAATGAGCCGTCAGGTTCATTGGTGGAAAAATACCTGCTTGTTCATAACAAGCATGGATACATGAAGTTACCTAAGATGAAATTCTCTGTGAGGCGATTGGGAGACCTTTCATTCTGTCTGCTATAGTATTTTTGTGGACCACTGAAATGGTTTAGCGCTGTCTATATAGAACGCTAGTCTCATCTAATGTCCAATGTGAATAGTCGTTCTTCATTCCTATTTGCATGAAGTTTTGGGTACACGGATGAGTAAATTGCTTCATTGCTATAAAAATTTGAAACTCCTTCAGGTAGGAAATTTGGATGAGGGCACAAGTATTCCTTATCCTTAAAGAAGTCTGTATATGGTGGCTCCGATGTAAGGGCATGGAATTCACAGCCTCTTCTGGCAGAAGTGATGACAATTAGAAAAGTCATCTTCCAGGAGAAGTATAGGAAGGAGTACATTTGTAAAGACTCAAACAGTGAATACAAGACAGTGTAGACAAGAACAGGTTTTCTCTTAATTGAGGGTACAACCTTTCCAGGCTTTTAAGGAATCTGGTTGCCATGTCATTTGAAAAAAAAAAACCAGAATGGTTATCCATGCGAGGGTGGAAAGCTGATATTGCTGCCTGATGGCCCTTTATAGAGGAAAGGGTAAACTTGTCTGCATTGATCTGTAGGCCTAGGGCCTTGAATGTTGACTCAGTGAGTCAAACACTGGACACAGCCTGAGCTCTAATCCTGCCCTTGACTAGCCAGTCATCCAGGTAATGGTAGACCTGCACTCCTAATCTCCTCAGGAATGTTGCTACAAAAGCCATACATTTTGTGAACACCTGAGGAGCTGCAGACAGGCCAGATGGAAGCACCATGAACTGCTTATGTGAATGCTTCACTATGAACCTGAGGAACCTTCTGTGCCTTTGGCATACTGACTCATGGAAGTAGGCATCCTTTAATTAAGCATGGCATACCACTCCCTGGGATCCAGAGTGGGAATAAAGGATGCCAGGATGACCATGCAGAACTTTATCTTTTTGAGATATCTGTTGAGATGACACAGGTCTAAAATAGATATGAGACCTCCCTTGGCTTTTTGGAATAGGATATACTGGGAGTAGAAACCCTTCCCTCTTCAGTTCTGTGAACCTCGTCTATGGCTCCCACCTGAAAGAGAGATTGAACCTTCTGGATCAGAAGTTCTTCATGGGAGGGGTCCCTGAACAGGGACAGGGAGGGAAGGTGGAAATGGGGGTAGAAATATCCTGGTGGGTGTATCTGACTTCTATAGTTCTCAGCACCCAAAGGTCCATGGTGATATGGGACCAAGCACTGAGGAAGTGGGAAAGGCAGTTTGAAAGCAAGGGAAAAATGGGGTCTCCCATCATGGGAATGAGTGTACAGCATCCTCGAGAGTCCAATAATGCCTTATTTGAACTCCCTGAATGTCAGGTAGAAGGTGGAGGTGGTCTATGCCTATAACCTATATTCCTTTTTATCTGCAGATCCTGAAGGACAGTCCAGGCAGAATACCAGAGGGGTTGTTGAGGCCCGTAGTGTTTCCTGGAAGGGGCTGGAATGTACAACAGAAGAGACTTTAGGGTTGCACTTTAGACCATGGTGCTTTGTATCCATAAGCACCAAAAAGCACAAGGATTCCTCAAAGGGCAGGTCCTGAACAGTCTGTTGGACCTCATGCAGAAGCCCAGAGGATAGCAACCAGGAACTCCTATGGAAGGTCACTGCCGAAGCCATGGACCTGTCAGCCAGATCAGCTATATCCACAGCAGCTTCAAATGAGGCCTTCACCACTGATTTTCCCTCAGCCACTAGTGAGGAAAACTTTTGCCAATCATCTTGCGGCAGCAAGTCTTTACATTTCTGCATGGAGTCCCACATGTTAAAGTCACAGAAGCCCAACAACGCCTGCTGCTTTGCAATCTTGAATTGTAACCCCCCAGTAGAATAAACTTTTCTAACAAGAGGTCTAATCTTTTTGAGTCCGTTGATTTTAGGGTTGTGTCCTAATGTTCCTACCTTTCTCTCTCATTAGCAGCAGATACCACTAGAAACCTGAGGGGAATGGGGAGGAGGAATAGGTGGAAAGGAACTCAAAACCTTGGGAGGGCACATAATACTTTCACTACCCCCTTAATGAAATGGTGGGAAGGGATGCAGGATCTTCCACAACCCCTTAACTTGGTCCATAATGGCCTCATTGAATGGCAGGGCTATTTTAGAAGGACCTGCAGCAGCTAAATATTGACCAGGCTGTGGGAGAACTCTTTTACTGCCTCCATTTGTTCATCCAGATTTAAGTCCAACCCCTTTACGAACTCGTGGTGAACCTTATAGTCACCTGGGTGAGGTGACAATGCCCCCTCCTGGAAGGGCCTTCACACGAGAGGAGGATGAGGATTCCCTTTCTCCCCTACTTGATTTACAGGACGCTGTTGAGCCTGCTCTTGGAGCCCAGTCTCAGGCTTTGTACCAGAGTCAGAAGCACCTGGAATACACCTTGGACATTAGGAGAAAACCCCATAGATTCCAAAAGGGCCATTGGACTGGCATAGGACCCCAATGGCCTCCTGGCCAACCACTCAGTGGTACTCCTGTGACTGGATCCATGGAAGGGTGGAAACATCTAGAGGAGTAACGAGAGTGGCTTAGAGGATGGAAAGAGTAGGACCCAATCTCCGACGCAGAAGAGGATGACTCTCCTCCTGCTGATCACAGGGTCCAGTTCCTGAGAGTGCCAGCGACCGCTGCTGAGATGGAGAGGTCTTCCACAAGGCAAACATTGTGGGTTTTCCCTTGACAGTACAGAAGGGTGAGCCATCATGGGTATGTGAGGCTGATCTGGTACCGAGCACTGTAACCATCCAGCCGCTTTTCCCATCCCCACCGGCACCGATAGTAACGAGTCTTGTACTGCTGGAAACACTGGTAATGACATCAAGGGGAGATGTCTGGCAGCCACAAATGCCTCCGGCGTAGACTTTTCTGTCTCCAGACTCAGTGGTAGCTGCCAGAGTAGGTACCAGCTTCTGTAGTACCGAGGCAGAGATGTGCTTGAGTTTAGGCTGGCAGACTTCAGTGCCGGGGATCATCCCCATTTGGCAGTCTGCTTTTTATGCCCCTTCCTAGACACAGGGAATGGGGATTGGAGTGCCGGAACTCTAATACAGTAAGAGAAGCACTCTTTATTGATAGCAGGGCACTCAATACTGAGTCTAACGGGCCTGGCTCATATGGAGGTCTCAGTGCCACCTCCATGAACTGAAACTGTAGCTGGGCTGCCTGATCTTTATTCATGCAACACTTGAAGTCCTTGCAAATTTGTCAATGGTCCCTGATATGACCTTCCCCAAGGCACTCCAAGCAACTTGAGTGCGGGTAGCTCAGGGACATAGCCTCATTACTAGAAATGCAGGGCTTGAAGCATCAGGGAAGGATGGAAAAACAGATAAACACAGAAAATCTAACTAACGAACAAAACGCTAGTAATTTTACTAATACTAACTATTTACAATATAAAGAACTAATTCCACTGAGAGAACTTGCGAATGCAAGGAGAGCAGTTCCAAATGACTGTCACAGGTGGTAAGAAGGAACTGAGGGGGAGTGGGGTCAGCAGGGCGCTCTATACTAGCACTATCAGCGTGTGATAGCAGATGGCACTTGAGTTGCCCCAAAGGGTATGAGGCAGGAGAACATTTCTGGAGACTGTCAGTGGGGCATGCATACACCAGGAGTGGAATGCACATGTGCAAGTCCTTGAAGAAGAACCCTGTGTTGCTGCAGAGTGTGCACAGTGCTGCGATGGGACTTGGGAGACTAATGTGATTCCAATTTCAGCCCTAACTGTTCACTCAGCCCTGCCCTGCACTGTTGGTGCCTCTGGACCTGCTCAGCATCATGTGTGGCCGAAAGCCTCTGCCCAGGAGCTCAACTGGGGGTGGATGTTCTTACCAAGCTTCTCACGCAGCTCCAGGCCTTCTGGGACTAGAAGAAAAGGAGACTATTGTGGGTTCAGTGTTGTCATTCTAAGCACAGTGACATGGCATTATTCCAAACTCTGGGTACATCTACAGTGCAACTGAGAGTGAATGTCCCAGTTTGGGCAGGGAGACAAGTGCTAGCTCTGCTTAAGCCAGTGCTCTAAAATTAGTTGGGTAGCCAGGGGTCGCATGTGCAGTGGCCTGGGCTAGATACTCACGTACCATTCAGACCACCTGAGTACATAGTCAGACAGCTTCCCTGATCCACTGCCTCTGCTCCTTCAGCCAAACTGCTATTGTTAGTGCACAAGCTCAATCTAACACATTTCTGGCTACCCCATCTGGGATGAGCCAAGGGTCTCAGAACTGACAGGACATGTCAGACTAAACTGTTCTTAATGAACAAAGACAAGGTCTCAGATCAGCCTTTAAACAGAGCCCACAAGTTGCCCGGCACCAGTACCCACAGCTGATGCCACTGCCAAGAATGAGGGGAAGGAGCATCACACCCGACCATGTATCCCATAGAGAGATACCTGCACTGCTGCACTCTGTCACCTGGCTTCCAACCTCTTATTCTGTGCCATGGAATCCCTTTGTGGTGCTGATCTGCACAAGTGTGTAACTCTAGGGTTAGTGGTGGGCAGGAGCTTAGCTGGGGAAGGGCTCCAGGAGGCTGTGTGGCACTGGACTCACCATCCATCCCTAGAGACAAGGGGGCAGGTTCTGTCCTAGCTCTTGTGAGAATAATGTGAGTGATGGGTCCTCACAAAGCCCATACAGAGCATAGTAGAGTTTGGAGTCTCTGTTCATTTGAACCCCAGGACTAAACTAGGAATGGCAGAAAGGACAGGACTGAGGAGCTGAGGGCTGGAATAGCTGGGAAGCAGTGGGTGGGAACTGAGGGATGCCAACAGAGCTGGGGCCAGGGAGGAACCCCAGGGCTAGGATAGCAGGGGGCTTCAGGCAGTGGGAATCCCTGCACAGTTCAGTTCCAGTGACCTGGCATGTATGGTCTGTGCAAGGGTGGGCAGGGAAGGGAGCATGACTGGACAGGACTGCGGAGCTCAAGTCTGTATAAAAGGGAGGAAGTGGGTGAGCACTGAGGGGCACTGGCAGAGCTGTCAGGGATTTTGCAGGTCAGAACTGAGATGTATCCACACACCTGCATGGAGGAAGTTCACTTAGCACCTAACTCAGGGCTTGTCTAACTAGCTCCAGAGTTCGTCATATGGGGATGTGATTTGCTTTATGCACCAAAGTGCTGCACGGTAACTGCCCACTAAACGGTACCTAGATCACACTGACATAGTCCTCTTCAAATATGACTATATAAATATAAACTAGGAACCTTTCAGTTCACGCCCACAGCATCCACACAGGATTGTTACAGCGCAGCACTTTGGTGTGTGTTGCTATTCACACCCTGTAATCTGAGCCATTGGGCAATGTAAACCTAGCCTGAGTCCTGCCATTCCATATGCATTAAATGCACTCTCTGTTGTTAAGGACAATAGTGAAATGTGAGCTGCAAACACTGCCACGTTTCCTTATTTTCAGGGCAGGGGGAGATGATCATGAAGGTGACTGAAGTTCAGACAGTGCATGTGGTGATATTTCTATCCCATTATAGTATGAAAGCGCAGACACACATTTACTGCGGTTTAGCCAAGTACCTGCTTCCAAGATCTTCTTCTCAGTCTCTGAAATGGGGAAGAGAAAAGGGTTAAACCCAGAGACACACAGTGGGTGGTACTGTACACTCCCTAGTTACTGGCATTAGTCACAGACATCACACACCTGCATTCCGAGCCCCAGTGCAGGAGCCAGCAGGTTTGTCAGGAGCAGGGCTGGTGGTTTGTGATATGCACGAAGAGGGCAGAGACATGGGGAGTTTCTCACTCCTTAGCCCTTGTCTACACATACACTGGCACCAGTTTATCTAATTAGGTTACAAAACATGCCTTGAGTTAAACTGGTGCAGGGCTGTGTGTAGCGCAGACTTTGGGCTGGTGCAGCAGAGCCAGTAGAACCATGGAGTGGGGTCAGTTACTCTACAGTGACCCCTCTGGCTAGTTACAGAACAGCACCGATTGCTAGGGGAGTCTCATCCAGCCCTCCCCAGCTGGAGGAATGGTGGCTGCAAGGGAGCATGGCAGAGGGCAAAGGAGATGAAAGAGGGAGAGCCTCAGGGCTTTTCCAGACTGTGATAGCCGGGAGAGCCCCAGTCACTGCGCTGGCATTTTGTATCCATTCTCTGCACCTGCCATCTGTATTTCCCTGCGTGTGTGCGTAGTGCCCAGCAGAACTGGACAGCACCTCTCAGCCCCATCACAATGCAAACCAGTATTGTTACTAAATATTAAAAAGTTCACAGTTAAATAAATTAGATGTGTGGAGCTACAAACCAGTGCTGCTGAATCTATTAGCATAGCTCAAGAGAGCAAATGTCACAGATTCATAGAGTTTCAGGCCAGAAGGGACCATTAGATCATCTAGTTCGACCTGCTGTGCATCACAGGCCAGAGAATCTCACCCAGTTTCTCTTGCACTGAGCCCAATAACTTGGGTTTGGCTACAGAAATTTCCAGAAAGGTGCCCAGTCTGGAGCTGAAGCCATCAAGAGATGAAGAATTCCCCACTGCCCTGGGGAGCTTGTGCCAGGGATTAATCACCCGCCCTCTGTCCTGTGCATTCAACAGTCACAGGGATGGAATCGTCCCACATAGTGTCATTGACCTTGCTTTTTTTTTTTCCTTTAAGGAGAAAGAGCCACTGAGCAATTGCCCAGCATGGCAGAATCTGACCCAGAATTGTCACTGCAAACCCATCTCTCTGCTGCACCCATGTGCAGGGAATCTCACAAGCAATGACTGCTGGGTTTCCACTGCAAAATACACATTTGCCAACCTGTTATCATCAGCGTGTGTGAGAATGTGGGGGATGTGAGCAACCATTAGGCAGAGACCTCCCGGCTCCATCTCTTTCATTGCACTGAGCCCACAGATAACACCAACCAGTCACAGAGCTCACACATCTCAACAGACAGAGCAAGAGATACTGCAGGAGACCTACCAAGATTTAATGGAGTCTCTTCTGTAGAGGGTTTCTTCTGTGAGGCCTTTCGCTTCACTGTGAGACAAAGAATCAGACATTGCAGTGAGACAGGGAAGGAAGGGGAAACACTGAGCAATATGCTAATACAGGTGGGGCTATGGACCCAGGTGTGATTGTTTGGTTTATATCCTAAAACCAACACAGGGTAAATATCTGAACAATAAGACTCTCCCATGATAGAGCAGGAGACCTACCGTGAAGACAACAGTCACCTCTTTAGAGAGTTCCCTCTTAGATTCCTTTCGCTTCACTGTGGGACAGAGACAGTCACAGGGGTGGAATCATCTCACATAGTGTCCTTGACCTTGTTTTTTTTTTCTCTTTACAGAGAAAGAACCACTGAGCAATTGCCCAGCATGACAGAATCTGACCCAGATTTGTCACGGCAAACCCGTCTCTCTGCCGCACCCATGTGCAGGGAATCTCACAAGCAATTACTGTTGAGTTTTCACTGCAAAATACACATTTGCCAACCTGTTCTCATCAGTGTGTGTGAGAATGTGGGGGATATGAGGAACCACTAGACAGAGACCCCTCCGGCTCCATCCCTTTCATTGCACTGAGCCCACAGATAATACCAAACAGTTACAGAGATCACACTACATTACAGGAGAGGGGGAGATGATCATAAATGTGACTGAAGTCCATATATTGTTTGTGGTGATTTTCCTATCGCATCATAGTGTGAAAGCACAGTCATACCTTTACTAGGGATTCTCCAATTACCTGATAGACTCTTTTCATTTGTCTCTGAAATGGACAAATTAGACACAGAATTAGACACAGAAATGGACTGTGTGATGCTGTGTGCCCTATAACTACTGGAGTTAGTTACAGACACCCCACAGCCATACTTCTAGTCCCAGTGCAGGAGCCAGCAGCTTTGATCGAAGCCGGGCTGGTGGTTAGTGATACACACCAACACACAGGGGCCCTGGGTTTTGCAAAGCATCTAACCTTGATGGAAGACATGGGTCTGTATCCTGATACAGCTCTGACATTCTCAACCCTTCTGACTAAGGGGAATTTCTTTTCTGTGTTACTAACAGCCCTTTGGAGCATCCAAGCTATGCGTTCCAGATGTAACTAGGGGATGCATGTGCAGATGATTGGGGCTCACGTATGGGATCTGACCTTGGCAACAAAGCATGGGACTATGAGCCACTTTCTAGGAAGTGGCCCAGAAGAGCCTGCACTGCAGCAGTCATCTATAGAAAGTGGGCGGCCCCCTCTGCAGCATCAGAACAATGTGATTGGTATTGGATTGTCAAAGGATTGTCTGTTGTTGTAGATATAAGAGCAGGTAACTCTGCTTCTGCTACAGAGAGCTCAGTGCTGCAGTGGGACTGCGGTGACTTTAATTGACTCTGATTATCTGTTCACTCAGCCATTCCTTGCTGTGCTTTTGTTTCTGCTCAGCACTCCAGTTAGAGGCTGTAATGGGGAGGTGGATGATCTTACCATTCTTTTGGGGCAGGTCCTGGCATTCTAGGAAGAGAAGAAAAGGAGATCAGCATGTATCATTCCAAACACATTGACATGGGGCTGTTCCAAACTTTGGGGACATCACCATTACAGCTGGGAGTGAGCGTCCCAGTTTGAGCAGACAGACGTGCTAGTTCTGCTCAAACCAGTGTGCTAAAAGTAGTAGAGTGGCTGGGGATAGCAAGTAGAATATCTTGGGTTAGCTACTGTGATAGACCCGGGCCAGGTGGGTACAGCAGAATAGCAGAAGGCAGATATACTGGCCTCTGGATTAACAGTTTTCTGTTCCCTGACTGACCAGAGCAGGGGCTGCTCCAGGCTAATGAGAACACGTGACTCCAATTAAGCTGCAAAGAGTCTGGTGAGGCCATTCAGTTAATGTGACCACCTGACTCTAATTAAGGCCCTGCTGATACTATAAAAAGGGCTCACTCCAGTCAGGCAGAGGAGAGCCAGGGAGCCAGAGAAGAGGAAGTGCGGCTGAAGGGCTGGTTACTGAAGACACCCTCAAACCATCATTAAAGGAGCCCTAAGGTAAGGGTGAAGAAGGGAGAAGCAGGAGATCTGTGGGGAAGTGGCCCAGGGAAATGTAGCAACTCTGGCAGTGAAAGGCCGGCTGCCAACAGCTGCTACTATTACGGTCCCTGGGCTGGAACCCGGAGTAGAGGGCGGGCCCGGGTTCCCCCCAACCCACCACTACAGGAACAGCTCCTGGAAGGGGAAGTCAGGTCCCTGTCAGGACAGGAGGCTGAACAGAGACTGTGGGAGTTCTCTCACCAACCTCCTTGCAGCCTATGATGAAAAGGGCTCAGTAGACTGTAACCCTAGAGAGAGAAGGGCTACGTGGAGGGTCACAGTGAGCCACTGAGGTAGCATAAACCGCCTAGAAGCGCAGGACCCACAGGAGCAAGGTCAGAGCTCTGCCACAACACCTAAGTACAAATCTGTTGGGACCTCTTGGATACATAGTCAGGCGACTATCCTGGTCCGCTGCCCACAGCTACACTGCTATTTTTGGCACGCTATGTCAACAGCAGGGACCATGAGTATCGAATGCTCATCTACATGACTTGTAGGAGCCAGTATCTTCCAACCCCCTCCCTGTGACTTGTGAACAGTCCCCAGATTATGAAGCTCGGCTTTGACAGAGGATTCCAGTCCTGGGTGCTGATTAGTGGAACTACAAGAGCCCTGATTTGTTCCCTGCTTCTATTTAAATCAAGCACAGGGCCAGGAAGTTGCTTGTGCAACTGGGTTCCCCTGCTTTGTGCTGCCTCCCCTGTGCTAGCTGATCCTACTGCCCGACTCTGACCTCTTGGTAGCCTGCCCTGGCCTGGCTCCTGGCCTCTGACCCCTGTTCTTACCATTAGGCATGACTGCCCATGTTCCAGTTGTGATGATGTGCACAGACCACATATGCCACAGGAGTGGGCCCAGTGCTGGCAGAATGGATCCAACTACCCAACTGCTGCCCTCTAGAGCACCAGACACACATGAGTGGCCACCCACCTTCAGGCAGACAATTACATGCAGAAAATGTCACACTCCAGACACTGCACATGGAGCCCTATTCTCTGATACATTGGCCTGAATAGTTAGATGGTAACTGCCAGCAATTCCAGGGGTTTATAACCAATGTTACCTTCTGTTCTTGAAGTGTCCTCAGTCTAGTGTGACCAGATGTCCCAATTTTATAGGGTCAATCCTGATATTTGGTACTTTGGCTTATACAGGCACTTATTATCCCCCACCATCTCAATTTTTCACACTTCTATCAGGTCACCCTACCTCAGTCTTATCCTAGTGATTGTACAAAGGTGAGGCTGGTTATCAGCCTGCTGTCAGGGGAAGCTTGAAACTGGGACTCCCCTTCCTGGTAGGCGACAGCCCATTTTCAACCCTTCTGTCTCAAGGGAATTCCTTTTCTGTGTTACTAACAGCCCTTCATAGCAACAAAGCTATGCACTCCAGGCTTAACTAGATGAGGCATATGTCGATTATTGGAGCTCAGATCTGGTATCTGACCTTGGCAACAAACCATGAAAATGGAAGCCAGAGTCCAGTCTCTTGCTCATGTCTACATTCTGCAAAATGATAAGGAAGAGCCTGCGCTCCAGTAGTCAACTAAGAAAGTGGCTGGGCCCCTTCTACCACATCAGAACAATGTGACTGGCATTAGATTGTCAAAGGCAAAGTGACACCTGTCTGTCCAGCCAGACATGAGAGCAGGTGACCCTGTGTCTGCTGCAGAGAGCTCACAGTTCTACACTGGGACTGGGGTGAGTTAAATGGATTTTAATATCAGATTTTGGCCTCAGATTCAGTCTGCCCTGCCCTGTGGTGTCACTTTTTTCTGGATCTGCTCAGCTCCACATGTGTCTAGGAGCCTCTGTCTAGAGGCTCTTATGGGAGGTGGATGAACTTACCAATTTTCTTCCTCAGCTCCTGGCATTCTGGGGAGAAAAAAGGAAAACCGTCATAGCTTCAGTGTAGATCACTCTTTGCAGAGTGTCTGGGGTTGTTCCAAACTTTGGGGATATTCTACACTGCAGCTAGGAGGATGCATCCCAGCTCAGGTACACAGACATGTGCTAATTTTGCTTTAGCTATTGTACTAAAAGCAGCAGGCTAGCCAGGGGGTAGCATGGGCTAGCTGCTCAATTACAAACCCATCCAGACCTTGTGGGTACATACTCAGACAGCTATCATGAGCTACTCCCCATGCTACGCCCCAGATATGGTGCTATTATTAGTCCACCGACTCAGCAGCAGGTGCTTTGGGAATTAAACTCTGGTCCACGGGCCTCCTGGGAACCAATATGTTCCAATCTCCCACCCAGTGACCTGTTAATAATCACCTGAATGCGAAGCTCAACTCTGACTGAGAACTCCAGTCCTGGGATCTGATTGGTGGAACTCCTGTTTGGTTGCCTGCTTCTATTTAAACCAAGCATGGAACCAGGATGTCATCTGTACAGCTGGGTTTCCCCAGCTCAGGGCTGCCTCCCCTGTGCTACCTGCTCCTGCTGCCTGACCCGATCTCCATGTAAGCTGACCTTGCTGCCTTCAGACTGTCCATCTCCCCTTAGGCACTGTCTCAGACTCTGATCTCCTGGTAGCCTGACCTGACCTGGCCTGGCTCCTGACTTCCGACCTCTGTTCTCACCACTAGCACTGACCACACACATTCTGATTGTGACAGTTTGGATAGACCATGTAGGCCACACTAGTGGGCCCGGTGGTGGCAGAATGGATCCACCTAATCAGCTGCTGCCCTTTGGAGCAATAACTCACTTGAGTGGGCCACCTGTCTTCAGGCAGAAAACCAAGCCTTGCAGGCCCAGGTCATACAGCTGACCTCAGAGAAAACAGCTCCCCCACACCTCAGTCTTGACTGGAACCCACTTGAAGGTTCCAGTCCAGTTGCACATACCCCGGGAGCCTCAGCAATATCTGTCACGCTGGCCCTCATTGACTCATGCACAGCTAACTGCATTATAAACCCAGCACCAGCCCAGATCTTGCAGAATCCCCTTCAGTCCAAGGTCACTTCCAATCTCATAGAGAATATTCATGGTTTTCCTTTGTATTCTGGTCCAGTAAGCGAGGAAACCACTCCCCTGGAGGGCATGATTCAGGGACATGTGCTCACCCTCGCCTTTTCACATAATACCTCACAGTGGTATTGTCAATAAGTATGTGAACCACTGAGTCACTGGTACAGTCCTGAAAATCATAACATGCATTGTAGATGGCCCGAAGCTCCAACACATCAATATGCAGAGATGACTTCTGCTCTGACTGTAAACCTTGGACTTTCAGCAACAGCAGATGTGCTCCCCAACTCATAAAATAGGTTTTGGTGAAAACAGTTCTGGTTGGTAAGGGCCAGACAAAGGGAACACCCTGAAAAACATTCTTGAGATGCATCCAGCACTGCAACGAGTCCAAGGCCAGTGGAGGGAGATGGAACAATCTGTGTAAGGTGTGAAGAGTTGGACAATAAACTGTGCTG
Source organism: Mauremys reevesii (assembly GCF_016161935.1). Classification (NCBI taxonomy): domain Eukaryota; kingdom Metazoa; phylum Chordata; order Testudines; family Geoemydidae; genus Mauremys; species Mauremys reevesii. The sequence continues at coordinate 15,370,082 of NC_052644.1, forward strand.
AGCCACGCATGAAGGGGAAGAATCTGCAGCCTTGTGAATTGGACTACCTGCATGCAAGCAGACAACTGGCCCAAGAGCCTAACGCAGATCTGAGCTGTCATGGAAGGCTGAGACTGCAGACTGAGGCAAAGGTGGCAAATCGCCTGAAGGTGGTTGGTCGGCAGAAATGCTCTCAAACTTATACGCTCTATTAGTCCAACTAATCCATATGGACTAAATTCACTTTCTGTTAGTAAGGATGATACTGAAATGTTAGCTAAAAACATTGCAGTGTTTGTACATTTCTAGGGGAAGAAGAGATAATCATGAAGTTGATGTAAGTCCATATATTCCGCGTGGTAATTTTCCTATCTTGTTATGGTGTGGAAGAATGGACACAGTTTACTATCAATTGTCCAATTACCTGACTTCGCGGCCTGCTTCTCTTTCTCCGCAGTCTCTGAAACGGGGAAGGGAAAAGAATAATAGAATCATATTGTCATAGGACTGGAAATAACCTCGAGAGGTCATCTAGTCCAGTCCCCTGCACTCACAACAGGACTAAGTATTATCTAGACCATCCCTGACAGGTGTTTCTCTAATCTGCTCTTAAAAGTCTCCAGTGAAGGAGATTCCACAACCACCCTAGGCAAGTTATTCCAGTGCTTGGCCACCCTGACACTTAGGAATGTCACTAGGAATGACATTAATGTCAGAGGTTACAGAGAATAATTCTGCTCCTTCCTCCTTGTAAACACTTTTATTTATTTGAAAACCCTTGTCATGTCCCCTCTCAGTTTTCTCTTCTCCACATTAAATAAACCCATGTTTTTAAATCTTCCTGCGTAGGTTATGTTTTCTAGACCTTTAATTATTTTAGTTGCTCTTCTCTAGACTTTCTCCAATTTGTCCACCTCTTTCCTGAAATGTAGCACCCAGAACTGGACACAATCCTCCATTTGAGGATTAATCAGCATGAAATAGAGTGTAAGATTTTCTTCTTGTTTTTTGCTTACAACACTCTTGCTAATACATCCCAGAATGATGTTTGATTTTTTTGGAACAGTGTTACACTGTTGACTCATATTGAGCTTGTGATCCACTATGACAAGATACCTTTTTGCAGTATTCCTTCCTAAGCAGTGATTTCCCATTTTGTTGTGCGCAACTCATTGTTCCTTCCTTAGTGGAGTACTTTGCATTTGTCCTTATTGAATTTCATCCTATTTACTTCAGACCATTTCTTCAGTTTGTAAAGTTCATTTTGAATTTAATCCTATCCTCCAAAGCTCTTGCAATGACTCCCAGATTAGTTATGTCTCCAAACATTATAAGTGTACTATCTATGGCATTATCTAAATCACTGATGAAGATATTGAACAGAACAGGACCCAGAACTGATCCCCAGAAACCCTACTGGATCTGCTCTTCCAGTTTGACTGTGAACAGCTGATAACTACTCTCTTAGAACAGTTTTCCAACCAGTTATGCACCCACCTTATAGTAGCTCCATCTAGGTTGGAATTCACATTTGTTTTTGTTAGAAGTTCATGCAAGACAGTATCAAAAACCTTATTAAAGTTAAGATACACCACTTTTCCTGCTTCCCCCCATCCACAAGGCTTGTTACCCTGTCACAGAAAGCTATCAGGTTGGTTTCACATGATTTGTTCTTGACAAATCCACAATGACTGCAATTTATCACTTTATTATCTTCTAAGCATTTGCAGATTGATTGCTTAATTCTTTGCTCCATTATCTTTCCAGATACTGAAGTTAGGCTGACTGCTCTGTAATTCCCTGGGTTGTTCTGATTCCCATTTTTATAGATTGGCCCAATATTTGCCCTTTTCCAATACTCTGGAATCTCTCCCGTCTTCCATGACTTTTCAAAGATAATCGCTAAAGGCTCAGGTATCTCCTCAGTCAGCTTTTTGAGTATTCTAGGATGTCTTTCATCAGGCCCTGGTGACATGAAAACATCTAACTTTTCTATGTAAATTTTAACTTCTTTTCCCCCTATTTTAACCTCTGGTCCTACCTCATTTTCACTGGCATTCACTATGATAGACAACCAATGATAACTAACCTTTTAGGTGAAAACTGAAACAAAAAATTCACTCAGCACTTCTGCCATTTCCACATTTTCTGTTATTCAGAATTAGACAGAGAGATGTGCTGAATGATGCTGTGTACCCCAAAATGACTGGGGTTAGTTACAGACTCCCCCAAAGCCACCGTCCCAGCCCCAGTGCAGGAACCAGCAGCTTGGATAGCAGTGGGGCTGGTGGTTAGTGATATGCAGCAACACTCAGGACACCTGGGATTTGCAAAGCATCTAACCTTGATAGAAGATGTGGGTCTGGATCCCAATACAGCTCTGACATTCTCAACATTCTGTCTAAGGGGAATTCCTTTTCTTTGTTACTAACAGCCTTTGCAGCATCATAGCTACGCACTCCAGGTATAAGTAGGGGATGGACGAGCCGATGATCGAGGCTCAGATCTGCAATCTGGCCTTGGCAACAAAGCATGGAAACGTGAGTCTGAATCTAGTCTCTTGCTCATCTCCATGTTTTAGGAAATGTCCCAGAAGAACCTGCACTCCAGCAGTCATCTATAGAAAGTGGCTGGCCCCCTTCTCCTCCGTCAGAACAATGTGATTCGCATGGAGTTGTCAAAGGCCAGGTGACACTGTGAGAGCCCACAGTGCTTCTGTGGGACTGGGGTGACTCAGATTTTGGCCCAAACTGTTCACTCAGCCCTGCCCTGCGGTGTTGCTGCTTCTGTATCTGCTCAGCACCATGTGTGGCTGAGAGCCTCTGCCCAGGGGCTCTAATGGGGGTGGATGTTCTTACCAAGCTTCTCACGCAGCATCTGACATTCTGGGGAGAGAAGAAAAGGAGACCATAAGGAGTTTAGTGTCATCCTTCTAAACACAGTGACGTGGGGTTATTCCAAACTCTGGGTACATCTACACTGCAGCTGGGAGGGTGATACCGGTTCAGGCAGGCATAGAAGTGCTAGCTCTGCTCAAGCTAGTGCGCTAAAAGTAGCTGGGTAGCCAGGGGTAGCACGTTCAGTGGCTTGCACTACCTACTCAAGTACAAACCCACTCAGACTATCTGAGTATATAGTTGGGCAGCTACTCTGAGCCACAGGCCCTTCTACTCCAGCCACACTGCTATTGTTAGTGCACAAGTTCAATCTAACATGTGTCTGGATACCCCATGTGGGAAGCTTCTCCCAGCTGCAGTGTAGAAGTACCCAATAAGCCAAATGTTTCAGAACTGACAGAATGTGTCAGACAAAACTAGCAAAAAGTTCTGTGGCACCTTATAGACTAAAAGATGCATTGGAGCATGAGCTTTCATTGGTGAATACCCACTTCGTCGGATGCATGAAGTGATCCAGACTAACATGGCTACCCCTCTGATATCAGACAAAACTGTTCTTAATGAACAAAGACAAGGTCCCAGATCAGTCTTTAAACAGAGGCAACAAATTGCCCTGAGGGCAGCACCTGCAGCTGATGACACTGCCAGGAATGAGGGGAGGGACCGTCACACCAGACCATGTATCACATAGAGAGAGGCCTGCATTGCTGCAGCCTGTGACCCAGCCTCAGACCAACCATTTCTGTGCCACCCAAACCCTTTGTGGTGCTGATTTACAAAACAGTGTAACTCTGGGGTCAGTGGTTGAAAGACGCTTAACTGGGGAAGGTCTCCATCGGGCTGTGTGGCCCTGGATTTATTGTTCACTCTCAGAAATGTGGCATCGTCTCCTGTCCTGGCTCTTACACCAATAATGTTGGTGATGGGTTCCATCAGAGTAAACCTCACACAGCCCATAGTAGGGTTTAGAATTTATTCATTTAAGGCCCAGGACTAGTCTAGGAGGGCGGCATGTGGAGGAAAAGCAATGCACAGTGAGCTCCGGGCGGGCACAGAAGGGATTTTACAGGTCAGAATTGTGATATATCCACAGAACTGCATTGAGGAATATTGCCCAGACCCTCATTACGTCCCACTAATCCATATGCACTAAATTCACTCTCCATCATTAAGGACGATACTGAAATGTGAGCTGCAAACACTGCAGTGTTTGAATATTTGCAGGAGAGGGGGAGATGATCATACAGGTGACTGAAGTTCATATATTGTTTGTGCTGATTTTCCTATCTCACAATAGTGTGAAAGCACAGTCATATATTTACTAAGGATTCTCCAGTTACCTGATTTCAGACTCTTCTCATTCTTCTCAGTCTCTGAAATGGAGAGAAGAACAGAATTAGACACAGAGACCCCACTGTGTGATGCTCTGTGCCCCATAATTCCTGGTGTTAGTTACAGACACCCCACAGCCACACTTCTAGCCCCAGTGCAGGAGCCAGTTGCATTGATAGCAGTGGGGTTAGTGGTTAGTGATATGCACCAAAACTCAGGAGCTGTGGGATTTGCAAAGCATCAAACCTTCATGGAAGATGTGGGTCTGGATCCTGACACAGCGCCGACGTTCTCAACCCTTCTGCCTAAGGATAATTACTTTTCTGTGTTGTAACAGCCCTTTGGAGCATCAAAAGAACATAAGTATGACCCTACTGGGTCAGACCATAGGTCCATCTAGCCCAGTATCCTTTCTTCCGACATTGGCCAGTTCCCCAGAGTGAATGAACAGAACAGGTAATCATCAAATGATCCATCTCCTGTTGCTCTTTCCCAGCTTCTGGCAAACAGAGGCTAGGGACATCGTTCCTGCCCATCCTGGTTAATATCAAAGGTATGCACTTCAGCTATAACTAGAGAATGGACATGCAGATGGTTGAGGCTCACATCTGGGATCTAACCTCACCAACACAGCATGGAAACATGAGCCACATTTTGGGGAGTGGCCCAGAAGACCTGCACTGCAGCAGTCATCTATAGAAAGTAGCTGGCCCCCTCTGCAGCATCAGAACAATGTGATTGGCATTGGATTGTCTAAGGATCGTCGGTCGATATAGACATAAGAACAGGTAACTGTATCTACTGCAAAGAGCTCAGTGTTGCAGTTGGACTGCGGTGACTTTAATTGAACCGATTATGGCCCAACCGGTTCACTCAGCCCTGCTTTGCTATGCTTTTGTATTTGCTCGGCACTCCGGTCAGCTGCTGCCCTCTGGAGCAATAACTTGCAGGAGATAACCAAGCCCTGCAGGCCCAGGTCATCCAGCTGACCTCAGAAAAAACAGCTCCCCCACACCTCAGTCTTGATTGGAACACATTTTGATATCTTCTGGAGGACACCCCACTTGCAGGTTCCAGTCCCAGAAATCCCCAGCAATATCTGTCACGCTGGCCTTCATTGACTCACGCACACCTGACTGCTTTATAAACCCAGCAGAATCCCCTGCAATCCCAAGCCACTTCCAATCTCATAGAGTCTAATGATGGTTTTCCTTTGTCTTCTGGTCAAGTACAAGTGAAAACCACTCCCCTGGAGGGCATGATTCAGGGACACCAACAACTTTACAATTCTGTGTGATTACCTCCCCACCTTTTCCCCTGATCCACACTATTTCCTGGCTGACCCTCCACAGTCCTTTCATTTGGTGGCAAGCATAAAGACCACCTTTGAAGAATGGTGGCACTACCTGGAAGGAGCTTGCCACCCAGTCTAGATATTCAAAAAAAGAAATGTTTTTTTCCTCTTAGGTGTGTGTGTGCGCAGCACACCAGAGCTAGATAATTTTGCCTAGCAGTACCGTAGAGGGATGGTGCTTGCACCTCGTGGCAGTAGCTCCTCCCCTGGCTATATGAGGTCTCACCAATGTGCCCCCCTCAATTCATTTGCACCAGATGGCCAGAGATTAGTTTGATACAAAGGGTGTATTGTGGAATATATGTCTACATCATGTCTCAAAGAAGAACAGTTAAAATAAGTAACCTTTTCTTCCTTGAGTAGATGCAGTTGTTCGTTCACTTAGGTGACTCACAAGCAGTAAGCCCCCCTCTAAGGGGCAGAGCTTTGAATCTACGTAAACAAGGAGCACAGGGCCACCCTACCAAAACTTGCATCCACCCTGGAAGATGCTGTAATGGCACATAGTTCATAAATGAATACATGGATGACCATAAGGCAGCCTTCCAAATGTCCAATATACATAGTCTTCACTCTCATTGAATAAGCTCTCACCTGCTGAGGGGCCACAGTCAAAGCTATTTCATATACAGTCTTAATACAGGCTGTTATCCATTTGGAGATAGTCTGGGAAGAGACCACTTGACCTTTCATACAATTTGCATACGACACAAACAGACAAGGCAAAGCACAAAATTATTTAGTCCTGTCCAGATAGAAATCTAGATATCATTTTACATCCAGTGTGTGGAGACTCTGCTCCTCCAGAGATGAAGGCAGCTGAAGATAGAACAAAAGTAAACATACCGCTTTGTTCAGATGAAACCAAGAAACAACTTTAGAGAAAAACGTTGGGTGTGATTGTAGAGTCGTTTTCTTTTGGAAGGATTGTGTATAAGGGGGCTATGACATCAGAGGCTGCAACTCACAGACTCACCTTGACCTTGCACATGTCATAGCTACCAGGAACACAGTTTTCTGACACAAAAGTTGAAAGGGACAAGATTCCAGGGGCTTGAATGGAGGTCCCATCAAAGCTGCTAGGACCATATTAAGGTCCCATAGAGGAACTGGGTCTCAGACCAGAGGATGGAGATGAAGAATCCCTTTTAAGAAACTTGCTGCCATGGTATTAGCCATGCAGCAGCCATATCATGAGATGCAGGGAGCTGAGCACAGAATGGAAGGTGCAGCAATGATTCTGTGTTAGTAGGTTGGGATGCAGAGGAAGGGGTATTAGAGGCTGAATTGACAATGCAAGAAGGTCAGAGAACCAATACAGCCTCGGCCATGCTGGGGAAATGAGGATCAGCTTGGTTTGGTCCACCACAGTTTGAAGTTGACCTGTGGGATCAGAAGGATCAGAGGGAAAGTGTACAGGAGAGCCAAGTTCCAGCTGAGATGGAAAGCATTCAGTGGGGAATCTGGACTGAGGCCTCCTCAAGAGCAGAATAGATGGCATTTCCTGATGTCCCTTGTAGCAAACAGGTGATCATTGGAATGCCCCAAGCTGTGACTCAGAGAAAACCTCCTGCTGAAATGGTCCATGAGCCGATTCTGGACCTCAGGCAAGTGGTCGGCATCAGAGTGATCCTCTCCTTGATGTAGAACTGCCACAACCTGATTGCCTCTTGGCAGAGCACCCTGGAGTGTGCTCCCCATTTCTATTCACACATTACCTCAAGGTGGTATTGTCAATAAGTATGTGAACCACTTAGTCACTGGTATGGTCCTGAAAAGCATAATATGCATTGTAGATGGCCCGAAGCTCCAGCACATCGATATGCAGAGAGGACTTCTGCTCCGACTGTAAACCTTGGACTTTCAGCAACCCCAGATGTGCTCCCCAACCCATAAGGGAGGTGTTGGTGAAAACATTTCTGGTTGGTAAGGGCTAGACAAAGGAATCACCCTGACAAACATTCTTGAGAACATCCAGCACTGCAGAGAGTCCAAGGCCAGTGGAGAGAAATGGAACAATCTGTCTAAGGTGTGAAGAGCTGGACAATAAACTGTGCTGAGCCATGTGTAGAGGGGGGGGGAAGCTTCAGCCTTGTGAATTGGACCACCTGCATGCAAGCAGACATGTGGCCCAAAAGCCTCAAGGACTTCTGAGCTGTCTTGGAAGGCTGAGACTGCAGGTTGAGGTAAAGGTGGCAAATCACCTGAAGGTGGTTGGTCAGCAGAAATCCAACAAACTCATAGGCACTATTAGGGCCCCATTGAACTCTATTTTCTGAGTGGGAACCAAAGTTGACTTCCCAGTGTTTAGAATGAGATCCAGAGACTTGAGCAAGCACAGTGTACTCTGGACGTGAGAAAGGACTTCGTCTCTGGACTTGCCCCCAGTAACAAGCTGTCTCGATACAGGAAGATGTGTATCCCTTTCTTTCTGAGATAGTCCATGACAAGAGCCATACATTTGGTAAAAGTCTGAGGGGCAGAAGAGAGTTCGAAGGGAAGAACTGTGTACTGAAAATGGTACTCCCTCATGATGAACAGAAGGAATTTTCTGTGGCTGGGAAAAATTGGCACATAAAAGTATCATAGAATCATAGAATCTCAGGGTTGGAAGGGACCTCAGGAGGTCATCTAGTCCAACCCCCGGCTCAAAGCAGGACCAAACCCAACTAAATCATCCCAGCCAGGGCTTTGTCAAGCCTGACCTTCAAAACCTCTAAGGAAGGAGATTCCACTACCTCCCTAGGTAACCCATTCCAGTGCTTCACCACCCTACTAGTGAAAAAGTTTTTCCTAATGTCCAACCTAAACCTTCCCCTCTGCAACTTGAGACCATTACTCCTTGTTCTGTCATCTTCTACCACTGAGAACAGTCTAGATCCATCCTCTTTGGAACCCCCTTTCAGGTAGTTGAAAGCAGCTATCAAATCCCCCCTCATTCTTCTCTTCTGCAGACTAAACAATCCCAGGTCCCTCAGCCTCTCCTCATAAGTCATGTGCTCCAGCCCCCTAATCATTTTTGTTGCCCTCCGCTGGACTCTCTCCAATTTATCCACATCCTTCTTGTGGTGTGGGGCCCAAAACTGGACACAGTACTCCAAATGAGGCCTCACCAGTGCTGAGTAGAGGGGAAGGATCACATACCTCGATCTGCTGGAAATGCAACCCAAAATGCCATTAGCCTTCTTGGCAACAAGGGCACACTGTTGACTCATATTCAGCTTTTCATCCACCATAACCCCTAGGTCCTTTTCTGCAGAACTGCTGCCCAGCCATTCGGTCCCTAGTCTGTAACAGTGCATGGGATTCTTCCGTCCCAAGTGCAGGACTCTGCACTTGTCCTTGTTGAACCTCATCATATTTCTTTTGGCCCAATCCTCTAATTTGTCTAGGTCCCTCTGAATCCTATCCCTACCCTCCAGCGTAGCAATCACTCCTCCCAGTTTAGTGTCATCTGCAAACTTGCTAAGGGTGCAGTCCACACCATCCTCCAGATCGTTAATGAAGATATTGAATAAAACCGGCCCCAGCACCGACCCTTGGGGCACTCCACTTGATACCAGCTGCCAACTAGACATGGAACCATTGATCACTACCCGTTGAGCCCGACCATCTAGCCAGTTTTCTATCCACCTTACCGTCCATTCATCCAGCCCATACCTCTTTAACTTGCTGGCAAGAATACTGTGGGAGACTGTATCAAAAGCTTTGCTAAAGTCCAGAAATAGCACATCCACTGCTTTCCCCTCATCCACAGAGCCGGTTATCTCATCATAGAAGGCAATTAGGTTAGTCAGGCATGACTTGCCCTTGGTGAATCCATGCTGACTGTTCCTGATAACTTTCCCCTCCTTTAAGTGGTTCAGGATTGATTCCTTGAGGACCTGTTCCATGATTTTTCCAGGGACTGAGGTGAGACTGACTGGCCTGTAGTTCCCTGGATCTTCCTTCTTCCCTTTTTTAAAGATGGGCACTACATTAGCTTTTTTTCCAGTAGGCATCCTGAAAGTCCAGGGCAGCAAACCAGTCGTTCTGAGACAACACAGAGAGGACAGTTGATAGAGTGACCATTCAGAACCTCATACACCTGATATATTTGTTCTGGTTACCAACATTGAGAATGGGCCTTACCCTTCCCTTGAATTTCGGCACCAGAAAGTACTGGAAATAGAAACATTGACACTGGTGTTCCAGCAGAGCCTCCTGCACCACTTCCAACACCCACAAAGAGCAAACCTGCTTGAGAAGGAGTATATGGTGAGAGAGGTCCCTGAAGGGGGGATGGAGAGGACCTGGATGTCATGACTTGATTTGACGATGCTTAGGACCCAGCTGTGGGTGGTGATGAGCCCTTACCATGTAAAAGCAGGCCAGATTGTCCCCAAACAGAGGGGGCAGGGGGAGCGAACAAGACCTTCTCATAGTCATTCCCAATGCCATCACTCTCACTGAAATATCCACAACATCCAGCCTGGACTGCAAAAAACTATTAGCTACCAAACAGCCTTCAGTGACATATGCTCAAAATTCCTCCCTCGAAGCCGCAGGCAGCTGGTCCATGAATTTAGACATAGCCAAGTAGTTGATAAAGTCATACTTGGACAACAGCACCTGCTGACTGGCAATTCGCAACTGCAAGGAAGAGGAGGTGTAGATCTTCCTGCTCATTGTAATTCTGTATAAAAATGACTAATACACTAATGCAGTCACCATGGGTACAAAGTTGCAATAAATTTTATACAAAGTTTGTCATGTAAGGTATCACTAGAATAGTTATTAATTGCTAAGTATGATTATCTTGTTTATGCAGCAAAGAGTCTTGTGGCACCTTATAGACTAACAGACGTTTGGGAGCATGAGCTTTCGTGGGTGAATACCCACTTCGTCGGATCTTGTTTATATGCATGTATCATCTTTGTATCTGAAGTTATGAATATTTTCTAGGTATTTGTTTCCCAAACACGTGTTTTGTTCTTCAGTGACACCCTCCAGATGGGTTTACATCAGGGCTAGACAGCTGTGTGTTGATGGCCCATCAAGGACTCTCCACTCTCATAATCGGCCATTGAAGAAACCCATCTCGCCCAGTAGGCCTTTCCTGTGGATGCCTCAGACAGTGAGGTCCAATGGCTGCCTGCCCTCTGTGATTCAGCAAAACATGTAGGGGCATGTGATATGCTCATGTGAATCTGGACTCCATCGTTGGCCAGTAACTTTCCACACACAGGAGTTGTGGCCTTTGTTTGGGACAGTAAATTTCCATGCACATAGCATAGGATATAAAAGATATCTGAGACATCTCCATTTTGGCCTTCTTCTGCTCCAGTTCTCTGGACTGTGGATTTATAAAAAAGGAGCATCTTGAACTATGGACTGAGGACCATTCAATCATTTGGAAGTTACCAGAGAGACTTTTGCAAGTCAGCAGTCTATTCCAACACTGTTACAAACCTCATATAAGGACTTTGAACTTATTCGTTATGTATATAATCTATTAATCATTTATAACTCTCTTCTTTCCTTTTATTAGTAAATCTTTAGTTAGGATTGGCTGACAGCATGATACTTGAGTAAGATCTGAGATACATATTGATCTGGGGGTAAGTGTTTGGTCCTTTGGGATTTCTAAGAACTTCATATCTCTTGAATTGGGTTATCAGTAACTTCTCACTTTATTAGACCTGTTTGTCTGGATGGGAGCCAAGGGCTGGAATGTCTAAAGGGGACTGTGCTTAGTTTCTGGTTAACTAGAGTGGTACTGCAGAAGCTCTCTTGATACTGGCTTGGTGAGTCTAGTTATAGAATTAACCACCAGTTTGGGAGGATTGTCTGCCCTGAGTGTGGCATTCTCGGTGTGGTACATCCCAAGCACCTGGCCACACACCTCAGGTCTATATGCGTAGAGTCCTTCTCACTGGAATGAACTTAAACCTGTCATACTGGGCTTTATCATTCATCACAGTTATGACCAGGGACTTTGAGGCTGGATGGGAGTAAAAACCCTCAAACGCCTTCATCGGAACTAAGCACCAAGTTTTGGGTGCTATGCTGAAGGAACTCTTCTTGAACACTTAGGGAAGCAGCCCAATGCTGCAAAAGTTACTGGTATGCCTTGAAAAGGTCCTGGTATGCCTTGAAATCCTCTGGTAACAGCCCAAAACTGCAGAACCTTCTGGGGATGAAGATGAAGCAATTAACTGTGATAGAGCCAGATCCTACTCCAGGGCGTATGGGCCCAGATAGGATGTCTCTGGAGACATCTTGAGGGGAAGGGTCACTGGTACCTGGACCTGCAGTGGATTGATGGGGCATTGTAGCGGGGTGGTCACCTGCTCCTGGCTGGAAGGGCTTAAACCAGTCCTTGGAGAGGGCTGGAGCTGGGAGCCTTAGGCTGGGCTGATTGGGAAGCAGCCTCAGGGGGTGGCCACGCCCCAATCAGGCCACAGCTGGCTCTTATAAGGGGGCAGTTGGCCAGGAGCAGACAGTCTCTCTCTGCTTCCAGAGGGAGAGGGGCCTGGCTGCTGGGAAGCTCAGGGTACCTAGAGTGAAGCAGGGCTGGGGAAAGGCCAGAGGGTCTGAGGAGCTCCAGGCTGGCAACTCCCCAGGCTGCAGGGCCTTGTCCAAGGTCCCATAGAGGTACTGGGTTGAAGAGAAAGGCAGTAGGTCCAAACCCCCTTGCCTGTGATGAGTGGCTTATATTGCAGTCTGCCCCAGGGAGCGAGGGACTAGTTGGTGACTGGCAGTATCCTATGACTGAGGCAAGGTGGGGATAGGGAGTGGGAGTTCCCTGGGGAAGAGAGACCTTACGACTGAGGGGTGTACTGCCAGAGGCAGCACACCAGATAACGGGGCACTGGAGTCCAGGGAGGGACATGGGGGCCAAGTGGCAGTGGGACATCAGCCTGCAGAGGGTGCTCCAAGGCTGGCAGAAGAGCTAATTCCCAGGATGCCAGCAGGAGGCGCCATAAGGGTGAGTCCCACACATTTACAAGTGGTGGAGAATTCGGGCATAGGCGGTCCACCCCTGATACAAGTGGGCAAGGCAGGACAGCGGGACTATTGCCCGTACGTAAGGACAAGGAGACAATGTATCCCAGGTACACTGGGGGTTATTATGTGGAGACTCCAGGTGCCATCCCAGGCTGAGCCCCGGGATCAGTGCCCCAGTGGAAGGGAGCAGACAACCTGCAGGGACTCCAGAAGGCCCAGGAGAGATTGCGGGAGGTGCAGAGGGCCCTCCACGACCAGAAGGGCCCGCTGGTGGAGGAACAGCGGGTCCTGACCCAACTCCTTTGGCAGGAATTCCAAAAGGACCATGGAGGACGTGAGCAGCGAAGCACCAAGGTCAGGAGGCCTGTGGCAGGGCGCAGGGCTTGCAACGCCTGCGAGCAGACGAGGCATTTAAATAAGGGACTGTCCCTATAGGGGTGGGGGCAGGGCACTGCAGCCCCAGTAGGGACAAGGAGAGGTCCTGAGAACAGTCAGCCAGGTGAAGGAACCCAGTCGACTGCTGACCTGTTGGGCCTGTGGGCAACGGTGCCGCATGCGGAGGACATGCCCAGGCCCAACGTGGAAGGTCTACGTCAGTCCCGGCAAGGGGTTGGAACCCCAAAGGGAACATGGGAAGCCCCAGGCAGCACGGAGGCAGGGAGCCTGCTGGAGCTGCCGGGTACCCGAACATATTAGGAGGCACTGCTCCCTCAGGGGAACTGAGCGGAGGCCAGAGGAGATGCTTGTGGGCCCAAAAGGGCCAGAACTGGAGAAGGTGGTGGCCGGGACGGAGGGGACCCCAAAGGAGGCTGGAACCCAGACCATTGCCATGCCAGTTACAGAGAGAGAGACCCAGATGGAGTGGCCCAGCAGGAGAGCAGGACCCAGGTGGTTAGAGAACAGAGCACCAAATGGACCCAGGCCCTGAGGGTGGAGGGTCAGGGAGATGCCGACCTACGGGTGCGGCTGGAGGCTGCAGAGCGGGCTCTCTGCGAGGCCGAAGCAAGTGTGGTGGACCTCACTAATGAATATGCGGCCATGGTGAATGAGGAGACCCGTTTGCAGAAGAAGCTGGAGGAGTCTGAAAAGAAGTGGGTGGCTCTGGAGGCACTTGGGCGACTGGTCCAGGCCAGGAGACTCCCCTACCCCCAGGGGTGGTGATCTTGAGCGGTGTGTGTGTAGCCGGGTGGTCACCTGCTCCTGCCTGGAAGAGCTTAAACCAGCCCTTGGAGAGGGCTGGGGCTGGGAGCCTTAGGCTGGGCTGATTGGGAGGCAGCCTCAGGGGCTGGCCATGCCCCAATCAGGCCGCAGCTGGCCCTTATAAGAGGGCAATTGGCCAGGAGCAGACAGTCTCTCTCTGCTTCCAGAGGGAGAGGGGCTTGGCTGCTGGAAAGCTCAGGGTACCTAGAGTGAGGCAGGGCTGGGGAAAGGCCAGAGGGTCTGGGGAGCTCCAGGCTGGCAACTCCCCAGGCTTCAGGGCCTTGTCCAAGGCCCCATAGAGGTACTGGGTTGAAGAGAGAGGCGGTAGGTCCAAACCCCCTTGCCTGTGATGAGTATCTTATATTGCAGTCTGCCCCAGGGAGCGGGAGGCTAGTTGGTGACTGGCAGTAGCCTATGACTGAGGCGAGGTGGAGATAGGGGGTGGAGGTTCCCTGGGGAGGAAAGACCCTGAGACTGAGGGGTGTACTGCCAGAAGGCAGCACCCCAGATAACGGGGCACTGGAGTCCAGGGAGGGACACAGGGGCTAAGCAGCAGCGGGACACCAGCCTGCAGAGGGTGCTCCAAGGCTGGCAGAAGAGCTAATTCCCAGGATGGCAGCAGGAGGCGCCACAGGGGTGAGTCCCACACACTTACAGGCATCAAGGGGGCCCAGCAGAGCTGTGTGCATGTAGGGGGCCCAGCACTGTGATAGCAGGGATTTTGAAGGTCAGAAGTGAGATATAGCCACATAATTACATAGAGGAAGTTTGCCCAGCTCCTGATTAAGTCCAACTAATCCATATGCACCAAATTCACTCTCTATTAGTAAGGATGATGCTTAAATGTTAGCTAAAAACACTGCAGTGTTTGTACATTTCTAGGGGAAGAGGAGATATTCATGAAGGTGACTGAAGTCCATATATTCTGCGCGTTAAGTTTCCTATCTTGTTATAGTGTGAAAGAACAGACACAGTTTACTGTCAGTTGTCCAATTACCTGACTTCAAGGCCTGCTTCTCTTTCTCCGCAGTCTCTGAAATGGGGAAGAGAAAAGAATAATAGAATCAAAGAGTCACAGGACTGAAAGGAACCTCAAGAGGTCATCTAGTCCAGTCCCCTGCACTCAAGGCAGAACTAAGTATTATCTAGACCAAGTGTTCTCAAACTTGGGCTGCGGCTTCTTCAGGGTAAGCCCCTGGTGGGCCACGGGACACTTTGTTTACCTGGCCAGGCCACCACTACCCACAGCTCCCATTGTCCGGGAACAGCGAACCGCAGCCAGTGGGAGCTGTGAGTGGCCGTACCTGTGGATGCTCAGGTAACGAAAGCGTCTCGCTGTCAGCCAGAGGCTTACCCTGAAGAAGCCATAGCACAAGTTTGAGAACCCTTGATCTAGACCATCCCTGACAGGTGTTTCTCTAACCTGCTCTTAAAAGTCTCCAATGATGAAGATTCCACAACCTCCCTAGGCAATTTATTCCAGTGCTTAACTACCAGGACACTTGGAAAGATTTTCCTAATGTCCAACCTAAAATGCCCTTGGTGAAATTTAAGCCCATTGCTTCTTGACATTTTCTCAGAGGTTAAGGAGAACAATTCTTCTCCCTCCTCCTTGTAAACACTTTTTATGGACTAGAAAACTGTTATCATGTACCCTCTCAGTCTTCTCTTCTCCACATTAAATAAACTCATTTTTTTTCAATCTTCCCTCATAGGTCCTGTTTTCTAGATCTTTAATCATTTTAGTTGCTCTTCTCTGGACTTTCTCCAATTTGTCCACTTTTTTCCTGAAATGTGGCACCCAGAACTGGACACAGTATTCCATTTGAGGCCTAATCAGCATGTAGTAGAGCCAAAGAATTACTTCTTGTGTCTTGCTTACAATACTCCTACTAATACATCCCAGAATGATGTTTGCTTTACAGATGCCCCCCGATTTACGCAAACGTTCCATTCCGGAAAGCCTTGCATAACTCAAATTTTGCATAAGTTGGAAATGTATACCCGTATGTTATGCAAAAATTTCCACAACTTGAAAATCCTATTTCTGGCTTATGGAACATTTTCTGTAAGTCCAAATTTGTGTAAATCGGGTCTTGCGTAATCCAGGAGCATCTGTACTTGGAACAGTGTTACACTGTTGACTCATATTTAGATTGTGATCCACTATGACCCCCAAACTCCTTTCTGCAGTACTTCTTCCTAGGCAGTAATTTCCCATTTTGTTGTGTGCGACTGATTGTTCCTTCCTAAGTGTAATACTTCGCATTTGTTCTTATTGAATTTCATCCTATTTACTTCAGACCATTTCTCCAGTTTGTCCAGATCATTTTGAATTTTAATCCTATCCTCCAAAGCTCTTGCAATGCCTCCCAGCTTGGTATTGGCTGCAAACTTTATGTGTAATCTCTATGCCATTATCTAAATCACTGATGAAGATATTGAAAAGAACTGGACCAGAATTGATCCCCAGAGACCCTATTCAATATGTTCTTCCAGTTTGACTGTGAACAGCTGATAACTACTCTCTGGGAACGGTTTTCCAACCATTTATGCACCCACCTTATAGTAGCTCCATCTAGGTTCTATTTCCCTAGTTTGTTTTAAGAAGGTCATGCAAGACAGTATCAAAAGCCTTACTAAAGTCAAGATACACCACATTTACTGCTTAGCCCCATCCACAAGGCTTGTTACCCTATCAAAGAAAGCTATCAGGTTCGTTTCACATGATTTGTTCTTGACAAATCCATGATGACTGTAATTTATCACTTTATTATCTTCTCCATTATCTTTCCAGGTACTGAAGTTTAACTGACTTTTCTGTAATTTCCTGGGATCTCTTTATTTCCCTTTTTATAGATGAGCAGTATATTTACCCTTTTCCAATCCTCTGGATTCTACTACTAACCTTTTTGGTGAATACTGAAACAAAAAATTCATTCAGCACATCTGCCATTTACACAGTTTCTGTTATACAGAGTTAGACACAACGCTGTGTGATTCTGTGTGTCCCATAATGAATGGGGTTAGTTACAGACTTCCCAGAGCCACACTCCCAGCCCCAGTGCATGAACTAGCAGCTTGAATAGGAGCAGGGCTGGCGGTTAATGATTTGCACCAACACACAGGAGCCCTGGGATTTGCAAACCATCTAACCTTGATGGAAGACGAAGGTCTGGATCCCGATACAGATCTGACATTTTCAACACTTCTGTCATTGGGAAATTCCTTTTCTGTGTTAATAACAGCCCTTTGCAGCATCGAAACTACAGACTCCATGTGTATCTAGGGGATGGTTGTTTATATGATCGGGGCTCAGGGCTGGGTGCGCAACAAAGCATGGAAATGTGTGCCTGAGTCTGGTCGCTTGCTCCTCTCCACATTCTCAGATACAGCCCAGAAGAGCCTGCACTCCAGCAGTCATCTATAGAAAGTGGCTGGCCCCCTTCTGCAGCATCAGAACAATGTGACTGGCATTGGATTGCCAAAGGCCAGGTGACACCTGCCTGTCTATCCAGAAATGAGAGCAGAGCGCTCACAATGCTGCCGTGGGACTGGGGTGACTCAGATTTTGGCCCAAACTGTTCACTCAGCCCTGCCCTGAAGTGTTGCTGCTTCCATATCTGCTCAGCACCGTGTGTGGCTGGGAACCTCTCCCCAGGGGCTCTAATGGGTGTGGATGTTCTTACCAAGCTTCTCACGCAGCTCCTGGCATTCTGGGGAGAGAAGAATGGGAGACCAGCATGAGTTCAGTGTCGTTCTAAGCACAGTGATGTGGGGTTATTCCAAATTCTGGGTACAAGTGCACTGCAGCTAAGAGGGTGATACCAGTTTTGGCAGGCAGACAAGTGCGAGCTCTGCTCAATCTAGTGCGCTAAAAGTACCCGGGTAGCCAGTAGTAGCACGTTCAGTGGCCTGGGCTAGCTACTCAAGTACAAACCCACTCACACAGACCGCCCGCACCACACCAGGTAACCCAGGGGGGAGGGCGCACAGGGGAGCCGCTCCCCACCCCAGCTCACCTCCCCTCCGCCTCCACCTTGCTGGGCCGGAGCGTGAAGCCGCCACTTCCTTCTGAGCCCTCCCAGGCTTCCTGCACGAACAGCTGATTCGCAGGAAGCGGAGGGGCTGCAAGCTCGGCCTGGCCCGGTGCTCCAGACGCTGCACGGCAGTGACGTGGCCCAGCTCCAGGCAGCGCAGTAGTGAGGCAGGGAGCAGGGAGAGGTTGGATGGGGGCAGGGGAGTTTGGGGGGGTGGTCAAGGTGGGGAGGTGGATAAGCATCGGAGTGGTCAGAGGGCGGGGAACAGGAGGGTTGAATGGGGGCAAGGGTCCCAGGGGGCTGTCAGGAAGGAGGGGGAGGGTGGATGGCGGGGGGGGCAGTCAGGGGCAGGGGTTCCAGGGGTGGGCAGGGGACAGGGAGAAGGGGTGGTTGGATGGGGCAGGAGTTCCGGGGGGGCCATCAGGAATGAGAGGAGGGTTGGATGGGGTGGCGGAGGGCAGTCAGGGGACAGGGAAGGGGCGGATGGGGCAGGGGTCCTGGGGAGGCATCAAGTAACATGTGGCAGGAGTCCCGGGGCGTGGGGGCGGGCCACGACCCCCTTGTGGGGTGAGGAGGGAACTGGTTTTTAAGATTTTGGCAGCTCATCACTGGCCAGTGGGTGGGAAGCTGAGGAGGCAAGCGGGTGGGCAGTGGCGGGGTGAGTATGCGAGCTGGGGCTGAAAAGGCGAGCGGGGGTGGGGCACGTGAGCCGGGGGAGTGGGGGTCTGAGGAGGTGAGCAGGCGGGCATTGGCAGGGGGCAGGTGAGCCATGGGGGATGGGGGGCTAAGGAGGCTAGTGAGCGGGCAGTGGCAGGGGGGCAGGTGAGCCGGCAGCGGGGGAGGGGAACTGAGGAGGCGAGCAGGGAGTGGGGGGCTGAGGAGATGAGCTACGAGTGGGTGGCTGACCTGTTCTACTGATCTGCTCTGGCTCCCATCCCGTCTCCAAGGGTTGCAGCTGTCTGGAGGTGCTGCCTTCCACGCCTTCCTCAGTCACACCTCATTCACTCAACAGGGCAATTGATTACAAAGTGGGGGGAAGAGCTTATTCTACTTCTAGCAAAAAGACATTTTTCTTTTACCTTAATTATACTACCATGGGGGCCTGCTATCACATATTACCAAGGTTCAATATTGCTGTTTCGCCAGGGCGGCGCTGGGGAAGGAGGGTTTGTTTCCGTGGGAGGGTGAGGCTTGGGGGGGATTGTTTTGGGAGGGCTGGGCAGCGCTGGGGGGTTGTTTTTGCAGTGCGGGTGGTGCTGGGCGGGGTTGTGGTTTAGGGGGGCTTGGCGGCACTGGGCGAGGTGTTTTGGCGGCACTGTGGGGGTTCAGCGGGGCTGTGGGGGGATTCGGGCTTCAGCTGTTTTCTTGGAGTAATATGGCCCTCGCTGCTTTACGAGTTGTGCAGGCCTGCACGAAAGGATACCTACTTCGGCCTGAGGGGATGTAGCTGTCCCATGTGGATGTTGCTGGTGCACACTAAATGGTAGCTAGATCACACTGACGTAGTCCTCTTCACATATGAGTATATAAATACAAACTAGTAAGCTTTCAGTTCACACTCAGAGCATCCACACAGGATTGTTATAGCGTAGCACTTTGGTTTATGCTGCTATTCACACCTGTAATCTGAATCACTGAGCAGTGTAGACCTAGCCGGAGTCCTGCCATTTCAGATGCATTAAATTCACTCTCTGTTGTTAAGGACAATCGTGAAATAGTGAGCTGCAAATAGTGAAATAGTGAGCTGCAAATGCTGCCATGTTTCCTTATTTCTAGGGCAAGGGGAGATGGTCATGAAGGAGACTCAAGTACATAAAGTGTATGAGAATTTTTCTTTCTCGTTACAGTATGAAAGCACAGACACACGTTTAATACAGGATTAGACAAGTACCTGATTCATAAGCCTTGCTCTGCACATCTGAAATAGGGAGGAGGATAGAAGAGTTAGACACAGAGACATGCTGTGTGATGCTGTGTGCCCCATACTGACTAGGGTTAGTTACAGACTCCCCACAGCCACAGTCCCAGCCCCAGTGCAGGAACCAGCAGCTTGGATAGAAGCGGGGCTGGCGGTTAGTGATTTGCACCAACACAAATTAGACCTGGGATTTGCAAAGTATCTAACCTTGATGGAAGATGTGGGTCTGGATCCCGATACAGCTCTGAAATTCTCTACCCTTCTATTTAAGGGGAATTCCTTTTCTGTGTTCCTAACAGCCCTTTGGAGCATCAAAGCTACACACTCCAGGTATAACTAGGGGATAGATAGACGTGTAGACAATTGGGGCTTGAAGGGTTAAAATCCATGTGAATTTTGTATAACAACCTGGTATATGGATTGTGCCAGCTCTTTTCCAGACCCAAAGTCCAGAGTATGGTCAAGGGACCAGAGGCCTAGCAAATAGTGACCAGCTAAGAGAAAGCTGGGGTAAACAGAAAGCCTTGCTTGCTAAGATAGGCCTGGTGAGCACATTGCCAGGTGTTGGAGCTAAGAACTAAATAATTGTGTCTTATTCAGAGTTGCAGATTGAACAAAGAAGCCCTGTTTCGGTTGTTAGTTTCTTCTGTAGGGAACGTTCTTCCCACAGATCCAACCTTGAGTTTATGAAAAGGTTGGCACAAGGCAGTATAAGATATGGCATCCTTCCACCTCCCCTTCCAAGGGACCAATGCCTGCCTTAAGACACACTGAAGACAATCTTTATTGCCATATACTTTCAGTGTTCCTTTGCTTTAATCCCTAGGAATGTACCTGTTGGACAATCAAAGGAGTTGTTCCATTGCTATGGACCCCAAATCAGAATTCAACATATATATTTTATACTAATAACATTTTAATAAATAATGTATTTTATTTATGTATGTATTTTAATAAATAATAACAAGTATTAATTACATGTTAACTTCCTAATTGAGACCATGGGTGGAGACATTATATAACCTGTTAACCATTGGCTAATGTGCTATCTTGTCTTGCTGCAAAACCTATCCTGTGGTGTGGACCTGCCTACCCCGTCACTTTCCTCCGCCAATGGAAAATCTATATATTCTATTGTAATCAATTGATTGACAGTGTCTCTGAGCCTAATAAGCAAGGTGACACTCCGCCAGCGCTGTGTGTAATAAACTCCTATGCTTGACCTCTACACAGTGTGGATTTATGTCCTTCAGGGCTCATATCAGGGATCTGGCTTTGGCAACAAAGCATGGAAAGATGAGCCTAAGCCTAGTCTCTTGCTCCTCTCCACATTCTCAGAAATAGCCCAGAAGAGCCTGCACTCCAGCAGTCATCTATAGAAAGTGGCTGGCCCCCTTCTGCAGCATCAGAACAATGTGACTGGCATTGGATTGCCAAAGGCCAGGTGACACCTGCCTGTCTATCCAGAAATGAGAGCAGAGCGCTCACAATGCTGCCGTGGGACTGGGGTGACTCAGATTTTGGCCCAAACTGTTCACTCAGCCCTGCCCTGCAGTGTCGCTGCTTCCATATCTGCTCAGCACCATATGTGGCTGGGAGCCTCTCCCCAGGGGCTCTAATGGGTGTGGATGTTCTTACCAAGCTTCTCACGCAGCTCCTGGCATTCTGGAGAGAGAAGAAAAGGAGACCATCATGAGTTCAGTGTTGTCGTTCTAAGCACAGTGATGTGTGGTTATTCCAAATTCTGAGTACGTGCACTGCAGCTGAGAGGGTGATACCAGTTTTGGCAGGCAGACATGTGTTAGCTCTGCTTGAGCCAGTTTGCTAAAAGCAGCAGGGCATTCATGATCAGCAGGTGCAGCTGCTTGGGCTCACTGCTCAAGTACAAACCTGCCCAGATCCCCTGTGTACATACTTGGCAGCTTCCCTGAGCTGCTACCCTTGCTACTCCCAGCCACACTTCTATTGTCAGTGCATTGACTCAAGCAGAGCTAGCATGTGGGTCTGAGAAGGAAGGGCAGCTTGCCCTGGCAGTCGCGGAGGGA
Source organism: Mauremys reevesii (assembly GCF_016161935.1). Lineage (NCBI taxonomy): Eukaryota > Metazoa > Chordata > Testudines > Geoemydidae > Mauremys > Mauremys reevesii. Next base: position 15,391,837 of record NC_052644.1, read on the forward strand.
GCACTAGGACCCTGTGGTGGCAGTTAATGCAGACAGGCAGCATGGAGCTGCAGGGGATGGGGAGAGACAAACACTCTGCTCCAGGACCCAGGGAGGTGCATGGGGGCAGCAAAGGGGAGCCGGGGCACACTCAGGGAAGGCGCAAGGGGGCAGCAGGGGGGAGACCCGGCCCCGAACATTCGTGGAGCCGGACTCCCGGACCCTCAATTTTGCTGGAGCCCGGAGGTGGAGTCAGAGAGCGAGAGAATGCTCCATTTTCTTGCTGGTAGCTACTGCACTTTTTCTTACTGGTCCTCCGTACTGGCGCGTACCCGCTTACTTTCACCTCTGTTTCCAGGGCAGTGGGAAAAGATCATGAAGGTAACTGAAGTCTGCATAAGTGTGTGGGGTGATTTTTCTATCCCATTATATTGTGAAAAGAGAGACACACGTTTACTAGGGTTTAGCCAAGTACCTGATTCCCAGGTCTTCTTCTCAGTCTCTGAAATGGGGACGAGAAACGAGTCAGACCCAGAAACACACATTGGGTGGTGCTGTATACTTCCTTATCACTGGGGTTAGTCACAGACATCCCACACCTGCACTCCCAGCCCCAGTGCAGGAGCCAGCAAGTCTGACAGGAGCAGGGCTGGCGGTTAGTGATATGCACTAACACTCATAGAATCATAGAATCATAGAATTCAAGATCAGAAGGGACCATTATGATCATCTAGTCTGACCTCCTGCAAGATGCAGGCCACATAAGCCGATCCACCCACTCCTTAGCAAGCGACCCCTGCCCCATGCTTCGGAGGAAGGCGAAAAACCTCCAGGGCCATTGCCAATCTTCCCTGGAGGAAAATTCCTTCCCGACCCCAAATATGGCGGTCAGCTGAACCCCGAGCATGCGGGCAAGACTCTCCAGCCAAACCCTCTGGAAAAGGTTATATCATACCATTGACCCATTGTACTATTTACCAGTGTGGCACTTAATTGACCTATTGACTAAGCCCGTTATCCTATCATACCATCCCCTCCATAAACTTATCTAGCTTAATCTTAAAGTCATGGAGGTCCTTCGCCCCCACTGTTTCCCTCGGTAGGCTGTTCCTGATGGTTAGAAACCTTCGTCTAATTTCAAGCCTGAATTTCCTGACTGACAGTTTATATCCGTTCGTCCTCGTGTCCACATTAGCACTGAGCTGAAATAATTCTTCTCCTTCCCTGGTATTTATCCCTCTGATATATTTAAAGAGTGTAATCATATCTCCTCTTATCTTTCTTTTGGTTAAGGAAAACAAACCGAGCTCCTCAAGTCTCCTTTCATACGAAAGGCCTTCCATTCCTCGGATCATTCTAGTGGCCCTTCTTTGTACCTGTTCTAGTTTGAATTCATCCTTCTTAAACATGGGAGACCAAAACTGCACACAATACTCCAAATGAGGTCTCACCAACGCCTTATATAACGGGACTAGCACCTCCTTATCCCTACTAGAAATACCTCGCCTAATGCAACCCAAGACCGCATTAGCTTTTTTAACGGCCACATCACATTGCCTACTCATAGTCATCCTGCGATCAACCAGGACTCCTAGGTCCTTCTCCTCCTCCGTTACTTCAGGAGATCTGGAGAGTTTCTCATGCCTTAGTCCTTGTCTAAACACACACTTGATCCAATTTAACTAATTAGGTATCTAAACGCACCTTGAGTTAACCCGGTGCAGGGCTGTGTGTGGCACAGGCCTTGGGCTGGTGTAGCAGGGCCAGTAGAAGCATGGGGGTGGGGTCAGTTACTCCACAGTGACCCCTCTGGCTAGTTACAGAACAGCACTGATTGCTAGGGGAGTCCTGTCCAGCCCTCCCCAGCTGGAGGAATGGTGGCCACAAGGGGGCATGGCAGATGGCAAAGGAGATGAGAGGGGGATCCTCAGGAGTATTCTGAGTTGTGATTGACGGGAGAACCCCAGTCACCATGCTGGCATGTTGTACCCATTCTCTGAACCTTTCATCTGTATTTCCCTGCATGTGTGTGCAGTGCCCAGCAGAACGGGTCAGCACCACTCAGCACCATCACAGTGCAAGCCAACATTGTTCTTAAATATTGAAAAGTTCACAGTGGAATAAATTAGACATGTGCAGTTATGTACCAGTACTACTGTGTCTATTAGCACATCTCAAGAGAGTGAATGTCACAGATTCACAGAGTTTCAGGCCAGAAGGTACCATTAGATCATCTCCTCTGACCTGCTGTGTAACACAGGCCAGAGAATCTCACCCATTTTTTCCTGCACTTAGTCCAATAATTGGGTTTTTCTACAGCAGCTTCTAGAAAGGTGCCCAGTCTGGAGTTGAAGCCATCAAGAGATGAAGAACTCACGACTGCCTTGGGGAGTTTGTGCCAGTGGTTAAATACCCTCCCTGTGTCCTGTGCATTCAACAGTCACAGGGATGGAATCATTTCACATAGTGTCATTGACCTTTCAGTGTTGTTTCCTTTCAGGAGAAAGAGCCACCGAGCAATTGCCCAGGGTTGCAGAATCTGACCCAGAATTGTCACCGCAATAGCCCATCTCACTGCTGCAGCCACATGCAGGGAATCTCACAAGCACTGGCCCTTGGGTTTCTGCTGCAAACTACACATTTGCCAACCTGTTACCGTCAGCATGTGTGAGAACATGGGGGAGGTGAGGAATCACTAGAGAGAGACCTCCCGGCTCCATTCCTTTCATTGCACGGAGCCCACAGATAACACCAAGTGTCACAGAGCTCACACATCTCAAAAGACAGAGCAAGAGATAGAGCAGGAGACCTACCATTAATGAACAGAGCCTCCTCTTTAGAGGGTTTCTTCTTAGAGGCCTTTTGCTTTCCTGTGAGACAGAGAATCAGACATTGCAGTGAGACAGGGAAAGAAGGGAAAACACTGAGTAATACACTAATACAGGTGGGGACGGGGACCTCGGTGTTTTTGTTAGTTTGGTTTATTTCCTAAAACAAATACAAGGTAAATATCTGAACATTAAAATGCCCCCATGCCCCAGCCCAGTGCCCTCTAGGGCCGGGCTCTAAACATGCAAATAACACATTCTCATTACCTGTGTATCCAAGATATGCACAAGCTCCAGCAGCAATGAGAACCAGAGTGAACAATACCCAGAATGCAGCCAGCCAGGGAGAAACACGGGGGAAGATGTCACCTGGCAAACAGAGAGCGCAGTGTGTGAGGAGCACGGTCCCATCCTGGAGCTGGAGAATGGGGTTTGCCACTTGGTTTGACAGATGAGTCCTGGCCCAGGGACCCCAGAAAATTGTGGGAATGAAGGAAACGTCCCCTCCATACTCAAATCACAGCCACATATGGAGCCATTGAAACTGGAGAAGACAGTGCAACATCATTGCCAAGAACCAGGGCTCTGCTCTGCCCAAGTCCCTCCTGCTGCTACAAGCCAACAGCCAGAGACTCTATGCCCAGCCTGCCCAGCCTTGCCTGCACCAGCTGGCTGTTCGGATGGTCACTGTCACACAGCTCCCAGTTCTCAGTCACCACCTCCAGTCCAGATAAGTTCAGCAGAGAACAATTGTTTTCCTAGTTGGCCCCTGTTAGTTCATGTTATTAGTTCATGGATTCATAGATGTCAAGGCCAGAAGGGGCCATTATGACCATCTAGTCAGACCTCCTGTATAACATGGGCCAGAGACCCTCCCTCCTAATTCCTGCATCCAGCCCAGAACATCTGTTCCAGCCCAAGCGGATTTTATAGAAAGAGACGCCTAGTTTGGGTTGAAAGATACCAAGTGATGGAGAATCCATCATGTCTCTAGGTCAGTTCTTCCAATGGTTAATTCCCCTCACTGTTAAAAACTGCACCATATTTCTAGTCTGAATTTGTCTAGCTTCAACTTCCAGCCATCAGATCTTGTTCTGCCTTTGTCTGCGAGATTAGAGAACTACCTACTGTCAGAAATCTCCTTCCCTTGTAGGTACTTACAGACTGTGATCAAATCACCTTTTAACCTTCCCTCGGATAAGCTCTATAACTTGAGCTCCCTACGTTTCTGACTGTGAGGCAGGTTTCCAAACCTCTAATTGTTCCTGTAACTAGTTTATGAGCACCTTCCAATATGTCAACATCCCATTTGAATGTGTGAACATGGGAACTGGACACAGAATACCATAGTAGTCTTATACAGAGGAAATGTCATCTCCTTTCTGCTGCTAGATATTCTCATTTACACATTCAAGCAGAGGTGATGACTTTCTATGTTCCTGGGGGGTGCTCGACTCCACTCTGCTCTAGTCTCTGCTCCAACTCCATCCCTTCCCCTAAGCCCACACCCCTGCCCTGCCCCGTCCCAACTCTTCCTTCCCTGCTCTGCCCCCTCCCCCTGCCTCTTCCTGCCAGTGCTCCTCCCCCTCCACCCCAAGTGCCTCCTGCATGCCACTGAAGAGCTGACCACTGGTGAGCGGGAGGCCCTGGGGGTGGGGTAGGGGGAGGATCTGTTCCACGGGGCTGCTGGTGGGTGCTGAGCACCCACTATTTTTTTCCCCTGGATGCTTCTGCCCCATAGCACCCATAGGTCAGTGCCTATTTCTTCAAGGGTTGCATCTTAGCTGCAGCATCGCTCTGGGAGCTCGTGTTCAAGTCCTTTTCAGAGTCACTGCTTTCCAGGATACAGTCTCCCATACTGTAACTGTGACCTATACTCTGTTTGTAAAGGTGCAATCTTGCAGTTGGCCATGTTGAAATTAATGTGTGAAAAAGTGGGAATGTTTATAATATTTTTTATGAAGGCTATGTGTGCCTCAGTTTCCCTACATGCTGTATTGTTACTTATTGTGGGGAAAGGTCTGCTCTCTGGGCAGGCTAAAACACAGGTGTGAATGGTGTTTAGCTGTCTGTGGCCCTAGGTCTGATATCAGTGGAACATCTGAAAAGACAATGGCAAATCCAGTCACCAGGTCTTTTATACCTAGTAACCAATGACCATGGATGACCCACATCTCGTCAGGAAGCCAAGTTTTCCCTGCTGGGGAACAAAGGACAGGGTTGGGTGAGGTGGAAGCTAAGTATGGGCTGCAGGAAGCAGCCGGGGCACACCTGAACTGGGACAGAGAGGTCAGATGTCCAGCTCATTGATAAAACTATTGAATAGCATTGACTCACCTGAGAGGTGAATGGCTGATTGTCGCTCAGTCTCCAGCAGGCCATTCCGCACTATGCAGCTGATGTCTCCATTGTCTTCTCCTTCTGTGACAGTGACATGACTCACAACACTATACAAGTTCTCCCTGTCCTGAGTCACGTTGGTCACAATCTCCATCGACAGGTTCTGCCCGTTCTTTCCAACCCACTGGAGTTCAGGTTTGGGGAACCAGCCTGTGGTTCTACAGGCCAGACCGATCCCCTGATCCTGGGGGCCCAGCACGTCAATGAACACTGGAGCCACAGCTGCAGGAAGAGACAGGGAGTGTGTGTATCAGGAAATCGTGTCTTTGGTAACACCATGTGATTCCCCAGCTACAGCTGGATATAGGGAGCTGTGACTGGAAAGCTCCATTCCCATATATGCAAAGCCTTCCTGTGACCCCTCATCCTGACAATTGAGGAAATTAAATAATATCACCTTGCATTTCCATAGAGCACTATGCACTGCAGGCTCATAGTGGAATGTGCAGGGTGAAACTGCTTCACAGAGATCACAAAACTTGCTGCTGAAATGCAGCCACTTCTGGGGTGAAGTCAAACAGCTGTCAAGATCTTCAGCACAGAGCAGAAGGTGAGGGTTGGTGACACTGCCTACATCACTGCTTCCACACCTCCTGTGCCACCCTCCTAAATACTGTCCCCTCTGGAGTCCTTCTCCTACACTGGTAATGGTGCCCAGACCATACCACCACCCATGGTTGGATTTCTCTCTCCCTGTGCTGCACACAACCACCCTCCCCTCATTTAAATCTCTCCCTAAAAGCAGACGTGTCTCCTGTGGGGCGTTTGGATTAGGAGCCACCGAGGATGGGAGATGATTTAAAATAACCTCAATACTCTTCATTATCACAGGAGGGCCCTTCACCTGGGACTTGATGTTTCTGAACTGTATTGTCTGGGGCTAGGTTACTCAGTGATCTCAATGGCCAAAGACCATCCCTTCTACTGCCCTTGTGCAGCACTGAACGTGGGGTCAGTTGCAGGGAATAACAAACAATATCCCAACCCTTGGACACTGCAGGGGGAGTTTCAGGGAGGCCGAATATAATTATCACCTGATCTGGGATTTGGGCAGAAACATGGGGTTAAAGGTCCCATTCCCTCAAACAGCACCACAATGAGCATGAGATCTGAGGGCTGTAGCTTTACATCTCACTGAGAAGAGGTCATTTAATGCAGCACTGAGCCTGCTAGCACCACAGTGGGGTCAGTGCTGAGTGCGAGGGGAAAGTGCCCCCTATTGACTCCTGCACACCACTCCATGCAGCACAGGACCCTAATGCCATGCTGGGCTCAGTGTTGTGGTATTCCCGGGGTACAGGAGGCTCTGGCTGCCCAGGCACAGTACTTCCTAGTGCTGCATCTCACCTGCGATCCCTAGCTCAGTGGTGGCTTCCTGACTCCATTCTGGGTTCTTCACAAAGCAATGATAAGTCCCAGCATCTGCCTCTTGGAGCTGTTTTAGCTTCAGGGAAATGTTGCCATGGCTGAACTCCTGCGGGAACAGCTCTGTCCGGTTCTGGTAACTCTCCCCCGGCAGGTCCCGGGAACCGTCATCTGAGTACTCATGAACCGGGATAAATCCTGATTCAATTTTCCTCCACAGCACGTCCATGCTGGGCAGCCGGGCTGGGGGTGACAGCTGGCAGGGTAACACCACATCCTGGCCAACTACTCCAACCACAGGGCTTGGGGAGCCATCCAGGGAGAACTTCTCTGCAATAGACAAACCCAGGAGCAGATTCAGTGTGAGCAATGAGGAGAGGCCATCTGTCATGGGGTATACCTGCCCCACACTGGGCAGGAAGAGGTTAACCCCATACTATGGGTTGAAGAAGCCACACCCTCCCACCTCTGCTGGGCATGCTCCAACTTGAACCACAGTATAAAAGGGAGCAGCACAGCTCATTCTGCCATGACTGAGGAGGAGAGAGGATGTGTGTTGCAAGCTCCTGCTCAGGAGCTGTCAGCGCCCCAGAGCACAGAGGCCAAGGCACCGAGACCTAGGCTAATACCTGGTTGTCAGTAGATGCCCATGAGAGGAAGGAGTTATTGGGAACTTCACCTAATGACTACTCCAGAGGACGCATGGATTATGGGGCAAGAAGACAGGATAGAAAGTAGGCCAGGGGAACCAGACATTGATCTGGTTGTGGAGCTAGGAACAGAGTCAGCATGTTTCAGAGGGATTCCTGCTGATTCAGTGGCGGATACACTTGCCACTGATAGGGCCCTGACTGGGACCTGGTGGAGTAGGGGCCCAGATCCCCCTACCCCAACTGCAAATTCACTCCTGGTGGCAGCCTAACCCCTGCCTGGCTGCTAGGCCATACTACCTATCATAAACAGATAGTTAAGGGTTAATGCCTCTTTTACCTGTAAAGGGTTAAGAAGTTCACCTAGCCTAGCTAACACCTGACCAGAGGAACCAATGTGGGAACAAGATGTTTCAAAAGGAAGGAGGGAAGTTTCCTTTCTTTAGAGTCAGTTTCAGTTTCAGCCGGAGTGAAAAAGATCAAGGAACCAGCCTCTTATCAGAGTAGTAATTTTTAGAAAAGAATAAATAGGTTTATGTTTATTTTTTTTGTAACTTGTCTTTTTGCAATTAGGGGAATAATCAAATTTGGGTATTCTTGTGTGTATTAAGGTTTTTGCCCAGGGGAACATCCTGTGTTTTAAATCTGTTGTCTGTGAGATCAGCTTGTATGCTGTCTCCCAGACCTTTTTTTCTTTTACCTTTCTTTTCTTTAATTAAAAGCCTTCTTTTTAAGAACCTGATTGATTTTTTTCCTGTTTTTTAGATCCAAGGGAATTGGATCTGGATTCACCAGGGATTTGGTGAAGAAGTCTCTCAAGACTATCCAGAGAAGGGAGTCAGTATTTGGGAGTGGTGGCAGCAAAACCAGATCTAAGCTGGTAGTTAAGCTTAGAAGTGTACATGCAGGTCCTCATATCTGTACTCTAAAGTCCAGAGTGGGGGTGAAACCCATGACACTGCCCTACCCAGAAGGGTAATCCTATTGACTTTGGCCCCTGGGCAATGCTGCCCTGCACTTTTCACAGCACACTTAGCACCCCAATGCCACCCTGTCTTCAGAACTGGGCTTCTGCCATCAGCTGCCACTCTCTGGCTACCCAGCTTGAGCCCTGACACCTCTTTCATTACAAATTAAGCACTGCCCCCATTGCCCCTAGTCCCCTCTGTTTCCCCGGGCTCCCCGCCAACTGCCCCATCACACATGGGCCCCACTGCCTCCTCCTCATTGTTCCAAGGTCCCTTACGTGGCCTCACACCCCAGGCCTGCCCCACTCCTTGCCTCATAGCGCTCACCCCACCACAGCACCATGAGTGGTTGCCCACATCACCCACCAATAAGGCCCTGGTTAAATCCACAATATAGAAGTCAAATACTCTTATGCACCAGGAACACCAAAACAATCACTGACATGTAGAGTTTTAAAGTTGCCTTGTAAACACCATATACCATAATGCACTCTCATTTCCTTCTAATTATTACTATAGTGCAGGCAGAGCTGAAATCCATAGATGTGGTTTCCTTTCAAATCACAAAACATATTCACACTGTGTTTACTACTGTTGATCTGTAAGCAGCTATTGGTCAATGTCATTGTCAGCAAGATCACTGTGTGGTATTTGAGTAGGCTGAGATTGTTTGTGGCAGAAGGTAAAAGAGTTAAAAACACGAATGGATATCAGAAAGTTTTACAAAAAATCAGCACAAGAAAGTGCCCCTGAATGTGATACAGAGATGGTCTCAGAGAAGCCAGCTCCTGCTAAGAAAAGCAGAACATGGAAGGAAGAAAAATGAACATTTCAAGGCCAGTAGGAAAGGCAGTTTCTTGTTTTTCTGAACCTATCTGTTTCGGTTGCCAAGCAAATTACAGTGTGCACTGTTTGTAAGAGAGAAATTCATCAAATCAAAATTCATGCAATGCAATGTCACTATAGCACTCATGCAGGAGTACTTGAACAGAATTACCATGATGAGTTTCAGAGGTGCAAGCTGTTACATGATGCACACACTGTTTTCAAAAGACAATAGAAGCAGCTCAAAGATTTTTTGAATAAAGCAGATGAGATTTGAGTGCCTACTTTTGGCACTACTTGTGGGGAAAGCACAGACACAGAGATGGAGAACTCCTGAAGAAAATTTTTCTGTCTGTCGAACCAGAAAGTAAGCTTTTCAGAGAGATACCACTGAGCAATGACACTTTACAGAGGAGCACAAGAGATCTGGCGAATTCTCTACCAAATGAAATAGCTGGAAAAATTGCAGCACGCTCTTTCTACAGTCTGTGCTTGGATGGGAGCCTTGATGTTATGAGGAATCCAAGGTAATCATGTGGGTTTCCTTTTTGGACTGTGATGGCCATTGTTTTTCTGAAGGTTTTATGTCAGGTGAGCCTCAGAGATAGGCCTAGTGGCAAACACATTTTTTAATGTGTTCAGGCGAGAATGCAGGAGTGCCATGTTAGCTTTGACAATCTCTGAGTTTTGACAGCTGATGGGGAAGCAGCTATGCAAAGTGCATGAGTAGGGTTGCAGAACTGCTTCCAAGAAAGGTGCACTCAGAAACTTTTTTTGTTTCACTGTTCTGCCCACCAAGATGTACTTGCCAGCAAAGCTTCTATGAAAAGCAGGGGTGAAAATAACTTAAAGGACTTGCCTGAGGAGGGGTGTAGCCTCCACCGGAAGAGGCAGAGCCTTTAAATCCCCAGGCCCATTAAATCAGGATTTAAAGCAATTTAAATGGGGGATTTAAAGGGCCTGGGGCTCTAGCTGCTACTACCGCAGCAGCGCCCCAGGCCCTTTAAATTGCTGACGGAGTCCTGGCCCTTTAAATTGTCCCCAGAGCCCTGGGATAGCGGCAGTGGGGCTCCAGTGGTGATTTAAAGGACCCAGGGCGGTTGCAGCAGCAGGAGCCCCTGGCCCTTAAAATTCGCCACCCAAGCCCCACAACCGCTACCTCAGGGCTCTGGCAGCGGGGCTCTGACAGCAATTTAAAGGGCCCTGGGCTCCAGCCTTTTAAATTGCTGCCTCAGGAAGCCAGTCCACCCCGATATGGCGCACCAGCTTTTGCCGGCAGGGGTGGCAGGTTTGTAGAAATTTTGGTGGTGCCCAGAACCTGCCCCTGCCCAAACTCTGCCCCTCTAAACTCCACCCCCCCACCTACCCAAGACTCTGGGAGGGAGTTTGGGTGGGGGAGGAGGTCTGGGGTGCAGGCCCTGGGCCGGGGCAGGGGACTGGGATGCAGGTGGGGTGCAGGGTGCAGGCTCTGGGAGGGAGTTTGGGGATGGGAGTGGGTGTGGAGGGGGGATGCAGGGGTGAGGGCTGTTGGGTGAGGCTGGGGTGGATTTGTGATGTGGCTGGGGATGAGGGGTTTGGGGTGTGGGAGGGGAATCAGGGCTGAGGCAGAGGATTAGGGTGCAGGAAGATGAGGGCTCTGGCTGGGGATGGGGATGAGGGGTTTGGGGTGTTGGAGAGGCTCAGGGCTATGAACGAGGGTTGGAGTGCGGGGGGGATGAGGGCTCTGGCTGGGGGTGTGGGCTCTGGGGTGGGGCAGGGCTGGGGATGAGTTTGGGGTGCAGGCAGGCTCCCCTGGGACTGGAGCCAGAGAGAAGGACTCCCCCCAGCCCTCTCTCTGCTGGCAGCAGCAAGCTCTGGGGTAGGGACCCCTTCAACCCACCCCCCGGCAGCACACTCACTCCCCCACTGTCACTGCACATGCTCCTAGGGCCCCTCTCAGCTCCAGGAATCCCCCTCACCTCCCCTGTGGTGGGTGCCATGCCAGAGGCGGGGGAGGGGTCTGCCATCACATGTGCACCTGCTCCCCTGCTGCTGCCCCTCACTGTAGCCTCACTGGGGCTGCCCCTTGCCCAGCATAGGACAAGAGCAGTGACTGCGGACAGGGGGGCAGCTGTACAGGTGGAGGGTCCCACTGGAAAATGAAAGGGTCTGAGAGGGAAGGGCAGCCTGCCCTGGCAGTAGTGGGGGGGGGCACTAGGACCCTGTGGCGGCAGTAAATGCAGGCAGGCAGCATGGAGCTGCAGGGGACAGGAGAGACAAACTCTCTGCTCCAGGACCCAGGGAGGTACATGGGGGCAGCAAAGGGGGGCCAGGGCACACTCAGAGGAGAAGCGGAGGGGCAACAGGGGGGAGACCTGGCCCCAAACATTCATGGAGCCAGGCTCTCGGACCTTCAATTTTGCTGGAGCCTGGAGGTGGAGTCAGAGAGAGAGTGAATGCTCCATTTTCTTGCCCATTGCTACTGCACTTTTTCTTATCGGTCCTCCGTACTGGCCCGTACCCACTTACTTTCACCTCTGATGAAAAGTATAGATGAGGTTGAATCCATAGTGAAAAAAAAATGCATCAGTACTATCAACACCAGCAGTGTCAATAAAGGGAAATTCGCAACTTGTGTGAAATGGACTGTGAAACGCACAAAGTGCTGCTGAATTACAGCCCAGTCCGCTGGCTTAGTTTTAATGACAGTGTACAGAGGCTGTTTGAGCTCTAGGAAGAGCTTGTTGAGGTTTTGAATAAAGTTTCACTGGAACTGTTGCAAAAACTACAAGATCCAGAAGTACATGGCTTCTTGCTCTTTTTGAAAGAATTTTTACTGAAGATTGCTTCCTTGAACCTGGAGCTTCAGCAACCCCAGCTAACAATATTTGATATCATTGAAATAATTAATACATTTAGAATGACAATCTCCGACATTGTCCAACACCTACAAGAGGTATGGGCAGGGCTGCTCGTGGTGGGGGTGCAAGTGGGGCAGTTTGCCCCAGGCCCTGCAGGGGCCCCCATGATAATATAGTATTCTATAGTATTGCAACTTTTTTTGTGGACGGGGACCCCAAAATTACTTTGCCTCAGGCCCCCTGAATCCTCTGGGCAGCCCTGGGTATGGGATTTTTAATTTTTTATGAGCTTATTCACTTTCCCAGCTGTCAGGATGAGAATGCGCTGCAAAAAGTCGGCTTAGCTGTAACCAAATACCTGAGTATCCACTTGGAGAATCTTGAAAATTGTTTCGGTGAGGGAAACTTTTTCTGTCAGTACACCTTTGTTTGCAGCCAAAACATCTGGACCAGAATTGTTGAATGGGTCAGTCGCAAACTAACTGCCTAACAAGATTGATTAGATTCCTTTGACTCTTTTTATTTAAGCAATCTCAAGTTCCTCGTGCTGAAAATGTGCAATGATTCAAGAATGAAACCATGCTTCAGTCATCCCAGTGTTACAGTACAGGAGTTCTGGAGTAACGTGTATCCATTTGAGGACACCTACAAGTCCCTCACTAAATTTGCTTTGCTTTTCTTGTCCCTGTTTTCTACTACTGTACTGTGATAGAGGGCATTCAGTGCATTGCATTGTCTGAAGAACAACTACCGAAACTGCCTCACTGATGCTAACCCGGAAGCTTCCCTTCTACTTTCACAAGAGACCCAAGATCCTGCAGACATTCCATTCAAAGAGTTCCTGAACTTTTGCAAGTAGTCCGATGCACACAGCGGATGTGTTAAAACCCAGAACTTTAATTTCATTATCATACTGTATTACTAAAAAGTACAATATAATAGGATTATGTTTCTTATTATTATCATTATTACTGGATTAGATTGATTTTTGTCTGTTTCTGAAAGAAAAGATTTGGACATATTTTCAGATATGTTTTTTCATTATTATTTGGACTTCTATTATGTCAAAGCATTTTTATTTGTTGTACAGACAACAAAAGCAAAAGAAACAACGAAAACGACAAGAACATGCAAAGCACCTTATTTGTGTTTCTATTCTGTTAGGTCCAGTAAAGAATAGAGATAGCTGTGAATTATTTTTATTACTGAGTCTGCAAAAAATAAATAAATTAATAAATAAAACCCAAACCATAGATCAATAAATTACAATGGTTTGGATATCAGAGGGGTAGCCGTGTTAGTCTGGATCTGTAAAAGCAGCAAAGAGTCCTGTGGCACCTTGTAGACTAACAGACGTATTGGAGCATGAGCTTTCGTGGGTGAATACTCACTTCATCGGATGCAAGTGGTTTGAATGTATATCTGTGCATATTACTTTATTAACTTTAGGTGAAAAATAAATAATTGTAGGAAAAAGTGTCAGTGCGGCTACCGTCAAGAGTTGGTGGCCACACTGTGATGCCACCAAAAAATTTGTTGTGAGAACCCCTACCCTAGAACATTTCACCCAAATCCTCCTGGGAAGAGGCAAGGGGAGAAATGGGTACAGCAACACCGGCTGGCGACACTTCCTGAGGCCCTAGACTTGATGGAGGATTATTTGGCTGCCGACAGGTCAGAGCTGTGATCCCATAAACTGGAAAGCTCAGCCAGCTAAGAGAGATGGACCAAATGGGGCCCTGCCAAGCTGATGCAGGAGGCCTGAGACACCTGCACAGATCACAGGCCTTTATTCCAACCCCTAACCAGAGGCAACCAGCCAGCCAGCCAGTGAAGAAGACTCACTGAGAGGACACAGCCTAACAAAAGCAGACCCGCTGGCCGGAGGGGCCCGAGACCCCTGTTACGAGTGTGGGCAAGAGGGACACTTCCAATGAGCGTGCCCGTACATGGATTGTAACTACGGCCAGGTATGGGTGGTGGGTTCCCTGGCCCACAAGAGGGGCCTGGAGAAACTCTGAGTCCCTGTACGGGTGAATGGAACTTCTGTGACATCCCTAGTCAACTCGAGGTGTAGCCAGACCCTTATTTGAGCTGGCCTGATCTAAAACCCTGAACCAGTGGGAACAGAGATCCACCTGGAGTGAATCCATGGGGATGTACAGTCATACCCAACTGCCTGGCTATGGCTAGAGATCGCCAGATATGAAGAGGTCTCCCAGGTCGGCCTGGGCTCCAGCCCCCAAGTTATCATACCCTATGAGCCTAGGGTGTGACTGGCCGTGGTTCTGCAAAATCTTACAGGAATGTGGCAGTCAAATGGGAGGAAGGAAGGGCCAATGAAGAGAGGGTTACTAGGGCCCCAGCCAAACCCTGATCAGGGGAAGGGTCCTCTAACCTGCCCAAGGTGCCAGACTACCAACGATTCAGGAAGCCCAGGCAGAGCTGGAATGTGACAGGAATTTCCTCCTGGAGCAGAGGATGGATCTGACCCTAAACCGGGCCTGTAGCAGACAATGAATCCAAACTAGGAGGGAGGCGAGGCCCCTCAGCTGCTACATTGACTCTGATTCGATATCCGGAATGTCTGCCTCTACCAAGTGGTTAAAGACCCACAGACCCAGGAAGACTTCAGGCCATTGCTCGTTCCACAGAGGTTGTGGTGAGGCCTCTTTCACCTACCCCACTCGGTGCCCTGGGCAGGGCAACTGGGAAGGGAGAAGACCCTTCAGTGGGTGGCGTGAAGATTCTTTTGGCCAAGCATACATTGTGAGGTAAAGGACTACTGCACCTCCTGCTCTGAGTGCTAACGAGCTGGGCCAGAGGGGATACCAAAGGTACTGCAATCCCACTCCCCATGGTCAGGGTGCCCTTTCAACACACTGGCATGGAGCTAGTGTGACCATTGGAAAAAGTGGTGCAGGATACCATTACATCCTTGTGGTTGTTGACTACGTGACTTGGTATCCCAAGGCAGTCCCCTTATGTGCAACCAGATCACCCAACAATCCCCACCAAACTCATGAAGATCTCTGGCAGGATGGGAATACCACCGGAAATATTGACAGACAATGGCACCAATGTGGCATCATGGTTAATGGCTGAATTATGCTGCCTATTGAACATTTGGGCCCTCAAGACTTCGATGTACCACCCCCAGATGGATGGGCTGGTGGAGAAGTTCAACGGAACCCAGAAGGCAATGCTACACAAATTTGTGGAGGACAACCCATAGCAGTGGGACACATTATCACCAGCCCTGTTGTTCGTAGTGCAGGAAGTCCCCCAAGCATCCACAGGCTTCTCCAACTTTGAGGTCCTCTACAGAATGCAGCCTTGACCTCCTGAGGGAGAACTGTGAGGAACAAGAAACCCAGGTCATGGGGTCAGCCCACTATGTATTACAGCTGCGCAAACAGCTCCAAACAATGGGGACCTTCACCCAACAGAATCTACTACCGGCACAACATTCACAAGAGCGACAGTACAACAGAGGTACTTTGACCCTGGACTTTGAACTTTGAACCTGGAGACCAGGTCTTACTCTTGTTACCCTTCACTGAATCCAAACCAGGCAAGGTTCCTTTGAGGTAATGTGGTAGGTAGGGCTGATGGATTACAAGATCTGGTTACGCGGGCAGTGAAAAGAGGTACACACATACCATGTAAACCTCCTGAAAGCCTGGAAGGCCAGGGAAGGCGTACTGATCACCCCTTACCCCCCAGAAATGGAACTGAGGTCTCTAGTTGAGGCCCAATGTGCAGAAAGAATAGCAAATATTGTAGATGACCAGCTTGGCTTACCAGAGAAATCTTTGGTGAGCTTAAACACAAAAAGGAAACTTACAAGAAGCAGAAACTTGGACAGATGACTAGGGAGGAGTATAAAAATATTCCTTGAGCATGCAGAGGTTTAATAAGGAAGGCCAAAGCACAACTGGAGTTGCAGCTAGCGAGGAATGTGAAGGGTAATAAGAAGGGTTTCTACAGGTATGTTAGCAACAAGAAGAAGATCAGGGAAAGTGTGGGACCCTTACTGAATGGGGAAGGCAACCTAGTGACAGATGATTTGGAAAAAGCTGAAGTACTCAATGCTTTTTTTGCCTCTGACTGCACAGACAAGGTCAGCTCCCTGACTGCTGCCCTAAGGGAGGAGGTAAGCAGCCCTCAGTGGTGAAAGAACAAGTTAAGGAGTATTTAGAAAAACTGGACATGCACAAGTCCATGGGTCCAGATCTAATGCATCCGACGGTGCTGAGGGAGATGCTGATGTGATTGCAGAGCCATTGGCCATTATCTTTGAAAACTTGTGGTGATCAAGGGATGTCCCAGACGACTGAAAAAAGCAAATATAGTGCCCATCTTTTAAAAAGGGAAGAAGGAGAATCTGGAGAACTACAGACTTCACCTCACCTCAGTACCTGGAAATATCATGGAGCAGGTCCTCAAGGAATCCATTTTGAAGCACTTGGAGGAGAGGAAGGTGATCGGGAACAGTCATCACGGATTCACTAAGGGCAAGTCATGCCTTACCAACCTGATTGCCTTCTATGATAAGATAACTGACACTGTGGATCTGGGGAAAGCAGTGGATGTGATATATCTTGATTTTAGCAAAGCTTTTGATACAGTATCCCACAGTATTCTTGCCAGGAAGTTAAAAAAAGTACGAATTGGATGAATGGACTATAAGATGGATAGAAAGCTGGGTAGATCATTGGGCTCAATGGGTAGTGATCAATGGCTCCATGTCTAGTTGGCAGCCGGTATCAAGCAGAGTGCCCCAGAGGTCGGTTCTGGGACCTATTTTGTTCAAGATCTTCATTAATGATCTGGATGATGGGATGGATTGCACCCTCAGCAAGTTTGCGGATGACAGTAAGCTGGAGGGAGAGGTAGCTATGATGGAGGATAGGGATAGGGTCCAGAGTGACCTAGACAAATTGGAGGATTGGGCCAAAAGAAACCTGATGAGATTCAACAAGGACAAGTGCAGAGTCCTGCACTAAGGACGGAAGAATCCTGTGCACCGCTACAGGTTGGGGACTGACTGCAGAAAAGGGCCTGGGAATTAAAGTGGACAAGAAGCTGGATATGAGTCAACAGTGTGCCCCTATTGCCAAGAAGGATAACCGTGTATTGGGCTGCATTAGTAGGAGCATTGCCAGCAGATCGAAGGAAGTGATTATTCCCCTCTGTTCGACACTGGTGAGGCTACATCTGGAGTATTGCATCCAGTTTTGGGCCCCCCACTACAGAAAGGATGTGGACAAATTGGAAAGAGTCCAGCAGAGGGCAACAAAAATTATTAGGGTGTTGGGGTAGATGACTTATGAGGAGAGGCTGAGGGAATTGAGATTATTTAGTTTGCAGAAGAGAAAGGTAAGGGGGGGATTTGATAGCAGCCTTCTACTACCTGAACGGGGGTTCCAAACAGGATAGAGCTAGGCTGTTCTCAGTGGTGGCAGATGACAGAACAAGGAGTAATGGTCTCAAGTTTCACTGAGGGAGGTCTAAATTGGATATTAGGAAAAGCTATTTCACTGGGAGGGTAGTGAAGCACTGGAATGGGTTACCTAGGGAGATGGTGGAATATCCATCCTTAGAGGTTTTTAAGGTCAGGCTTGACAAAGCCCTGGCTGGGATGATTTATTTGGGGTTGGTCCTGCTTTGAGCAGGAGATTGGACTGGATGACCTCCTGAGGTCTCTTCCAACCTGTAATAGTCCAAGGTTGGGGCCGCGCCCTCTCAGGGGCCGTCGGGAGCCGGGCCGCCTCACTACACGGTCCCAATCAGTCTCCGGGTTCTGAAGGTTTTGGGGTTCTGCCCCTCAAGCAGGGGCGGAACAGAAGGCACACGGTTAATGCAATGAGTCCCAGCCCTCAGTCAGGGCGGGACAGCAGACACTAGGTCTAGGCTCAGACCCTTTCCGCAGGCTGAGCACCCACAAAG
The DNA here is from genome assembly GCF_016161935.1 of Mauremys reevesii. Taxonomy (NCBI): domain Eukaryota; kingdom Metazoa; phylum Chordata; order Testudines; family Geoemydidae; genus Mauremys; species Mauremys reevesii. The sequence continues at coordinate 15,409,644 of NC_052644.1, forward strand.
TCAAGAAGCCACGACCCTCCTTCAGGGCGGGCCAGCGAACCAGTTCTAAGCTCCGGTCCTGGCAGCCGGAGCTGAGCAGTTACAAAGTCAGTAAGCCCCAAGCCCTAGCTCAGGGTGGGGCAGCACACAAGAATCCAGGGAGCTCAGATCCCACTGCAGGCTGAGTAGCAAGAAAGTTAACAAGCTAAGCCCAGGCCCTCAATCAGGGCGGGGCACCAAACACAGCAGTTCTAGGCTCAGCTCCTTACAGCAGGAGCTGAGCAACAATAATAGTTCAGGGCTCAGGTCCTTGTATCAGGAGCTGAGTAGCAATAACAGTTCAGGGTTCAGGTCCTTGCATCAGGAGCTGAGCAGCAATAACAGTTCAGGGCTCAGGTCCTTGCATCAGGAGCTGAGCAGCAATAACAGTTCAGGGCTCAGGTCCTTGCATCAGGAGCTGAGCAGCAATAACAGTTCAGGGCTCAGGTCCTTGCATCAGGAGCTGAGCAGCAATAACAGTTCAGGGCTCAGGTCCTGGTCTCAGGGGCTGAGCAACAATAGTCAGTAATCCCCAGGGTGGGGCAATAAACAATAGTCCAAGGCTCAGGTCCTTGTAGCAGGATCCGAGCAGTCACAACAATACTGGGGCTCAGGTCCTTGTGTTAGGCACTGAGCCACAGCAGGTAAGTGCAGGCTTCTCTGCCTGACCGCTGGTAGGAGGGGGAGTCTGCCACCCGTGAGTGGGGTGGCAGGGGGGACACAGGCCCACCCACTCCACTGTGTCCCAGCCGGGGGCCCTAACAGCGGCGTGGATCCGCTGCAGTCAGTGGGGATCCTGGCCGCAACACACTGACATGGGCACGTCAGTGCCCTCAGCCGGACAGGGGTCGGCGACCCCCGGGCTACACTCCATCTCCCCCTCCATGGGTACCTGCTCCTCGCTGGGCTCTGCAGCGGGGTCCCACACCATGGGCTCCTCGTCGTGCTGAGGGCTCTCTAGGTCGGGCTGCTCCTCCGGACTCGGGTCACGGGAACGCTCGGGCAGCTCCTCGGGGTACCGGGCTCAGGGCAGGCTCGGCCAGTCCACCTCGGGGTACCTGGCTCGAGGGAGGCTTGGTCGGTCCACGTCCGGGTACCTTGCTCGAGGGAGGCTCGGTCGGTCCACGTCAGGGTACCTGGCTCTGGGCAGGCTCGGTCCGGCAGGAGCCTGAACAGGAGCGTCCGTCCTCTCCGGCCGCTGGGCTCCAACTGAGTGTTGAGGCCGGGCTTTTATACTTCCTGTCCCGCCCCTTGACTTCCGGGGGGAGGGAACAGGCGGCGGTGGCTCCGCCCACGGAGGTGGCTCCACCCACTGAGGTGGCTGTTCTGGTTCCTCTCTCTCAGGGGCCGTCGGGAGCCAGGCCGCCTCACTACACAACCCTAGTCTTCTATGATTCTATGACCTCTGGATATGAGGCCTGTGACAATTGGCCAAGATCTCAGCCCTGAGCATCAGGAGCAGTTGTGACATCTAATGAAGGCCTTCCCAGAAGGCTTGTCAGCCCACCTGCGATGGACGAATGCAATGAGCCATCACATTGCCACTATCCCAGGTCAGAAGGTATGCAACAACCACCAGCCACTCCCTAAGAAAATGTGGGGAACTGTCCAGAAAAATCTAGAGACAATACTGGCTCTCGGGGGCATGGAGTAATCATGAAGTTAATGGCAGAACCTGATAGTCTTGGTCTCAATACCAGATGGGTCTATCCAATTCTGTATTGAATTTTGGAAACTAAATGCCATCTTCCAATCAGATGCCTACTCAATACCACAGGTAGAAGAGCTCCTGGAGCAGCAGGGGTGCTGATGTTCCTCTCCACTCTGGACCTCACCAAAGGGTATTATCAAATACCCCTGATGCCAAACTTGCAGGCAAAGACAGCCTTCCCTACATCACTTGACCTCTTCCAATTCATGACAATGTTGCTTGGGCTGCACGGGGTGGTAACCACATTCCAGTGGCTGGTGAACCAGATCCTGCAGCCACACGATCAGTACACAGAAGCATACATTGATGATATTGTAATCTACAGCACCAGCTGGGGGACAACCTCCAGCACCTATGTTAGGAGCGTTAGTGACAATGTAGGGCTCAGGCCTGTATTTTTGCCTGAGATAGAATTTTGTGTCTTGTTTGCCCCTTTGATTTTTGATACTCTCATATCTGTATATTCTTATATCTTATTATAATGCATGAGGACAAAGGATAAAGACACTGTGTGTTGCTGTTGCCCAGCCAGCTGGGATTGTTAGTACAACGCAAAAGAGATAAGAAAAGGAGCACAGCTAAAGTATTACTGGGTATGGTGGGAGTGTAATATATTAACTTATACTGGGAGGCTGCCTGGCTCATCTCTCAAGTCAAGGTCAAATAACCAGTTAGCAGGGACAATGGAGGATGGGAGGGGAGGCACAAGAAACACTAAAAGCCAAAGCAAAGCCCGGCCTTGGCCAGTACACAACTTCATTCCTTCCCCCTCCCATGGGATACAAAAGAGGTGGGACAACGACCCCAGATTCAGGATCCCGCAAAATGGAACATGACCATAAGTTATAAGGGGGGAGGGGATGTCAAGGGCTATGCATTGCAGATCTATTTGGGCCTGTTAAGAAGTAGGAGAACCAGATATTGATCCAGTTGTGGAGCCGGGAACAGAGTCAGCATGTTTCTGAGGGATACCCACTAACTCAGTGGCAGATATGCTTGTCACTGATAGGGCCCTGGGTTGGGACCTGGTGGAATAGGGGGGTCCAGCCTCCAATCCATGTGTAGGTGGCAGCCAGGGGCAGCTCCAGGCCCCAGCACACCAAGCGCGTGCTTGGGGTGGCATGCTGCGGGGGGCACTCTGCATGCTAAGGGGGCGGCACGCCTGCGGAGGGTCCGCTGATCCCGTGGATCCGATGGACCTCCCACAGGCATGCCTGCGGGAGGTCCACTGGAGCCGCGGGACCAGCGGACTCTCTGCAGGCATGCAGCCATGCTTGGGGCAGCGAAATGTCTAGAGCCGCTCCTGGTGGCAGCCCATCTCCTGCCTGGTCACAAGGACACACTGCCCCACTCAGCACTGTAATACTATTTATTTTGTCCCTTAGGCCATGCTGCCCTGCACTGGAGGCCAGCCCTTGTGACTCTGGCCACCAGGCCACGCTGACCTGCACATGAGAGTGTTATAATATAGATATTCAGGCCTGTCTGCAAAGGCCTATACTTTAAGAATTTAGGTGGATTCTTATCACTTAGCTAGTTACAGAGGTATAAAAGAAAGAATCAAAATCATTCTTTATCTGTGGAAGGGCCTTCTCTCACTGTGACAGTCTGAGGCCCTGGTTAGTCATATTGAAATAAGTCAATCGGGGGCTGTTAGGAAGGTGATTCGATCTATTATCTTCAGAGAAAGGGAAGAGCCTAGAAGATGTGAAAGGAAATTTAGTTTGATAGTTTTCTGGCTGGTAAGAACTCACTTATCAATAGACACAGCTGGGAAACCCTTATGTCTGTATAGATGTAGTTGTAAAATCCTCACTTCTGTATTGTTTTGTATGTTTATTTGCATGGTCTCTGTCTGGTTCTGTGATTGTTTCTGTCTGCTGTATAATTAATTTTGCTGGGTGTAAACTAATTAAGGTGGTGGAATATAATTGGTTAGCTAATCATGTTGCAGTATGTTAGGATTGGTTAGGTAAATTTCAGTAGAATTGGTTAAGGTATAGCTGAGAATATTACTTGTGATGGAGCAAGGCCGGATGGCTACAGGAAAGTACTGAGGAGCAGGTATGTTAACTCCAGGCTAAGCAAATCCCTAGTACCATGGGAACCAAAATGGCAGTTGCTCCAGGCTAATCAAGACACCTGGGGCCAATTAAGAACTTTCTAGAAGGCACCGGAGAGAGCTACATTGATTGGAGCACCTGCAGCCAATCAGAACAGGCTAATCAAGGCACCTGGGGCCAATTAAGAACTTTCTAGAAGGCACCGGAGAGAGCTACATTGATTGGAGCACCTGCAGCCAATCAGGACAGGCTAATCAAGGCACCTGGTATAAAAAGGGGAGCTCACTCCAGTCTAGAGAGGAGAAGCCAGAGGAAAGAAGTGTGCATGAGGAGCTGGGAGCAAGAGACACAAGGAACTAAGAACTGAGAGGGGGTACTACTGGAGGATTGAGGAAAACACCATACAATCAAGCAGCATCAGACACGAGGAGGATCCTGTGGTGAGGATAAAGAAGGTGTTTGAAGGAGGCTATGGGGAAGTAGCCCAGGGAGCTGTAGTGGTCAAGCAGCGGTTACACGTAGCACTATAGAGACTGCTGCAATTCACAGGGCCCTGGGCTGGAACCTGGAGTAGAGGGTGGGCCCGGGTTCCCCCCTAGCCCCGCTACTCCTAATCAGACATAGGAGTAGTTGATCGAGACTATGGGTTTCATCCAAGGAGAAAACCACTGAGAGGAAGAAATCCGCCAATAAGCGCAGGAGGAACTTTGCCACATACTTACTTCCTGTTTGCCCCTAATTTATATAGTAAATTGGGATTCAAAAATAAGGAAAAAGGAACTTGGATTTAAGCTTGCTGGAAGTTCACCCCAATAAACATTGAATTGTTTGCACCTTCGGACTTCAGGTATTGTTGCTCTCTGTTCATGCAAGAAGGACCAGGGAAGTGAGAGGGTGAAGGAATAAGCCCTCTAACAGAGGGCGGCCCTATTGATGCTGTCCCATTGACTCTAGCCATTAGGTTGTACTGCCCTGTGCTGAAGGGCAGTCCTATTGACTCTGGCCACTAGGCCAGATGGTCCTGAACCTAAGGACGCACCCCCCTTGACCCTCATTATTAAGCTATACTGCCCTGAGAGGAGGAGCAGTCCATTGGACTTGGATGTGGGGCCATAACAGCACCAATAATGTGTGACGGGGCATACCTGCCTCTCCAAAGCATCACTGAGCCAGGCCCCAGCTGCTACAGACACGCAGTGAGAGACAGAAAAGAGGAGGGGGCATTACTGACCTAAACAAAATTCCCTCAGTAGTGCATAGCTCATAGCAGAGAGGCTGAGTCATGTGTAGCTCAACTGAGTTACTCTCAGTGTGGACGCAGGGAAGTGCAGTCATATCACAGTTGACACAAGTTAGTCCTCCAATGCACAGTCCCATGGCACCCAGTTACAAGTTCTTTCCACTGCAAGCAACTTCTTTGATAAACCAGTTTGAGATCCACGTAGGCCCACAATGGCTTCTGAGAGGCCACCTCAGAGGGCTTCTGCCTGGCCTGAGGGTATCAAGTCTTTGATGGACCTTTGGACCAATGCATGTCCCTTCATGGATTCAATAACCAAAACAGAAACTGGCTCAGATGGGGATTCACTGTTCTGGTGGTTGGTGTCTGCAGGAAATTAAGCAACTGAGGATGATTTATGTCTGTGGAATAGCTGTGTCTGAAGGGTCTCCAGTCTTGTCCATCCCACTATGGGGTATGTAGAGCAATTACGGCCGAGCTGCAGTGCCTGACACCCCCTGTGTGGCTACAGGTGGGGAGGGAAAAGGGTCAGATTTTCAAAGTCATGAAAGAGATTTTGATACCAATGTAGCCAGCTCTTGGGCTACTGTGTGTTATTCATAAAGCCCCAGCTCCTTGAGGCACGTTATCCTTTGAGAATGTCAGCTTCATATTAAAAGAAAAAAGTCAATATCTAGCTCTAGTGGTTGCAAAGTAAAGCTTGAAAATGTGACCCAAGTGTGACCAAAGTGTCAGAAAATAAGGAAAACAGCACCCTGAAAGATGATTTTGGATTGATTTTAAAATCTGATAGGCTAAAAAAAACAATCTCCTGATTTTTGAGGCCTGACTCATGGTGGTTGAAAACTTGGAGTTGGCAATACTGCAGTTCCCATTCCTCCTAGTGGGAATTGGGCACCCCAATCCCTCAGGAAGCTGTGAAGATCTCAGCCTTGCAGGCCATGAGAATCCAGGTTCCCAGTGGGACAGGTCTAGCAGCCTTTGTGTTCTGTGGCATGATAGGAAGGGATCAATTTTGAGGGCTTTGGAAGACTCTCTCAAGAGCAGAAGGAGCTGGGTGACTTTCTGTAAGATCTGACAATCCTGGCACCCAGAGCTAGGACATGCCCTATTCACCCTAACATCATCCCTGCCCCACAGCCTCCTGGGCCTGACCATTTTACTTTGCTGGACTGAGGATGTCTAGGTATGGGGGAAGGATCATTGGGGTCTCAGATGCCCCTACCCCAGTCCTGCAGGGGGCAGCGTACATGGAGGACAGGGAAGGAAATAATTGGGATTCAAACGTTTTTACCAGAGAGAGAACACGGCATCAGGAGGAGGAACCCCAGGCTGCACACACAGAGCCACCACCATGTCGCCATGGGGACACCCCGGACAAGGACCTGTAAGGAGAGAGCAGGGATGGTTAACAATCCCCAGACTGCATGAGGGGCCGGCAGTGCAGGGAATATGCCCCATCCAGTGTCTGACCCGACCCACTCTGCTCCCAGGCAGAGCAGCTCCCCAGGGACGGGAGAGGATTTCACCCCTCCCAGGCTGCTCTGCCACCTGCCCAGGCCTGGCAGTAGGAATTTCCACTCCCACCCAGTGCCGTGTATCCACCCCCATTTCCTCCCCTTGTCAGTTCTCTGACCATCCATTGATACAGGTGCCCCCGATACCAGTTCAGGTGAAGCCTGCAGCAGAACAGGGCCACTTCTGAGGTAACCCCACTGGTACCTACACCGCTGTTCCCCTTCAGAAGGGGCCTGGCTCTGTGCCTGTCTCCACCTGTGACAACATAGCCGATGAGTGACCCAGGGCTCTCCACAGCTCACAGCATGCGGCTCTACAGCGTGAGCTAAAGAGCCAGGCTGTGCAGTTGGGGCTGTGACAGACTCAGGGGGTGCTGTCAGATACCTGATCCCCTTCCCATCACATCGGTAGACATTACAGCAAGGTACACAGTGAGAGAATCAGGAGGCACCGTCTCAGCTCTGCACAGAGTCTCAGGCATCATCCTGCCCCAATTCTCCAATCCGTATACACAGTGTCATACTAGATGGCTACAATGGCCTCTTCTGACCTTAACATCTGTGAACCTATTTCTGTTTCACTTCCAGCTCCCTCCAAAATGATCCATCAATTGCATGGTGCATTGAAACAAATTAGACAAATTAGAGGATTGGTCAAAAAGAAATCTGATGAGCTTCAAAAAGGACAAGTGCAGAGTCTGCACTTAAGACAGAAGAATCCCGTGCACTGCTACAGATTAGGGACTGAGTGGCTAGGCAGCAGTTCTGCAGAAAAGGACCTCGGGGTTACAGTGGACAAGAAGCTGGATATGAGTAAACAGTGTGCCCTTGTTGCCAAGAAGTCTAATAGCATTTTGGGCTGTATAAGTAGGGACATTGCGAGCAGATCGTGGCACGTGATCATTCCCCTCTATTTGGCATTGGTGAGGCCTCATCTGGAGTACTGTGTCCAGTTTTGGACCCTGCACTACAAGAAGGATGTGGAAAAATTGGAAAGAGTCCAGCGGAGGGCAACAAAAATGATTAGGGGGCTGGAGCACATGATTTATGAGGTGAGGCTGAGGGAACTGGGATTATTCAATCTGCAGAAGAGAAGAATGAGGGGGGATTTGATAGCTGCTTTCAACTACCTGAAAGGGGATTCCAAAGAGGATGGATCTAGACTGTTCTCAGTGGTATCAGATGACAGAACAAGGAGTAATGGTCTCAAGTTGCAATGGGGGAGGTTTAGGTTGGATATTAAGAAAAACTTTTTCACTAGGAGGGTGGTGAAGCACTGGAACGCGTTACCTCGGGAGGTGATAGAATCTCCTTCCTTAGAGGGTTTTAAGGTCAGGCTTGACAAAGCCCTTGCTGGGATGATTTAGTTGGGAATTGGTCCTGCTTTGAGCAGGGGGTTGGACTAGATGACCTCCTGAGGTCCCTTCAAACCCTGATATTCTATGAGAACTGTATTGGAATTGTAAGCTGTCACTGTAAATTAGGGTTTTCCTGGTCCTTCAGGGAAGCAGGAGGCTCTGGAGGGAAGTGTGTGATCTGACAGCAGACAGTTGTACACAGAGCAGCCTACAGCAAGGTGGGGTGACCTGGGCCTCTCAGTCTTAGGGAGCAGCCTGCTTTGTCTCTCTGTTTTGGGTCATTGTGTGTTATTGTTCTAGATTCTAAGCATTAAAGCCATTTTAAACAGCAACCTTCCATCCAGAGGATTTATGCTTATATCTAACTCCCCTGTGCATGCTGGGAGCATAAGAATGGGGACCCTACCTGCCAAAGAGATCTCCCTTCTGAGCGGGAGAATGACATGAACATCTGGAGGGCAGGACTGAGGCTTAGGCACTGTTGGCCTATGCCCAGGGCAGGGTTAAAACCTAAGTACTATAGCTCATGGCCTGGGCAGGGTTAAGACCTAGGCACTATGGGCTTGTGCTCAGGGCCCAGGCAGATTCTTGTCTTGCATTTAGAAGTTTACCAGTTTCGTGTGTGAGGAGAAAAGCTCAGAATCATGCTCTGGATATAACAGTGTGACGGTCTGTATCTCCATTTGCATTCCTTTCATAAGACCATGATAAATCTTATACAAACTTTGCCTTCTGAGATATCATTTAAAAACTCAAGATTTGCTGATCATTATTGTCCTAGTAAAATATTGCATGTAAAATTATAAAGTTCTACAATATAAGACATATTCCAAATCTGGGGAACCAGCCTCAAACCAGTTCCCACGAGATAAAAGATTAGCCACCACTTCATCCAAGTGTCAACAAGATTAAGTGGACCATCACCTAGTGAAATGACTACTCGCCTCTCCCCCCACTTCTCCCCGTCCCCAGGGTAAGAAAAAGGGTATGTGCAGGAATATAAGAATGGCCATACTGAGTAAGACCAAAGGTCCATCTAGCCCAGTATCCTGTCTTCCAACAGCAGCCATAGTCAGCTGTTTCAGAAGGAATGAACACAACAGGTAGTCATCAAGTTATCCATCCCCTATCACCCATTCCCAGCTTCTGGAAAACAGAGGCTATGGACACCATCCCTACCCATGCTGGTTAATAGCCATTGATGGACCTATCCTCCATGAATTTATCCAGTTCTTTTTTGAACCCTGTTATAGTCAATACATTTTGAAAAATGAAATCTCAAGAAAGAACATCTTACCACGATGTCAAGAACATGCAGTCTTTCTCACCATTTACATCCTGACAAAGAAACAGCTTGAGGCTCCCATCCAAACAACCTTTCTTTCTCCTGAAGCTTGGCTGGAGATTATTGTTGTGGTAGAGAATGGACTATAAGAAAAGAGGGCAAATACTCCAAAATACTTCTCCCTTTCTCTCTTCTGACTGCATCAACAACACCGGAAGGACAAAGAAAGTAACACTGAACTTGGGGAGGGTCCTCACTGAAAGGAATCCAGCCAGTGAGCCTGCTGAAGCATGTAGTAATAGAGACATTTGCTTTTGAATTCATTTAGCTCATTAAGTTAGGTGTTAGTTGTGTTTTACCTTTTATTTCTTTGTAACCAATTTTGACTTTTATGCCTCATTACTTGTAATCACTTAAATCTATCTCTTTGTAGTTAATAAATTTGTTTTATTGTTTTATCTAAACCACTGTGTTTTGATTGAAGTGTTTGGGAAACTCCATTTGGGATAACAAGAGTTGTACATATTTTCTATTAATAAATCACGGACTTTATGTGAGTTTGTATTGTCTAGGAGAGTGATGGGCAGTACAAGATTCACATTTCTGGGGGAAAATCAGGGACAGGGTGGGAATCTGCTGGTGTTGCTCTGCAGTAAAATTCATGAGTGGCTGGCCATACCACTCATGCAGTGTAAATGGGAATCAGAGACGACCTGTGCTTGCCGACAGTGGTGGGCACAAGTAAGGGCACAGTGAGGGCAGTGGTGTTAGCAGATGTTACTGAGCATGCTCAGTTGTGTGATTTTAATGAGCATGCTGAGTCATGTAAGCATGCTAAGTACAAGCCAAGCTGTTAAATCGGGGTGGGGGAGCACGTGACCCTGCATTCCTCTTCCCACTATGTGTCACCTTTGCTGGGAATAATTTACATGCTGGAAGCTGGGTGTGAGCAGACCAGAAGTGATAGCTTTCACAACAAAGCAGTGTAAAAGGCACCCTAGACTGGAGGATTGAGGGGACACAGCTCTTTATCAGTCCAGATTGTAACCTGGGCAATGTCACAAATGGTCCCAGCAACAGCTGCCTGAGTCTGCAGAGAGCCAGGGACCAGAGCTCCACGAGGAGGAACAGCCCAGAGCAACTCAGAGTGATGTTTACTGCCAGCCCACTGCTCTGGAATCTCTTCCAACCCCACCCAGCAAGGACTCTGTGTGCGATGGGGGGAGGGGAGGGGAGGGAAGGAAAGAGCCCTGGGGATCCAGCTTGCCCACCAAACGCTGCTGTAATGATCTTGGGGTTCATTAAACAACAAACCAGTGAATGAGAAAATAATATTTTATTAAAAAAATAAACTAGAGCATGTCTGTGGTGAACTGCTGTGTACTGTTCTGCACCCTGCTTCCAGACATGATTCAAAATTACTATGAGCTGTGGCACTCTATACCTTGGGGCAGTGCCGTGTAACCTCCATATTTATCATTTGTATACAATTGTGATATTTCATGTAAAGCGTGCCATGTAAGGCATCATAGGAAAGGTTATGATCTGCTGAAAACCATTGTTCAATCTAAATATGTATATCATTATTGCATATGAAGTTATGAAATTGTGTTCTACGGTTGTCACTAAATTATGTTGTGAATTGAGGAATAGCTCAGATATTAAATCCCCAGAGACAACAGCAAGGGAAGTAACCAACACCTGAGTGGGTGTTGAACAACCATCAACAGCCATTGTCCAGAAAGGGAGTTACAATTCAAGGACTCACTTGTACAATGCCACACCAGGGGAATTCAGCAATGCTCACTGGAGATGCCTGAACTTAAATTCTCCAAGCGCATGAAATGAGGATATAAAATAGAGGGTAGAGGCTGCATGGTTTGGTCCTGTCTCTTTCTCCACCTATGCTGAAGGCAACGAGAATGCTGGAGCTGAGGAGACAGATCCCCAAGCTAACACAGGGAGCCTGCCTATGAAAGACTGTATAAAACCTGAAGTATCCAGTTGAGTGAGAAAAATTGCTTATTCCAGATATTACCTAGTCTAATAAGGTTGAGAATTTAGACTTTATCTTCATCTTTTATTTTCTTTTGGCAACTACTCTGACTTTTTACCTATCACTTATAATCACTTAAAAACTATCTTTCTGTAATCAATAAACTTATTTTAGTGTTTATTCTTACCTGTGAGTTTGACTGAAGTGCTTGGTAAATCTGCTCAGTTACCAAGGCTGGTGTATATCCACTTTCCATTGAAGAAGTGGTGAACCTATTAATAAACTTGCATTGCTCAAGAAAGGATCTTGAGCAGTGCAAGACGGTATATTCCTGATGTACAAGGCTGGGAGAAGGGAAGATTTGGTTGGTGACTTTCTCTGTGTGATTCATGAGTGGCTGGCAGCATTCATGCAATCTACCTGGGTGTGAGATTCTACATGCAGTTGTACTGAGTGGTAACAGCACCTCAAGGGGTTTCCTGCTTGTCACCAATAAGGCATTGTGAGACACAATCCAGATTAGTGAGTTAAGGAGGCACAGCAGTTCCTTAGTCCCAGGTTGTACCCTGGGGATCCCGTCACAGAGTATCTCTAAATTATAACCTTTCACAAACATATCTCTACATCTTTCCTCCTAAAATAACCCATTACACATATACAAACAGCTAACAAATTCTCCTCCCGTCTTATTCTTTTCCATAAACCCAACATGTCAGCTACCTAGAGTTAAGTTACCAGCACATCATGCTGGAGGGAGTCTTTACCACTCACTTTCATCAATTATCCCATCTCCAGGCAGGTTAGCAAGTCTCTGAGTCTTTCAGGATCTTTAATCTCCCTCTCTGATCTTCTCAGTATCAGCCTTTCATTACAGTCTGAGTTGTGCTCTTCTTGCTTGTAAGTTTCTCCTCTGTCCTTTGATAATAAACGGTCACTTAGTTGGTAAATACCAGAGACCACATCTACTGTCAGTGTTTTGGAACATTCTGGGATTACTCTTCAATCCCTTTGATTATGCTGAAATATGTCCACTTGGTCCCTCTGGACTATATATGATCTTGGATGCAGCTGTTCTCTAATGGTACTCCTTTGGCCCCAAGTATAAGAGATGTGATTCCATAGACACACTCTATCACTTGGGGAAGACATGAGAGAACATGGGGCCTTTTCTCAAAATAATATTTCTGCTTGTACTTCTGATTGTCTTTCATCTTCCATATGATTTCATGTCATGAGATTTCAGCAAATATCAGTGATTGGCAAATTAGATCTGGTCCTTCTTCCCATTAACAGCTGAGCTGGAGAAGAGCCATTGTCCAGAGCTGTACTTTGGTAAATCAATAAAGCTTTACGAAAATCACTCCCACAGTCAAATATCTTTTTCATAAGGTTCTTTACTATCTGCACAGATCTTTCCATGAGATGATTCAATTGGGGGTAATTTGGATTTGATGGTTTGTGATTAAAATCCTAGTCTAAAGAAAATTGATTAAATATGAATAGGAAAATTGCAGCTGATTATCACTAAAAACTTCATATGGAGTTCCATGTCTGGAAAAGATTCCCTTCATGCTGGCTATCACTGATTTACTATTAGTACTATGCAGTGTGCACATTTTTGGATACAGAGACTAATAATCTGTGATTATTAAATAGCCTTTTGATTGCCAGGTAAATCAGTCACTGCTAACCTTCTCATAAGGCCTTTGTGGAACTAGATGAGGTCTCAGCAGCTCTGTCTGTTGGCATGGATTGTATTTTAATCATGAAAAGCAGTTTCCTACTGCATTAGTAATGCTGTGATTACACTTGGCATTGGCTGCTGTCGAAAGACAGGATACTGGGCTAGATGAGCCTTTGGTCTGACCCAGTATGGCCGTTCTTATGTTCTTATGTGATTGATCCGCAGCCAGTACATCATCTCTCATGCTCATTGTTTGCACTTCTCAATTCCTCAGTGACCTCCTGGATCTTCTATAGCATTTCTTTTCAGAATCACATTGGCATTACAACCTTGCTGCCCTTGAAAATTATCCTATCACAGTAAGTTCATGTCTGAAATTTCAATAGCCTCTTATACTTGGACAGCAACTGCTTATTTCTTCAGGCCATGCTTTGATTATCGCTTTTTAAGGATCCACAACAATTCATCTTTCTCCATTCCTCTCTTATTTCTTGTAGTTTCCTGTTAATTACTATGGGAGTTGACTTTACGGTCAGATTTACATAGGCTTGCATCTCTATCTCTAAGGTCTTCTCTGATTTCCTTGTGGGAGTCACCATTCTAGAAAGTGCATCTGCAGTGAACATGAATTTACTGGGAATGTAGGTCACAACCAAACCATACTGCTGCTGCTTTATCATCATTCTTTGAACCATCAAGGTACAGTCATTTAACAGTTTGCTAAAAAATGCTATCAGGGGCACGTGGTCTGTTTCAAGTTCACAGTCTGGCCACAAATATACTGATTGAATCTCTTGCAGGCAAACAATATTCTTAAAAGCTCTTTCTCTGTGTGTATCTGGTTTCTGCCTCAGTCAGTGATTTGGATGCCACTATTTGCTAAAAATCCTCGTGTTTCTGTAGAATCACTGCACCTAACCCAGACTGTGAAACATCTGCTGAAATGTTAATAAGCCTGCCTGGTGCATAGAACTACAACACTGGCTCTTGTATCAGTTGTTGTTTCAAACTGTCCCATGATGCTCCTGTTCTGCACTCCAGCATCATTCACTTTCATTCTTTAGCAGTTGCCTCAAAGCCTCTGCTTTTGTAGGTAGATCAGGTGTGAATTTTCCAAGACAATTAACCATTTCCAGGAACCCTTGAACATCTTTCTTTGATTGGCGACGTGGCATCATTTCAATAGCTGAAACCTTCCTTTCATCAGGTCTTACATCTTCCCTCAAAATAATTTCTCCATCAAAAATCCAATCTGTAACCCCTAAAACCCCTATATTAGTGCCTACCCCAAATGGTGATGTCATCAATGGATGTGCCGACACCGTTAATATGTTCATGGATCATATTACAGCTTTTTGGTACACTTCTGGTGCTGAAGCTATGCCAAAGGGTAAGTGTATGAATCTGTATCTTCCAAATGAGATATTAAATGTGATAGCTTTGAGGTTTCTTGAATAATTTTAACTGCCAAAATACTGAGGATGCATGAAATATTGTGCATTCTCTTTTCTCCAGCTGGCAGTCTGAAATGTTCTTTTTTTATAGCCACGCTGTGGTCTCTAGGATCTAAACATATGCGTAGCTGGCCATTAATTTTTTCTCCACAATGACTAGAGAGCTCACCCATTCCAATGGTGTGTCAATTTTTTGTTTTACTTGCATTGCTTCCATCCTTGTGAGTTCAGCCTTCAGTTTATCATGGACTGCAAATGGCACCTTTCTACATGGATGGATAAATGGCACTTGCTTGTTTACCTGGATTGTATGTTCACCCTGTAATCAACCCACCCCTTGAAACAGATCGTGATATTCCCAAATGAGTGCCTCATAGCCACATTCAGTATGAACTTGTAGTGACAGCACCTATTGTACCAGCTTGAGTTATTCACAGGCAGCCAGGCCTAAAATTGGTGTCACCTCCTTTGGCACCACAGTGAACGGGAACCTTTATGTGGTGTTTTTATAGTTAATGCTAGCAGTGCACCTCCCCTTCACTGGTATATTTGTTCCAGAAAAAAATGGTTAATTTTATTTTTGTTGATCCCAGTTTTGGTCTTTTTTCAGTCTCTCATAATCTTGTTCAATCAGAATATTAACCTGAGCATCTGTGACCAGACTGAGTGGAATAATTGTTTCATTCACTTTCATAAGCAGTATCCAGTCCCTCTCATCAAGTTTGCTTGATCCCAGCACATCTCTGCAACAAGGTTATCTTCAGCTGCAGGCACCTGACTTTTCTGCCTTTGGGATCTGCAGAATTTTGCAAAATGATTTATTTCCCCACGTATGTGTCAGAGTTTCCCAAAGTCAAACACTGTTTGGGGCCATGCTGTGATCCACACCTTGGACATAACAGTCTGTACCCTATCTCCCCACTAGCAGAGGTTTTCATAGTGAGTGGTTGCACTCTTTGATTTGACCTATTCTGGCTGTATTCTTTTGTGCTTAGTACATAGATAGCCCCTTCTGGTGAATTCAGCTATATCTGGTTTGTGCTTTCACAGTTTTGGCTGCCCTGCAGATCTGGAGAGCTTTTTCTAAAGTTAAATCAGCTTCACAGAGCAGGCTCTCTCTTAATACATTATCTTTAATGCCACAAATGATTCTATCTCTGACCAGAGACTCTGTCAGTGTGATGCTGTGGTTAAGAAAGGTGACCATTTATATCACTGTTGTTACCACTATTACACAATTTCCATAAATCTTATACAGAATATATCATGGAAGGTGTCAATGGAAAAGTTATGATTTGCTAACTATGATTATCGTGTTTATATTCATGTATCATCTTTGTATCTGAAAATGTGAATATTGGCCATGTATTTGTATCTCAAATCTGGTCTTGGGGTGACACCCTACAGATGGATTTATATCAGGGCTAGACAGCTCTGTGTTGACAGCCCATCAAAGACACTCCACTCTCACAATGGACCATAGAAGAAACTCATCTGATCCAGATAGCTCTTCCTGAGGATGCCTCAGAGAGCGAGGAGCCAGTGGTCACCCCTGTGGGTCAGCAAACCATGTGCTCATGTAACCTTGAACTGCATCTTGGGCCAGTAACTTTCCAGAGACAGGGGCTCTGGGACTTGTTTGGGACAGTAATTTTCCATGGACATGGCAGAGGATATAAAAGACACCTAAGACATCTCCATTTTGCTTCTTTCCTGCACTGATTCTCTGAACTGTGGATTTACAACTAAAAGGAGCATCTTGAACTAAGGACTGAGGACCTTCCAATCTTTTGGAAGTTAGCAGAGGAACATTACAAGCCAGCAGTCTATTCCAGCAGTGCTACTAGCCTGATATAAGGACTCTGCAATCATTTGTATGTGTATGATCTAGTGGTTTACTAAGGATTGACAGACTGTGTGATATTTGGGTAAGATCTGAAATATGTATTGACCAGGGTATGTGTCTGATCCTCTGGAATTAGTAAGCACCTGTGTGACAGGGCAGAGTGACCGCAGGGGTTAACCCTTCTTTCCTAGCAGAGGAAGCCATGCCCCAGAAACTCTGCTGGGCATGCTCCAACTGGAGGACAGGTATAAAAGCCTGCAGTCTGGGCTGACTGCTGGAGGAGAAGGAGGCATGCTGCTAGCTCCTGAGGAGGGAGAGCTTGTGTACCAGGATCCAGAGACCAGCCAAGCCGAGACACCCCCTGAGACCCTGATGGAAGACGTCACAGGAGAACAGAATGGAGGACCCCCTGCAGCAGAGAAGCTGGCATTCATGGTAGGAAGTGACCCAGGGGAACTTTAGGGACAAACAGCATTAGAGCTGCAAAGCCGCTCAGTGTGTTGCAGATCCTCACCGAGCGAGTGGCAAGGGGAGCTTGCCACTACCAGGGCCCTGGGTTGGGACCCGGTGGAGAGAGTAGTCCCGAGCCCCCCTACCACTTCACCCCCAAACCGTGAGGAATCCTAGAGACTCCTGCCATTAGGTAACACATTAGGTAACACTGCCCCCACGTGTGTGGGGGGAGTGAGTTGTATGGACTCCAGCTGCTAGGCTGCACTACCCTGCTTGCGAGGGGGTTTGCATGGACTCTGGCCATTAAGCAGCACTGCTCCCATGTGTGGGAGCAAGTGGCATGGACTCCAGGTACTTGGCAGTGTTACCCCGCTTGCAAGGGGGACTGTATAGACTCCGGCCACTAGGCCACACTACCCCACTGGTGAGGGGGATTGTATAGACTCCGGCCATTGGCCACACTACCCCCGCTTGCTAGGAGGATTGTATAGACTCTGGCCGCTGGGCCACCCTACCCTACCTATGAGGGGGACTGTATAGACTGCAGCCATTAAGCGGCACCATTCCCACGTGAAGAGCGATTTACATGGACCCTGGCCATTTGGCCACACTACCCAGGTTCTTGGGGCAAGATACACAGACTCCAGCCTATAGGCCGCACTACCTCACCCGCCAGGAGTGATTGGGTGGAAGGAGGCCATTAGGCCGTGACTGGCCGCCCACAGAGATACAGGCGTGGGAACATAAGAGTGGCGAGGTGACGACATCACATCTCACCCCTGCCACAAAGGGGTGCTGCGGTGCCAGGCCTGCCACAACCTCACATATGGTTTTCAATAACCCCTCACCATATTAGACCTGTTTATCTGAATGGGAGCCAAGGGCTGGAATGCTTAAGGGAGACTGTGTGTGGCTTCTGGTTAACCAGCATGGTACTGCAGAAGCTATTCTGTTACTGGCTTGGTGAAGTTAATTGTACAAAAAACACCAGTTTGGGGGATTGTCTCCCTACTTCTTGCTGTCTGCCCTCAGTGTGGTATTTTCAGCGTGACTCATCCCAGCCACACAGTCACAGTCAGCTCACCAAAATCACAGGTTTTACTGACTCTCCTTAATCCTCTGACATATTGATCCATGGTGTCATCAGTTTTTTGCATGCATATAAAATGCTGAATCTCTCAATGGTCTTATTCCTTTTTGATATGCAATATTCCTCAAATTTAGTTAGTATTTTACTTAACTTCATGCTTTCACCTTCTTCAAACTTAAAGTTGTTATAATTATCCAATGCTTCCTCCCCAACAACATGCAAAAAGATTGATGATTTCACTTTCTCATTTTTCTCTTCTTTCCTGTAGCTGCTAAATACAATTCAAATCTCTGTTGGAATTTCTTCCAGTTCTCTGCAACATTGTGTGACAATGGCAGACTGGATGGCACTTGCAACACATCCATGTTTGGCTTTCTTCCCTTCTTTAGCTAGTCAAGCTGCTATTGTGCTCATAAAACAGATACAAAAGCTTTTATTTGTTCTCTGGTTGCTGCTCCACCTGCTCCCTTTTCCTCTGCTTTCAGTTTCAAATACAGGAATTAACCTCAACATGACTTTGTCAGTCTCTTTCTCATTCAGCCCTTCAGACACCATGGAATGATTTCAGGGTTCATTAAACAACAACTCAGTGAATGAGAGAGGAATCAAACCTTCATTAAAAACAAACTAGAGCGTATCTGTGGCTAACTGTCATGCACAGCTACATGGTATTACCCAACTTTGTTTCCAAGGTGCAGCTCAAAATTCCTATATTCATAATACCACCCTTTTGAAGGAGCCTGTCTAAATTATACTCTTGCACAAATGTATCTCTACAACTGGCACCCCATTGCTAAGGGAAGCAGTTGGGACTAGGGGGGCAAATCCTTGTTAATGACCCAACCTTTCTTGGGGTGGGGGAGGGGACCCATGTGCTGGCCCTATCTCTCTACGAGGGGAAGGAGGGACACTGCCACTCTAACTAGTAGTGGATAGGTCTATGATAGGCCCCATTTCAGGGAGAGCATAGGGCTCTGCATTGCCTCAATCCAGCCCCACTCTCTGCAGAGCTCTCAGGTGGCCCAGGGAAGAGGGATTGGAGTCTGTCCCCCATCCAAGTGCTCTCTGTTATCAGTGCATCTCTGGCCCAGCCTCAGAGCAAAGGGTGAGCATAGGTTTCTAGGCCATTTTATTATCTGTATGCTCTTGTGCAAAGTGGTTCTCTGAGAGCCGCAGAGCTGGGGCACAGCAGGCGCTGGGCATTCTGGGAGGCTGGTAATAATGGTTGGTTGGGGGTTTTTTGAGGATTTTTTTTTCATTGAAAAGTTTTCCTGAAATCTTCCAATATTCTGACAAAATGACTCAAACCAAAACAATAATGGTTTCAAATAGGTTCGAAATTCAGTTGAAATCATAATTTTTTTATTTCAGTTATTAGTTTTTTCCTTCTTAAAAGACAAATATTTTTCATTTTTATTCCCTTAGACTGGAATCAAAATTAACATTTTTGTTGTGACTCATTTTATTGAAAATTTTCAAATGAAATTAAATTTTTTGGTGAAAATATTCATACACTATTGAATGCCATTTTTTCATTACAAACATTATTGATGAAACATTCTTGACCAGCTCTAGTCTCCAGCTTATTTACAGGGCTATTGTTCAGCCTAATAACACAGGATAAAACACTGAAAAAGCACCTAAGTCCCATTGGATTTCAACAGGCGTTAAGGGCCAGATCCACAATGGGACATAGACAGTTAAAGGTCTAACTGCTCTGACAGTGCCGACCAGTTCAGGCCCTGCTTTAAGGACATCTGGGGTCAAAGAGAGAGAGAGAGAGTGTGGACATGTAGCCAGAATACCTAAGAATCTTTGGCTGGAGCACCCGCCTGGGTGTTGGAGAACGAAGTGTAATTTTCCCCCACCGTCCTGATTTGGGGTAGATATTTGACCTCAGGTCTTTCCCATCCCAGGTGAGTTTCCTAGTAACAGGCTGTGGGGTGAATCTATCCTGTTGGAGCTGGCCCACTTTGGATAAATAATTAAATAATTATCGGAGTAGGGCTTTTATAGTCTGTATCCCAATGTTCTCCATTTTTACAAAACTGTAATGGATTTTGTACAATGTGTCCCGTGTAAGGTATCATTTGAAGACTTTCTGATCATTATTGTCCCGGTAAAATGTGTGGCAACATTGTTTGTAAAGTTAAAAGATTCTATTGTATGACATTACTGAGACATGTTCCAAGTTTAGACAAGCAGGCAAAACTAGTTCCTCAAAGACACACGGCAAACTGAAGCCTCAGCCAGGAGTCAATAAAATTTAATGGACTATCACCTGGTAATGTGGCAAGGAAAAAAAGACTGTGAGCAAGAAATCTATATTTTGGCAAAGAAACAACTGGAGGTTCCCACCCCACCCCCCACCCAGTCTTCTATCTCCTTCTGCAGATGATTTTCAAAGAAAAAGAGAGCTATAAGAAAGGAGAACAGATGACCTCAAAATATTCCTCTCTTTCTCTCTACCCATGGCATGAACAAAACCTGAAGGACAAGAAAATTAACATTGAATTGGGGGAGGGATCCTGACTGAAAGGATTCCAGCCAGTAAGAGGCTGAAGTATGTGATGAGAGAAACCTTTGCTTTGAATTCATTTAGCTTGTTAAGTTAGATATTAATTGTGTTTCATCCTTTTTTTTAACTTTTATGCCTCATTACTTGCAGTCACTCAAAATCTTTCTTTCTGTAGACTAACAGACGTTTTGCAGCATGAGCTTTCGTGGGTGAATACCCACTTCTTCGGTCTTGCATCCGAAGAAGTGGGTATTCACCCACGAAAGCTCATGCTGCAAAACGTCTGTTAGTCTATAAGGTGCCACAGGATTCTTTGTTGCTTTTACAGATCCAGACTAACACGGCTATCCCTCTGATACTTTTCTTTCTGTAGTTAATAAACTTGTTTTAGTGTATTATCTAAACCAATGTGTGTTTGGATTGAAGTGTCCGGGAAACTCCATTGGAGATAATAGAATTTGTGCATTTCATTTTCTATTAATAAAATGACGGACTTTATATGAGTTTGTATTGTCCAGGAGGGTGCCATGCAGTACAAGATACACATTGCTGGGGAGAAAGTCTGGGACTTGGAGGCGGGGGAGTTGCCCTGCAGTGTTATTCTTAGGTGGGTGGCCATAGCGCTCATACACTATAGCTGGGAGAGACTGACATGCTAGAGGCTGTGTGAGAGATGACCAAGGGTCGTTGCTTTCACTGTAAAACAGCGTAAAAGGCACCCCCAGGCTGTAGAATTCAGGGAACACAGCTGTCGATAAGTCCAGATTGTACCCTCGGGAATGTCACAAGGGCTTTAACTCTGGGTCCCTCACATCCCAGCTGAGTGCGCTGACCCCTGGACTATTGGCTGTAATGCAGGGGGAGGAGTTTATCATTCTGGCTCTGCAGAAGGAAGGACTGAAGCTGGTTTAGGTGCCTAACTCCAGGTGAGGGTTTACTGTTGAGAATCCCAACTGCAGGGAGGTGTCTGGTCTGTGCATTGCCCAGAATAGTGGAGCCTAATCTCATGTGGGGTCTCTGCAGCAGCTGACCCCATGGGGACCCTAATATTAGCTGTAGTTCTGTAATACACTTAATAATAACAACCATGGGGTGCCTTCCATTTAGATCTCTGACCCAAAGGACATCTCCCCCCCACACACTCTCCCTGGCAGCCCCTCCTCCTGGGGCAGGGCTGTGAGGACCTTTTGAAGAAGCACCAAATCACCTGTGAGCCTCATCACACCCTCCAGGGAAAGGCCACAAGGAACCCCAGATGGCCACACCCTGCAGTGAGGGGATAATGGGGCTGAGCAGTGAATGACACCCACCATTGGGGTTTGCCCAGCACTGATGGAGGGTGGGAACAGGCCATGGCAGTGGGGACATGCTCCCAGGGGGCAGGAGTGTAGGCAGCCCCCAAGAGCAAAGGAATGGGGGTAATAATGGTATAGAACTTACCTTAAGGATTCAGCATGTCCCAGGAGTCGCCATGCAGCAAGGCAGAGTCCCAATCCCACACAGGGCACCCAAGGAACTGAACTAATGTGCTGGTGCTGAAAGGGAAATGGGTCCCGGAGCTGGTGTGAACTCTGACCAGGGGAAAGTGAAAGCACCTGGGCACTTGTTACACATTAACCTGGCTGAGGTATGATCTGGCCAGGATCCAGGGCAGGTGTTCAGTTACCTGCAGAGACATGGGGAAAAGTGAGGAGTTTTTATGCCGATGGGTTCTTGTTTCCATTCCAGGGTAGGTCCATTGGAGGTCAGTTCTGAGTGCTGTTACACCCCTGCCCTGGATCCACTCTCCACTCTCATCCTATCATTGGGATTTTGAACAGGAAAGTCTAGTCAAAAAGGGGACCCGACAGTTTCTGGTAAGGTCTACTGACTGGACACCAAAAGTCCAGTTACTGTGGGCAGAGGAGGCACCAGGTCATCACCCATGCCAGCTTCTACTCAGCTGGGGCCAACTCCTACCTCTGTTGGGCAGCTGTAGCTCCCAGCCTTGGCTCTGCCATCAAGTCTCTCCTGACCAGGGTGAGTGGGTAGGCAGGGGAAGAGCAACAAGCAATACAGGGAGTGGGGAGGAAGTGTGAATGAAGGATGGGGAAAAGGTGGGGCAGGAGCAGTACATCACAGAGAAGAGCGGGGGAGCAGTACATCAGAGAGAAGAGGGGGGAATAGGAGGTTCCAGAACTCCTGCTGGAGTGTGCTGCTTTTAAATATCAAAAAGTTGGCAATGCTAGGGGTAGGAGGGGCACAAGGACTGGGGGGATGGTAGAGCAGACACTGGAGGGGCTAGGCACTGGACACAGCTCCTTGGCTGTTCCCTGGTGAACTCCATGGGGCAGCGACTGCCCTTCACTGAATGGGCTGTGGGGGCAGGACAAGTTGTTGGCCATGCCCTAGGCAGCCCTCAATAGCCAGTGGCCGGCCTCACTGAGGGGTCACCTCTCTGCCAGCCATACTGCCCAAGCCAGGCTGGAATCAGAGCTTCCATACTCAAGATGGCACAGATCCACCTGCCATTTATCTCCTGTTCCACTGATAGCCCCATTGACAGCTGTGACCCATTTTCCTTTCTAGGCGCTCTCCCTGCCCCCACCCTTTACCTGAGCCAGACGTCTGCCTGGCTGGGGGGTCTCCATGCAGCTCTAGAGCTGCACATTCTCTCAGCTCCAGCCCCCTGGGTCATGTTCTGTAAGGACGGGGAGGAAGTTTTGTCCCATAAGGACTTACTGGGGAAACTGATCTATGACAATGACCATGGCACATCATGTCCGGGGGCAGCTCCAGGAATTACTCCTGTGGGTATGAGATCAAGGGGAGTGACAACCTGGTAACCAGATCCCAGCTCTGCCTTGCCAAACAACTCACCATCATGGGAGGGGCAGGGGGATAGTTAACAGACAACAATTAAATAAAAAAACCCTGAAATTCCAAATGCCAAAATTCATTCTTTTTTAAAATCTGAAATGAAAAATTTCTAACAGAACATCATTGTTCAAAATTTGTCACAGGGAACCCCATCCCCTATTTTTCATCTATCTCAGTTCAAATGTCCCAGCCCAGGCAGGTGGGGGACAGGGACATCATAGAAATGTCAGGCTGGAAGGGATCTCAAGATTTCGTCATGTACAGCCTCATGGCTGAGGAAGGACCGAGAAAACCTAGACCATCCCTAACAGAGGTTTGTCCAACCTGTTCCTAATAACCTCTGAAGACGGGGATTCCACAACTTCCCTTCGAAACTGTTCCAGTGATAACTCATAAGAAAGTTTTTCCCAACATCTACTGTAAATTGCCCTTGCTGCAGATTAAGTCCATTACTTCTTGTCCTACCTTCAGTGGACATGGAGAACAATTGATCCCTGTCCTTTTTATGGGCCTGGAATGGGGCTGTGGTATGCTATGGTCTCTTATGTATTTATTGAATGGTAGTGATTCCATCAGTGGTTCCCCCGTCCCCCAAGGTAAATGCTTCTGAAGCGTTTCTTTATTCAGGGGATTCTATTTGGGGAAAGTCAGGTCCTGGGCTGGGCAATGTTATATCCTTGGGGCAGCCGGTGTAGGAAGCAATCACTTGAGGCCAGAGAGCAGGCAGCTAACCAAAACCTCCATTTTATTTACATATATACAGAGAGCTTCTCAGCCGGTTGAAACCGGTTGAGCTAACCCATAATAATCTAACTCAGTTGCCATAGCAACAAAACCATGACAACCAAATACACAACATATTCCTCCCCCCCAATAAGAACGTCCCCTAAATAAAACACACACTAGACTAGAGAAGGAGGGTAGACTGCCTCCATTCCCGGCTAAACCCTGGGGATTATTTTGCCCCATAACCGTGGGTTCGCCCTAGCTAAAGATCCAGCCGATGAGGAGGCCTTCTGTCTCTAGGTGGATTACGGCGAACTTCTGGTGTTATTGCACCCGAAAGCACCAGGGGCTCAGGGTCCGCAGCACGAACAGGTGAGGAGGTGGTATCAGCTCGTGCTGGGCAAAGGGGTATCTCAGCCGCCGGCAGTAATGGAGGAGAACAGTCAGAAACAGGTGGCTCGTGATTCGATCCCTCACCAGAAGAGGTGAAGTCAGACCCCTCAACTGCAGATGGGTCCTGAGGACTGGCATGACCTGGCAACAGCTGATCTACATGTCGCTGCCAGGTAAGATTCTCTGCAGTCCGGACTGTGTAGGAAACAGGTCCTGTTTGAGTGATGACTGTGGCCGGAACCCATTTAGCTCTGGAAGTATAATTCCGAGCCAAAACTGCCTGTCCCGGACTAAAGGTTCGGTCTTTTGCTCTGGGTGCCCGTCTGATGACTTGATATTGCTGCTGATGTTGCACAATTTGTCGGGGTTCAGAAGGTTTCAGCAGATCAAAGCAAGTGCGCAGCTGTCGTCCCATCATTAGAAAGGCCGGAGATGCGTGGGTCGTAGCATGAGGTGTGTTTCTGTAGGAAAGTAAAAAGGTATCCAGACGCTTTTGAATGGAGTGTTGTCCCCTTGCTGATTTCAAAGCGTTTTTCATTGTCTGCACAAATCTTTCAGCTAATCCGTTGGTAGACGGATGATATGGTGCTGACGTGATGTGGTGTATCCCATTTGCTTTCATAAAATTTTGAAACTCCTGAGAAACGAACTGCGGTCCGTTGTCGCTCACAAGTTGTTCTGGCAGACCAAAACGACTAAAGAGTCCTCGTAGTTTTTGGATAGTACTCTCTGCAGAAGTGGACTGCATTATAGAGACTTCTGGCCATTTAGAATGGGCATCTATTGCCACCAAGAACATGCTTCCTTCAAGGGGGCCAGCAAAGTCAACGTGAATACGTTGCCACGGGTTTTCAGGCCAGTCCCATGGGTGTAGGTGTGCCCACTGGGGTGCATTCCTCACACCCTGACATGACATACAAGCTTTTGCCTTCTCTTCAATAGCGCTGTCCAGTCCAGGCCACCAAAAATAGCTTCGTGCAATTTCCTTCATGCGCACTATTCCACAGTGACCGGAATGTAGCTGTTCTAACATCTGTGATCTCAGTGGTGGTGGAATAATGACACGTCTCCCCCACAACAAACAACCAGATTGGACCGATAACTCCGTCCGCTTGGACATGTAGGGAACAAGGTCTGATGAGACCGGAGAGGTTTGTCGAGATGTTCCATGCATCACCAGGTCCATAACGTGGGACAATACTGGGTCAATGCGAGTTGCCTTCTTTATCTGAGTAGCAGTGATGGGTGTATTCTCTACCTGTTCAAAGTAGAAGATTTCCTTGTGGGCACTATCTTGGTGTTTGACCGGCAAAGGCAACCTTGAGAGGCCATCTGCATTGCCGTGTAGAGTGGATTTCCGATATTTGATTTCATATGTGTGTGCTGAAAGTAACAATGCCCAACGTTGCATACGACTAGCAGCTAATGGGGGAATGCCTGTGTAAGGTCCAAAAATTGATGTCAGAGGTCGATGGTCTGTGAGAAGAGTAAATTTTCGCCCAAACAGGTACTGATGAAACTTCCTAATTCCAAAAACAATTCCTAATGCCTCACGTTCGATTTGGGCGTAGTTAGTTTCTGCTTTGCTTAGAGTGCGTGAAGCAAAAGCAATAGGTCTCTCTTCTCCTGAAGGCATAATATGTGACACGACTGCTCCCACTCCATAAGGGGAGGCATCGCAGGCCAATTGCAGTGGTAAGGATGGATCAAAGTGCGTTAGAACTTCAGAATTTAGCAATGCATCCTTAGCTTTGTTAAACGCAACATCACAGGCTTCAGTCCACTTCCAGGCCTTGTTCTGCCCAAGGAGCTCATGAAGTGGCTTTAGCAGTGTGGCTAACTGTGAGATGAACTTTCCATAATAGTTCAGGAGTCCTAGAAACGAGCGCAGCTGGCTTACATTTCGAGGTGGGGGAGCCTCCACAATAGCTTTAACTTTTGCAGGGGCCTTATGAAGACCTGCAGAATCAATGATATGTCCCAAATATTCAACAGAGGGCTTGAAGAATTCACACTTGTCTTTGCGAACTCGTAGGCCATACTCTTCCAGTCTTTGTAGGGTAGCCTCTAAATTATTTAAGTGATCCTCTTCATTTCTTCCAGTGACCAGGATATCATCCAGATAGCACTGAACTCCTGACAAGCCACACAAGATCTGGTCCATAGCCCTCTGGAACAGGGCGGGAGCAGATGTTATTCCGAAGGGTAGACGACAGTATCGATAAAGCCCCTTATGAGTCACAATAGTCAACAGCTCTTGGGACTTTTCATCGACGTGCATCTGTAAATATGCTTGACTCAGATCAATCTTACTGAACTTTTGTCCCCCAGCCAGGCCTGCGAAGAGGTCATCGATGCGGGGAAGCGGGTATTGCTCTGCACACAACACTGGGTTGACAGTGACTTTAAAATCACCGCAAATCCGGAGAGAGCCATCTTTCTTCACGATTGGAACGATAGGAGTGGCCCATGAGCTATGGGTAACTGGTATTAGGACTCCATTGGTGACCAGGCGCTCCAGGTCTGCTTCAACTTTTGGCCTGATGGCATATGGCACAGTTCGGGCTTTCAGATATTTTGGTGGACTGCCAGGTTTAATGTTCAAGGTCACAGTGATTCCCTTCATACTTCCCAAATCGTCTCCAAAAACAGCAGCATGTTTCCTTAGTATAGGGGTTAGACAGGTTTCTTCTTTAGTCATCCGGTGCACTTCTGCCCAGTTCAGTTGAATCTTCCCAAGCCAAGACCTACCCATTAAGGCTGGGTAGTTACCTCTCACCACAAACAGTGGCAATTTAGCCACCTGTCCATTGAGCTCCACCTTAACATCAATAGTGCCCAGCATAGGCTCAGCTTCTCCCGTATACGTCTTCAGAACAGTTTTTGTTGCCTTAAGCGGAAGATGCTGTAGCTTTTCTTTATACACAGTCTCGGAGATCAGTGAGACGGCTGCACCGGTGTCCAGTTCCATGCGTATATGTTTGCCATCCAATAAGGGGGTTACCCAGTATTCATGTGAGCCCATTGCCAAAGACAAAACATGCAGTGCCACTTCCTCTTGTGATGAGGTGTCACCTTGATCATCCTGGGTCTGCTCTAGGGTATGCAGGGTTCTTCTTTTTGTCGGCCAGACCACAGGCCTCTTTTTCTTTTGTTTACAGGCACACTCAATGTGTCCCTTTTTGCCACAGTGTCGACACACCAGGTCCTTACACCAGCATTCTGATGCCTGGTGACCCGGCTTACCACAGCGGTAACATTCTTGACTCTGCACAGTTTTGTGGGTCGGTTCTTGTGACACGTTTTGCACCCTAGGGGGTGCACTGATGTATTGTGCCTCCCTTGTAGCCAGTTCCATGGAGACAGCAATATCAACAGCCTTCTGTAAGGTAAGCTGAGCCTCTGTCAGTAGGCGCTTCCATATAGCTTCACTGTACAGGCCACACACTAACCTGTCACGCAGGGCATCATGTAACATCTCTTTAAATTCACAGTGTTCTGCTAGCTTTTTTAAAATGGCTACAAATTGTACAACTGTTTCATCTTCCTTTTGGTCTCTTTTGTGGAACCTATATCTTTCAGCAATTACCAGTGGTTTTGGGGAGAAATGAGACCCCAGGATTTCCACAATGTCACTGTAAGATTTAGTCTCAGGCTTAACAGGGTGTAGTAAGCTGCGTAGCAGAGAGTAGGTTTTAGCCCCTACAACAGTTAAGAATATTGGCACCTTCTTCGCTTCTGTAATGTCATTTGCAATACCAAAAAGCTCAAAACGCTCAGTATACACATGCCACTGCTCTGTATTCTCATCAAAAGGCTCCAGGGGCCTGGTCAGAGTAGCCATGATTTTTAGTTTCACTTTCACAGTCAGTGTAAACAAGCAGCTTTTTTGTTTGTTTGTTCTTTACCTTAACTTCTATTTCCTTCTGTTACTGGAGCAGCACCGGAGTCTCACCCTCGTCGCCAGTGTTATATCCTTGGGGCAGCCGGTGTAGGAAGCAATCACTTGAGGCCAGAGAGCAGGCAGCTAACCAAAACCTCCATTTTATTTACATATATACAGAGAGCTTCTCAGCCGGTTGAAACCGGTTGAGCTAACCCATAATAATCTAACTCAGTTGCCATAGCAACAAAACCATGACAACCAAATACACAACAGGCAACCCCCAGTCAGAGTGTGATAGCTATGACAATGGATGTAGAGGAAATAATCAGTGGCACAACAGGGTGATAGGTTCATCCAATGTGGCATTCTCTCTCCCTGCAGCTCTCCCAGGCCTTAACCAGCAT
Organism: Mauremys reevesii; assembly: GCF_016161935.1. NCBI lineage: Eukaryota > Metazoa > Chordata > Testudines > Geoemydidae > Mauremys > Mauremys reevesii. Next base: position 15,438,145 of record NC_052644.1, read on the forward strand.
CGCTGAGCTGGGCAACAGCTTTGCAGGGCAGGAAAATGGCTCTTTTGAAGGGGGAATCCCAAACCCTTTTGATGGTTAAGTTTCATGTGAAGTTCACTGATCCCTCTGCTAAACAGAGACTTAGTGAATTATTTCCTCCCTCTGCACTCACTGTATTTCTTGTTGTTCTGGCAGGAGGCACCAGACACATCATCACGCCTGGGCTCACAAGTTCTTTCTCTCCATGTAATTAGTTATTTATGCTCTGTGCTCCAGTCCTGGAACAAAAGTGTCATAAAGAGCATGAAGACAAAACCCTCTTTCAGGATCTCAGACCAGGTTTATTTCCACAGAAAATTGTGAACAAAATTGTTTCATTCAGAACTTGTTATGGAAAATTTCAGTGTTTTGATGAAAAAATATTCATGAAACTCAACAAAAAATTTCCTTCGGTCTCATTTTTATTTGACAGTTTCATTCATTTGGGGTTTTCAGAACCAAAATGAGACAAAAATATCAGTTGGAAACACAGTTTTGCTTTATTTAGTTTCAAAGGGACTTTTTCCTTCCATTTCTGGACTTTCAAAACAAAAATGAAACAAAACTGTCAATTCAAAACAAAACGGAATGTTGTCTTTCATTTCAAAATTATTTTTGTGGAAAGACTAAGAAGGTCCTTGCACATGAACTGTTTGGGGGAAAGATTTTGATTTCAGTTAAACTATGTTTGGATTACAAAAAGGTTCAGTCAAAAAAAAATGGTGGAAAAACTTCAACTGACTACATTCACAAAGAACAGCCACTAACGTCACCCTGCAGATAACCGCGGGGTGAGCTCCCTGGGTATGTTCATGACAGGGGCAGCTCTAGGAATTGCGCCACCCCAAGCAGGGCGGCACGCCGCGGGGGGCACTCTGGCGGTCGCCGGTTCCGCGGCTCCAGTGGACCTCTGCCAGACGTGCCTGCGGAGGGTCCGCTGGTCCCGCGGCTCCGGTGGACCTCCCGCAGGCATGCCTGAGGATGCTCCACCGAAGCCGCGGGACCAGTGGACCCTCCGCAGGCTTGTCTGCGGGAGGTCCACTGGAGCCACCTGTCTTCCTCCCACGGCACGCTGCCCCAAGCGCGCGTTTGGCGCACTGGGGTCTGGAGCTGGCCCTGGTTCATGAGGACATTAAAGGTCACTTACCACGGGACTCAGCCAGCTCCAGCCAATGGGGACTTGCCGGTGGCTGCTTGGAGAGGCCATTCACATTGAGATTCTTTCCTAGGGCTGGATCTGAAGCTCCTGTTGGGAATTACAATCCCTGCTGTCCTGGTTCTGACTGTGGTGCTTTATCTGCTGGGAAAGAAAGGTGGGTATGAGAGTGAGGCCAAGGACACACAGGCAAATGTACAGACAGGCATGGCAGAGAAAATCCCTTAGATCCCCTGTACCCAGTGTGTCTGGGATGGAGGGAGAGAGATGATCAAAGACACAGTGAAATCAATCATTCATTTTTGGGAGGCTGGCTGGGGAGAAAGGTCAAAGAGATGATTAAAGGGATTATCATTGTCATTAATTATTTGTACTGCAGTAGCATCTTGTAGCCCCAGTCATGGATCAGAGCCCCACTGTGCTTGGTGCTGTACATTATTTATTAGATATGTTACTGTAGTGCCCTGGAGCTGCAGTCAAAGATCAGGACCCCATTGCGTCCAGCACTGAATAGATCAGTAATGAAAGGGAGGCACACGTATAAGGGCCCTTCCTGACTAGGAGATGCCTTCCTGAACTGCAGCCTTATTTACTTGCGTGTTGATATTCCAGCCATACACATGCCCCGGGCTGAGTCCGAGATTGTGACCATCTGTGGGGCAGGGACTGAAGTGCTTTCCTGAACAACTCCTGTTACCCACACAAAATTCTCTGTTACTCACACTCCAGGGGCACCCACCTTTACCCTGTTCCTAGGGCTCAGGCATAACCCTGCCAATTTAAATACCCACCCATACCCAATTCCTAGGGCTTCTTAGCTAATGGCTGCTGCCTTCTAATCTGGCTGCAGTCAAAGGCCTTATCCTTACCCTCTGAAATTAGAGCTCTGGACACAGGTCTGCCCTGCCAACCTTTCCTCACACAGCGTCCACAGCCCTAAGCTTTCACAGCACTCAAGTTACCTCAACAATCTTGAGATTGGCCAAAAACTCACTGGAGTTCCAATAAGTCCCCAGTGTGGGGTCTTTGTATTTGCTGGGGGATTTGATCTTTGTGGGGTCTCTCAGTTCACATTTTCAGGCTTTTCTTTCCAAAGGAGAGGGTAATAAATTTATTAAAACAAAAATAAAAATGAGAGTTGCACTGAATCCCCTGACTCTCAGACCTGGGGATTTACATAGAATATCAAATGCCATGAGATGGGCACTAAAATAATGAGAGTTAGTGGCACTGCTCCAAAGGGCAGCCAGTGGGGCTGGTGGAGGATAGCACTGTGCTGGGCCATGGGGACAGGGCTCTTTGTCAATACAATGGGGAATTGGCCCATGTCGTGCAGTTCCTCTCTCTCTCTCTCTGCCCATGAGGAAACGTGTCCATGTCTCTGATCACATTGTCTCATTGCCTTTCAGTAGTATCACTACCAATAGATCAAAGGTAGGAGGAGATTATTCCCTCTCCCATCTCATTTCCATTCTGGTTCCCTTCTCTCTGCCTCATGAAAAGGCTGGTAACTACTCCAGCATCACAGTGGAGCTCAGCTCTCCTCCTGTGAGGGGGATTTCAGTCTGTTTGATCTGGAGGAGTTTTTGAAAGGCCCAGGGAAAGATGAACTCCCTGGTCGAGATGGGATCTAGGGGTTATGAGGAGATGCTTTAAGGAAGGGGTTTGCCAAAGCAATGTGTTTCCATCAAATTCACCAGCAGCAGAGTGAGTGTGTTTGAAAATAGCCCCTAAGTGTCTGAAAGAATGAAAGTGACTCAGGAGGTGTCTGGACTGGTCAGCCACAAAGTGACACCGAATGACCCACTCAGCCAGTTCCCTAGAACCGAGTCTGTTCTTCTGAGGCAGGGCTGGGCGTGGCCAGGCCTGGCTGGGAACCAAGCATCTCCAGTCCATCCAGCTGCACTAGATAACACCCAATGTTAGCTCCACCAGCTGCAGTTGGTTCAGTGCCAGGTGTCATGGAGTGTGGAGGAGTCAGGGCCCTGCACCCCCCCACCACTTCCTGTGATTCACCATGACTCTCAGCCAGCCAGTAAAACAGAGGTTTATTAGATGACAGGAACACAGTCTAAAACAGGGCTTGTAGGTACAGAGAACCAGAGCCTTCAGTCAGGCCCAACTTGGGGGATAGGGAGCCCAGACCTCGGTTCTGGGCCTCCCTCCATTTCCCCAGCCAGCTCTAAACTGAAACTCCCTCCAGTCCCTCCTCTGGTCTTTGTCTCTTTCCCTAGGCCAGGAGGCCACCTGATCTCTTTGTGTTCCAACACCTTCAGTTGGCACCTTTCAGAGGAGGGGCCCAAGCTATCAGGAGATAGGGTGTCAGCCATTCTCTGTGCAGATCACATCACCCCTGACCTCTAGGGCTCTGCAACAATCACACACCCTTATCCCACCACCTAGATACTTAAGAAATGGATAGGGGAAACTGAGGCACCCATACTGTTGTGTATTTGGTTTTCATGGTTTTTGTTCCTATGGCAACTGAGTTAGATTATTAGGGGATAGTCCAGCCTGTTTCGGCCGGCTGAGTGAGCTCTGTGTCTGTAAATAAAATGGTAGTTTTGTTAGCTGTCTGCTCTCTGGCCTCAAGTGATTTCTTCCTAAACCGGCTGCCCACAAGGATATAACAAGTGGTGATGATGGATGGGATTCCAGTGCTGCTCCAGTAACAGAAAGAAGTAGAAGTCAAGGTAAAGAACAAACAAAGAAAAAACCTGCTTGTTTGCACTGACTGTGAAAGTGAAACTAAAAATCATGGCTACTCTGACCAGGCCACTGGAAACTTTTGATGAGAATATAGAGCAGTGGCATGTGTATACTGAGCGTTTTGAGCTTTTTGGTATTGCAAATGACATTACAGAAGCAAAGAAGGTGCCAATATTCTTAAGTGTTGTAGGGGCTAAAACCTACTCCCTGCTACGCAGCTTACTACACCCTGTTAAGCCTGAGACTAAATCTTACAGTGACATTGTGGAAATCCTGGGGTCCCATTTTTCCCCAAAACCACTGGTAATTGCTGAAAGATATAGGTTCCACAAAAGAGACCAAAAGGAAGATGAAACAATTGTACAATTTGTAGCAATTTTTAAAAAGCTAGCAGAACACTGTGAATTTAAAGAGATGTTAAATGATGCCCTGAGTGACAGTTTAGTGTGTGGCCTCTGCAGTGAAGCTATACGGAAGTGCCTTGTAGCACGGTGAACCCCTGCTCCTTCCCTGAAGGGGTTAAAAACAGCCCTGGGATAGGGCTGTGGCGGGAGAAAACAGCCTTTAGGCTGGGCTGATTGGGGGAAGTGGCTGCAGCTGGGGCCACGCCCCAAACTGAACAGGGCCTTATAAGAAGGCCAGGGAAGACAGAAGCCCAGACAGTCTCTCTGCCTTCAGAGCGAGAGAAGGGCCTGGCTGCAGGGAGCTAGAGACTGGATACCTGAGTGAAGCAGGGCTGGGGAAAGGCTGAGGAGCTGGGGAACTCCAGCCTGGAAAGCCCCAGGCTGCGGCCTAGCAGAGGGCCAACAGGTACTTGGGGTTGCAGAGGGCAACCTAGGGGTAGGCCAAGGCAGCAGGTCCAAAACCCCCTTTGCCGATGATGAGTTCTGGATACTGCAGTCTGCCCCAGCGAATGGGGGCTAGATAGAGACTGGGCAGTAGCCACTACTGAGGCGAAGTGGGGATAGTAGGGTGGGGGTTCCCCTGGGAAGGGGAAACCCAATTAAAGGTTAAAGGGGCACCGGGGTCCTGGGAGGGACATGGGGCCAGTAGCAAACAGGTGGATCACCGGCCTGCAGAGGGCGCTCCAGGGCTGGAAAGAGCTAATTCCCCAGAGTCACCAGCAGGAGGCGCTGCAGGGGTGAGTCCCGACCCGTCTACATGCCTACTGATAAAGGCTGAGCTTACATTACAAAAGGATGTTGATATTGCTGTCTCCATGGAACTCGCTACAAGGGAGGCACAATACATCGGTGCATCCCCTAGGGTGCAAAAAGTGTCACAAGAACCGACCCACAAAACTGTGCAGAGTCAAGAATGTTAGCGCTGTGGTAAGCCAGGTCACCAGGCATCAGAATGCTGGTGTAAAGACCTGGTGTGTCGACACTGTGGCAAAAAGGGACAGATTGAGTATGCCTGTAAAGAAAAGAAAAAGAGGCCTGTGGTCTGGCCGACAAAAAGAGGAACCCTGCATACCCTAGAGCAGACCCAGGATGATCAAGGTAACACCTTATCGCAAGAGGAAGTGCCACTGCATGTTTTGTCTTTGGCAGTGGGCTCACATGAATACTGGGTAACCCCGTTGTTGGATGGCAAACCTATATGCATGGAACTGGACACTGGTGCAGCCGTCTCGCTGGTCTCCGAGACTGTGTATAAAGAAAAGCTACAGCATCTTCTGCTTAAGGCAACAAAAACTGTTCTGAAGACGTATGCAGGAGAAGCTGTGCCCATTTTGGGCACTATTGATGTTAAGGTGGAGCTCAATGGACAGGTGGCTAAATTGCCACTGTTTGTGGTGAGAGGTAACTACCCAGCCTTAATGGGTAGGTCTTGGCTTGGGAAGATTCAACTGAACTGGGCAGAAGTGCACCGGATGACTAAAGAAGAAACTAGTCTAACCCCTATACTAAGGAAACATGCTGCTGTTTTTGGAGACGATTTGGGAAGTATGAAGGGAATCACTGTGACCTTGAACATTAAACCTGGCAGTCCACCAAAATATCTGAAAGCCCGAACTGTGCCATATGCCATCAGGCCAAAAGTTGAAGCAGACCTGGAGCGCCTGGTCACCAATGGAGTCCTAATACCAGTTACCCATAGCTCATGGGCCACTCCTATCGTTCCAATCGTGAAGAAAGATGGCTCTCTCCAGATTTGCGGTGATTTTAAAGTCACTGTCAACCCAGTGTTGTGTGCAGAGCAATACCCGCTTCCCCGCATCGATTACCTCTTTGCAGGCCTGGCTGGGGGACAAAACTTCAGTAAGATTGATCTGAGTCAAGCGTATTTACAGATGCACGTCAATGAAAAGTCCCAAGAGCTGTTGACTATTGTGACTCATAAGGAGCTTTATCGATACTGTCGCCTACCCTTCGGAATAACGTCTGCTCCTGCCCTGTTCCAGAGGGCTATGGACCAGATCTTTTGTGTCTTGTCAGGAGTTCAGTGCTATCTGTTGAATATATGGGACACATTATTGATTCTGCAGGTCTTCATAAGGCCCCTGCAAAAGTTAAAGCTATTGTGGAGGCTCCCGCACCTCAAAATGTAAGCCATCTGCGCTCGTTTCTAGGACTACTGAACTATTATGGAAAGTTCATCTCATAGTTAGCCACACTGCTAAAACCACTTCATGAGCTCCTTGGGCAGAACAAGGCCTGGAAGTGGACTGAAGCCTGTGATGTTGCATTTAACAAATCTAAGGATGCATTGCTAAATTCTGAAGTTCTAACGCACTTTGATCCATCCTTACTCCTGCAATTGGCCTGCGATGCCTCCCCTTATGGAGTGGGAGCAGTCGTGTCACATATTATGCCTTCAGGAGAAGAGAGACCTATTGCTTTTGCTTCACGCACTCTAAGCAAAGCAGAAACTAACTATGCCCAAATCGAACGTGAGGCATTAGGAATTGTTTTTGGTATTCGGAAGTTTCATCAGAACCTGTTTGGGCAAAAGTTTACTCTTCTCACAGACCATCGACCTCTGACGTCAATTTTTGGACCCTACACAGGCATTCCCCCATTAGCTGCGAGTCGTATGCAACTTTGGGCATTGTTACTTTCAGCACACACATATGAAATCAAATATCGGAAATCCACTCTGCACGGCAATGCAGATGGCCTCTTAAGGTTGCCTTTCCGGTCAAACATCAAGATAGTGCCCAAAGGGAAATCTTCTACTTTGAACAGGTAGAGAATACACCCATCACTGCTACTCAGATAAAGAAGGCAACCCGCGTTGACCCAGTATTGTCCCAAGTTGTCCCATGGTGATGCATGGAAAATCTCGACAAACCTCTCCGGTCTCACCCGACCTTGTTACCTACATGTCCATGAGGACGGAGTTATTGGTCCAGTCTGGTTATTTGGTGTGGGGGAGACATGTCATTATTCCCCCACCATTGAGATCACAGATGTTAGAACAGCTCCATTCCGGTCACTGTGGAATAGTGTGCATGAAGGAAATTGCACGAAGCTATTTTTGGTGGCCTGGATTGGACAGTGCAATTGAAGAGAAGGTAAAAGGGGGGAGGGATAGCTCAGTGGTTTGAGCATTGGCCTGCTAAACCCAGGGTTGTGAGCTCAATCCTTGAGGGGGCCACTTAGGGATCTGGGGCAAAAATTGGTCCTGCTAGTGAAGGCAGGGGGCTGGACTTTCAAGGGACTTTCAAGGTCCCTTCCAGTTCTAGGAGATTGGTATATCTCCAATTATTACCTAAAAGCTTGTATGTCATGTCATGTCAGGGAGTGAGGAATGCACCCCAGTGGGTACCCCTACACCCATGGGACTGGCCTGAAAACCCATGGCAACATATAAACATTGACTTCACTGGCCCCCTTGAAGAAAGCATGTTCTTGGTGGCAGTAGATGCCCATTCTAAATGGCTAGAAGTCTCTATAATGCAGTCCACTACTGCAGAGAATACCATCCAAAAACTACAAGGACTCTTTAGTCATTTTGGTCTGCCAGAACAGCTTGTGAGCAACAACGGACCGCAGTTCGTCTCTCAGGAGTTTCAAAATTTTATGAAGGCAAATGGGATACACCACATCACGTCAGCACCATATCATCCATCCACCAATGGATTAGCTGAAAGATTTGTGCAGACAATGAAAAACACTTTGACATCAGCAACAGGACAACACTCCATTCAAAAGTTTCTGGATACCTTCTTACTTTCCTACAGAAACACACCTCCTGCTACGACCCAGGCATCCCCGGCCTTTCTAATGATGGGACGACAGCTGCGCACTTGCTTTGATCTGCTGAAACCTTCTGAACCCCGACAAACTGTGCAACATCAGCAGCAATATCAAGTCATCAGACAGGCACCCAGAGCAAAAGACCGAACCTTTAGCCCGGGATGGCCAGTTTTGGCTCGGAATTATACTTCCAGAGCTAAATGGGTCCCTGCCCCAATCATCGCTCAAACAGGACCTGTTTCCTACACAGTCCGGACTGCAGAGAATCTTACCTGGCGGCGACATATAGATCAGCTGTTGCCAAGTCATGCCAGTCCTCAGGACACATCTGCAGTTGAGGGGTCTGACTTCACCTCTTCTGGTGAGACACCGAATCATGAATCACCTGTTCCTGACTGTTCTCCTCCATTACTGCTGGCGGCTGAGATAACTCTTTGCCCAGCATGAGCTGATACCACCTCCTCACCTGTTCGTGCTGCGGACACTGAGCCCATGGTACTTTCGGGTGCAACAAGAAGTTCGCCGTAATCCACCTAGAGACAGAAGGCCTCCTCATCAGCTGGATCTTTAGCTAGGGCGAACCCACGGTTATGGGGCAAAATAATCCCCAGGGTTTAGCCAGAAATGGAGGCAGTCTACCCTCCTTCTCTAGTCTAGTGTGTGTTTTATTTAGGGGATTTTCTTATTAGGGGGGAGGAATATGTTGTGTATTTGGTTGTCATGGTTTTTGTTCCTATGGCAACTGAGTTAGATTATTAGGGGATAGCCCAGCCTCTTTTGGCCGGCTGAGTGAGCTCTGTGTCTGTAAATATACTGGTAGTTTTGTTAGCTGTCTGCTGTCTGGCCTCAAGTGATTTCTACCTAAACCGGCTGCCCCCAAGGATATACAAGCCCTGTTTTAGACTGTGTTCCTGTCATCTAATAAACCTCTGTTTTACTGGCTGGCTGAGAGTCATGGTGAATCACAGGAAGTGGGTGGGGGGCGGTGCAGGGCCCTGACTCCCCCACGCTCCATGACACCTGGATAATGTGAATGGCCAGGACCCAGGAAAACTGGAAGCACTGGAGCAGCACCGAGTCCCCCGGCTGGGTGGACATCTGGAGGCAAGGAGAGCACCTGGGAAGGGAAATGGGTCAGAGCTGTTGTCAAGGCTGATTCCGCATGCTGGCACAAGCTAATTAAACAACATATGCACAAACATCTTAGGACATAAAAATCCAATCCTGTTCTTTAAAAAGGTAAATTTTATTAAAAACAAAAAGAAAGGAAATACATCTGGAACTTAGGTTTTTTGCTAGATTAAAAAAAATTACAAAATTAAACATCAAGATAGCTCTCTTGAGGTCCAGCTTAAAGGTTAAAAGCAAAACAAAAGCACTTGGGGTTAGCACAGAGGAGTCCACAAGCCATAAAGAAATAATATAAACCTAATCATGTCTTCCTAGACATTTTCTGATCTACTTACATATCTGGGGGTTTTCAAAGAGTAGTTTCTAGGTATGAGCTGATGGTTTTTCATACCTGGCTTAAAGCTTCTTACAGCATTGCTGCTCCATATCTCCTCTCTCCGGAGAATGACAGCAGACAGGCAAGGGAAGTTTTTTCCCAATTTTAAAAATGTCTAGCCTTCCAATTGGCTCTTTTGGTCAGGAACCCACTCCCTTCCTTTTACCTATGGGCTTTTTTAACCCTTTGCAGGTAAAGCAAGTAGAGAACAGCTACTAATAGGGATTTTGTAGTTACTAACTAACTAACTAACTAACTAACTGCCTGGGGGGGAGGGATAGCTCAGTGGTTTGAGCATTGGTCTGCTAAACCCAGGGTTGTGAGCCCAATCCTTGGGGAGGGGGTTGAACTAGATGATATCCTGAGGTCCCTTCCAACCCTAATTATCTATGAATCTAAAAGGGAGCTATCCACCCCCTTCATTTATCACAACTGTCAGTGGGGCATTGGTGGTGCCCAGCATTGTTGATGGGGCAGAAGGTAAACAGTAGGTGGGTCTGTGCCATGTCTCAGATGGAGGCTCTGATTCCAGCCCAGCTTTGCAGACTAGGGGACCAGTGCTCTCCAGGGCCCTAGAGCTTTATTCCCCAGGATAATTTGGGTTGCAGAAAAGCCTAAGGGCTTGGCCAGACTGGGCTCCTGTTGGCTGGCACTGTGCTCTCTCCTAGAACAAGGGGTCCTGGGATGGACAACTTGCTGACACAGCTGGGGCAGTACAGCCAGGAGGCAGCCCCACAGAGGGGGCAACCACTGGCCCTTGGGGACTGTCTAGGACCTGTCCAACACCTTGGTCTGCACCCACAGCCTATGTATTGAAGGACAGTCGCTGCATCATGGAGCTCACCAGCTGACAGCCAAAGAGCTGTATCCAGTCCCTAACCTCTCTGACATTTACTCTTACATCCTCCCCATCCTTGTGCCCCTCCTGCCCCCAAACCCCCAGCTGGCACAGAGTGAATCAGGGGCAATTCCAGGCCCAATCTCAGGGAATGTCCTGGAACAGTAGCAGGGAGTGAATCCCCCTTTCCCAGGAATCACCAGAGCGATGGGACCCAGCTCTGAACTTGCAGGGCAATTGCTGCTGCCTCTGGGTAGGTCAATATCTGCCCACCATGTTCCTCATCCCAGCGGTGCCCCCTTCTGGTGCCTTAGATGGCAGCATCCCCTGCCCCTGCTGCTCAGCCAGCCAGCAAGAACCATGGCCGTGACTAAAAGACACATTCCAGCTCCACCAGCCCCATGCAGTACCAGACACAGGGTCGCTGGGCACAACTCCCTGGCCTGGGTCATATGGGAGCTCAGCCTGGATAATATAATGGTCCCTTCTGGCTGTACCTTCTCAAATGTCCCCTGCCTGGCAAGGCTGACTATTAATGGCTCTACTGACATTTAAGGACAAGACACAGGCTGCATCCATGTGTGGGTGGATGGGTGGTGGGGAGCTCCAGATATGGCTGTAAAAAAAGCTAATGCATCAGGCGAGGTATTTCCAGCAAAGATAGGGAGGTGTTAGTACCGTTATATAAAGCACTGGTGAGACCTCATCTGGAATACTGTGTGCAGTTCTGGTCTCCCATGTTTAAGAAGGATGAATTCAAACTGGAACAGGTTCAGAGATGGGCTACTAGGATGATCCGAGGAATGGAAAACCTGTCTTATGAAAGGAGACTGAAAGAGCTTGGCTTGTTTAGCCTAACCAAAAGAAGGTTGAGGAGGGATATGATGGCTCTTTATAAATATATCAGAGGGATTAATATTAGGGAGGGAGAGGAATTATTTAAGCTTAGTACCAATGTGGACACAAGAACAAATGGATAGAAACTGGACACTAGGAAGTTTAGACTTGAAATTAGACGAAGATTTCTAACCATTAGAGGAGTGAAGTTCTGGAACAGCCTTCCAAGGGGAGTAGTGGGGGCAAAAGACATATCTGGCTTTAAGACTAAGCTTGATAAATTTATGGAGGGGATGGTATGATGGGATAGCCTAATTTTGGCAATTAATTTGGCAATTGATCTTTGATTATCAGCAGGTAAGTATGCCCAGTGGTCTGTGATGGGATGTTAGATGGGTTGGGATCTGAGTTACTACAGAGAATTCTTTCCTGGGTGCTGGCTGGTGAGTCTTGCCCACATGCTCAGGGTTTAACTGATCGCCATATTTGGGGTCGGGAAGGAATTTTCCTCCAGGGCAGATTGGCAGAGGCCCTGGAGGTTTTTCGCCTTCGTCTGCAGCATGGGGCACGGGTCACTTTCTGGAGGATTCTCTGCAGCTTGAGGTTTTCAAACCGCAATTTGGGGACTTCGATAACTCAGACGTAGGCTAGGGGGTTGTTATAGAAGTGGATGGGTGGGATTCTGTGGCCTGCATTGTGCAGGAGGTCAGACTAGATGATCATAATGGTCCCTTCTGACCTTAAAGTCTATGAGTCTATGAGTCTATGAGAGACAATCCTGCAGCTGCAAGGGGCTGGGAGCTGGTGCCATGGGAAGATAAATCCCTTGGGTCCGAGCCATGGTGTTCTCTGCTTCCCAGGGCCAGTTCCCTGGGGATGGGATGTGTAGTGCACGTGATTGGATCTGCATTTCACACTAGCCCAAGGTCACAGGAGAGAGGCACTGGGGCAGGGAGGGGTCTTCCGGGAGACCTGCATGCCCTGCTCAGATATCTCACAGCCACATCTGTCTTCCTGTGTCATTGCCACTGGCACTGCACTGAGCATGGAGCTGCCCAAGGGGTGGTGGCTGGACAGCCTGGAGAGGGAGGAGTAAATGCCATGGGTAGATTTGGCACAGACAGACAGACACACGGACTAACCGGGAGCTGAACAGATCTCCTGGCTGCTGGGACTCAGAGCTGGGAACAGAAAGGTGCCGTGTGTTCAGTGCCAGGCTAGAATCTACCCTGCTGTGAGGTGCCCTGAATAGCTGATGGGGTCTTTGCTCCCCCCAGTGGTTCCCACTCCTGTGGTGACAGCTTCCCCTACAGAGACAGGTGGGCTATGGGTCTGTAACACGCCTCATCGCCCTTTGCTCAAGACTAAACATGCCCAGTGTTTTTAACCTTACCTGTGAGGTCAGGTTTTCTAAACCTTTTATCATTTTTGCTTCTCTCCTCTGGAATCTCTTCAATTTGTCCACATCTTTCTGAAAGTGTGACACACAAAACTGGACAAAGTACTCCAGCTCAGACCCCACCAGGAGGGTCGAACAATGACCTCTCATGTCTTATGTATGACTCTCCTGATAATAAATCACAGAATGACATTAGCCTTTTTTGTTACTGCAGCACACAGTTGACTCATATTCAATTTGTGATCCACTGCAACCCCCAGATGCTTGTCAGCAGTACTGCAACCTTGCTAGTTAGTCCCCATTTTGTAATTGTACATTTGATTTTTAACTTCCTAAGTGAAGTACTTTGAACTTGTCTTTCTTGAATTTCTTCTTGTTTGACTTCAGACCATTTCTCCAATTTGTCAAGGTCATTTTGAATTCTAATCCTGTCTCCAAAGTGCTTGCAACCACTCCCAGCTTCTTGTCCTCTGCAGTTTTTATATGTAAACAAGGGCTGAATGAGCTCTCTCCTGACTTCTAGTGTTGAGCTGGGGAAGATGACTTCAGGAGCCAACCTTGTCTGCGTGGGAGCACCCACCCTGCCTAGGTGCTCATGTTATACCCCAAGGGCGCCCCTTTTTAGTGAGTTTTTGGGAAGGGCAAATCAGCAGTGTATTTGGCTAACACTGTTGCAAGCATCGCAAAGAAGGCTGGGAAGGGATAAAGGTGCGAGTAAGAAGTAAACTTTTTTTTTGTAGGTTAGAAGAGGCCAGAAAAGGGTCAGGAGAAGAGCAAAAAATAAGTTAAATTAACCCTAAAGCTACCTCAGTGCAAAAATAAAATGCTGGCCCCAGACCAAGGACACTGTTCACAGCCAAATCTTGGCTGACAGCCAAAAAAGACAGGGGCTTAAACGTGCCCAAGCAGCCATAAAAACAAACAAACAAAAGACAAAAAAAACAAAAAACCCTGCACAAATCTGCAAGGCAGCAAAGCCAGCAAAATAAATAATAATAATAATAATAATAACAATAAAGTCTAAAACTGCATAAATTGAAAACACCAGCAAGACAGCAAAATGGGGAGCCAAGCATTGCATCCCTGGAGCCGAGGTGTTTTTAAAAAGCTTAAAAAATCATGGAAAGCCAGTTTGGACTGGCACAGAGGACACCAGGAGCAGAGGTCCCTGAACGGAACATCCCCCACCCTTGAAAAGCCAGGACTTAAAACCCTCCTGAAAGGTAAAGCAATTTGGAGATCAACAGCAGACCTAGACGGCCTGGGCTCAGGACAGCACACTCATCCATCCTCCCCATCCCCTTCTGATGTTACACCCAGGCCTGGCCAGTCTTGGGCAGTGCGTGTGTAAGTATAAAAGTGGGTTAGGGCGTGGGGCACTAAGGCTTTCTTTCTTACCCTAAATGACATGAGACAAGTAACTCTCTGCTGTTATTTCATTATTTTATCAATAAAGCTTTAAAATTTAGATGCTTGGTGGGATCCGTCATCTCTGCCCCAAAAAATCCTGTGGTTCTCAGCCTAATCACCTGATGCCTCAGGCACATTGGTAACAAAAAACTGTGCCAGTTTTGGTGGAGAATTGTGGAGGAGGGGGAGCCCTGCTGAGCACATTAATTGTTCTGCCCTTGGTCTTTCATGTTAGAGCTGCCCGGCACTGTTGGTCTTTCATGTTGAGGATTTTATGATTAAAGGTGTGCCCACTCTCAGCCGTAGTATGCCTAAGAACTGGAGAGGGCTTTAGCATTCCTCTCTCCACCTCAGTTGCCGGGTGGAGGGTGCAGATGGGTACACCCCCGGCCGTAGAAATCCCAGGTGATAGAAGGGAGGAGAATTTAGAGATTCTCGCTCCAAGGAAATAATCCTCAGCTCATACGCTCTTAGCCGTAGTGTGCCTAAGTATAAGAAGAGAACGTAAGGTGTCTCGTTCTGCCTGGAAAGGGTTTTAGTGTATGGATCCTGAGTGATTTTGGACTGAGCAATACACAGTGAGACTGTGTCTCTCCCTCTGGCTGGGGGTGGGAGTGTGAACATTGTAAGGCCCGGTGCCAAGGTGAGCAACGTGAAATCTCAAGTAATTGAAAGATCTTAAGAAATGCACTAACAGATTGTGACAACATGTTCAGGAAACAGAAGGGTATAGCTGCGGACTCGAGAGTCCCGCAGTTATGGGTGATGGCATCAATGATGGGTTCAAGGCCAGGATGCACGGGCATTAGGGAGCGCAGACACAGTAGTCTGGCTGCCCAGTCAGCTGGAGACATGGGATGCAGGTAAACCTGATGCCCAAGCCATAGGAGAGCCATCAAAGAGGGACAGGACCCTGCTGCCTCTTTCAAAGGGGTGTAAGGACCATTCCCAGCTGGACAGGACTCTTGCCATGGTGGGATAGAATCACTAGGATTCCCTAATGGAGCTTCAAAAATGTGTGCATGCTTGGCAGGATTTGTTGGACCTATATACTAAGTATAAAAAGCATAAGGGTAAAAACCTAGGCAGCTGTGGAATTAATTTGAACTGCAGTGGCCATGTGGTATCAAATGTTATCGAGACAAAAAGGAGTTGGGGAGAAGGGAGGAGGTGTGTACCGACAGCTGGTGGAAATTGAGCAACTAAAAGTGCAAATTACTATCCAGGCAGCAACCCAGGCCTATGCCCAGGACAAGTTGCAAGCCCTAAGGCAGGACTTCCAGGTGGAGAAGGCAAAGCGCACCCACCTGGAAGTGCTGATGATGCAGGTACTAGTCCTTCAGGGACTCGTCAAAGATTTGACTATCTGTTTCCATAATACACCCCAACGACAGTGTGCTCAGCGAAAAAAAAGATAAGAAATTAAAACATCAATTGGCCTTGCATTCAGTCCAGGTGGCAAGCCTCATGGGGGATGATTTGGGTGACCCTTGCGAGGGCTTTAATTTTTCCCTTTGCGAGAATCCCCAGGGGTGGGCGGACCCTTGCTGTGCCCCCATGGTGGCCCTCATTAAAACCAAGAAGACGTACACTGAACAACTTCAGGAGGGAAATTGAGTCCAAACTCAGTGTGTTACGGCCAGAGTCCACTCAGCCCTGTGGACATCTCCATGCTGGCTCACATGCTGAGCCCCTTTAAAATGGAAAAGGCCACTACCTGGCTCCTTTCCCTCTGGAACATCATACATGTAAATAATTTGTCCCAACAGAAAATCGAGCAGGTGCTCACTGCTGCCAGCAACAATAAAAACCGTGGTGGCTAACTTAAAGGGAGATGGGTTGCTTGTTGTTCGGGCAGTAGCGGACATCCTTCTCTCCTCCAGGAAAAAACAAAACCATTTATCCAATTTAAATCAGGCCCCGGGGCAAACCAGGTTACGCTATTTTTATCAACAATGTTTGATTGCAGTGGTCCTGAAGCAGGTTTTGCCAAAAAATGAGAGGCAGCACCTTCTGGGCCGGCTTCCATGAATCGTCACTCAGTTACGGGAGCTGACGGAAGGGATAAACAATTGGTGGAGGAATAAGTTAGGGCTCTGGGCAGAGGATGAACCCGCTAACTGGAAAAAATTAAGGGGTAAAATCATGCAAATTGCTAAGCATTTTGGGGAAACCAGTTAAACAGGTAAAAATGGCTGCTCTCCAGGACAGATCAAAACTAGGAGGCACCCCCACATACACCAACCAGGTACTGGCAGAAGGCAGAAAAAAGCCAATTAAGGGCTGGTCGAACCGGTGCCCCCCAAAAGGCTGGTTGTTACCGGATACTAACAAAAGTTTGGAAAGGACCAAGACGGAGGTTCAAAAGCAAACTTGGCGTAACCTCCGGGCTTCGGGGGAGGATATGCAGCGGTGGGATAAAAAGCCCACTGTCCTGCTGGTGAAATGGCTATTAGCCCTCTCAGCCTGGGAAATGAACTGTCAGCATTTGCGAAACCCAGGCTCACATGATGGGCAAGTATCTGCCCCCACCTGCACCTGTGGCAGCTGTCACCCCATCTGCCCTTCTGATGGAAGACCCTCACAAGTACCGCACTCAGTCTTCACGGACTAGGGACCTGGGGAAGGGCTCAGCCTAGGGTGGCCCCATTGTCTGCCAGGGGTCCCACCGGCAGTATCAGGGAAAAGTAACCTGGGACTCTAACCACTGCACCCATGCTTCGCCCTGTTGGACACTGGGGCGGGTATAAATGTGTTAAATTTCACCCCCATTGAGGGCAACCCAGGATCCCCACCTAGGTCTCAGCGTTTAATTCGGGGCCGCAGCAGCAATTGACCTGGGGTCGGGTCTCTATAACTATTGTAGGGGCTGTTTTTTACACCTCATTTATCATTGACCCCTCCTCTATGAAAACAATAATTCTGGAAATGCCATGGATTTTGGAAAAGGGGCTATGGTTCAATCCATATGACCAAACCTCAAAATGAGGGGGTGTTAATGGCAGAGGAGGAGGCATATTAAAGACAGGCAGTACCAGGGGATTGGCAAACGTATCCCTCCAACTGCTTCTTTGCTCTGCCCCTTACCCCTGCCTCTCAGGACTGTTTTGCCTTCAGGTTTAAAAAAAAAACAACAGTTCACTTTCACGCATGTCCCCATGGGCTTCCACAATGCTCCCTTCATTGCCCACCAACATGTGGTGGCTATGCTGGACAAATATGCTGGAGGTCCGTTGCCATGTCATTTTGTATGTAAAGTATTTGTTAGACAATAAAAAAATAGAACATCTGGTACAAAACATTACTGTCACGGTTCAAAAAAAGATCGCAAAGACTGGATTCAAGGTGTTGTTAAAAAAGGTGCAATTGGTCCAGCAATCAGTCATCTATTTGAGCATCACCCTGGAAGAAAAGGGCAAACTAGTGAATGTGGCAAAGGTCCATGCATTATGTAAAATTTAAAAAAAAAACAAGTGCGCGCTATTTTGGGGGGCTTTAACTTTATTCAAAACCATATTCCCAATTTTGCCACTCTCACTCACCCCTTGTGGGCACTACTCAAAAAAAAAAAAAAGTCCGGTGGCACTAAAAAAATAAGCACAAAAACCCTCCTCTCCTTCTCAGGCAATGCCAAGCCTTTCTACCTTTGACTGTCATGTGGTCAGGAAGCACTAGGTGCCATCCTTCTCCAAAAAAATACAGAGGGCCTGCTAATCCCAGTTGCTTATAATTCCCAAGCACTGCAACAGCCAAAAAACAAATACAGCCCCTGAAAAAAAAATGCTTGGTGGTGGTGTGGTTGGTCCAGGCCTTCCGGGAATACACTAAAAAAGCGCCAATTATACTGCAAATCCCACATACACCCTGTCCACAATCCAATGAGGAACTGATGTCTCCAGCATCAAGGGAACATTTCTAGGCCGAGCAGGAAGCAGATGAAAGCCTCCAGGGAGCTTGGATGGTGGCACAGAGCAACACACAGTCTTTCAGCTCTTTTAATTGATCCTGGTTTGTTGTAGAAAGAGGACTTTTATACAAGGAAACTCTTTCTGGTGGGCACCAGGAGGACTGGCATCCTCAATCACAGTTGGTAGTTCTAACTAAGTACCGGCTAAAGCTCTTGAGCTTAGCCCACAGCCATCCTAGTAGCCATGCTGGGGTGAACAGGACCAAAGACTGTTGCGAAAGTCCTTCCACTGGGAGGGAATGGGCAAGGACATTTCTACTTATGCCCGGTCTTGTGAAAACTCCAAGACCAGGTAAAAGCCCCTCTCCAGCCACTCCCCATAATTGATGTCTCATTTCAGCGAGTAGCTGTGGATATTCTGGGTCCTTTCCCGAAAAAGACACTCAGAGGAAAGTAGCACATACGGACGTTCATGGATTTTGACACCTGATGGCCAGAAGCCTTAGCTCTAAGCAACACCAGGGCTAAAAGTGTGTGCCAGGCATTAACAGACTTTTTTGCCAGGGTAGGTTGGCCCTCTGACATACTTACAGATTCAGGAACTAATTTCCTGGCAGGGACCAAGAAAAGCCTGTGGGAAGCTCATGGGGTGAACCACTTGGTTGCCACCCCTTACCACTATCAAACCAATGGCCTGGTGGAGAAGTTTAATGGAACTTTGGGGGCCATGATATGTAAATTCGTAAATGAACACTCCAGTGATTGGAACCTAATGTTGCATCAGTTGCTCTTTGCCTACACGGCTGAACCACATCCCAGTTTAAGGTTTTCACCATTTGAACTTGTGTATGGACACGAGGTTAAGGGGCCATTACAGTTGGTGAAGCAGCAATGGGAGGGGTTTATGTCTTCTCCAGGAACTAACATTCTGGACTTTGTAAGCAATCTACAAAGCACCCTCCGAAACTCTTTAGCCCTTGCTAGAGAAAACCTAAAAGATGCTCAGGAAGAGCAAAAAGCCTGGTATAATAAACATGACAGAGAGCGTTCTTTCAAAGTAGGGAACCAAGTCATGGTCTTGAAGGGGCTCCAGGCCCATCGTGGGAAGGGCCATTCACAGCCCAAGAGCACCTGGGAGTGTTAACTATTTCATAGCATCCCCTATCCCAAACCTAAAGACTAAAGTGTACCATGTTAATTCTCTAAATCCCTTTTATTCCAGAAAATTAAAGTTTTTTCAGCTTACAGCCCAGGGAGGAGATGACGCTGAGTGGCCTGAAGATGTTTACTACAAAGGGAAAAGTGACAGTGGTGTGGAAGAGGTGAACCTTTCCATGACCCTTGGACATATCCTGCAACAGCAGATCAAGGAGCTGTGCACTAGTTTCGCGCCGATGTTCTCAGCCACCCCAGGATGGACCAAACGGGCATACCACTCCATTGGTACAGGTAATGCTCGCCCAATTAGAGACCAGCTTTACCGTGTGGCTCCTCAAGCCAAAGCTGCTATAGAACGGGAGATCCAGGACATGCTACAGATGGGTGTAATCTGCCCCCTAACAGTTCATGGGCATCTCTATTGGTTCTAGTTCCCAAACCAGATGGGGAGATATGCTTTTGCGTGGACTACCATAAGCTAAATGCTGTAACTTGCTCAGACAACTATCCAATGCCATGCACAGATGAGTTATTGGATATGCCCAGTTCATCTCTACCTTAGACTTAACCAAGGGGTACTGGCAAATGAATCCACCAAGAAAAGGTCAGCCTTCATCACCCATGTAGGGATGTATGAAATTAATGTGCTCCCTTTCAGGCTGCAAAATACACCTGCCACTTTCCAAAAACTTGTAGATAGACTTCTAGAGGGATTGGTAGAATCTGCAGTCACCTACCTTGATGATGTGGCCATCTTTTCTGATTCATGGGCAGAACACCTGTAGCATCTGCAAAAAGTCTTTGAGTGCATAAGGGCAGCAGGACTAACTGTTAAGGCTAAAAAATGTCAAGTAGGCCTAAACAGTATGACTTACCTTGGACACCAGGTGGGTCAAGGAACCATCAACCCTCTACAGGCCAAAGTGACTGCTATCCAAAAGTGGCCTGTCCCAAAGTCAAAGAAACAGGCCCCAGACTTTAACAAACCTTTCCTGGTAACCACAGATGCATCCTAGTGTGGTGTGGTAGCAGTTTTAATGCAGGAAGGACCGGATCAAGAATTCCATCCTGTGACATTTCTCAGCAAAGAACTGTCTGAGAGGAAAAGCCACTTGTCAATCAGCAAAAAGAAATGTTATGCCATTGTATACACTCTGGAAAAGCTACGCCCATACGTTTGGGGATGGCGTTTCTACCTGCGAACCGACCATGCTGACAATAACAAAACATTTCTTTGGTAGAGTTTCGCTCTCCAAGATTTTGATTTTGAAATACAACACAATTCAGGAGCTTTTAACAAAGTGGCTGATGACCTCTCCCATCAAAGTTTCCCAGAATAAGCTAGTTAAAATTGTCCTTGAAATGTAGAAATATCATTAGTTTTTACATAATCAGCAGTATATCTAGAGGTGCAGGTATCTTATTAATTCTGTTTTCTCCTAGAGCTCCAGGAAGAAATTACAGCCAGTGTGGAACAGGCTGTCCAGCACTGTCTATGATTTGCGTGGGGGGGTCATAAACAAACAGCTAAGGGTAGCATAAAATCCTGCCTTTACCTGTAAAGGGTTAAGAAGCTCAAATAACCTGGTTGGCACCTCACCAAAAGAACCAATAAGGGGAGAACATACTTTCAAATCTGTGGGGGATGGTTTTCGTTTGTGCTTCTTTGTGTTCTCTCCGGGACAGCGAGGGACCAGGGCAGGGAAAATACATTTCCTAAAGCCATACCTGAACTAAGAATCTAAGATTACAAATTGTAAATAATAGGAAGGAAATGCATTAGATTATCTTTTGTTTTAGATTGTGAATTTCCCCTATGCTTAGAGGGAGATTTATTCCTGTCTTTTTTTTTTTTTTTTGTATCTTTAAAGTTTTGCCTGGAGGTGAATCCTCTGTGTTTTGAATCTGATTGCCCTGTAAAGTTATCTTCCATCCTGATTTTACAGAGGTGCTTCTTTTACTTTTTCTTTATAATAAAGTTCTGCTTTTAAGAATATGATTGGTTTTTAGTGTCCTTAAAACCCAAGGGGTTAGTCTGTGCTTACCCTGTTAACCTATTTGGTTGGTAAATTATTCTCAAGCCTCCCCAGGAAAGGGGGTGAAAGGGCTTGTGGGGATATTTTGGGGAACAGGAACTCCAAGTGGTTCTTTTCCTTGAATCTTTGTCTAACTCACTTGGTGGTGGCAGTGATACCATCCAAGGACAAGAAAGAATTTGAGCCTTGGGGAAGTTTTAACCTAAGCTGGTAGAAATAAGCTTAGGGAGTCTTTCATGCAGGTCTCCACATCTGTACCCTAGAGTTCAGAGTGGGGAGGGAACCCTAATACACCCCTAAAATACATTCTAACAGGGTCCCAAATGATCTTCATCTCCAGCACCCGCCTTGTGCAGTGGACCCTATTCTTTACCCAAAAGGGGGTGGCATAAAAATCTCTGCAGTCCCTGAACCTGTTCAGTGCAGCCCTAGTGGAGCAGGGTGCCAAGCATTCCTCTGAGGTGGTAAAGTGGAAACGAACAGCTGCCCAAAAATGGAACCCCCTCTCAATCCTCCAAAACCAAACCCAGATTAACCACTTGCGGTTTACAGATGGATCCTGCTTTTTCCACCAAGGAAATCAGTATGTCCAATGGGCAGCCTTGCATTGGGGGAGGTGAGCCTAACTGAAAACCTAGTGCATGGTTCAGCACAAAATGTCAAAATAAAGGCAGTGCTTCAGGTTCTAAAATATGAGAGTCAGCTGGGGGAGAACTTTGCAGTATATCTAGTAGCAAACAGTAAGTATGTGGTGTGGGGGGTATCAACATACATGTTCTATTAAAAAAAGAACAATTAAAAAATGCAGACCAAAAGCCCATTAAACATAAAAAAGTGGCAAAAAATAATGGCATTGCATAAAGCATGCAAGGGGAAAGTATACATTACTTGGATAAAATCACATGCTCATAAGGACAAGGGGTTACTCCATAAATAAAAACAAACAACTAAATAAATTAACTCGGGTTCATTCCAGCAAGGTAGCAGGCTTGATCACAAAATTAGCTACTGCTGAGCAGAAAAACATAGTCCAGAAATTACATAAGTGGGCAGATGAGGGGGTGGAGGGAACTCTGTAAATTGTAAAGGAATGTCTAAAATATGCCCAAATAAAGCAGGGGGCTCAGCTCCCAGTCTTGCAGGAGCAAAAAAACCCAAGGGGTAGAGCACCATCTGCAAATGAATTTTATTAATTTACTACCAACAACAAAAAAAGGATATAAATACCTCCTAGTAATAATGAATGTGTTCTCTGCCTGAACAAAGGCGTTTCCAACCCGGGTAAATACAGTGGTGGTAGCCGCCAAAAAACTTTATAAACATTTTTTCTGCCTGTACGGCACACCCTGAATTATGGGTTCTGATCTGGGAGGGGCCTTTGTAAAAAAAGTCCTTAAATCTTTGCTGGCTGTCCTAAATATTAAGCAACAAATACACATTAGTTATTGTCCGCAAAGCAATGGCGTTGTAAAAAGGCAAAACCAAAATTTTAAAAACGCCCTTCATAAAATGTCCTCCACTTCAGGAATGGATTGGCCTCAAAAGCAGCCAACCATCTTGGCAGCTCTACTCAATTTAAACCGCCTTGGTACCGGGTACACTCCCCACCATATCATTTTTAGCCACCCAATAATGTGGGGCAATCTATAAAAATGGGAGGGAGCTCAACCGCCAGTTCACCAAATGGTCGGTACATTGCCCAGCAGAAAAAAGAACTTTATAAAACTTGTAAGGTCATAAAGGCTTTAGACAGGAAAAAGGCCAAATGCAAAAAAAAATCAGTAAAGATGTCCGGGGATAGCAAGTTAAAAATAAGGTGATGTTACGAAAACTGGAAAAAACTGTCCATACCCTAAATGTTAAGTAAATGGGCCCATACTCGGTGATAAACCTCATCTCTCCGGTAGTTTACCAGCTGCAGCTACCCAGTAAATTAAAATGGGCACATGCCAGTCAGCTCAAAACATATGTTTCTTCCTAAATTTCTAATCATGGCATCATGGGCCTCAGTTGTGGATCAGCCACTGGCCTGGACTGTCCAGGTCTCCAACTACCCGTAAAAGTATCTAAATAATTACAATTATGAGAAGGAAAAATACCTCCAAAGGCTCTTCATGGAGCAAACTGCCCCTAAGGCTCAAGCCACAGTATGGCGAAAAGCGGGGGAGGAGGTGCCTTGGCCGCTGTGCATAGTCCAAATAAACACCATAAGGCCAGAGCAAAACACCTTGTGGGAAGCCCCAGACCTTCCTTAAATCCCAGGGGAACAGACCACCATGCTCCTTATGTGGTGGCCTGCAGCAAATTGGAAGGCCCTTTGGCAAGGGCTGACAGTCCTTGACCCCTGGGCACAATGTTGTTGTTGCAACCTCCTAAATCAGGGATATGGCATCCAAAATGGAGGCCCAAAGGGTGTGTATCAACATAATCAACAATTGTACAATAAGTGCCTTTATGTTCCTTCTCTTCTATCCCTTTTTTTTGTTAACAAAACCAAACAGTAATAGCAAAAGCCCAAAAACACCTTATGGAAAAGTGGTGGAACCGCTCTTGCTGCTTCAAGCCTCCAAATTCGTCAAGGCAACACAATGTATGTATGATGGTACATTTCTCTGGAAATCCTTGGACTTCCAAGGCTTTTGGCCTCCCTTGTAAATTTTACCACTGTTCAAAATTGGCCCTGGTAAAAAAAGCGGTCAATTATCCACTGGCACGGGGGCAACTGTGGCTTAACATCTTGGGAATGTGGCATCATGTATTACCTGGGTATTTTTGCTGGTGCGGCCCCCTGCCAAATGCCCCAAGTCCCCTGGCCCTATATATCCCTTCCAAATTAAATCCCAAATGGAATTAATTTAAAAAAGCCCCATACCATGCCAAAAATTATTATAAAAAGTAATATTACATCCCTGTATTGCCTAAATCCCTCCCCAAAAAAGTTTGTCTACCTAAAAACAGTTTATGTCTACCTTTGGTAAAAAAAAAAAAAAAAAACCCTCCATCCATACTGCCAACGCTTACGGTTCCACTAAAAAATAAAAAAATAAAATACATAAATAAATAAATAAAAAATATTTTTAAAAAAAGGCTTACATGGACATCCAATTGAAGGGTACCTGGAAAGGTGTTCAATGTCATGGAAAGGTCCAATTTGCCATCTAAGTCACTGCTCCATCTGGACAGCCGGCATAGGGACATAGTTGCGGTATTGGTTCTTGGAGGTTGTTGTAGGGTGCAACCTAACCCCCACAGTTCCATATGTTGGTATATCACGCATATCACCCACCCATCCGCACACATGGCCCGCCAGTATGAAAAGGCAAACATTACATGCCCCAAACAATTTCCAGCATCCCTTCTTAATTGTAGCCTTATCTGCTTAGCCCCTAGCCTTCAGGAAACAGCCCTAAAAAACCCACCTCCACCTCTCCCGTCACCAACAATGGTGGCAAATGTCATCTGCCATCTGCTGGAAGGCTGAATCCTCCTAAATGCCACCATAAAAAACTTAAACATTTCCAGGTCCCTGCCTTCCTTCCCAATTGTACCAAGGGTGCCTCCCTTTAACTGTCCCTCCTCAAACAAATGTTGTCCTTGCCCACCCCTACTCCCCAAAAAGGCAGACCTTGGTGGGGTCCATGTGGGATGGGGCCAGTACAGCAGCTAATATTTAAAATATCCAACAAAGGGCTATAAAAAAATAAGCAATTAAAACAATT
Source organism: Mauremys reevesii (assembly GCF_016161935.1). Taxonomy (NCBI): domain Eukaryota; kingdom Metazoa; phylum Chordata; order Testudines; family Geoemydidae; genus Mauremys; species Mauremys reevesii. The sequence goes on from NC_052644.1 coordinate 15,463,044, forward strand.
AAAAAAGGTCTTGGGGCTAGTCACTAGTGAAAATCTCACCCTCCTGACAGTGGCCTCTGCTGCCCTCAAACATACTGCCAAATTAGCCCTCCACATGCAAAATACCTTAAAGGAACTAATTAAAACCATAATTATGGCCGGGAATCAACTAGCATAAAATTCTGAATGCTCCCAGCTCCAAAATGCTTAACCCAACAAGTCTGTAGCATACAAACAAATGTGCTCCATAAAGTCTGGCCTGGGGAAATTCATCCCCACTCCAGAATCCCCCAAGAGCAATGGCCTTTTTGCCATTTCTAAAGGCTTACTAATTGAAAGTGTACAGGCATAGCCTGCTCCTTCACAGCCTTCGGTCCAGCCATAAAAATTCAAACAGGCCTTTAAAAAGGCTGCCGCTAAAACTGGGTGGTCCATCTCAATGTGTAAAAAATGGCTCCCCCAAACAACACAGCTAAACGGTATGTGTTGACCGCATGCACACACTATCAGCACATATAAATTGCAGAAAGCAACACCTGGCAACTCTGGCCTATAAATCCCCCTCAAAATGGTGTGTAAAAACAAGGCAATACCGGGCCACTTTTATAAGGTGGGTCAACACATCTGTTGGGAAGGGGAGGCATTGGAATATGCCCGTACCACAACACATCTGTTTACCAATACCTTGGCATGTGTTTAAAAAAACACCAACCCCAATGTGCCTCTCCATTTATTATTAAAATCACAAATGTAATTTTTTTCAATGCATTGGCCCGCCATTCTGCAACAAACTGTTACTGTTTCTATGTTCTGTTTAATTTTTCATAAATAACACCCAATGTGTTTCCCCATTGGCACACACCCAAAAGCGGCTTTCTGTGTTCAAAACTAATGCCTCCTCCTTCACTGTGTTACAGCATACCTTTAACCAAAAAAAAAGCTGCATTTGCCACCGCCATTCAGGTGGGGCATGTATGCCAATGGGAAAACATGTTATGCTATGTAACTAATAAAACCAAAAGTCATTATTGGGTAGTACATGCAATTATTGCCGTCCTAATAATTTTATGCATGCTGTATTGATATTTATGTAAAAAACCAACAGTAACCCTTGCCACTGTACCAGAGAAAAAATAAAAGCCTGAGTGATGACCCCCTCCCAACAAAATGTTGATTTGGGGTCAAGGGAGGGATTGTCACACCCCAAGGGCACCTTCCCTCAGTGAGCTCCCAGGAAGTGCAAATCAGCAGTGGGGAGGGTTAGCTCAGTGATTTGAGCATTGGCTTGCTAAACTCTAGCTTTGTGAATTCAATCCTTGAGAGGGCCACCCAGGGATCTGGGGCAAAATCAGTACTTGGCTCTGCTAACAAAGGCAGGGGGCTGGATACAAGGACTGTTCAGGGTCCCTTCCAGTTCTATGAGATAGGTATATTTCCATGGTGTCTGTTTTATATGGCTAACACTGTTGTAAGCATCACAAAGCAGGCTGGGAAGGGATAAGGTGCAAGTATGAAGTAAAAGTTTCCTTTGTAGGTTTGAAGAGGCTGGAAAGGGGGGGGAAAGAGTAAAATATAAGTTAACTTAACCCTAAAGCTAGCTCAGTGCAAAAATAAAATGCTGGCCCCAGCCCAAGGACACGGTTCACAGCCAAAACCTGGCTGACACCTAAAAAAGACAGGGGCTTAAAGGTGCCCAAGCAGCCATAAAAAAAAAAATCCAACTGCGCAAATCTGCAAAACAGCAAAGCCAGCAAAAAACAAACAAAAACAAGATCTAAAACTGCAAAAATTAAAAACACCAGCAAAATGGCAAAAGGGAAAGCCAAAATGTTTTTTTAAAAGCTAAAAAAAATCACAGAAAGCCAGTTTGGACTGACATAGAGGGCACCAATAACAGAGGATTCAGAGACAGGGTGGGGGAGTGGATTCCCACTGGGTGCCCCCCTCACATCTGGGCTCCTCACATTGTGACATGTGACTGAGGGGAGCAGGGGCAGTCACAGTGGTGGACACACATGCTGCTGAAGGAAAGGAGGCTGCACCCCATCCATGGGTCTGTGCCCTGGAGCAGGAGCAGATGACCTTGAACCTAAGATGTCAGGGAATGGTGGCCCAGAACCCCAAGGATGCAGTGAGCAGGGGCAGAGGCAGCAAGGTAAGTGCACTGGCTTTTTAAATCATTTTCCTGTTGGTGTTTGGCAATGTCAGTGCTGTTTTAATATATATATATACACATGCAAAATTTTTCTCTGTACTGGCTTGTTTAGTTTGTGGTTGTTTTTCTGGTGTGGGCACAGCATATGCTGCTTTCATAGAATATCAAAGGTGGAAGGGACCTCAGGAGATTATCTAGTCCAAACCCCTGCTCAAAGCACAGACCAATCCCCAATTTTTGCCTCAGATCCCTAAACAGCCCCCTCAAGGATTGAATTCACAATGCTGGGTTTAGCAGGCCAATGCTCAAACCACCAAACTATCCTTCCCTCCTTTGTTATTATACAGGTCAGAGCACACATTAGTTTGATGCCATTTCCATATCTGATGTTAGGTTTGGACTGGTAACTAACACTTTTATGAAGATGGCAAATGTTGTTTTCACTAGCTTTAGAGAGGAAAACTGAGGCACCCAGACAGGAGGGGACTTAACAAAACTCACAGAGTGAGTCAGTGACACCGTGGGGAATAGAACTCAGGAATCCCCCAGCCCTGGCTGTTAGCCCCAGAGCTTTCTTATCACCCTCTGCAAGGGCTGGAATCTGTCTGGATTATGGTCAGAGGTATTTACACCAGAGCTACGGTTGTATTAAAGTCATTTGTGTTTTGGCAGTGGAAAGGGTGATGAATATCTTGTAGTTTCGAGTGAGTTTTAATAAAACAAAACCTGGGTTTTAATCTTTAGCCAGTGATGGACTGTTTGGTTTATTGCTTGTACAGTATGTAGTTCTGGAAATGTATGATAAGCTGTTGAAATATAGGTATGTTGGTGATTTTTTTCCTGTGGAGTGTTTCACTTTTCTGAATCTTCCTCTAGCAGAAAGATCCAGTCAGAGATATGTTCCACATCTGTATATACCATTGCTTCTGTAATATTAATTCTAAGAGTACCAGTTTTAGGTCAACACACAGCATATTTGTTTCTAAAAAGTACTTTAAAATGATAATATTACATTTATGTGCCAGTCTGAAGCTGCAAATTTTAATTTGATGACAAAAAAATATAGTAAGGCAAAAATGAGAGACAGTGCGAGACCCAGGTTGCTAAGATAAACCCCACTCTGATAGACTAGTGCACCACAGCGCCTTTCAGAGCAACTAACACTGCTTGGGTTAAAATGACTTCTAACCACTACACCCCACGCTCCTCTCCCAGAGTTAGGGGTAGAAGCCACAATTCCTGATCGCTAATATCCTACTGCTGATAAGTGAACACTTGTATAACCAATTGAGAAGGCATTTGTCATGTCCTTCTCCATTGGCTGGTCATTACTCACATGGTTCAGCAAACAAGGGCCTCAATAGGGGATCTGACGCTTAATGGTTCAAACTCTGCTGCTGATCCATGGAGGGTGACTTTCTTTATGTTCTGGGTTTGTACAGTGCCTGACAGAACAAGGTCCTTGTTATACCCTTGGGGGCAGCCGGTTTAGGAAGAAATCACTTGAGGCCAGAGAGCAGACAGCTAACAAAGCTACCATTTTATTTACAGACACAGAACTCACCCAACCGGCTGAAACTGGCTGGGCTATGCCCTAATAATCTAACTCAGTTGCCATAGGAACAAAAACCATGACAACCAAATACACAACAGTCCTAGTTCGTGACTGGGGTTCTAGGTGCTACTACAACACAAATAATGAGAACAGTCTGGTGTTACAGGATTCAGAGTGAAGAGCCCAGTTTAAAACAGGTTTTGTACTTAAAAATGATGCTAATCTGTAAATTATGGTGTGAATCACCAAAATACTGTAACCAAGTTACTGTGCTGGCAGGATAGAGGAGTGGGGAAGGTATACTTACAAAGAGATCCTAAAGAATGTTGCTGCTCCCAGATGGGAAGGTCTCCCTCCCCTTACCCAGGAAGTTGTAGGAACAGCAGTGATCTGTATGCTCTGTATGAATTTGCTGTGTATAACCTGTATGCTCAAAAGGTCTGTTACACTTCTCTCCCTCCCTATTGTCTCCTCTCCCTCTTTGAATACCTGTGAAGTGGCTTTCTCCCTCCCCCTCCCCCTCGAATGCTTGGGGATGAATGGGCTGGCTGAACAGCTGAAAGATCAGAAAAGATCCCAGAGAGACAAGATGTCTGGGACTCTAATTAGGCAGCGATCACACACCCAATGCATGGACACTGCCTGAGGCAGAATGTGACCAACCAGACTTGGCCAAGTCATCTCTAGTCTCAGGCCACAAGGAGCAGGTTTTTAAAAGGGGAAGGGGCCATGTGCTCAGGAGTGCAGTCACAAGCTTGTACCTCCCGTGAAGGCCTTTCACCCGGATCACCTGGCCAGTGGTTCGCTGAATTGCATTCCATCGTGCCTCCTTGTGTAACCCCCAAGGAGATTACATAGATTCCTGGAGCTCTGTCTGCTGGCAGCTCAGGGAGGAGGAGCCAAGGCAAACTCAGAATCTGCCCGGCAACCAATAGGGAGTGGAGATGCCCCTCTCAGGAAGTTCAGGAGAGGAGAGAAGCCATTTTGAGGAGAGGCTGGAGCCAACCAGGGCAAGGGCCGGACTGGGTGTGTGGGGAGCTGGTGAGTCCTAGGCCTGCAGGCAGGGTTCCCCCTGAGAACTGACCTCTAGGGACCCGACCGCAGATCCCTCAGCTGGGTATTTCCTTCCCCACTGATGGTTCCTAATTGGTAGCGTTTGCTGAGAAATTTGCCCAGCCAGGCTGGGTTCACCTCCAACTCCCCTGGTGAGACCAGTCACCGCATGGTCAGCGCTGCTAGTCCAGGGCTGCTGCCTGCGGAGTGTGTGACTAGAGGCTGGGCAAGGAGGCTACAGTTTGGATGTTAGGGTAGTTGTATAACCTACACCTTGAGCTCTGCACCCCTTTGTGGTGAGGAGAAATCCTGGGACCAACGCAACCAGATTCCTGCCTGAGGAGGATCCCTGCTCAGCAGACAGCAGCCAACCTGCAGTGACTGAGGAGTCCAGCATCATCCTCAACCCTGAAGATCATCCATGGAGTTCGTGAGTGCACTGTCTTTAGTTAGTTAGTCAGGGAATTTGTTTTGGGGACCCCCTACTCCCTGAACTGTGTCCTCAAACCAGGGAGTGAGGGTTTGAGGATTTTATAACCTGCTGCTTATCACACCTGTGGAGGGATTCACCACCTCCTCCCACTTGTGGGTCCTTTGGGCTGTACTGAACCCAGTCAGCCACACTGCTAAACCACTGCAGAGAATTTTATAGGTCATCAAGGGCCCCAGCAAAGTATGCGTACCAACAGGACACTAATTTTACATTTGTTACATCAACTCACGAGTACTTTAAGTGTGGGCACTGGTGACCCTAAAAATAGCGTTTCACCCTGTTATGTTGTATTTGTTGCCTGTTTAATATAATCATTGTGTTGAACATATTTTCATGTGTTGTGTTATTTCTTGGAAGTCTCCAAGTATCTCACAAGTAAGTGGGGATTCCGCTGTAGTTAGAATTTTCCACCCAAGCTGCCCTGGTGACCCTGCCAGGAAGGAGCGAGGGGCATGGAGGCACCGCCAAATAATTTCATAGCAAAAAATAAAAAAGATTCATCCTGCTGAGTGGGTAGCGGGATCCAAAGGAAACCAGACCTGTCCATCTAAGTCTGTAAGCGGATTGCCATTAAAGGAGGTAACCAGGTGGAAAGGGGCGCTACATTGGAGGCACCGCTGGGATCCCGTCTTTTAAACTCAGACCTTATATACACCCCTGCTGTCTTCCTGGGAAATTACATAAATTCCCAGTACGGATTACCAGAAGAGGCTTGTGACTTGGTGTGAGCTGGAGGGGGCTGACCCTGAACGCCACTTCCTGCTCACGAATGTACCCACTGAATGGGATGTTCGTTAGAAAAATTGAAGAGGCAATTGCTAATGTTAAAGAATGGGGGACCTGTGTGGTTCGGAGTTAGATGCAAGCAAAAGGGGAAGCTACTTTATCCCTTCTTGTAGAGAGCAAGATTATACTGTCTACTGTGGTGACTCGCCATGTAATTCTGCCAGATGGAGAGAAGGATGGATGGAAGGTGACCATACAAGCACAATCACGTTTTCCCTCCCCACCTGCCCCACCATCTGAAACTATCAATTTTCAGTCCAAATTGGGAGACTTTCTTAGGCAGGAAGGGAAGTAGTCCTGTGCCTCCCCCCAGTTCTACGGTCCAAATAATTTTTGCTATGGGACAAGCAATAAGGGAGTCCATAAAGACAGCATATGAATTGGGCACTTACAGAAAGCTGAAGTTCTTTTCAGGTATTAAACCAGTGTCTGTAGGGGAAGATGACTATGACACTTGGAAGCATCAACTAAATAGGTGATGCAGGAATGGCAATGTAGTGAGGCTGAAAAGAGGAAACGTGTGGCAGAAAGCCTGCGAGGACCTGCAGGGAATGTAATCTGTGCATTAAAAGCCAGCAAGCCTGTTGCCACTGTTGATGACTATCTCTCGGCAATGGAGGATGCCTTTGGGAGCCTAGAGACAGGGGAAGACCTCTATTTTCAACTTCGGTCCTGTTACCAACAGACACGTGAAAAACTATCTTCCTATCTTCACAGATTGGAACCATCCCTTCAACTGTGCATCCGCCGTAAAGGCACTGAGAGGAGCAAGGAACACCAAGTACGACTAGAACAGATCATACGAGGTGCATTTATGATGACTTACTAATTATAAAATTGAAACTCGTGTATCGATTGGACAGCCCTCCAGAATTCCATAAATTGCTGCGAGAAGTCTGAGAGGAGGAGGAAAAGAGAACTGTTAGAGAGAGAAATAAGATCTCGTTGAGCAGGACTGTTGCTCCTAACAAACTGAAGGATGACCCTTGCTTGTCCACCACTGAGGACCTCCATCAACAGCTTAAAACCTTGACAGCACAGCTCGCTGAATTTATGACAAGTAAGATGGCTCAGGGGTCACCTAGCGAAATTCTTCCACCACCTTTGATGGAAAGGAAGTACTCTCCTTCTTGCCCAGGGAGAGGGGAGACCAACAGAGAACCTGTAAAGAAGACCTTGGTGACCCTCCCAAGGAACAAGAGATTCTGCTACCAATGTGGTGAGGATGGGCACATTTCCACCCAGTGTGACAACCCGAGGAATGAAGAGAAAGTAGCACAATGAAAAAGGGAGCATACTGGGAGCCATCACATGCAGAGCTCCACTAAGTTGTGTTATAGAATCATAGAATCTCAGGGTTGGAAGGGACCTCAGGAGGTTATCTAGTCCAACCCCCTGCTCAAAGCAGGACCAAACCCAACTAAATCATCCCAGCCAGGGCTTTGTCAAGCATGACCTTAAAAACCTCTAAGGAAGGAGATTCCACCACCTCCCTAGGTAACCCATTCCAGTTCTTCACCACCCTACTAGTGAAAAAGTTTTTCCTAATGTCCAACCTAAACCTCCCCCTCTGCGACTTGAGACCATTACTCCTTGCTCTGTCATCTTCTACCACTGAGAACAGTCTAGATCCATCCTCTTTGGAACCCCCTTTCAGGTAGTTGAAAGCAGCTATCAAATCCCCATTCTTCTCTTCTGCAGACTAAACAATCCCAGGTCCCTCAGCCTCTCCTCATAAGTCATGTGCTCCAGCCCCCTACTCATTTTTGCAGCATGAGCTTTCGTGGGTGAATACCCACTTCTTCGGATGCAATCCGAAGTATTCACCCACGAAAGCTCATGCTGCAAAACGTCTGTTAGTCTATAAGGTGCCACAGGATTCTTTGTTGCTTTTACAGATCCAGACTAACACGGCTACCCCTCTGATACTAATCATTTTTGTTGCCCTCTGCTGGACTCTGTCCAATTTATCCACATCCTTCTTGTAGTGTGGGGCCCCAAACTGGACACAGTACTCCAAATGAGGCCTCACCAGTGCTGAGTAGAGGGGAATGATCACATCCCTCGATCTGCTGGAAATGCCCCTACTTATACAACCCAAAATGCCATTAGCCTTCTTGGCAACAAGGGCACACTGTTGACTCATATTCAGCTTTTCGTCCACCGTAACCCCTAGGTCCTTTTCTGCAGAACTGCTGCCCAGCCATTTGGTCCCTAGTCTGTAACAGTGAATGGGATTCTTCCGTCCTAAGTGCAGGACTCTGCACTTGTCCTTGTTGAACCTCATCATATTTCTTTTGGCACAATCCTCTAATTTGTCTAGGTCCCTCTCTATCCTATCCCTACCCTCCAGCGTATCAACCACTCCTCCCAGTTTAGTGTCATCTGCAAACTTGCTAAGGGTGCAGTCCACACCATCCTTAAGATCGTTAATGAAGATATTGAATAAAACTGGCCCCAGCACCGACCCTTGGGGCACTCCACTTGATACTGGCTGCCAACTAGACATTGAACCATTGATCACTACCCGTTGAACCCGACCATCTAGCCAGTTTTCTATCCACCTTACCGTCCATTCGTCCAGCCCATACTTCTTTAACTTGCTGGCAAGAATACTATGGGAGACTGTATCAAAAGCTTTGCTAAAGTCCAGAAATAGCACATCCACTGCTTTCCCCTCTTCCACAGAGCCGGTTATCTCATCATAGAAGGCAATTCGGTTAGTCAGGCAGGACTTGCCCTTGGTGAATCCATGCTGACTCTTCCCCTCCTTTAAGTGGTTCAGGATTGATTCCTTGAGGACCTGTTCCATGATTTTTCCAGGGACTGAGGTGAGACTGACTGGCCTGTAGTTCCCTGGATCTTTCTTCTTCCCTTTTTTAAAGATGGCACTACATTAGCTTTTTTCCAGTCGTCCGGGACCTCCCCCGATCGCCATGATTTTTCAAAGATAATGGCCAATGGCTCTGCAATCTCATCGGCCAACTCCTTTAGCACCCTCGGATGCAGCGCATATGGCCCCATGGACTTGTGCTCGTCCATCTTTCCTAAAAAGTCCTGAACTACTTCTTTCTCCACAGAGAGCTGGTCACCTCCTCCCCATACTGTGCTGCAGAGTGCAGCTGTCTGGGAGCTGACCTTGTCTTTGAAGACAGAGGCAAAAAAAAGCTTTGAGTACACTAGCTTTCTCCACATCCTCCATCACTAGGTTCCCTCCCTCATTCAGCAAGGGGCCCACACTTTCCTTGACTTTCTTCTTGTTGCTAACATACCTAAAGAAACCCTTCTTGTTACTCCTAACATCTCCAGCTAGCTGCAACTCCCAGTGTGATTTGGCCTTCCTAATTTCACACCTGCATGCCTGAGCAATACTTTTATACTCCTCCCTGGTTCTTTGTCCAATCTTCCACTTCTTGTAAGCTGTTTTTTTCTGTTTAAGACGAGCAAGGATTTCACTGTTAAGCCAAGCTGGTCGCCTGCCATATTTACTTTTCTTCCTACACATCGGGATGGTTTGTTCCTGCAACCTCAATAAGGTTTCTTTAAAATACAGCCAGCTTTCCTCGACTCCTTTCCCCATCATGTTATTCTCCCAGGGGACCTTGCCCATCAGTTCCCTGAGGGAGTCGAAGTCTGCTTTTCTGAAGTCCAGAGTCTCTGTTCTACTGCTCTCCTTTCTTCCTTGTGTCAGGATCCTGAACTCGACCATCTCATGGTCACTGCCTCCCAGGTTCCCATCCACTATTGCTTCCTCTACTATTTCTTCCCTGTTTGTGAGCAGCAGGTCAAGAAGAGCTTTTCCCCTAGTTGGTTCCTCCAGCACTTACACCAGGAAATTGTCCGCTACACTTTCCAGAAACTTCCTGGATTGTCTGTGCACCGCTGTATTGCTCTCCCAGCAGATATCGGGGTGATTAAAGTCACCCATGAGAACCAGGGCCTGTGATCTAGCAACTTCTGTTAGTTGCTGGAAGAAAGCCTCGTCCACCTCATCCCCCTGGTCTGGTGGTCTGTAGCAGACTCCCACCATGACATTACCCTTGTTGTTCATACTTCTAAATTTAATCCAGAGACTCTCAGGTTTTTCTGCAGTTTCATACCGGAGCTGTGAGCAGTCATTCTGCTCTCTTACATACAACGCAACTCCCCAACCTTTTCTGCCCTGCCTGTCCTTCCTGAACAGTTTATATCCATCCATGACAGTACTCCAATTATGTGAGTTATCCCACCAAGTCTCTGTTATTCCAATTACATCATAATTCCCTGACCGTGCCAGGACTTCTAGTTCTCCCTGCTTGTTCCCCAGGCTTCTTGCATTTGTGTATAGGCACTTAAGATAACTTGCTGATTGTCCCGCTTTCTCGGTCTGAGACAGGAGTCCTCCCCTCTTGCAGTCTCCTGCTCGTGCTTCCTCCCGGTATCCCACTTCCCCACTTACCTCAGGGCTTTGGTCTCCTTCCCCTGGTGAACCTAGTTTAAAGCCCTCCTCACTAGGTTAGCCAGCCTGCTTGCGAAGATGCTCTTCCCTCTCTTCGTGAGGTGGAGCCCGTCTCTGCCTAGCAATCCTTCTTCTTGGAAGACCATCCCATTGTCAAAGAATCCAAACCCTTCTCTACGACACCATCTGTGTAGCCATTCATTGATTTCCATGATTCGACGATCTCTACCCTGGCCTTTTCCTGCCACAGGGAGGATAGATGAGAACACCACTTGCGCCTCAAACTCCGTTATCCTTCTTCCCAGAGCCATGTAGTCTTCTTCCCAGAGCCACGTAGTATGAACAGCCTTCCTGGAGCCCATTCCCAGAGGGATTGATAGGCCCAGCAGCGGTAGTTAATGTGATGGTAGAAGGAATGTCTTGTAGGGTCCTGCTGGACAGTGGATCCCAGGTCACCATTATTACTAGAGAATTCCATCGGCAATTCCTGCCTCAAGTGAAGATCTATCCCCTAGAGGGACTGGCAATATGGGGCCTTAGCAATACTAGTTATCAGTACGATGGGTATGTACTAGTGACTCTAAGTTTTCCTGCAGAACTGGCTGGATGTCTCCAGGAATGTGATACTCTGGCTTTGATTTGTCCTGAGACACAAAATTCTGATGGTGTTCCCATATTGATTGGAACCAACAGCAACATGTTCCAATCTTTGGCCACTCTTTGTGGTTGTTTGGGCCAGAAGACCCCAGGCATGGTTCACCCTCCAGGGCAAGAACCTAACCTGGGCAAATCCCGGATGTATTATGACCATGATAGCTGTGTCGATGACTCACTAGGGAAAGTTGTAAGAGTATCCAAAGCGGTTTTGTCCATACCCCCACATGGTGAGATTGACTTGAGAGGAAAACTTGAGAAGCACAGTCGCAGCCTTCCTCCTACAGTGATGATGGAGCCTTCTGATGGAGATCCCACCCTAGTGGTCTGATGGTTCAGAGAGGTTTATTATCCTTACCAGAGATGGAGGAAGCTGGCATTGTGGTGAGAGTAAGAAATGAAACCAACCATCCTATAGCCATCAGGAAAGGAATGGTGTTGGCACGATTGTATAGGTTAGAGAGTGTCGTGAGCCCTGCAACTGCATCCAGAAAGACCTGTAAGGCATTGGATCCTGATCTTTTTAATTTTGGTGATTCTCCTATATCTCCCAGTTGGAAAGACTGACTGAAAAAACAGCTGAGAGACCTAATGTGTTTTCCACTGAGGAATGGGATGTGGGGTGTGCCATTAACGTGGAATACACCATTCGTTTGGCAGATGGCAGGCCTTTTAGGGAGAGGTCCCGAAGACTGGCACCTGCAGACATTGAGGATGTGAGAAAGCATATCCATGAACTATTGGAAGCAGGAATAATTTCTGAATCCCATAGCCCCTATGCATCCCCTATTGTGGTGGTGCGGAAGAAAAATGGGACTGTGCGCATGTGTTTGGACTATTGCACACTGAATAAAAGGACCATCCCAGATCAATACACTGTACCCAGGGTAGATGATGCCTTAGCTTGCCTAGCAGGAAGCAGATGGTTCTCTGTCTTAGATTTACGAAGCGGCCACTACCGGATCCTGATGAGTTCTGAAGACAAAGAGAAAACAGCTTTCTTTTGCCCTTTGGGATTCTACCAGTTTGAGAGGATGCCCCAAGGTATCTCGGGAGCTCCTGCTACATTTCAGCGTTTGATGGAAAAGACGGTGGGGGATATGAATTTGTTAGAAGTGCTGGTGTATTTGGATAACTTAATTGTTTTTGGGAAGACTCTGGAAGAGCATGAAGTTCGACTAATGAAAGTGTTAGACCGCCTGGAAGCTAGTGGGTTGAAACTGTCACTTAATAAATGTCAATTTTGTCAGACCTGAGTAAAATATGTAGGCCATATTGTGTCGGCAGAAGGTGTGGCAAATAACTCAGAGAAAATTGAGGCATTAACCACCTGGCCTATACCCAAAGCCCTGAAAGCTTTACAGTCTTTCCTAGGCTTCTGTGGATATTACCGCCAATTTGTAAAAAATTACTCCTCCATTGTGAGACCACTCACCAATTTGACAAGGGGCTACCCCCCAACGTGGAAGAGATCACCCCAACATAAGCTTGCGAGTCCTCCTGAGAGGTATTTCAAGGTGAATGAGCCCTTTGGGGACCGTTGGACCGAGGAATGCAACCACGCTTTCCATACCCTTATTGAGAAACTCACTACTGCACCAATATTAACCTTTGCAGATCCGACCAAGCCCTATGAACGTCACATAGATGCCAGTCTTGATGGATTAGGAGCAGTTCTCTATCAAAATTATGAGAATCAATGGAAACCCGTGGCCTTTGTCAGTCGAGGGCTGACTGTATCGGAAAGACACTATCCCTTGCACAAACTTGAGTTTTTAGCTTTCAAATGGGCTGTTGTGAACAAACTTCATGATTATTTGTACAAAGCGACCTTTGTAGTAAAAACCGATAATAACCCACATACTTATGTGCAGACCACAGCTAAACTAGATGCTACTGGTCAGCGATGGATGGCTGCCTTGGCTGCTTATGACTTTAAGCTGCAGTACCGTTCAGGTCAAACCAATGCAAATGCAGATGCATTGTCCCGTCGCCCTCATAACTCACTTCAGAAAGAGTCTGAGTGGATGAAAATACCTTCTCCTGCTATTCGTGCCACCTGCAAGCCCGTAATAGGAAAACTGCAGTCCCCTTATGTAAATGAGGAAAGATATGCTGATACACTGGGGGTATCTGACAAAGCTATACCTACACTTTATGCCAACCTCATTGAGCTAAAGACTTTTGAATTGCCCCAGTTAACTCCAACTGAATTGAGAAGAGCTCAATGGAAAGATTCAGACATTAGGCCTGTGCTGGAAGCTGTGGAAAAGGGTGAGAAACCCATCTCCAAGGCTAACTTTCCCCCCAGCACAATTCTTCTCTTAAAAGAGTGGGATCATTTAGTGATCAACAAAGGCTTGTTATTCCGGACCATCCAGTCTACAAGGGGCCATGTGCGAAAACAACTGGTCTTAACCCGAGAATACCAGAAGATGGTGTTGAAGTCTTTGCACGATGACCATGGTCACTTGGGGGTAGACAAGACTTTGGAATTGGTCAGAGACCGGTTTTATTGGCCCAAAATGATGGCATCTGTGGAAAACCACTGCAACTGGTGCTCTCGGTGTGTTAAGCGGAAGACCCTGCCAAAAAGGGCAGCGTCTATGGTGAACATCACTACAGATGCACCCATGCAATTGGTGTGCATTGACTTTTTGTCATTGGAGCTTGATAGAAAAAACCACTCCAGTATACTGGTAATTACTGACCATTTTACAAGGTATTCCCAAGCATATCCCACAAAAGACCAAAAAGCTAGTACAGTGGCCAAAATTTTATGGGACAAATTCTTTATACATTATGGTTTCCCTGCCCGAATCCATTCTGACTAGGGAAGAGATTTTGAAAGCAAACTAATTCACGAACTGACAAAAACCTTAGAAATAAGGAGGTCCAGAACCACTCCTTACCGTCCTCAGGGAGATCCCCAAATGAAGAAATTCAACCGGACTTTGCTAAACATGTTGGGAACTCTACATCCATCCCGAAAGACCAGATGGAGTGAGCATGTCAGTTACCTTGTGCATGCTTATAACCACTAAAAATGAGTTCACTGGATATTTGCCTTATTATTTAATGTTTGGTAGAGAAGCAAGGCTACCGATTGACTTATGTTTCGGGATATCCTCTGATGAAGCTAGCGAAACAACTTATCTCCAGTACATTCAAAATCTTAGACGTGACTTGCAGGAAGCTTACAAGCTGGCCTCCCAAGCAGCCAGAAAAAGCAGCCTTGCCAACAAGCAGAGATATGATAGTCGGGTCCGTGAACAGGATCTGCAGCAGGTAGGAGACAGAGTCTTAATCCAAAATCTAGGTCTCACTGGAAAGCACAAATTAGCTGACCGGTGGAATGGAGACGCCTACATAGTGGTTGATAAGCTACTAGACTTGCCTGTATACCGCCTTAGGATGGAAAATGGAAAAAATGTTTGTAAAACTATTCACCGAAACCACCTCTTGCCAGTGGGGCAGTTAATAGGTGAAGAGAACAATAGTGAATGTGGTCCCTCCCAGCAACCCAATACTCGCTCTAGACTAAGGAAGCAAGTTTCTGCAGAAAGAAGCCTTACTGCACAACTTGAATCTGCTGAGGAGGCAGACAGCGAGTCTTTAACCTCCCTTGGAGAAAATGATCCTCATTCACAGAGTAGCAATGAGGAGGAATTCTTCCCCTATTATCCAACACCTTCTATGCTTCATAAACTGTTACCTGAGGTAGAAGCTATTAAAGAGAGAGAATCTGGGCCTCCTCTAGCTCAAATTCTTAACCCTGAAGCTGCACCATTTGTCCCCCATCAGTCAACAATACAGCATGATAACCCCTGCCTGCTGGCACCGCCTAAAAAGGCAAGTGGTTTACCAGCTAGTACTGTTCCCCCTCTAGAGGATGTGGGAGAAGCCATGCAACCTGCAGAGAGGGAAATCATTGATTGTCTTGCAGCCATTACTGCTGAGAGCCCTGAGAATGAAGAAGCTCCTGTACTTCGACATTCAGAACAAGAGTGAAAACCTGTACAGAAACTCACTTATGACGTCCCAGGGACCTCCACCTCTGTCCCTTTGCACTTAGTAAACAGATGGGTGCGGATGGCCTATTATTGTTTCTGTCTGATAGTTAACAATGGAGACTCCAAGGTTAAGTCATTTATTTCAATATAGTAAGAATGTTATTAATGTACATTGAATAACAATTTCATGTTATTTTAAATTAATATTGTATGTGGACATGGCAATACCTACTTGTTGGTAAATGACATTTATTGTCCACTAAGCAATGTTTATTATTACCTGATGAAGAGGACCTTGCATGCTGTTTTGTGGTTAAATGACCCTTCCCGAGGATGGCAAGGACTTTTGCCCAGGGAGAGTGTAACCCCTAAGGAGATTACATAGATTCCTGGAGCTCTGTCTGCTGGCAGCTCAGGGAGGAGGAGCCAAGGCAAACTCAGAGTCTGCCCGGCAACCAATAGGGAGTGGAGATGCCCCTCCCAGGGAGTTGAGGAGAGGGAGAATCCATTTTGAGGAGAGGCTGGAGCCAGCCAGGAAAAAGGCCAAACTGGCTGTGTGGGGAGCTGGCGAGTCCCAGGCCTGCAAGCAGGGTTCCCCCTGAGAACTGGCCTCTAGGGACCTGATTGCAGATCCCTCAGCTGGGTTTTCCTTCCCCACGGATGATTCCCAATTATTATGTTTGCTGATAAATTTGCCCAGCCAGGCTGGGTTCACCTCCAGCTCCCCTGGTGAGACCAGTCCCCACATGGTCAGCGCTGCTAGTCCAGGGCTGCTGCCTGCAGAGTGAGCGACTAGAGGCTGGGCTAGGATGCTACAGTTTGGATGTTTGGGTAGTTGTATAACCTACACCTTGAGCTCTGCACCCCTTTGTGGTGAGGGGAAATCCTGGGACCAACACAGCCAGATTCCTGCCTGAGGAGGATCCCTGCTCAGCAGACAGCAGCCAACCTGCAGTGACTGAGGAGTCTAGCGTCATCCTCAACCCTGAAGATCATTCATGGAGTTTGTGAGTGCACTGTCTTTAGTTAGTTAGTCAGGGAATTTGTTTTGGGAACCCTCTACTCCCTGAACTGTGTCCTCAAGCCAGGGAGTGAGGGTTTGAGGATTTTATAACCTACTGCTTATCACACCTGTGGAGGGATTCACCACCTCCTCCCACTTGTGGGTCCTTTGGACTGTACTGAACCCAGTCAGCCACACTGCTGAACCGCTGCAGAGAATTTTATAGGTCATCAAGGGCCCCAGCAAAGTATGCGTACCAACAGGACACTAATTTTACATTTGTTAAATCAAGTCACAAGTATTTTAAGTGTGGGCACCAGTGACCCTAAAAATAGTGTTTCACCCTGTTATGTTGTATTTATTGCCTAGGGGAGGAGGGATAGCTCAGTGGTTTGAGCATTGGCCTACTAAACCTAGGGTTGTGAGTTCAATCCTTGAGGGGGCCACTTAGGGAACTGGGGTAAAAATCTGTCTGGGGATTGGTCCTGCTTTGAGCAGGGGGTTGGACTAGATGACCTCCTTAGGTCCCTTCCAACCCTCATATTTTATGTTTAATATAATTGTTGTGTTGAATATATTTTTATGTGTTGTGTTATTTCTTGGAAGTCTCCAACTATCTGGCAAGTAAGTGGGGATTCCTCTGTAGTTAGAATTTTCTGCCCAAGCTTCCCCGGTGACCCTGCCAGGAAGGAGCGAGGGGGGTGGAGGCACCGCCAACTAATTTCATAACAAAAAAGAAAAAAGATTCACCCTACTGAGTGGGTGGCGGGATCCAAAAGAACCCAGACCTGTCCATCAGAACCTGTAAGCAGATTGCCATTAAAGGAGGTAATCAGGTGGAGAGGGGCGCTACACATAGACCCAGGGCCATCTCCAGGCACCAGCTAAAGAAACAGGTGCTTGGGCGGCCAATACCAAGGGGTGGAACTCCAGCTGCTATTGGGGCGGCACGTCCAGATCTTCGGTGGCAATTCGGTGGTGGGTTCCTCAGTTCTTCTTGGAGCAAAGGATCCACCGCTGAATTGCCACCAAAGAGTGGAGCGGCGGGATCAGCTTTTTTTTTTTTTTTTTTGCTGCTTGGGGCAGTGGCCCTTTGGAACCCATGGGGTTTTTCCCCCAGTTTCCAGGCATTCCTATTTGGTGGCCTAGGAAAGAAGGGCGGCACCGTCCCATCAAGAGGCACCTGCTCTGGACTCTGGTACTGAACCTGGTACCGAACTGGCTCAAGGGGGATCCTGCTAATGCAGAAAGTGAGGAAGAGCATCCACAGCCGGTGCTGGCCTCCTCTTCCTCCTTCCCGATGAGGCAGTCTTGGGGGAGGGTCGCCTCCTGTAAGGGTGTGAACTCACCCCCATGGCGCCTCCTGTTGGTCGTCCTTGGGAATTAGCTCATTTTCCAGCCAGGAGCACCTTCTGCAGGCCGGTGATCTACCTTACCGCTGGCCATGTGTCCCTCCCAGGTGCCCCTTTCTCTGGGGTGCTATGACCTTGGCAGCAACCCCTCAGTCTTGGGGTCTTCCCACCTAGGGGAACCCCCACTTACTATCCCCCCTTCACCTGAGTCTTGGCTACTGCCAGTCGTCATCTAGCCCCCATTCACTGGGGCAGACTGCAGTGTATAAGCCACTCATCACAGGCAAAAGGGTTTGGACCTGCTGCCTCTAGCTCCCCGTTGGCTGCCCCCTGCAGCCCAGTACCTAATAGGCCTTACCAGGCCTGCCGGCTGGGGCTTTCCCAAGCCGGAGCTCCCCGGCTCCCTTGGCCTTTCCCCAGCCCTGCTCCACGCCAGATACCTGGTTAAGCTCTCTGCAGCCAGGCCCTTCTCTCTCTGAACACAGAGTGAGACTGTCTGCTCGAGCTCCTGGCTCAAGCCTTTATAGGGCCAGCTGGGCACTGATTGGGGTGTGGCCCCAGCTGAGCCTGCTTCCTCCCAATCAGCCCAGACATCTTGCCCTTCCACAGCCCTCCTCCACCCCGCTACACCTCCCCTGAATGAATATAAGGTGCACCAGGAATTGTTAAAGAATCATAGACTTGTAGGACTGGAAGTGAACTCGAGGTCATCTAGTCCATTGCCCTGCAGTCATGGCAGGACTAAGTATTGTCTAGACCATCCCTGCCAGGCAGGGGCAGCTCTAGGTATTTTGCCACCCCAAGGATGGTAGGCAGGCTGTTTTTGGCAGCTTCCCTGCGGGAGGTCCCCGGTCCCGCGGATTCAGCGGCCCGCCTGCGGGAGGTCCACAGAAGCCGCAGGACCAACGGACCCTCCACAGGCAAGCCACCGAAGGAAACCTGCCTGCCGCCCTTGTGGCAACCAGCAGAGTGCCCCCCGTGGCTTGCCGCCCCAGGCATGCGCTTAGCGTGCTGGTGCCTGGAGCCACCCCTGCTGCCAGGTGTTTGTCTAACCTGCTCTTAAAAATGATGGAGATTTCACAACCTGCCTAGGCAATTTATTCCAGAAGTTTTTCCTAATATCCAACCTAAACTGCCCTTGCTGCAATTTAAGCCCATTGCTTCTTGTTGTATCCTCACAGGTTAAGAAGAATATTTTTTCCCTCCTCCTAGTTGACATCTGAGCCACTGCAGGGCCTTCAAAATTTCCCCTGCCTCTCAATGACACCATTATGGCTCCAGTTAAGACTTTGAGGGAGCTCCCCGTGTCCCTTCCCCCAATTTCAAATACTTTGTTCCTGCCCAGGATTATGAATTCCTTTACACCCATTCTCTCCTCCGCCCTCCCTGCCAGGGTGGTCTCTGCTGCCAATAGAAGAGAAAAACACAGTCATCAGGGTGAAACTCCAAAATCAATGGTCTCAGATAAATTAGATTCATTCACTAGGACACAAAGTGGGTGCTTTATACCAGCGCTCTGAGCGCACGGCAGCAGAGGATACTTGACCTGCCCCATCAGGTACCACTGAGGGAAAAATTTCTGGCGACTGTGCTGGGGGCGTGTGTTACCCAGGCCTTTCAGGATCCACAGCAGTTGTAACTTAACTGTTTCACTCCTGTTGGTGTCGGCAATAAATCAACCAGACACAGCAATTCCATCTGATAAAAGATACATGCATAAGCGTGCTCTATCTAAAACTGCAGTGTATTAGATTTAAGCACACACAGACATAAGCAATAGGTTTAGAACATCCCAAATATTTATCTAAAATCTGGAATGGTTATTGAGTAATTAACAACAGGTTCACAATGGCCAGTTGCTCATCCACCAGGGAGAAAAGGTGTCAGAAAAAAATATCTTAAGATGGCTTCAGAGGATTGCTCCCAAGTACACTGTATTAGCTAGTCTTTTATAACCAACTTCTACAAAACATATAGGTCATAGTGACCCCTACTAAATCATCACTTTTCCTAACTTTCAATAAACTATTTATCAATAAACATTCCTAAAAATCTTAATCATAATAATTCTTCTATATCGAAGGTGCCTACATTCAAGGCTTTCCATCCAGTTAACTTCCTTCAGGTTTGGTTGTTGACTTTCCTTCCCTTCCTCCCATTCTGATTAGCAGAAAGTGCCAGCTAATTTTGACCTTGACACTAAATGTCTGCTTTCAAATTGACCCTTAACTATGTGGTGTTCTATTTTATTAATTCATGGTGACTGAATGCCCATAATATGGTTGCAATGAGCTTAATCACATTCTGGGGTACACACACACCTCAAATTCAGGGTAACACATTCACACATCTAGAGTGAAATGGACATGTGCAAAACATCTCAAAGAATAATAGTTATGAAAGTTAGGTAACTTTTATTTAGGGTGTAGAATATGGGTCAGGCTGGGGGATGGGTTTTCTTTGCTGAAGTCCACAAAACACCTCATGGTTTTATCTTTTCTAGGTTCTCTCTCAACAGGAGACGCCTGGGGGGTTTTGTTCTGAGCTGGATGGGACTTGCTCACTTTTCCACACTCTTTGAGGGCTCCTCTGTCACTGCTCAGACCCCCAGCTCTTGGGCTTCAGAGACAGACTCCCCTAGAGAATGTCAGAGACAAGAGAGAATGATTGAGCCACAGAGACACCGGCTGGGCCAGAAATATCACAGTGTGAGAGGTTCTTCATTCCCATATCCAAGAATGTGTTACACCCCCATCCCGCTGGGCTGCTAGCTTGAGGGTAAGGCCTGGGGAGAGCTCACTGTTGGTTGGGGAAAGTGGAGTTTGCACAGGAGACTGCAGATACTCAGGGCGCTGATGGCTTGTCATGCGGGTCCCTGTCTGTGCGGCTGCATGGAGCAGCTGGACTGTGTGTGCAGAGTCACTGAGCAGCAGCCGGTCACTCTCTAGTCTTGCAGCATCTGGCTCCATCAATTTCCCCTGCAGGATGGGGGAGATGGGTCTAATTCTGCCCTGGCTGCCTGGGGGTTTGGGCTGGGGAGAGGTAGGCAGGAATCAGCCCATGGTAAAGGAGCAGCAGTGGCGGGATGCTGTGGGAGATCAATTGAACCTCTGCAGACTATTTCCCAGCTTGTGTCTCTGACACTTGCCCTGGACACTTGCCCATCCCAGCCAGGCTCTCCTCACACTGGGACACAAACAGCCCCTGTGTGTTGGCTTCCAGGGCTAGAAGGGACCGTTAGCTCAGCCAGTCTGACTCCTGGACACCCCAGAGACTCCCCCAGCCCCCTACATTCCGCCAATAGCTCGTGTGATCCAAGCCTCTCTCAAGAAGGCCTCCAGCCTGGCTCTGACACTATCAGGCAATGGAGAATCCCCCCTGCCCTGGATGGTTTATCCCAGTGGTTAATCACAAGCAGGCTGGCTAACCTAGTGAGGAGGGCTTTAAACTAGCTTCACCGGGGGAAGGAGACCAAAGCCCTGAGGTAAGTGGGGAAATGGGACACCAGGAGGAAGCACGAGCAGGAGAGCACAAAAGGGGAGGACTCCTGTCTCAGACGGAAAAAGCGGGACAAGCAGCGAGATATCTTAAGTGCCTATACACAAATGCAAGAAGCCTGGGAAACAAGCAGGGAGAACTGGAAGTCCTGGCACAGTCAAGGAACTATGATGTGATTGGAATAACAGAAACTTGGTGGGATAACTCATATGACTGGAGTACTGTCATGGATGGATATAAATTGTTCAGGAAGGGCAGGCAGGGCAGAAAAGGTTGGGGAGTTGCATTGTATGTAAGAGAGCAGTATGACTGCTCAGAGCTCCGGTATGAAACTGCAGAAAAACCTGAGAGTCTCTGGATTAAGTTTAGAAGTGTGAGCAACAAGGGTGATGTTGTGGTGGGAGTGTGCTATAGGCCACTAGAGTGAGGTGGATGAGTCTTTCTTCCGGCAACTAACAGAATTTACTAGATCGCAGGCCCTGGTTCTCATGGGAGACTTTAATCACCCTGATATCTGCTGGGAGAGCAATACAGTGGTGCACAGACAATCCAGAAAGTTTTTGGAAAGTGTAGGGGACAAGTGCTGGAGGAATCAACTAGGGGCAGAACTCTTCTTGACTTGCTGCTCACAAACTGGGAAGAATTAGTAGGGGAAGCAAAAGTGGATGGGAACCTGGGAGGCAGTGACCATGAGATGGTCGAGTTCAGGATCCTGACACAAGGAAGAAAGGAGAGCAGCAGAATACAGACCCTGGACATCAGAAAAGCAGACTTTGACTCCCACAAGGAACTGATAGGCAGGATTCCCTGGGAGAATAACATGAGGAGGAAAGGAGTTCAGGAGAGCTGGCTGTATTTTAAAGAATTCTTACTGAGGTTGCAGGAACAAACCATCCCAATGTGTAGAAAGAATAGTAAATATGGCAGGCAACTACCTTGGCTTAAGAGTGAAATCCTTGCCGATCTTAAACACAAAAAAGAAGCTTACAAGAAGTGGAAGATTGGACAAATGACCAGGGAGGAGTATAAAAATATTGCTCAGGCATGCAGGAGTGAAATCAGGAATGCCAAATCACACTTGGAGTTGCAGCTAGCAAGACATGTTAAGAGTAACCAGAAGGGTTTCTTCAGGCATGTTAGCAACAAGAAGAAAGTCAAGGAAAGTGTGGGCCCCTTACTGAAAGGGGGAGGCAACCTAGTGACAGAGGATGTGGAAAAAGCTAATGTACTCAATGCTTTTTTTGCCTCTGTCTTCACGAACAAGGTCAGCTCTCAGACTACTGCATGGGGCAGCACAATATGAGGAGGAGGTGAACAGCCCTTTGTGGAGAAAGAAGTCGTTCAGGACTATTTAGAAAAGCTGGAAGAGCACACGTCCATGGGGCTGGATGTGCTGCATCCGAGGGTGCTAAAGGAGTTGTCAGTTGTGATTGCAGAGCCATTGGCCATTATCTTTGAAAACTCATGGTGATCGGAGGAGGTCACGGATGGCTGGAAAAAGGCTAATGTACTGCCCATCTTTAAAAAAGGGAAGAAAGAGGATCCCAGTCAGCCTCACCTCAGTCCCTGGAAAAATCATGGAGTAGGTCCTCATTGAATCAATTCTGAAGCACGTTAAGAAGAGGAAAGTGATCAGGAACAGTCAGCATAGATTCACCAAGAGCAAGTCATGCCTGACTAACCTAATTGCCTTCTATGAGGAGATAACTGGCTCTGTGGATGTGTTATGCCTTGACTTTAGCAAAGCTTTTGATACAGTCTCTCACAGTATTCTTGCCGGCAAGTTAAAGAAGTATGGACTGGATGAATGGACTGTAAGGTGGATAGAAAACTGGCTAGATTGTTGGGCTCAATGGGTAGTGATCAATGGCTCCATGTCTAGTTGGCAGCTGGTATCAAGCGGAGTGCCCCACAGGTCGGTCCTGGGGCTAGTTTTGTTCAATATCTTCATTAATGATCTGGAGGATGGTGTGGACTGCACTCTCAGCAAGTTTGCAGATGGCACTAAACTGGGAGGAGTGGTAGATACGCTGGAGGGTAGGGATAGGATACAGAGGGACCTAGACAAATTAGGGGCTTGGGGCAAAAGAAACCTGATGAGGTTCAACAAGGATAAGTGCAGAGTCCTGCACTTAGGACGGAAGAATACCATGCACTGCTACAAACTAGGGACCGAATGGCTAGGCAGCAGTTCTGCAGAAAATGGCCTAGGGATTACAGTGGATGAGAAGATGGATATGGGTCAACAGTGTGCCCTTGTTGCCAAGAAGGCTAACAGCATTTTGGGCTGTATAAGTAGGGGTATTGCCAACAGATCAAGGGATGTGATCATTCCCCTCTATTCAACACTGGTGAGGCCTCATCTTTAGTACTGTGTCCAGTTTTGGTCCTCACACTACAAGAAGGATGTGAAAAAAATTGGAGAGTCCAGTGGAGGGCAACAAAAATGATTAGGGGGCTGGAGCACATGACTTGTGAGGAGAGGCTGAGGGAACTGGGATTGTTTAGTCTGCAGAAGAGAAGAATGATGGTGGATTTGATATCAGCTTTCAACTACCTGAAAAGGGGGTTCCAAAGAGGATGGATCTAGACTGTTCTCAGTTATACCAGATGACAGAACAAGGAGTAATGGTCTCAAGTTGCAGTGGGGAAGGTTTAGCTTGGATATTAGGAAAAACTTTTTCACTAGAAGGGTGGTGAAGCACTGGAATGGGTTACCTAGGGAGGTGGTGGAATTTCCTTCCTTAGAGGTTTTTAAGGTCAGGCTTGACAAAGCCCTGGCTGGGATGATTTAGTTGGGGATTGGTCCTGCTTTGAGCAGGGGGTTGGACTAGGTGACCTCCTGAGGTCCCTTCCAACCCTAATATTCTATGATGACTGAAAATTGAGGCCTGTTTCTCACTGGGACTTGTCTGGCATCAGCTGGGACCAGGATCCCCAAGGCTCAGCGTGTTCCCAGTATTAGAGGGGGGAGGGATATGATGGGGAGGATTTGTGGGAGGCAGGAGCTTTGGGTGAATAGCTCCAAGTCACTGGAGCCCTGGGCTGTGGGCTCAGCTCTAACATAGCATTGTCGGCCCTACATTTCAAAGCCAGTCACCGGGGGCTGTACAGGGTGGGACTGGCTGCCCCAAGTGCCCCCGTGAGGGAGCAGCAGAGGGGGACAGAGCCCAGCTCTCCAAACACATGGTGACTGGACTGCACCGCCTCCCTGGAGTCAGCAGCGTGTGGCTCCGAGGTGATGGCTGAGAGCTTCTCAGGAGACATCCGGCCACAGCCACCTTAAGGAACAGTGAGGCAGGTCAGAGTAGGGAGTGACTGGATTGTCCCCTCCTGACCCCATCAGAAGTAGAAGCTGCTGGGCCATTTGCATCCCTTTTGGTCCCTCCTGTTACTTAATCTTTTATAACTAACTCTCACAAAACACAAAACTCATGGTAAGTTCTAATGGGTCACCAGTTCTCCTAACTTCAGCAAATTGCTCATTATCTCTTATCAACAAAACATTCCTCCCCTAATAAACAGAAGCATCCAAATCCAAGGTCACTATCCACTTATTTTCTTCCAGTCTCATGGTACATTAACTCTCTGTCCCATCCTTCCATTCTGATTAGCCAAACTGCAAATATGAAGCTATTTGGCCTTGCCTCTCGGGGTCCTAAAAATTATTCTGAGGTATGTGATATTTGGTTTTCAGCTAGCAGTGGCTGGGCACACAAAATGGCTTATTTTAGTAATGTCAAATTCTGGGATTACACCACCCATCACCCTAATGATCCTGTCTCTTTGCTGCTTGCTTCCCAGTGAATATCCTGGAACCCTGTGCTAATGCATAGCAGGTTGGGAGGAAACAGAACCAAGAGCAGCCACTGGCCCATGGAGTCATCAAACTCTTTAGTGGCAGACAGGATCGTGCTGTTGCAGGGAGTGGGACTGTCTCAACCAGCACAGGGCCAGCGTTCGGTCTGCTGGGGAGAGCCTGGGGATTCAGTGTGCACCGTACATGTGAACAATGCACTGTGCAGAGGGGTCTCTGAGCCAGTCGCCTCTGCAGTACGGCCCAAGGGGACCAGCTCATAGGAGCCTCAGGCTGCCCTCAGTGCCAGGGGAGCTGCTTAGTGCTGCTGTCTCGCTGTCTGCTCTCCATCCTGTCAGGGGCTCTGAGGGACCCCACCCTCTTGTGCATCTCAGTCCCTGAGGTTCCTTTGTCCCACCCTTTGCCCATAATACCCAGTCCTGCATTGCCATGGCTTAGGGGACTGATTCAAAATGTTACCACTTCCCTTCCTTCATGGAAAGGACACATCTCGGGGAAAGCTTCCATTGGAAAGTGTTCCACCCCGTTCCCTGGGAGCTGGGTCTGATCAGTCCTTCCTACCCTGTGTGAATGTGTGACAATGCAGCAATAAGTCCCAACAGACTGTGCATTTGTGGGCAATTGGTGCCCATGCATTGGCTGTATTGTGAAGTCCTGAGCGGTGCATTGTCACATCCCAGAGTGAGATTTAACCTCCTGAGAAGCACAGTCATCACCACCTGCCGTGCTTTATTCCACTTAGAGTCTAGGTTGCTAGTTTTACATGTTTATATAAAAAAAATAAAAATTAAACCAGTGGATCATTAAATCCTTGACCTGGTTGGAAAACAGGCTTTTTTCCTGTGGAACATTTAAATAAAAATGAATTTGTTTTAGTTTTTCTCAAAATTTTCTTTTGGAAATTTCAACTTTTCAGTGAAATATAAAAATACAAAATATGTCAACTGAAAAAGAAAATATTTTGATTCAAAATGGTGCAAGAGTGCCTCGTGGGAACTGTAGTCCAGGTACCTCCTGCTCCTGGTTTCTTCTTTGAAAGCCGGGCTCTCTGGCTTTCCCATGGTGCACTACTTTCTGGTAGACAGTACATTATGCAAGGTGAAGTCCAGCCACACAGCCCAGCTTGTAGAGGAAAATATCAGCATGAGGCGACTGAACTACAAGTCCGACTGTCCAATCAGGCCTTGCCCCCAACAGACACACATCCAACCAAGAGGAAAACATCCTTCCCAGGGATACCTTTGACTTTGCAGTTTCTGTGACCCACGTCTGTTAAATGTCATGTTGGCTTGTAGGGAAGTTATAAAATGTAAATATCAAGTAAAAAGAATTTATCAGAAACCATGGTTTTGTGACACTGTGTTTGTTCCCCTCAGTCAAATAATGCAGCCATGTGTTTGCAAGAGAACATCACGAGAGCATTTAGCTCCCAGGAAAGCAGTTACTGCATGAAGCAATTACATTACTTTAGTGTATGTGATCCAAGGACCTCTGGAGCCAACTAGCAGAGGGCCCAGAGGTCCATAAGGGTTACAAGGATCCCCGGGGTCTGGGATTTACATTTCAGTTCACCATGTGAGGTTTCTACTGAAAGCCTGAGTCACACCTGGCCTCATTATTTTTGTCTTGTAGATGGCTGCATTAATGAGTGACTGGAAACAATAGGTAAGATGGAGTTTCCCAGTGGGATTGGTGCAAAGCCCCATCTAGTGGGTGAGAAGGTGCCTTCACCTGGGCAAGGTTGCGGGGGTCAGAGATGAAATATTTCTTGTTATCTCTGCTGCTCTATTTTAAGAATTGCACGTTGTCTATATACCCCACACTGTAACCCTTGTGCCACCATTAATGTTCCCAGATGTGAAATGCAGACAAGTGCATAATGCTGAAGGCCCTAGCCCTGTGTAGATGTGAGACATCCAAGGGGCCATGTTTCCTTCCAGTGGTGGGAAATGCCCTGGCACCACACACAGATTAGCCCCATTCGCTGTTCTCTGTCCAGTCATCCTGTGACTTACCTGATGGGAGTTGTACAATAATAGAAAAATAAAAACGAGGGAAAGTAACAACAGAAACACAAATAATTAACAGTAGACAGGACCTTTCTCTCAGACACTCTGCATTGTTCTGATTTAACATTTCTATTGTGGAAGCACCTAGACATCGACCAGGTGGGGGCCCCATTGTGCTGGGCACTGGACAGACATAGAGCAAATGACAGCCCCTGCCCCAAAGAGCTGGTGTAAGTTTTGGGTGGGCCAGAGTTTGCTTTACCTCCCCTCTCCTAGTGCTTTAACACAATTTTTATAGAAGAGCACACGGAGAGCAAGAATTTAGTTATCTAAGGATTTTCAGCAAGGATTGCCGAGGGTTATCTTTGTACAGTTAAATTTAAAAAAGAATAAAAGGAATGAATTTTTTTTTAAGAATTAACTTTATAACGTTTTATAATGATAAAAAGAATAGCTTAAGTTTTACTAAGTAACAAGGTTATCTTATAATTTACGTATATTACTTTAGTTCGGTATAAGTATAAATAAAAGAAAAATTAAATTTAAACAGGTCAGTTTTCAAAAACAATGACATGTAATTAAGAGTTCTAAAAGCTCTGATTGAGTTCATCTGAATTTTAGTTCGAGTCTATGTTTATCAACTATATGTAGTTTGCGGAGTGAAAAGAGCTAAAAAATATGTTTTTTTTCTGTTCCTTGCAGAAATTTTTAACTGGAATTAATGAAGATGTTTTCTCCTCCTCTACTTGACTGTGTAATTACTTAGTTAATTAACAAACTAATTTGTATTAATTACATAAATTAAAAATCCTGTTACAAAAAATACAAAAACTGAGAACAGCAAAATATAGATGACTTTTGTTTATTATTATATTTAAAAAAGATGAGAGATGGTGAATCAAGAAGGTTAACATAATTTGACTAAAATTAAATGACATTCATGACATACAATTAAAAGAAAAGAAGTTAGTTTTTCCTCCCTTTTTTGTTTTTATTACTAAATCAGCTCATGTTTCTCTGTTGGGAAGTTAACAATAGCACTAACCTGCTGCAAAATAATTCAGCGCTAGAAGAAAACAATTTGCTTTTTGCTCCTGTGGCTGAACTTCTTCCAGCCCATGGAGAGCACATGGTTTTCTGTATAGAAGCTGCCCTGACTACTTGCTTTCAACTGAGTTTATGAGTACAGCTAAATGGAGCCTATGGAGCCTGCCCAAAACTACTAAACTCAATTTCAGAATCTTCTGGGTATGCAATGCTAATTGTACATCTGCCTAGGACTCTGGAGCAGAGCTGGGATTTGAAGCCCAATCTCCCAGAAGTGTCACTCTGGTGGTTTAACCATGAGCCCAGCCTTAACCCCTAAATTTGCAGCCTCTCCAAAAAATGGATTATTTGTACCGAAGGAAGGAGCTGGGCTGGACTGGCTGTCTGGGACAGTTCATGGCAGGGCTAAGATCTGACAGAGCTCGGTGTGACTCTGGCCTGGCTGGAAGTGAGCAGAGATCTGCAGGCTGCAGGGCACAGTGATTGACAGCGTCCCTGGCAGCGGAAGGGAGGAGAAACTGAAGGAGGCTGCAGGAGTTACCTGGGCAAAGACAGTTACCGCAGGGGCCTATTGTGCAGCACTGACCAATGGTGTCTCCCCAACACCCGCTCAGAGCTGGGCACTGGCATCTCTCCAGGCAGCTCCCCTGCCTCCACTGCTCAAAGCTTCTAAATGGGGTTTTCTCACTCTCAGCCTCTCTCCCCTCCATGATGATGCTGCTCCCCCCACAAGTCTCCTCAGGATCAGGCAGGTCCAATTTCTCCAGAATGAAGGTGATGACGGGTGCAGACACCAGGAGGAGCAGGACCAGCACACAGCGAGTGGCCCAGATGGCAGGGGACATGACCGGCCCTGCAACATGGAAAGGGACATGGTGACAGCTGTGTGGGACTGCAGTGCCAGCACTAGACACAGTGCAGATGCTGTGTAGCAGGGACCCCGTTTGAGCTCCCAAAGGCCTCGATATAAGGGGGAATCTTGCTGCAGAGGGGCACATACACCCGACAGGAGGCCTAAGTGATGGAGGCTGTTAGGGAGGCTCCTCCCTTTGCCCAGCAGAGCCCGGAGGGGTCAGAGGAGCAGGGAACAGCCCAGGTTTGCTGAGGTGCCTGGGGATTCTGTGCAACGGCCTCACAAGATCAAGCGACAGACACAGCAGCCCAGACCCCATTGCCCCCCTCTCCAGTGTGCCGACCCCACCCTGGGCAGAGGGGCAACATGAGGCCTTAGCAATGGCTGTGAGCTCAGGAGAGGGTGGACGTGGGATGTACGTGATGCTGTAGGGCTGTGCTGCCCCTCTGCCCTGGGAGAACTGCACCAACAGAGCCCAGCCCATCTGGGAGTGACTCTGTTGCAGGCAGAGGAATTACCTGCCCCGGGATGAGTTTTGCCCCAACTTTATGCCCTGAGGCCAGAGCTGCGGGCACAGAGCTGGGCTCTGATAATCAGGGTATGACAGAGCAATAGCCCGTTACCTGTGGGGGTCGGTTCCGCCCCTCCTCCGCTGCTGCTCGCACTGCCTGTGGGACAAGAGCAAAGAGAATCGCACCGTGTGGGAGAGACGCCTGCAGCCTCCACAGGGACGCCCCTCCCAGGGACAGACAGAGCGGTTCTGCCAGCCACTGGGGCCAGATCCCCATTGGTGTAAATCAGTATCGCTCTGCTGGGGTCAATGGGCCAGATCCCTAGCTGGTATAAATTAATGTCCCTCCATTGGAGTCCATAGGGCTCTGCCAGTTTACACCAGCTGAGGAGCTGGTCCCTGGACTCTCTCTTGCTCTGAGTGTCACACTGAGTTTTCCCACTGCAGACTCGGCAAGGACGTCACTGTCCATTTAACAAACCAACATTTCATTGATCCCTGGCACCTGGCACTGAGGTCGAAGTTCCACAGGGATGAAAATGCCCCAGGAAGCCCAGAGCCAGGATTTCCCTGCCCTCCAATCAGATGCTCTTGTCTGTGGAGCACCCTCGGGGACCCGAATGTGCTGGAGACCCCTTCACCATTCAGACAGCCCAGGGCTCGCCTGGTGGGCAGAGCGGGTTGTGTGATAGGCTGTGTGCACGGGCAACATTCCCAGCCGCCCCTGTGCCTGGGGCAGCACCAGGCCTAGGCCCTGCTCACGCCCAGTGCTGAGGGTTCAGGGGAGTTAAGTGCTGCCTAGCCCTGGGGCTGGCCCCTTTGCACAAGCTGGGTTTCACTGCAGAGAGCTGGGTCTCCCCCAGTGTAAGTGCTGCAGGCAGAGGATTTACCCCAGGGGTAAGTTTGGCCTGAAGTCTCTATGCAGCGAGGGGAGAGCTGGGGGGTCAGAGCCGGGCTCATTCAGATCCAAGAGCTGAGTCTGGCCCAAGAGCCATCTGAGCTGTGAGGTCTGACTCCTCACCACTGCTGCTCGCCTGGCCTGTGCAATGAGGACAAGGAGAATCTGGCTCTGTCAGTGCCTCCAGGCAGGGCCGGCTCCAGGCACCAGCGAAGGAAGTAGGTGCCTGGGGCGGCCAATAAAAAGGGGCAGCACTCCATCCGTTGTTGGGGTGGCATGTCCAGGTCGGTGGCAGCAGCACTTCAGCGGCAGCTCAATCAGTGTGCTTCAGTCTTCAGTGGCAATTCGGCGGCGAGTCCTTCACTCCCAATCTTCCTCTTGGGTGGCACTTTGGCGGCAGCTCAGTTGGGTTTTTCTTTCTTTTTTCTTTCTTGGGGTGGCAAAAAAACTGGAGCCAGCCCTGCCTCCAGGTGACACTCGGAGTGCAAGAAACCTGGCTCTGATGGTTGCACCCAGCTCCCTACACTAGTCCAATGGGATATGACTGTTCCCTGAATGGAAATTGCCCCAAATGGGCTCACCCTGGTGCTGTCAGACCTATCAAGTGTCATGTGCGCCACAGCAATTTGGCTGCCCTGTCCCCTTGCACAGAATTTGTGTGTGTGGACATGGTGTGTGTGGGCATGTGTATGTCCTGGAGCCTGGAGGTGGCACTCAGCTACAAGACAGAAGACCCTGTGCTTTAGGTCCATCTCTTCCACTGAGTGGTATTAAGCCCTCTGTGCACTTCACAGCCCCAGGTACTAGCCAAGAGCTCCTGCCCCTATGGTCTAGTTGACACTGTCATTCACCCCTTGTATGGATAACAAAGGCTTGTACAAGGTCACTTGAGGCAGAGCTGGGAACAGACAATAATACGACAAATCCAAGTCTCATCCACTTTGTCTCGCTGCCTTTCAGAGGGCATGTGGCAGATTTATGTGCTTGGCTATGCTGTGCTTAACAAGAAGAGAACCCAGGACTTCTAGGAACCAACCTTCCACTGCTGTTTCACTAGCAGTCTTTTGATCTACCAACAAAGCAGGTGTCATGTCTCCATCTAGAGGCCGGTATCTATGGAGGATAACAACCTACTTTTCTGCCTATCACCCCTGTTGCTTAGCTATCTGCAGATGGATTCTCCCTCTGCCACTACATGGACAATTGTACTCACGCTGACATTCACCGCCCTTACCAGTGATGCTGAGTCGCTGAGCAGAGCTGAGCTGGGATCTGTTCATCCGGTTGTTGCTGTCCTTGATCTCGTACCCACAGGAGTAACTCCCGGTGCTGCTTCTGGACACTTTGTGGTCATAGTCGTAGGTGACCTTCTCTGCTGAGCCTGTCTGGGACAAAAACTCCTCCCCGTCCTTACAGAAGACGACACGGGTGGCAGGCACCGGGGAGAACACAGAGCACTGGAGCTGCACGGAGACCCCCGCCCGGGCAGACATCTGGCTCAGGTAGAGGGTGGGGGCTGGGAGAGCACCTGGAGAGGGGAATGGGTCAGAGCCGTCAGTGGCACTGTCAGTGGCTCCCTTTTTAGGGAGAGCCCAGAAAACATTTTACCAAAAGAAGGTGGTTGCAATGGAAGCAGCTTGAAGTTTCTAAGGGACTGTCTACGCTGCAATCAAAACCCTGGAGGCGCAGCTGGCCCGTGCCAGCTCATTTGCACTCATGGGGTTCGGGCTCAGGGCTGTGTACACGGCACGGGCCAGTGTCAAATTGCAGAGCAGGAGAAGTTCTACCTGCTGTAGGGCTAGGAGCTCTGGCAATGTCTCTGGAGCAGGCTCTTATTTCAGCACAGTTGGGCTATGGGGGGATAATGTCAGATCTGGAGCCTGGTCTACGCCACAGAGTTATGTCTCTGCGAGGCGGCTTACATCCCCTAATTACCTCGGTGTCTACACTAGAATGCTGCTTCTGCTGAAATAATTCCCCAACTTCACCGACATAATAAGTCCACCTCCATGAGAGGCCCAGCGTTTATGTCAATGCAGTTAGGGCGACGCAGTGTCCGTGTAGACACTGAGTTACTTATATCGCCTGTTGGCTGTCAGCCCCGAGTTGGGTCAACAGCTGGAGCCCTCCCCCTGTAGTGACAGTCCAAGCTGTCATCTGGGCACAGGCTCACAGCTGAGGCTGTCAGTGCCAGGGCAGGGAGTGGGGAGCAGCTGTGAGCCCGCATCCAGCTGACAGCCCAGTTTGTCAATGCTGGAGTGGCTGTCTCAGGTGGTGGGCGGGGGAGCAGCTCTGAGCCCCACACACGGCTGGCAGGCTCCAGTTGTCAATGTCCCACAATGCCTCATACCAGGAGGTGGAAACGTTCCTGGTGGGGACGTGCACCACCAACAGAAGGAGCAAGTGTGGACATGAACCACTGCTCTAAATACTGTGGTGGCTGTATATTGACTTAACTTAAGTCAACTTAATTTTGTAGTGTAGACAAGCCCTGACACTGTCAGCTAATTGGGGACAGGGATCAGACCTTTCCATAGGGGTGTGCAGCACCTAGTGTGATGGGCCTTGATCCTGGGGTGTATGGGGGCTACAGTTCGATAGTAATTAATAATTATCTTCTGCAGCTTTTCTGTTAACAAAAATCTTCCTGGCATGATAGATAGATAGATAGATAGATAGATAGATAGATAGATAGATAGATAGATAGATAGATAGATAGATAGATAGAGGGGTGAACGTGTCTTGGGATGGACAGACAGACAGACTCACCAGGAGCTGAGCAGATCTCCTGGCTGCTGGGACTCAATGCTGGGAACAGAAAGGTGCCATGTGATTAGTGCTGGAGATAAAATTTCCCCCTTCTCTGAGATCCATTTTGAGGGGCAAAAACTGCCTTTAATAGATAGGGAAACTATTCCTGATTCATGTTTTGCTGAAAAAGTGAACTAGGCAGGACGTTAGACCTGGGGCATGGCAGATGCCTTGCGCACACAGACCTTGGCTGAGCTGGGAACCATCTTTCCCTTCAGCTCTCTAGAGGGCCAGATCCTCAGCCAGTGTAAACCAGCATTGACTCCAGTGGAGCGACACTGATTCACTGATTCTGGCCCAGCAGCTCTTCACTCAGTGTTCACACTGGTTCCCATTTCCCTCCCACTAAAGAGGATTGGCTGGCAGTCTGGGCCAGGTGTTCTTCTTGGCTCTGTTTCCTCCCAACCTGCTCCAAATTAGCACAGGATTCCTGGATACTCACCGGGAAGCAAGAGGCACAGAGACAGGATCATCGGTGCGGTGGGGGGAACCAATCTGGATGGAAACAGCCCAGCGGTGTCTGCTCCTGATGGGGTCAGGAGGGGATAATATGCAGTTGCTTTCTACTCCCACTTGCCCTCACTGTTCTGTCTGACTTCAGCAGAAGGGAAGCTCCGGTCTCAGTTTTTGTCTCTGCTCCGATCTGCCCCAGTCTGCTCTCCTGGGTTGGATGCTCCAGCCAGCTCCTCTTCCTGCTCCCAGACCCTTGGGGTCTGTAGGGCTGAGGCAGCAGAGACGCCGCAGACTCTCTCTGAAATACTCTGTCCCCTCATTGGGTCTGATATTTGTAACTGCTCCCCGCCCTGGCCACAGCGTCTCTATTTAGGGCTGGAGGATTGAGAACCAAAGGAGACTAATGTACTTGTTTGAGTCTAAACATATCACTGAGGAAACGCCTCCCGTCCCGTCTCACTGCCTGGGGACCGAGACAGCCCCTGGCTAAAGGTGCAGCCGGGCCAGGGTGAAAGGTCACTGGAGGATCTGGGATGTTGGAGGAGCCTGAACCTTTTGCCTCCACCCTGGTCTACAGTCCTTGGTGAGAGGGACCCAGCTCTGCTC
Source organism: Mauremys reevesii (assembly GCF_016161935.1). Classification (NCBI taxonomy): domain Eukaryota; kingdom Metazoa; phylum Chordata; order Testudines; family Geoemydidae; genus Mauremys; species Mauremys reevesii. The sequence goes on from NC_052644.1 coordinate 15,497,028, forward strand.
AGGGGAAATTCACCCTCTGGGCTTAAGGGGATAAATGGGGCCTGGGCCTTGTTCTGGTACACAGGGGTGAATTCCCGCCCCCCCCCCCAAAGAACACCAACCAAGTGTCTGCACTAGCTTCTCCACCTGCTTAGCTTCCCCCCACATCCTGTCCTCGATCCCCAGGTCCAATCACTTCTGCCCATCCTGACCTGACTGTCCCCGCTTCCCATTCTGGGCTCCTGAGGAGTCTGCTTTTCCTGCTCAGAGATGGGCACCAGGGCATTTCTGGATGGGGAAGAACACAAGGCAGTTGAGAAAGAGCATCAGGAAATGACCTCTGAGCAGGTGGGAGCCAGAATCAGTGTGACTAAGCAAGTGGGGGAACCAGATGAAAAGGCCAAAGAAACATGTGGAAGTCTTATGAACAGACATTAACAGCTCTGCAGGAAGCCAAGCAGCAGAGGGCTTCAAGGAAATAGGTCAGGATTACAAGGCAGAGCAGTTTATCGGAGCAAATTTGCAGAGTAATTGATGCATAAGTGGGTTATCCTGGAAGGTTGGCTGGGCACATTTCACCACTGGGCTGCAGTCTCCTGTACAGATGCCTCTTCCCCCATCCAGCAATGAGCTCTCCCCAGCCTCACCCCTAGCTAGCAGCCCCGTATCACATGCTTTGATGTGGGACTGAACAACTCACTCTCACAATGTTATTTTTGTCCTCACATGCTAACCTGCCTCATTCTTGCTCTCTACATTCAGTCTGTTCTCATGAGGTTTCCAGAGGAGTTTATTTTCATAATCATACATTTAAAGGCCAGAAAGGACCAATGCAGTGTTGCCAACTCTCATGATTTTGTCATAAGTCTCATGATAATTACTATTTTCCTTAAAGCAGCAGCTCCTGGAGTCAAGTGAATATGTGATGATTTCAGCTGTCCTTCTTAAAGAAAAATTAGTTTCTAGCCCTCATAATTGTGGAGAAAACTTCAAAATGTGACCCCAGTGCATCCAAAAGTCTCAAAAAACAGAAAGCAAATAAAAAGAGCATCACGTCTATTATTTTTACATAATCTCATTCCTTTAAAGACAAACTCATGATTTTTGGTGAGTCTGACTCATGATTTTTGAACATTTTGGGTTGGCACTACTGCCAGTGAGATAATCTAGTCGGAGCAGCTACACAGCCCAGGCCAGAGAGCTTCCCCCAGGGATTCCTGCATTGAGCTGCTCACTTCTGGCTGAGTTACAGCCTGTCTTGTAGAAAGAGATGTCCCCTCTCGGGAGATGCAACAGAGCAACTGGAGATAGGCATGATGATTAGCTCCAGCTCTGGGTCCTAATCTGACCTTCCCTAGAGTTGGGAGTGTGGACTTGGGATTCGAGTTTGGGCCTATGATAGATACAGTCCCAAGCCATAGAGTTAGGATCTAAAATCCCCCAAGGTCTGGGTTGGGGGACTCTCCCTTTGAGACCAGAAACACAATAGTTACCTGAAACAATGATTCAGAGTCTGAGTGAGGAGAGGAAGAAGATGCTAGATCCGGGGTGGCTGACCACCTAGTGGTGAATGGGGAAGAGGGATGAGGTGGAGCTGTTGGTTTTGGCGAAGATTTCAGGATGCTTAGTGGAGCATCCAGATCTGGTGCATACCCAAGACCTGACACTGGCAGACTGACTGAGCAGCTAGGCCAGGCCACAGACATACAGACATATCCAAGATTTTGGAAAAGGATGTTGTGAGATTTAACTCTCTAGTCAAGAGTGTATCTCACAACAGCTTGTCAGATAACATGCTTTATGACCCTCAGGAATGGCACTGAGGAAACAACCCAGTCACAGTGACAACTGCCCCAGGGCTGGCTGAGAATTTTACATCAAGATCTTTCTCAATACAGAACTAGATTTGTGACTAAATGATTTCTTTAATTTTATTTATTTATTTGTGGAAGTCCCTGGGCCAGCTGGACTCCAGGCCAGCTCACAAAGGTGGGAATTTTGCATGGTGCCTCTCCAGTGCTGGCACCTCAGCAGGCAGAGTCCGTCTCTTCCCCAAACTCGCTCGGGTGTCTGGCTGTGGCTGAGCAATGCCAGTGTAACCCCCGTGTTTGCATTTCAGGGCACGGTGACGTCACTGGGGGAGCAAACAGTCAGGGGCTACGTGGCCCTTTGCTCTGTGGGCTGGAGACTTGCTGTAGCCTGGTGGGGCCCTGCTGGGATGGGCTGAACCCTCCAGTCCTGGGTGCGGCGAGCTCGGGGGATGGACCGGAGCCGCCTGCAGCGACTTGGGAAACGCCTGTGGGGGGAGGGGCCTGGTGAGCAGAGTCAGTGACGGGACCGTCAAGCAGGGGAACGGCCAACTGTCACCTGGGGGTGGGGAGCCCAACTGTCACCTGGGATGGGGTACCCAACTGCCACCTGCGGGGGGGGGCAACTGTCACCTGGGGGAGGATCTCAATAGGCTGGAGGGGGGTCAAGAAAAGCCCTTAGATGGAGGGAGGGGGCAGGAGTTGGGCAGAGGGAAGGGAGGGTAGAAATGGGGAGAGGGGAGGAGAAGGGAAGGGGCTGGAGAGGGGTGAGGTGAACAAGGGATGGAAACAGGATGAGGGGAGGGGAGAGGAGCAGGATAGAAACAGGGTGGGGGTGGGGATGGAGGGAGCCCAGACAGGGCCCAGGAAAGCCGCCCTTTTTGACTCTGGTGCCAGGGTCTCTCCCCCACGTGCATAGAACCCTGCTCCTTAGAGCATAATAAAAGCCCCCATATTTCCCAACTCCCCCCACCATGGGGCAGGGATCCACTGATGGGGAGGGAGCAGCTGTGTCAGGAGATCCCTCATGTGACATGGGATATGCTGGGAAAAACAAATGACAGAGGCCAGGGGAAGTCGACAGGAGCCGTATGGCAGAGACACCCCCTCACCTACACCCCACACTGCCTTCATAGAAGGTGACTCCTCCCCGACTACCCCCCACTGAGGCTGCAGGGCACATACCGGAGTCAAGCAGCTGCCCCATAGTCAGTGTCTGGGTTTCATCCATTGATGTTTGGTGTGTTTTGCAGACCTTAGTGCTAGGTTTATGGGTTTTGTGATGTCGCTGCGTCTGTGTGTTATTGCAGGGTCATCTGTGGGTGGAGCCAGGTGAATAGTTGATGTTTCAGGACAGCAGCAAACTGAAAAATCAGAGCAGGGATCCTTGGAATTTGTCAGTAAATCAGGAAAGTCGGTTTCAGGTTGCAGAAAATGTTTCATTCGGAGCAGCTTCCTAAAAGTACCCCTCCCAACCTTTGCCCAGGGGTTTGGAGCAGGGTCTTGAGCATGAGCATCCTCACCCCCAGGCACAGGACATTCTGGGGTGGGCTGCTCTCCTGTGGAGGCTGTTCTACTTTGCATAACTACCTAAATATTAATTGGGCCAAAGAGCAAGCGAGTGAGAATGATTCTGTAGGCTGCAGATTGAGAAGCTCACCTGGGCCAAAGGAGCAATGGATTGAAAACCCTCCTCATAAGAACATAAGAACATAAGAAAGGCCGTACCGGGTCAGACCAAAGGTCCATCTAGCCCAGTATCTGTCTACCGACAGTGGCCAGTGCCAGGTGCCCCAGAGGGAGTGAACCTAACAGGCAATGATCAAGTGATCTCTCTCCTGCCATTCATCTCCATCCTCTGACGAACAGAGGCTAGGGACACCATTCTTACCCATCCTGGCTAATAACCATTTATGGACTTAGCCACCATGAATTTATCCTGTCCCCTTTTAAACATTGTTATAGTCCTAGCCTTCACAACCTCCTCAGGTAAGGAGTTCCACAAGTTGACTATGCGCTGTGTGAAGAAGAACTTCCTTTTATTTGTTTTAAACCTGCTGCCTATTAATAAACCTGCTGCCTATTAATGGAATGAGGAAGAGAGAAGATTTGAGTCAGTGTCTCCTACCTCCTGAGTGCCTTAATCCCCAGGCCAGACAGTTGTTCTCGTGCTCTTTGGTCAAAGGAATAGCAAATTATTAGCTGGTATTTATGGTTTAAACACATACTTCTGAAGCTGGCCTGAAAAAACATATTAAAAACCTATTCCCAGCTAAAACGATTTAGGTCAAATTTATGGATAGTTTGGGGTTGGCCGAAACTGCATTTTTTGGCAAGTAAAGTATTTGTCCAGAAATTTTCGTCCAGCTCTGCTTGTAAGAACACAAATGATTTGATGTGAGAACATTGGTGAGTGCTGGGACTACCCACAAATGAGTTTGTTTGAAGGTTTTTGTGACTGCTGGGGATGCATTTTGATTTATTTTTGTAGGTGCGTCCATGAGCACTGGGACACTTTCCCTGTGGGATTGTATTGTAGGGTTGTCCATAAGTACAGAGCCTACTCATATGTTGGGGCTGCAGGCATACTGGTTTGTTATCAAAGAGTCTTTTTATGAGCTCTGGGGACCACTCCTGCTGGCTTGTTATTTTAAGTTTATTTGTGAGTGCAGGGGCTGTGGTCACAAGGGCTTGTTATTTTAGGGCTGCTCATCAGTGCTGGGTTCTTATTAATAACAATAGTGATGTGGAAGGAGAATCCCCAGTTGTTTTCAGGTGTAAATTGCCATCCTGTTCAGAGTGAAATTCCCATGTGGGGTGAGACTGTTCTGTGGGGCAGGGAGGTGACTTCACTGTAGTTCTCTGCTTTATTTCCCCAACTCTGCCACAGAGCAGAAAAATCTTGTCTCCTGCAAAGTCATCCATTAGGGTGTTGGTTTCTTTTATATAACTGAGTGTTGGCATAAGAGCAGGTCTGTGAGTTTGGGCCCTGCACTGCAAAGGGTTTCCCTCGACCAGAGAGAGTGAACCACTGAACCAATCCATAGCTGTGTGGATGGGGGGAGGGGTGTAATCCCACTGGGTGCCCCTCACATTTGGACCCCCCACATTGTGACATGTGACTGAAGGAAGCAGGGGCAGTCAGTGGTGGACACACATGTACTGCTGGAGTAAAGGAGGCCGCGCCCCGCCCATGTGTCTGTGCTCTGGAACAGACCCCCAAGGATGCAGCAAGCAGGAGCAGAGGCAGCGAGGTGAGTGTACTGGCTTTTTAAATCATTTTCCTGTTGGTGTTCACCCCGGGTGTGTTTGGCAATGTCAGTGCTGGTTTATTATCTATGTATATTTTTTGCAATAATATTTTTTCAGTACACTGGCTTGTTTAGTTTGGGGTTGTCTTTCTGGTGCTGCAACTGCACATGCTGCTCTGTTATTGTACACTTCAGAGCACATACTAGTTTGATGCCATTTCTATGTCTGCATTTAGATTTGCACTGGTAGTTAACACCTTTATGGAGATGGCAAATGTTGTTTCTCCTGGCTTTAGAAAGGCAAACTGAGGCCTGGTCTACACTAGGACTTTAATTCGAATTTAGCAGCATTAATTCGAATTAACCGTGCACCCGTCCACACCAGGAAGTCATTTAATTCGACCTAGAGGGCTCTTTAGTTCGAATTCGGTACTCCACCCCGACGAGTGGAGTAGCGCTAAATTCGACATGGCTATGTCGAATTAGGCTAGGTGTGGATGCAAATCGAACTTACTAGCTCCGGGAGCTATCCCACACTGCACCACTCTGTTGACGCTCTGGACAGCAGTCCAAGCTTGGATTCTCTGACCAGCCACACAGGAAACGACCCGGGAAAATTTGAATTCCTTTTCCTGTCTGGCCAGTTTGAATCTCAATTCCTGGTTGGACATCGGGGCGAGCTCAGCAGCACCTGCAACGATGCAGAGCTCTCCATCAGAGGAGTCCATGCAATCCCAGAATAGAAAGAGGTCCCCAGCATGGACAGACCGGGAAGTCCTGGATCTGATCGCTGTGTGGGGCGATGAGTCTGTGCTTTCGGAGCTGCGCTCCAACAAACGGAATGCAAAGACCTACGAGAAGGTCTCCAAAGCCATGGCACTCAGAAGATACAGCCGGGATACAACGCAGTGCCGCGTGAAAATCAAGGACCTGAGACAAGGCTACCAAAAAGTCAGAGCGGCAAACGGACGCTCCGGAGCCCAGCCCCAGACATGCCGCTTCTACGAGGCACTGCATGCTATTCTAGGTGGGTCTGCCACCACTGCCCCACCAGTGACCGTGGACTCTGAGGATGGGATAGTGTCGAGGGGCAGTTCCTCAGAGATGTTCGCCGATGGGGAAGATGAGGAAGGGTTTGTGGAGGACGACGCAGGCGACAGCGCTTACAATATCGCTTTCCCCGACAGCCAGGATCTCTTCATCACCCTCACAGAGATCCCCTACCAACCCTCCCTGGCCGTTAACCCGGACTCAGGATCAGTCGGTAAGTGTTATAAACATGGAAACATTTATTTCTTAAAAAACAGGAATATATACTATATAAAAACTAGCTAAAAAGTTGTCCATATAAAACTATATAAAAAGAAGGTCCACACATATAGGGATTGAATAGAAATCCTCTTCGGTCACTTCCACGAAGGTCTCGTAGAGGTGCTCGAAAAGCCTCTGCAGGAGGTTCCTGGGGAGAGGTGCCTTTTTTGGTACCCTGTGGAAGCACACTCTTCCTCGCCAGGCCATCCTCACATAAAGCGGAACCATTGCCTCCACCAGCATGGCTGCATACGGTCCTGGTCTGTGCAGGGATTCCCGCAGCATCCTCTCTCTCTCTCTCCGAGTGACCCGCCTCAGGGTAATGTCGTTCGGCGACTGCTGCATCTAAGTAGGGCAATTAGTGTACTGTTACTATTGTGAATGCTTGACTTTTACTTTGCATAGCAAAGACCTTCGTTCAACAGGCACGTGTTGGAGGCCGCAGAAGAAAAGCATACAGTGATCTTTCCCGGGCCCAGCCGCGAGGGGCTGGAACAGGGTCGGACTTTATGCTTTCCAGATTGCCTTCTGCGGGAGGGCACAGCTACCCATTAACTGTTAAGCAGCCTATAGTGTAGGGCTTACCAGGCCTGGCTGATAAACGGATTCAGCTGTACCGCCCGCTTGTCCGATCTCCGTGCAAGACCGCAGCCACTGAAAGCGTCTTCCAAATCTCGAACTTGTCCTGAGAGCTCGTGAGACTAGGTTCCCTGTATGGTCTTGTTCACAGAAACTGAGTAGACTGTGTTCACTGTTCGCAAACAGGTATATTTTCAAGGAAATCACTTCCTTTTTCCCATCACACAGCTGCGGCTCTTTCCCGAACTGCCCGGCATCCCCTCACAGAGGCTGGCGAGATTAGGCGGCGAAAGAAAAAGACTAGGGACGACATGTTTTCGGAACTGATGGCCTGCTCCAGAGCCGAGGCGGCCGAGCAGAGACAGTGGAGGGAGACCCTATGTCAGCACCAGCGCTCACACATCAAACGGGAGGACAGGTGGTGGCAGGAAGACCAGCAGCGACTCAAACGCTGCTTGGGCTAATGAGGGAACAAACGGACACGCTCCGACACCTTGTAGATGTTCTGCAGGACCGCAGGCAGGAGGAGAGAGCCCCCCTGCACTGTATCTGCAACCGCAATCCCCCGCCACAAAGTCCTGTCCCCCCCTCACCCAAAATAACAAGAAGGAGGGGCGCTAGGGGCCGTGAAAACTGCCACAGTACCCCAGCAGAGCACTCATGTACCACACAGCTCTGATGCCATAAACTTTGAGAAGTGCTTCCCTTCCTGCATCACCCAGTCCCAAATCCAAGTTTCATCCCCGCACTGTGTAGTTGAGTATTAAAAGTAGTTTGTTGTTATTCACTGTTTCCGTCCCGTTTTTCTTGTCAGAAGACTTTGTCTGAAGGGGGGGGAGGGGTTTTTTAATCGCATAGGACAGCCTCCATTACCAGGGTACAGATTTTGGGGCAGGATCAACAGCAGGACACACACAGGCTGCAGTCACTAGGCACCAGGGTCAGTCTGTGAGGTGTATGCTGCCCCGGGTCAGTCTGTGAGGTGTATGCTGCCCCAGGGTCCTAGCGCCTGCCATCCACAAATGGCAAAGCAGGCTGCCCTTACCATGCCCTTCCACCCTAGCCACGAGCCTCTCCGATGCCCTGAGCCCCTGCAAGAGCCCTCATCCACGGACACATACTCACCCTTCCCACACACCCCTCACCCCTTCCTACGCCCCAACCCCCAGCCCAGAGCCTGCATCCAAACTCCATCCCAAAGACGGCACCCCTCACCCCTTCCTGCAAACCCACCCCTTCCTGCACACCCACCCGCAACCGTCCTCCACCCAGAGACCGCTGTAGGAGCAGGAGCCTGTCATTCCTCTAGTGTAGAAGTGGTCTGTACATCAGTGCACTCCGTACCCACCACAGTCTGTGTCCATGTTTCAACCCTAGAACAGGAATTCATAATTAAAGAAAACTTTGTTAATAATCAGTGTTCAATTAACTTTATTTTAAAACGTGTGTTAGAAGGGGGGAAACCTGGAGAACGGAGTATGTAACCGCAGATCGAAGTCAACAGTCACTGAAACAGGCTCAGGTTCAGCTTGTCTGTAAGTCAAGTGGACAGTCATAGGTTACCCTGCTCTCCGAGGAACCTAGCTTTCAAAGCCTCCCGGATGCACAGCGCTTCCCGCTGGGATCTTCTATCGGCACGGCTGTCTGGCTGAGCGTAATCAGTAGCCATGTGATTTGCCTCAACCTCCCATCCCGCCATAAAGGTCTCCCCCTTGCTCTCACAGAGACTATGGAGCACACAGCAAGCTGCAATAACAATGGGGATATTTTTTTCGCTGAGGTCCGAGCGAGTGAGTAAGCTCCGCCATCTCCCCTTGAGACGTCCGAAAGCACACTCCACCACCATTCTGCACTTGCTCAGCCGGTAGTTGAAGAGTTCCTTCTCAGTGTCCAAGGCGCCTGTATAGGGCTTCATGAGCCAGGGCATTAGCGGGTAGGCTGGGTCCCCGAGGATCACTGTAGGCATCTGCACATCCCCAACCGTTATTTTGTGGTCCGGGAAGAAACTACCTGCCTGGAGGCGTCTAAACAGACCAGAGTTCCTGAACACACGCGCGTCATGAACCTTGCCCGGCCACCCGACGTAGATGTTGGTAAAACGTCCCCTATGGTCCACCAGTGCTTGCAGCACCATTGAAAAGTAGCCCTTTCGGTTAATGTAGTGGCTGGCCTGGTGGGCTGGTCCCAGGATAGGGATGTGAGTCCCATCTATAGCCCCACCGCAGTTTGGGAATCTCATCGCAGCGAAGCCATCTCTGACGACCTGGAGTCACTACCTTTGAGAGCAGTTGCTCAACGATTGCGTGGGCTACTTGAATCACAGCAAGCCCTACGGTAGATTTGCCGACGCCAAAGTGGTTCGCTACTGACCGGTAGCTGTCTGGCATTGCAAGTTTCCAGAAGGCTATGGCCACTCGCTTCTGCACAGTCAGGGCTGCTCGCATCCGGGTGTCCTGGCGCTTCAGGGCAGGGGCCAGCACGTCACAGAGTTCAAGGAAAGTGCCCTTACGCATCCTGAAGTTTCGCAGCCACTGTGATTCATCCCAGACCTGCAGCACTATGCGGTCCCACCAGTCCGTGCTTGTTTCCCGGGCCCAGAATCGCCGTCCCATAGCCACCATGATCTCCACTGCGCGGCGTACCCTGCTTTGTGAGAGGTCTGTGCCACTCTGACACTTCATGTCCTCACCACGCTGCCGGAGCCTCCTCACCCGATTTCTCAGCAGCTGACTGTGGAAGAGGTGGATGATAAGGTGCGAGGAGTTGACAACGGCCATAAGTGCAGCGATGATCGCAGCGGGCTCCATGCTCGCAGTGCTGTGGCGTCTGCACTGTAACCGACCAGAGAAGGGCGCGAACAGATTTCCCGCCGGCGCTTTCAGGGAGGGAGGGCGTGATTGACGGTTGAATGACGACAGTTACCCAAAACCACCCTTGACACATTTTTTTCCCCAGCAGGCATTGGGGGCTCTACCCAGCATTCCAATGGGCAGCGGGGACTGTGGGAACTGTGGGATAGCTTCCCACAGTGCAACACTTCCAAAGTCGACGCTGGCCCCGTTAGTGTGGACTCACAAAGTCGAATTAGTGTCCTTAGTGTGGATACACAAATTCGACTTCATAAGGTCGATTCCACAAATTCGAATTAAGTTAATTCGAAATAGTCTTGTAGTGTAGACGTACCCTGAGGCACCCAGACAAGAAGGGACTTACCGAAACTCACAGAATGAGTCAGTGACACAGCTGGGAATAGAACCCAGGAATCCACCAAGCCCTGGGTGTTAACCCCAAGAGCCATCTTCCCACTCTCTACAACAGAAGTCCTTTGTCTTGTCAGTGCATGGAACTGACACCATTTGCCATGGAAACAAAACATAACCAGGGGCTGGAATCTCTCTGGATTAGGGTGCAGAGGTAGTTTCACCAGACCTAGAGTTGTATTAAAGTCATTTGTGTTTTGACAATGGAAAAGGTGGTGAATGAGTAGTTTTTAATGAGTTTTAATAAAACAAAACCCAAGTTATAAATCTTTAGCCAGTGATGGACTGTTTGGTGTATTGATTGTACAATTTGTAGTTCTATAAATTAATGATAAGCTGTTGAAATATAGGTATGTTGGTGATTTTTTTTTCCTGGGGAGTGTCTCACTTTCCTGAATATTTCTCTAGCGGAAAGATCCAGTCAGAGATATGGTCCACATTTGCATATACCATTGCTTCTATAATACGAATTCCAAGAGTACCAGTTTTAGGTCAACACATGGCATATTTGTTTCTAAAAAAGTACTTTAAAATAATAATGTTACATTTGTGTGCCAGTCTGAAGCTGCCAAATTTTAATTTGATGACAAAAAAATATAGCATGGCAAAAATGAGAGAGAGAGTGAGACCCAGGTGGCTAAGATAAACCAGTGCACCACAGCGCCCTTCCGAGCGACTAACCCTGCTTGGGTTAAAATGACTTCTAACCACTATAAGCCACACTCCTCTCCCAGAGCTGGGGTAGAAGCCACAATTCCTGATCACCAATAACCTACTGCTGACAAGTGAACACTTGTGTAACCCATTGAGAAGACATTTGTCATGTCCTTCTCCATTGGCTGGCCTAAAAAAAGGCTGGTAATTACTCATGTGGTTCAGCAAACAAGGGTCTAAATGGGGGATCTGACACTTAAGGATTCAAACCCTGCTGCTGATCCACATGTGGGGTGACTGTCTTTATGTTCTGGGTTTACAGCACTTGGCACAATGGGATCCTGGTCTGTGACTGGGGTCCTAGGTACTACAACAACACAAATAATAAGAGCTCTCTGGCTTTAAGGGATTCACACAGTGAAGAGCCCAGTTTAAAACAGGTTTTGTACATAAAATTATGCTAATTTGTAAATGATGGTGTGAATCACCAAAATACTGTAACCGAGTTACTGTGCCGGCAGGATGGGGGAGGTACATGGAGAGACAGCTCCAAAAGGATGTTGCTGCTCTCAGAGGGGAAGGTCCCCTTCCCCTTACCTAGGAAGTAACCCTGAGAGGACAGGCAGGGGACAGGGTGCTTCCTTTGCAGACTGGGGAAAGTGAAAGTGTTTTTGGAGTGAGCAGCAGAAGGGAGCTGCCTCTGTCCCCTCGCCCAGAAAGAAAAACCTGTGCTGCTCTTACTGAGCTGTGTCTGCATCATCATTCCAGGCACTCTGTCTGCTTGGGCCACCCCATCAAGCAGGAGACCCACAGTCCTGCAACACTGGAACAGTGCTGGGGTCAGCTGCTAGCAAGGAAGGAAAATGGCAGATGACAGTAGGGAAGAGGGAGACATGCAGCAGGGAGCCCCAGGAGTGGGAAGACCAAAATGTCCAATTTTTGTGCCTGAACCAGTTCCAGGAGCTGAGGGTGATTGGAGCGCCTAGATAGAGCCAAATCAAATTAAGTCCACTTTACCGGTAATTTGATTAAGAGCATCCATGCAGGTTTAATGTGATTTAACTAATCTGCTTAAATCCCCAGAGCATCCCAGCTTCTGACCAGGGTTGTTTGAAAATTTTACATTGAGACCTTTTTTGATAGAAGACTAGATATTTGACTAAGTGTGTGTGTGTGTGTGTGTGTAAAGTGTCTCCTTTTCAAGTGTTCATTGGAAAACCAACACCTCCCCCTATATATTTCATTGTTTGGAAAATAGCAGCAGAAAATTCCGCCCCCACGTCTCAGGTTTTCAGTTTTTTAATGAAAAGTAAAATTTTTCATGTTGAAAGTTTCAATGGAAATTCATCTCAGTTTTCCACAGGGAAAAAAAAACATCTTCCACCTGCTCAAGAGTGCACCATGGGTAAATCCTCACTCGTGGAATCTGCCAATATTCCACCCTACCTTTTGTCCTGCATGAGGACACTGTGGCCTCTTAGGGGTTAACAGGCATTGGCCAGACAGGCTGTGAGAGCTCTTTCCCCCTGCTTGGGAGGACGCTGTGGTGCCCTGTGACACCTGGGAGGAGCCTTGAATGGTTGTTCTGGGGGCATAGGCGCTGATTTTTACTTTTCCCCAGGGGTGCTCCACCCCCGCTCTGCCCTGAGGCCCCACCCCACTCTGCCCCTCCCCCAAAGTCCCGCCTCTGCTCTGTCTCTACCTGTACCTGCTCCACCCCTTCCTCTGAGGCCCCATCCTCACTGCATCCCTGCCCCCATAGACCTGCTTTCTATCCGCCTCTGCCTGCTGCTTGCTGCTCCCTGCCCTCCCCCAAGCCCGCCCCAAGCCACCGATCAGCTGTTTGGCAGTGTCCACGATCAGCTGTTTGGTGGCACCCTAGATTAGCTGATCGGGAACACCACCAAACAACTGTGGCGGTGGATGCTGAGCACCCACTATTTTTTCTTCCATGGGTGCTTCAGCCCCAGATGACCCATGGAGTCGGTGCCTAGGTCTGGGGGCAAATGTGAATCAGGGAAGGTGTACATGGGCCTGGTGAGATGCTCACTGTCCAGGCTGTGCGCTGCCCAGACCCCAGAACCATGGAGATGCCAGTGCTCTTGCTGGCTGAGTCTCAGAGACAGGCGAGTTCCTGCAGGAGCCTCACTTTATGGTTCAGAAGTTTCATCCCACCCAGCCTCCCTTCCCAGCAGTGAGCTGGTCACTGGGCCAACACAGGGCCGCCCAGAGGATTCAGGGGGCTTGGGGTCTTCAGCGGCTGGTCCCGGGGTGGAAAGACCCACTGCTGCAGGTCTTCAGGGCACTTCGGCGGCGGGTCCCGCAGCGGAAAGACCTCCCGCCGCTGAATTGCCGCTGAAGACCTGGAGTGGAAGAAGCTCCGGGGCCCCAGGCCCTGCGAGCGTTTTCTGGTGCCCCTGGAGCGAGTGAAGGACCCCGCTCCAGGGGCCCTGAAAAACTCTCATGGGGGCCCCTGCAGGGCCTGGGGCAAATTGCCCCACTTGTCCCCCGCCCTCTGGCCGGCCCTGGCCCAACACTCCCATTTGCCTTGAGCAGGGTGTGTCTGGATCACAATAAACACCCAGAATGCCCCAGCCAGCCAGTTCTAAACAGGCTCTCACACAAGATGAGCTGGATCAGGTCCCAGGTGTTACTCCCACTAGCCCAGCTGGGCTCCTATACTTATGCAAACAGAAATTAGGTTTCTGGGGTGGCCACAGGTAGGATGCTGGCAACTTCTCCCTTTAGCCAGGTGACAGTAACCCAAGTATTTTGCTCTATAGGGCCTAGGTTCAATCACTGCAGATAAGAGGTGCTAATGGAGCTCAAGTGGCAGAGGCCTGTGCTATGCCATGGCAGATCTTGAGTTCAAACCCTACTTGTGCTCACCGTCATAACATCCAGGGGCGGCTCTAGGCACCAGCAAACCAAGCTGTTGCCTGGGGCGGCCAAATCTAGGGGGCGGCAGGCTGGGCCGGTGGACCTGCCGCAGTCATGCCTGCGGGAGGTCCACCGGAGCCGCGGATGACCGGACCTCCCGCAGGCATGACTGCGGCAGCTCAAGCGGAGCCGCCGGACCCGCGAACCGTCCGCAGCCGTGCCCGCGGGAAGAGGGGACCCGCCGCGGGACCGAGGAAGGGCGGCGCAGCACACCGCGCTGCCTGGGGCAGCCTATTTTCTAGAGCCGCCCCTGATAACATCTCCTCCTTAGAAATCATTGGGGCTGTTCTATGCTCCGCCTCCTGCCCACAATGAAGCCACTGACATTGTTTTGCACTGAACTTTAGACCCTTGGGCTGCTGTTTTCTGTGCATCCCCCACCCTGCTAATGCCCCCACAGTGCTGCACAGGCTGGGACACAAAAGGCAGCTTGGTGGTGAGGAAAGGGGATGGGATGAGAGTGAGGAGCAGATTCAGTGCTTAGCTGCCATGGGCCTCCCGAGTGATGGGAGGATGAATGGGAACCCCAGTGGCACATAAATTCCTCGCTGCTCACCATGTCTCCACAGGTAACCAAACACCTGCCCTGGATCCTGGCCAGATAACACCTCTGGCAGGTTAATGTGTAACAGGTGTCCTGGTGCTTTCACTTTCCCTTGGTCAGAGTTCACACACAGCTCCGGGACTTAGTTCCCCGTCTCCCCCAGAACATCTATTCAGTTCCTTGGGCCCTCTGTGTGGCACCGGGACCCCTTGCTGGCTCCACGGTGTCTTCTGGAACATGCTGAATCCTTAAGGTAGGTCCCTCCCCATTATTATCTCTGTTTCTTCGCTTTCAAGGGCTGCTCACACTCCTGACCCCTGGGAGCACGTCCCCCTTGCCATGGCCTGTTCCCTCCTCCCATCAGTGCTGGGCAAACCCCAATGGTGGGTGTGAGTCACTGCTCAGCCTGTTATCCCCTCACTGCACAGTGTGGCCCTCTGTGGTTCCTCGTGGCCTTTCCCTGGAGGGTGTGATGGGGCGCATGGATGAATTGGTGCCTCTTCAAAAGGGCCTCACAGCTCTTCCTTATGGATGCCCCTATGAGTAGGGGCTGCCAGGCCAGAAGTGTGTGTGGGGGGAGGGGATGTGGGGTGTTAGATAACGTATTAACTGTCAGATGTAGTAGTTCATCAAGCCCTCAGCTCACACTCTGCCAACAATGGCAGCCTTGAATGTCGGCCTGTCCTCTCGAGCACCTCTACACTTTCTCCCATGCTGCCGCCATGCACAGGAACAGCTCCCATCAATGTTCACAAAGCCACCATCTTCCCCTCTTCGAAATTCCTCCTCGGAGCTACCTCTGCCATGGGGCCTATTGAACACTTGTTACTAGGAGACTCTCCTGGGATAGGAAAAAGACTGGGGTCAAATCCCTGCCCCAAATCATTAAGGAGGAAAAAACTAAGAACTGAATAAAAAAAAATAATAATTATGATTGCATTTTATTTTAATTGTATTTCCATTCTTTTTTTAAACCATTTGTGTGTGTTTTTTAATCATGGTGTCAGAATATTGGAGGACTTTGGGAAAACTTTTAAATGAAAACAAATTTTTTGTCAGAGGAAATTCACCATTTTCGTAAGCCTCCAAGAATCCCCAGCGCCTGCCATGCCCCAGCTCTGTTGCTTTCAGAGCCCCGCTTTGCACAAGGACAAAAATGTAATAAAATGGCTCAGAACCTACGCTCACCCTTTGCTCTGGGGCTGGGCTGGAAATGCAATGATAACAGAGAGCAGTTGGCCAGGGGCCAGGTTCCAATCTCTCCTTGCTGGGCCAGGAGCTCTGCAGATTGTGGGGCAGGATTAAGACAATGCCAGGCCCTAGGCTCTTCCTGACATGGGATTCCCCATAGACCTGCCCCCTAGCCATTGGAGTAGCAATGGTAGAGTCCTTCCCTTCCTCTCCTAGAGAGACAGGGCCAGCACATGGGCCTCGTCTACCCCCAGAAAGCTTGGGGCATCAACAAGGATTTTCCCCTTCACTCTCACTTCTTCCCTCAGCAGCGGGGTGTTGGTTGTAGAAATATATTTATGCAGGAATATAATTTATAGAGGTCAGTGTTTAAGGGACAATATTATGAATATAGGAACTTTGAGCCAGCCCCTGGAAGCAGGGGCCAGTAGAACACAGTGTAGCTGTGCAGAGCAGTTCCCAACAGACACTCTCTAGTTTGTTTTTAATAAAAGTTTTATTCCTTTCTCACTCACTGGCTTGTTTAATGAATCCCAAGATCATGATGTCAGAAGTGCTGTCTGAGAGACTGCAGAAGTCATTTTGAGGTTAATTCCTGTGTTTGAAACTGAAAGCAGAGGCAAGGGGAGCAGGTAGAGCAGGAAACAGAGAAGAAACAAAAGTTTTTTATATGTTTTATGAGCACAATAGTAGTCAGACTAGCTTAAGAAGGAAAGAAAGCCAAAAATGGATATGTCACAAACTCCATCCAGTCTGTTGCAGAGAACTGGAAGAATTTCTGATAGAGATTTGAATTGTATTTAGCAGCCACAGAGGGAGAGGAGAAAAATGACTAAGTGAAATCATCAGTGTTTTTGCATGTTTTTGGGGCGAAAGCATTGGATATTCATGACAGTATATGACATAGTATATGCAGACTAGATACTATCAATTTAGGCTTAAATAGAGACTGGCAATGGTTGAGCCATTACACACATTGAATCTATTTCCCCCATGTTAAGTACCCTCACCGCTTCTTGTCAAACTGTCTTAAATGGGCTGTTTTGAGTATCACTACACACGTGTTCCATTCTATGTGTCCGATGAAGTGGGCTGTAGCCTACAAAAGCTTATGCTCAAATAAATGTGTTAGTCTCTAAGGTGCCACAAGTACTCCTGTGATTTTTAAGAGACTGATGTGCAGAGGTCACAGCAGAGAGGCAGGTGACAGCAAAAGGCAACTGACAGCCAGCTGGTGAGGTGGAGAGGCACAATGAGCAGCCAGCAGGGCAGCTGGAAGATAGGCAGGGCAAGAGCAGTGGGCAGGTAGCCAGCAGTAGAGAGGCATGATGAGCAGCCAGCAGGGTCTGCACTGACCAAGGACAGCAACTGTGAGTGGGGTGCAGAGAAGGCTTGGGCACATGAAAGGGACTCTTGAGTTGCTGGATTTAAGAAAGACAAGGGGAAAAGGACACTTCCCAACCTATTGGGGGTGGGTCTTTTACTTTTACTCATGGTTTATGTTTAGGAACCCTGTTTGCAGTGTGTTTTCAAATTAACATGGGATTAAAGAGATTAAAGAGAATTTAAGTTCTCCTCACACCTTCTATGGGCCATCTTAATTATCACTTCAAAAAGTTTTTTTTTCCTCCTGCTAACGATAGCTCATCTCAATTGATTAGACTCTGCCTGTTGGTATGCATACTTCCACCTTTTCATGTTCTCTGTATGTATAAATATCCCCTGTCTGTGTGTTCCATTCTATGCATCCGAAGAAGTGAGCTGCAGCTCACGAAAGCTCATGCTAAAATAAATTTGTTAGTCTTTAAGGTGCCACAAGTACTCCTGTTCTTCTTTCAATAAAACCTGTGACTTTGGTGAGTTGACAGACTCACTGGTCGGAGATAGAACCATTTGTGCCATTAAAGTCACTGCATTAAGAGGGAGAGACTGCTCTGTGAAGGAGGTTTAACTTTAGAAAAAGCTTTCCAGATATGCAGGGAAGCAGAAACTTGAATAGGGGGAATATTGCATTCTGGTGCTTTGATACATTTGGTTATTTGTTTAGGAAAAAAAGGTTGAAAGAATAAAGTGAGAGAACTTAAAGAAAAATAGAGATTTTTGTTTTTAAAGGGTTAGTTTGAAAGAACAGAAGCAAGTTATTAAAGAAAAAGATTTTTGGTTAGGTTTAGTAAGGAGAGATTTTAAAGGCCTAATCTGGCATATTATTAAAGAATAAAAAAATTAAAATGTTTATTAAATTTAAGTTAGGTTAAAAAAAGAACACATGGCAGAAAAAAGGAATTTTATAAAGCGGAGACTGTTTAGTAAGCACATGGTAAAAATGTATAATGGGAGCTTAATAGAAAATCATTTAAAATATTAAATATAAGGGTAGGCTAAGAAAAGAGCATTTAAAAAGTTAAATAAATGAGAAACATACAAAGATAGGTTAAAAAAGAGAACATGGCAGGAAAAGGGAAAAGAAAGCCCCTTTGCAAAGGAGCTAAGATAGGCAGCACGTGGTTGAGTCAGAGAGAGAGAGAGATCCTACCCTTGAGACTGTTCCTGGGGAAAGAGGCAACTCTCAAGGCTCACACCTCTCAGGCTAGTTATCGCTGCCTTTGGATTTGACCAATCAGATGCTGTTCTACAGCTACATCATAGAATATATTTTCTTGAACCAATCCTATAATCTGAAGATTTTTAAACAAGAGCCATCTCCCTCCCCTTCCCCCCTTTAACTGACTTATTCTTATCTAAAAAAACAGACCCAAGCATTTTTCCTGCCATGTAGCACTTTTACATAAGTGCTTTAATAAAGGTTAAAACCATAGGACCTTAGTAACAAGCAGTTTTTAAAAGCTTTTTTCCTATGCTTTTGGTGAGAACAATATGAAGCTGCAGCAAAAATAGCTTTGTTAGCCAGTGAATTAGAAATAAAGAAGGCTGTTAGATGTCCAGAACATAGAGATAAGAAGTTTGTTTATTTTTAAACTTTTGCAGAAAAGCAAGTAAAAGTTATATTAAGTTTTGTAAAGGAATAAACACTTTAAAAGACAAGCCTATTTGGAGAAACAGATCTTTATAGATGTTTTAATAAAAATGAGCATGCAGAAGCATCCCAGGGTTAAACCCACAAACCGTTACTAACAAAACGTTTTTAAAAGCCTTTGCCTATGCTTTTAGTGAGAACAACTTGAAATTGCAGCAAAAACAGCATCTGTGAGCCAGTGGATCAGAGATAAGAAGATCGCTTCTTCCCCCACTTTTTAACAAATAGAGGTGAAAGTTATATTAAGTCTTGTAAAGGAATAAACACTTTAAAAGACAAGTCTATTTGAAGAAACAACCCTTCATTTAGCACTTATAAATATGAGTTTCAATACAAAAAAATAGCATGCAGAAACCATTCCAGGGTTAAAACTATGAGAAACTGTTTTAAAAAAGTAATTTATAGTGATAAAAAGTGTCCTCCCTATATTTTAGACTACCATTGGTCATTTTTTAGTGAGGACAATTTGAAGCATTATGCATTTGCAGCAAAGCCCCTGTTAGCAAAAACAGTGTCTCTGGGTCAGTGGATCAGAGAGACGAAGGCTGCTTCTTCCCCCACTTGTTAACAAATACAAATGAAAGTTATAATTTTATAAAGGAATAACCACTTTAAAAGGCAACCCTATATGAAGACACAGGCCTTTATTTAACATTTTTACAAGTGTATTTCAATTTAAAAAAAGAACATGCAGAAACACCCCAGGTTTAAAACCACAGGTCCTTAGTAACAGCCAGTTAATATTCCCCTTATTCCTCTTCTGTGTCACTGTTGCTTTTTCTTTCATAGTAGACTCCTTCAGGCCACTCAGTGTCATCTCTTTCCTGGGCTATAAAATGGATAACCAGGATTTCTTGGGAATAAAAGGTTTTTAGAGAATTAACATGGTATATTTTAGGTTTTAGGTTAGGGCCTGGGAATGCTATGAGATAATTAGCTCCCAGGCGCTCTCAGACCATAAATGGCCCCTCCCATGATGCTTCCATATTATTGGCCTGGAACACTTTTAGGACTATGACTTAGTCACGTACTCTGAAGAAACACTCTCTGGCATGTTTATCATACCAGACCTTTTGCTCTTGTTGAGCATCCTGTATGTTTTCTTGAGCAAGGGCTAAAGTGTCTTTCAGGGTGTTTTGCAGGTTGCTTACAAAGTCCAAAATGTTAGTTCCTGGAGAAGATGTAACCCCCTCCCATTGTTGCTTCACCAACTGTAATGGCCCCTTAACTTCATGACCATAAATGAGTGCAAAGGGTGAAAATCATAAGTGGGATGTAGGCAAAGAGCAACTGTTGCAACACTAGATCCCAATCATTGGAGTGCTCATTTATGAATTCACGTATCATGGCCCCCAACGTCCCAATAGACTTCTCCAGTAGGCCATTTGGTAAGGGGTGGCAACCAAGTGGTTCACCCCATGAGCTTCCCAAAGACGTTTCATGGTCCCAAAGTTAGTTCCCAAATTTGTAAGGACGTCTGAGAGCCAACCTACCCTGGCAAAAATGTCTGACAATGACTGGCTCACGCTTTTAGCCCTGGTGTTGCTTAGAGCTACTGCTTCCGGCCATTGGGTGGCAAAATCTATGAAGGTCAGTATGTACTGCTTTCCTCTGGGTGGTATCTTAGGGAAAGGATGCAAAATATCCAAAGCTACATGCTGAAATAGACCCTCAATGATGGGGAGTGGCTGGAGAGGGGCCTTGACCTGGTTTGGGGGCTTTCCCACCCTCTGGCACACCTCACAAGACCAGACATAGGTAGAAACTTCCTAGCCCATTCCCTCCCAGTGAAATGACTTCCCCAAACTGTCTTTGTTTCTGTTCACCCCAGCATGGCCACTAGGGTGATCGTGGGCTAAGCTCAAGAGCTTTTCTCTATACTTAGTTGGAACTACCAACTGTCTCTGAGGATACCAGTCCTCCTTGTGCCCACCAGAAAGGGTTTCCTTGTATAAGAGTCGTCCTTCTACAACAAACCTGGACCTATTAGAAGAGCTGAGAGGTTGTGGGTCACTCTGTGCCACCGTCCAAGCTCCCTTGAGGCTTTCACCCACTTCCTGCTCGGCCTGGAACTGCTCCCTTGATGTTGGAGACATTCTTTCCTCACTGGGTTGTGGTCTTGGGCTTGGTCCCCCTGGAAGTGATGCAGGTGATGGGGCTGTCTCCGTTGACTGTGAACTGATCTCTGCTGGTGCACTAGACTGTATTTCAGGCTCCGGTTGAGCTTCTTGTGCCCGTTTAGCTGCTGCTGCTGGTGCAGGCTCTGTGGCACCCTTTGGTGCTGGCTCCCATGTCTCTGGAGGGGTTTCAAGCATGGGCTCTGGTGCTGATTGCTCAGCCAGTTCTGATCCTTGGGCTGGTTCTGGCTGGATCCCAGGAAATGAATTTACAACTACTGCCATAGACTTTGGTCTGCGGGTCTGGTTCCACCACCTCAGGCTGGGTCCCTTGGCCTGTGGTATCAGGAGACACAGAATGGGTTCTTGTAGGAGTCTCAGGAATGGGGTTAGGTGTGGAGGCCTGCTTAGACTGGCTGTGGGTGACCATCCTCACCCTTTTTGTTAGCCTCACATGGTTGGCTAAGTCTTCTCCCAGAAGCATGGGAATGGGATAATCGTCATAGACTGCAAAAGTCCATATTCCTGACCAGCCCTTGTACTAGACAGGCAGCTTGGCTGTAGGCAAGTTAAAAGAGTTGGCCTTAAAGAGTTGCACCATCACTTTGGCCTCTGGGTCGATGAATTTGGGTTCCACCAGGGATTGGTGGATAGCTGACACCTGTGCTCCAGTCTCTCGCCATGCAGTATTCTTTCTCCCACCCATACTCAGTTTCCTTTTGCTCTGGGGGTATTTGTGAGGCATCTGGGCCTGAAGGCTCTCAGTGGGACCCCAGGGTGATGAATTGCAGTTCACATGCCCCAGCTCATTACATTTAAAGCATTGCCCGGCTGACTATGGGCTGGAGCAAGGTAGGTGATTGGAGAGTAGGGTGGGAGTATGAGTGGGTATCTGGGCTTTCCCTGGCTGTGTGGAGGGGTCCTCCTTGCAAGGTGGGTGTGACGGGTTGGATAACAGAAATCCCTTGGGTATTGCCACCTGATGTGCAAAGACTACCTCTGTTACTGTTTTTCCTGCCAGCTCAGGACTCCAGCACCCTGTCTTGCTGAGCCAGACACTCCCGTCTGCCCCAACGAAGACCCTGGGTCTGAATTACTTGCCCCAAAGTTGCAGGTTTACCTGAAAACAGCTCACAGAAGTGTGCTTGTCTTTAGCACTCAGATGTCCAACTCCCAGTGGGGTCTAAACACAAATAAATTTGCTTTACCCTGTATGAAGCTTATGCAGGGTAAACTCATAAATTGTCTGCCCTCTATAACACTGAGAGAGAGAGATGCACAGTTGTTTGCTCCCCCAGGTATTAATACATATTAATTAACTGAGAGTAAGTAAAACGTGATTTTATTACATACAGAAAGTAGGATTTAAGTGGTTCCAAGTAGTCACAGACAGAACAAAGTAAGTCACCAAGCAAAATAAAATAAAATGCACAAATCTATGTCTAATCAAACTGAATACAGATAAGATCCTCACCAGTTCCAGAATGCTCCCTTTTACTGACTAATCTCCTTTTAGCCTGGGTCCAGCAATCACTCACACCCAGTGATGAGCTGCCAAAATATTAACAGGTTCCCTCCTCCTCACCTCACGAGGGGGTTGTGCCCCCCTGGGGGTCGTGCCCCATCCAACCCCCCATGTTCCTTGACACACACCCCCGGGGACCCCTGACCGATCCCCCCACTTCCCTGTCCCCTGACTGCCCCCTGCTACCCCATCCAATCCCTCCTCTCATTCTTGATAGCTCCCCGGGACCCCTGCCCCATCCAACCATCCCATCTCTGACCCTGACTGCCCCCCACCACCTCATCCAACCCCGGCTCCTTCCTGACTGTCCCCTGGGACCCTTGCCCCCATTCAATCCCCCTGTTCCCTGCCCTCTGACCGCCCCGACGCCTATCTACCCCCCCCAACCCACCGAACACCCGCTCCCTGCCCCCTTACCACGCTGTCTGGGGCTGGACCGGGTCCGCTCCACTGGGACCATGACCGACGCCCCGGGGCCTGACTCCTTGGGCCGGACCGGGCCAGCGCCGCAGGGACCGGCGTGGTGGGGCCCGACTCCCTGAGCCGGGCCGGGCCGGGCTGGAGCCACTCAGCCGGCACTGCGGGGACCGGTGCCGCGGGGCCCGACTCCCCGGGTCGGGACGGAGCCACTTGGCTGGCACGGGGACCGGCACCTGACTCCCCGAGCTGGGCCGGGCCGGCTCCGCTTGGTTGGTACCAGCCCAAGCCAGGGGCGCTCGGCCGGGGCGAGGGGGAGCCGGACTGGGCCAAGCGCGCCGTGCCTCCCTGGAGCCCCCGCCCGGCTTACCTGCCTGCTCCTTGTTTCAGGCTTCCCGCGAACATTTGATTCATGAGAAGCAGGGGAGGGGGAGGAGAAGGAGGGTGGAGCATTCAGGGAAGAGGGGGAAGTGAGCTGGGGCCGGGAGCCAGGCGGACAGTTGCCCGAGCCTTTGTTAAATTTAAAAGCTTCTTTAGAACCGATTGTCCTACTCTAGGCTGGCTATTTCGTTGCCATGAAGCTAGAAAAGAAAAAAACAATACATCTGAAAACTCAGGCTATTGCTAACTTAAAAAAAAACATTTAAATAATTAAGGATTAAGCATCAAGAATCATTTTTTTGAGGTCCAGCTTAAAGGTAACAAATAAATAAAAGCATTTGGAGTTAGCACAGAGGAGTCCACAAGCTATAAAGAAATAAAAAAAAATAAACCTAATTGCATCTTCCTAGACATTTCCTAATCTACTTACATATCTGGGGTTTCAAATGAGTAGTTTCTAGGTATGATCTGATGATTTTTCATACCTGGCCCAAGCTCTTACAACGTAGTTTCAGCCCTGTCTCTGCTTCTCGCTGAGAACAACAATAGACAGTCAAAGGGGAATTTTTTTCCTAATTTTAAAAAAGTTATAGCCTTCCCATTGGCTCTTTTGGTCAGGTGCCCACTTCCTTTTACCTATGCAGGGAGACTTTTAACCCTTTACAGATAAAGCAAGTAGAAAACAACTACTAAGAGGGATTTTATAGCTAACTGGCTGGCTGGGTGTTCATGGGAATGGAGGTTGGGACATAAGCCCTAAAAGGGGATGGAAACCTGTCAAAAATACATGGGGATGAATACTATCGAGCTGTATACTACTTGGCTCAATTTGCATATGCATAATATTTCAGTACATTGGATGCATCCTCAGGATTTTGGCAGCTAAAATTAACTGAAGAAAGTTCAACACTATCACAGTTAATACCCCATTGGGAATATACAGTTTCTCATGCTTCCCTCTCGGCATAGCAGCAAAACCAGAAGTGTACTACAGAACCATACATATGATCTTTTAACATATTAATAGTGTCAACACTTCAATGGACAACATCATCTGAGGGCCAACTAAAGAGGGATGTAGTTGTAGACTTTAGGAAGACTTGGACGCAACTAGAGCAGCAACTTTGCAACTATATAGGGAGAAATGTGTTTTTGGGTTACAGAACTGACTCTTATTAGAGATATTATTTCCAAGGAAGGTGTAAAACCTGACAAGAGGAAGGTTTCAGCCATTGAAATGATGCCACATTCCCAGTCAAAGAAAGATGTCCAATGGCTTCTGGGAATGGTTCATAATCTTAGGAAATTCAGCCTAGGGATGTCAAGTGATTAAAATAATTAATCACTGTTAATAGATACACAGAGTCATAGACTCTAAGACTGGAAGGGACCTTGAGAGGTCATTGAGTCCAATCCCCTGCCCTCATGGAAGGACCAAATATTGTCTAGACCATCCCTGATAGACATTTATCTAACCTACTCTTAAATATCTCCAGAGATGGCGATTCCAGTGTTTAACCACCCTGATAGTTAAGAACTTTTTCCTAATGTCCCACCTAAACCTCCCTTGCTGCAGTTTAAGCCCATTGCTGCTTCTTCTATCCTTAGATGCTAAGATGAACAAGTTTTCTCCATCCTCCTTATGAAACCCTTTTAGATACCTGAAAACTGCTATCAAGTTCCCTCTCGGTCTTCTCTTTTCCAGACTAAACAAACCCAATTCTTTCAGCCTTCTTTCATAGGTCATGTTCTCTAGACCTTTAATCATTCTTGTTGCTCTTCTCTGGACCCTCTCCAATTTCTCCACATCTTTCTTGAAATGTGGTGCCCAGAACTGGACACAATACTCCAGTTGAGGCCTAACCAGTGCAGAGTAGAGTGGAAGAATGACTTCTCGTGTCTTGCTCACAACACACCTGTTAATGCATCCTCGAATCATGTTTGCTTTTTTTGCAACAGCATCACACTGTTGACTCATATTTAGCTTGTGGTCCACTATAACCCCTAGATCTCTTTCTGCCATACTCCTTCCTAGACAGTCTCTTCTCATTCTGTATGTGTGAAACTGATTGTTCCTTCCTAAGTGAAGCACTTTGCATTTGTCATTATTAAACTTCATCCTGTTTACCTCAGACTATTTCTCTAATTTGTCCAGATCATTTTGAATTATGACCCTATCCTCCAAAGCAGTTGCAATCCCTCTCAGTCTGGTATCATCTGAAAACGTAATAAGTGTACTTTCTATGCCAATATCTAAGTCGTTGATGAAAATATTGAACAGAGCCGGTCCCACAACAGACCCCTGCAGAACCCCACTTGTTATACCTTTCCAACGGGATTGGGAACCATTGATAACTACTCTCTGAGTATGGTTATCCAACCAGTTATGCACCCATCTTATAGTAGCCCCATCTAAGTTGTATTTGCCTACTTTATTGATAATATCACGTGAGACCATATCAAATCCTTACTAAAGTCTAGGTGTACCACATCCATGCGATTTTTATTTATCGCATGATTAAAAAAAATCACACTATTAATAATAGAATGCAGTTTATTTTACAAAATTTGGATGTTTTCTACATTTTCAAATATATTGATTTCGGTTACGACACAGAATACAAAGTACACAGTGCTCAACTTATATTTATTTTTATTACAAATATTTGCACTGTAAAATGACAAAATACATAGTATTTTTCAATTCATCTAATACAAGTACTGTAGTGCAATCTCTTTATCATGAAAGTTGAACTTATATGTAGAATTATGTACAAAGAACTATATTAAAAATAAAACAATATACAACTTTCAAGCCTACAAGTGTGCTCAGTCCTGCTTCTTGTTCAGCCAATTGCTCAGACAAACAAGTTTATTTACATTTGCAGGATATAATGCTGCCCATTTCTTGTTTACAATGTCACCTAAAAGTTAGAACAGGTGTTCACATGGCACTGTTGTATGTGGTGTTACAAGAGATTAATGTGCCAGATGTGCTAAAGAATCATATGTCCCTTCATGCTTCAACCACCATTCCAGAGGACATGCATCCATGCTGATGACAGGGATCTGCTTGATAACGATTCAAAGCAGTGTGGACTGATGCATGTTCATTTTCATCATCTGAGTCAGATGCCACCAGCAGAAGGTTGATATTCCTTTTTGGAGGTTTGGGTTCTGTAGTTTCCACATCAGAATGTTGCTTTTTTAAGACTTATGAAAACACGCTCCACACTTCAACCCTCTCAGATTTTGGAAGGCACTTCAGATTCTTAAGCCTTGGGTCAAGTGCTGCAGCTATCTTTAGAAATGTCACATTTGTACCTTCTTTACATTTTGTCAAATCTGCAGTGAAAGTGTTCTTAAAATGAACATGTGCTGGATCATCATCTGAGAGACTGCTGTAACAGAATGCAGGTAAAACAGAGCAGGAGACATACAATTCTCCCTCAAGGAGTTCAGTGTCAAATTTAATTAACACTTTTTTTTTAATGAGTATCATTAGCATGGAAGAATGACCTCTGGAATGGTGTCCGAAGCATGAAGGGGCATACATATGTTTTGCGTGTCTGGCATGTAAATACCTTGCAAAACCGGCTACAAAAGTGCCATGTGAATGCATGTTCTCACTTTCAAGTAACATTGTTAATAAGAAGCAGGCAGCATTATCTCCCATAAATATAAACAAACTTGTTTGTCTTAGCTATTGGCTGAACAAAAAGTTGGATTGAGTGGACTTATAGGTTCTAAAGTTTTACATTGTTTTGTTTTTGAGTGCAGTTATGTAACCAAAAAAATCTACATTTGTAAGTTCCACTTTCACAATAAAGAAATTGCACTACAGTATTTGTATTAGATGAATTGAAAAATACTATTTATTTTGTTTGTCATTTTACAGTGCAAATATTTGTAATCAAGAATAATAATATAAAATGAGCACAATACACTTTGTATTCTGTGTTGTAATTGAAATCAATATGTTTGAAAATGTAGAAAAAGATAAAAAAAATATAATAAATTGAAATGTAACAGTGCAATTAAAACTGTGATAAATCATGTTAATTTTTTTGAGTTAATCGTGTGAGTTAACTGCAATTAATTGACAGCCCTAATTCATACTGAATCTACAAAAACAACAGTTTTGAGGAAACTCCTAGAAAATAAATATGAATGGTACTGGGGTGAAGAACAGGAGGAATCATGGTAAGTTTTGAAACAACAACTGATTCAAGAGCCAGTGTTGCAGTTCTATGCACTAGGCAGGACTATTAAAATTTCAACAGATGCTTCACAGTCTGGGTTAGGTGCAGTTCGTTTACAGAAGCATGAGGATTGTTTGCAACCAGTGGCATACGTGTCCAAATCACTGACTGAGGCAGAAACTACATATGCACAGATTGAGACAGTGTGTAAGGAATATTGTTTGCCTGTGAGAGAGTCGATCAATGTATTTATGGACAGACAGCAGATGTGAAATGGACCATGAACCCCTGATAGCATTATTTAGCAAACCATTAAATGTCTGCATCTTAAGGATTCAAAGAATGACGATAAAGCTGTGAAAGTATGATTTGGTTGTGATCTACATGCCCGCTAAATATATGTTCCCTGCAGATGCACTTTCTAGAGCCCTGACTACCACTACAAAGCCAGAGAAGACTTTAGAGAGAGAGTTGCAAGCCTATGTAGATCTGTTTGAAAAGTAAATTCAAGTACTGAACAGGAAACTGTAACAAATAAGAGAAGAAATGGAGAAAGATGAATTATTGGAGATCCTTAAAGAAGTGACAATTAAATGGTGTCCTGGAGAAATAAACAGTTGCTCTACAAGTATGAGAGACTACTGGAGCTGTAGACATAACTTACTGTGATAGATGGGGTGATATTCAAGGGCATCAAGTTTGTAATGCTAATGAGCCTCCAGAAAGAAATGCTACAGAAGATCCATGAGGGCCATTTAGGAATTGAGAAATGCAAACAGTGAGCACAAGAAGTGTTGGATTGACCATGGATCAATCATGACTTTATAATCCAGCAGGAAGTGGCTTTTCATGTTTGAAATACAAGCCATGCCAAGAGGCAGAGCTGCTCAGACCTCACCCAGTTCCAAAAAGTCCTTATGAGAAGACCGGCCCTAACTTATTTCCCTGGCAATCAACAGATTATATAATAGTCACAGATTACTATTCTCTGTATCCAGAAATTTTCACACTGCACAGTACTAATAGTAAGTCAGTGATAGCTGGCATGAAAGGAATCTTTTACAGACATAGAATTCCAGATGAAGTCTTAGAGATAATGGGCCGCAGTTTTCCAGTGCAGATTCTGAGCAATTTGCAATAGATTGGGATTTTCATCACAAAACATGAAGTCCTAATTGCCCACCCCTAGTCAAATGGACTTGTAGAAAGGTCTATGCAGATGGAAAAGAACGTTACGAAAAAGACTTTCAAGGGTGGAGGTGATTTGCATAAAGCTTTACTGGTTTACCGAAGAACAGCTCTGGAGAATAGCTCTTCTCCAGCTCAGCTGTTAAATGGAAGAAGGATCAGGTCTAATTTATTAATCACAGATAACTTGCTGAAATCTCATCATAAGGAAACCATATGGAAGATAACAGAAAATCAGAAGTGGAAGCAGAAACATTATTTTGGCCAGTGATCTTCCATCTGTTAACCCCATTGATGGAGTGTACCTGAGGAATCACGTCTCTATTACTTGGGGCCAAAGGATTGCCATTAAAGAACAGCTGCATCCAATGTCTTATGTAGTTCAGACAGACCAAGGAGACATATTTTGGAATAATTGAAGGGATCTAAGAGAAATCACAGAAAGCTCCAAAACATTGACAGTAGATGTGGACTCTGGCATTTCCCAATAGACTAATCATTTATCATCAATGGACAAAGGAGAAACTGTCAAGCAAGAAGAGAACAACTCAGACTGTAATGAAAGGCTGATACTGAAAAGATCAGATAGGGAGATTAAACACCCAGAAAGACTGAGAGACATGCTAACCTGCCTGGAGAAGGGGTTTTTGAGGAAAGTGAGTGGTAAAGACTCACTCCAGACTGATATGCTGGTAACCTCTCCTCTCCAAGTGGTTGACATATTAGGATTATGGAAATTTACTAGATGGCTGGAGAATTTAATGTAAGTGTTATTAGACAGATGTTAGCTACTATATACACACACACAAACAGCTAATGGGTCTTTTTAAAGAGGGAAGATGTAGAGATAGGTTTATGCCAGATTATAATTTAAAGAGGCTCCTTCACAAGAATCAGTATTATGAATATAGGGATTTTGAGCCCTGTCTGGAAACTGGGTGGAGGACAGTACACAGCACATCATCACAGATATACTCTAGTTTGTTTATAATAAAAGTTATATTCCTTTCTCATTCACTGGTTTGTTGTTTAATGAACCCCAAGATCATTACAGTGGTGCTTTTGGGGGGCGGGGGGAGCTGGACTGACAGTAAATTTCCAGCTGAGCTGCATGGGGCTCTGGCCCCCAGCTCCCTGGAGATTCAGGCAAGCATTGCCAGGACCACTAAACCCAGGGCACAATTGTGAGCTTTTCTCCTCTTACATGAAATCAGGACATGTGAGTTTTCTTTAAAATGCAAGACAAGAATCTGCTGGACCCCTGGGTATGGGCCCATAGTGCCTAGGCCTTACCCCTGCCCTGGGAATGGGCCTACAGTGCCTAGGCCCTAACCCTGCCCCGGGCACCTGCCTATAATGACTAGGCCTTAATTCTGCCCTCCAGCAATTCCTGTTATTCCCAAATGACTTCAGATGGGCTGAGAAGGGAGATCTCTTTGCAAGGAGGGTCCCCATTGTTATGCTCCCGGCACACACAGAGGAGTTAGATAATCCAAAACTATAACACACAAGGACCCAAAACAGAGAGGGACAAAGCAGGCTTCTCCTTAAGGTAGAGAGGCCCAGGTCACCCCACTTTGCTCTAGACTGCTCTGTGTACAACTGCCTGCTGCTGGACCCAGATCACACAGTTTCCTACAGAGCCCCCTTCCTGCAAGCAAGACCAGGAAACTCCCACAGCATTTACAGTGACATCTTACAATTCCAATACAGTTTTCAATGCACCATGCACATGATGGATGGGCTTGGAGGGAGCTGGAAGTGAAACAAAAATAGATTCACAGATGTTAAGGCCAGAAGAGCCCATTGTGTGTCCATCCAGTCTGACCTTGTATACACAGGCCAGAGAAATGGAGGCAGGATGCCTGAGGCTCTGAGCAGAGCTGAGATGGCCCCTCCTGACCCCTACTGTGTATCTTACTGCAACATCTACTGATGTTATGGTCTCCCACTGATGTCAGGGACTGGGGAGCAGGTATCTGACAGCGCCCCCTGGTGTCTGTGACAGCCACTGCCCTGTCACTTGGCAGCATCCCTTACAGACACAGGTGACTTCCTTACAGACACAGGTGACTTCCGGCCAAGCTGACCTTATGGAAAGGTGCCCAGATGTCATCCACTGCCCAGGGTGTGAGACGGATCCCCTCTGGGCCTGATCCACACAGCATGTGAGTCTGCCACAGCCCTAGCCGCACAGCCTGGCTCTTTAGCTCACACTGTAGAACATCATGCAGTTAACTATAGAGAACTCCTCGTCAAGCATCTGCTGTGTTGTCCACGATGGTGGCAGCCACAGAGCTAGGCCCCTTCTGCAGGAGGACACTGGAAGGGGTACCAATGGTACCCCTTACTTCAGAAGTGGACCTGTTCTGCTACAGGGTTCGCCTGCACTGGAATTGGGGCACCTACACCAATGGATGGTCAGAGAACTGACAAAGGGAGGAAATGGGGATGGATACTCGGCACTTCCTGGGGGTGGAAATGCCTAGTGCCAGGCCTGGGCAGGTGGCAGAACAGCCTGGGAGGGGTGAAATCCTCTCCTATCCCTGAGGAGCTGCTCTGCCTGGGAGCAGAGTGGGTCAGGTCAGACGCTGGATACGGCATGTTCCCTGCACTGCCGACCCCTCACACAGTCTGGGGAGTGTTAACCATCCCTGCTCTCTCCTTACAGGTCCCTGTCCAGGGTGTCTCCATGGCGACGTGGTGGCAGCTCTGTGTGTGCAGCCTGGGGATCCTCCTCCTGGCACCCTGTTCTCTCTCTGGTAACAATGTTCGAATCCCAATTATTTGCCTCTCTGTCCCCTATATATGCTGCCTCCTGCAGGGCTTGGGTAGGGGCATCTGAGGCCCAGCCACCCACCCCCAGGACCTCCTCAGTCCTGGAAAGTAAAGGGGTCAGGCCCAGGAGGTTGTGGGGTGGAGATGACATTGAGGTGACTGTGGCATGTCGTAGCTCTGGGTGGCAAGATTGCTGGATCTTTCAGCAAGTCATCCAGCTCCTGCTTCTCCTGAGAGAGGCTCACAGAACCCCCAACACTGATGTCTTCCTGTTGTGCCATGGGACCCGAAGACACCACATTACTAGACCTGTCCCACTGGGAAACTGGATTCTCATGGCCTGCAATGCTGAGATCTTCACAGCTGCCTGAGAGATTGGAAGGTCTAGTTCCCCTTAGGATGAATGGGAGCAGACATGGTGGCTTTGAAAATCTCACCCTTATCCCTCCCCCTGTAGCCACACGGTGACAGTCAGGTGCTGCAGCTCTGTAGTAATTGCTCTACCTTCCCTATGGTGGGACAAAGGACCATGGAGACCCCTCAGACATAGCTATGTTACAGACATAAATCACCTTCAGTTGCTTAATTCCCTCGAGATGCCGATCCCCAGAAAGGTGACCTCCCATCTGAGCCAGTTTCTCTTTTGGGTATTGAATCCATGGAAGAGACTAAACTTCAGAAACAGGCTTCAAAGAGAAACTGCAGAACTAAAATTCATTTGCAAATTTAACACCATTAATTTGGGTTTCAACAGGGACTGGGAGTGGCTGGCTCACTACAAAAACAGCTTTGCCTCTCCTGGAATTGACACCTCCTCATCAATTATTGGGAGTGGACTATATCCACCCTGATTGAATTGGCTCTGCCAACACTGGTTCTCCACTTGTGAGGCACTCCCTTCTCTTCATGTGTCAGTATATAATGCCTGCATCTGTAACTTTCACTCCATGCATCTGAAGAAGTGTTTTTTTATCCACGAAAGCTTATGCCCAAATAAATCTGTTAGTCTTTAAGGTGCCACCAGACTCCTTGTTGTTTTCATGGAAAGGACGTGCATTGACCCAAAAGTCCATCAAAGACTCAATACCTTCAGGCCCAGCAGAAGTGCTCTGAGGTGGCCTCTTAGAAGGCTTTGTGGGGCTACATGGATCTGAAACTGGTTCATTAAAGAAGTTGCCAAAAGTGGAAAGAGCTCGTAACTGGGTGCAATGGGGCTATGCAGGGCACTATGAACTGGCAGGAGGCTTCCAGCTGGGGCCAGCCTTTGCCAATAGAGTGTAGGTAGGTTGCAAGACAAGCATCTCTGGAGGGATTTCTGAGGGATTGTAGGACATCACTGGAGGACCAGCTTGTTTCAGCTGTGGCATGGCTGCACTGCCCTACATCCACACTGAGGGCAGGTCTACACTACATCCCAAGTTAATATAACTTACGTTGCTCTCCCATAGGCATAGTGCATCTTCACCAGATGTGCTACAGTGGCGCACCTGTATCAGTGTAGCTATGCCGATGTAGCACTGTAGGGTAGACTTTCTTGGAGAGTAACTCAGTTGAGCTACATGTGACTCACGACTGAAGGAATTTTATATTTAGCTGGGTGATGCCCTTAGCTCAGTGGTTTGAACATTGGTCTGATAAACCCAGGATTGTGAGTAGGGATCTGGGCAAAAATTGGTCTTGCTAGTGAAGGCAGGGGGCTGGATTTGATGACCTTTGGTCCCTTCCAGTTCTAAGAGATTGGTATATCTCCAATTATTATTTATTATTCCTCTCACTCACTATATGTCTGTAACTGGTGGTCCCTGGCTCAGTGATGCTCTCTCCTCTTTCCTCTTGCTCACTCCTGGGGTTTTCTGTTCCAGAGAAGTTCTCCCTGGCTGGCTCCCTGCACCCCATGGTGGGGGTATTTGGCCAGGATGTGGTGTTACCCTGCCAGCTATCACCCCCAGCCCGACTGTCCAGCATGGAAGTCCTGTGGAGGAAAATTGGATCAGAATATATCTCGGTTCATGAGTACTCGGATGAGGGTAGCCGGGACCTTCCAGGGGAGAGTTACCAGACCCGGACGGAGCTGTTCCGGCAGGAGTTCAGCAGTGGGAATGTGTCCCTGAAGCTGAAACAGCTCCAAATGGCAGATGCTGGGACATATCAGTGCCTTGTGAGGAACCCAGAATGGAGCCAGGAAGCCATCACTGAGCTACGGGTTGCAGGTGAGATGCAGCACTATGGGGCACTGTGTCTGGGCAGCCAGAGCCTCCTGTACCCCGGGGCGGTGGCCCAGGCGGAGTCCAGCATGGCAGAAGGGTCCCTGTGCTGCAGGGAGTGGTGTGTAGGACTCAGTAGGGGGCATTCTCCCCTGGCACTCAGCGCTGACCCAAGTGGGGTACTTGCAGTGTCAGTACTGCATTAAACAACCTCTTCAATGAGATGTAAAGCTACGGTCCTCAGCTCTCATGCTCATTGTGGTGCTATTTGAGGGAGTAGGACCCTTACTCCCATGTTCTGCTCAAATCCCAGCTCCGGTGATAATTACATTTGGCCTCCTTGAAACTCCCCTGCAGTTTCCAAGAGTTGGGATATTGTTTTTTAATCCCTGGGCACTGGCCCCACAGTCAGTGCTGCACAAGGCCAGTGGAAGGGACGGTCTCTGCCCATTTAGCTCACTGAGTAACATAGCCCCAGATAATACAGTTCAGAAACATCAAGCCCCAGGTGAGGGGCTCACCTGTGATAATGCAGAACATTGATATTGTTTTTAAATCATCTCCCATCTTTGGAGGATCCTAGTCCAAAATCTCTGCAGGAGACGTCTGATTTTAAGGAGAGGTTTAAATGAGAGGAGAGTGGTTGTGTGCAGCACAAGGAGAGAGAAATCCAAGCATGAGGGGTGGCTTGGCCTGGTGCAACATTAGCATTGTGAGAAAAGGACAGCAGAGAGCACAGTATTTAGGAGGGTGGCACAGGAGAAGTCATAGCAGTGATGTGGGGTGGGTCACTATCCCTCACTTCCTGCTGTGTATTTAAGGACAGTGATTCTGACAGCTGCTAGGCTCCATTCCAGAAGTGGCTGCATTTCAGTAGCAGGTCCAGCAATCTCTGTGAGCAGTTTAAGCCTCTGTGAGGCTGCAGACACAGTGGAGGGTAGGTTAATCAATAGCTATTAGCCAGGATGGGCAGGAATGGTTTCCCTAGCCTCTGTTTGCCAGAAGCTGGGAATGGGTGACAGGGAATGGATCACTTGATGAATTCCTGTTGTGTTTATTCCCTCTGAAGTATCTGGCATTGGCCACTGTTGGAAGACAGGATACTGGGCTAGATGGACCATTGGTCTAACCCAGTATAGTCA
Source organism: Mauremys reevesii (assembly GCF_016161935.1). NCBI lineage: Eukaryota > Metazoa > Chordata > Testudines > Geoemydidae > Mauremys > Mauremys reevesii. The sequence continues at coordinate 15,531,533 of NC_052644.1, forward strand.
TTCCTATGTTCTTATGTAGTGCTCTATGGAAATGGAAGATGGCATTATTTAATTTCCCCAATTGTCAGGATGAAGGATCCCAGGGAGGCTTTGCACATACGGGAATGGAGCTTTCCAGTCACAGCCCCATATGCCCATCGGTAGCTGGGGAATCACATGGTGCTACCAAAACCACGATTTCCTGATACACACACTCCCTGTCTCTCCCTGTAGCTGTGGCTCCCGTGTTCATTGATGTGCTGGGCCCCCGGGGCCAGGGGATCGGTCTGGCTTGTAGAGCCACAGGCTGGTTCCCCAAACCCGAACTCCAGTGGGTTGGAAAGAACGGGCAGAACCTGACGATGGAGATTGTGACCAGCATGACTCAGGACAGGGAGAACCTGTATAGTGTTGTGAGTCACGTCACTGTCACAGAAGGGGAAGAGAAGGGAGACATCAGCTGCATAGTGCGGAATAACCTGCTGGAGACTGAGCGACAATCTGCGATTCACCTCTCAGGTGAGTCCCCCCATGAAGAATGAGTCACCATGGGAATGCATAGGGAGGAGGGGGCTGGGTCTCTTGGGAATTGCACTTGGCTGAGATCTGTTTCTGGTACCGAGACAGGAAATGTCCTTCTAACCTGTTCTGTGGGGCCATTAGTGATGGAGGTTTCTGTGATCTGGACAAACTGCCTGTCAGGAGCGGGGCTGAGTCTTGTGAAATGAACTCGATATCATTCTTTGAAGAGATGACGCATTTGGTTGATAAAGGTAACTGGGCTGGTGTAATAGACTCAGAGTGTGTCTACACTAGCAATGCTACAGCTGCAATGCTGTAGTGTAAACACTTACTTCAGCAACAGAAGGGATTCTTCCACACAGAGCTGTCCCTAGGGTATGGCAAATTAGGGTGACAGCCCTGGGCCCTCACTTTTGGGGACCCTGTGCTTCATGAGGAGGAGGCAGGAGGGGAGGTGGGGTACAGAACTGAGGCAGGGGGACAGACAAGTGAGCAGACAGGGAGGTGAGGAGGAGTGCTCCATCAACCACCCCTCTCCCCTCAGCACCGCCTGACTGCCAGTGGCCCTGACAATCAGCGCCTCCCTCTCCCTCCCTCCTTCCTTTCCTCCCATCACCTACCGGGAATCAGCTGTTTTGTAGCATCTGGAGGCACTGCAGGGGGAGGAGTGAGGGCTCAGCGCACTTGGGGGAGGGGATGGAACTGAGCATGAAGGGGTGGGGGCAGGAATGGGCTAGGGTGTTAAAATTAGCAGATGACTAAAAAAATTAGCGTAGTGGTAAATAATGATGGTAAAAGGTCAGTATTGCAGGCTGACGTGGAGCAATTGGTAAGGTGGGTTCACACTAACAACATGCTGCAATGGATCCACAGAACAAGTGCAATAGTCCCAGCTTTGGAAAGACCCTCTTCAGTGTGCCAGACCCCCTAGGGGCCCCAGTTTTCCTCCAGGGAAAGCCATGTGGTTTCACTGGCTCCTTAGACTGGACGTCTGGGCCTTCAGCACCCCTGTTTCCCACAGTGAGCTCCATTCAGTGAGTCCTCCTGAGTCAGATCCTTGAGGGAACTGACACAGTCTTGGGTATCAAAGCATCTTCTCTGTCAGCATTTGCAGTGACACTCAGCCAGTATTGTAAAACAGAAGAGTTTATTAGTAAGCTGACACACAGCATAGGAAGTCCTTGATTAGCACAGGGCAAAAAAAAGTTACAGCATAGTGTGACGTTCCCCTCTGGTGTTATCTGGACCGACTGATGATCTGCTAGGTCACTCCAATCCTTGACTCTGGGGGCCAGCCTTATCCTGCTCTGCTGTGAAAACCCCCACTCCTGGGCTGTTCACGCACAGCCTCTGGCATGTAAGTTGCTCCCTGGATTGTACAACCGCTGACAGCCAATATCTCTGGTCTGATACACAGCCCTAGGAAGCTCTGTCTTCCAGTGTCCAGTTTTGCCTGCTGGATGCTGAAATCATATATGAGTTTGTCAATTTAACAAAGAAATTGATATACACCAGGTTTGTTATCCCAAGGGGAGTCTCTGACACACTTAATATAATAATAATAAGAAATGGAGATATACCTATCTCACAGAGCTGAAAGGGACATTGAAAGGTCATTGAGTCCAGCCCCCTGCCTTCACTAGCAGGACCAAGTACTAATTTTTGCCCCAGATCTCTAAGTGCTCCCCTCAAGAATTGAACTCACAACTTTTAGTTTAGCAAGCCAATGCTCAAACCACTAAGCTGTCTCCTTCAGGCCAAGTGCACTGCTTCAGGTAGAACAAACAAACGGATTTATTAACTATAAAGATCGCTTTTAAGTGATTATAAGTCAAACCCTAACAAGTCAGATTTGGTCAAACGAAATAAAAGCAAAACACATTCCAAGCTGATCTTAACACTTTCAAACTTAGATGCTTCTCACCATAGGCTGGCTGGTTGCCCTTCAGCCAGGCTCTCCCCTTTGATCAGCGCTTCAGTCACTTGGTGATGGTGTCTGTAGGCGTAGGTGGAAGAGAGAGGAAGAGCATGGAAAACGTCTCTCCCTTTTATCATGTTGTCTCTTGTCTTTGCCCCCCCTTTCAGAGTCAGGTGAGCATTCCCTCATCACAGTGCCAAACTGATCAATGGAAGGGGGGTGATGCCCTTACGAGTCCAACAGGTCCTTTGTTGCTGCCTAGGCCAGCGTCCTTTGTTTCTGTGAGGCTGGGCTGGGTTTATCCCATACATGCCCTGATGAGGTGTGAACTGCCTCTCTGCTCTTGGAGAATTTTTTGCCTGGGTTTATTTTAAGCCGCGAGGACACATTTTCAGCCTCATAACTATATACATGAAATTACAACCTATAAAATTACTATAACATTACTGTAACAACAATGCTCAGGCATCATGAGCCTTCCAAAAAACACTCAACATAACAAACTTTGCATTGGATATCACACAATCATTTTATAAGGATGAACATAGGGGTGCTGGGTGCTCCCCTGAGGTACAGAGTGTCACATGTAGTCCACTCTGGGCAGCACAGAGCCCAACACCCTGTCCCTTTGATCTCTCTGTTCCAGTTCAAGTGTGTCTCACCTGTTTCCTGCAGCCCACATTTAGGTTCAACCTCACACACCCCAGTCTTTGTTCCCCAGCAGGGCTAACACTGCTTGACTTCCTGCCGAGAGGTGGGCCCTCCATGGTCATTGGTTGCTAGTCACGGGGACTGAATTCGCCATTAGCTCCTCAGATGCTCCATTCTATGGGACCTAGGGCTCAAACAGCTACGCACCATTCACACCTGTGTTTTAGCCCGCCCAGAAAACAAACAAACCTTTCCCCCTAGAAGGTAACAATACAGCTTATGGGACCAACTGAAGCACACATAGTCTTGTAGTGATACTGGGACTCACTCCTGCAGCTCCTCCTGCTGGTCATCTCAGGAAATTAGCTCATCCAGCCTCCAGAGTGCCCTCTGCAGACCGGTGTCCTGCTTGCTGCTGGCCCCACATCCCTCCCGGACCCCAGTGCCCTTTTATCTGGGGTTCTGCCCCCTGGCAGTACACCCCCACACTCTACCTCTGTGTCTCCCCTCAATGGGGACCCCATATCCCCACCTTGCCTCAGTCATAGGCTGCTGCCAGTCACCTACTCACCCCCGTGCCCTGGGGCAGACTGCAGTGTCTGCCACTCGTCATCGGCAAGGTTGGGACTGGACCTGCTGCCTCTCTCTGCAACCCAGTGCCTCTAAGGGGCCTTGGACAAGGCCCTGCACTCTGGGGAGTTGTCAGGCTAGAGCTCCCCAGCCCCTCTGGCCTTTTCCCAGCCGTGCCTCACTCTGGGCACCCTGACCTTCCCAGCAGCCAGGCCCCTCTCTCTCTCTGAAGGCAGAGAGAGTCTGTCTGTGCTTCTGGCCCACTGCCCTCTTATAAGGACTAGCTGAGCCCTGATTGCACTGGCTACAGCTGTGGCTGCTTTCCCATCAGCCCAGCTTTTCTCTGCCACAGCCCTCTGCCAGGGCTGATTTCAAGCCATTCCAGGCAGGAGCGGGTGACTACCCCGCTACAAGCCTTCATAAATATATTACAAAAATTCCCACTTTGTCACACATGAATTTCAACAAGGCCAAATGCCAGGTCACATGGCTATGAACAAAGAGTGTAGGTCACACTGGCATGACAGTAGACTGTAATCTGGAAAGGAGCGACTCTGAAAAGGACTTGAACATGAGCTCCCAGAGTGATGCTGGAGCCAAGATTGTGAATGCAACCCTTGTATGTATAAATGAGAATATCTAGCAGGAGAAAGGAGGTGACATCAGTTAACCAGACCACTGCTGGGTACTGTGTGCTGTTCTGATGTTCACACTTTCAAATGGGATGTTGACAAATTGGAAAGTGCTCAGGAAATAGATACAGGAATGATTAGAGATCTGGAAACTTGTCTCACAGTCAGACTTCAATTTATATAGCTTAGTGGCTCTCAAACTGTGGCCCATGGGCCATTTGCGGCCCAATCAGCACACCGCTGCGGCCCATGTGACCTCCTCAGGGCAGCATATTCATTGTGTGGATGCATAACACATAGGGAGCTGCATATGTGGCTCACAATGGTAAATAGACTGAAAACCACTGACACAGCATATCCAAGAGAAGGCCCTTAGGGATCTAAAGTTATAGAGCTTCTCTGAGGGAAAGTTAAAAGGTAACTTGATCACAGTCTGTAAGTGCCTACATGGGGAGGAGATGTCTGACAGTCAACAGGTCTCTAATCTCGCAGACAAAGGCAGAACAAGATCTGATGGCTGGAAGTTGAAGCTGGACAAATTCAGACTGGAAATAAAGTGCAGATTTTAACAGTGAGGGGAATTAACCATTGGAATAACTGCCCTAGGGATGTGGTGGATTCTCCATCACTTGGAATCTTTCAATCCAAACTGGGTGTCTCTTTCTCTAAGATTCGCTCCGTCTGGACAAAAAGTTCTGGGCTGGATGCAAGGATCAATGGAGGAGGGTCTCTGGCCTGGGCTATACAGGAGGCAAGACTAGATGGCCACAATGTCCCCTTCTGGCCTTAACATCTATGAATCCATGAAATCATAGACACTGGGGCCAGATAAGAAAACAGTCGTTCTCTGCTGAACTTATCTGGACTGGAGGTGGTGACTGAGAACTGGGAGCTGTGTGACAGTGACCATCCAAACAGCCAGCTGGTGCAGGCAGGGCTAGGCAGGCTGGGCATGGAGCCGCTGGCTGTTGGCTTGTAGCAACAGAAGAGATTTGGGCAGAGCAGAGTCCTGGTTCTTGTAACTGATGCTGCGCTGGCTTCTCTAGTTTCAGTGGCTCCCATTTGTGACTGTGATTTGAGATTGGAGGGGATGTTCCCTTTATTCCTGTGATTTTCTGGGTGCCCTGAGCCGGGAATCAGGTGGCAAACCCAGTGGCAAACCCATTCTCCAGCTCCAGAATGGGACCATGCTCCTCACACACTGCGCTCTCTGTTTGCCAGGTGACGTCTTCCCCCATGTTTCTCCATGGCTGGCTGCATTCTGGATATTGTTCACTCTGGTTCTCATTGCTGCTGGAGCTTGTGCATATCTTGGATACGCAGGTAATGGGAATGTGTTATTTGTATATTTAGAGCCCAGCCCTAGAGGGCACTGGGATGGGGCATGGGAGTGTCTTATTGTTCAGATATTTACCTTGTGTTGGTTTTAAGGAAATAAACCAAGCTAACAAACACATGGGGGTCCCCAGCTCCACTTGTATTAGTGTATTGCTCAGTGTTTCCCCTTCCTTCCCTGTCTCACTGCAATGTCCGATTCTCTGTCTTACAGCGAAGCGAAAGGCCTCTCAGAAGAAACGCTCTAAATGTGAGACTCTGATAAATCTTGGTAGGTCTGCTGCTCTGTGAGCTCTGTGACTGCTTGGTGTTACCCGTGAGCTCAGTGCAATGACAGGGATGGAGCTGAGAGGTCTCTGTCTAGTAAATCCTCTTCTCTCCATGGTGAATTCTCCATCTCTTGATGGTGTCAGATACAGACTGGGCAACTCTCTGGAAGCTGCTGTAGCCAATCTGAGTTATTGGGCTTGGTGCAGGGGAAAGTGGGTTAGATTCTGGTTTGTGTTGCACAGAAGGTCAGAGTAGATGTTCTGATGGTCCCATCTGACCTTATACTCTATGAATCTGTGACATTCACTCTCTTGAGCTGTGCTAATAGACACAGCAGTGCCATTTTTGAAAGTCCACATGTCTAATGTATTCCACTGTGAACTTTTCAATATTTAGTATCAATATTGGTTTGCACTATGATGGAGCTGACTGGTGCTGACCCATTCTGCTGGGCACTGCACACACATGCAGGGAAATACAGATGAAAGGTGCAGAGAATGGATATAACATGCCAGTGCAGTGACTGGGATTCTCCTGGCAGTCACAGCAAGAAAAAGCCCTGAGGCTCCCCCTCTTTCACCTCCTTTGCCCTCTGCCATACGCCCTTGTGGCCACCATTCCTCCAGCTGGGGAGGCTTGCATGGGACTCCCCCTAACAATCAGTGCTGTTCTGTAACTAGCCAGAGGGATCGCTGTGGAGTAACTGACCGCACCCCATGGGTCTACTAGCCCTGCGGCATCAGCCCAAGGCCCGCTCTACACACAGCCCTGCACCAGTTTAACTCAAGGAGTGTTTTCAAACCTAATTAGTTAACCTGGTTCTCGTGTGTGTTTAGACAAGGGCTAAGGAGTGAGAAACTCCCCAGGACTCCTGCCTGTTGTTGTATATCACTGATCACCAGCCCTGCTCTTGTCAAACCTGCCAGCTCTGGCTCTGGGGCTGAGAGTGCAGGTATGGGATGTCTGTGACTAACCCCAGTCATTAGGGAGTGTTCAGCCCCTCACAGTGTGTGTCTCTGGGTCTAACTCTTTTCTCTTCCCCATTTCAGAGACTGAGAAGAAGACCTGGGAGTCAGGTACTTGGCTAAACCCCAGTAAATATATATCTGCGCTTTCATGCTATAATGAGATAGAAATATCACAATATGCTCTGTATGGACCTTAGTCACCTTCATGATCATCTCCCCCTGTCATGGAAATAAACAAACACTGCAGCGTTTGCAGCTCACATTTCAGTATCATCCTCAGCATCAAAGAATGAAGTTAATGCATATATGATGGCAGGACTCAGGCTATGTCTACACTGCCCAACAGGTCAGATTACGGGGATGTGAAGAGCAACACACACCAAAGCGCTGCCTGGTAACTAACAACCCCGTGTGGATGCAGTGGGTGTGCACTGAAAGGCCCCTAGCTTACATTTCTATAATCATATCTGAAGAGGACCAACTAGGTACCGTTCAATGTTCAGTTACAGCGCAGCACTTTTGTGTCTGCTGCAAATCGACCCTCACAGGCCAGACTACAGGGCTGTATAAACAATCCCTGAGCCAGGGGCTGGGCAAGCTTCCTCCATGCAGGTCTCTGGTTACATCTCAGTTCTGACCTGCAAAATCCCTGCTATCCCAATGCTGGGCTCCCCACTTGCACACAGCTCTACCACTGCCCGATAGTGCTCACCCACTGCTTCCCTGGCTCCCTACAGCACCAGTGCACCACCAGTGCCCCTCAATCCCCACCCACTGCCTCCCTGCTACATCAGCCGTGAGCTCCTCAGTCCTGTCCAGTTCTGTTACTTCCACCACCATCCTTGCACACAACATATGTGCAAGGTCAGGGGAAGGGGTCCTGGAATTGAGCTTTGCAAGGAGTCCCCTTAGGAGAAACACCACCACTGACTGCACCGCACCTCCCCGACACACACACACATCTCATCCCTGGGCTGCCTCCCCCATCCCTCCTCTGTTGGCATCTCTCAATCCTCACCCAAGCTTCCCTGCTATCCCAGCCCTCATCTCCTCAGTCCTGTCCTGTTTCCCCATATCCTAATCTAGGCCTGGCCCCCAAAGAAACAGAGCTTCCAAACACTAATACACTTTATATAGGCTATATGGGCTCTGTGAGATGCACTGTGATGGGCCCCACCATCCACATTGTTCTCACAAGAGCTGGGGCAGGACCTAACCCATGTATCTAGGGGTGGATGGAAAATCCTGTTCCACAGCCCCACAGAGCCCTTCCCCAGCTAAGCTCCTGCCAACCACTAACCCTAGAGTTACCCACTTTGGCAAATCAGCACCACAAAGGGATTATCTGGCAACAGTTTTGTCTGACGTGTTCTGTCAGTTCTGAGACCCTTGGCACAGTGGGTACGTCTACACTGGAGCTGGGAGCGAGCTTCCCAGCTTGGATAGCCAGACATATACTAGCTCTGCTTGACCTAGTGCACTGACAATAGCAGTGTGGCTAGGATCGCAGGGACAGTGGCTCAGGGTAGCCACCTAAGTCCGTACCCAGGGGCAATTGCCCCCTTTGCCCCCACCCCCTCATCAGTGGGTCTGCCACTGGCTACCTGCTGCTTTTAGCTCACTTCCTTGAGCAGAGCTAACATGTGTCTGCTGCCCAAACTGGGAACCTTGCTTCAATCTGCAGTATAGATGTACCCAGAGTTTGGAAAAAACCCATGTTACTGTGCTTCGAACAACCCACACTGAATGACCACAGTCTCCTTCTGTTCTCTCCCCAGAGTACCAGGAGCTGCGTGAGACAATTGGTACGTTTTTCCATCTCCCCATTAGAGCCCCTGGGCAGAGGCTCCCAGCCACACACGGTGCTGAGCAGATACAGAAGCACCGACACCGCAGGGCAGGGCAAAAATACAAATCACATTACAATGACCACAGTCCCACGGCAGCACTGTGAGCTCTCTGCAGCAGAGACAGGGTCTCATGTCTGGTTAGACAGACAAGTGTCACCTTGGCTTGGACAGTCCAATGCCGATCACATTGTGCTGATGGAGCAAGAAGGGGCCAGCCACTTTCTACAGATGACTGCTGCAGTGCAGGCTCTTCTGGGACACTTCCAAAAATGTGGAGATGAACAACAGACCAGACTTAGAGTCTCATTTCCATGCTTTATTGCCAAGACCAGATCGCAGATTTGAGCTCCAATAATCAGCACGTCCATCCCCTAGTTGTACCTGGAAAGCATAACTTTGATTTTCCAAAGGGCTGTTATTAACACAGAAAAGGAATTCCCCTGAGACAGAAGGGTTGAAAATGACAGAGCGGTATCAGGATCCAGACCCATGTCTTCCATCAAGGTTAGATGCTTTGCAAATCCCAGGGCTCCTGTGTGTTGGTTCGTATCACTAACTGCCAGCCTCACTCCTATCAAAGCCGCTGGATCCTGTGCTGGGGCTGGGAGTGAGGCTGTGGGATGTCTGTAACTAACCCCAGTTGTTATGGGACACACAGCACCTGTCTCTGTCTCTAACACTTTTCTCCTCCCTATTTCAGATGCTGAGAGGAAGGCCCTTGAATCAGGTACTTCATTAACCCCCTACTTAACGTGTGTCTGTGCTTTCATACTGTCACAAGAAAGAAAAATCTCCTGTACAATGTATGGACTTGAGTCTCCTTCATGATCATCCCTCCCTGCCCTTGGAAGTAAAAAAAGCGGCAGAATTTGCAGTATCCCTGGGCTTCCTCCCCCAGCCCCAGCTCTGTTTGCTCAGTCCCCAACCCACCCTGCTTCCCTGCTATCCCAGCCCTTGGCTTCTCAGTCCTGTCCTGTTTCCCCCCATCCTAGTCTCGGTCTGGGCCTCGAATTAACAGAGTCTCCAAAACCTTCTATGGACTTTGTGAGGTTCACTCTAATGGGACCCACCACCCAGCCTGTTCCACTGAGAGCAGAGACTGTATGTGACCCCACGTCTTTAGTGGTGGAGAGTAAATCCAGTACCACAAATCCCCACCGAGCCCTTCCCCAGCTAAGGTCCTGCCAGCACTAACCCTAGAGTTACACACTTTTGCAAATCAGCACCACAAAGGGATTGCACAGCCTAGAAATAGGAGGTTTGAGGCCAGGTGATAGCCTGCAGCAGTGCAGGCCTCTCTCTAGATGACATGTTTTCTGGTGTGATGATCCCTCTCCTCATTCCTGGCACTGCCATCTGCTGGAGGTGCTGTCCCCACTGTCAATTTGTGGTGGTGTGTCTCAGGGCTGATCTGGGACCTTGTCTTATTGTTCATTAACAACAGTTTTGTCTGACATGTTCTGTCAGTTCTGACACTCTTGGCTCATCAGGTACATCTACACAGTAGCTGGGAGCGAGCTTCTCAGCTCAGTTAGCCGACTCGTTCTAGCGCTGCTCTAGTGTCATGTCCAGGATGTGGGTGGTCAGGCCTAGTGGTTGGAACAGGAGTGGGGTGTGAGGAAGCAGCAGGGTCTGGTTGCAAGGAGATCGGAGTCAGGGGGTAGGAGCAGATAACACAAGGGAAGCAGAACTGGGCAAGGAAAAGCTTATTTGCATGGACAACATCCTGGTCCTGTTCTTGGAAAGTTGAGGTTGTAGTTCTGGCACCTGTCAGCAGGTCAGTGGGAGGTGGGTTGGAAGTTCCTGGGTGAGAAGAGCCCTGTGGGCCCGGCTTCAAGACATCTGGCATCAGTCCCTTGCCAAGTGAAGACTCTGGTCAATGCTGGGCCAGGCATTGTGTGATAATTCGTATGGAATGCTCACACTAGTGCATGGGTGTGTTTTAGGGGGAAGAGGTGGTGCGGGAATAGGGTCTCGGGGGAAAGGGTCGTGAGAGATCACTGGCTGGGTAAGAAGGGGCAGCGTGAGGGTGGGTCTTCAGGGGGATTGGGTAAATCACGGAGGGACCTCAGGAAAAGGGGCAGGACAAGAACCGGACTTCAGGGGGAGGAGCAGCATAGTGGGATGGATCTATGGTAAGGCTGCAGATGGCCCCGACTTTTAGGGAGCTTCCGTCACTCCAGCCCCATGACACTCTGCTCAGAACAATCCCTGCTGTTCCCATGATGGTCTCCTTTTCTTCTCTCCCCAGAGTGTGACAAGCTGCGTGAGAAGCTTGGTAAGTTCATCCACCTCCCCGGCAGAGCCCCTGGGCAGAGGCTTCCAGCCACACATGGTGCTGAGCAGACACAGAAACACTGACACCGCAAGGCAGGGCTGAGTGAAGTTTGGACAAAAATACAAATCACATTACAGTCACCCCAGTCCCACCATAGCACTGTGAGCTCTCTGCAGCAGACACAGGGTTACCTGCTCTCATGTCTGGATAGATAGACAGGTGTTACCTTGCCTTTCAGAATCCAATACCAATCACATTGTTCTGATGGAGCAGGAGAGGGCCAGCCACTTTCTATAGATAACTGCCACTGTGCAGGCTCTTCTGAGCCACTTCCAAAAATGTGGAGATGAGGAATAGACCAGACTCAGACTCACGTTTCCATGCTTTGTTGCCAAGACCAGATCCCAGATGTGAACTCCAATAATCAGCACGTCCATCCTTTAGTTGTACTTGGAGTGCGTAGCTTTATTGCTACGAAGGCCTGTTAGTAACACAGAAAAGGAATTCACCTGAGATGGAAGGGATGAGAATGTCAGAGCTGTGTCGGGATCCAGACCCCATCTTCCATCAATGTTAGATGATTTGTAAATCCCAGGGCTCCTGTGTGTTGGTCCGTAACACTAACCACCAGCCCCACTGCTATCAAAGCTGAGGGCTCCCGTGTTGGGGCTAGGAGTGAAGTTGTGCAGTGTCTGTAACTAACCCCAGTTGTTATGGGGCACACAGCATCACATGGAGCCTGTCTCTGTCTCTAACTATTTTCTCCTCTCTATTTCAGATGCTGAGAGGAAGGCCTTTGAAGCAGGTACTTCACTAACCCCCTACTTAACATATGTCTGTGCTTTCACACTGTCACAAGAAAGAAAAATCCCCTGTACAATGTATGGACTTGAGTCTCCTTCATGATTATCCCTCCATGCCCTTGGAAGTAATAAATGCTGCAGAATTTGTGGTATCCCTGGGCTTCCTCCCCCAGCCCCAGCTCTGTTGGCATCCCTCAGTCTCCAACCCACCCTGGCTTCCCTGCTATCCCAGCCCTCAGGTTTTCAGTCCTGTCCTGTTTCCCCCAATCCTAGTCTAGGTCTGGGCCTCGAATGAACAGAGCCTCCAAACTCTTCTATCTTTTGTGTGGGCTCTGTGAGGTGCACTCTGATGGGACCCACCACCCAGCCTGTTCCACTGAGAGCAGAGACTGTATGTGACCTCACATCTTTAGTGGTGGAGAGTAAATTCAGTACCACAAAGACCCACCGAGCCCTTCCCCAGCTAAGCTCCTGCCAGCACTAACCTTAGAGTTACGCACTTTTGCAAATCAGCACCACAAAGGGATTAGGCACAGCCTAAAAATAGGAGGTTTGAGGCCAGGTGACAGGCTGCCACAGTGCAGGCCTCTCTCTATGTGACACATTTTCTGGTGTGATGCTCCCTCCCCTCGTTCCTGGCAGTGCCGTCTGCTGGAGGTGCTGCCCCAGTGTCAATTTGTGAGCTCTGTTTCAGGGCTGATCTGGGACCCTGTCTTCTTGTTCATTAACAACAGTTTTGTCTGACACATCCTGTCAGTTCTGACACTCTTGGCTTATCAGGTACGTCTACACTGTAGGTGGGAGCGAGCTTCTCAGCCCAGGTAGACGACTCGTGCTCGCTCTGCTCGAATGTCGTGACCAGGACGTGGGCAGTCATGGCTAGTGGTTGGAACAGGAGTCAGGTGTGAGAAAGCAGCAGAGTCAGGTTGCCAGAAGATAGGAGTCGGGGGTAGGAGCAGGAAATACAAGGGAAGCAGAACTGGACAAGGAAAAGCCTATTTGCATGGACAACATCCTGCTCCTGTTCTTCGTTTAAATAGAAAGTTGAGGTTGTCGTTCTGGTAACAGTCAGCAGGTCAGTGGGAGGTGGGTGGGAACTTCCTGGGTGAGAAGAACCTGTGGGCCCGGCTTCAAGACATCTGGCATCAGTCCCTTGTCAAGTGAAGCCCTCTGGTCAATGCTGAACCAGGCATTTTGGGATAATTCTTATGTAATCCTCATACTAGCGCAGGGTGTGTTTCGAGGGAAGAGGTGGTGTGGGAATGGGGTGTCGGGGGAAGAGGTGGTGCGAGAGCACTGGCTCAGTGAAAAGGGGCAGTATGAGGGTGGGTCTTCAGGGGGATTGGGTAGCACACGGAGGGGTGCGGAGGTCCTCAGGGAAAGGGGCAGGACAAGTGCAGGGCTTCAGCAGGAGGGGCGGCTCAGTGGGTTGGGTCCACGGTATGGCTGCAGGTGGCCCCCCACTTTTAGGGGGCTTCCTTCACTCCAGCCCCATGACACTCAGCTCAGAATGACTGTTACTGAACCCATGATGGTCTCCTTTTCTTCTCTCCCCAGAGTGCAGCAAGCTGAATGAGAAGCTTGGTAAGTTCATCCACCTCCCCGGCAGAGCCCCTGAGCGGAAGCTCCCAGCCACACACGGTGCTGAGCAAACACAGAAGCACCAACACTGCAGGGCAGGGCTGAGTGAAGTTTGGGCAAAAATACAATACATTACAGTAACCCCAGTCCCACAGCAGCGCTGTGAGCTCTCTGCAGCAAACACAGGGTTACCTGCTCTCATACCTGGATAGACAGACAAGTGTCACTTTGCCTTTAAGAATCCAATGCCAATCACATTGTTCTGATAGAGCAGGAGGGGGTCAGATGCTTTCTATAGATGACTGCAGAAGTGCAGACTCTTCTGGTCCATTTCCCAAAATGTGGAGATGAGCAAGAGACCAGAATCAGACTCACGTTTCCATGCTTTGTTCCTAAGGCCAGATCCCAGCTGTGAACTCCAATAATCAGCATGTCCATCATAGAATCATAGAATTCAAGATCAGAAGGGACCATTATGATCATCTAGTCTGACCTCCTGCAAGATGCAGGCCACATAAGCCGATCCACCCACTCCTGAAATAATTCTTTCCCTTGACTCTGCTGTTGAATGCTCCAAATCATGATTTAAAGACTTCTAGTAGCAGATAATCCACCAGCAAGCGACCCCTGCCCCATGCTTCGGAGGAAGGCGAAAAACCTCCAGGGCCACTGCCAATCTACCCTGGAGGAAAATTCCTTCCCAACCCCAAATATGGCGATCAGCTGAACCCCGAGCATGCGGGCAAGACTCTCCAGCCAGACCCTCTGGAAAAAGGCTAACTATCCTATCATTGACCCTTTATACTAATTACCATTGTGGCATGTTATTGACCTATTGACTAAACCCATTATCCTATCATACCATCCCCTCCATAAACTTATCTAGCTTAATCTTAAAGTCATGGAGGTCCTTCGCCCCCACTATTTCCCTCGGTAGGCTGTTCCAGAATTGCACATCCCCTAGTTGTACCTGGAGTGCTTAGCTTTTTGCTGCAAAGTGCTGTTAGTAACACTGAAAGGAATTCCCCTTAGACGGAAGGGTTGAAAATGTCAGAGCTGTATCGGGATCCAGACTCACATCTTCCATCAAGGTTAGGGGCTTTGCAAATCCCAGCTCTGCTGTGTGTTGGTTCATATCACTAACCGCCAGCTTCACTCCTATCAAACCTGCTGGCCCCTGTACTGGGGCTGGGAGTGAGGTTGTGCAGTGTCTGTACCTAACCCCAGTCATTATGGGGCACACAGCACCTGTCTCTGTTTCTAACTCTTTTATTCTCCATATTTCAGTTGCTGAGAGGAAGGACTTTGAAGCAGGTACTTCACTAACCCCCTACTTAACGTGTGTCTGTGCTTTCACACTGTCACAAGAAAGAAAAATCCCCTGTACAATGTATGGACTTGAGTCTCCTTCATGATCATCCCTCCCTGCCCTTGGAAGTAAAAAAAGCGGCAGAATTGGCTGTATGCCTGAGCTTCCTCCCCCAGCCCCAGCTCTGTTGGCATCCCTCAGTCCCCAACCCACCCTGGCTTCCCTGCTATCCCAGCCCTCAGCTTCTCAGTCCTGTCCTGTTTCCCCCCATCCTAGTCTAGGTCTGGGCCTCGAATGAACAGAGCCTCCGAACACTTCTGTGCTTTGTGTGGGCTCTGTGAGGTGCACTCTGATGGGACCCACCACACAGCCTGTTCCACTGGGAGGAGAGACTGTATGTGACCCCACATCTTTACTGGTGGAGAGTAAATCTAGTACCACAAAGCCCCATGGACCCTTCCCCAACTAACCCTAGAGTTACACACTTTTGCAAATCAGCACCACAAAGGGATTGCACAGCCTAGAAAGAGGTTGTTTGAGGCTGGGTGACAGGCTGCAGCAGTGAAGGCCTCTCTCTATGTGACACATTTTCTGGTGTGATGCTCCCTCCCCTTGTTCCTGGCAGTGCCACCTGCTGGCAGTGCTTCCCCCAGTGTCAATTTGTGAGCTCTGTTCCAGGGCTGATCTGGGACCCTGTCTTCTTGTTCATTAACAACAGTTTTGTCTGACACGTCCTGTAAGTTCTGACACTCTTGGCTCATCAGATACGTCTACACTGTAGGTAGGAGCGAGCGTCTCAGCCCAGGTAGCCGACTCGTGCTAGCTCTGCTGGAGTGTCATGACCAGGGCATGGGCGGTCAGGCCTTGTGTTTGGAACAATAGTCAGGTGTGAGAAAGCAGCAGAGTCAGGTTGCCAGAAGATAGGAGTCGGGGGTAGGAGCAGGAAATACAAGGGAAGCAGAACTGGGCAACGAAAAGCCTATTTGCATGGACAACATCCTGCTCCTGTTCTTGGTTTAAATAGAAAGTTGAGGTTGTAGTTCTGGCACCTGTCAGCAGGTCAGTGGGAGGTGGGTTGGAACTTCCTGGGTGAGAAGAGCCTGTGGGCTCAGCTTCAAGACATCTATCATCAGTCCCTTGTCAAGTGAAGCCTCTGGTCAATGCTGGTCTGGGCATTCTGGGATAATTCATATGGAATGCTCATACTAGTGCAGGGGTGTGTTTTCGAGGGAAGAGGTGGCACAGGAATGGGGTCTCGGGGGAAGGGGTGGTGCAAGAGCACTGGTTTGGGGAGAAGGGGCAGCGTGAGGGTGGGTCTTCAGGGGGATTGGGTAGTACACGGGAGAGGGGGCTCAGGGAAAGGGGCAGGACAAGTGCAGGACTGCAGGGGGAGGGGTGCCACAGTGGGTTGGGTCCACGGTACGGCTGCAGGTGGCCCCCCACTTTTAGGGAGCTTCCGTCACTCCAGCCTCATGACACTCTGCTCAGAATGACCCCTGCTGAACCCATGATGGTCTCCTTCTCTTCTCTCCCCAGAGTGCAGCAAGCTGCATGAGAGGATTGGTAAGTTCATCCAACTGCCCCACAGAGCCCCTGGGCAGAAGCTCCCAGCAACACATGGTTCTGAGCAGACACAGACACTGCACAGCATGGCTGAGTGAAGTTTTGGCAAACATACAAATCACATAACGATCACTCCAGATCCACTGCAGCCCCGTGACACAGGATAGATGTGGTGTCACCTGGCCTTTGACAATCCAATGCCAATCACATTGTTCTGATGCAGCAGAAAGGGACTAGCCGATTTGTGCAAATGACTGCTGCAGCGCAGGCTCTTCTGGGCCACTCCCTGGAACGTGGCTCATATTTCCATGCTTTGTTGACAAAACCAGATCTCAGATGTGAGCTCCAATCATCTGCACTTCCATCCCCTACTTACACCTGGAGTGTGTAGCTTGTTAGTAACACAGAAAAGGAATTCCCCTGAGACAGAAGGGTTGAGAATGTCAGAGCTGTATTGGGATCCAGACCCACGTCTTCCATCAAGGTTAGATGCTTTGCAAATCCAAGGGCTCCTGTGTTGGTCGGTATCACTAACCGCCAGCTGCATTCCTACTGAAGCTGCTGGCTCCTGTACTGGGGCTGGGAATGAGGCTGTGCAGTGTCTGTAACTAACCCAAGTGGTTATGGGGCACACAGCATCACACAGCTCCTGTGTCTTTTCTCTTTGCCATTTCAGAGTCTCAGGAAAAGGAGAACAAGAAGTTGAAATCAGGTACTAGTATAATCCCTCGTAAATGTGTGCTT
Organism: Mauremys reevesii; assembly: GCF_016161935.1. Taxonomy (NCBI): domain Eukaryota; kingdom Metazoa; phylum Chordata; order Testudines; family Geoemydidae; genus Mauremys; species Mauremys reevesii. The sequence continues at coordinate 15,548,506 of NC_052644.1, forward strand.
TCAGACTATAATATGATAGGAAAATGAGCACACACAATGTATGGATTTCAGTCACCTTCATGATCACTTCCCCCACCCCTGGAAATATTCAAACACTACAGTCTTTGCATCTCACGTTTGAGTATCATCCTTAATGGCAGAGTGAGATTAGTGCATATGGATTAGTGGGACTTGATGAGGGTCTGGACAAATTTCATCCATGCAATTATATGGATAGACATCAATTCTAATATGCAAAATCCCTACTATCCCAGTGGTTGGTTTCCCACGTATACACAGGTCTTCCAGGGCCCCTCAATCCCGACCTGCAGCCCCCTGCTATCCCATCCCTGGGCTCTCCAGCCCCACAGCTCTGCCAGTGACCCTCAGTCCTGACCTGCAGCTAGTGGTGGGATTAGGCATATGCAAGCCGTACACTTGCAGGGAACCCTGAGGCACCGAGGAGCCCCCTGAAAGCCAAATCTCACTTGCCAAGTGTCAGCAGCTCCATCTTGTGCAATGCTGCCAAGGACTCTGAATGGTGTCCTCTTAACAGCGTGACCTTGCATACACCATACAAGCCAGGTCACTGGTAGGGGGCCCAGATCTGATCTGTGAAGGGGGTCCCCATGGGGCAAACACCACCGCTGCTTGCAGGCCCCTGGTATTCCAGGCCTGGGGTTCCTTCCCCAGCCCCAGCTCTGCTGGCATCCCTCAGTCCCCACCCACAGCTTCCCTGCTATCCCAGCCCTCAGTTCCTTAGTCCTGTCCTGTTTTCCCCACCCCTCTTCTAGACCTGGACCTCAAATGAACAGAGCCTCCAAACCCTTCTATGCTCTATATGGTCTTTGTGAGGTGCACTCTGATGGCAGCCACTGCCTACCTTGTTCCACTGGGAGCGGAGACAGAACCTGACCCCACATCTCTAAGGGTGAAGAGTAACTCCAGGGGCACACAGCGACACAGAGCCATTCCCCAGCTAAATGCCTGCCAGCCACTGACCCTAGAGTTACACACTTCTGCAAATCAGAACCACAAAGGGATTCGGCATGGCACAGAAATAAGAGGTCTGAGGCCATGTGACAGGCTGCAGCAGTGCAGGCCTGTCGTAAACATACAGCTAAAGGTAGCATAAAATCCCTCCCTACCTGTAAAGGATTAAGAAGTTCAGATAACCTGGTTGGCATCTGACCTAAAGGACCAATAAGGGGAGAAGAGCTTTCAAATTTTGGGGGGAATATTTTTGTTTTGCTGTTCCTTTGTTCTCTCGGAGTCAGCAAGGAACCAGGGCAGGGAAAATACATCTCCCTAAGCCATATCTGAACTAAGCATCTAATACTGCAGAAATAGTAAGTAATAGTAAGGAAATGTGTTAGGTTATCTTTTGTTGTAGCGTGTGAATTTTCCCTGTGCTCTGCATGAGCTAGTGCATTAACAGCAGCAGTGTGGCTAGTGTACAGGGCCTGTAGCTCAGGGTAGCCATCTGAGTTGGTACACAGGGCATCCAAGAAGGCTTCTACTTGAGCAGCAAGCTCAAACCGCTGCACATGCTGCCCCCACCTACTCTGCAATTTTCAGCACACTATCTTGAGCGGCGCTACAGCTAATCTGCATGCCCAAAATGTGAAGCTCACTCCCTGATGCAGTGCACATATGCCCACAGATTGAATTAAATCCATCTCACTCTGCTCAAATGACTTTCTGAACCCATGATGGTCTCTTTTTCTTCTTTCCCCAGAGTGTGGCAAGCTGCGTGAGACAATTGGTAAGTTTTTCCATCTCCCCATTAGAGTCCCTGGGCAGAGGATCCCAGCCACACACGTTGCTGAGCAGATACAGAAGCACCAACACTGCAGGGCAGGGCTGAGTGAAGTTTTGGCGAAAATACAAATCACATTACACTAACCCCAGTCCCTTGGCAGCACTGTGAGCTGTCTGCAGCAAACACAGGGTCACCTGCTCTCATGTCTGGATAGACAGACAGGTGTCACCTGGCCTTTGACAATCCAAAGCCAAACACATTGTTCTGATGCAGGATAAGTGTGTCAGCTACTTTCTATAGATGTTGTAACAGTGGTGCCCACACATGTCTGCCCGACATGTGGCAGAACATTTCGTGCCCGTATTGGCCTTACCAGCCATTTGCGGACGCACCGTGGACAGCTCACAACCTGATAGATGTTAAGGTCTTCTTCGAAAACAATGGACGAACATCATCATCATCATCATCATCATCATAGATGACTGCTGCAGTACAGGCTCTTCTAGGCCATTTCCCAGCAAGTGGAGATGAGCAAGAGACCAGACTCAGACTCACGTTTCCATGCTTTATTGCCAAGACCAGATCCCAGATGTGAGCTCCAATAATCAGCACGTCCATCCCCAAGTTGTATTTGGAGCACATAACTTTGATGCTTCAAAGGGTGATGCCAATGAGAGGGGTGTGTGCTAAACCCCACTCCTCTCACAAAGGCAGGCATCTAAGTCCAGGCTTCAGGGAGGTGTCAATGTCTGTTTGCAATCGGCAACCAGCTCTAGCTCTGCTCTACACTACAGCCTCACCTTGGTATTACTATGTTGCTCGGTGGTGTGAATAATCCAGACCCCTGAGCGACGTAGTTAAACTGACCTAACCGCCCCCTGTGCACAGTGCTATGTGGAGGGGAGGCTTCTGCTGACACAGCTACTGCCTCTTATGCTACGTCTACACTACCACTTAAGTCAATATAACTTTTGTCACTCGAAGGTATTGGTGTCTCACCAACATAGCTACCACCGCTCATTGGGGGCAGATTAACTATGTCGATGGGAGAGCTCTCTCCTGTTGGCGTAGAGCGGTTATACTTGAGATCTTACAGCAGTGCAGCTGCATTGGTATAGCACAGTAGCTGTAAGATCTCTAGTGTAGACATAGCCTTAGGGAGGTGGATTAACTATACCCCTGCAAGAGCTCTGTGCCATCAGCCTAGAGCCTCTTTGTTACAGTGCTAGAGCTGCAGCCTTTTAAGTGTAGACTTAAGAAATGAACATCATGGCAGAAAAAAAAGGAACTCTGAATGGATTTTGCGTCAATATATTTTGCCTTTGTTGTTTCTTTTTTACTATATTTTGTCTGTCCAAAACATTCAGCAAATGACCAGCAATCCATTTTCATTTTGGGTCTGCAAGAAATTCTCTCTCAAATCTGTGTCCCAAAACAGATCTCGGCCACCTTTCGTATTCCCCTTGGTGGAATGGCCTAGGTTGTCTTGAGGTCTCTAAATTTCTATGATTCAATGATAAAACGTGGCATTAGCATGGCCTGCTATGTGACAGAATCCAACTTGTAGGAGCATTAAGGCATCTAGGGATCTGGGGAAACTCTGGTTTATGCACCTGTATTTTGGCTACAACGAAGGAGTACAAGACTCAACACCAAATTTAATGTACCAATGAGGTGATGTGAGGCTCAGCTTTGAATTTCCCCAGTTCTTGCACTTCCACATGCTGAGCCAGTCCTGTGCCCTCTCCCTGAGGGTTACTGTAGTTACAACGGCTACCACTGGCTCCACAGGACATGGCAGAGGGCTCCACAATGTACATGGCAGAGGGCCAAACCAGACAGTCTTTACACAAAAGAGTAAATGGACACAAATCTGACATCAGCAATTATAACATTCAAAAACCAGTAGGAGAACACTTCAGTCTCCATGGACACTCAATAACAGACTTAAAAGTGGTGATTCTTCAACAAAAAAAATTCAAAAACACACTCCAATGAGAAACTGCAGAACTGGAATTAATTTGTAAACTGGACATCATCAAATTAGGCCAAAATAAAGACTGGGATGGCTGGGTCACTACAAAAAATAATCCCCCCCCAGCTGATACTCACACCTTCTCAGCAACTGTTTGAAATGGGCCACCTTGATTACATTGAAAGCATTAGCACTACAAAACCGAATTCTCCTCCTTTCTTGTCAACTGTCGAGAATAGCCCACTTCCACCTTAATTGAATTGGCTCATTAGCACTGACCCCCCCACTTGGTAAGGCAACTCCCATCTTTTCATATGCTGCATATTTATACATCGCCGCTGTATTTTCCACTCCATGCATCTGATGAAGTGGGCTGTAGCCCATGAAAGCTTGTGCCCAAAAAATGTGTTAGTCTCTAAGGTGCCACAAGGACTCCTCATTGTTTTTGCTGATACAGACTATTATGGCTACCTCTCTGAAACTTATATTCAACAGTGACCCTTCCTTGAGCTGTTCCAGGTATTTGGGAGAAGACCACAGAAAAGATCACTGCGAGATTTGTTGTGAGTTTAAACCACGTACTCAGAAAGACCTGGCCGTGAGACTGAAAGTCCTCCTGATAGAGGCAGCATTGAGTCTCGCCTCTGAGCCAAGATCTGACTCAACATTGTGCACATCAACTTCAGTGCACAGCACACCTCACACTGCCAGAAGCTCACGGCAGTGGTCCTTGTCTCCAGTGCCCAAGAAGTAACATTGGGGGCACCGTGAGAAGAGTCGTTCTCCTGCACCAAAGGGAGATAAAAGAGTGGACAGGAACAAGGCAAGACCCATGGACAAGGACAGATTAGACCTACACTGAGCCACTCTCCCTCTCTGACACTATGGCAGCCGCTGGCACAGTCATCTGCGCCAGCACCACAAACCCTGTGAAGGGAGGTGCGACCCCCTTCCCGCCAGCGTGCTGACCAGTTTGTGGTGCCATCCAATCCGGAAGCTTATTCAGAGGCTAGAAAAATACTAACTCTGCCAGTACCCGGTTAACCAGGGGTACAAGAAGCAGCACTGCAGGCACCACCTGCCAACTCTGAGATGTTGACGCCATGACGTCGTTCCCTGGTCTGGAAGGGTCGGTGTCGCCTTGATCCCCCGCTCCTCCTCCTCCTTTTTGGGATCAGGCTCTGGATCAGGCTCCTCACCGCCACAGCCGAGACCACACACACCTCCCATCAGTGTCGTCTGATGCTCTGCAAGTCATGATACCCCAGAACACTTGGTCCATGGGCCCAAGGGGGCTGGTTCTGGTACAATGGCCTTTTTGGAATCTGTGGAAGTTTTCCTGGGTCAAGGCACCAGCTCTAAGTGTTCCTATGCAGTATACTCTGAGAGTAGGTTTCTGCCAGTACCACACTGTGAGACACTGGAGCCAGACACCAGTACTGTAGTGGGGCTGGCCTCAACACCATGCTCAGTTCCAAGCCCGGGGGCATCCTGGTACCAAAACTGGTACTGAAGCCAGTACCGATGAGTGCCAGCAGGGAGGATACAGTGGAGCTCTGGAGGTGCCTGCCTCCTCCTTGTCTTCACCGGACGACGAGTTAATGGTGAAAGGGACATCCCTGCCACAGGATGACCCGAGGGCCCATAAGGATTTATTAAAGTGGGTGGCGTCCAATCTGAGCCTGCAGGCTGAAGTTGTTGCGAGCCTTCTGGGAGCTTCTTGGCCAATTTATTGGTGGCAGCTCCTGCAAAGTTCACTCCCCCCTTCCATGAGGCCATTATGGGACCTATTAAGACTCTCTGGCAGAACCCATCCTCCCTCCCTCCTACTGCGAAGAAGACAGAGTGGAAGTACTCTGGGCCAGCCAAGGGATGTGAGCTTTTATTTTCTCAGCCTCCTCCTGGATCACGTGTTGTGGTGGCTGCTTACAAGAAGGACCATCAGGGCCAGACAGGGTCTGCTCCAAAGGCAAAGAAGACCCGGAAGCTGAACCTACCGGGCAGGAAGGCCAGCTCAACTGGGAGGCTTCAACTTTGCATAGTAAACTGGAAGGCACTGCTGGGTTGCTATGACATTAGCATGTGGGAAGCAATGAACAAGTTCAAGGACAGACTTCCCCATGATACCCAGTAGGAGTTCTCAATCGTCATGGAGGAGGGCAAGACAGGGGCCAGGGCCTCTCTGCAGGCAGCCCTGGATGCCAGGGATTCCACAGCTAGATCGATGGCCACAGCAATCACCATGTGCAGGAGCTCATAGTTGCAGGCATCAGGGTCCCTGCAGGAAGTACAACAAACCTTACAGGACCTGCTGTTTGAGGGATGCTTGTTCTTTTCAGGGCAAACTGATGCCAGACTGCATGGCCTAAAAAACTCCAGGGTAACACTAAAGTCCCTGGGCCTGCATTCTCCAGCACAATCCAGGAGACTGTATAGGCCACAGCATTATGGGCATTTCTATGCCCACATGGCAGTGTAGAAAGAAGAACAAGGGGTTCGGATGTAGGCCACCTCTGCCATCTTCCTCCTCCATAGGACACTCAGTCATCCCCACAACACTCCAATCCCCCCCCACCCCCGAATCACTTATTTTGACAAGTTGATTGAGGACAACCTACTAATTACTAGCCAGGATCCAATCACCCCTATCTTTTCAAACCACCTTTCATGTTTTCTCAGCGTGTAGGGGTAGGGATAGCTCAGTGGTTTGAGCATTGCCTTGCTAAACCCAGGGTTGTGAGTTTAATCCTTGAGGGGGCCATTTAGGGAACTGGGTTAACAATCTGTCTGGGGATTGGTCCTGCTTTGAGCAGGGGGTTGGATTAGATGACCTCCTGATGTCCCTTCCAAGCCTGATATTCTATGACTTCCAACCGCTGGGTTTTGAACACATTAGAGTTTGGTTACATCCTTCAGTTTATTTCTATCCCAATTTCCCACCCACCTTCCCTGTCCCTCTTCAAGGACTCGCCTCACGAGCTCCTGCCAGAGCAGAAAATGCTATCTCTCCTCCGGATGGGAGCCGTAGAAGAGGTTCTGCTGCTGTTAAGGGGGAAAGGGATCTATTGCCAGTACTTTCTGGTACCCAAGGCCAAGGGAGGTCTCAGACCCATTCTATGTTGGCTCAATTGCTATTTCAGGAAGCTGAAGTTCTGCATGGTTCTCCGTGTCATTGATCATTCCATCACTGGATTCAGGGGATTGGTATGCCATCCTCGAATTAAAATACACATACTTCCACATCTCAGTTTTCCACTGCCACAGAAGGTTTCTGAGGTTTGTGGTGAACCAGAGTCATTATCAATCCACAGCTCTGCCATTCGGTCTTTCGGCCTACCCATGAGTTTTCACAAGTGCATGACAGTGATGGCAGCATTTCTGAGGTAAAGAGGAGTCCACGTCTTTCTGTATCTCAATGACTGGCTCATCAAGGGCCAGTCTCGAGCACTAGTGGAGTCTGACATCGACCTCATATAGTTGACCGTGCAAGCATTGGGTCTTCTCATCAATGTGCAGAAGTCGACTTTGACACCTCTCCAGAAAATAGAATTTATTGGGGAGGTGTTCGACTCCCAGTTGGCAAGATCCTTTTTCCTGAAGGAATGTTTTTGGGCAATCTAGAGCTAATACGCTTTCTGCAATCACAATCGATTGCGACGGTCTGGCATTGCTTGAGCCTTCTCGATCACATGGCTTCATGTACTTATGTAGTGCCACATGCCAGGCTGACACTCAGACCTCTCTAATCCTGGCTGGCATGGTGTACTGCCCTTCCAGACACCTCTTGAACAGGGCAATCATGGTGCCACCTCACATCCTCCACTCCTTTACGTGGTTGGATCATCGGATGGTTTGCAAAGAGGTTCCCTTCAAAAAAACCCAACCATCCTCTCACTTGGTCTCCATTGTCTAAGCTCTGGGTTGGGGAGCCCATGTGGGCACCTCAGAACTCAAGATCTGTGGTTCAGGGAGAAGCTTTCTTTCCATAGCAACATCATCTTGCTCAGGGCAGTCCAGTGGCTTGCCAGGCATTCTTGCCCCACATTATGAACACAACAGTCTGAGTTCTCACAGACAATATGTCAGCCATGTATTACATCAACAAGCAGGGCGAGGCCCATTCTTCACCCCTAGGCCAAGAGGCAATTTGTCTATGGGAATTCTGTATCTGTAACTGATCTGGGAGTGATTTCTTGGATGAAATTCTGCCCTATTGAAGTCAATAGCGAATCTCCCATTTATTTCAGTGGGGCAGGATTTCATCTATTACTGTCAATGTTGTAACCTATCCATTCAACTAAATCATTGTTTACTGGTTCCTTTTCCAAAAACTAGTATTGAAATTCTTGACATTGTTGTAAATTAGTTCACAGGAAGAGTGTTAATTAGCAGAATTTTTTCTCAGAATCTTTAAAGTTAAATCAATTTATGGTGATCCAGATTGAAAATCTGACTGTTACTGTTGTCTTGATGAATGCATCAAGATCATTCTAGTGGCAGAGCTGTGGGCTGGGATTCAATGATAGGGCTAACTGAGCTATTCATAGAGAACATTGTGCTTATGTACCTTCTTGAATCAGGAAGAATCTTGGGTCTGAAAATGACTTTCTGTGACGGTAACTGAAAATTTACAGTTGAACTGAACAGACCACGAAATAATCCCATTTACTGGACTATTCACAGAACGTGTGCACACGAGGCAAAAATGCAGTCACAATAAACTCATGTACAATCTCATATTTTTGGAAATTATCCTCATACTTCATTATTCCATTTGTCTGCAATGGACTGGCTGACCATGCCTATCAGCATTTACTGAGACAGTCCAAAGGTGAGGAGTTTGTCACTGACTAGCTCCCCCCAGATAACTGCACACAAGCCAATAGTTTGCTTCTATATTGGCAGAAATAACTTACCATTTGGAAATTGACTTTGGTCCTGGAACTATTGATGGAGCAGGCCTCTGAACCAGTGGTTTCTGTAGCAAAGTGTTTGCTTTTAGTTACAGTGTCTTTTCTTGTGGCAATCAGTTCTAGCAGAAGGCTCAATAAATAGAAAGCTTTATCAGTTAAAAAAAAAGCAAACTTCTACTTTTTTCCCCCACCAATGTAGATGCCTCCTCCTCTTGTGATTCTGCATTTAGTTGCTTGGCCTTGCAGCCTGCTGCATTCCTTTGATTCTTTCATACTCTCTCCAGCTCCTTATTCTTTGGATTTCGACTGCTTGTTCATTCCCAGTATTTGTCTACACTCATGGATTCACTGTATCAAAATTGGCAACTCTCTTCTTACTTGGGACTTTGTCTTCAGAGAGCAAGGAAGACATAAGTCTAGATTTCAACCACTCTTCGTATTTACTTTAATAATTGTTGGGATTGAAAGCACTGGAAATTGTCTATGGGGCTTATGACAGACACTGAGGTTATTTGGGGAGAACTATTCGGTGTCACAACTTAGTTTTCACCAGGAAATTGCCTCTCTGAGTGTGGGGAGTGGTCAACCAAATTGTTAGTTCCAGCTAAAGAATTCATTGTTGTAAGAGGATAGATTAAAAAGCAAGAACATGTTGTTCACAGTTTGCAGTATTTACCCAGCTCCAATGAAGTGACAAAAAAAACTATTTGATCTCAGCTGGGTATTCTGGCAAGTGCTCCTGCAGCAGGGGACAAAATCACTTTACTCACTATAAATATATGAGAGTTAACAACACTGATTGTCGCCCACATGGGTGATGGTGGGGGGAGTCCAAAAACCAGAAGACAGAACAAAAAATGTTGTTGTTTTTTAATCCTGTGGGGGTTTTGTTTGGGGGGTGGAGGGGTGAGATGAGTTATTAGTCATTTGTTAAGCTTTTGGGTTGGCAATGCCATCTTACTTTCATATGCCTATATTACTATGTGTAGTAATAAGGTAGTGTTCGTTTAAATTCTCTGTGAGCCCTCTGGTGGGTCTCACCATGTTCTATAATTTTAAAGCAACCACAAACCACTGAGGGCAGCATTATGTATTCATCTAGACATTGCCTGCATGTTTATATTTTATAAACAGAGTTATTTGGGACCCAGCTGTGCCAAGAGCCATAGACACAATAAATGGCAATGAGGCTGGTCTCCTAATCCAGGAACACAGTGAAACAGACAGTGACTGGAGAAGTCTAGTGAAAGTAGAAGTAAAAGGAAACTGGAACTACTGGGCATGAAACTACTCAGTGGGGGAAATGATTAAAAATGCCTGACTGTTTTGGGAAAATGCAATTGTTTTCAGGCTTATTAAAGGATCAGTCCCCTTTACTGAAGACTGGAAGTGTATACAATGGTTAATGGTTTGGATGGTGAGAAAAAAGGTGGTGGTTGTACTGAGTTTCATGTGGGCTTAAATTTATAATCTGCTGCCCACCCTAAGAGTTCATATTAAACCCACAAACAAAACATCTGCTGCTAGGAGATGTGTGAATCATGGTCAACGCAATTGTCAGTGCCAGCTAAAGAATTTATTGCTGTAAGAGGGTAGATTGAAAGGCAAGAACATGGTGTTCACAGTCTGCAGTATTTACCCAGCTCATGCGAAGTGACAAGAAAACTATTTCTGACTCAGACATACACTTTTTATGTCACCACAGTCAAGTCTCTTCTGCTGCCTGTGCCTTGGTTTACACCTCTGTAAAATGAGGATACATTTTCTTACTAATCTTTATAAAACACTGTGACACCAACTGCTGGAAAAGCACTGACGAAAAATTTTGTCAACACAGAGAGTGTCTCATACCATTCCGTTCCATAACATTGTCATGAGCAAATAATACTTAAACATATGAAAAGCAGGAAATACAGATAAGGTACACAAAAGCACCATCGGCATCATATATGGATTTTACAGCAGTTGGAAAAATCACCTTTTTAAAAAAGTGAGTTTATCTCAACCCTTAACTATTTTGGAACCAGTGCACCTCCATAATAGGAGTTCATGGTGATAATGTATTAATATTATCTAGTAAAAATCCCCAAAGTATTGTTCTTCTGTAGCGAATCATTTAGGACAATTTCTAGTTGACAAAATCAGGTTAGATTTAATAATGACATAGTTCAAATAAAGCAATGTGCTGACCCTTCAATGTGTTTCTTTTTTTCAGTATCTCTCATGACGGGAAGGAGTAAGTCTGCATGGATTTTACAGCAGTTCAACTCAGAGACAATCAACAGGACATACACGTTTATTGGCTTTTTAAAAAAATCTTTACATGATCCTGTCCACGTAAAGATCTGTAGCAGCTTAGGTCTGATCCCATGAACAGAACCATATATGCCTTTATCCAACATAGTCCCATTGAACACAGCTCAACATTGGGTTTTTAAATCAATAACTGTGAATTTTGCTTAGAGGACTAAGGGTCAGTTTTTAAAGGCATTTAGATACCTAATTCCCATTGAAATCAGTTTAATACCTTTACAATCTAGCCATAAACTGCTGGTGAATCACAGGTACATATCAAGCTATGGATTTTAGTTCCAAAAATCCTACAATTTAATGAAGAAATGCTGTAAGCTGAACAATTGACGGTGTGTTATAACAACTGATTGGGCTAGAACTTATTTCTCAGGACATATAGATTGTAATAAAAATCAGTTACATTTTGTAACTATGTAATTTAGATGAAACAGTGTGCAGGTATTTAAAGAGCTGTTTTTCTTTTCCAGAATCTCTCAAGAAATTAATGGGTAAGTCTGCCTGGAAATTTCAACAGTTTCACTCACTCTCTCTCTCTTTCTGTCTCACTCACACACAGAGGACATGGGCATTGCAAATGTTCACTGTATTTTTGGGAATCCTTACATCCTGCCCTCTGAAGTGTGTAGAAGCACCTTGAATCTGAAGCAGCCTAAGGACCAGCCTTGCAAAATCATCCACACTCAGGCCTCAGTTCTCAGTTCTGGTGCCCAGTGTGTCCTGGCCAGGACTCACTGTGGGTGGGAAGGGAGGAAATGGTGACTTAAAGTCATCTTTGTACTTCCTGGTGTTCTGGATCCAGTCCCTGACACTGAAAACAGCTCCCTCAGAACTGCTCTTACCTTGGGTCCGTTGCCCATGTTCCCAGGAATAGCTGGAGTGCAGTCCCTCTCCCTCTTCCCCATGACATCCACCTTTATTTTGAACCAGGGCCAGCCTTACATGTGGGTGATGTGGGCCACTGCCCAGTGCATTGTGGTTTGCGGGGGGTGAGATTGTCAAGAGGCCAGGAGAAGGGCAGGCCTTGGGTGCAAGGCCACAGAAGGAAGCTTCAGTCATTGTGGTGGTGGTGGGGTAGGTAGTGGGGCTTGGGGATGATGGGGGAGTGGGGACCCTGGGGATGCATCAGGGGGCAAGGATGATGGTGGGATGGATGGAGAGGATGGAGGCCAGGAGTGATGGGGGTGGGTTGGGAGCCCAGAGAGGCAGCGGGCCCAGGGGGGATGCGGAGGTAGTGGGCGTCAGGGGCAATCGGGGGTTGGATGGGGGCCAGGGGATGCAGTGAAGGCCATAAGTGATGGAGGGGTTGGTTGGGAACCCACAGAGGCAGCAGGCCCAGGGGGGGATGTGAAGCTGGGAGGGCATGGGGGCCAGTTGTGATGGAGGCAGCAGACGCCAGGTGTAATGGTGGGACCTGAGGACTCCAGGGAGGCAGCAGGAGGCCAGGGGCAATAGAGGGTAGGAGGAGAGCCCAAGCAAGTGCCAGGAGCACCAAAATACAAGTTCTCCCAGGGTGACATTTTCCCTAAGGCAGCCTGCTTGGAACTGGGGGAGAGGGAGAGGACGGGAGGGTGAAATGCCATGAAACTTCATACTGATCTGTCTTGCCTGGAAAATCCAAAAATGCCTGGGGTATTTCCCAGACCTGAACCTTTCTGTCCAATTTCTGAAGACTAAATGTAACACCAACAGACCCGGTCACAGGTGGGCAGTACTGAACCAGCGACCTTTGGAGCTTAGTGCATGATCCTCTATTGCAGGAGCTAAAAGCTACCTGCCTGTTAGCTTAGGCTGTAGAGCAAATTCATTTAACTCTCTCTAACTGTTCTCAGTACCACTAGATGGGACAGAACATCACACTCAGGAGGTGTGTGAGTTACACTTGCACTTGCTTAAAATTAGCCAAAATGTAGGATTTGGCATTTCATATTTATTATACATTTCATTATTTAGTACATTTTGTAGCTGATAAAATCAATTACCAAGAGACAAGAGAGGGATACAGAGAGACAGGGAGCACAATGACACAATGAGACAACACTGGATATCATGATGAGCAATGGTCTCAGCTCACCAGCAGCCTGACTGTTGTCAAAATTTTTGTAGGAAAGAAAACAAATTTGTGTCCTAAACTATGTGCCTCCATCTACCTCTGTCAGATGTCTGATATTAGCTGTGCCTTGAAACAGCCGGAATGAACCATTCACATGACGTAATTCCCATCCAAAAACCTCTATCAAGATAGAGTGACGGCGGCAGGTGGCTGCCAGTGCTCCCTCATGTGAAATCTTGGACTCTCAGGCACATTGTTCCAGGGAATGTAAAACCATTTCTCTGCTTCGGCTGGCTGCTCCCCACCACCTGCTTCTCCCAGGCCTTTGTGGAGAGGATTATGGCTGTAAACTATAGGACCCCCTACCGTGTGCAAAATCATGTTAAGACTTCCCAGCCCCTAGAGAAGGTTTTTCAGTTAGACCAAGTTCCCTGTCAAAACATATTAATAAATATATTAATTGACAAAGCCCTGGCTGGATGATTTAGTTGGGTTTGGTCCTGCTTTGAGCAGGGGGTTGGACTAGATGACCTCCTGAGGTCCCTTCCAACCCTGAGATTCTATGATTTTATTATTCTATTATTAAAGTCCCCCAGAATCCCACACTGGCTGGAAAGACTTACCAGGTTCTCCAGCCCCCTCAGGGCCAGCTCTTTGAGAGCATTACGTCTACCCGTTAATGCTCTCATGGGGGCGGTTGAAGAGCCAAATACAACTTATTAGAGTGGGATGAGGAGGGCATTAGCAGCAAGCGAAGATCCCATCCCCTGTTCCATGCCCCAGCATCCACCCTTATCTGAGGTTATGCTCCCTCCATAAACAAATGATCAGTGAACAGGTTCTCCACACCCTAGGACAGACTTCATGGTGCCCAAGGCCAATCAGGATGCAGCCAGATGAGCAAGAAAGTTTTTCTCCTCTCCTGTTCTCTGCCTGTTGGCTTTTTGTTGTGCTCTCGTCCCAGTGGAGGGGTGTAAGTAGTGCAGTATCTCTCCTCATCCCTGTTAACTTTAATTTTGGAAGTGACATAGCAAATACAAATATACAAATGCATCAGGATTTTCCCTTTACCAGGATCTTTATGCTCCTTTCTTTTCAGGAAACAGTTCCAGGCAGAGAAAGAAGACCTAGTTCAAGCTTATAATGAAATACACCAGTACTTGATACTTGTACTTGATAGCTCACAGCAGGTTACTTTCAGTACTCACTTCCTTTGATTTTCCAAATAGCTTGTTCCATATCTGACTCCTACTTCCATAGAAAACCTTAGCTAAACCCTGTAGGGAAAAAATATTCACACATTGAAATGTTTCCTTCTTTTTGCAGAGGAAGTGAGAGAGAGAAATGGTAAGTCTACACTGATATTTTTAAACAGTATACACTGTGATGTATAAGCCCTATACTATTTCATTTCACCACCCATCCCTTTTTTTTTACGTTACCCAGATACACCAGGATTGTTTCTAAATTTGCAATGGAATAACTGATGAATAATTTGACTGCAAGAAGAGTTAGAAGGCTGTATTTCTCAATCTCTTCATAGGTTCAGACAATAGAGAAGTCACACTCCATACCATAATCTGAATCTAGAGTTCATGAAAGTAGATGATTTTTTATGTGGGTTAATTTTGCTACTAAGAAAATGCAACCATTGTTGGACTTTAATTTTTGTTATTATTACTTTTCATTTTGACCTGAATGGTCCGCCAAAGCTTTGGGCTCTGGGGATGTTCCAGGTGGGAATAGAAATTGACAATGGAGTCTGGTATTTTCTTCGGTGGTATCTTGTTTATTTACAAGGAGTGCACAAAGTCCTGCTTCTCTGAATGCAGGAAGAAACAAAAAGAAGAGCCAGTTCCTTTGTCCACTGTTGCTAGCCTGCCTTTCCAGCCAGCACTCTGTATGGAAAAAACATTTATTTCAGAACCACTTTACTGTGCTTCCAGGCTGTGTTTCCTTGGCTTTTGGTCTCTGCTTTTGTCTTGCTTTCTGTGGCTCTCTCTGCCTCTGCTTGTGTTGTCTCTGGCTATGTCTACTCTACAATTTTGTTGGTCAGGGGTGTGTTTTTTCACACCTCTGTCCAACAAAAGTTTTACCAACAAAAAAGCACCAGTGTGGACAGTGCTATGTCAGTGGGAGACGCTCTCCCATTGACAAAGCTACCACCGCTCATGGGGTAGTTTTATTTTGCTGGCAGAAGAGCTCTATCCTGCTGGCAAAAAGTGGCTTACATGGGAGACCTTACAGCTTCATGGCTGTAGCAGCACAGCTGTGTTGTTATAAGGTTGGTAATGTAGACATAGCTTCTTTCTCACTGGGACTTGGTCTACATTACAGAGTTATGTTGACATAAGGCAGCTTATGTCGACCTAACTATGTCAGTGTCTACACTACAGCCTTCCTCCTGGCCATGTAAGTGCCCTACTACACCAACTAATATCTCCACTTGCACGAGAGGCATACAGCTTATGTCAGTGTAGTTAGGGCAATGCCGTGTCTGTGTAGACACTGTGTTCCTTACCACAGATGCTGGCTGTCTTGTCAATTTCACAACTCTGCTGGACAAGAAAACTGGGTCACAGCTCGTCAACTGGGCTGGTGCCAGGTCTCCACTCCAAGCTTGGTTGCCACCCAGGCTCCCAGCTTGTGCTGCCCCACAGGCTCCCCACTTCCTCCTGGGAATGCTGCTTCTCCCTGGGGTTCCAGCTCCCCACTCCCCGCAAGGAGCACGGCAACTGACCAGACACTGGGTGCAGATCTACCCACTGGAGGAGAGAAACCAAGGCCAACTCCCCCCCCCCCACATTCGTCTTTGAGTGCGTAGGTAAAAAGCCCAGGGGGGCAGCTGGGCTCCCAATGGGGAGCAGATAGCCCTGGCTCTGAGCCCCCCTGCATTGCCCATCACCAGTCAGTGCAAATACTTCTGGTGAGGACACGCACCACTGACAGAAGGGGAGTAATGTGGACATCAGCCTCCACAGTCATTCCTGCAGTGGCTGTAAGTCAACCTCACATAGGTCGATTTAAGATTGCAGTGTAGACAGGCCCAAAGACAGTGGATGCCCCTTCGAGCTCTCTGCCCACAAAGTCCCAATTACTGGGTAGGCTCGCATACTCCCTTTGTTTTAGGTGAGGCTGTTTAGCTGCCTCACATGGACATTTTAAATGGGGGATGGAGGTCACACAGCTTACAGAAGGTGTAACACAACCCACTGAACATTATGAAGCTGATAGTTTAGTACAATTGCATGTGTAATGAAGTCTAGCCCACCCTTTGAAGATTATTGGGTAATCAGACAGTCACTGCAGCAAAGGGACTGGAACCTGGGTCTCCCCATTCTAGGTGAGTTCTCTAACTACTGGGCTACAGAATTGTGTGGCCTTGTAAGTTAACCTTTTCCTATCTGCATAGAATCCTGGTCTGCAGAGGCAGCATTTTCTAATCCAGTCAATGTCCATTCTCCCTCCATGCCGTGTCTATGGCATTGTGGCCAGGCACAGTGGTAACTGTCAAGACTAGAAGCCTCTGATTCAGGAGGATCTATTACTTTTCGCATGCCCTAGCCTCACCTCAGGGACTGCACAGGATGTACAGTGCTCGGGGGACTTGAAGTAACCTGACACACTGCTTTGGAAAATCCCCCTCAGCACCCAACCCAGCCTTGCACCATACTGGGAGTGCACAGCTGAACATTTTTGTCCATGCAAAGTGCATTTGTAGAAAGTTTGACTCTGTATTTATTTTCCAGATATTCCTGTGGAGGAAAAGAGTGAGTTCTGATTAATAACTGAAAGGTGGCTCTGAACCTGATGAACAGAGGTGCAGTATATACCCAGTTACAGTCGTGGATAATAAGGTTCTATTTCTGGCTCTGCTGGGGACATGCTGTGCTCTATGAGTTATTATCATTGTCTGCTAAGACAAAAACTAGGAAGTTTTCAGATTTTTCTGGTTGTTTTATACCTTCTAATTTAGGAGATCCTTTAATTAATACAGTTAACTAGGTTTAGAGAATGTACAGTTTTGAGTAAACAAGATGTACACACTTAAATCACTCTCTCTCTCTCTCTCTCTCTCTCTCTCTCTCTCTCTCTCTCTGCCTCCTTTAGAATCATTGCTGGGAAAAATGAGTAAGTTTACCTTGATATTGAAACAATTTCAGTAAAATACAGAAGGTTTATACCACATAAATATATTAATTGTACTTTTCAAAATTGCATATATCGTACTACCCTCAGAATAAATTGGAAGGATCTTGGTTTTGAAACATCCTAATGATTGGCCCTGCAAACAGATGTGTAGTCACACCCCTGCTGCTAACTGGTGCTCCACTGAATGAGATTCCACATATAAGGCAGGGTGTGTGGATTTGGAGCCTCTTGCAATAAGTGAGCCAGTAGACTTTAGTAAAGGGACTTCCCAGCAATTCAGCCAGGAGACACTGAAGGCTGCCATCCATTTAATGTTATAGGTAGTCCAGACTTTAATCCGTGCCTCAGGAGCTATGTAGTGTCATAGTTTTAATGTTTCAATATTGCTGAGTTGCTCCTTTTCTGTGTCCATCCTCTCTAGGAAATATAGTTCCTCCATAACATACATTTCAGGAATCAAACAACACAACATTGTAATCTGAAATGTTAACAGAGAAAATGGAACAATTTCTGAATAATTACAAGTATATTAGTCAAGTATCAGAGGGGTAGCCATGTTAGTCTGGATCTGTAAAAAGCAACAAAGAGTCCTGTGGCAACTTATAGACTAATAGATGTATTGGAGCATGAACTTTTGTGGGTGAAAGCTACACATGCATCTGACAAAGTGGGTATTCACCCGTGAAAGCTTATGCTCCCATACGTCTGTTAGTCTATAAGATTCCACAGGACTCTTTGTCGCTTTTTAAGTATATTAGTGATAATTACTGTAAATGAACTCATCCAGGACTCTGTGGCTTGTACAATATTTGGTGAAGCACACAGCAGGGAAAAATCATCAAACATAATAAATCATAACAACTACCCTCCCCCATTGCATTCCTCCTCCAAGTTCATCCCACTACCCAATACTACCTACTAATTCCTCTTTTCCAGACAAATGCCTGGGAGAAAAGGAGAAGTTTAAATATGTCTTTGATATCAACAATTCTGGGCTTTGATGGGTGAAAAGGGAAACAACCCCTGAAGCTGAGAGTCCTTCACGGAACATGATCAGTCTCCAGCCTCTTCCTTATTAAATCCAGCCAATTGTTAGCGCAGCAATTCATCTAGTTCCAGCTGCTGGGACATTGCCCCGAGAAAGAGATTATTTCTGAGCTCACTCAAAATCTAAATTATTTTAAAGTTTCATAGTTCAAACCCAACACAGTGATTTACACAGAGATGGTGTTTCGAAGATATGGGACTGAAACTAATGGCAGGTCCCATTTTTTCTTAAACAGTGGAAATCTTCCAAATATGATCTGACCATAGTGGCTCAGGCTCGTTCCTACTAACTTCATCTATTTCTAGTTCACTTGCAATGGGAAATGCAGGAGTTTTCATGTCTGAACAGGCGGCTGCTAAACTGCTCCAGGCTCAGGCCATCCCTTCCCTGTACTTGATGATGAAGAGAAAGTTACATGGAGACATTGGGTTCAACTGCTCACAAGAGTCCACAATAGAAATGACAGATCTGTGTCCAGTCTGAAAACTATGCACACAGTGAAATAACTGTTTTTATTTGGCAGGTAAACTTGATAAGGAAAAGGGTAAGTTTTCATTTCTATTACTTAGTTACACTCTGGGGACCAAGTGGTGCCCTCTTTTCATCTGCACCATGCCAGAGACTTCAGCGGGGTTCACTACTGAGTGCAGGACTTTGGCTCAGAGCTCACAAATGTACAGTATTGTGCACTACACTTCGTATTGTACCCTGCTCAGCCCCTTTGTACTACATTGTACAGTGAGGTGGTGTCCTGCAGACCCAGGTGCTGCCCACTGGCAGGAGGGAGGAGGAGGAAATTCTCATGTAGCAGCTCTAGGCTCCCTCTTCAGACACAGAGCTAAAGCCAGGAGGTGCTTGTGACATACCAGGGTATAATTCAGACGAATGGGAGGCTGTGTCGTAACTGCCCTGCAACTTTAGGTGCCTTACAATGCCACTTGGGCTGTCACAAACAGCCTTCCCGCATGCAAGCCACACTCTGAGTGTCTGTGTGTACCAGCTGGCTCTCAACAGACTTGTTTATACTGCAGGTTGACCCCAACACACCCCCTGCTAGAGAGCTTATTCCTTCACTCTCCCACTTCCCTGGTCCTTCTCCCAGAGAGCAACAATACACAAAATCCGAAGGTTCAAACAATTAAATGTTTATTGGGGTGAACTTCCAGCAAGCTTAAATCCAAGTTCCTTTTTCCTTATTTTTGAATCCCACATTACTTCCTGTTTGCCCCTAATTTATCTAGTAATATTCTCAGCTATCCCTTAACCAATCATTCTACTGAAATTTACCTAACCAATCCTAACATGATTAGCTAGCCATTTATATCCCACCACCTGAATTAGTTTACACTCAGCAAAATTAATTATACAGCAGACAGAAACAATCACAGAACCAGACAGAGACCATGCAAATAAGCAATAGCAAAATGGGAACTATAATGACAAAACAATACAGAAGTGAGGATTTCACAACAACATCTATAAAGACATGAGGGTTTCCCAGCTGTGACTATTAATAAGTGAGTTCTTACCAAACAGAAAACTATCAAACTAAAATTCCTTTTACATCTTTTAGGCTCTTCCCTTTCACTGGAGGTGATGCATCTGATCACCTTCCTAACAGCCCCAGATTGTTTTTTTTAATATGACTAGTTTGGAAAGTGCGGATGTGACTGCATGCTTCCCAGCTTATGGCTGCCTCTGCTGCTTAGCCAAAGGTATTGGCCTAAGAATAGGGCCTCAGACTGTCACAGTGAGAGAAGGCCCTTACACAGATTCTTTCTTTTATAGCTCTATAACTAGCTAAATGATAAACATATACCTACATTCTTAAAGTGTAGGCCTTTACAGACAGGCCTGAATATCTATATCTTAACACCCCCAGTCCCAGATTTTTCCCCAGAAAGATATGTCCAGTACTGCCCAGCCCTCTCTTAGGCAGTACAAATATATAAAGTCCTTTATTCCTGTAAGAGAATAATATGCAAGCAAGCTTACCTTAAAATAGAGTTACCCCGACACTTCCGTTTAAATCCACTGGATTAGATAAAACTGTAAATCAAGTTTATTAATTACAGAGGAATAGATTGTAAGTGAGTACAAGTAATGAGGCATAACATTTGGAAATGGTTACAAGAAAAATAAAGATGAAATGCTTACTTGTGCCTAACTTAGCAAACTATATTAGATTTAAGGAAAATTTCTCTCCACATGTTTCCATCAAGGTTACTGACCACATTCTTCAGGTCAGGAGCTCTCTGAGTCCAATATTTGTTTTCCTTTTTTTTTTTAAGTGCAATGCCTGAGACAGATGGAGGCAGGGGGAGTGTCTTGGGGTGTTTGCACCTTCTTATTTTAGTTTCAGTCCCACTCTTGAAAAACATTTCAACTGTGAACTAGCAGACAAGGATTTTATGGGGAAGGATGTTCCCTGATTTTTTCCCCCACCTGTTTGAGTTTCCTTTTTCCCCCTTTCTGCTTGATGACGCTATTTACTGCTTAAATGGACATTAAGGCAAGCACACATTCCTTTGTTTACAGCAGACCAATTTGCTGATTTCTCCTTGGGCAGGGCTGTGGGCTGTGGAACGTGTGTTAATAACATCATACAGGGAAATCTTATAATCTTACATAAAATGTTGTCACTCATATTTGATCAGGACAATATTGACCATCAAATAATGAGTATTTTTCAAATGAAACCTTACAAGGCCTGACTTTTATTATTATTACAATAGTGCATAGGTGTGAATACAGGGATGTATTCCATCACTGTGGAGTGTAAGGGGCGCATGCAACAGCCCTTTGTAGGCTGCTCTATATTCTGTGCACCCTAAAGAACAGTGAGCCCAGCAATAAGGAGCACTCCCCCTCTCTCATGCATGCTCACACTGATACATTTGAAAGAGACAGGATCCTGTATCAGGAAAAGGGGACAAGAGTCAGCACTGCTCTCGGGGGTTGAAGAAGCAAAGCTGTGAATGGGGAAAAGGCCGGGGCTCATATATCAAGGTTTCAGGGCAGGAGTTCACTAGGTTGTTGGTAGGATGCCAGGACAAAAGTGTCAAGAGGCAGCAGGTACAACATAGGGAAAGGAAGTAGCAGGAAAGGGAGGCCAAAGATCAAAGGAAGAGGCTCCCTCACCCCATATCAAAATCTATGAACTTCAGAGTCTCTGAGACTTTGATACCTTTCCTCAGTGAGACACAGGCCATACAAAGCTGCAGATTTGCCCTGCAGCCATCCAGCACCACTGAAGAGTCAGGCTGGGACCACGAGAGACCAGCACAGATTTACTGTGCCCTGTCCCTGACATTCAAATACTCAGCATCTCTGTCACAGGGGCCTTTGTCACAAGGACTATCAGGGACACTAAAGACTTGAGGCATCCCACTGTCTGCATGAGCCTAAGGGGCTTCTGAGACTGCTGTGATCTTCAGGATCCCACTGGACCTCAACCTCCATTCTGATTGCTCCACCATCTTCCCCAAATACTCCATATAAATATATTAATCTATGGAGAGAGAGACCCTCATTGAAGGCCTCAGAATTCAGATCAAGAACTGACTAAGTCCTGGAGTCCATACTCCCCTCCCACACTTAGCAGGTGTCTCCCCACGGCAGGTGAAAATACATTGGTGGGGCTGTCAGAAGGCAGCTCACCTAGCCCCTGCCCATGTTGCACATTTTCTGTGGATCAGAGAATGATTATTTCAACTCCATGGATGTCAGCCTGGCACCCTCATGAGAAGGAAATTTACAGAGTGAAATCTCAAATGTTGCTGCATTTCTGTGGCTCTGTTTCTGGACAGGGGCTGTGGGCAGGGACAGACAGTAATGGGGAGGGATGCGGGAACTTGACTGTCAGTGGGTCAGGCAGAATGATTTCTCACTCTGGGAAACTAAGCCATTATCTCAATGTGGACATTAAAATCAATTCCTATTTTTTTATTCACTTTTTTTTTCAGATGAATTGCTGGCTCAAATAGGTAAGTCCACATTGATTTCTCACTCTGGGAAAATATTCTCTTAACTTGAGCAATTGTCTCAACTTGTGCAATAAAGTTCCTCTGTTGAAAAGTTCACTTTTGTCTTTCTCAGATAAAGCACTGGGCAGAGTGGGAAAATCCTCACTGATTTTTCTCTCTTCCACTCACACAGAATAACACCCTGGAAGTGATACCGTATTTAATTTCTAGTACTCCCTGTGCACTAACTATGTCAAGTGCACACTGTATAACCTATGCTGGCTGTATGTCATACTGACAGCAGGCCTGGAACAACACAACTTCTGGAAACCCCATCAATCTGTGCCGTGCAACCAAGAACTCCCAGTAGGACTGGTGCTTGGGAGTGCGTAGAACATCCGCAGCTTCAGGAGGAACAGAGCTGGTCAGGGAAGCTGGGAACAGGTGGAACTGGGGAGTGCAGAAAAGATGTGTGGTGAATGGCCAGAAATGAGTGGGCTGGGATAGCTGTGTGGCTGGGAAGCACAAAATGAATTGTTGTGGGGCTGGGAGGGAGCCCAGAATTAATTATTTTGATTTTTAGGAGAAGCTGGAAGTTCTACACGGGAAAGGAGCACTTTACACCAGTGTGTGAAATCTGATCTCAGCTGGGTATTCTGGCAAGTGCTCCTGCAGTAGGGACAAAACCATCTTACTCCCTATAAATATCTGAGAGTTAGCAACGCTGATTGTCACCCACATGGGTGATGGCAGGGGCAGTCCAGAAACCAGAAGGCAGGCCAAAAAATGTTGTTGTTTTTTAATCTTGTGAGAGTTTTTTTGGGGGGACGGGATTATTTGTGAATTTTGAACCTTTTGGGTTGGCAATGCCAGCTTACTTTGATATGCCTATGTTACTGTGACTGGAGAGGCCTAGTGAAAGTAGAAGTAAAAGGAAAGTGGAACCACTGGGCATTAAACTGCTCAGTGAGGGGGAAATGATTAAAAATGCTGAGCTGTTTTGGGAAAATGCAATTATTTGCAGGCTTATTAAAGGACCTTTACTGAGAGACTGGAAGTCTTTATAATGGTTAATGATTTGGATGATGAAAAAAAGGTGGTGGTTGTACAGAGTTTCATGGGGGCTTAAATTTATAACCTGCTGTCTACCCTAAGTTCATATTAACCCCAAAGAAAAAACATCTGCTACATGGAGATGAGTGAATAATAGACTTTTTGGTACAATGGCAATTCCAAAATTTTCTCTCTCTCCCCTCCTAAAACATGGGTTTGAGTCAAAAGAAATGCTTTGCTTTCTTTGACAAAATCATAATGTTCCTTTTAGATTTTGACCATTAAAAAAAAACAATTTAAGGATTTTTTTAAATGAAAAGTTGTTTTGAACTGAAAAATTAAAACATTTTCTTAAGAAAGTGTCAAAATGAAACTAAAAAATGAAGTGGTCCATAGAAAGTGGAGTTCATGGGAAGAATCAAGTTCATGCAGAAAAGATAGTCAGTTACACATAGACTCACAGGAAAGTCAAAGGGCTGAATGAGCCAGGGATTCTGTTCTCCTCTCAGACTTGTTGCAGGTGTTCCCCAGGACAGGCTAAGGCACAACCTTGGTGGGACTGTGAAAGGACAGTTTACATGTCTCCTCATTTTTCCATTCCATTAGTTCTTCTGTAGGAAGTTACACTGAAGCTACTAACATTAGACAATTTCAGTCAGTACATCCAGATAACTTGCAGCAAAGAGTTTTAAAAGAGCTTGTTGAGAAGCTCATTGGACAGTTAATGCTGATTTTCAATAAGTTTTGGAGCACTGGGGAAGTTCCAGGAGACTGGGAGAAAACTAATGTTCCAATTTTTAAAAATGGCAAACAGGATGACCCAGTTATTTATACTTATAAGCTCACTTGCCATGAATATTCTTCATTCTTTATTTACATATCAGTGCTCAGGAGAATGTAAACATATTTGCTGGAATAGTCACAGAAATTTCAACACACGGGGGAGGGTTACAGTCACAGTGAAAGTGTTTATGAACTACAAAGAAGGTTTGTCAGTAGCTTTGTGCGGTATTTACAGAGCTACAATAAGGATAACAAGGTTCTATTTCTTAAGATCTGCTATTGTGTGGCCATACAAAAACCTGTAGGAGAACACTTCAACCTCCCTGGCTACACAATAGCAGATCTTAAGATGGCCATCCTCCAGCAAAAAAACTTTAGGACCAGACTTCTAAGAGAAACTGCTGAGCTTCAGTTCATTTGCAAATTTGACACCATCAATTTAGGATTAAACAAAGACTGTGAATGGCTTGCCAACTACAGAACCAGTTTCTCCTCCCTTGGTTTTCACACCTCAACTGCTAGAACAGGGCCTCATCCTCCCTGATTGATCTAATCTCGTTATCTCTAGCTTGCTTCTTGCTTGCTTATATTTACCTGGACTTTTCCACTCTTGCATCCGACGAAGTGGGTATTCACCCACGAAAGCTCATGCTGCAAAACGTCTGTTAGTCTATAAGGTGCCACAGGATTCTTTGCTGCTCTTGAAAAAAATTTTGAACCAGCAGATAAAGATTTTATGGGGAAGGATGTTCCCTGATTTTCCCCCTCACCTGTTTCAGTTTCCTTTTTTCCCTCTTCCTGCTTGATGACTGTATTTACTGCTTAAATGAACATTAAGGCAAACACACATTCCTTTGTTTACAACAGACATGCTTGCAGACTTCTGTTTGCACAGGACTGAGGAGTGTGGAATATGAGTTAATAACATCATACAAGGGAATCTTATAACCTTATGTAAAATGTTGCCACTCATATTTGATCAAGACAATATTGTCTATGAAATTATGAGGTATTTCTCAAATGTTACCTTACAAGCTATTTTAGTATTATTATTACAATAGTGTGCAGGATGTGAATCCAGGGGTGTATTCCATCACTGTGCAGTGTAGGAGGCACATGCAGCAGCCCTTTGTGGGCTGCTCTGTAGTCTGTGCACCCTGAAAACAGTGAGCCCAGCAATAAGGAACACCCCACTCGCTCATGCATGCTCACACTGATACAGGGCTGGCTCTAACTTTTTTGCCACCCCATGCAAAAGAAAAGTGCCGCCCGGCCAAATCAAAAACAACCCCTCCCCTTGGAGCACTGCCCTGCTGAACCAAAAACAACCCCTCCTCCCCCCACGGAGCGACACCCCGCTGAACCAAAACCAACAACAACAAATAAACCTGAGCGCCGCCCTGCAGAACCAAAAATAAATAATAATAATAATGAAAAGAATCCGAGCCTCGCCCCGCCGAACCAAAAAAACACAAAACAACCAGCACTGCCCCACCGAACCAAGATTGGCTGCCCCTTGCAAGGTGCCACCCCAAGCACGTGGTTGGTCGGCTGGTGCCTGGAGCCAGCCCTGCACTGATACATTTGAAAGAGACAGGATCCCGTATCAGGAAAAGGGGACAAGAGTCAGCACTGCTCTTGGGGGTTGAAGAAGCAAAGCTGTGAATGGGGAAAAGGCCGGGGCTCATATATCAAGGTTTCAGGGCAGGAATTCACTAGGTGGTTGGTAGGACACAAGAACAAAAGCATCAAGAGGCAGCAGGAACAACATAGGGAAAGGGAATAGCAGAAAAGGAGGCCCGAGCTCAAAGGAAGAGGCTCCCTCACCCCATATCAAAATCTATGAACTTCAGAGTCTCTGGGACTGTGATACCTTTCCGCAGTGAGACACAGCCCATACAAAGCTGCAGACTTGCCCTGAAGCCATTCAGCACTGCTGAAGAGCCAGACTGGAAACATGAGAGACTAACACAGATTTGCTGTGCCCTGTCCCTGCTATTCAAATACTCAGCATCTCTGTCACAGGGGCCTTTCAAAGGACTAAAGTCTTGAGGTTTTCCACTGTCAGCATGAGCCTAAGTGACTTCTGAAACTGCTGTGATCTGCAGGATCCCACTGGACCTCCACCTCTATGCTCACTGCTCCATCATCTGCCCCAAATACTCCACATAAACATATGAATCTATGGAGAGTGAGAGAAGGCTTCAAAATTCAGATCAAGAACTGACTAAGTCCGGGGGTCTGCATTCCCCTCCAACACTTAGCAGGTGTCTTCCCAGAGCAGGTGAAAGCACATTGGTGGGGCTGTAAGAGGGCAGCTCACATGGTCCCTGCCCATGTTGCACATTTTCTGTGGATCATAAGAACATAAGAACGGCCATACCGGGTCAGACCAAAGGTCCATCTAGCCCGGTATCTGTCTACCGTGGCCAATGCCAGGTGTCCCAGAGGGAGTGAACCTAACAGGCAATGATCAAGTGATCTCTCTTTTGCCATCCATCTCCATCCTCTGACAAAAAGAGGCTAGGGACACCATTCCTTACCCACCTTGGCTAATAGCCATTTATGGACTTAATCACCATGAATTTATCCAGTTCTCTTTTAAACTCTGTTATAGTCCTAGCCTTCACAACCTCCTCAGGTAAGGAGTTCCACAAGTTGACTGTGCGCTGCATGAAGAAGAACTTCCTTTTATTTGTCTTAAACCTGCTGCCTATTAATTTCATTTGGTGGCCTCTAGTTCTTGTATTATGGGAATAAGTAAATAACTTTTCCTTATCCACTTTCTCCACATCACTCATGATTTTATAGACCTCTATCATATCCCACCTTAGTCTCCTCTTTTCGAAGCTGAAGAGTTCTCGCCTCTTTAATCTTTCCTCATATGGGACTCTCTCCAAAACCCTAATCATTTTAGTTGCCTTTTTCTGAACCTTTTCTAGTTCCAGTATATCTTTTTTGAGATGAGGAGACCACATCTGTACACAGTATTTGAGATGTGGGCGTACCATGGATTTATATAAGGGCAATAAAGTATTCTCAGTCTTATTCTCTATCCCCTTTTTAATGATTCGTAACATCTTGTTTGCTTTTTTGACTGCCTCTGCACACTGTATGTATGTATGTATGTATAGTTGGGATTATTTTTTCCAGTGTGCATTACTTTACATTTATCTACATTACATTTCGTTTGCCATTTTGTTGCCCAATCACTTAGTTTTGTGGGAGCTTTTTGAAGTTCTTCACAATCTGCTTTGGTCTTAACTATCTTGAGCAGTTTAGTATCATCTGCAAACTTTGCCACCTCACTGTTTACTCCTTTCTCCAGATCATTTATAAATAAATGGAATAGGATTGTTCCTAGGACTGACCCTTTCGGATCACCACTAGTGACCCCTCTCCATTCTGAGAATTTATCATTAATTCCTACCCTTTGTCCCCTGTCGTTTAACCAGTTCTCAGTACATGAAAGGACCTTCCCTTTTATCCCATGACAGCTTAATTTATGTAAGAGCCTTTGGTGAGGGACCTTGTCAAAGGATGATTATTCCAACTCCATGGATGTCAGCCTAGCACCCTCATTAGAAGGAAATTTACAGAGTGAAATCTCAAATGTTTCTGCATTTCTGAGACTCTATTTCTGGACAGGGGCCATGGGCAGGGACAGACAGTAATAGGGAGGGATGGGGTAACTTGACTGTCAGTGTGTCAGGAAGAAAGATTTCTCACTCTGGGAAACTAACCCATTATCTCAATTTGTACACTAAAATCAGTTTCTATTAAAAAAATAAATCAGTAAGCCCACACTGATTTCTCACTGTGGGAAATTATTCTCTTAACTTGAGCGATTGTCTCAACTTGTATGTTAAAATAAGTTCCTCTGTTGAAAAGTTCACTTTTGTCTTTCTCAGATAAAGTACTGGGCAGAGTGGGAAAATCCTCACTGATTTTTGTCTCTGTCACTCACACAGAATAACACCCTGGAAGTGATACCGTATTTAATTTCTTGTACTCCCTGTCCACTAACTATGTCAAGTGCACACTGTATAACCTATGCTGACTGTATGTCATACTGACAGCAGCCCAGCTTCTATGACCCCCATCAGTCTGTGTCTTGTGACCAAGAACTCCCAGTGGGGTTGGTGTTTGGGGGTACATAGAACATCTGCAGCTGAAGGAGGAGCAGAGCTGGTCAGGGAAGCTGGGAAAAGGTGGAGCTGGGGAGTGCAGAAAAGATGTGTGGTGGATGGGCAGAGATGAGGGGGGTGGGATAGCTGTGTGGCTGGGAAGCACAAAATGAATTGATGTGGGGCAGGGAGGGAGCACAGAATTAGTTATTTTGATTTTGGGGAGAAGCTGGAAGTTCTACACGGTAAAGGAGCACTTTACACCAATGTGTGAAATCTGATCTCAGCTGGGTATTCTGGAAAGCGCTCCTGCAACAGGGACAAAATCATCTTACTCACTATAAATATCTGAGAGTTAGCAACACTGATTGTCACCCACATGGGTGATGGCAGGGGGAGTCCAGAAATCAGAAGACATGCCCCAAAATGTGGGTTTTCTTTTTTAATTCTGTGAGGGTTTTTGATTGTTTGTTTATTTGTTGGGTTTTTTGGGAGGTGTGGGGGTTGGGTATTTGTGATTTTTTAAGCTTTTGTGTCAGTAATGCCATATTACTTTGATATGCCTACGTTATTGTGTGTAATAATAGGGTAGTGTCCCTTTAAATTCTGTGAGCGCTCTGGTGGTTCTCGCTATGTTCTATAAATATGAAGCAACCAAAAACCACTCAGGGCAGCATTATGTATAAGTTATTTGGAATCCAGCTCTGCCATGTGGTTTCTCCATACTGCAATCGTTATGCAAAGAGCAATAGACACAATAAATGGCAATGAGGCTGGGCTCCTAATCCAGGAACACAGTGAAACAGAGAGTGATTGGAGAGGCCTAGTGAAAATGGAAGTGAAAGGAAGTTGGAACCACTGGGCATGAAACTGCTGAGTGTGGGGAAAATGATTAAAATTGGGAAATTGCAATTGTTTGCAGGCTCATTAAAGGACTGGTCCCCTTTATTGAAGACTGGAAGTGTATAGAATGGTTAATGTTTCGGATGATGAGAAAAGGGTGGTGTCATGGGGGTTTACATTTATAACCTACTGCCTCCCCTAAGAGCTCATATTAAACCCATAGACACAACACCTGCGGCATACAGATGTGTGAATAACAGAATTTTTGGTACACTAGCAACTCCCAAAATTCCTCCCTCCCTCAAAATGGTTTTGAGTCAAAAGAAACATTTTGCTTTCTTGTCAAAATCATAATGTTCCTTTTCAGATTTTGGACATTTTTAAATTTGCTATTTTTATAATTACATTAAAGGACTTTTTTAAATGAAAAATTGTTTTGAACTCAAAAATTGAAACATTTTCTTTAAGAAGTGTCAAAATGAAACATTTTATTTTTTTCAGATTTTTTTTCAATTTTTTTTCTGACTGAAAAACTTCAGTAAACCCAACACAAATTCATGAAATGTTTCTGTGTTTCTGAATTTGCATATTTCACCAAAACATGATTTGGCTCAAAAATTTTGCCCAGCCCTATTGCTGAGACTGTGGAAAATCTAATAAATCACTTACCTCCAAAGCCACTGGTGATTACAGATCACTTTTGTTTTCATAAATGGAATCTAAACAAAAATGAAGCCTTTCCTGAATATGTGGCTGATTTAAGGATATTAACAGAGGATTGCAAATTTAGAGAGAGCTGAAATTTTACATTAAGGGATCAGCTATGTACACAAAAGCAAGTGTAAGTTTTCTGGCAAGTGCCAATGGCAGCAACCAGGGTTGAGTTCAATCTGTCTAGGTGTCCCTTTCTAAGCTAAATGAAACTGAGCTTCAAAGCCCCACGGAGGCTCTATTGATATTTCTGGTTCTTGGAAGTTAAAATAAAACTGTCCTGGTCATCTTTATAGGCATTTTCCGACCACTCACAGGCACTCAGGGGTCCTTTGGGTGCAGGGAAAGTAGAAAACCCTCAAAAGAAACGTGTAAACTCACATATAAGTAATTGAACAAGTGCAACCCAAATCATACAATAGGAATTGGGCCAATCCCCAACTCCCACATAAGAGATGTCCAGCTGATGGAGTTGCAAAACTTGAGAATCATCACGGTCAGTGCTGGAAGATATTCAAAACATGTAGACACTCCTATATTATATCAACTCTGCTGTATGGTAATGAAACATGGATTCTGAGGCAGGCTGAAGAGTGGCAGATTGACATTTTTGATTCTTGTTATCTTTGTCAGCTGCTTCAGATCAAGTGTCAGGACAGGATTAACAATGAGGATATTTGTAGCTGAACCCAGGAGCTGCTTCCATCAGCACTGGTTCAGTTTCAGTGGCTCTCTAAATGGTTGCTGTATTATGGAAACCTGTTTTTCAAATTACCCCAAATTTGGATCTGTCACTAAGCCAGCTCCCCCCATGTGGCACACCAAATTTCAAGGCACTCCAAGGAGCAGGGCTGATTCTAGGAGAGTTGAGATTAAGGTGACCAAATGTCCTGATTTTATTGGGACTGTCCAAATATTAGGGCTTTGGGTTACATAGGACCCTATTACCCCACACCAATTCATCCAGATTTTTCATAATTGCTATCTGGTCAGCATAGTTGAGCTATAAACAGAAATCTGGTCTATACCTTAACTAAAGGAGACCTTGTGGTCGGCTATAATAAGTATTTTCATTTTGTGTTTATATACTCTAGGGAGGCAATCCCTCCTAAAAGAAAAGTTAAATAAAAGAATATCAATTTATCTACTAATATTTTACTGCTGAAAGAAAAAAAATATTTTATATAAATGTTGTTACACTTATTTCATCTTGATGTTGTTGCACATTGACAGTGTGTGTTTTGTTTATTTGTCTAGCCTCAAAAAAATGGAAACCAGGTAAGTTTGCATGGCTTTTCAACAGCTACCAGCAGAATTACTGTTATGCAACAAAAACAGTCCCAAATGTTTTTGATTTTGCTTGTACTTGAATCTCTCCCACCTCACTATTTAATGGGGACATGTTATTGCTTAGTAGTTTTATTTTCTACTAATTTCTTGAAAATACCATTAAACAGTCCACCAAATCTGGAAAAATAAACACACACTGAAATTTTTTTTTAATTGTGCAGATAGACACAAAATAGAAATCAGTAATTTTTCATTCCTGTTTGAACAGTTACATTGAGAAGGCCACATTCTGCCATCAGATTCACCTGTGCTTCAATGTAACTGAGGGCAGAAATTGAACTACAGAGGATCGACAACAATGAGCCATGTGGGATTTCATCTCACCTGTGCTACCCCCCAAAATGGTCTATTACTCAGAAGTGTTTTCAGTGAAACACACAGTGCAGTGATTAATGAGTGAATTGTTTCAAAAGCTGAAGTTAATTTGAAGGGTTTATTAACATAGTGGAGAGATTGCACACTGATTTTTTTCTAAGATTAATAAATTAAAATGTTGCTGGTAAGAAATAAAGAAATACTCCAAAATCTGCTGAATGTTTTTCACATTATTTGGTTAATATCTGGTCAGGTTTTACTCCCTAATGGTTGGGTAACACTGCCCACCTGGGAGTGGTAGAAGCCTGCATCGTGTCTAGAACTGGTTGTGTGTAGAACACAGTGGGATTTTGGAGTCCCTGTGACAGTGAGAAAGTGGGGATTCAGGGTTACTGTAGGTCTGAGGAGGATTTTACACTTGTATTTCATGGTGGGAGTTTCTGCAGTATTTCCAGTGAGGGGAGCTGGATCAGACCATGAATCAAGGGGTGCAGTAGAATGAGAGAGTTCAGCAGTGGGGGCTGAGGGATGCATGTGCAGCATTTTTTCACCCTGGGAATTGCATCTTAGTTCAAAACAATGACTGTGAAAAAAACTGTAAAGATCATTTGGTGATTTTTCTTTCACGCCCTGTCCAAGAAGTGGAGGGTAAGTTTCCAGTTGCTTTCTCAACATTGAGAGCCAAACAGAAAAAAACACTTTAGGAGTGATCTTGTGTAGTTACTTTCAGATGTCACTACTCCACATGCAGCAAGAACCATTTGTTTTCTGCTGGGTTTTCTTTCCATCCTGATTAGTTCACCTGTAGTAAATCAGGAAGGTGTCTGGCCTCCGAGGTGTCTGGCTGCACAGCCAGCACTTACAGCCAATGGTGTAAGGGCTTTGTTGAGAGCAAGAGTGTGCATTGAGGGAATGGCAGAGCTCACCTGTGCTCCAGCCCTATAGGACCCCTCACCGGCTGTGTAGGTTAGAGCAGCAATGGCTCTGAGCTAATACTGTGCAGGGTTTGCCACATCACATTTGATAAACCCTGTCTTGTGTTGGGTCTCTGGTAGAGGTGGTTCCAAATAGCATTTTTTACATAGAAAATGTCACCTCTATAGACTACATCTCCTCTGATGTTCCATGGTCACTCCTCTTGGTAAGCAGAGCCTGTGCATCATGGTCTCACTGACCATGGTGTATCTTGGTATATATAGTCCAGTAGGGGAACCCGAACCATATGCGAATGCGGGGACATGAGGTAACCGAATCACAGCTCCCACCAATTTTCCTCCAAAATATTTCACATTTCAGTTAAAACTAAATATGTTTTGTTTGTTTGTTTTATGACAAATCAACATTTTCTGTGTTAAGCAGATACTCTTTCAAAAAATTATTATTTTGTTGGAAACCCAATCTTCCACTGAAAACCAATTTCAAGAGAGAATTTTTGATCAACACTAATTTCAGTCTCTGGTTTGTAACTGATTCTTCCAAAATGTGTTGGATTTCAGAAACTGGGATGTGCATCCACCATCTATTTTGCCTCTTTCAGAAGCTCGTAAGGACAGCCATTTCATTTTGTGGCATACATTTGAAAATAATGGCAAGCTTGGGGGGTAAATCAATAGTGCATTAGCTATCCATGTCAACCCTGCTGGCAGACACTAATGATTCCCTAACGTGCTTTGATGTGCTCTGTGTTCAATGTCCGCTATGGAGCTGTTAGTGTGCGGAAGCAGGGTGTACACGGACATTTAATACATGGCTGGCTATTGCACTGTGTATTTACATCCCAGCTTACTGTGCATTAACTGTTCACCTAGACAGAGCAACCAGTACATGACTGAGCATGGGTCCTTCCTTCCTTCCCCCCCCTGCATTGCATCCCCAGAGAGTTAGCCCTTTCTCCTCCCATGGTCCCCTTGTTCTCCAACACCCACAAGTGACACAAAAGTGAGGGCAGTTCAGGGATCACATTATTGTGGGGGGTCTACAATCCCCACCCCTCTCTGTGATATTTCATGTTTGAGAGTGGTGGGAGGGGCATTAGTGGAAGTAGGGGACTGTTTATGGAGGTGGGGATGGCCAGGGAGGGTAAGAGGGGATTCTCAACCAGTGAATTGTTGGAGATTCACCTTATAAGGCAGTTGTGAAGCCAATTGAGTAATGCCACCCTCTTGTGGTGTCGTGGGCTATTTGCAACATTTGTGCATGTAGCTCCATACACATCAGCACTGAAACAATCCAATCACAATAGCTACTTATACTTGAAGACTGAAGGACAATTTGTGATGTTACCTAATGCTTCCCACAGTGGATTGAAGCACTTCTGTGTGGGGATGCAAGTTCATTTCAATAGATTTGCAAGGAGACAAATCACATTCTGTAGTCAAGCCAAGGCTTAAGATGCTACAATACCTCAGTTCATGCAGTTGGGCAGGTCAAGAAGATTTTTTAAACTTGATATTAATTATTATGTACTTGGGAATGTCTGGAATCTCTACTACATTCAGTATGTTATAGTATTGGTTTGCCCATGTTTTGTTAGAAGTAGTGTGTGAATGTACGTAAACATGAGGCTTTTTTTTCCTTTCCAGAAGGAAAGGACAATAAGAAGAGTAAGTTTGAACTGATATCGGGACAGTTCCATTTGTAGGAGAACTATATACCTTCATTATAACAATAACAGTTTACTCACTTTAACAACTTGAGAGGTTTATGACCTTTAATGGTATCCTGTATGTAAAAGAGAGGCAGGAACATACTAAGGATCTGCTAAGCACCAGCCACAGGCATATCTACAAAAAAGGCTTAATGTGACTGATTGCAGTTTAGGGAATCTGTGAAACGTATGTGCTGGGTATACTGGAGGCAGACAAGTTTCTACTCAGATACATAAAATAGAGTATTGCTCAGAGTGAAGAGTTTTCAATCTATTGGCAAGGAAAACAATTATTCTTTGGACTTGCCTACATGGGGAGATTGACTGGCATAATTAATCCACACAAATCCCCATCTCGACACTTCTATTCTGGAGAATAATATGCCTTTTTCCAGGTTAGCTTGCTCTATTTTGGAAGTGGATTAAGCTAAAGTGGAAAAGGCCATTTTTCTGGAAAAAGAGTCTCCACAAGAGGAATTACCCCAGAATAGCTATAGAGCTTTAAATTCATACGTTATGTTATTCCGAGATAACTTCCTCACGTAGGAAAGCCCTTATTTGAAAGGTTTGGCCACAAGGTTTGCTAGCAGGCCACTCTGGAGGTGGGGCATGTGCAAGTTCTTCTTTGCTTTAGTTTCTGCCAGTTTTATTCATTCGTGGAGGAGCTTGTAGAACATCAGGCTACTGTGTTTTGGGCAGACCCAGGCTCCTCATGGTGGGAGAAATCTTGTGAGGTGTCCATTACTGGTGGAGATTGTTAATATGCTCCTTAGGGAGGGCAAGTTGCCTACAGCTCTCATACAGGCCTTTCTTTCTAGGCCTCTGCTTAACAACCCTTCTCTTTAGACTTACAGGTTTATTAATTTGTACCTACGCACGGATCCACAGAGGGGCTTAGGGGTTGTGACACTGAGCATCACAACACCTGACTTTTAGGCACCTAGAAACTCACTGGGATAATGATGGTATCCCCATAACCCTCAGTTAGGCACCTAACCTCCCTGAAGAATGCTTGAGGAGATGTAGGCACCTCAAAATAGGATCCACGAAAGCCAGCATGATAGTCAGGGTGTGGCCTAAACCAGACAATGAGGGATGGCAACGAGAGGGTTGTGTGCTAAACCCCATCCTCTTACAGAGACAGGTATCCAAGTCTAGGCTTCAGGGAGGTGTCAATGTCGGTTTGCAATCTGCAGCCAGCTCTAGCTCTGGTCTCTACTACAGACTGATCTTCGTTTTACTATGTTGCTCAGCGGTGTGAATAATCCAGACCTCTGAGCAACAAAGTTAAACTGACCTAACCACTCCCTGTGCACAGCACTATGTGGAGGGGAGGGCTTCTGTTGGTGACACAGCTACTGCCTCTCATGGTATGTCTACACTGCCACTTATAAAAAGAACAGGAGTACTTGTGGCACCTTAGAGACTAACAAATTTATTTTAGCATGAGCTTTCGTGAGCTACAGCTCAATATGTCGGTATAACGTATATCCTTCAAGGGTGTTCATGTCCCAACAACATAGCTACCAGCGCTCATTGGGAACGGATTAATTATGTTGATGGGAGAGCTCTCTCCTGTTGGCATAGATTGTCTACACTTGAGATCTTACAGCAGTGCCACTGCATTTGTATAGCACAGTAGCTGTAAGATCTCTAGTGTTGGCATAGCCTTAGGGAGGTGGATTAACTATACCCCTGCAAGGGCTCTCTGCCATCAGCCTAGAGCATCCTTGTTAAAGCAACAGAGCTGCTGTTAAGCCTAGTCACGGAAGCTGGTGGTTGCAGGAAACATCACAGGAGGAGAGAGCAGCAGTTCACTTATTACTTTTAACCCACTGGTGAGTGCACTCATCTGGGATGTGGGAGACCCAGCTTCAATTCCTACTTCTGCCTAACGGGGAGATAGGATTTTAACTGGGGATCTCTAGCTTTCAGATGAGTGTTGTAACCACAGTGATGTGGGATAGTCTGACATGGTGCTCTCTCTCTCTCTCCTGGTGCAGCAGTTCTGCTTTGGAGAACTAATTAAACAGACACTGGGCCAAAGAGAGAGAGAAAATAAGACTTATTCTGTAACCTGGTGGTTAGGAAAATGGGAGAATCAGGGACCAGTCCCCTTCTGCCATAACAAGAGGCTACAATAAGAAATGAACATCATGGCAGAAAAAAAGGAACTCTGAATAGATTCCTCCTCAATATATTTTGCCATTGTTGTTTCTTTTTTACTATTTTCTTTCTGTCCAAAACATTGAGCAAATGAACAGAAATCCATTTTCATTTTGGGTCTGCAAGAAATTCCCTCTCAAATCTGTGCCTCAAAACAGTCCTTAGCTACCTTTCATATTCTCCTTGGTAGAAAGCCACCCCTCCCCCACCTTGAGAAAGCGGGAGAGAGAGCGCTATGTAGGACTTACTCTTAGAAATATGGGAGCAACATTTTTTCTCTAATAATATTTTTTTATTTATCTCACGGGATGTGTTTGAACTCCAGAAACGGGTAACATGTAGGATCTCTAAATCAGTGGTAATGCTCAGCATTTCCTCTACTGCTGTAACAGGGGGAGATTTACAGTTGGGAGCTGAGGCTGATTGGAAATTTTTTAGAATGGACTTCACAAGGGTGTCAGATTGGAATTTGCCATTAATCTCTTGAATGGGTTCAAGATCAGGCACACTGGAAGAGTGTACGTGTGTGGGCATCAAGCTGACAAACATTTCTGTTTAACCAATGAGCATTTTTCTCTCTCTCCTTCTCTTTATACAGCTGGGAAAGAAAAGCGTAATGAAGAAGGTAAGGTTTCCCAAAATCCTATTTCCTCTTTAGCCAGGTCAAAGCTCACTCGGCCATACGGAGAGAAGAGAAAGGGGCAGGCAAATGGATATTTTTTTATGCCAGTTGAAGACATCTGCCACTGTAGCAGAAGGAGGTGCATTATGGGAGTGCTGAGCTTTTAACAGAGTGAATCCCTCTGGAACTGGAAATGCATTAGTTTGCTAATATTCAAACTATTTTGCTGGATTAGGTTGCTAATTGTAGAAAGTTGCTTTTTTCAGACACACGCATGGTTTAAACCTCTTTGTCAGCATTAATGTTGATAAATTGGAGAGAGTCCAGGAGAGAACAACAAAACAAACAGCTTTAGAAAACCTGCCCTATGAGGAAAGGTTTAAAAAAATTGGGCACGTTTAGTCATGAGAAAAGAAGACTGAGGGGGGACCTAATAATAGTCTGGAAATATATTATAGACTTTTATAAAGAGGACAATGTATTGTTCTCCCTGTCCACTGAAGGTAGCACAAGAAGCAATAGGCTTACTCTGCAACAAGGGAGATTCGGGTTCCGTATTAGAAGAAATTTCTAACTACAAGGGTAATTAAGCTCTGGAGTAGGCTTCCAAGTGAAGTTGTGGAATTCCTACTGTTGGAAGTTTTTAAGAACAGGTTGGACAAGCACTTGTCGGGGATGGTCTAGGTGTACTTGGCCCTGCCTGAACTCAGCCTGACATTTCTATGATTCACTAATAAAACATGGCAGTAGCATGGCCTGCTGTGCGACAGAATCCAACTTTCAGGAGCATTAAGGCCTCTAGGGATATGGGGAATCTCCAGTTTATGCACCTGTTTTTTGCTACAGCGAAGGAGTAGGAAACTCAATGCCAAATATGATGTACAAATGAGGTGATGTGAAGCTCAGCTTTGCATTTCCCCAGTTCTTGGTTTCCCACAAGCTGAGCCAGTCCAGTGCCCCCTCCCTGAGGTTACTCTAGTTACAACAGCTGCCATTGACTCCACAGGACAAATGTAGCAGTTGGAAACTGGTGGGAAAACAAACCCCTGGCCATGTTCTGACTGTCACGAACACCCCTCCTCCCTCAGTGAAACACTTAAAGTTCAGGGTGGGGTAGCAGACACTATGCCGGCTCTGTGTTATCAGAGGATCCTCCTACAATGGACCAGTCCTCCTGCAGCTGTCAGCTTGGTGCTGAGGGCTCAGCATAGAGCAACCACAGCACAAGGACGAATCTGGGTCTGTGTTGGGAATCTGCAGAATGGCCCTGTTTGGCAAAAGTCATTGACTTTAAGCAGTGATGAGCTGCCAAAATCTTAACAACTGGTTCCCTATAAAAAGATCTGATTTAAGGGGGGGAGGAGCAGGGGAGGGGCCGGGGGAGAGATCCTCGTGGGGCTGGGGGCCCCTGCATGGCCTGGGCCAATTGCCTCACTTTCCCCCTTCCATCCCCTCTGGCCAGCCCTGGAGCTTGCAGCAGCCACCCCCCCACACACACCTTGCTGGGCCATTCAAAAAGTGGCAGCAGGATGACTCCAGCGCTCAGCTGAGCTGCCCAGCTGGTGCCAGTGGCTGGCCATGCTGCAGCTGGGGAGGAAGCGGGGGAAGGGCTGGGGGAACCTCAGCCTCCCCAGCTGGGAATCCTGGGAGCAACAGGATGGTCCAGCCCATGGACCAGAGTTCTTTGCCCACCCCCTGGGCCTTTAAGAACTGGTTCTCCACAGAGGTCTAATTTTAGCAACCGGTTCTTGAGAACCTGTGGGAACCAGCTCCAGCTCACCACTGACTTTAAGGCCAAGTTACGTTTAAGAGACGTCAAAATGAGGATAACAAGTATTATTGTTTCCTTTCACTCCAGTGGGACTGGAGCTGGCCATTACAGAGATCGAAGAGGTGGGGGAAGGGTAGGTTATTATGGAAATTGCATTATACTTTTCTGATCCTGTTATTGTTTTTTCCCCAGAAGTACAAACTCTGAAGTCTCAAGTAGGTAAGAAAAAATGAAATTTCTGGTGTTCTTGAGGGAAGAAATAATTAATTCTTTAGTAACCCTATTTAACATCATAGCTGGCCCACCAATGGCACATAGAAAGAAGGCTGAAAATACTTTCTATTATAAAGCCCTATTATCAGATGTTCAGAACTTTGCGTAACAGTCTTGTTCTGGTCTAGTGAGGGCTGTGTTTCGTCTCTGCCCAAAGACTTTATTTCCCTTTTGGGAAGATTTTAAACAAAAGCTGTTCAGCTCTTTCTGAGAAGAAAATGAATATTTTCCCCCACATTGTTACAAAAAAGAATAAGGAAACTGTAAACATTTGTTGTGTGGAGCCATAAGGCCCAAATGTCTGAAAGCTGAAATCTGCAATTTGAAACTGCAGCATGTCCACATTCCTCACTGATGAGCTTTGTGCTGCCTTGCTCTAGAGAAGCCTGCTCTAGATTTAGCCAAGTTCTGGACTGTTGAAAATCACACACTGAGCATGCAGAGTGAGCTATTCTTTTAAAGAGAGATGCCCTGCATTGTGGGCCTAGCTTAGCTTTTAAGTGAATTAAGTAGAGTCAGTGATATACAGGATCTATGCTACAGGCTGCATAGTCTCCTGGGAGCACCTCTTTAATGTGCCAGACCCCCAAGGGACTATTCCACAAGGGCACTGCCTCTGAGACTGAGCCTTCAGGCTCCAGCACTCCTATTTCACACTGGGAGCTCTGACCACCAAGTTAAACTAAGACAGACCTCTGTCGGCACCTCAGCAAGTATTTGCAATGACAGCTGCATCCTCTTCAAAACAGCGTAGAGTTTGTCAGCTGGAACACAACATCAGGAAGTCGTTACATTAGCACAGAGAAGCAAAGAATAAGACATCATGCAAACTGGCCAAGCCAGGGTTCCATTGAACCATGCTGCTGAAGGAACCGTCTTGGGTTCTTCTCTGTATCTCTGTCCTGTTGTCTCCCAGTCCCAGAGGAGCTCCTGTGTCTCTCCAAAGGCCAGGTCATATCCTCACCTCCTCTCACCTATTGGCCCATTGTCCTCCTCTGCAAAACCATGCTGAGTTCACACGTTCCACCTGCTGGTGTTTCCAGTTGCTAGGTGCCAGCTATTGAATCATTGGGGTTCCCCTTGTCTTCCCAGATCTTCCATTAATATGGTCCATTTCAGCCTGTCCTCAGTGACCCATTCATACCACCCCAGACAGTTACATGACACACACACCTCATGTCTCCTGCTCTGCCCCAGGAGCAGCATGTTAACTCTTCTGCACCCACTGGGTAGCAATCCCAAGTCAAATGAGTCACTTTCATACATATCAGTCATGAAAATATTAGAGAAAATCCCGACATTTGTCAAACCTACTTGGCAGAATGGCTCCAGACCTCCTCAGGCTGTGGCTAAACAGATCCTTTCCCTTCATTTTCTCTCTTTATGTCCCATATTTTGCAATGGGATCTGTGCTGTCAACCTTAACACCCGTGCAGACTTCCACTGCCATCAGCTGGATTCGCAGGGTTACAGGTTTCACCCACTTAGAACCAGTTGCAGACTCAGGTCCGAAACTGCCTCCCAGTGCTCTAGAGGACCATGCATAGGGCTGTGAGCTAGGAGGACCTTCAGAACAGTGGGTAGAATGATCTGGACTTAGTTAGGCCACCTCTAAATCTAGTCAATACCACACATCTGGCTCAAGCCCATGCATCACCAGAATGAATAAAAATTATAACGAGACAAGGTGAGTGATGTAATAACTTTTATTGGACCAACTTCTACTGAGGAGAGCTCTTCCTCAGGTCTGGGAAACCTACCCAGCATGTCTCAGCTAAAGACAAGGTGTAACAAATTCTTTAGCATAAGTGGTTAACACACAGTGTAAGAGATCATTCAAAGTGAAGTGGCACATTAACATTTCTGCAGTCAATAAATAGGTACTGTAGATTCTTGTAATAAGCCATAAATCCAGTGTCTCTATTAAGAACAGTGTTGTGTATTTGGTTGTCATGGTTTTTGTTCCTATGGCAACTGAGTTAGATTATTAGGGGATAGCTCGGCCAGCTTCGGCTGGTTGAGTGAGCTCTGTGTCTGTCAATAAAATGATAGTTTTGTTAGTTGTCTGCTCTCTGGCCTCAAGTGATTTCTTCCTAAACCAGCTGCCCCCAAGGATATAACAAGTGGCGACGATGGATGGGATTCTGGTGCTGCCCCAGCAACAGAAGGAAGTAGAAGTCAAGTTAAAGAAAAACAAACAAAAATACTGCTTGTTTGCACTGACTGTGAAAGTGAAACTAAAAATCATGGTTACTCTGACCGGGCCACTGGAACCTTTTGATGAGAATTTAGAGCAGTGGCATGTGTACTCTGAGTGTTTTGAGCTTTTTGTTATTGCAAATGACATTACAGAAGCGAAGAAGGTGCCAATATTCTTAAGTGTTGTGGGGGCTAAAACCTACTCCCTGCTACGCAGCTTACTACACCCTGTTAAGCCTGAGACTAAATCTTACAGTGACATTGTGGAAATCCTGGGGTCCCATTTTCCCCCAAAACCACTGGTAATTGCTGAAAGATCTAGGTTCCACAAAAGAGACCAAAAGGAAGATGAAACAGTTGTACAATTTGTAGTAATTTAAAAAAAGCTAGCAGAACACTGAATTTAAAGAGATGTTAAATGATGCCCTGCGTGACAGGTTAGTGTGTGGCCTCTACAATGAAGCTATCGGGAAGCGCCTACTGACAGAGGCTCAGCTTACATTACAGAAGGCTGTTGATATTGCTGTCTCCATGGAACTGGCTACAAGGGAGGCGCAATACATCGGTGCATCCCCTAGGGTGCAAAAAGTGTCACAAGAACCGACCCACAAAACAGTGCAGAGTCAAGAATGTTACCGATGTGGTAAGCCAGATCACCAGGCATCAGAATGCTGGTGTAAGGACCCGGTGTGTCGACACTGTGGCAAAAAGGGACACATTGAGTGTGCCTATAAACAAAAGAAAAAAAGAGGCCTGTGGTCTGGCCGACAAAAAGAGGAACCCTGCATACCCTAGAGCAGACCCAGGATGATCAAGGTGACACCTCATCGCAAGAGGAATTGCCACTGCATGTTTTGTCTTTGGCAGTGGGCTCACATGAATACTGGGTAACCCCATTGTTGGATGGCAAACCTATACGCATGGAACTGGACACCGGTGCAGCCATCTCGCTGGTCTCCGAGACTGTGTATAAAGAAAAGCTACAGCATCTTCCGCTTAAGGCAACAAAAACTGTTCTGAAGATGTATACGGAAGAAGCTGTGCCCATGTTGGGCACTATTGATGTTAAGGTGGAGCTCAATGGACAGGCTGCTAAATTGCCACTGTTTGTGGTGAGAGGTAACTACCCAGCCTTAATGGGTAGGTCTTGGCTTGGGAAGATTCAGCTGAACTGGGCAGAAGTGCACCGGATGACTAAAGAAGAAACCAGTCTAACCCCTATACTAAGGAAACATGCTGCTATTTTTGGAGATGATTTGGGAAGTATGAAGGGAATCACTGTGACATTGAACATTAAACCTGACAGTCCACCAAAATATCTGAAAGCCCGAACTGTGCCATATGTGATCAGTCCAAAAGTTGAAGCGGACCTGGAGCACCTGGTCACCAGTGGAGTCATAATACCAGTTACCCATAGCTCATGGGCCACTCCTATCGTTCCAATAGTGAAGAAAGATGGCTCTCT
This sequence comes from Mauremys reevesii, assembly GCF_016161935.1. NCBI lineage: Eukaryota > Metazoa > Chordata > Testudines > Geoemydidae > Mauremys > Mauremys reevesii. The sequence continues at coordinate 15,590,988 of NC_052644.1, forward strand.
CCGGATTTGCGGTGATTTTAAAGTCACTGTCAACCCAATGATGCGTGCAGAGCAATACCCGCTTCCCCGCATCGATGACCTCTTCGCAGGCCTGGCTGGGGGACGAAAGTTCAGTAAGATTGATCTGAGTCAAGCATATTTACAGATGCACGTAGATGAAAAGTCCCAAGAGCTGTTGACTATTGTGACTCATAAGGGGCTTTATCGATACTGTCGCCTACCCTTCGGAATAACGTTTGCTCCCGCCCTGTTCCAGAGGGCTATGGACGAGATCTTGTGTGGCTTGTCAGGAGTTCAGTGCTATCTGGATGATATCCTGGTCACTGGAAGAAATGAAGAGGGTCACTTAAAGAATTTAGAGGCTACCCTACAAAGACTGGAAGAGTATGGCCTACGAGTTCGCAAAGACAAGTGTGAATTCTTCCAGCCCTCTGTTGAATATTTGGGACACATCATTGATTCTGCAGGTCTTCATAAGGCTAAGGCCCCTGCAAAAGTTAAAGGTATTGTGGAGGCTCCCCCACCTCGAAATGTAAGCCAGCTGTGCTCGTTTCTAGGACTACTGAACGATTATGGAAATTTCATCTCACAGTTAGCCACACTGCTAAAACCACTTCATGAGCTCCTTGGGCAGAACAAGGCCTGGAAGTGGACTGAAGCCTGTGATGTTGCATTTAACAAAGCTAAGGATGCATTGCTAAATTCTGAAGTTCTAATGCACTTTGATCCATCCTTATCCCTACAGTTGGCCTGCGATGCCTCCCCTTATGGAGTGGGAGCAGTCGTGTCACACATTATGCCTTCAGGAGAAGAGAGACCTATTGTTTTTGCTTCACGCACTCTAAGCAAAGCAGAAACTAACTACGCCCAATTTGAACGTGAGGCATTAGGAATTGTTTTTGGAATTCAGAAGTTTCATCAGTACCTGTTTGGGCGAAAGTTTACTCTTCTCCCAGACCATCGACCTCTGACGTCAATTTTTGGACCCTACACAGGCATTCCCCCATTAGCTGCTAGTCGTATGCAACGTTGGGCATTGTTACTTTCAGCACTCACATATGAAATCAAATATCGGAAATCCACTCTGCACGGCAATACAGATGGCCTCTGAAGGTTGCCTTTGCCGGTCAAACATCAAGATAGTGCCCAAAAGGAAATCTTCTACTTCTACTTCTACTTTGAACAGGTAGAAAATACACCCATCACTGCTACTCAGATAAAGAAGGCAACTCGCGTTGACCCAGTATTGTCCCAAGTTATGGACTTGGTGATGCATGGAAAATCTCGACAAACCTCTCCGGTCTCACCCGACCTTGTAACCTACATGTCCAGGAGGACGGAGTTAGCGGTCCAATCTGGTTGTTTGTTGTGGGGGAGACATGTCATTATTCCACCACCACTGAGATCACAGATGTTAGAGCAGCTCCATATGGAATAGTGAGCATGAAGGAAATTGCACGAGGCTATATTTGGTGGCCTGGATTGGACAGTGCTATTGAAGAGAAGGCAAAAGCTTGTATGTCATGTCAGGGTGTGAGGAATGCACCCCAGTGGGCACCCCTACACCCATGGGACTGGCCTGAAAACCCGTGGCTACGTATTCACATTGACTTCGCTGGCCCCCTTGAAGAAAGCATGTTCTTGGTGGCAGTAGATGCCCATTCTAAATGGCCAGAAGTCTTTATAATGCAGTCCACTACTGCAGAGAGTACTATCCAAAAACTACGAGGACTCTTCAGTCATTTTGGTCTGCCAGAACAACTTGTGAGCAACAATGGACCGCACTTCGTCTCTCAGGAGTTTCAAAATTTTATGAAGGAAATGGGATACACCACATCACGTCAGCACCATATCATCCATCCACCAACGGGTTAGCTGAAAGATTTGTGCAGACAATGAAACACGCTTTGAAATCAGAAAGGGGGCCACGCTCCATTCAAAAGCGTCTGGATACCTTCTTAATTTCCTACAGAAACACACCTCATGCTACTACACAGGCATCCCCGGCCTTTCTAATGATGGGACAACAGCTGTGCACTTGCTTTGATCTGCTGAAACTTTCTGAACCCCAACAAATTGTGCGACATCAGCAGCAATATCAAGTCATCAGACGGGCACCCAGAGCAAAAGATCGAACCTTTAGCCCGGGACAGCCAGTTTTGGCTCGGAATTATACTTCCACAGCTAAATGTGTCCCTTCCACAATCATCACTCAAACAGGACCTGTTTCCTATACATTCCGGACTGCAGAGAATCTTACTTGGCGGCGACATGTAGATCAGCTGTTGCCAGGTCATGCCAGTCCTCAGGACACCTCTGCAGTTGAGAGGTCTGACTTCCCCTCTTCTGGTGAGACACCGAATCACGAATCACCTGTTCCTGACTGTTCTCCTCCATTACTGCTGGCGGCTGAGATACCCCTTTGCCCAGCACAAGCTGATACCACCTCCTCACCTGTTCATGCTGCGGACCCTGAGCCCATGGTACTTTCGGGTGCAACAACACCAGAAGTTCACTGTAATCCACCTAGAGACAGAAGGCCTCCTCATCGGCTGGATCTTTAGCTAGGGCGAACCCACAGTTATGGGGCAACATAATCCCCAAGGTTTAGCCAGGAATGGAGGCAGTCTACCCTCCTTCTCTATTCTAGTGTGTGTTTTATTTAAGGGATGTTCTTATTACGGCGGGAGGAATATGTTGTGTATTTGGTTGTCATGGTTTTTGTTCCTATGGCAACTGATTTAGATTATTAGGGGATAGCTCGGCCAGCTTCGGCCGGTTGAGTGAGCTCTGTGTCTGTAAATAAAATGGTAGTTTTGTTAGCTGTCTGCTCTCTGGCCTCAAGTGATTTCTTCCAAAACCAGCTGCCCCCAAGGATATAACAAACAGGACTTGTAGTGCCCAGCAAAGTTAAGAATTTAAGCTCCCACGCTCATTTTCTGAAAGTGTTGTGCTGGTTTCCTTTGAGGATGAGGACTGAGAGGTCAGATATGGAGGGATTGTTTAGTAAAAAATGTTCACCCACAGGTGGTAAAGTGTCTTTATAATTTTCCTGTATGAGTTCATTTGAGAATGTAGTGATTGTCTGGTTCCACCCACACAGGTGATGTAGAGGCATTTAGTGCACTGGACGAGGTACCCCACATGTGGCGATCAGCATGCCATTAATTTTGCTCCCCCATATCTGACCTCTCAGTCCTCAAAGGAGAGGCATAATATTCACTAACCCAAAAGAAATTAAAATGAGGTCAATATTAAAAAGTTATTTTTGCTTTGCAGATGAGCTCCAGATAGAAGTGGAATTTTGCGTTTATTTTTCAAATGTAAATGTCAATTCAGTTCCATGCTCAAAAAAAGAGATGTAAATAGAAATCAAGTTCTCAAAGTTACAAACACAGGAAGTGAATGATTTTTCTTGTTAGAATATTATTTTTTCTAAAATTTGCTAAGATGTGCAGATCAGTGCCAGAGCCCTATTCCTGCTCTCATTGGGTGAAAAATCTCCCCTGTGGAACGGGTTATTCATTACTTAAATCCCAGCTAGCACTTCAAAATAGGGCATAGGTGTGTACCTTGTGCTGCACAGGTGTAGTTCTTCTCTCTCTCCAGAGATGAATTTCACCCTAAATCAGTCATAACATGTCTTTGAATATAGGCAGAGTGAGGTTCTAACAATGTGTCATCAATTATATGATTTGCATTTTGCCATTGACTATGAGGAGAGATTAATGTATGAGGAGAGATTAATAAGACTGGGACTTTTCAGCTTGGAAAAGAGATGGCTAAGGGGAGATATGATTGAGGTCTATAAAATCATGACTGTTGTAAAGAAAGTAGATAAGGAAGTGTTGTTTACTACTTCTCATAACACAAGAACTAGGGGTCACCAAATGAAATTTATGGGCAGCAGGTTTAAAACAAATAAAAGGAAGTATTTTTTCACACAACACACAGTCAATCTGTGGAACTCCTTGCCAGAGGATGTTGTGAAGGCCAAGACCATAACAGGGTTCAAAAAAGAGCTAGATAAATTCATGGAGGACAGGTCCATCAATGGCTATTAAGGAGGATGGGCAGGGATGTGTCCCTTACCTTGTTTGCCAGAAGCTGGGAATGAGGGACGGGGGATGGATCACTTGATGATTACCTGTTTTGTTCATTCCCTTTGGGACACCTGGCACTGGCCACTGGAAGACAGGATACTGGTCTAGATGGACCTTTGGTTTGAATCTAGGATAACCATCCTTCTGTTCTTATGACTTTAATAATGAAAGTAACAGCACACCCTTTGAAACAGTGAACATCTGTGGGTGTCCTGCTGACAAAATATTGATCATCTAGTACTCTTTTTGGTAGGTTTTGGTTTTTTTTGTTTTACTATATCTCTTAGTTAGCTCCTCTCCACCCTGCTTTGTGGTCTGGGGATGGCAAGACACACAGTCCTGCCAGGCTTCAGGGTGTTGGAACCCCTGGAATCCCTGTCACCCTAGCCCAGGGTGTTCCCCTGAAGGGTGCAGCCATGAATCTCTTCCTCCCACCCAAATGTGTTTGGGGGCTGGTAGTGAGAAGTCTTTCCATTAACACTCCTGGGCTATGGGGCTTGGTGGAGCAAGGGAGGGGATACGAGTAGCAGAGCCAACATGGATTGGCTCCTTCCTACCATAGCACTGAGATGAAAGGGCTAAAGGCATCAGCACATTCCTTATGTGCATCATCAGAATGTGTAAAACCAGACACTCCTGCTCCTAACAAAAATGAAAAGATAATGATGTGCTGTGAGAGAAGTTGGGGACACATTATTTACTTTTTCACCTCATGCCCTCCAATCCTCACCTTACAAGAGCTAGGACAAATGTTTTCAAACTTTATCATATGCCAAACAGCTCTTTATCAATGTATTCTCTTTTATTTTATTCTGTTAGTAGTAGCCCTGGGTGGAAAATGGTTTTCCTGTCCCATTAGAATTTTCATCATTTCAAAACATTTTCCCATCCTGAATCAGGATGAACAGTTGAAATCTTGAAATGTTTCACAAACCAAAAGCCCCTTAGAACCACCCAGTTCACTGGAGACATGGGGCCAGGCCAGGCCGGAGCTGGGGGGCCATGTCTGGAGCCCCGGTAGGTGGCATCCGGGTAGGTGGGGGCACGGTGGGGCTGGGGATGCGGCTGGAGCCGGGCGGCTGGAGATGCGGGGCCCGGGGATGCGGCCGGGGGCCGGGAACGCAGGGCCAGGCAGGGTCGCGGCCGGGAACGCGGGCGGGGGTGCGCGGCCAGGACCAGTGGCCGGGAGGGTCGGGACGGGGCCGGGGAGGGTCAGGGCCAGGCGGGGACCCGGGGACGGGGGGGGGGGCCGCGGCTGGAGACCGGCCGGGGCACACGGCCCCCCCCTAGTTTCCTACCTCAGCGTAATATTCCTGGGCCGGGGAAGCCTGCTTGCTTCTCAGCCCTCCCAGGCTTCCCGCGTGAACAGCTGATTCGCGGGAAGCAGGGGACGAGGAGGAGCAAGGAGGAGCATTCATGGCAGGAGGTGGAGGCAGAGCTGAGGTGAGCTGGGGCCGGGCAGCAGGGAGCGCTTGTTAAATTTAAATGCCCTTTTAGAACCAGTTTGTCCCATGGGAACAACCGGTTCTAAAAGGGCTTCTAAATTTAACAACCGGTTCGCCTGAACTGGTGCGAACCGGCTGCAGCTCACCACTGCCACAGTCAAGTCTCTTCTGCTGTTTGTGCCTCAGTTTACACCTCTGTAAAATGAGGATACAATTTCTTACCCACCTTTATAAAACACTATGGCACCTACTGCTAGAAAAGCACTATTTACTGACCTGTAGACTAGCAGACTCACCCATGTGGCACCTCCTGCTGGTGTCTTCCGGGAATTAGCTTGATTCTGCTCTGAAGCACCCTCTGCAGGCCGGTGATCCACCTGTCCTCTGGCCCCCATGTACATCCCTGGACCCCTGTGCCCTTTTAACTGGGGTACTGCCCCCTGGCGGTACCCCACCAGTCTGGGTCTCCCCTCCTTGGGGAATCCCCAACTCACTATCCCAACTTTGCATCAATATATGGCTACTGCCCAGTCTCCATCTAGCCCCCATTCACTGGGGCAGACTGCAGTCTCAGCCACTCATCATAGGCAAAGGGGTTTAGACCTACTGCCTTTTCCTACCCCTGGGCTGCCCCCTGCAACTCCGAGGACCTCTTGGCCTTATGCTAGGCCACAGCCTGGGGCTTTCCAGGCTGGAGCTCACCTGCTCCTCTGCCTTTTCCCAGCCCTTTTCCCTCAGGTACTTTGTGTCTAGCTCCCTGCAGCCAGGCCCTTCTCCCTCTATAAATAAAGAGAGGGACTGTGTTTCTGGCTTCCAGCCTCTTATAGGAGCCAGCCACAACCTTCCCCCAGTTGCGTACTTTAGATCGACCCCCCCCCAGTTTAGACCAGACCTAACTGTGCTCTAGTGGTGGGGGTTTAGACTGTGTTTGTGGGGGTACAGGGGGTGTAGTGTGGAGCACGCCCCCTGGTCCATCTGTGTCCCCCTCCCAACCCCCACCACCACCGCTGCCCCCTCCACCATCCCCGCAGGCCACTTACCATCAGCCTCAGTTCCTGTCTCTTGGACTCAGCTGCTCACCTGGCGTGCCATGCCCTATTGCCACTGTTTGGGCCTCCAGCAGCAGCCATCCCCATATTGACTTTGCACAAGCACTCGTGGGTGCACGCACCCCCCCCTTCCCCGGACTGACTCCTTCCACTCTGCAAGAGGCCCCCTAGCTTTGCCCCTTATTGCCTGCCCCGTTCGCCCCTCATAGCCTTCCCCCACCAGCTTCAGTTTGTTTGCCTGCCCTGCCCATCTCCCTTTGCAGCTTGGTTTGTCCCGCCCCAGCCCTGGACCTAGCCCCTTGGTGCCTCTGCCCCACTCCCAGCCTGGTTGCTCCCCTCCCTCTGCAGCTCCTCACCCTGATTAGCACGAGGGCACGCCCCGCCCACCCTCCACCCCGGGCCCTCCGGACCTTTTCATCGGGCCCCTGACCATGTCATAGGTTTATTCCCCACTTTCAACTTTAGCGTCCACAAGATGGGGACCTGCATGGACTCCTCTAAACTTATATCCTAGTTTAGATCTGGTACGCTGCCACCAGCTAGAAATTCCAGTGTCTAGCACACTCCCTCTTCCCCCCAAACTTTCCCTGGGGAACACAGATCCAAACTCCTTGGATCTTAACACAAAGGGAAATAGCCCATTCCCCCACCTCCCCCTCCCTTAGCCGTCGGGAGAGATCACCTTGATTCAAACTCCTTGAATCAAACAAAGAGGGATTCCCTTCCCCCCTCCTCGGTCCGCTTCCAAACCGCGCCAAGGAAACATCTCTATACGCTCATGCTCCACAGCCTTCACTTCCTCACCCTCGAGTCCCACCCCGACACAAAGTGGCGGGACCTCCTGCCACCTCTGGAGGGTGAGGAGCCCCAGTTGGCCAGCCTGTACTCCACCCTGGTCCCGAGGCCCACCAGGGATATCAGTTGGCGGCTCCTTCATGGAGTCGTGAGCACGGGTGTGTATTTGGTGTGGTTTACCCCTACCCCAGACACCTGTCCCTTCTGCTGTGTGAGGGAGACCCTGGCACACGTTTACTTAGAGTGCGCCAGGTTGCAGCCCCTATACCGGCTCCTCACCAATATACTGTTATGTTTCTGGCTGCACTCCCTATCCGTGGCCCCACAAAGTCACGGGACCTCCTGGTCAACCTCCTCCTTGCCCTGGCTAAAATGGCCATCTATGCAACCAGGGAGAGGTGGTTGGCCAATGGAGACTCCTGTGACTGTGGGGCTTGTTTCTGATCCTCTGTCTGTTCATGCATCCGGGAAGAGTTCCTCTGGGCGGCGTCTACTGGCTCTCTTGATGCCTTCGAGGAGCAGGGGGCGCTGTCCGGGGTTCTCTGCTCAGTGTTCCCGTCAGGCTCCCTTCTTTTGACCCTCTGACCGCACTCCTGTCCCTGTTCTTTTATTAGTTGTCCCCTAAACTCAAATGGGTTTTTGAGGTCCTGTAGACCCTCCCCTTTAGGCTGGGGGGAGGGGATCCTTTAGCAGTGAGTGCCTGCCCACTTCCCGGAAACACAATAGGTACATGACCAAAAGCTCTGTGAATGCAGACTGTCTCATACCATTCCATTCCATACCATTGCCACATTCAAATTGTCCTTAATCGTCTGAAAACCAGGAAATACAGTTAAGATACAGAATCCAGAATATGGATTTTAGAGCACTTGGAAAAAATCATATTTTAAAAAAAGTGAGATTATCTCAATCTTAACTATTTTGGAACCAGTGCACCTGCATAATAGGAGTGTATGGTGATAGTGTTTTAATATTATTTAGTAAAAATCCTCAATGTATTGTTCTTCTCTAGCTTATCATTTAGGACAATTCCTAGTTAACAAAATCAGGTTAGATTTTATAATGACATAGTTTGGATAAAGCAATGTGCTGACACTTTGTGTTTCTTTTTTTCAGGATCTGACAAGAAGAGAAGGAGTAAGTCTACATGGATTTTTTCAGCAATTCAAATCAGAGAAGATATACAGGCTATACACATTTATTGTCTTTTTTTAATCTTTACATGATCCTGTCCACATAAATGTCTGTAGCAGCTTAGGTTTGATACAGACTAGAATCTGATCCCATTAACAGAACCACATATGCCTTAATCCAACATTGTCCCATTGAATATAGCTTGTCATTGGGTTTTAAAATCAACAATTGTGAATTTTGTTTAGAGGACCTTAGTCAGTTTTAAAGGCATCTAGATACCTAACTCTCATTGAAATCAATGGGAGTTAGGCAGTTTAATACAGTACCTTTACAAATCTAGCCATAAACTGCTGGTGAATCACAGAGACATATCAAACTATGGATTTTAGTGCAGAAAATCCTACAATTTAATGAAGAAATGCTGTAAGCTTAACAATTGACAGTGTGTTATAATGGTTGATGGGGCTGGAACTTATTTCTCAGGACATATGGATTGTAATAAAAATCAGTTACATTTTCTAACTAAGCAGTTTAGATAAAACAATGTGCAGGTATTTAAAGAGCTGTTTTTCTTTTCCAGAATCTCTCAAGAAATTAATGGGTAAGTCTGACTGGAAATCTCAACAGGTTCACACTCACTCTTCTTCTCTCTCACTCACACACACACACACTCTCTCTCTCACACACACACACACAGGAAGTGGGCAGTGCAAATGTGCACTGTATTTTCAGGAATCCTCACATCCTGCCCTCTAAAGTATGTGGAAGCAGCTAGACTCTGAAGCAGCCTAAGGACCAATCTTGCAAAATCATCCACACTCAGGCCCCAGTTCTCCATTCTGGTGCACAGTGTGTCCTGGCCAGACCTCACTGTGGGTGGGAAGGGAGGGAATGGTGATTTAAAGCCATCTTGGTACTTCCACATATTCTGGATCCAGTCCCTGACACTGACAACAGCTCCCTCAGAACTGCTCTTACCTACAGTCAGTTGTCCATGTTCCCAGGAATAGCTGGAGTGCAGTCCCTCCCCCTCTTCCCCATGACATACATCTTTACTTTGAACCAAGGCCAGCCATACAGGTGGGCAGTGGGGGCCAGTGCCCAGTGCACTGTGGTCGGGATGGGGGGTGACTTGGTCAAGAGGCCAGGAGAAGGGCAAGCCTTGGGTAGAAGGCCAGAGAAAGAAGCTCGGGTCAATGCGGTGGGGGGGGGCAGGGGTAGGTAGTGGGGATTGGGGGCAATAGGGGAGTTGAGGGCCTGGGGAGGCAGCAGGGGACAGTGATGATGGTGGAATGGATGGACAGGCCAAGTGTGACGAGGGCGGTGTTGGGAGCCCAGAGAGGCAGCGGGCCCAGGGGGGATGTGGAGGTGGGAGGCTTTGGAGGTGATGGAGGCAGTGAAGGCCAGATGTAATGGTGGCATCTGGGACCCCAGTGCAGCAGCAGGGGCCCAGGGGCAATACAGGGTAGGAGGGAAGCCCAAGAAGGCAGCAAGTGTAAGGTGTGCCAGAATACAAGTTCTCCCAGGGTGACATTTTCCCTAAGGCAGCCTGCTTGGAACTGGGGGAGAGGGAGAGGACGGGAGGGTGAAATGCCATGAAACTTCACACTGCTCTGTCTTGCCTGGAAAATCCAAACATGCCTGGGGTGTTTCCCAGACCTGAATCTCTGTCCAATTTCTGAAGAGTAAATGTAACACCAGCAGACCCCGGTTGCAGGTAAGGAGGATTGAACTGAGGACCTCTGAAGCTTAATGCATGATCCTCTATTGCATGAGCTAAAAGCCAACTCTCTGTTAGTTTAAGCTTTAAAGCAAATTCATTTAACTCTAACTCTAACTCTAACCTCAACTGTTCTCAGTACCACTAGATGGGACAGAACATCACACCCAGGAGATGTGTGTGTTACACTTGCACTTACTTAAATTAGCCAAAACATAAGATTTGGCATTTCGTATTTATTACACATTTCATTATTTAGTACAGCTTTTAGCTGACAAAAATGAATACCAAGAGACAAGAGAGGGATACAGACAGATGAGGAGCACAATGAAACAATTAGATGACACTGGTTAACATGATGAGCAATGGTCTCAGCTCACCAGCAGCCTGGCTGTTGTCAACATTTTGTAGGAAAGAAAAAATGTGTCTCCTAAATTCTGTTGCTCCATCTACCTCTGTCAGATGTCTGATATTAGCTGTGCCTTGAAACAGCAGGAATGAACCATTCACATGACGTAATTCCCATCCAAAAACCTCTATCAAGATAGAATGAAGGCTACAGGTGGCTGCCAGTGCTTCCTCATGTGAACTTGGACCCTCAGGCACATTGTTCCAGGGAATGTAAAACAATTTCTCTGCTCCAGCTGGCTGCTCCCCACCACCTGCTTCTGTTGAGAGGACTATGGGTGTGAACTGAAGTGCCCCCCACCCTGTGCAAAATCCCTCTGTTCCTGGGGGATTTCTGGAGTCAAGACTCCCCAGCCCCATAGAAGGTTTTTCAGTTAGACCAGGCTCCCCGGCACAGTCCCCCAGAATCCCACACCAACCTGAAAGACTTACCAGGTTCTCCAGCCCCCTCACAGCCAGCTCTTTGAGAGCATTAAGTCTGCCCCTTAATGCTCTCATGGGGTGGTTGAAGAGCCAAATGCAACTTGTTAGAGTGGGATGAGGAGGGCATTAGCAGTGAAGTGAAGAGCTCATCCCCTGTTCCATGCCCCCCATCCACCCTTATCTCAGGTTACGCTCCCTCTATAAACAAATGATCATTGAACAGGTTCTCCACACCCCAGGACAGACTTCATGGGGCCCAAGACTAATCAGGATGCAGCCAGATGAGCAAGAAAGTTTTTCTCCTCTCCTGTTCTCTAGCTGTCGGCTTTTTATTGCTCCCTGGTCCCAGTGGAGGGGTGTAAGTAGTGCAGTATCTCTTTCATCCCTTTTAATTTTAATTAGGGAGGTGACAAAGCAACATCATAGATAATAATCCATCAAGATTTTCCCTTTATCAGGATCTTTCTGCTCCTTTCTTTTCAGCTCCATGCAGAAAAAAGATCTAGCTCAAGCTTGTGATGAGATCTCCCAGTGTTTTACCTGTATTTGATAGCTCATAGCAGGTTACTTTCAATACTCACTTCCTTTGATTTTCCAAATAGCTTGTTCAATATCCGACTCCTACTTCCATAGAAAACCTTAACTAAACCTGTAGAGAAAAATATTTGCACATTGAAATGTTTCCTTCTTTTTGCAGAGGAAGTGAGCAAAAGAAAGGGTAAGTCTACATTTATATTTTTAAACATTATACACTGTGATGTATAAGCCCTATACTATTTCATTTCACCACCCACCCCTTTTTTCACATGGTGCCCTGATACACCAGGATTGTTTCTAAATTTGCAATGGAATAACTAGTGGATCATTTGACTGGAAGAAGAGTTAGAAGGTGTATGTCTCAATCTTTGAATAGGGTCAGACAATAGAGAGGCCACATTTCACACCATAACCTGAACCTAGAGTTCATGACAGTAGATGATTTTTTATTTGGGTTAATTTTGTTACTAAGACAAACACAACCATGGTTAGACTTTAATTTTTGTTATTACTTTCCATTTTGACCAGGAGCCTTTGGGCTCCTGGGATGTTCCAGATGGGAATAGAAATTGACAATGGAGTCTGGTATTTTCTTTGGTGATATCTTGTTCATTTACAAGGAGTGCTCAAAGTCCTGCTTCTCTGAATGCAGGAAGAAACAAAAAGAGGAGACAGTTCCTTTGTCCACTGTTGCCAGCCTGCCTTTCCATCCAGCACTGTGTATGGAAAAAAAACTTTATTTCAGAGCCACTTTACTGTGCTTCCAGGCTGCATTTCCTTGGCTTACACTCTGTGCTTTTGTCTTGCTTGCTGTGACTCTCTCTGCCTCTGCTTGCCTTGTCTCTGGGTTTTTCACACCTGTAACCAACAAAGGTTTTACCAACAAAAAAGCACCAGTGTGGACAGCGCTATGTCAGTGGGAGACGCTATGCCACTTAACCAGCTACTGCGCTCATTGGGGTGGGTTTATTTTGCCGGCAGAAGAGCTCTCTCCTGCTGGCAAAGAGTGGGTTATGCAGGAGACCTTGTAAGTGTGCTGCTACAAGGTCCGTATTGTAGAAAGAGCCTCTGTTATGCAACAGAGTTAGGTCAAGATAAGGCAGCTTATGTCAACCTAACTATGTCAGTGTCTACATACAGCCTTCCTCCTGCCGATGTAAGTGTCCTATTGCACCAACTGATAACTCACCTGCACGAGAGGCATACAGCCTATGTCAGTGTACTTAGGGCGATGCAGTGTCTGTTGTGTTCCTTACCACATATGCTGACTCTCTTGTCAATTTCATGGCTCTGCTGGACTGGAAAACTGGCTCCCAGCTTGTCAGCTGAGCTGCGGCTGGGTCTCCACTCGAAGCTGGGCTGCCACCTAGGCTCCCCACTTCCTGCTGGGAGTCCTGCTGCTCCCTGGGTCCCAGCTCCCCACTCTGAGTGCAGATCTACCTGCTGGAGGTGAGAAGCCCTGGCCAACTCCCTCCCTGCTCTTGGCTGTGAGTGCAGAGGTGAAAAGGTCAGGGGCAGCTGGGTTCCTGGTAGGGAGCTCTGTGGAGCTGATTGCCCTGGCTCTCAGCCTCCCACAGCGGCCATGTTCAGTCGGTGCAACTGCTTCTTGTGAAGTCCTGCACCACTGACAGAAGGAGGGAAATGTGGACATCAGCCTCTGCAGTAATTACTGTGATGGCTGTAAGTCAACCTCACATAGGTCGAATTAAGATTGCAGTGTAGACAGGCCCAAAGACAATAAATGCCCCTTCGAGCTCTCTGCCCACAAAGTCCCAGTTACTGGGTAGGCTCGCATACTCCCTTTGTTGTAGGTGGGGCTGTTTAGCTGTCTCTTGTGCCATTTTAAATGGGGGTGGAGGTCACACAGCTTAGAGCAGATTTAACACAACCCACTGAACAGTATGAAGCGAATAGCTTACTACAATTTCATATGTAATAAAGTCTGTCCCACCCTTTGAAGATTATTGGGTAATCAGACAGTCACTGGAGCAAAGGAACTGAAACCTGGGTCTCCCCCTCCTAGAGGAGGACTCTAACACTGGGCTACAGAATCTTGTGGCTTGTAAGTTAACCTTTTCCTGACTGCATAGAATCCTGGTCTGCAGAGGCAGCGTTTTCTAATCCAGTCAACGCCCATTCTCCCTCCATGCCGTGTCTATGGCATTGTGGCCAGGCACGATGATAACCGTCAAGACTGGAAGCCTATGATTCAGGAGGAATCTATCACTTTTCGCATGCCCTAGCCTCACTCTCAGGGACTGCACAGGATGTACAGTGCTCAGGGGACTTGGAGAAACCTGACATGCTGCTTTGGAAAATCCCCCTTAGCACCCAGCCCAGTCTTGCACCATACTGGGAGTGCACAGCTGAACATTTTTGCCCATGGAAAGTTCATTTGTTGAAAGTTTGACTCTATGTATTTATTTTCCAGATATTCCTGAGAAGATAAAGGGTGAGTTCCTATTAATAACTGAAAGAATCATAGAATCATAGAATCTCAGGGTTGGAAGGGACCTCAGGAGGTCGTCTAGTCCAACCCCCTGCTCAAAGCAGGACCAAACCCAACTAAATCATCCCAGCCAGGGCTTTGTCAAGCCTGACCTTAAAAACCTCTAAGGAAGGAGATTCCACTACCTCCCTAGGTAACCCATTCCAGTTCTTCACCACCCTACTAGTGAAAAAGTTTTTCCTAATATCCAGCCTAAACCTCCCCCTCTGCAACTTGAGACCATTACTCCTTGTTCTGTCATCTTCTACCACTGAGAACAGTCTAGCTCCATCCTCTTTGGAACCCCCTTTCAGGTAGTTGAAAGCAGCTATCAAATCCCCCCTCATTCTTCTCTTCTGCAGACTAAACAATCCCAGTTCCCTCAGCCTCTCCTCATAAGTCATGTGCTCCAGCCCCCTAATCATTTTTGTTGCCCTCCGCTGGACTCTCTCCAATTTATCCACATCCTTCTTGTAGTGTGGGGCCCAAAACTGGATACAGTACTCCAAATGAGGCCTCACCAGTGCTGAGTAGAGGGGAATGATCACATCCCTTGATCTGCTGGAAATGCCCCTACTTATACAACCCAAAATGCCATTAGCCTTCTTGGCAACAAGGGCACACTGTTGACTCATATTCAGCTTTTCGTCCACCGTAACCCCTAGGTCCTTTTCTGCAGAACTGCTGCCCAGCCATTCGGTCCCTAGTCCGTAGCAGTGCATGGGATTCTTCCGTCCTAAGTGCAGGACTCTGCACTTGTCCTTGTTGAACCTCATCATATTTCTTTTGGCCCAATCCTCTAATTTGTCTAGGTCCCTCTGTATCCTATCCCTACCCTCCAGCATATCAACCACTCCTCCCAGTTTAGTGTCATCTGCAAACTTGCTAAGGGTGCAGTCCACAACATCCTCCAGATCGTTAATCAAGATATTGAATAAAACCGGCCCCAGCACCGACCCTTGGGGCACTCCACTTGATACCGGCTGCCAACTAGACATGGAACCATTGATCACTACCCGTTGAGCCCGACCATCTAGCCAGTTTTCTATCCACCTTACCATCCATTCATCCAGCCCATACTTCTTTAACTTGCTGGCAAGAATACTGTGGGAGACTGTATCAAAAGCTTTGCTAAAGTCCAGAAATAGCACATCCACTGCTTTCCCCTCATCCACAGAGCCGGTTATCTCGTCATAGAAGGCAATTAGGTTAGTCAGGCATGACTTGCCCTTGGTGAATCCATGCTGACTGTTCCTGATCACTTTCCCCTCCTTTAAGTGGTTCAGGATTGATTCCTTGAGGGCCTGTTCCATGAAGGTGGCTCTCAACCTGATGAACAGAGGAGACTAGAAGATTGGGGGATTCTAAATATGATTTCTGAGGAGTAGCCATGAAATGTGAATACTAAGTATTCACATTCAGTACCAACTGTTGGCTGAAACTTGCCATCTGGTGGCACTTGGGTGGTCAATAGAAAGTGGAGTTCATGGGAAGAATCAAGTTCATGCAGAAAAGATAGTCAGTTACACATAGACTCAAAAGAATGTCCAAGGGCTGAATGAGCCATGGATTCTGTTCTCCCCCCAAACTTGTTGCGAGTGTCCCCCAGGACAGGCTAAGGCTCTCCCTTGGTGGGACAGTGAAAGGACAGTTTACATGTCTCATCATTTTTCTGTTCCACTAGTTTTTCTGTTGTAGGAAGTTAAACAAAAGCTACTAACATAAGACAATTTCAATCAGCAGATCCAGGTAACTTGCATCAAAGAGTTTTAAGAGCTTGTTGAGAAGCTCGTTAGACAGTTAATGCTGATTTTCAATAAGTTTTGGAGCACTGGAGACTGGGAGAAAGCTAATGTTCCAATTTAAAAAAATGATAAATTATAATTATAAGCTCACTTTCCAGGAACATTCTTCATTCTTTATTTACATATCAGTGCTCAGGAGAATGTAAACATATTTGCTGGAATAGCCACAGAAATTTCAACACACAGGGCAGGGTTACAGTCACAGTGAATGCATTTATGAACCAAAAAGAAGGTTTGTTAGTAGCTTTGTGCACTATTTACCCAGCTACAATCAAGATAACAAGGTTTTATTCCTGGTTCTGCCAGTGACATGCTGTGTTCTGAGTTATCATTCTCTAAGACAAAAACTAGGAAGTGTTTAGATTTTCATGGTTGTTTGTTTTATACCTTCTAATTTAGGAGATATTTTAATTAGTACAGTTAACTAGATTTAGAGAATATACAGTTTTGAATAAACAAGATGTACACATTTAAATCATTGTCTCTCTCTTTGTCTCCTTTAGAATCATTGATGGAAAAACTGAGTAAGTTTACCTGGATATTGAGGCAATTTCAATAAAGTATAGAAGATTTATACCACATAAATATATTAATTGTATTTTTTTAAAATTGCATGTATCTTACTACCCTCAGAAAAAATTGGAAACATTTTGAAAGATGCTAATGATTGAACCTTTAAACAGCTGTGCAGTCACACCCTTGATGTTAAATGGAGCTCCACTGAATGAGACTCCACATAGAATAGAATCATAGAATATCAGGGTTGGAAGGGACCTCAGGAGGTCATCTAGTCCAACCCCCTGCTCAAAGCAGGACCAATCCCCAACTAAATCATCCCAGCCAGGGCTTTGTAAAGCCTGTGTCATAGGTTTCTGCCCCACTTGGAGCTTTTGGGTTCACAAGATGGGGACCTGCATGGACTCCTCTAAACTAAAATCCTAGTTTAGATCTACTACGCTGCCACCAGCTAGGTTTTTAAGTGTCTAGCACACTCCCTGTTCCTCTGAACTTTCCCTGGGGAGCACAGATCCAACCACCTTGAATCTCAGCACAAAGGGAAGCAGCCCACTTCCCCCCTCCCTCTCTCCTAGCCACTCTGGAGAGATACACACCGATTCAACTCTGTGAATCAACCTCAGGAGGAACTCACTCTTCCCCCCTCCCCTTCCCTTGAATCTCCACAAGAGAAGGAATTAACCAAGTCCAAAGAAAAGAAAAGAATTTATTAAAAAGAACAAAAAAAGAAAATACACTATCTCTGTCATACCAGGATGGAACAATACGCAGAGTCTAAATTATAAACCTGGAGAGAACTCCCCCTCCCCCTTTCTTTCTCAGTAAAAGCAAAGTACAGCAATAGAAATAAAGAGATTACTTCAGCAAAGCACATAACTGTCAATGCAGAAATAAAAGTAAAAAAAAAAATACTAGTTCGCCTTTCTAATACCCACTAGACTGAATAGAAGAACAATACTGCAGAAACCTGGAAGGACTTGATTAAGATGTCTGGACTCCCTTAACTCCCAAGAGAGACTCTCTAAAAAACAAAGAACACAAAAAAACCCTTCCCTCCACAGAGATTTGAAATTATCTTGTCCCTGATTGGTCCTCTGGTCAGGTGGTCATCAGGTACTGCTTGTTAACCCAGTACAGGTAAAAGAGACCTTAACCCTTAACTAACTGTTTATGACAGCCTGACCTTAAAAACCTCTAAGGAAGGAGAGGGTGTGTGGATTTGGAGCCTCTTGCAATAAGTGAGCCAGTAGACTTTAGTAAAGGGGCTGCCCAGCAATTCAGACAGGAGACACTGAAGGCTGCCATCCATTGTATGGAAGAGACAGTCCAGACTCAAATCTGTTTCTCAGGACATATGTAGTGTCATAGTTTTAGAGGTGCAGTGTTGCTGTGTTGCTCCTTTCTTGTGTCCATCCTCTCTAAGAATTATAATTCTTCCATAACATACATTGCAGGAATCATACACCAGCAACATTGTAATCTGCAGAGAAAATGGAACAATTTCTGAATAATTACAAGTATATTAGTGATAATTACTGTACATGAACTCATCCAGAACTCTGTGGCTTGCACAATATTTGGTAAAGCAGAGAAAAAACATCAAACATACAAAATTACCCAGCTGCCCTCCCACCCTGCACTCCTCTTCCAAGTTCATCCCACCACCCAATACTACCTACTAATTCCTCTGCCCCAGATAAAAACCTGGGAGAAAAGGCGAAGTTTCAGTTTGTCTTTGGTATCAACAATTCTGGGCTTTGATGGATGAAAAGGGAAGCAACTGCTGAAGCTGAGGGTTCTTCACTGAAAATGACCAGTCTCCAGCCCCTTCCTTATTAAATCCAGCCAGTTGTTAGCTCAGCATTTCAACTAGTTGCAGCTGCTGGGACATTGCCCTGAGAAAGTGGTGATTTCTGAGGTCACTCAAAATCTAAATTATTTTAAAGTTTCATAGTTCAAACCCAACACACGGATTTATACAGAGATGCTGTTTCCAAGATATAGGACTGAAACTAGTGGCAGGTCACATTTCCTCTTAAACAGTGGAAACCTTCAGAATCTGATTTGAACACTGTGTCTCGGACATTGAGTTCAACTTCTCAGAACAATCCACAATAGAAATGATAAATTTGTGTCCAGTCTGAAAACTATTCACACAGTAAAATAACTGTTTTTATTTGGCAGGGAAACATAAACAGGAAAAGGGTAAGTTTTCATTTATATTACTTAGTTACACTCTGGGTGCCAAATGGTGCCCTCATTTTCATCAGCACCATCCCAGAGACTTCAGCCGGATTCACTCCTGAGTGCAGGACTTTGGCTCAGAGCTCACAACTCTACAGGATTGTGTGCTACACACCATCTTGTGGACTGGTCAGCCTCTTTGTGCTACATTGCATAGTCAGGTGGTGTCCTGCAGACCCAGGTGCTGCCCACTGGCAGGAGGAAGAGCTGCTCATGCAGCAGCACTAGGCTCCCTCCTTTTCAACCCTGAGGAGCAGAGAGAGGCCTTGGAGGGAAGAGGAGAAGTGTGCATGAGTGGGCAGTATTTTCCCAAGATGGGAGGAGACAGGGAGCTGCTGAGCCAAGCCAGCATGTTCATGAAGGGGTAGGAGATAGCAGGGCGAGCCTTAAGCTCTTTCACCTTCTTCCTTCCTGGAATAGAATATCAGAGTTGGAAGGAACCTCAGGAGGTCATCCAGACTAACCCCTGCTCAAAGCAGGACCAATCCCCAGACAGATTTTTGCCCCAGATCCCCAAATGGCCCCCTCGAGGATTGAACTCACAACCCTGGGTTTAGCAGGCCAATGCTCAAACCACTGAGCTATCCCTCCCCACTAAAGCCATTATTGCCATTGGTTGGGAATCAAACCCAGGTCAACTGCTTGGACGGCAACTATGCACACCACTATACCACCAATGCACTCTATCAACCTCAGAATGCTCAATGGCTGCTCCACATACTCAGGAGCTAGCTGAGTCAGACACAGAGCTAAAGCCAGGAGGTGCTTGTGACATATCAGGGTACTATTCAGACCAATGGGGGGGGCTGTGTCATTACAGCCCTGCAACCTTGGGTGCTTTACAATGCCACCTGGGCTGTCACAAACAGCCTTCCCGCATGCAAGCCACACCCTGAGTGTCTGTGTGTACCAGCTGGCTCTCACCAGGCTTGTTTGTACCCCTACACACCCCCAGTCCCAGATTGCCTACCAGAAATAGATGTCCTGTACTGCCCAGCCCTCTTCTAGACAGTACAAATATATAAAGTCCATTATTCCTGTAAGGGAATAATATGCCAGCTTGTTACCTTAAAATAGAGTTACCCAGACACTTCCACTTAAATACACTGGATTAGATAAAACTGTAAATCAGGTTTATTAATTACAAAGGGATAGATATTAAGTGAGTGCAAGTAATGAGGCATAAGATTTGGAAATGGTTACAAGAAAAATAAAGATAAAGCACTTATAGTTTGCTAAGTTAGACACAAGTATTAGATATAAGGAAAATTTCTCTCCATATGTTTCCATCAAGGTTACTGACCAAATTCTTCAGGTCAGGAGCTCCCTGAGTCCAATGTTTGTTTTCCTTTGTCTTCTTAAGCACAATGTCAGAGACAGATGGGGGAACGGTGTGTGGGGGGTGTCTTAGGAAGTTTGCACCTTCTTTTTTTAGTTTCAGTCCCACTCCTGAAAAACATTTTTAACCAGCAGACAAAGATTTTATGGGGAAGGATGTTCCCTGATTTTTCCTCACCTGTTTCAGCTTCCTTTTTTCCCCTTCCTGCTTGGTGACTCTATTTACTGCTTAAATGAAAATTGAAGCAAACACACATTCCTTTGTTTACAACGGACATGCTTGCGGACTTCTGCTTGGGTAGGGCTGTGGGGTATGGATCATGTGTTAATAACATCATACAGGGGAATTTTATAACCTTATGTAAAATGTTGCCACTCATACTTGATCAGGACAATATTGACCATCAAATTATGAGTTTTTTCAAATGATAT
Organism: Mauremys reevesii; assembly: GCF_016161935.1. Classification (NCBI taxonomy): domain Eukaryota; kingdom Metazoa; phylum Chordata; order Testudines; family Geoemydidae; genus Mauremys; species Mauremys reevesii. The sequence goes on from NC_052644.1 coordinate 15,611,425, forward strand.
CTTATAAGGTATTTTATTATCATTACAATAGTGCATAGGTGTGAATCCATGGGTGTATTCCATCACAGTGCAGTGTACGGGGTGCATGCAGCAGCCCTTTGTAGGCTGATCTATAGTCTGTGCACCCTGAAAACAGTGAGCCCAGCAATAATAAACACACACCCTCTCTTATGCATGCTCACACTGATACATTTGAAAGAAATGGGATCCCATATCAGGGAAAGGGGAGGAGAGTCAGCACTGCTGTTGGGGGTCGAAGAAGCAGAGCTGTGGATGGGGAAAGGTCAGGGACTCATATATCAGGGTTTCAGGGCAGGAATTCACTAGGTGGTTGGTAGGACACAGGGACAAAAGCATCAAGAGGCAGCAGATATAACATAGGGAAAGGAAGTAGCAGAAAAGGAGGCCCAGGATCAAAGGAAGAGGCTCTCTCACCCCATGTCAAAATCTATGAACTTCAGAGTCTCCGGGACTGTGATCTCTTTCCTCAGTGAGATACAGGCCATACAAAGCTACGGACATGCCCTGAAGCCATCCAGCAACACTGAGGAGCCGGACTGGGCCCACGAGAAACCAACACAGATTTGTTATGCCCTGTCCCTGACATTCAAAGACTCAGCATCTGTGTCACAGGGGCCTTTCAAAGGACTATCAGGGGCACTAAAGACTTGAGGTTTTCTACTGTCTGCATGAGCCTAAGGAGCTTCTGAAACTGCTGTGATCTGCAGGATCCCACTGGACCTCAACCTCCATTCTGACTGCTCCATCATCTGCCCCAAATACTCCATATAAATATATGAATCTATGAAAAGAGAGAGAGAGAGAGAGAGAGAACCTCATTTAAGGCCTCAAAATTCAGATCAAGAACTGAATAAGCCCTGGAGCCTGCACTCCCCACCAACACTTAGCAGATGTCTCCCCAGGGAAGGTGAAAGCACATTGGAGGGGCTGTGAGAGGGCAGCTCACATGGTCCCTGCCCATGCTCCACATTTTCTGTGGATCAAAGAATGATTATTCCAACTCCATGGATATCAGCCTGGCACCCTCATGAGAAGGAAATTTGCAGAGTGAAATCTCAAATGTTGCTGCATTTCTGTGACTCTGTTTCCGTACAGGGGCTGTGGGCAGGGACAGACAGTAATAGGGAGGGATGGGGGAACATGACTGGCAATGAATCAGGCAGAATGATTTCTCCATCTGGGAAACTAAGCCATTATCTCAATTTGGACACTAAAATCAGTTCCTATTTTTTAAAAAATTCACTTTTTTTTTCCAGATGAATTGATGTTTCAAATAGGTAAGTCCACACTGATTTCTCAGTGTGGGAAATCTTTCTCTTAACTTGACTGATTGTCTCAACTTGTACATTAAAATAAGTTCCTCTGTTGAAAAGTTCACTTTTGTCTTTCCAGATAAAGCACTGGGCCAAATGGGAAAATCCTCACTGATTTTTTTCTCTTTCACACACAAAGAATAACACCCTGAAAGTGATACTGTATTTAATTGCTAGTACTCTCTGTGTACTAATTATGTCAAGTGCACACGTATAACCCATGCTGGCTGTATGTCATGATGACTGCAGGCCTGGAACAGCCCAGCTGCTATAAACCCCATCAGTCTGTGCCATGTGATTGAGAACTCCCAGTGGGGTTGGTGCTTGGGGGTACGTAGAACATCTGCAGCTGCAGGAGGAGCAGAGCTGGTCAGGGGAGTTGGGGAAAAGTGGAGCCAGGGAGTGCAGCAAAGATGTGTGGTAGGTGGGCAGAGTTGATGGGGGTGGGATAGCTGTGGGGCTGGGAAGCACAAAATGAATTGATGTGCGGCTGGGAGGAAGCACAGAATTAGTTATTTTGATTTTTAGGAGAAGCTGGAAGTTCTACACGGGAAAGGAGCACTTTACACCAGTGTGTGAAATCTGATCTCAGCTGGGTATTCTGGAAAGCGCTCCTGCAGCAGGGACAAAAATCATCTTACTCACTATGAATATCTGAGAGTTAGCAACATGGATTGTCACCCACATGAGTGATGATGGGGGCAGTCCAGAAATCAGAAGACAGGCCCCAAAATGTGTTTTTTGTTTTTTAATCCTGTGAGGTTTGTTTGTTTGTTTGTTTGTTTGTTTGTTTGTTTGTTTTTTTGGGGGGATGGTATTTGTGATTTTTTTAACCTTTTGGGTTGGCCATGCCATATTACTTTGATATGACTATGTTATTGTATGTAATAATATGGTAGTGTCCCTTTAAATTCTGTGAGCCCTCCGGTGGTCCTCACCATGTTCTATAAATATGAAGCAACTAAAAACCACTCAGGGCAGCATTATATATAAGTTATTTGGGATCCAGATGTGCCATGTGGTTTCTCAGTTCTACAATTGTTATGCAAAGAGCAATAGACACAATACATGGCAATGAGGCTGGGCTCTTAATCCAGGAACACAGTGAAACAGAGAGTGACTGGAGACGCCTAGTGAAAGTGGAAGTGAAAGGAAATTGGAACAACTGGGCATGAAACTGCTCAATGGGGGGAAAACGATTAATAGATCTGGCTGTTTTCGGAAATTGCAACTGTTTGCAGGGTCATTAAAGGACCGGCCCCCTTTATTGAAAGACTGGAAGTTTATATAGTGGTTAATGGTTCGGATGATGAGAAAAAGGTGGTGGTTGTACTGAGTGTCATGGGGGTTTAAATTTATAACCTGCTGCCTCCCCTAAGAGTTTATATTAAACCCACAGACAAAACATCTGCTGCATGGAGATGTGTGAATAACAGACTTTTTGGTACACTGGCAATTCCAAAAATTCCTCCCCCCCTCAAATGGTTTTGAGTCAAAAGAAATGTTTTGCTTTCTTTGACAAAATCATAATGTTCCTTTTCAGATTTTGGCCATTTTTAAATTTCCAATTTTTATAATAACACTAAAGGAATTTTTTAAATTAAAAGTTGTTTTGAACTAATACATTTTTTTTGCAGAATTTTTTCAATTTTTTTCTAACTGAAAAACTTCAGTAAAACCAACACAAATTCATGAAATGTTTCTGTGTTTCTGAATTTGTATATTTTGCCAAAACATGATTTGACTCAAAAATTTTCTCCAGTCCTATTGCTGAGACTGTGGAAATTCTAGTAAATCACCTATCCCCAAAGCCACTGGTGATTACAGATCATTTATGTTTTCATAAATGGAATCTAAACAAAAATGAAGCCATTCCTGAATATGTGGCTGATTTAAGAATATTAACAGAGGATTGAAAATTTAGGGAGACCTAAAATTTTACATTAAGGGATCAGTTATGTACACAAAAGCAAGTGTAAGTTTTCTGGCAAGTGCCAATGACAGTAACCAGGGTTGAGTTCAATCTGTCTAGGTGTCCCTTTCTAAGCTAAATAAAATTGAGCCTCAAGGCCTCACAGAGGCGCTACTGAAATTTCTAGTTCTGGGAAATTAAAATAAAATTGTCCTGGTCATCTTTATAGTCATTTCCCCACCACTCACAGGCACTCAGCAGTCTTTTGAGGACAGGAAAGCAGAAAACCCTGAAAAGAAACATGTGTAAACTCACATATAAGTAATTGAGCAAGTGCAACCCAAATCAGACAATAGGAATTGGGCCAGTTCCCAACTCCCACATAATAGATGTCCAGGTAATGGAGTTTCAAAACTTGGGAAGCATCACAGTCAGTGCTGGAAAATATTCAAAACATATATCAGAGGGTTAGCTGTGTTAGTCTGGATTTGTAAAAGCATCAGAGTCCTGTGGCACCTTATAGACTAACAGACATATTGGAGTATGAGCTTTCCGATGAAGTGGGTATTCACCCATGAAAGCTCATGCTCCAATATGTCTGTTAATCTATAAGGTGCCACAGGACTCTGATGCTTTTTCCAAACATGTAGACACTCCTATATCAGCAGCTGTTACTATGTTTTGGGCTTTTTAGCTGGACCTGTAGGGATGTTGCCAAAAGTTTGCTACGAAGGTGTGAAGATATAGACCCATGATTATTATATCAACTATGCTGTACGGCAGTGAAACATGGGGTCTGAGGAAGGCTGAAGAGTGGCAGATTGACAATTTTTATTCTTCGTCAGCTGCTTCATATCAAGTGCCAGGATCAGGAATGAGGATATTTGTAGCTGAACCCAGGAGCTGCTTCCATCAACATTGGCTCGGTTTCAGTGGCTCTCTAAATGGTTGCTGTATTATGGAAATCTGTTGGCCAAACTACCCCAAATTTGTATCTCTCACTAAGCTCCCTCCCCTATATGGCACACCAAATTTCAAGACACTCCAAGGAGCAGGGCTGATTCTAGGAGATTTGAAATTAGGGTGACCAGATCACCTGATTTTATCAGGAATGTCAAAATATTAGGGCTTTGTGTTACATAGGACACTATTACCCTGCAGCTATCCATTCAGATTTTTCACAATTGCTATCTGGTCAGCATAGTCGAGCTATAAACAGAAACCTGGTCTAAACCTTAACTAAAGGAGACCTTGCAGTCGGCTATAATAAGTCTTATCATTTTGTGTTTATACACTCTAGGGAAGTCAATCCTTTCTAAAAGAAAAGTTAAATAAAAGAATATCTACTTATCTACTTCTAATATTTTACCACTGAAAGAAGAAATTTTTTATATAAATGGTGTTACACTTATTTCCTCTTGATGTTGTTGCACATTGATAGTCTGTGTTTGTTTGTTTGTCTAGCCTCAAAAACATGGAAATCAGGTAAGTTTGCATTGGCTTTTCAAGAGCTACTAGCAGAAGTACTGTTATGCAACAAAAACAGTCCCAAATGTTTTTGATTTTGCTTGTACTTGAGTCTTTTTCACTACACTGTTTAATGGGGATATGTTATTGCTTAGTAGTTTTATTTTCTACTAATTTCTTGAAAATGTCATTACACAATCCACCAAATCTGGAAAAAATATGCACACAGTGAAAATATATATATTTTTTATTGTGCAGATACACAGAAAATAGAAATCAGTAAACTTTCATTCCTGTTTGAACAGTTACATTGAGAAGGCCACATTCTACCCTCAAACTCACCTGTGCTTCAATGTAACTGAGGGTAGAAACTGAACTACAGAAGATTGACAACAATGAGCCATGTGAGATTTCATCTCACCTGTGCTACCCCAAAAAGTAGTCTATTACTCAGAAATGTTTTCAGTGGAACACAGGGTGCAGTCATTAATGAGTGAATTGTTTCACAAGCTTAAATTAATTTGAAGGGTTTATTAACATAGTGGAGAGATCACACCCTGATTCTTTTCTAAGATTAATAAATGAAAATGTTGCTGGTAAGAAAGAAAGAAATACTCTGAAATCTGCTGAATGTTTCTCAGAATTTGGTTAATATCTGGTCTTCACCCCCTATCGGTTGGGTAACACTGCAGACTTGGGAGTGGTAGAAGCCTGCATTGTGTCTAGAACTGGTTGTATGTAGAACACAGTGGGGTGGCAGAGGGGAGGGGGTTCAGGGTTACTGTCGGTCTGAAGTGAATTTTACATTTGTATTTCATGGTGGGAAATTCTTCAGCATTTCCAGTGAGGAGAGCTGGATGGGACCATGAATCAAAGAGTGGGGTAGAATGAGAGATTTCGGCAGTGGGGGCTGTGGGATGCATGTACAGCAATTTTTTTACCTTGGGAATTGCATCTCAGTTCAAACCAATGTCTGTGAGAAAAATGTAAAAATGATTTGGTGATTTTTCTCTCAGACCACGTCCAAGACATGGAGGGTAACTTCCATTGCTTTCTGAACATTGACAGCGAAAGAGAATAACACTCTAGGAGTGATCCTGTATGGTTACTTTCAGATGTCACTACTCCACATGCAGAAAGAGCCATTTGTTTTCTGCTGGGTTTTCTTTCCATTCTGATTAGTTCACCCGTAGTAAATCAGGAAGGTGTCTGTCCTCTGAGGTACTTATTCTGGCTGCACAGCCAGCTCTTACAACCAATCGTGTAAGAGCTTTGTTAAGAGCAAGAGTGTGCATTGAGGGAATGGCAGAGTTCACCTGTGCTGCAGCCCTATAGGACCCCTCACCAGCTGTGTAGGTTAGAGCAGCAATGGCTCTGAGCTAATACTGTGCAGGGTTTGCCACATCACATTTGATAAACCCTGTCTTGTGTTGGGTCTCAGGTAGAGGTGGTTCCAAATGGCATTTTTTCCATAGAAAATGTCACCTCTATAGACTACATCTCCTCTGATGTTCCATGGTCACCCCTCTTGGTAAGCGGAGCCTGTGCATCATGGTCTCACTGACCATGGTGTATCTTGGTATATATAGTCCAGTAGGGGAACCTGGACCATATACGAGTGCGAGGACATGAGGTAACCGAATCACAGCTCCCACCAATTTCCCCCCAAAATATTTCACATTTCAGTTAGAACTAAATATGTTTTGTTTGTTTGTTTTATGACAAATCAATGTTTTCTGTGTTAAGCAGATACTCTTTCCAAAAAAAATCATTTTGTTGGAAACGCAATCTTCCACTGAAAATCAATTTCAAGAGAGAATTTGTGATCAACACTAATTTCAGTCTCTGGTTTCTAACGGATGCTTCCAAAATGTGTTGGATTTCGGTAAACTGGGATGTGCATCCACCATCTATTTTGCCCCTTTCAGAACCTCCCAAGGACAGTCATTTTATTCTGTAGCATATATTTGAAAATAACAATGTGTAAAAATCTAAAATTTGGATGTTTTTCTTTTTCAGAAATGTCTGAGATCATTGACAGTAAGTCTGCTTTGATGTCACACTATTTTCTCTCACAGATGATTTTATCATTATGTCTTTCTTTTCCTGGGATAGTCTCCTTGGTCCTGCATAGGAGATACAGTCCCATTCCTGAGGTGCTTTCAGCCTGGCAGAAAAGAATGAGATGTACTGTATAGAAGACAGTGTGTTTCACTTCCTCATCAGGTTGGCAACCGAGGGCTTGTCTGGATGAACAGTTAGTGCATGGCAAGCTGGGGTGTAAATCGATAGTGCATTAGCTGTCCGTGTCGACCCTGCTGGCACACACTAATTATTCCCTAATGTGCTTTGATGTGCTCTGTGTTCAGTGTCCACTGTGGAGCTGTTAGTGTGCGGCAGCAGGGTGTACACGGACATTTAATACATGGCTGGCTAGTGCACTGTGGATTTACATCCCAGCTTGCTGTGCATGAACTGTTCACCTAGACAGAGCAACCAGTACATGACTGAGCATAGGTCCTTCCTTTCTTCCCCCCTGAATTGCATCCCCAGAGAGTTAGCCCTTTCTCCTCCCATGGTCCCCTTGTTCTCCAAGACCCACAGGTGTCACAAATGTGAGGGCAGTTCAGGGGTCACATTATTAGGGGCTTCTACAATCCCCACTCTTCCCTGTGATATTTCAAGTTTGAGAGTGGTGGGAGGGGCATTAGTGGAAGTAGGGGACTGTTTATGGAGGTGGGGATGGCTTAGGGGGATGGCCAAGGAGGGTAAGAGGGGATTCTCAACCAGTGAGCTGTTGGAGGTTCACCTGATAAGGCAGTTGTGAAGCCAAAAGACTAATGTTGCCCCCTTGTATTGTGGTGGAATTTTTGCAACATTTGTGCATGTAGCTCCATACACATCAGCACTGAAACAATCCAGTCACAATAGCTACTTATACTTGAAGACTGAAGGACAATTTGTGATGTTACATAATGCTCCCCACAGTGGATTGAAGCACTTTTGTGTGTGAATCCAAGTTCATTTCAACAGATTTGGAAGGAGACAAATGACATTCTGTAGTCAAGGCAAGGCCTAAGATGCTACAATACCTCAGTTCATGCAGGTCAAGAAGATTTTTAGAACTTGATATTAATTATTATGTACTTGGGAATGTCTGGAATCTCTACTACATTCAGTATGTTATAGTATTGGTTTGCCCATGTTTTGTTAGAAGTAGTGTGTGAATGTACATAAACATGAGGCTTTTTTTTTCCTTTCCTTTCCACAATAAGAAGAGTAAGTTTGAACTGATATTGGGACAGTTCCATTCGTAGGAGAACTATGTACCTTCACTATAACAATAACATTTTATTCACATTAACAACTTGAGAGGTTTATGACCTTTAATGGTGTCCTCTATGTAAAATAGAAGAAGGAACATACTAGGGACCTGCTAAGCATCTGCCACAGGCATATCTACAGAAAAGACTTAATGTGACTGATTGTGGCATCGGGAATCTGTGAAACTTATGTGCTGGGTGTACTGGAGGCAGACAAGTTTCCACTCAAATACATAAAATAGCGTATTGCTCAGGCTGAAGAGTTTTCAATCTATTGGCAAGGAAAACAATTATTCTTTGGACTTGTCTACATGAGGAGATTGACTGGCATAATTATTCCAGGCAAGTCCTCATCTGGACACTTCTATTCTGATGAAAAATTGCCTTTTTCCAGGTTAGCTTGCTCTATTTTGGAAGTGGATTAAGCTAAAGTGGGAAAGGCCATTTTTCTGGAAAAAGAGTGTCCACAGGGGGAGTTACCCCAGAATAGCTATAGAGCTTTAAATTCATACGTTGTTATTCCAAGATAACTTCCTCATGTAGGCAAGCCCTTATTTGAAAGGTTTGGCCACAAGGTTTGCTAGCAGGCCATTCTGGAGGCGGGGCATGTGCAAGTTCTTCTTTGCTTTAGTTTCTGCCGGTTTTATTCATTAGTGGAGGAGCTTGTAGAACATCAGGCTACTGTGTTTTGGGCAGACCCAGGCTCCTCATGGTGGGAGAAATCTTGTGAGGAGTCCATTACTGGTGGAGATTGTTAGTATGTTCCTTAGGGAGGGCAAGCTGCCTGCATCTCTCACACAGGCCTCTCTTTCTATGCCTCTGCTTAACAACTCTTCTCTTTTAAGAAGACTACGGATCCACAGAAGCCTTTTAAGACTACGGATCCACAGAAGGGCTTAGGGGTTGTGACACTGAGCATCACAACACCTGACTTTTAGGCACCTAGAAACTCACTGGGATAACGATGTGGATCCCCATAACCCACAGTTAGGCACCTAAGCTGCCTGCACATAATGCTTGGGGAGACATAGGCACCTTAACATAGGATCCACAAAAGCCAGCATGATAGTCAGGGAGTGGGCTAAGCCAGACAATGAGGGATGCCAACGAGAGGGTTGTGTGCTAAACCCCGCTCCTCTTACAGAGACAGGCATCTAAGTCCAGTCTTCAGGGAGGTGTCAATGTCTGTTTGCAATCTGCAGCCAGCTCTAGCTCTGGTCTACCCTACAGACTTACCTTGGTATTACTATGTTGCTCAGCGGTGTGAATAATCCAGACCCCTGAGCGACGTAGTTAAACTGACCTAACCACCCTCTGTTCACAGTGCTATGTGGAGGGGAGGGCTTCTGCTGCTGACACAGCTACTGTCTCTCACAGTATGTCTACACTGCCACTTACGTCTGCATAATTTATATAGTTCAAGGGTGTTGGTGTCCCACCAGCATTGCTACCACTGCTCATTTGGGGGTGGATTAAGTATGTCGATGGGAGAGCTCTCTTCTGTTGGCATAGAGTGTCTACACTTAAGATCTTACAGCAGTGCAGCTGCATTGGTATAGCTCAGTAGCTGTAAGATATCTAGTGTAGATATAGCCTTAGGGAGATGGATTAACTATAACTCTGCGGGAGCTCTCTGCCATCAGCCTAGAGCGTCTTCATTAAAGCACCAGAGCTGCAGCCTTTTAAGACTACAAACAGAAGCTGTTTGTTGCAAGAAACACCACAGGAGGAGATGCAGCAGCTCACTTATTACTTCTAGCCCAGTGGTGAGTGCACTCAGCTGGGATGTGGGAGACCCAGCTTCAATTTCAGCTTCTGCTTAATGCGGAGAAAGGATTTGAACTGGGGACTTCTAGCTTTCAATTGAGTGTTGTAAGCACGGTGCTATGGGATAGTCTGACTTGGTGCTTTCTCAATCTCTTCTGGTGCAGCTATTCCACTTTGGAGAACTAATTAAACAGTCACTGGGCCAGAGACAGAGAAAGAATAAAACTTATTCTGTAACCTGGTGGTTAGGAAAATGGGAGACCCAGGGGCCAGTCCCCTTGTGCCATACAAAGAGGCTACAATAATAAATGAACATCATGGCAGAAAAAAAGGAACTCTGAATAGATTCCTCCTCAATATATTTTGCCATTGTTATTTCTTTTTTACTATTTTCTTTCCATCCAAAACATTCAGCAAATGAATAGAAATCCATTTTCATTTTGGGTCTGCAAGAAATTCCCTCTCAGATCTTTTTCTCAAAATAATCCTCAGCCACCTTTCATATTCCTCTTGGTAGAAAGCCACCCCTTCCCATCCATCAGAGAGAGAGAGAGAGAGAGAGAGAGAGAGAGAGAGATGTAGGACTTACTCTTAGAAATATGGGAGCAACATTTTTTTCTCTAATATTATTTTTTTTAATTTATCTCACGGGATGTGTTTGATCTCCAGAAAGAGGTAACATATAGGATCTTGTGATACAGCATGGCTAGAGGGCAGCAGGAGAGGGTTAGAAGGGAGCCTTATTTCCTGTAAGGGGAAGAAAGTTTGCTATAGATTAACTGGAGCAACTGAAGCCAATTAGAGCACCTGCAGTCAGTCACATGATAAAAACCCCTGCTGCAATCAGACAGTGTGGGAGTTGGAGCAGAAAGGTTTGGTGTTGGAGCAGAGAACAGTTTGGAGAAGTTGGAGCAGAGAGGAATTGGTGTTGGAGCAGAGAGGAAGTGGTGCTGGAGCAGAGAACAGTTTGGAGGAGTTGGAGCAGAGAACAGTTTGAAGGGAAGCAGAGGACAGTTTGGAGGAGTGCTGTGGTGGGCTAAGAAGTCCAAGTTCCTAGGTAAAGGGGCTCTTGGCTTGTGCACAGGGAGGACAGGAAGCCCCGCCACAAGCTGAAGGGCAGGAGAAGGAAGTAGCCCAGGGGAAGAAAGTGTCAGTTCAAATAGTTCACCACTATCCTCAGGGCCCCTGGGCTGGGACCTGGAGTAGAGGGCGGGCCCAGGTCCCTCCCTCTAGGACACTAGTGGGGCAGTTAACATTCCACTGCAGGGGCAAGAAATGGTGCCCTGAACCGCCCCCAAAGAAGAGAAAGCGCGAGACCCATCATAATAGTGACGGCAATTTGCCACAATCTCTAAAGCAGTGGTAATGCTCAGCATTTCCTCTAGTGCAGTAACAGGGAGAGTTTTGCAGTTGGGAGCTGAGACTCGTTGGAAATTTTTTAGAATGGACCTCACAAGGGTGTCAGATTGGAATTTGCCATTAGTCTCTTGAATGGGTTCAAGATCAGGCATGTTGGGAGAGTGTACGTGTGTGGGCATCGAGCTGACAAATATTTCTGTTTAACCAATGACAATTTTTCTCTCTCTCCTTCTCTTCATACAGATGGGAAAAAAAAGCATAATGAAGAAGGTAAAGTTTCCCAGAATCCTATTTCCTCTTCAGCCAGGTCAAAGCTCACTCGGTCATATGGAGAGAAGAGAAAGGGGCAGGCAAAGGGATATGTTTTTATGCCAGTTGAAGACATCTGCCACTGCAGTGGAAGAAGGTGCTTTATGGGAGTGCTGAGCTTTTAACAGAGTGAATCCCTCTGGAACTGGAGATGCATCAGTGTTGCTAATTTTCAAACTATTTTGCAGGATTAGGTTGCTAATTGTAGAAAGTTGCTTTCTTCAAACACACACATGGTTTAAACCTCTTTGTCAGCATTAATGTTGACAAATTGGAGAGAGTCCAGGAGAGACTAATCAGTTTAAAAAACAACACAAATTGGTTTAGAAAACCTGACCTATGAGGAAAGGTTTAAAAAATTGGGCACGTTAGGTCATGAGATAAGAAAACTGAGGAGGGACCTGATAATAGTTTGGAAATCTATTATAGAACTTTATAAAGAGGACAGGTATCACAAGAAGCAATGGGCTTCCTCTGCAACAAGGGAAATTTAGGCTCCATATTAGAAGAAACTGTCTAACTACAAGGGTAATTAAGCTCTGGAATAGTCTTCCAAGGGAGGTTGTGGAATTCCCATTGTTGGAAGTTTTTTAAGAACAGGCTGGACAAGCATTTGTCAGGGATGGTCTAGGTTTACTTGGCCTTGCCTGAACTCAGGGAGCTGGACTAGATGACCTCTTGAGGTCCCTTTCAGCCTGACATTTCTATGATTCAATGATAAAACATGGCAGTAGCATGGCCTGCTATGTGACAGAATACAACTTTCAGGAACATTAAGGCCTCCGAGGCTACAGCGAAGGAGTATGAGACTCAATGCCAAATATGATGTACAAATCAGGTGATGTGAGGCTCATCTTTGCATTTCTCTAGTTCTTAGTTTCCCACATGCTGAGCCAGTCCAGTGCCCCCTCCCTGAGGTTACTCTAGTTATAACAGCTGCCATTGGCTCCACAGGACTGATGCAGCAGTGGGAGATTGGCGGGAAAAGACCCCCCGGCCATGCTCCGACTGTCACAAACACCCTCCCAGTGAAGCACTCAAGGTTCGGGGTGGTGAGCAGACACTATGCTGGCTCTATGTTATCAGAGAATCCTCTAACAAAGGCCAGTCCTCCTGCAGTTGTCAGCCTTGTGCTGAAGGCTCAGCATAGAGCAGCCACAGCACAAGTACGGATCTGGGTCTGTGTTGGGAATCTGCAGAATGGCTCCGCTTGGCAAAAGTCATTGACTTTAAGGCCCAGTTATGTTTAAGGGACATAAGAATGAGGATAACAGGTCTTATTGTTTCCTGATCTTTCTGCTTCCTTTCACTCCAGTGGAGCTGGCCATTACAGAGATCCAAGGGATGGGGGAAGGGTCGGTTATTATGGAAATTGGAAAATTCATAACAACATTAGACTTTTCTGATCCTGTTACTGCCTTTTTTCCCCAGAAATACAAACTCTGAGGTCTCAAGTAGGTAAGAAAAAATGAAATTTCTGGTGTTCTCAGGGAAAGAAATAATGAATTCTTTAGTAACCCTATTTAACATCACAGCTCGCCCACCAGTGGCACATAGAAAGAAGGCTGAAAATTCTTTCTATTATAAAGCCCTATTATCAGATGCTCAGAACTTTGCGTAACAGCCTTGTTCTGGTCTAGAAAGGTCTCTGTTTTGTCCCTGCCCAAAGACTTTATTTCACTTTTGGGAAGATTTTATACAAAAGCTGTTCAGCTCTTTTTGAGAAGAGAATGAATATTTTTCCACATTATTAGAAAAAGAAGAAGGAAACTGTAAACATTTGTTGTGTGGAGCCATAAGGCCCAAATGGCTAAGAGCTGAAATCTGCAATTTGAAACTACAGCTTGTTAACATCAGGGGTGGCTCTAGGTATTTTGCCGCCCCAAGCACGGAAGGCAGGCTGCCTTCAGCGGCTTGCCTGCGGCAGGTCCCTGGTCCCGAGGATTCGTCGGCTTGCCTGAGGGAGGTCCGCCGAAGCCGCGGGACCAGTGGACCCTCTGCAGGCATGCCGCCAAAGGCAACCTGCCTTCCGCCCTCACAGCGACCAGCAGAGCACCCCCCGTGGCTTGCTGCCCCAGGCACGTGCTTGGCATGCTGGTGCCTGGAGCCGCCCCTGGTTAACGTTCCTCACTGATGAGCATTGTACGGCCTTGTTCTACAGAAGCCTGTTCTAGATTTAGCCAAAGTCTGAACTGTTGAAAATCACACACTGAGCATGCCGAGTGGGCTATTCTGTTAAAGAGAGGAACCCTGCATTGTGGGCCTAGCTTAGCTTTTAAGTGAATTAACTGGAGTCAGTGATTTACAAGATCTATGCCACAGACTGGATAGTCTCCTGGGGGCACCCCTTTAATGTGCCAGACCCCCAAGGACTATTCCACAAGGGCAGGCCACATGGCTTCAGTGCCTCTAAGACTGAGCCTTCAAGCTCCAGCACTCCTATTTCACACTGGGAGCTCTGACCACCAGTTAAACTAAGGCCTGGTCTACACTAGGCGTTTAAATCGGCTTTAGGAGCGTAAAACCGATTTAACGCCACAACCGTCCACACTAGGAGGCACCTTATATCGATTTTAATGGCTCTTTAAACCGGTTTCTGTACTCCTCCCTAACGAGAGGAGTAACGCCAGTATCGGTATTAACATATCGGATTAGGGTTAGTGTGGACGCTGATCGACGGTATTGGCCTCCGGGAGCTATCCCACAGTGCACCAGTGACCGCTCTGGACCGCAATCTGAACTCAGATGCAGTGGTCAGGTAAACAGGAAAAGCCCCGCGAACTTTTGAATATTTCCTGTTTGCCCAGCGTGGAGCTCCGATCAGCACGGGTGGCGATGCAGTCCGAAATCAAATTAAAAAAAGAGCTCCCGCATGGACCATGCGGATGTGATCGCTGTAAGGGCAGGCAAATCCGTTCTATCAGCGCTCCGTTACAGAAGATGAAATTCAGAATCCTTTTTTAAAAATCTCCAGACAGACGCCATAGCAGGGACTCAGCGCACTGCAGCGTGACAAGCGTAACGGAAAGCCAAAGAATCAAATGGACGCTCATGGACTGGAGGACTGAAGCTATCCCACAGTTCCTGCAGCCTCCGGAAATTATTTGCATTCTTGGCTGAGCTCCAAATGCTTCTAGGGTCAAACACACTGTCCGCGGGTTAGGGCATAGCTTGGCAATCTACTCACCCACCCCCCACCCACCCCCAGAAGCGAAAGGTAAAACAATCCTCTGACTCTTTTACATGTCACCCTATCTTTACTGAATGTTACAGATAGATGCGATAGTGCAGCACTCAACACCAACATCCTTGCTCCCCCCCCCCCGCCATGGGCGGCTGATCGTGCAAAAAGCTGGAAATCCATCCTCATGATCAGCTTCAGCTGATGGTACAAAAGGACTGGTAACCGTCCTCGTCATCAGCCTATTGGCCCTAATTTTTTCTGGTGGATGGATGGTGCAATATGGCTGGTAACCATCCTCATCATAGCAACAGGGGCTGAGCTCCATCAGCCCCCACCCTTCATGTGTAAAGAAAAGATTCAGTTGCCCCTGGACTAGCAGTGGGATGCTGGGCTTCTCTCCTACACACTGCTTAATGTCCTGTCTGGACTATCATAGCAGCTGGAGGCTGCCTTCCACTCATTTCTCACTAACAAGTCAGTGTGTCTTATTCCTGCATTCTTTATTAATTCATCACACAAGTGGGGGGACAATGCTACGGTAGCCAAGAAAGGCTGGGGGAAGAACGGAATCAACAGGTGGGGTTGTTACAGGAGCACCCCCTGTGAATAGCATACAGATAATTTCTGCAGGCTCTGACACAGAGCAGCTGTGCTCTCTGGTTCTATGATACGGTGGTTCTCTAGCACACTTGCCTATATTAGGCAGCACTGATTCTATTTTTAGATACCAAAAAGGAGGGATTGACTCAGGGAGTCATTCCCAATTTTTGCTTTTGCACCCCTGGCTGATCGGCCAGGGGCACTTATGACAGCAGCTAATGGTACGAAACGATGGAAGGTGCAATATGGCTTTTGCGCCCCTGGCTGATCGGCCAGGGGCACTAGCAGCAAATGGTACAAAAGGACTGGTAGCCATGATCATCCTCAGTTCCAATTTATGGAAGGGTTTGGATGGTGCAATATGGCTAGTAACCATCTCTGTTGTCATGCAAAAGCAAAAGCATGCTTCTGTGTAGCGCTGCTGAATCGCCTCTGTGAGCGGCATCTAGTACACATACGGTGAGAGTCACAAACGGCAAAACAAGCTCCATGATTGCCATGCTATGGCATCTGCCAGGGCAATCCAGGGGAAAAAGTCACGAAATGCTTGTCTGCCGTTGCTTTCCCAGACGAAGGAGTGACTGACGACATTTACCCAGAACCACCCGCGACAATGATTTTTGCCCCATCAGGCACTGGGATCTCAACCCGGAAGTTCCAAGGGGCGGGGGAGGCTGCGGGAACTATGGGATAGCTAGGGAATAGCTACCCACAGTGCAACGCTCCAGAAATCGACGCTAGCCACGGACCATGGATGCACACCACCGATTTAATGTGTTTAGTGTGGCCGTGCGCACTCGATTTTATAAAATCTGTTTTACAAAACCGGTTTATGCAAATTCGGAATAGTCCCGTAGTGTAGACGTACCCTAAGACAGAACTCTGTCAGCACCTCAGCAAGTATTTGCAATGACACCAGCATCCTCTTCAAAACAGCGTAGGGTTTATTAGTCAGCTGAAAAACAACATCAGGAAGTCGTTACATTAGCATAGAGAAGCAAAGGTTAAGACTTCATCCAAACTGGCCAAGCCAGGGTTCCATTGAACATGCTGCTGAAGGAACCATCTTGGGTTCTCTGTATCTCTGTCCTGTTGTCTCCCAGTCCAAATATGAGCTCCTGTGTCTCTCCAAAGGCCAGATCTTATCCTCACCTCCTGTCACCTATCGGTCCATTGTCCTCCTTTGCAAAACCATGCTGAGTTCACACGTTCTACCTGCTGGTGTTAACAGTTGTTGGGTGCCTGCTATTAAATCATTGGGGTTCCCATTGTCTTCCTGGATCCTCCATTGATATGGGCCAGTTTCAGCCTGTCCTCAGTGGCCCATTCATACCACCCCAGACAGTTACATGACACACACAGCACATGTCTCCTGCTCTGCCCCAGGAGCAGCATGTCAACTCTTCTGCACCCACTGGGTAGCAATCCCAAGTCAAATGAGTCACTTCCACACATATCAGCCATGAAAATATTACAGAAAATCCCCAAATTTGTCACATCTACTTGGAAGAATGGCTCCAGACCTCCTCAGGCTGTGGCTAAATGGATCGTTTTCCTTCATCTTCTCCCCTTATGTCCCATATCTTGCAATGGGATCTGTGCTGTCGACCTTAACACCTGTGCAGACTTTCACTGCCATCAGCTGGACTTGCAGGGTTACAGGTTTCACTCACTTAGAACCAATTGCAGACTCAGGACCAAAACTGCCTCCCAGTGCTCTAGAGGACCATGTACAAGGTTGTGAGCCAGGAGGACGTGCAGATATTGAGTCCCTGATACAGTGGGTGGAATGATCTGGACCTAGTTAGGCCTACTCTATATCTAGTCAATATCACGCTTCTGGCCCATTCCTGTGCATCACCAGAATGAATAAAAATAATAACGAGACAAGGTGGGTGAGGTAATAACTTTTATTGGATCAACCTCTACTGGAGAGAGAAAAGAAGCTTTTGAGCTTACACAGAGCTCTTCCTCAGGTCTGGGAAACCTACCCAGCATGTCACAGCTAACTATAACATGTAACAAATTGTTTAGCATAAGTGGTTAACACACAGTGCAAGAGACCATTCAAAGGAAG
This sequence comes from Mauremys reevesii, assembly GCF_016161935.1. Taxonomy (NCBI): domain Eukaryota; kingdom Metazoa; phylum Chordata; order Testudines; family Geoemydidae; genus Mauremys; species Mauremys reevesii. Next base: position 15,628,757 of record NC_052644.1, read on the forward strand.
TGGCCCATTAACATTTCTGCAGTCAACAGAAAGGGAGCTTATTAGGTTACAGATTATTGTAATAAGCCATAAATCCAGTGTCTGTATTAAGACCAGGATTATTACTGCCCATCAAAGTTATGAATTTAAGCTCCCAGGCTCATCTTTTGAAAGTGTTGTGCAGGTTTCCTTTGAGGATGAGGACGGAGAGGTCAGATATAGAGGGATTGTTTAGTAAAAAAAGGTTCACCCACAGGTGGTAAAATGGCTTTATCATTTTCCTGTATGAGTTCATTTGAGAATGTAGTGATTGTCTGGTTTCACCCACACAGTTGTTGTTGAGTCATTTAGTGCACTGGACGAGGTACCCCACATGTTGCGATCCGCATGCCATTAATTTTGCTCCCCCATATCTGACCTCTCAGTCCTCAAAGGAGAGGCATATTAGTCACTAACCCAAAAGAAATTAAAATGATTTCGATATTAAAAAGTTATTTTTGCTTTGCAGATGAACTCCAGATAGAAGTGGGTAAGTTTTGCATTCATTTTTCAAATGTAAATGTCAATTCAGTTCCATACTCAAAAAAAGAGATGTAAATAGAAATCAAGTTCTCACAGTTACAAACACAGGAAGTGAATGATTTTTCTGGTTAGAATATGATTTTTCTAAAATTTGCTAGGATGTGCAGATCAGTGCTACAGCCCTATTCCTGCTCTCATTGGGTGAAAAATCTCCCCTGTGGAATGGGTTATTCATCACTTAAATCCCAGCTACACTTCAAAATAGGGCATAGGTGTGTACCTTGTGCTGCACAGGTCTAGTCCTTCTCTCTCTCCGGGGATGAATTTCAACCTAAATCAGTCATAACATGTCTTTGAATATAGGCAGAGTGAGGTTCTAACAATGTGTTATCAATTATATTTGCAATTTGCCATTGACTATGAGGAGAGATTAATGTATGAGGAGAGATTAATAAAACTGGGACTTTTCAGTTTGGAAAAGAGATGGCTAAGGGGAGATATGATTGAGGGCTATAAAATCATGACTGTTGTAGAGAAAGTAGATAAGGAAGTGTTTACTACTTCTCATAACTCAAGAACTAGGAATCACCAAATGAAATTTATGGGCGGCAGGTTTAAAACAAATAAAATGAACTATTTCTTCACACAACACACAGTCAACTGTGGAACTGCTTGCTAGAGGATGTTGTGAAGGCCAAGACCATAACAGGGTTCAAAAAAGAGCTAGATCAATTCATGGAGGATAGGTCCATCAATGGCTATTAAGGAGGATGGGCAGGGATGGTGTCCCTGGCCTCTGTTTGCCAGAAGCTTGGAATGAGCAACGGGGGATGGATCACTTGATGGTTACCTGTTTTGTTCATTCCCTCTGGGACACCTGGCACTGGCCACTGTTAGAAGACAAGATACTGGGCTAGATGGACCTTTGGTCTGAACCCCGTATGGCCATTCTTATGTTCTTATGACTTTAATAATGAAAGTAACAGCACACCCTTTGAGACAGTGAATGTATGTGGGTGTCCTGCTGACAAAATATCGATCAACTAGTACTCTTTCTGCTGTTTTTTTTGTTTTGTTTTTGTTTGTTTGTTTGTTTTGTTTAACTATATCTCTTAGTTATCTCCTCTCCACCCTGCTTTGTGGTCTGGGGATGGCAAGACACACACTCCTGCCAGGCTTTAGAGTGTTGGAGTCGCTGCAAGCCCTGTCACCCTGGCCAGGGTATTCCCTGAAGGGTGCAGCCACAAATCTCTTCCTCCCACCTAAACGTGTTTGGGGGCTGATAGTGAGAAGTCTTTCCATTACCACTCCTGGGCTATGGGGCTTGGTGGAGCAAGGGAGGGGAGATGAGTAGCAGAGCCAACATGGATTGGCTTCTTCCTAGCATAGCACTGAGATGAAAGGGCCGAAGGCATCAGCACATTCCTTATGTGCATCATCAGAATGTGTAAAACCAGACACTCCTGCTTCTAACAAAAATGAAGAGTTGATGATGGGCAGTGTGAGAAGTTCAGGACATATTCTTTACTTTTTCACCTCATGCCTTCCATCCTCACCTCACAAGAGATAGGACAAATGTTTTCAAACTTTACCATATGCCAAACAGCTCTTTATCAATGTATTCTCTTTTATTTTATCCTGTTAGTAGTAACCCTGGGTGGAAAATAGTTTTCCTGTCCCATTAGAATTTTCAACATTTCAAAATATTTTCCCATCCTGAATCAGGATGAACAGTTGAAATTGTGAAATGTTTCTCAAACCAAAAGCCCCCTAGCCCCACCCAGTTCACTTTAGGTCAATTGAAATGTGTTGTTTTGATACATTTAATTTTTTTTAATTCAAGTGTTTTTATATATTTACTGAAATTTCTAAACAAAATAAATCTCTTTACTTTCAAATTCAAAACTTCTCTGTACAAAAATGTTGAAATGGGATGTTTTTAAAATCTCAAGCCTTCTTTTATGAAAATTTTTTTGATTCACAGTTTCAGTGAACAGAACACTATTTCTCAGTTTCATTTTTGATGAATCATCATTTTTCAACTAGAACACATTTAATTGAAGAAATTCCCGGGCAGCTCTAATTTCCTATCTGCATTTGTCCAATTTCAACTTCCATTTGATCATCTTATACATTTTTCTGCTAATTGGCTCTCCAGTCTAGTAGAGGAAGTTATAATATGGTCACGTGGCTATAATCTGAAACTAGACAAATTCAGACTGGAAATAATCCTCAGAGTTCATAGAATATCAGGGTTGGAAGGGACATCAGGAGGTCATCTAGTCCAACCCCCTGCTCAAAGCAGGACCAATCCCCAGATGGATTTTTGCCCTAGATCTCTGAATGGCCCCCTTAAGGATTAAACTCACAACCCTGGGTTTAGCAGTCCAATGCTCAAACCACAGAGCTATCCCTCCCCAAAGAAGTATATTTTAATGGTTAGTGTAATTAACCATTGGAAAAATTACCAAGGGTTTCTAAGAATTATTTTAGGGAAGTTCTATGGCATGTCTTATCCCAGGGTTCAGACTATATAATCACAGTGGTGTCTTCTGGCATTGAAATCTAGGAATCCACCATGCTATCCAAGTATCGTTGGCTTTGATTCTTGCATTGTACTATTTATGTACTTATTGTATTTTATAAATTGTCATACTTTGTCTTGGTTTTGGATATGACATTATTACTGAGACAAAACTGGAAGTAAGGGTTAAGCACATGGTTTTCTCTTTGTTTTTCTTTTTCAGGAAGAATCCAGAAAGAAAGTGGTTAAGTCCCATTGACTTCTCTTGCTTTGGGGATGTCTGGATGGATAATATTTGTGGGAGATGTGGAACTATCAATACAGAAGAGCTTAATGATTGTCAGTGTGTTGATAAAAAGGGTCTAGCAGATGGAAGTGATGGGTTGTGAGAGCAATTTCAATGGGGAGAGGAAGAGTCTGTAGAGTTTCCCATGCTAAGAGGAGGTTGGGATTTCCTCTTCATGGGCTGAGGTTTACTCAGAGGTCTGGCTGGGAGATAAGTCTGGTTGAGTTCTGGACATAGGAACAACGATTGGGAGTGTGTTTGACAATGGGATATATGGGGTGTTTCATACTGAAGGCTTTGGGAGTTGTTAAAAAGTAATGTGTGTGAGTATTTGTTAACCCATTACACACACACACTTACAAATGACTGCAAGAAGAGAAGACTATCAAAGCAGAAAAACAAAAGTAACTTTGAATTGGTTCTTCTTCAGTACAATTCTGTTAAACTGACTATACTGGTAAAACATCTCTAAAGAGCTGTGCACGTTCCCTGTTAGAAGTATAGGAGCAAAAATATTTTTCCTAATAATCTTTTAATTACTCTCATGTGTTGTCTTTGGACTCCAGAAAGAAGCAGTGTGTAGCATCCCTAAAGCAGTGACAATGCTCAGGATTTATTTTATTGCAGTGACAGTTTTTATTGGTGATTTTTACAGTAGGGGGATGAGTCTGGTTTGGACTCCTGCAGTGGAGTTGCTGAGGGATGACAGATTAGAAGCTTTTCAGGAGAGGCATAATAGCTGCTAGCTAACCCAACTGAAATTCACAAGGGGTGTCAATTAAGAAATTCTTTGTTTTTCTTTGCAGATGAACTGAAAGTAGAACTGAGTAAGTGTGTGTTGATTCTTTGAATGTCAAAGTCAATTTGGTTCCATGGTGGAAAAGAGATGCAAACAGAAATCATAGAATATCAGGGTTTAAAGGGACCTCAGGTGGTCATCTAGTCCAAAGCAGGACCGATCCCCAACTATTTTGTTTTTGCCCCAGATCCTTAAATGGTCCCCTCAAAGACTGAACTCACAACCCTAGGTTTAGCAGGCCAATGCTGAAACTGCTAAGCAATTCCTCCCAATGAAGTTCTTGCAGCTAGAAATATAAGAACTGAAGGATCTTTGTTGTTGTTAGAATATTATTTTGATCAAATTTGCTAGGATATACAGATGAATGCTACAGACCAATTCCTGCTCCCATTGGGCGAAAGTCTCTCCTATGCAATGGCTATGTGTCACTCAATCCCACCTATCCCTTCAAAATAGGGCATATGTGAGTCTCTTGTGCTGTGTAATCCTAGTGTTTGCTTGCTGTCCAGAGATGAATTTCACCCAAAATCAGTCCTTACATGTCTTGGAAAGGAGTTAGGCCCTGACAATGTGTCTCCAATGATGTGATTTGGAATTTGCCAATGACATCAACAATGGCAGTAGAATCACACTTTTTGAAATAGTGACTGTGTGTGTGGAGGGGGGTGGTCCCACATTCAAAATATGAACTGTCTATTACCCTGGCTGATTATTTGGTGTACCTGTCAATTGTGTCTTCTCCACCACCAACCTCCTCCCTTGAGGTCTGGGATGGGCAAGACAGACACTCCTGCCAATCTGAAGGATGTAGGAACCCCTCCAAAGCCTGTTACACTGACCAGGCCTGACGAGTGCACCTGCATGTCTTTGGGGGCTGGTAGAGAGGGAATCTCTTCACTTCCACTCCTGACCTAAGGGCCTTGGTGAAGCTAGAGCGGAGAGAAGAGTAGTAGAGCCACCATGGATTGACACCTTCCTAGCAGGCACAGTGATGAAAGGGCTGAGGACTTCAGGAGTGCTCCTTTGGTCCAAGGAGATGAGAAGGGGGATGGGTTCTTCATTAGCTGAGGAAAGAGGCTGTCTCTTAGCATGTGCAGCAGCTCTGACTGGCTGCAAGCAAAGGAGTTGGGCTGGTAGCCAATCAGAGTGAGGTTACCATATAGAAACATCTGAAAACCTATAGCTTATGGAGAAGTCCCATAGACCTGGCAAATGAGGGGCCATCTGAAATCCCACAGAGCTGGCAGGTCTAAGCCAATTAGACTCTCAAGGGTGTCGCCCAGTTGAAATATCAGTAAGTACAGGTACATCATTATCACACAAACATCTGATTCCTTTGGTTATCTTTGTGCAATGATATTTTATGTCTCTTCCACTCTTCTCCTCACTACCCTTAAACTCACTCCCATCTTGGTTATTTGGAGGGATCAGGCCTTTCTCTTGTATTCCTCTCCCATCTCCCTTGTTGCTGCAGCCCAATTTCATCTCTCTCATAGCAAGGAAGACAGCAGCTCCAGGGAGAGACAATGCAGCTCCCCACACTGCCAGCCTCACCACACATATTCCCTAGTGATCTGCTGTCTCTGTCTGAAGCTGAGGAGTGAGTGAAGCATGGAACAGACCTGGTGTCTCCACAAGAGCCACAAATGGTTCCCAAAACAGTATAATAACCACAGTGTGTGTGTGTACCATTAGTGTGCTTTACTTTCTCTTTTCTGCAGAAGTAAATCATTCTGTATTGTGTCTGACATCTTCAGTTATCCTCAACCTGGGGCATTTCTGCTGCCCAAAGATGTAAAATCAGCAGTATGTGCCTCTTTGAATTCAATGTCTGTTGTTTCTCACTTTGATTTCAGAGTGGAGACGGGCTCGCACCTATGCAGGTAACAGAATACACATCTCCCCTGATAATCAAAAAACATATTCATAGTTTTAAAAGCTAGAAACAGAACATATTCTGATCATGGAGATGAAATCTGAGGCCCTACTCCATTTCGTCTCAGGGTTTTCTCATTCAGTTCCTTCAATGAGTGTAACTTATATCAGAATCTGGCAAAATATATTTGAGTATCAATAAGATAAACATTCCAGGATCTTTTCCATTTTTGAGTCATGTTCAATCAAATATCAAATCTCTGAAATATTCCAGTGTAACCAAATTGTCAGAATAGAACAAAACCCGATATCAGTCAGCATTTTGCCTGAGTAAGGACAGCAGGGATTGACCCACAAGCCATATCTCCCATGTTTCAGTTTATACTGCAATTAGACAAGGGTTTCTTAAATTCTCTCTTTGCAGATGACATCACTCTTAATCCAGACACAGCCCAACCCAATCTCTCCATTTCTGAGCATAAGAAGAAATTTATTCATGAACCCCAACCTCAGAAAGTTCCACCAACTCCAGAGAGGTTTGATTCGACTGTCTGTGTTTTGGGCTCTGAAGGATTCTCCTCTGGAAAGCACTACTGGGAGATGGATGTCAGAAGCAGCAATGACTGGGACCTGGGAGTGGCCAGAAAATCCATAGAGAGAAAAGGAAAACTTTCCTTGTCCCCTAAAGAGGGATTCTGGGCTCTGGGTTTCAGTGGGAGAGATTATTGGGCAAAAACAGATCCATGGACCCGGGTCATAGTGCAGAAAAAGCCCAAGAAAATTGGAGTTTACCTGAGTTACCAAGAGGGGCAGGTGACCTTTTTCAATGTAACTGACATGTCTGTGTTGTTCACATTTAATGATTGTTCATTCTCAGGAGAGGTTTATCCATTCTTTAAAAATTCCCACAAAGAAACATCAATGAGAATTTGTTCTTTAAGAGAAGATGAATGAGTTTAAAGTGGCACTGCCAGACTGCCACTCACTTATCCCACTGTATCTTTGAAATCAAATTTCCCATCAATGATTTTGAATTACATTTTGCCTTTCTATTAACTCTGTGGTGCCATCTCTAGAACAGCACTGTTATTCATTGTATGGCTGTGAACCCATGACATCAAGTTGCTCTCCAATAAAATTTAAACTGTAGTTTTTAATCTGTACTTTTTGAGCTGCCAGCTTAATTAATTGCTTTCAACAACAAACATTGTTTTTTCTGGGTTTTTTTTTTTTGTTACTTCTGACAAACACTGTTATTTGACTAGGCTGTTAAGGAAACAATATTTGTGTTGTAGATTTTCAGTAGAAATCTGTACCCACAATTAGGTTTTCAAGATTTTTAAGAGCTCAGCTGCCATTTACCCAGCATGAAAATCCTTAGAAAATCTGACAGAAACTGTCACAGTGGAAGCTGCTGGATGGATATTAATGGGCGAAAAATCCATCCTGTCGCACACATTCATTTTTCTCTTAGAGACACTCCCCCACCAAACTTATAATAATGTAGGGCTTGTGACTGGCCTGTGTAGCTACACAACAGGGTAAGAGAATATAAAATACCCCCCATCCCTCTAAACAGCCACGAAGGACTTACTGTCATAGTTACAAGGCAGCTGCACCTCTGACCCCTTTCTAGTCCCTCTGAGAGCTCCCACGCTCAGACTCCTTGCTCTCACCTGTCTCAGGGTGGAACCTCATGAGTCTTCAACACTTAGACAGAGATCTGAGTATAGTAACTCGGCCATACCATCCACTTACCACCCTTCAGTCCATTCTTACACTGGGCAACTGCTTGATCCTCCATTCAGGAAACTGTGACCAATGAAACTGACCAAAAGCCTTTTAAAACTTAAGTGCTTTTATTTGGCAGTTGTGTAGTTTGTAGAAATAGAGCAATATCCCTTTAAGTAGTCTACGAGCCTTCTGTTTGTGGACACCATAGTCTATGAACCAGAAGCTGCCTGAAACGGGTCAGAGCAGCAGTATGTACACACCTAGACTTGTCTAGATTTAGTAAACTCATTTATTTGGAATCGGCTCTGCCTGCGTGGTTTCTTTATATTGTTTTGGCTTTGTAAGGAGCAGATGACAGAAGCAGAATCTCCTTCCTTAGAGGTTTTTAAGGTCAGGCTTGACAAAGCCCTGGCTGGGATGATTTAGTTGGGTTTGGTCCTGCTTTGAGCAGGGGGTTGGACTAGATACCTCCTGAGGTCCCTTCCAGCCCTGATATTCTATGATTCTATGACACAATGATTGGTAACAAGGAGGGAAGCCCAATCCCAGTGTATTGCAGAACAGAAAATAACTGCAGAGTCCTAGACTAAAAGGAAACTGCAGCCACTGGGGCTTCGAGAAAACTGATCATTCGGGGTGGGGCTGGGGGTGGGGAAGGTTTGTAAAAGTCTGGCTGTTTGAGGAAAATTGACTTGTTTGATAAAGTGAGTCAGTCCTCCACTGAGCTGTGGTGGGAGAGTGGAACAGAGCATGACAGCTAAGGTTAAAATTCTGTCACAGGTATTTTTTTGGCAAAAAAAATTCTCTGAAGCCTACTACCTGTCCCTGACTTTTACTAAAAATACCCCAGGGTGGGTGGAGGAGGGACTAACAAAGCACTGCCGGGGGCTAACCTGCAGCAGCTGCTCCAGCCCTACCACTGCTCCTGTGGTACGGGCAGACCACTGCTGTTCCAGGCCCAGGAGGCCCACTGCTTCAGCCTAGGGCCTTTTGGTCCAGGGGCCGGGGACTGCTGCTCCATCCATCAGCCCTCTGGAATGAGGTCCCAGAAAGTTATGAAATATGTGGCCTCCATTACAGAATTGTATCCTTAGTGATAGCTAATGATATCAATGTTGAGCAAAATAAATCAGTTTTACTTAGCGTAATGGGGACTAAGGCCTATCAGCTGTTGTATAGCCTGACAGCTCCTGCTAAACCAGCAAACAGAACATTTGCTGATAATATGGAAATTCTCCAACATCACCTTTCTCCAAAGCCACTGGCAAGTGCAAAGTGTTTCTGATTTTATAAACAAAATTAAAAAGAAAATGAAACAATTCCTGAATATATGGCTGATTTAAGGCTATTAACAGAGTATGGCCAGTTTGGAGAGTTATTGTGCAATAAGCAAAATGAAGGAATCCAAAACCAATTATTGACTGAGGCCTGGTCTACACTAGGATCTTAAATCGAATTTAGCAGCGTTAATTCGAACTAATCGCTCAACCGTCCACACCAGGAAGCCATTTAATTCGAACTAGGGGGCTCCTTAGTTCGAATTTGGTACTCCACCCCGACAGGTGGAGTAACGCTAAATTTGCACTTGCTAGCTCGAATTAGGCTAGGTGTGGATGCAAATCGAACTTAGTAGCTCCGGGAGCTATCCCACAGTGCACCACTCTGTTGACGCTCTGGACAGCAGTCCGAGCTTGGATGTTCTGAGCAGCCACACAGGAAATGACCCGGGAAAATTTGAAATCCTTTTCCTGTCTGGACAGTTAGAATCTCATTTCTTGCTTTGACATCGGGGCGAGCTCCGCGGCACCTGCAACGATGCAGAGCTCTCCAGCAGAGGAGTCAGCCCAATGCAAGAATAGAAAGAGATCCCCAGCATGGACAGACCGGGAAGTCCAGGATCTGATCGCTGTGTGGGGCGAGGAGTCTGTGCTGTCGGAGCTGCGCTCCAACAAGCGTAATGCAAAGACCTTCGAGAAGGTCTCCCAAGCCATGACACAGAAAGGATACAGCCGGGATGCGATGCAGTGCCGCGTGAAAGTCAAGGACCTGAGGCAAGGCTATCAAAAAGTCAGAGCGGCAAACGGACGCTCCGGAGCACAGCCCCAGACATGCCGCTTCTACGAGGCACTGCATGCCATTCTCGGTGGGTCTGCCACCACTGTCCCACCAGTGACCGTGGACTCAGTGGATGGCATAGTGAACCAGGACAGTTCCTACTCGATGTTCGCCGATGGGGAAGACGACGAAGGGTCCGTGGAGGAAGGCGCAGGCGACAGCGGACACAATGCCGCTTTCCCTGACGCCAGGATCTGTTCCTCACCCTCACAGAGATCCCCTACCAACCCTCACCGGCCGTGAACCCGGACTCAGAGTCAGGGGAAGGATCAGGCGGTAAGTCGTATAAACAAGAAAATATTTATTTGTTCGAAAACATGTATACCAAAAATAGAAATTCTATCTATAAATACTATATCTAAAAGTTTTTAAAGGGAAACTATACGAACAGTAGGTCCACACAGATTGGGATGGAACAATAGTCCTCCATGGACAATTCCACAAATGCTTCAAAAAGTTCCTCAAATACCCTCCGCAGGAGGCTTCGAGGAAGAGGTGCCTTATTTGGTCCTCCGGTGAAGCTCACTCTTCCACGCCACGACATCCTTAGATACAGGGGAACCATCGCCTCTACCAGCATGGCCGCGTAGGGTCCCAGTCGGTGAAGTGCTTCCCTTAACATCCTGTCTTTGTGCACTCGAGAGACACGCCTCAGGGTAATCTCGTTACTGAAGTGCTGCATCTAATTAGGGCAATTAGTGAATAGTTACTGTTCTTAATGGTTTACTTATACTTTGCATAACAAAGCCCCTCGCTTAGCAGCCACGTGCTGTAGGCCACACAGGAAAAGCATACATTGATCTTTCCCCTGCAGTGTCGGGAGTGGCTGCAAAAGGGTCATAGTATCTGATTTCCAGATTGCCTTTAGCACGACGGCACAGCTATCCGTTAACTGATAAGCATAATGTACTGTAAGGCTTACCAGGACTCTCTGCTAGACGGATTCTGCTATCTCTCCCGACTTCTCCGCTCTCCTGTGCAATGGCGCAGCCAATCAGAGCGTAGGCCAAAATGTTGTGCTTCTCTGGAGACCACGTGACACTTGTTGTCCGGTACGGTCTTCTTCATAGAAATTGACTAGACGGTGTTCACTGTTCGCAAAAATGTATCTGTACAAGGAAATCACTAACTTTCCCCATCACACAGCTTCGGCTCCTTCCCGGACTGCCCCGGCATCCCCCTCGCAGAGACTGGGAATGATTAGACGGCAAAAGAAGAAGACTAGGGACGACATGTTCGCTGAACTGATGGCCTGCTCCCGAGCAGAGGCTGCAGAGCAGAAACACTGGAGGGAGACCCTATGTGAGCAGCATCGCACACTCATGGAACGTGAGGATAGGTGGTGGCAGGAAGACCAGCAGACCACCCAAACGCTGCTTGGTCTCATGAAGGAACAAACGGACACGCTTCGTCGCCTTGTTGATGTCCTGCAGGACCGCAGGCTGGAGGACAGGGCCCCCCTGCAGTGTCTCTGCAATCGCCCTCCCCAGCCAAGAAGTCCTGGCCCCCCCTCACCCAAAAGTACAAGACGGAGGGGTGGTAGAGGCCATGAGAACTGTCACTGAACCAGAGCAGAGCGGCCATGTACCCCGCACTTCTCACGTTAGAAATTTGTAGAAGTGCTTCCCTTATAGGCTCAGCTAGTCCCAAATCCAAGGTTCATCCCCCCACTGTTTATTAGATTAATAAAAGATGTTTGCTGTTAATCACTGTTTCCGTCATGTCTTTCCTGTCAGAGGATTTTTCGGTGTATGGGGTGGACAGGGGTTTCATACTTGCACGGTATAGCCTACAGTACCAGGGTACAGACTTGGGGAAAGGATCAACTGCAGGGCATACACACACTGCAGTCAGTAGGCACCAGGGTCATTCTGTGTTGTGTATGCTGCCCCTGGTCATTTCGTAATGTGTATGCTTGTCCAGGGTCCTAGCGCCTGCCACGCCATTAATGTGAAGGCAGGCTGCCCTTACGATGCACTTGCAACGGATCCACGAGCCTATCCGCTGCCCTGAGCCCCAACAAGAGCCCTCATCTACGGACAGATAGTCACCCTTCTCCCACACCCATCACCCCTTCCCACGCAGTAACCCGCAGCCCACTGCCGTCATCCAAACCCCTATGCAAAGAAGGCACCACTCGCCCCTTCCTGCAAACCCTCCCCTTCATGCAGAACCACTTTCAGCCATCCCCTACCCCAGAGACCTATGTAGGAGCAGGAGGATGTCAGTCCTCTATGGAGGAAGCGGTCTGTACGTCAGTGCACACCGTGCCCAGCACAGTATGCGTCCATGTCTCAACACCAGAACAGAAATGCAAAGTAAAAGAAAGATTTATTAATAATGAGTGTAACAATTAATTTGCTTAAAAACGTGCTTTGGAAGTGGGGGAAACTTGGAGAACGCAGCATGTAGCCGCAGATCAAAATCGACACAAACTGACACAAGCCCAGGGTCAGTTTCTCTTGAAAGCAAGTGGAGAGTCATAGGTTACCCTGATCTCCGAGGAAACTTGCTTTCAAAGCCTCCCGGATACAGAGCGCTTCCCGCTGGGATATTCTCTCGGCACGGGTGTCTGGCTGAGCGTAAACTGCAGCCAGGCGATTTGCCTCAACCTCCCATCCGGACAAAAAGGCCTCGCCCTTGCTCTCACACAGATTGTGCAGCACACAGCATGCAGCAATAACTACGGGGATATTCTTTTCGCTGATGTCCGAGCGAGTCAGTAAGCTCCGCCATCTCCCCTTGAGACGTCCGAAAGCACACTCCACCACCATTCTGCACTTGCTCAGCCGGTAGTTGAAGAGTTCCTTCTCTCTGTCCAGGGCGCCTGTATAGGGCTTCATGAGCCAGGGCATTAGCGGGTAGGCTGGGTCCCCGAGGATCACTGTAGGCATCTGCACATCCCCAACCGTTATTTTGTGGTCCTGGAAGAAAGTACCTGCCTGGAGGAGTCTAAAGAGACCAGAGCTCCTGAATACCCGCGACATGAAACTTGCCCGCCCACCCGACGTTGATGTTGGTAAAACGTCCCCTATGGTCCACCAGTCCTTGCAGCACCATGGAAAAGTAGCCCTTTCGGTTAATGTACTCGCTGGCCTGGTGGGCTGGTGCCAGGATAGGGATGTGAGTCCCATCTATAGCCCCACCGCAGTTTGGGAATCCCATCGCGGCGAAGCCGTCTATGACAACCTGGACGTTTCCCAGGGTCACCACCTTTGAGAGCAGTTGCTCAACGATTGCGTGGGCTACTTGAATCACAGCAACCCCCACGGTAGATTTGCCCACGCCAAAGTGGTTCGCTACTGACCGGTAGCTGTCTGGCGTGGCAAGTTTCCAGAGGGCTATGGCCACTCGCTTCTGCACACTCAGGGCTGCTCGCATCCGGGTGTCCTGGCGCTTCAGGGCAGGGGACAGCAAGTCACACAGTTCAAGGAAAGTGCCCTTATGCATCCTGAAGTTTCGCAGCCACTCTGTGTCATCCCAGACCTGCAGCACTATGCGGTCCCACCAGTCTGTGCTTGTTTCCCGGGCCCAGAATCTCCGTTCCACACCATGAACTTGACCCATTGCCACCATGATCTCCACTGCCCGGCGTACCCTGCTTTCTGAGAGGTCTGTGCCACTCTCCTCACCGCGCTGCCGGAGCCTCCTCGCCCGGTTTCTCAGCAGCTGACTGTTGCAGAGGTGGACGATAAGGTGCGAGGAGTTGACAACGGCCATAAGTGCAGCGATGATCGCAGCGGGCTCCATGCTCGCAGTGCTGTGGCGTCCGCGCTGTAACCGACCAGAAAAGTGCGCAAACAGATTTCCCGCCGGCGCTTTCAGGGAGGGAGGGCGTTTGTGAGTGACGGTTGAATGATGACAGTTACCCAAAACCACCCTCGACACATTTTTCCCCCAGCAGGCATTGCGAGCTCTACCCAGCATTCCAATGGGCAGCGGGGACTGCGGGAAATGTGGGATAGCTTCCCACAGTGCACCGCTTCCAAAGTCGACGCTGGCCCCGTGAATGTGGACTCAGAAATTTGAATTAGTGTATTTAGTATGGATACACAAATTCGACTTCATAAGGTCGAATCCACAAATTCGAACTAAGTTGATTCGAAATAGTCTTGTAGTGTAGACAAGGCCTGAGACTGATTGGACCCTACAACATGCGTTAGACCTTGCTGTGTCTATGGAATCTGCTACTGAAGATGTCATGGACCTGCAATCACATCCTGTGACTTGAGCAATAAACAACCTGGCAGTCAAGTGGAAAACACAACATGGACAGTGCTAACTCCACCTCACGAAGAGAGGGAAGAGCATCTTTGCAAGCAGGCTGGCTAACCTAGTGTGGAGGGCTTTAAACTAGGTTCACCGGGGAAGGAGACCAAAGCCCCGAGGTAAGTGGGGAAGTGGGATATCAGGAGAAAGCACAAGTAGGTGAGTGCAAGAGAGGAGGGCTCCAGCCCCATACTGGGACACCAGGACGATCAGTGAGTTATCTTACATGCCTATACACAAATGCAAGAAGCCAGGGGAACAAGCAGGGAGAATTAGAAGTCCTGGCACAGTCAAGGAATTATGATGTAATTGGAATAACAGAGACTTGGTGGGATAACTCACATGATTGGAGTACTGTCATGGATGGATATAAACTGTTCAGGAAGGATAGGCAGGGCAGAAAAGGTGGGGGAGTTGCGTTGTATGTAAGAGAGCAGTATGACTGTTCAGAGCTCCAGTATGAAACAGCAGAAAAACCTGAGAGTCTCTGGATTAAATTTAGAAGTATGAACAACAAGGGTGATGTCAGGGTGAGAGTCTGCTACAGACCACCAGACCAGGGGGATGAGGTGGATGAGGCTTTCTTCCAGCAACTAACAGAAGTTGCTAGATCACAGGCCCTGGTTCTCATGGGTGACTTTAATCACCCCGATATCTGCTGGGAGAGCAATACAGCGGTGCACAGACAATCCAGGAAGTTTCTGGAAAGTGTAGGGGACAATTTTCAGGTGCAAGTGCTGGAGGAACCAACTAGGGGAAAAGCTCTTCTTGACCTGCTGCTCACAAACAGGGAAGAAACAGTAGAGGAAGTAATAGTGGATGGGAACCTGGGAGGCAGTGACCATGAGATGGTCGAGTTCAGGATCCTGATACAAAGAAGAAAGGAGAGCAGTAGAACAGAGACCCTAGACTTCAGAAAAGCAGACTTCGACTCCCTCAGGGAACTGATGGGCAAGGTCCCCTGGGAGAATAACATGACGGGGAAAGGAGTCGAGGAAAGCTGGCTGTATTTTAAAGAATCCTTATTGAGGTTGCAGGAACAAACCATCCCAATGTGTAGGAAGAAAAGTAAATATGGCAGGCGACCAGCTTGGCTTAACAGTGAAATCCTTGCTTGTCTTAAACACAAAAAAACAGCTTACAAGAAGTGGAAGATTGGACAAATGACCAGGGAGGAGTATAAAAGTTTTGCTCAGACATGCAGGAGTGAAATCAGGAAGGCCAAATCACACTTGGAGTTGCACCTAGCCAGAGATGTTAACAGTAACAAGAAGGGTTTCTTCAGGTATGTTAGCAACAAGAAGAAAGTCAAGGAAAGTGTGGGCCCCTTGCTGAATGAGGGAGGGAACCTAGTGACAGAGGATGTGGAGAAAGCTAGTGTACTGAATGCTTTTTTTGCCTCTGTCTTCACAGACAAGGTCAGCTCCTAGACAGCTGCACTCTGCAGCACGGTATGGGGAGGAGGTGACCAGCTAGCTCTCTGTGGAGAAAGAAGTAGTTCGGGACTATTTAGAAAAGCTGGACGAGCACAAGACCATGGGGCCGGATGCACTGCATCCGAGGGTGCTAAAGGAGTTGGCCGATGAGATTGCAGAACCATTGGCCATTATCTTTGAAAACTCATGGCGATCGGAGGAGGTCCCGGATGACTGGAAAAAAGCTAATGTAGTGCCCATTTTTTAAAAAGGGAAGAAGGAAGATCCAGGGAACTACAGGCCAGTCAGTCTCACCTCAGTCCCTGGAAATATCATGGAACAGGTCCTCAAGGAATCAATTCTGAACCACTTAAAGGAGGGGAAAGTGATCAGGAACAGTCAGCATGGATTCACCAAGGGCAAGTCATGCCTGACTAACCTAATTGCCTTCTATGATGAGATAACCGGCTCTGTGGATGAGGGGAAAGCAGTGGATGTGCTATTTCTTCTTCGAGTGATTGCTCCTATGCATTCCAGTTAGGTGTGCGCGCCGCGCGTGCACGGCTCTTCGGAAGATTTTTACCCTAGCGACACTCGGTGGGTCGGCTGGGCGCCCCCTGGAGTGGCGCCGCTATGGCACAGGATATATACCCCTGCCGACCCATCCGCCCCTCAGTTCCTTCTTTCCGCCCGTGACGGCCGTTGGAACAGTGGAGCGCAGCTTAGCTGACCTCCACTTCCCTAGCTACTCGTAGTTTCTCTCGTTTAGTATATAGTTCAGATGTTTATAGTTGTAGTTAACTTTATTTGTTTGTAGTATAGTATTTATTTTCAGGGGTTCGGGGTTTATCCCCTTCCCCTCACCCGGTGCCGGGTCCGATGCCCGGTCCACAGGGTTTTACATGCTCGGCTGGCCACAAGCAGAAGCCGACAAGAGATCCTCTCCTAAGTGCCTCGAGGAATCTCAACTATCAGATAAGTGCCGCATTTGTGAGGCCTTTAATCCGAGAACAAATGGGAGCGGGACTTTCGTCTCAAGCAGCTCCTGAGGGAGGCAGCTCTTGCTCCTCCGCTCTCGGCGCCGAGCGCTGGTTAGTCTTAGAGGAGTGCTCCCTCGGCACTGGATCGCCGGTACCACCAAGGCCTCCCGGCACTGGCCCTCGCTGGCTCCGATGTCCACTCGGCATGGTTCCCTCTCCTGGAGGATGAAGAGGCTCAATATACTTGCTGCGTCCGAGCCGCCTGCTCCGCAGCCGAGCGCTATGCTCAGTCAGATCGCCCGGCACCGATGTCTGCCGCGGCACCGACAGTATCCACACCATTAACTCCGGCCAGGCAAGAGCCGTCGAGTCCGGTGCTGGAAAGCTCCCCGGTGCGAACCGTGGTCGAGCTCGCTATGAAGCTGCGTCCGAGCCGCCTGCTCAGCAGCCCGAGCGCTCTACTACGTCGTACTGCCCGGCACCGGTACCTGCTGCGGCACCGACAGTATCAGCACCATAGACTCCGGCCTCGCAAGAGCCGTCGAGTCCAGGACCTGAATGCTCCCCGATGCGAGCTGTGGTCAAGCTCACTATTCCCTCCACGCTGGAAACATTTCCACAGCGAGGGAGTTGATGGCAAGGGCAGAGCCTGCGCTTCTTTAACCCCGGACACCTCTGGTGCGGGTTATTTTGTCTATCGGCGAGCCTGTCTTGCTCACGCCACCCTGCGTCAGCACCGCAGGGCAGCACCGTTCCTGTCACCGATCGAGGTCCCGACGCCGCTCGCAGTCTCGGCACCGTTCTCTATTTCGGTGCCTTTGGTACTCGCGGCACCGGTCTGCGTCCCGTTCCCTGGCCCGGTACGCTCGGCACCGATCCCGCTCCCAGCACCGCCCCAGGCACCGAGGCTCCGTAGCCACTCCTGAACATAGAGCCTCGTGCTCTTGGTCGACCGCCAGGCACAGCTCCAGTGGCAGGTCCCGTTCTCGGTACCGGTATGTCTCCCGGTACCGATCCCAGGTGCCGCGTCGAGCGACGTCAGTTAGAGAAGGAGACTCTACCAAAGGCTCTTCAGCTCCTTCAGGGCCATCCAGCCATGCATCAGTGTTGCCACGTGCGGACACTTCATATGCGCAGTACTCTGTTTTCCGATGTGCCCTCCAGAGTCTTCCAGGAGACCTATCAGTGGTCCTTCTAGTCACCTTGGGCGTACTACCACGCCAGAGGCATACCGGTGCTCCCATCTCGCTCCGTTCCATCGGATCTCTGGGTGCCAGAGGCGACAATTAGCCGTCCCCCTCCGACCAGTATGGAGCAAGCCCCGGTTCAGCCTCCGGGCTCCCAGTTCCCACCGGATCAGGAGGTCATCCAGGAGCGCGAGCCCACAAAGGACCCGCTTGTCTCTGGCCTTTCTTCTTCCTCCTCCCCAGATACGGCGGGGGCAGGAACATACTCCCCGGGCCCTCCTCTGATCGGAACACAAGTGCATGGTATCGTCCAGGGGGTACGAGTACCTATATGTACATCTACCCCCCCTGCTCCCTTGTCGTCCAGTCCCTCAATGGGACGGAACGCCATGGCCAGCAAGCACCAGCCCCTAAATCCAAGGAGGCTAGGCGAATGGTCTTACTGGGCTGTAAGATGTACTCGGCGGGGGCCCTGCCACTTTGTGTAGCAAACTAGCAAGCCCTGCTTAGCCGCTACTATGGGTGGCGGTGGACAAATTTACAGAGTCGGTTCTTCAGAACTCCTCAAGAGTTCGATGCCCTCCTGGATCGAAGGAAGAAACTGGCTAGAGCTTCCCTCCAGGCCTCGTTGGATGCAGCTGACACCGCTGCCACGACCCTGGCCTCGGGTGTTGCCACGAGGCGCATTTCATGGCTCCAGTTATCGAGCCTTCCCTCGCAGCTGCTGCACACTATACAGGACTTGCCCTTCAATGGCAAAGGCCTGTTCACTGAAAAAACTGGCCCTAGGCTGCAAAGCCTAAAGGGCAACAGGGTCACTTTCCGCTCTCTCTCGGCATGCACACGCCGGTGCTTCAGCGCCGACCCTTCCGTCCCCAGCCTCACTGCTCTTACCCTGCGCCTAGTCAAAGACAGGACTTTGCCAGCAGGCATCACTTACGTGGTTGTAGGCGTCAATCAGGCCCCCAAAGGAGCCAAAATCAAGGTCCTTCTAACCACCGATGGGGCAAAACACTATCCATCCTCGTCCCTCTTAGGGACCCCTCTCACAAGCTATTCCCCTTGCAAAAGGTACGGACGCTCCTCTTCATCGGAGCTATACAGGAGGTACCTAAGGACGAAACCTAATCCCCTAGGCGAAGGGAGGTCTCAGACCTATCCTAGACCTGCGGGATCTCAACAAGTTCATGATGCAGATAAGTTCCGCATGGTACCCATGGGGACCGTCATCCCATCCTTGGATCCCGGAGACTGTATGCCGCCCTCGATATGAAGGGCGCATATTTTCACGTCGCCATTTCTCGTCCACGCAGAAGGTACCCCTGGTTGGGGGCTTACCGTCGTTTCCAGTATATGGCCCTCCCGGTTGGCCTCTGTACAGCCCAAGTGTATTCAAAGGGCATGGCTGTAGTCGCCGCCTCTCTTCACCACCGTCAGATACACGTTCTCCGTATCTAGACAATTGGCTCATTCAAGGGACCTCCGGGCCCAAGTTACCAGTCATGTGGGCATCGACACGGACCTATTCCTGTGTCTAGGCCTGATGATCAATAGTAAAATCCACTCTGGTTCCCTCACAGGGAATAGAATTCATTGGGGCCACCCTGGACTCCAGTCTCACCAGAGCCTGCTTACCTCAGCCTCGGTTTCATGCGATGGTAACAATTGTACAAGGTCTACGGACCCTCCCAATAACTTTGGCTCGCACTTGCCTAGGTTTCCTGAGTCACATGGCTGTCTGCACGTTTGTTTCCAAACATGCCAGGCTTCACCTCCGTCTACTTCAATCGTGGCTCACCTTGGTGTACCACCCGGGCAGAGATAGCATACTCCTGGTTGTCTCGTTCCCCCTGAGCATCCTAGGCTCCCTCGACCGGGAGTCAGTGCCCTCACTGGTGTATCCAGGGATGCTGTTCCATTAACCCCTTGGGGTCCTGGGTCAGTTTCGCACTGACGGCCTTCGGTCGGCTCAAGAGCTGGCCTTACACATTAATGTCCAAGAGCTGAGAGCAGTCTGCCTTGTATACCAGGCGTTTCAGCTGGCGGATCGCCTCGGCAGATCCTTCCTGTCTCACAAGTGGTCGTTTCCTCCGGACATTATCCATTCTGTTTTTCGGAAGTGGGTCTTTCCCCGCATAGCCCTCTTCACTCCCGCGAGAGCGAAAACAGAGAGAAGTTCTCCTCATTCCAAGGCCTCTCCCTGGGCTCAGTCTTGGAGGGGTTTTCTGATGCCGTGGATGAGCCACCGGCTGTACGATTTTCCACCGTTCCCTCTGGTTCACAGGGTCCTGCTAAAACTCTGCAGGGATGGAGCGCACCTGATCATGATGGCTCCAGTGTAACCCACACAGCACTGGTACACCAGGTTGCTACCCCTGTAGGTAGCCAACCCTATTTCCCTACCTCTTTGTCCAGACCCCATAACGCGGGATCACGGCAAGCTTCACCACCCAGACTTGTAATCCCTGCACCTCACAGCATAGCTGCTGCGTGGCTAAACCGATCCGAATTACATTGTTCTGCCTCGGTTCTACAGGATTCTCCGGGGTGGTAGGAAATCTTCCACTCGCTTAACGTATCTGGCAGAGTGGAAGCGTTTCTCCTGCTGCTACGAAACGCACAATGTTTCTCCAGCTGAGGTCCCAATCCATTCCGTACTGGACTACCTCTGGTCTCTCAAACAGCAGCACCTGGCGAGGTCCTCATTAAGGGCACTCTTGGCAACAATCTCTCCCTTCCACCCAGCGGAGAGTGGCCGCTCCGTATTATTACACCTTGTGGTTCTAGGTTCCTCAAGGGCTTGGAGCATTATACCCCCCCAGTTGGCCCCCGCCAAAACCTGGGTCTTCAACCTGGTTCTAACCAGTTTTATGATTGTCCATTCGAGCCACTGATGACGTGCTCACTGACATACCTGTCCTGGAAGACAGTTTTTCCTTGTAGCCTTTTCATCGGCCAGACGAGTCTCCGAGTTTCAGGTGCTCACGATGGACCTATGGTATACTGTGTCTCTCAAGGTCAAGGGCAGTTGTGACCACGTCCGGCCTTCCTCCCTAAGGTGGTGTCAGCCTCTCATATCATCCAGGATATCTTCCTTCTGGTCTTCTTTCCGAAGCCACACTCATCGCAAGGAGAGCAACAATTGCCCTCCCTAGACATCCGTAGGGCATCCGCAATCTATATCGAGCGGACAAAGCCCTTTCGTAACGCCCCCTAATCTTCGTCGTACTGGCATACCGGACGAAGGGCATGCCTGTCTCCTCCTAGAGGATTTCGTCTTCGATGGCGTCGTGCATCCGCACCTCCTGTGTTTTGGCCCATGTTCCATAGAGCCACCTTACTTCACATTCCACCAGGGCTCAGGCTTCTCTGCTGCCTTCCTGGCTCGCGTACCCTTTCAGGGGATGTGTCGTGCAACTACTTGGTCCTTGGTCCACACCTTTGCTTCATTGGTCCAAAAGTCCAGAGATGATGCAGCATTTGGCTCAGCAGTTTTGCATTCTGCAACATCTAACTCCGACCCCACCGCCTACGTAAGGCTTGGGAATCACCTAACTGGAATGCATAGGAGCAATCACTCGAAGAAGAAAAGACGGTTACTCACCGTTGTAACTGTTGTTCTTCGAGATGTGTTGCTCCTATCCATTCCAGACCCGCCCTCCTTCCCCACTATCGGAGTAGCCGGCAAGAAGGAACTGAGGGGCGGATGGGTCGGCAGGGGTATATATCCTGCGCCATAGCGGCGCCACTCCAGGGGGCGCCCAGCCGACCCACCGAGTGTTGCTAGGGTAAAAATCTTCCGAAGAGCCGTGCACGCATGGCGCGCACACCTAACTGGAATGGATAGGAGCAACACATCTCGAAGAACAACAGTTACAACGGTGAGTAACCGTCTTTTCTGGACTTTAGCAAAGCTTTTGATACTGTCTCCCACAGTATTCTTGCCAGCAAGTTAAAGAAGTCTGGGCTGGATGAATGGACGGTAAGGTGGATAGAAAACTGGCTAGATGGTCGGGCTCAACGGGTAGTGATCAATGGTTCCATGTCTAGTTGGCAGCCGGTATCAAGTGGGGTGCCCCAAGGGTCGGTGCTGGGGCCGGTTTTGTTCAATATCTTCATTAACGATCTGGAGGATGGTGTGGACTGCACCCTTAGCAAGTTTGCAGATGACACTAAACTGGGAGGAGTGGTTGATACGCTGGAGGGTAGGGATAGGATAGAGAGGGACCAAGACAAATTAGAGGATTGGGCCAAAAGAAATATGATGAGGTTCAACAAGGACAAGTGCAGAGTCCTGCACTTAGGACGGCAGAATCCCATGCACTGCTACAGACTAGGGACCGAATGGCTGGGCAGCAGTTTTGCAGAAAAGGACCTAGGGGTTATGGTGGACGAAAAGCTGAATGAGTCAACAGTGTGCCCTTTTTGCCAAGAAGGCTAATGGCATTTGGGGCTGTATAAGTATGGGCATTTCCAGCAGATCGAGGGATGTGATCATTCCCCTCTACTCAGCACTGGTGAGGCCTCATTTGGAGTACTGTGTCCAGTTTTGGGCCCCACACTACAAGAAGGATGTGGATAAATTGGAGAGAGTCCAGCGGAGGGCAACAAAAATGATTAGGGGTCTGGAGCACATGACTTATGAGGAGAGGCTGAGGGAACTGGGATTGTTTAGTCTGCAGAAGAGAAGAATGAGGGGGGATTTGATAGCTGCTTTCAACTACCTGAAAGGGGGTTCCAAAGAGGATGGAGCTAGACTGTTCTCAGTGGTAGAAGATGACAGAACAAGGAGTAATGGTCTCAAGTTGCAGAAGGGGAGGTTTAGGTTGGACATTAGGAAAAACTTTTTCACTGGTAGGGTGGTGAAGAACTGGAATGGGTTACCTAGGGAGGTGGTGGAATCTCCTTCCTTAGAGGTTTTTAAGGTCAGGCTTGACAAAGCCCTGGCTGGGATGATTTAGTTGGGTTTGGTCCTGCTTTGAGCAGGGGGTTGGACTAGATGACCTCCTGAGGTCCCTTCCAACCCTGAGATTCTATGATTCTATTACCCGCATGAAAGATCCCCTAAGCTTATCTCTATCAGCTTAATTTTTTCCTGGGGAATGTTTCACTTTTCTATATATTCCTCCAGCACAAAGCTTCAATGACAGATATGGTCCACATTTGAATATATCATTGCTTTATAATGGCAATTCCAAGAATACCAATTTTAGGTTAATGGATGGTGTGACACTACACCCCACATTCATTATAGCGGCATCATTATGGTATGATTATAACATAGTTATAATGCATCTTGAAAAAATGTCATTTAAGGTGTCATTAGAAAAGTCATGATTTGCTGAATATCATTATTCTATTTGTATGCATGTATCATTTTTGTATCTGAAGTTATGATTATTCACTCTGCATCTGTATTTAAAATGTGCTTATTCTGGAAAACACCCACAGCTAGTCTTTCAGGTTCAACCGTCCTAAAGCTAGACAGTCTAATGGCTCATCAACAAAGACAATGGGCTGTGGGCCAACTTAGCCTTCCTGTAAATATTTCAGCTGGCATGTAAGTAATGGCAGCTATGACTCAGTGAGGCCATGTGACCAGATCACATGATACTGAACTCCATTTTGGGTACCTTTATGTCCAAAAACTGGCCTGGGAACTGTTTTTGGAACAAAGGTTTCCCGCCATATGGTAAAGCTACATCAGATGGGGTGTGACCAGGGCCGGCTCCAGACCCCAGCGTGCCAAGCGCGCGTGTGGGGCAGCATTTTAACTGGAGGGCGGCAGGCGGGTCCGGCGGACCTTCCGCAGTCATGCCTGTGGGAGGTCCAACGGAGCTGTGGGACGACTGGACCTCCCGCAGGCATGACTGCGGTGGGTGCGCTAGTCCCGCGGCTCGTGTGGACCTCCCACAGGCATGCCTGCGGAAGCTCCACCGTACGCGCGAGACCAGCGGCACGTCTGTGGGAGGTCCCGCGGAGGCGCTTGACCGGCGCCCGCAGCATGGCGCGCCGCCCTGCTTGGGGTGGCGGAATTCATAGAGCCGCCCCTGGGTGTGACATCATCAAAAGACCTCACTCCCCTCAAGAGAGAACTCCTGGAAACACCTGAGGAACAAAGGCTGAACTGGGGCAAGTGCTGGTCCCAGGCTAGAAGGATTTCTAAAGGTGATAACTGGAGATATACCAATCTCCTAGAGCTAGAAGTGACCTTGAAAGGTCATCAAGTCCAGCCCCCTGCCTTCACTAGCAGGACCAAGTACTGATTTTGCCCCAGATCCCTAAGTAGCCCCCTTGAGAATTGAACTCACAATGCTGGGTTTAGCAGGCCAATGTTCAAACCACTGAGCTATCCCTCCCCCACATTTCTAAGCTGTGTTCGGAAACCTGGTAGATTGCTTGTACCATCAGCCAGCTAATAAACTTGTTCATTGTTTTATCTAAACCAGTGTGCCTTTGAGTGAAGTGTCTGGGGGAAAATCTCAGCTTGGTCAACACAAGCTGGTTGCATATCTTTCCCACATCAAGGGGAGGGCAAACATATTAATGAGCTTACTTTATACAGATCCCTGAGCAATGTAAGACAGTATAATGCTGGATTTATACTCTATCGAGGGGAAGGGTGTGGGTGGGTGTGCATGCCTGGGGAGCTGGGAAATAGGCTAGTGTCTGCTGTTTGCACTCAGGTAGCTCAGTTTGAGTGTGTGGTGCCACCTTCTTGTCGTGTTGGGTGATAACAGGGCCTGGTGAGGCTGGTTATAAATCTCCAGCAGAACAGGGTGAGAAGGGCTGGCCCCGCTGTGTGTCTTAGAGGGGCACAATGCTTCCCACACCCCCAGGGGTGACAACCCATCACACTTGACATATAAAAAGTAATTTACAGCAGTAATGTTAAACTTGTGTGCCATCTGAAGCTGCTGATTTTTAATTTGTTGGAAAAAATGTGGCATGGCAAAAAATTAAAAAATGAGAGAGAGAGAGAGGACCAGACTGTAACCAGGGTGGGACAAGAAGGGCAGCCACACTGGGCGCAAAACTGCAGGGGTGGAAAAATGGGGCGGGAACAAAGGTGACCCAAAACCCTTTGTGTTTGGGGGTCACTCAGGCCAGCATCACTTGGCCGGGCTCAGGGAGGATGCACCACCTCCTCCCCCTGACTCACCTCAGCAGGCCACTCTGGGTTGCGGGGGGCACAGCCATAAAGTCTAGGGTGGGGCATGCTTGTAATAGGAGCTAAAATTCCTAGTTACGGCTCTGCCTAGTATCCAGGTCTCTAAGCTGACAAACCCCATTCTGGTCAAGTCCTGCACCACACACACCACCTTTCAGAGTGACTAACACAGGCTGGGTTCTCATATTTCTATTGAACATAATCCACACTCCTCTCCCAGAGCCATAGGAAAAACCACAATTCTTGACCAACCATGTATTACTGCTGACAAGTGAATACTTGAGTATCCCATTGAAAAAGGGTTTGTCACGTCCTTCTCCAGTAGCTGGTCTAAAAAGAAGCCAGCAATTACTCATGTGTTCAGATAACAAAGGTCTGAACTTGGTGTCTGACACTGAAGGGTTCAAGCCATGTTGCTGATCTAAATTGCGGTTACTGTCTTCATGTTTTGGGTTTGTACAGTGCCTAACACAATGGGGTTCTGGTCTGTGACTGAGGTCCTAGGCACTACTATAATAGGGATTCACTCACTTAGGAGCCCATATAAAAACAGGCTTGGTACTTAAATTATGAAAATCTGTAAATTATGGTATGAATTACCAAAATACTGTAACTGCATTACTATGCTGGCAGGGCCTGTGTGTGTGGTGTTGTTAAGTGCTTTAACACAATTTTTATAGACGAACACATGCAGAGCCAAAATTTAGTTTCTGAGGTTTTTCAGCAATGATTGCACTGGGTTAATCTTTATACAATTAATTGAAAAAGAATAAAAGGAAAGAACTTCATTTTTTAGGAATTAATTTTATATTTTATAATGATAAAAAGAATACTTCAATTTTTACTAAGTAAAAAGGCTATTTTAAAATGTATATATATTTTAGTTACATAGAAATTTAAAGAAAAGAAAATTTAAATTTAAATAGGTTAGTTTTCACAGTGAGCAGTAACTTAGAGTTCTAAACGCTTAAATTGAGATCGCCTCCATTTTATGTAAGAGACTTTGGCCTGGTCTACACTGGGGTGGGAGGGAGATAGATCTAAGTTACACAACTTCAGCTACGTGAATAACATAGCTGAAGTTGATGTACTTAGATCTACTCACCGTGGTGTCTTCACTGCAGTGAGTCGACAGCTGACACTTCCCCGTCAACTCTGCCTGCGCATCTCATGGCGGTGGAGTACGGGAGTTGCTGGGAGAGCACTCGGGGGGTCGATTTATCACATCTAGATGAGATGCGATAAATTGATCCCAGCTGAATCAACTGCTGTCCGCTGATCCGGCGGGCAGTATAGACATACCCTTTGTTTATGAACTTTATAGAGATTTCTGAAAAGCACTGTACATTTTTTTTCTTTCTTGTGTGCAGAAATTTTTAACTGGAATTCATGCACACTTCTCCTCTACTGCACCGTGGAACTACTTGGTACCTAATTAACTAATTAATTAATATTAACTATATAAATGAGAACCTCTGTTACAAACACATACAAAAACTGAGAATAGCAAAATATCGATGACTTTTTCTTTATTATTACTTTGAAATCAGAAGCAAGTTGGTGATCCAGACTGGTTAAGACAATTTGACTAAAATTAAATAACATTTAAGGTATACAATTAAAGTGAAAGAAGTTAGTTTTTCTTCCCATTTTTTATAATTAACACTTCTAGTGCTTCCTGTTGGAAAGTTAACAATAGCACTAAACTGCTGCAAAGTAGTTCTGAGCTAGAAGAAAACAGCTTGCTTGTCGCTCCTGTGACTGAGATTCTCTCAGCCCCTGCAGGTCACATGTTTTTTAGTAAAGCAGCTGCCCTGGCTACTTGCTTTCAGTGGAGTTTATGAGTCCAGCTACAGGGAGCCTATTGTGCATGCCCAGAACTACAACACCCAATTTCAGAACTTGTGGGTGTACAATGCTAATTCTGCAGCTGCCTAGCAATAATGCCCTAGACACAACTTATTCCTCTTCCCCCTTCTCTCTAGATCTTTTACAAAGATATCTCCCAATTAGGCACATGGGTTACACTCACAGTCTGACAGCTGAATCACAAGGCTCCACTGGAGACAGCTGAATATCTAGCTAGGGTACTGAATATCGAAGCCAGGTACAGCCAAGGAACAGCCATTTCTTGCTCCTATGACCCGTCAGCGCTGTGCTGGGCAAAGGAAGGAGCCTCCCCAACGGCCTTCATCACTTAGGCCTCCAATTTGAGGAACGTGCCGCCCTGAAGCCAAGAGCTCATGCCTTTATGGTACAGGAGACAATTGTCATTCACTCCTTGTACAGACAACGAAGGGGTGCACGAGGTCACTTGAGCAGAGCTGGGAATAGACAATAATATGGCAAACCCTAGTCTCATCCACTTTGTCTTGTTGCCTTTCACAGGGGATGTGCCAGATTTATGTCCTTGGCTATGCTGTCCTTAACACTACCCATGGTCTCCTTCCAGAGTCAAGAAAAAAACCAGGAGTCCTGGGAACCAACCTCCCACCACTGTCCCACTAATAGTCATGTAACCTACCAACAAAGCGGGTGTCATATCACCATGTAGGGATTGGTATACATGGAGGATAACAACCTACTTTTCTGCCTGTCACCCCTGTCACTTAGCTATCTGCTTCTGGATTCTCTCTCTTTGCTGTTGCATGGACAATTGTATTGGCTTTGCCGTTCCTGCCCCCCTTACCAGTGACACGGAGGTGCTTGGCACAGCTGAGCTGGGGACTGTTCACCCGGTTGTAGCTATCCTTGATCGTATACCCACAGGCAGATTTCCAAGTGCTGTCTCTGGACACCTCATGGTCATAGTCATAGGTGAGCTTCTCCTCTGAGCCTGTCAGAGATTAAACCTCCTCTCCATCCTTACAGAAGACAACGTGCGGGGCGGGAGCCTGGGAGATAACAGAGCACTGGAACAGCACGGAGTCCCCCTGTTGTGTTGACGGGCACAGGGGCTAAAATCAAAAGTGGTCCAGATGTAACGGTCACAGGTTCATCTCCTACCCGTATCTATCACTGCGGGCTTGTGATTTCATACAAAACTCAACCAAATAGAGATGCAACAGAGTTTATTTAAGAGGGGTGGCAAGGACTCCCAGAATGAACAAGGTAAAACAGCAGATAACGAAACATAATATAAGGGGGCTATACATACAACAAAGGTAGTGATTACAATACCATCTCTAGCAGCTTGATTTACTGTTGTCTTTCTTCTTCCTACAGTGGCTCAGCACCACAGGACTGCTGAATCCCTTAAATGGAGACAGGATCGGATGATCATTTATTCAAATAAGCTGTCAAATACCTCCCACTCCCTATACCTGCATCGTCGTGCATGCAGTGAGTAAATTCTATAGAAGATGGACTAGGTGCATGTAGTAAGTATTTCTCCTACTCCAAGTAACCCTTGTGGGTGGATGGCCTAACCTTGATTACCTGTTCCGTTCTCTACCACTCAGATGGGCAGCCCCAATATGATCTGCACTCTGCCTTATATAGACACTTGGTTACTAAGCAGATTAGATGATTAACAACTACTGTCTTTTCCCACCTAAACAGAAAAAGGCACCAAACTGGGACAAGAAGGGCTCACAAAATGGACACCTAGTTGTCCTTTAGAGGATCCAAGATGGTCTTAGGATTTTACCCCTACAGTTGGGCGGACGTGTGGGTTAGGTAGAGGGCAGGGACACGGAGAGCACCTGGAAAGGGGAATTGGTCAGAGTGATCAGTGAGGCTGTTGGTGTCAGCTCAAGGGGCATTTTGCCAAAGGAAGGTGGTTGCCATGGAAGCCACTTCTAAGGTTATGTCTACACTGCAATTAAAAATCTTTGGCTGTCCCATGCCAGCTTGTTTGGGCTTCAAGAGTCCATGCTCATGGCTGTACACAAGGCACGGACCAGCGTCAAATTGCAGAGCAGGGGGAGCTCTGCCTGCTCAAGGCCTGGTGGGTCTGAGCAATGTCTCTGGAATAGGGTCTAATTTCAGCACAGTGGGTAATGGTGCGATGATGTGATATCTGTGGCCTGGTCTATGCTACAGACTTATGTTGATGCAAGGAGGCTTACATCAATCTAATTATGTCAGTGTCTATGCTAGAATGCTGCTTCTGCCAAAGTCAGGCCTCCACTACACCGACATAATAACTCCACCTCCACAAGAGGCTCAGCACTTGTCTCGATGCAGTTAGGGCGATGCAGTGTCCATGTAGACACCGCATTACTTACATCACCTGTTGGCTGTCAGTCCCAAGTGGGGCTGACAGTTGGAGTCCTCCCGCCCCTGAGCTGACAGCCCAAGCTGTCAGCCCAGCATAGTTTCACAGCTGGAGCTGTCAGTGCCAGGGCAGGGGGGGGCAACTGTGAGCCTGTGTCCCACTGACAACCTGGGTTGTTAATGCTGGAGTGGCTGTCCAGGGTATGTGAGGGAGGCAACTGTGTCCTCCATGACAGTCAGTGAAAGAGCTACTGGTGAGGACACACACCACCAACAGAAAGAGCAAGTGTGGATGTGAACCATGACTTTAATTACTGCTGTGGCTGTACATTGACTTAGCCTAAGTGACTTAATTGTGTAGTGTAGACAAGTCCTGACACTATCAGCTGTCCCCTCCTCCGGTCTGATATTTGTCACCGCACCCCAATTCCTGCCCTGTGCCCCCCTCCTTTACCGTCCTGGCCACAGCGTCTCTATTTAGGGATGGAAGATTGAGAACCGAAGGGGCCTGGTTTGCTTGGGCCTGGTTTGCTTGTTATAGTCCAAAGATACCACTGAGGAAACACTCCCCATCCCACCTCACGGCCTGGTGTCGGGACAGCCCCTGGCTAAGGCACAGCTGAGCCAGGGTGAAAGGTTACTGGAGGACCTGGGATGATGGATAAGCCTGAACCTTTTGCCTCCACTCTGATCTCCATTTCCAGCTCCTTCCCCCTATCTTGGTCCCTGCTGCATCCCTGCTCGTTTACCAGTCCCTGCCGAGAGACAGGCACCAGGGCAAGGCAGGATGGGGAAAAACACAAGGCAGTTGAGAAAGGGCTTACAGAAGTGACCTCTGAGCAGATAGGGAGCTGGAATCAGTTTGAAGAAGCAAGTTGGGGAACCAGGGAAAAAGGCCAAAGAAACATGTGGGAAAGAAAGAAACTCTTGTGAATAGATGTTAACACCTCTGTGGGAAGCCAAACAGATTTCAAAGGAAATTTGTCAGGAATACAAGGCAGAGGCAGAGCAATTTTGCAGAATAACTGACACAGAAGTGGATTGTCCTGGGATGGTGGCTGGGCACATTTCACCACTGGGACGGAGTCTCCTGTATAGACATCTTTTCCCCTGCCCCCTCTCCATTTAGTTTGTTCTCATGAGGTTTCCAGGGCAGTTTATTTTCATAGTCATACATTTAAAGGCCAGATGGGACTAATGTGACCATCTAATCTGAGCAGCTGCACAGCCTAGGCCAGAGAGCCTCCCCCAGGGATCCCTACATTGAGGTGCTAACCTCTGGCTGAGCTAGTGCATGTCTGGTAGAAAGAGACGTCCCTTCTCGGTTCAAAGACTCCAAACCAGCTCACATTTCCAAACATTAAGATGGCTGTGAATGATCAGTGAAAGAGGGGGCGAGT
Organism: Mauremys reevesii; assembly: GCF_016161935.1. Lineage (NCBI taxonomy): Eukaryota > Metazoa > Chordata > Testudines > Geoemydidae > Mauremys > Mauremys reevesii. The sequence goes on from NC_052644.1 coordinate 15,659,231, forward strand.
GGGAAGGGAGATGCTGGAGCAACTGGAGATGAGCCATGAGGTTTAGCACCAGCTGCAGATCCTCATCTGACCTTCCTTGGTGTTTGGGATGTGGAGTTGGATTTCCATCTTGGGTTTATTATAGTGACAGCCCTAAAGTCTGGAGGAGTAGGGACTCTCCCTCTGAGACCAAAGCACAATAGGTACCAGAGATGATGATTCAGTGCCTGGCTGAGGAGGGGAAAAAGATGCTAGATCTGGGGTGACTGAACCACCTAATGCTGAATGGGGAAGTGGGAAAAGGTGGAGCTATTGGTCTTAGCATAGATTTCAGGAAGCTTAATGGAGGGTCCAGATCTGCTACGTACCGAAGGCCTGACACTGAGAGACTTACTGCGCAGCTAGGTCGGGCCACAGACATACCCAAGACTTTAACAAAGGATGCTGGGAAGTTTAACACCTAGTCAGGTGTATAACCTACAGTACATTGTCAGGGCAGGGACTATGCTGTATAATAACAGACAGTGTAGCACACCAATGACAGTGAGGAAACAACACAGTCACAGTGACAACTGCCCCAGGGCTGACTGATAATTTTACATAAAGACTTTTCTCAATACAAAACTAGACTTGTGACAAATGGATTTTTTTTTATTTTACTTATTTATTTATTTGTGGAAGTCCCTGGGCCAGCTGGACTTCAGGCCGGCTCACAAAGGTGGGAATTTTGCCTGGTGCCTCTCCAGCGCTGGCGCCTCAGCAGGCAGAGCCCGTCTCTTCCCCACGCTCGCTCGGGCGTCTGGTCGCGGCTGAGCAATGCCAGTGTAACTTCCGTGTTTGCATTTCAGGGCACGGTGATGTCACTAGGGGAGCAAACAGTCAGGGGCTACGTGGCTCTTTGCTCTGTGGGCTGGAGACTTGCTGTAGCCTGGCAGGGCCCTGCTGGGACGGGCCGAACCCTCCAGCCCTGGGTGTGGCGAGCTCGGGGGATGGGCCGGAGCTGCCTGCAGCGACTTGGAAAATGCCTGTGGGGGGAGGGGCCTGGCGAGCAGAGTCATCGACGGGACCGTCAAGTGGGGAACGGCCAACTGCCACCTGGGGGGGAATGTCAATAGGCGGGGGTGGGGTCAGGAAAAGCCCTCAGATAAGAGGGGGCCAGTGGGATGGAGCAAGGGGATGGGGGTTGAGCAAAGGAAGGGGGGTAGAAATGGGGAGGAGCAGGAGAAGGGAAGCGGGTGAAGATGGGGGAGGAGAACAGGGGATGGAAAGAGGATGGGGAAGGAGAGAGGAGCAGGATAGGAATAGAGAAGGCAGCGGTGTGTGTGTGTGTGTGTGTGTAACAGCCCAAACAGGGCACTTAGGGGTTATACACACACTTCTGAAGCTGGCCTTAAAGCCATATTAAAAACCTTTGCTGAGATAAAACTAATTGGGTCAAATTCGTGAATAGTTTTGAGTTGGCCAAAGCTGCATTGTTCAGTGACTAAACTATTCATCCAGAAATTTTCACCCAGCTCTACTTCTGAGACCACAAACTGGTTTGTTGCCATAGGGTCGCTGGTGACTGCCAAGACTGCACACAAAGCGGTTTGTTTGAAGGTTTGCAGCTGCTGGAGTTATATTTTGATTTATTTTTATAGGTGCATCCAGGAGCCCTGGGACACTTTCCATGTGGGATTTTTATTGTAGGTTTTTTCCATAAGTACTGAGGCTACTCATATATTGGGTCTGCATGCATATTGGTTTGTTATCAAAGAGTCTTTTTATCAGCCGTGGGGACCACCCCTGCTGCTTTGTTGTTTTAGGGTTGCTTGTGAGTACTGGGGCTGTGGTCAGGGTCGCACTGGATTGTTACTGTAGGGTTGCTCATGAATGCTGGGTTAGTTGCTAATAACAATTGGGAAGTGGAATGAGACTCCCCAATTGTTTATTATCACCCTGGTGAGAGAGAAACCCTCACATGGGGTGAAGCTGTTCTATGGGGCAGGGTAGGTGATTCCACCCTTGTGGGGGACCTCCCTGTATTTCTCTGCTGTGTTTCCCCAACTGTGCCACAGAGCAGAAACTCCTTGTCTCCCCCAAAGATATCCCTTGCAGGGTTGATTTCTTTTTAAAACCCTGGGATAAGGGCAAGTCTGTAGGTTTGGACTCTGACCTCCCACCCCAAGGGTCCCTGTATTTCTACAGATGAGAGTGAACAAATGAAACAACCCATAGCTGGGGAGGGGGGAGGAGGCAATCCCTCTGGGTGCCTCCTAAGGTCAGGACCCCTCCCATATTGTGTCATGTGACTGAAGGGATTGGGGGCAGTCATAGTGATGGACACACACATACTGCTGGAGAAAAGGAGGCTCAGACTCATCCTTGTGTCTGTTCCCTGGAGCAAGAGTAGAGGATCTTAATATCAAGATGTCAGGAAATGCTGGTGAGCAGCAGCCCAGATACCAGAGGCTGCAGCTAATATTACCAGAAGCAGCGAGGTGAGTGCACTGGATTTTCAAATAACTTTTTTCTATTAGTTTTTATCTTGGTGTGTTTGGCAACATCAATGCTGTTTTACAATGTTTGGGTTTTTTGCAATAATGCTGCTTCTGTACTCTGGCTTGTTTATTTTGTGGTTGTCTTTTGAGTCCTGGGGCCGCATATGCTACTTTGTTATTGTAGGGTCAGATACTGGTTCTGTGCACACACTGACTTTTTATCATTTTGATGTCTGCTTTCACATTTGTGTGGGTCGTTAACACCTGTATGAAGCACGCAAGTGTTATTTGCCCTGGCTTTAGAGGGGGAAACTGAGGCACCCAGACCTGAGGGGACTTACCAAAGCTCACACAGTGAGTCAGTGCCACAGCTGGGAATAGAACCCAGGAATTCACGAATCCATGCAAGTTAGACCCAAGATCCTTCTTCCAACCTTCTGTAATGGAAAATATTACATCTTGTCAATGGATTGAACCGACACCATTGGGCATGGAAGCAAAACATAACCAGGGGCTGGAATCTGTCTGGGTCATGGTCAGTACATTAAAATGACAGCTTTAAGTTTGTGTGCCAGTCTACAGCTGTCAAATTTTACTATGACAAAAAATGTGCAGTGGCAAAAATAGAGAAAGATCTAGGGGTTAGAAGCCACAATTCCTGATCACAAATATCCTACTGCAGACATAGGCATCAACTTTCCCTGATGCCGGTGGGTGCTCCGGATCCCCCACCCCTGGCCCCACCCCAAATCCACCCTCTCCCTGCCCCACCCCCATTTCAACCCCTTCCCCAAAGTCCTCATCCCAACTCTGGCCCCTCCCTGTGTTACACTAATAAAATAATACCAACAGGATCTTATAAGAGGGATAAGGCAAAATGCCACGTTTACTGCAAATACAACAGAAAGTTGTTACATTCATTCATTCACACAAACACTCACACAGGTTCCACATTAATCAGTTATAGTTACGAGCCTGGAAGTTGCTCATGACAGAATACTGTCCAGGTATCCTGTCCACGAGAGTGTAGCCGAGTCTGTGTCAGATGCGTACCTGATGCTCTTGGAGGGTGGTAGCAGAACCAGATTCTCAAAGTTCTTAATCTTTAGAGTCCATTTTTATAGGGATTTATTCCTGTGCCAGTCTATGGGAATTGCTTCATCCTGCTGTTGCTGAATCAATCATTCCTGGTGGCTCTGTGCAGTCAGATGTTGTTTTTTTCTTATCCTTTGAGATGGTGGGGTGTATTCCAGTTTGCCCTCCGGGGGTCATCTGGTTGTTCCCACTTGACGCCCTCTTTCGCTGATGGATACTGTATTCCTAGGCTGGCACCTCCCTGATCATTCATGTAAACCAAGCATTCATTCACATACATTCCATCTTTTAATCACAGTTATTTTACTATCTCCACCACTTTTGGGGTGTTACTAATTTTTTTGAGACTCCGTGCCCTTTGATTACAGAGGGAGGGCTGTTATAATATATCGTTTTGAGTGGAGAGTTAATTATTGGCTTACCAATTTTGTTTACACAGTATCAGTTACAAAGTATCAATTACAGAGTATGCTTAGAGAACAGAGTCAATTGTCTGTTTGCAAGTTTTATATAGCAATAAAGTATCTTTCTGAGAACAAATGTAATTAATGCCTTACAAGTTTTATACAGACAGTAACTTGTAAATTAACAATAAATCCAAGAGATCTTTCAGTTGTTAATGCTATGAGATTTAAATTATGGGGGAGCAATTATGGGGAATCACTTTCATTTCTAATACAAACCTTCTTTAATATCCCTACACCTGCCCTATTGGACCCCTTCCCCAAATCCCTGCCCTGGCCCCACCTCTTCCCTGAGCGTGCTGCATTCCCCCTCCTCCCCAGAGCTTGCCACGCGAAACAGCTGTTTCATGGCACAAGCGTTGGGAGCTGTGGGGGGAGGGAGCGGGCACATGGCGCACTCAGGGGAGAAATCAGAGGTGATGCAAAGGCAGAGTGGAGGCAGAGGTGAGCTGGGGCGGGGAGCTGCCAGTGGGTGCAGAGCACCCGCCAATTTTTCACCGTGGGTGCTCCAGCCCCGGAGCACCCATGAAGTCAGCACCTATGACTGCAGACCAGCGAATACTTGTGTAGCCCATTGAGAAGGCTATTGATATGTCCATTAGCTGGCCTAGACTAAAAGGGGCCTGAATTGGGCATTGTGCACTTAAGTGTTCAAATCCTGCTGCTGATCTACATGGGTGGTGATTGTCTTTACATTCTGGTTCTGTACACCACCTAGCAGAATAGGGTCCTGCTCCATGACTGCAGTTTAAGATGCTACTACAATGCAAATAATAAGAGCAGACTGAAGTGAAAAGCCTGTTTTAAAACAAGTTTTCTACTTAAAAAGTATGATAATCTGTAAACGATGGTGTAATTCACCAAAATACTGTAACTGAGTTACTTTCCTGAGCTGGATTGGGAGTGTGTGCGTGTGTGTGTGGGGGGGTATTCTTCTAAAAGGTATTGCTGCTTCCAGAGGCAACGGCCCCTGTCACCTGGAATGTAACCCTGAGAGGATGGATAGGGACGAGGGTACTTCCTTTCCCGGCTAGGGAAAGTGAAAGAGTTTCTGGAGTCATCTGCACAAGGGGAGCTGCCTCTGCCCTGGTCTACACATAGAATCATAGAATCATAGAATCTCAGGGTTGGAAGGGACCTCAGGAGGTCATCTAGTCCAACCCCCTGCTCAAAGCAGGACCAACCCCAACTAAATCATCCCATCCAGGACTTTGTCAAGCCTGACCTTAAAGACCTCTAAGGAAGGAGATTCCACCACCTCCCTAGGTAACGCATTCCAGTTCCTCACCACCCTACTAGTGAAAAAGTTTTTCCTAATGTCCAACCTAAACCTCCCCCTCTGCAACTTGAGACCATTACTCCTTGTTCTGTCATCTTCTACCACTGAGAACAGTCTAGATCCATCCTCTTTGGAACCCCCTTTCAGGTAGTTGAAAGCAGCTATCAAATCCCCCCTCATTCTTCTCTTCTGCAGGCTAAACAATCCCAGTTCCCTCAGCCTCTCCTCATAAGTCATGTGCTCCAGCCCCCTAATCATTTTTGTTGCCCTCCGCTGGACTCTCTCCAATTTATCCACATCCTTCTTGTAGTGTGGGGCCCAAAACTGGACACAGTACTCCAAATGAGGCCTCAACAGTGCTGAGTAGAGGGGAATGATCACATCCCTCGATCTGCTGGAAATGCCCCTACTTATACAACTCAAAATGCCATTAGCCTTCTTGGCAACAAGGGCACACTGCTGACTCATATTCAGCTTTTCGTCCACCGTAACCCCTAGGTCCTTTTCTGCAGAACTGCTGCCCAGCCATTCGGTCCCTAGTCTGTAGCAGTGCATGGGATTCTTCCGTCCTAAGTTCAGGACTCTGCACTTGTCCTTGTTGAACCTCATCATATTTCTTTTGGCCCAATCCTCTAATTTCTCTAGGTCCCTCTGTATCCTAGCCCTACCCTCCAGCGTATCAACCACTCCTCCCAGTTTAGTGTCATCTGCAAACTTGCTGAGGGTGCAGTCCACACCATCCTCCAGATCGTTAATGAAGATATTGAACAAAACCGGCCCCAGCACCGACCCTTGGGGCACTCCACTTGATACTGGCTGCCAACTAGACATGGAACCATTGATCACTACCCGTTGAGCCCGACCATCTAGCCAGTTTTCTATCCACCTTACCATCCATTCATCCAGCCCATACTTCTTTAACTTGCTGGCAAGAATACTGTGGGAGACTGTATCAAAAGCTTTGCTAAAGTCCAGAAATAGCACGTCCACTGCTTTCCCCTCATCCACAGAGCCGGTTATCTCAGCATAGAAGGCAATTAGGTTAGTCAGGCATGACTTGCCCTTGGTGAATCCATGCTGACTGTTCCTGATCACTTTCCCCTCCTTTAAGTGGTTCAAAATTGATTCCTTGAGGACCTGTTCCATGATTTTTCCAGGGACTGAGGTGAGACTGACTGGCCTGTAGTTCCCTGGATCTTCCTTCTTCCCTTTTTTAAAATGGGCACTACATTAGCTTTTTTCCAGTCATCCGGGACCTCCCCCGATTGCCATGATTTTTCAAAGATAATGAATTTAGGTCAAATTTAGCAGCATCAGATTGATTTAACCCTACTCCTGTCCATATGATGAGGCCATTTTTGTTGACCTAAAGGGCTCTTAAAATTGATTTCTGTACTACTCCCTGACTAGGGTATTAGCCCTGAAATCGACCCTGCTGGGTCAAATTTGGGGTAGTGTGGATGCAATTTGATGGTATTGGCCTCCGGGAGCTATCCCAGAGTGCTCCATTGTGACCAGTCTGGACAGCACTCTCAACTCAGATGCACTAGCCAGGTAGACAGGGAAAGGAGTATTTTACAACAAGACCTTTTTTGATTGAAGACTAGATATTTGAATATACAAGTCTCTGTGTGTGTTTATGTATGTACGTAAAGTGTCTGTTTTTCTTGGACATTTTCAAATGTTCATTGGAAAACCAACTCTCCTCCACACCAATGCCCGTATATTTCATTATTTGGAAATTTTCAGATCAAAATTTTCCCCCACTTTTCAGGTTTTCATTTTTTAAATTTAATCAACAGGGCTGTTGATTAATTGCAGTTAACTCATGCCATTAGCTAAAAAACCCCTGCAATTAAGAAAAATTAATCATGATTAATCACATTGTTAAATAATAGAATACCAATTGACATTTATTAAATATTTTTGGATGTTTTTTCTACATTTTCAAATATATTGATTTCTATTACAACACAGAATACAAAGCGTACAGTGCTCACTTTATATTATTTTTATTACAAATATTTACACTTTAAAAATGATAAACCAAAGTATTTTTCAATTCACCTTATACAAGTACTGTAGGGCAATCTCTTTATCATGAAAGTGTAACTTACAAATGTAGGATTTTTTGTTACATAACTGCACTCCAAAACAAAACAATGTAAAACTTTAGCGCCTACAAGTCCACTCAATCTGACATCTTGTTCAGTCAATAGCTAAGAGAATGAAGTTTGTTTATATTTCTGGGAGATAATGCTGTCCGCTTCTTATTAACAATGTCACCTGAAAGTGAGAACAGGTGTTCACATGGCACTTTTGTAATTGGCATTGCAAGGTATTTACGTGCCAGATGTGCTAAACATTTGTATGCCCCTCATGCTTCGGCCACCATTCCAGAGGATATGCTTCCATGCTGATGATGCTCATTAATAAAAAAATGTGTTAATTAAATTTGTGACTGAACTCCTTGGGGGAGAATTGTATGCCTCCTGTTCTGTTTTACCCACATTCTACCATATATTTCATGTTATAGCAGTCATGTTATAGCAATGGTGATCCAGTGTAACACCAACAGACCCTGGCTGTGGGTGGGCAGGATTAAACTGGGGATTTCTGGAGTTTAGTGCATGAGCCGCTACGAACATGATCTAAAAGTCAAGTGGCTCTTAGCTAAAGCTGTTGAGCAGAGTCATTAATCTCTCTCTCTAAGTGGTCTTGGTGCTACTAGATGCGACAGAACACCATACCCAGGAGGTGTGGGGGTTACACCAGCACATGTTCATTTTAAGAACACTTTCACAGCAGATTTGACAAAATGCAACGAAGGTACCAATGTGAGATTTCTAAGGATAGATAGAGCACTCGACTCAAGGTTTAAGAATCTGAAGTGCCTTCCAAAATCTGAGCGGGACAAGGTATGGAGTGTGCTTTCAGATGTCTTAAAATAGCAACACTCGGATGTGGAAACTACAGAATCTGAACCACCAAAAGAGAAAATCAACCTTCTGCTGGTGGCATCTGACTCAGATGATGAAAATGAATGTGCGTCGGTCTACTCTGCTTTGGATCGTTATCAAACAGAATCCGTCATCAGCATGGACACATATGTTCTGGAATGGTGATTGAAACATAAAGGAACATATGAATCTTGAGCACATCTGGTACGTAAATATTTTGCAGTGCCTGCTAAAACAGTGCCATGCAAATGCCTGTTCTCACTTTCAGGTGTAAACAAGACTTTTTTTGTTTTTTTAAATAACTTGACAGCTCTAATTAAAAGTTAAAATATTCTTGTTGAAAGTTTCAATGGAAATTCATCTCAGTTTTCCACAGGGGGGGGAAAAAACATCTTTCACCTCCCAATCCTTCATCTTGCCCTTTGTCTTACATGAGGCCCCTGTGACCTCTTAGGGATTAACGGGCACTAGCTAAACAGGCTGTGAGAGCTTTTCCCCTCTGGCCGGGAGGATACTGTGATCCCCAGTGACACCTGGCAGGAGCTTTGAATTGATGTTCTGGAGTCAAATATAGATCAGGGCATGTGTACATGGGCCTGGTGGGAAACGTGCTCTCCTGGCTGTGTGCTAGCCAGACCCCAGATCAATGGATACAGAGATCCCAACGCTCCCGCTGGCTGAGTCTCAGAGACAGGTGAGGTGCTGCAGGAGCCTCACTGGAGGGTTCAGCTGTTTCATCCTCATCCACCTTCTCCATAACAGCAGCCCAGAGGCATGGAGCCACCCCAGAGGAGGGTGACTGGGAGGGATGGGGCAGCAGGAGGGGAGCAGGGCCAGGGTCAGAGCCTGCCTGTGAATTAATCCCTGGTTCTGAATAGTCTCAGCTCTCAGGAAGACTTTCCTCTGCAAATGACTGGACTGGAGGACACTGAACTGCTGCAGGGCTCCAGGGCTGACAACCGTTCCCTAGCAGCCTCCCTTCCCAGCATCAAGCTAGTCACTGGGCCAACATTCCCATCAGCCTTGGGCAGGATGTGTCTGGATCACACACACACTCCCAGAACCGCACAACCAGCCAGTTATAAACCAGGATGTGACACAGGATAAGCTGGATTCGTATAACCCCTGCTAGCCCAGCGTGGATCTCTGGGCTCCTGTAGTGAGAGAAACAGAAATTGGGTTTATGGGGTGGCTACAGGCAGAAATAGTAGATGATAGTAACACAGGTATTTTGGTTCAATCACTGCATCCCACCCAACCAGGGTTATTCAAATGATAAACAGATAACAAGTGATAACGGAGCTTGTTCCTTAGCTTATATGGCAGAGGCCTGTGTTTGTGGTAGGGTGAACAGACGTCCCAATAAATTCGGGACCATCCTGATATTTCAGGGTTTGTCCCACATCCCAGTAGCCACCTGCAGCGCTGGTTGTTTTTTTTTTTTTTGCTCCGCCGGTGGGACTGACTCAGTTTTTTTTGCACGCCCCCCTCCCCCCATGTGTCCCGATATTTTCTTTCCCTCATCTGGTCATCCTAGTTTGTGGTCTGGCAGATCCTGGGTTGAAATCTACTTATGACCCCATATGGAAGCACTTGTACCCACCGTCAGAGTGATTCCTCCTTAAGAGTCACAGGGGCTGTTCTACCCTGTGCTTCCTGCCCCACTTTCAACTCACTTGCAATATATTGCACTGAACCTTAGACCCCTGGGCTGCTGTCTTCTGTGCATGTCCCACCCTGCTAATGCTCCCACAGTGCTGCAAAGGCTGGGACAGGAAGGGCAGTTTAGTGGTGAGGAAAGAGGATGGGATGGGAGTGGGGAGCAGATCCAGGGGCAGAGGAGTATCAGTGCTGAGTAGTAGTGCTGAGTATCTCCTGACTGATGAGAAGATGAACAGGTACCCCACTGGCACATAAACTCCTCACTGCTCACCATGTCTCCACAAGTAACTGAACACCTGCCTGGATCCTGGCCAGATAACACTTCTGCCAGGTTAATGTGTGACAGATGCCCTAGTGCTTTCACTTTCCCTTGGTCAGAGTTCTGGGACCCATTTTCCCATATGCCCCAGAACATCCATTTAGTTCCTTGCGCTCTCTGTGTGGTGCTGGGATCCCAGGCTCCTGACTTGCTGCATGGCATCTCCTGGGACATGCTGAATCCTTAAGGTAGGTCCTTCCCCATTATTGTTCCCTTTCCTTCACTCTCAGGGGCTGCTCACTCTCCTGCCACCCAAAAGCAAATCTCACCCATACCACAGACCGTTCCCACCTCCCATCAGTCCTGGGCAAACCACGATGGTGGGAGTTATTCACTGTTCAGCCCATTGTCCCCTCATTGCAGGGTATGGCCAGCTGGGGTTCCTTATGGCCTTTCCCCAGAGGGTGTGATAGGGTGCATGGGTGATTTGATGCCTTTTCAAAAGGGCCTTACAGTTAGGGTGATGATATGTTGTGTTTTTGGCCAGGACAATCTCTCTTTTAGGCCCTGTCCCAGCTGTCCCGACTTTTTTGGCAAAAAAGGGCATTTTCCCCATTTTCTCTTGCTGATTGATCATCACTTGGCAAGAGAAAACTGGACAAATGCACAATTTTGCCCAAAAAGTGTGGTGTGACCCCTAGCGGGGCATGGAGGAACAGGGGAGGGAGTGGCAATACCAGCCCCACGCCGGAGGGAGGGCTAGGGAGAGTAGCTCAGGCCGGCCAGCCCCACATGCAGGCAGGCAGCAGGGGGGCATGGACCAGCCCTATGCACAGATGGGGGTGGGGACTCAGGCCAGCCCCGCACACCGTGGGGAGGAGGACTTCAGACCGGCCCTGTGTGGGCAGGAGGCAGGGAGGGCTTGGGCTGGCCTCACACTCCTTGGGGGGGACCTTGTGCTGGCCCTGTGGAGGAAGGAGGGGTCCTCAGGCCAGCCTGTGGGGTGTGCCATTTTCCTTTTGGAAAATATGGTCACCATACACACAGCCTTACCCCACCCTGCTCCATTGATGCCCCTAGGAGGAAATGCTGCCAGGCCAGATGTGTGTGTGTGGGGGGGGGGGAGGGGAGGACGGTCATTGGCTCAGAGTTCAGGCATCTCCCTTGCTGATATTATCTGTATTACAATAGTACCTAGCTGAGGTTGGAGTCCCGATTGTGCTGGATGCTTCCCAGATCACAACAGAGATTAGGCCCCACTGTGCTGGGTGCTGCAAAGACCCTGACCAAGATTTGGGCTCCACTGTGCCAGGCACTGCACAGACCCTGAACGAGATCTAGACCTCATTGTCCTTGGTGCTGCACAGACCCTTATGTAGGTCTGGGCTCCCATTGTGCCATGCGCTACACAAACCCTGACTGAGATCAGGGCCTCACTGTGCTGGGCGCTACACATACAGACTGTGAGAGACCGTCCCTAATCCAAAGAGCTCTCAGTCTGGCAATCAGGTGTAGCTAGGGTGACCAGATGACAGAGGTGAAATATCGGGATGTGGGGGCGAGGCAGGGTGGGGCGAGCAAAAAAAAAAAAATGAAGCCGGTGGCGGAGCAAAACAAAAAAACAAAAAAACCCACCAGAGCACAGGAAAAATTGGTGGGGGCTGAGAACCCACTGGCAGCTCCATGCTCTGCTCCAGCTTGCCTCTGCTCCGTCTCCACCTCCGTCTCCAGAGGGACCTGCCAGGGGGCCAGGTGAGTCCCAGCAGTGCTAGCCTTACCTGGAGCGGCTCCCAGGAAGCAGGCAGGTCCCCTCCCTCTGGCTCCTAAGGTCGCAGGGGTTGGGTCAGGTCGAGGAGGGCGGGGGGCTCTCTGCTGGCTGCCGGCCTGTGCGGGCCTGGGAACTGGGGCTGCAGCAGTCTGCAGGCTCCTGCCGGCCAGTGGGCGGGCGCTGGGAGCTCAGCTGCGCTGCCCCTGGGCCCAGGAAGAAGAGGTGAGCGGCGCCGGCTTGCGTCCTCCACCAGACGGTCCCCCGATATCAGGACAAAGTATGTCCCAACTGATGGAAGGTTGGGACGCAGGACAAGTCCCCTAAAATTGGGACTGTCCTGATAATATCGGGACATCTGGTCACCCTAGGGGTAGCTGAGCCTAGCTGGGCTCAGACCCTTTCAAGCCTTATCTTCATGGGACATTACACTGTGTTAGAACATGTGTTACAACGGGGCGCTGAACACACAGGACTGGTCTGTGCTGGAGGGATGTGTGGTGTTAGATAACGTATTAACTGTCAGACCTAGTAGTGCATCCAGCTCTCAGCTCACACTCTGCCAACAATAGCAGCTTTGAATGTAGGCCTGTTCCCTTGAGCACCTCCGTGCTTTCTCCCATGCTGCCGCCATGCACAGTGTTCCCTGTCAGTGTTCACAAATCCCTCCTTGGAGACTACCTCTGCTATGGGGCCCTTTGAGCACTTGTTACTAGGAGACTCACCTGGGATGGGACAGACCTGGGGTCAAATTCCTGCCCCAAATCTGAGGCAGGTGAGTTCTTCAACCTCAGACTCTATCACATGCCCGCTCTCCCTGTCTTTGAGAGAGACTTGTTCTCAGCTGTCTTTAGGGCAGGGCCTGAACTGGTAGGTGCTCTCAGAGCAGTTAGCCCTTAATCTGTCTGTGTCCCTTTGTGGCTCTGGCCCTTAACTCCTATTGAAAGTCAATGGGACTTTTTCAGTATTTTACCCTCTGGTATTAGGCTGAACAAAGCCCTGTAAAGAAGCAGGGAACTAGAGCTGGTCAAGAATGTTTCATGAAAACCATTTCTAATGAAAAATGGCTTTCAAAAGTATAGGAATATGTTCACCAAACAATTTCATTTCATGTAAAAATTTTCAAGAAAATAATTCAGAACAAAAAAATGATTATTTCTATTCCACTCTATTAGAATGAAAAATGTTTAAAGAGGAAAAGACTAAGAATTGAAATTTTAAAAAATAACTATCATTATTGCATTTTATTTTAATTGTATTTCCATTCTTGTTTAAACTATTTTTTGTTTTTTGTTTTTTTTAATCATGGTGTCAGAATATTGGAGGACACTGGGAAAAATTTTAAATGAACAGAAAAATTTTGTTAGAAGAAAATTCCCCGTTTTCTCCAGCTTCCCAGAATGCTCAGCGCCTGCCATGACCCAGCTCTGTGACTCTCCCAGAGCCCCGCTTTGCACAAGGGCAAGCAGGTAATAAAATGGCTCACAAACCTACGCTCACCCTTTGCTCTGGGGTGGGGCCGGAGATGCAATGATAACAGAGAGCAGTTGGCCAGGGGCCAGACTCCAATATCTCCTTGCTGGGCCAGGAAGGGCCAGGAGCTCTGCAGTGGGTGGGGCTGGATTAAGACAATGCCGGGCCCTAGGTTCTTCCTGACATGGGGCCCCCATAGACCTGCCCCCTAGCCATTGGAATGCAATGGCAGGGTCCCCCTTCCCCTTCTAGAGAGACAGGGCCAGCACGTGGGCCCCCTCTGCCCCCAGAAAGCTTGGGGCATCAACAAGGATTTTCCCCTTCACCCTCACTTCTTCCCTCAGCAGTGGGGTGTTGGTTGTAGAGATATGTTTGTGCAGGAATATAATTTTCAAAGGTCAGTATTAGAGGAACAGTATTATGAATATAGGACAGTATTATGAATTTTGAGCTGGCACCTGGAAGCAGGGCCCAGTAGAACACAGTGTAGCTGTGCAGAGCAGTTCCCAACAGACTCTCTCTAGTTTGTTTTTAATAAAAGATTTATTCCTTTCTCATTCACTGGTTTGTTGTTTAATGAATCCCGAGATCATGGTGTCAGAAGTGCTGTCTGAGAAAGAGACTGCAGAAGTCATTTTGAGGTTAATTCCTGTGTTTGAAACTGAAAGCAGAGGCAAGCGGAGCAGGTAGAGCAGGAAACAGAGAAGAAATAAAAGGTTTTATATGTTTTATGAGCACAGTAGTAGCCAGACTAGCTTAAGAAGGGAACAAAGTTAAAAATGGATGTGTCACAACCTCCATCCAGTCTGCGATTTTCAGGCATTGTAGCAGAGAACTGGAAGACATTCCGACAGAGATTTGAATTGTATTTAGCAGCCACAGAGGCAGAGGAGGAAAGTGGCAAAGTGAAATCATCAGTGACAGGTTTCAGAGTTGTAGCCCTGTTAGTCTGTATCAGCCAGAACAACGAGGAGTCCTTGTTGTTTTTGCTGAAATTATCAATGTTCTTCTTCGAGTGATTGCTCCTATGCATTCCAGTTAGGTGTGCGCGCCATGCGTGCACGGCTCTTCGGAACATTTTTACCCTAGCAGCTCCGGCGGGCCGGCTGGGCGCCCCCTGGAGTGGCGCCGCTATGGCGCTGGATATATACCCCAGCCGGCCCGTCCACTCCTCAGTTCCTTCTTACCGCCCGTGACGGCCAGTTGGAACAGTGGAGTGCTCCTTTACCTTCACAGCCCTAGCGTTTCTCCGTTTGCTACGTGTATATAGTTGGTTAAGTTAGTTAAGGTAGTTAAGTTAGTTAAACAGTTTAGTTAGATATAGTGTAGTAAGGGAATTAGGGGGGTTTACCCCTCTTCTTCCACAACCGGTGCGGGCTCATGCCCAAGGCACCGGGGTTCAAGCCCTGTTTGGCTTGCCAGCGGCACATGCCGGTCGGGGACCCGCACGACTCCTGCCTGCGCTTCCTCGGAGAGTCCCATCGGCCAGACAAGTGTCCAATCTGCATGGCGTTTAAGCCACGAACTAGGAAGGGGCGGGACTCTCGCCTAAAGCAGCTCCTTATGGAGTCGGCACTTCGCCCTCCCGCGCCGACCCCAGCGGCACTGAAGTCGTCCTCGGCGCGCAGCGCACCAGTGGCACCGAGCCGGTCCGGTACCGAGGCTGCTCGAGCTCCACAGCTGGCATCGGCGTCCCGGCACCGTTCCCTCTCTCCGGCGAGGAAACCGAAGACGGCGCAGACGGCCTCTAAGCCTCATGCACCGGGACCGCTTGCCCAGCCACCACTGGCCCCTCTGGCACCGGCTGTGGTGATGCACAAGCCGTGCACGGTTCCGTCGACTCTGGCACCCCAAGAGCCATTGGGTCCGGTACCTCCCTGCTCCCCGGTGCCAGCCGCGGTCGAGCTACATCTCCCATCCACGCCCGAGAACTTCTTGACGGCGAGAGAGCTCATCAAGCTCACAGAGGCACCGAGCCTCCAGCCCCCGGCACCGCCGGTGCGGGCTGTTCAGTCAGAGGGCAAGCCGGCGATGATGCGGCCACCTTCCCCTGATGGACGGGATAGACGGCGCTCCAGGTCCCGGTCCCGCTCCCGGTCCCGGAGACAGTCACCGCCACGCCGATCCAGGTCCCGGCACCGTTCACCATCGCGGTACCGCTCCCCGTCTCGGCGCCGGTCGCAGTCCCGGTACCACTCAACATCGCGGTACTGGTCGCACTCCCAGAGACGCTCCCGGTCTCGGTCACCCGACCGCCGGTACCGAAGGAGGTCCGGGTCCCGGTACCGTTCCCAGCACCGCGACTCCCGAAGCCGCTCCCGACACCGTCGGTAGAGATCGCGGTTGAACTCCCGGCACCGAAGCAGTCGATGGTCCCGCTCTCCATCCCGGCACCGCGACGACCGGCACTGATCCTCGGCACCGTCCAGGAACAGACTGCCGGCATCCACGGCGCTATCTATCAGTGCCTCTGCCCCCCCATGGCCTTCTCGTCAGCCCTCAGTCGCCTCTCAGGCGGGCAGCGGGAGAGATCTCCAGGCCGACCCCCAAGGCCAGGACCTCGGACCGCAGCAGTGGGGTTTTTGGGTCCCCTACACCTACCACGAGGCTCAAGGGCTCCCCTTCCCCCCGCGACCCGTGAGTGCCGAACGCAGGGTGCCGGAAGCCACGGTGAGCAGGCCTCCCCCATCACCACCGGGTGAAGCCCCGTCACCACCTGGTCTCGCAGAGCATCCAGGGTCTGAGGTGGCTTCCCACCCCCTGGAAGAACCACCTCCAGAAGCGGTGGTCCAGGGTCTCTCCTCATCATCCTCGCCGGATGAGGCGGTGGCGGGGGCTTCTACGGCAGACC
Organism: Mauremys reevesii; assembly: GCF_016161935.1. NCBI lineage: Eukaryota > Metazoa > Chordata > Testudines > Geoemydidae > Mauremys > Mauremys reevesii. Next base: position 15,675,498 of record NC_052644.1, read on the forward strand.
CCCCTCCAATTGACTTGCGGGCCCACCAGGACCTTCTTCGCCGGGTGGCGAAGGATATTGACCTCCCCGTGGCGGAGGTCCCGGAGGATGACGACCCGGTGACCAAGGTGATTGGAGCTGAGGCCCCGCTGCGGGTGGCCCTCCCATTCATCCATACTATCCAAAAGAATGCCACTACCATCTGGCAGTCACCGGCGTCCGTCCCTCCCACCACACTTGGAGTCGAACGAAAGTACTCAGTTCCTCCCACCGGCTACGAGTACTTATACACCCACCCCACTCTGGACTCCCTCGTGGTGCAGTCCGTCAATGACCGAGAGAGACATGGGCAGCCAGCCCCGGCGCCAAAGTCTAAAAACGCTAGGCGCATGGATCTGTTGGGCCAAAAGGTCTATTCGGTAGGGGGTCTCCAGCTCCGGATTGCCAACCAGATGGCTCTCCTCGCTCGCTACACCTTTGACATCTTGGTGTCCCTGTCAAAATTTTTGGAGCTAATCCCAACAGCCTCACGTCAGGAGTTCTCGGCCCTCCTCGAGGAAGGCAGGAGAGCCTCCCGGTCCTCCATCAAGGCCGCTCTGGACTCGGCGGACTCAGGAGCCAGAACCCTAGCCTCAGGAGTGACCATGAGGCATATCTCCTGGCTGCAGTCCTCCACCTTGCCGCCTGAGGTGTAGTACACCCTGCAGGACCTCCCCTTTGACACTCAGGGTCTCTTTTCGGAGAAAACGGACTCCAGGATTCAGACCCTCAAAGATGGTCGAATTGCCATTCGCACCTTGGGTATGCACACACCGGCTACCCAGCGGAGGTCATTCCGGCAGCAACCCTACCGGTCCTTTACTCAGGCCAGGTCGCGGCCGTATAAAAGTCGGCGAGGCAGCCTGAACCGCTGTAGAACATCGGGCAACAGGCGCAACCAGACCCAGGCACCTTCCAAGGCCCCGCAAGGCCCCAAGCAGGCGTTTTGATGGGACGCCCAGGGACGGCCCATCAGACTCTTTCCCGGATCCTTCCCCATTATTTTGCAACCGCCTTTCCCACTTCCTCCCGGCGTGGTCCCAAATAACAACGGACAACTGGGTACTTCGTCCTATCCAGTATGGTTACCACCTTCAATTTGTTTCGCCCCTTCCTCCCACCCACCTTCCCTGTCCCTCTTCAGGGACCCCTCTCATGAGCAATTCCTCTTACAAGAGGTCGTGACTCTATTGAGCTTGGGTGCCATAGAGGAGGCGCCTCATGACATGCGGGGCAGGGGATTCTATTCCCGATATTTTCTCATCCCCAAGGCGAAAGGAGGTCTCCGACCTATACTAGACCTCCAGGAGCTCAACAGATACCTGCTCAAGCTCAAATTTCGCATGGTAACCCTGGGGACCATCATTCCCTCCCTGGATCCGGGAGACTGGTTTGCCACCCTCGATATGAAGGACGCGTACTTCCATATCATGATTTACCCTCCCCATCGGCGCTACCTGCGCTTCGTGGTCAACAGCGCACACTACCAGTTTGTGGTGCTACCCTTTGGCCTGTCCACCGTGCTGAGGGTCTTTACCAAGTGCATGGCAGTGGTTGCCGCAGCCCTCCGCCATCGTCGCATACACGTCTACCCGTATCTCAATGACTGGCTGGTTTGCGGGCCATCCCGACAGCTGGTAGCAGATCAAATGGCCGAGATACTATCCCTGTTTCGGTTCGTGGGCCTTCTCATCAATGCCGAGAAGTCCACTTTAACTCCATCACAATGAGTGGAGTTCATCGGAGCGGTCCTCAACTCCAGTTTGGCCAGGGCCTGCCTTCCTCGACCGCGGCACCAGACGATGGTCTCCATCATCTGGGACCTGCACACCTTTCCCACGACAATGGTTTGGTCCTGCCTACGCCTCCTGGGCCACATGGCGTCCTGCACGTTCGTGACCACGTACGCGAGGCTGCGCCTTCACCGATTTCAATCTTGGCTAGCGTCGGTGTACCGCCTGCACCGCGACCCCATAGACATGGTAGTCACAGTCACAAAACCAACCCTCGATTCGCTCAGCTGGTGGCTGAACCCAGAGGTTGTGTGTGCAGGAGTCCCGTTCCGCCCTCCTCGCCCATCCGTCACCCTGACCACGGATGCCTCGTCGTTGGGCTGGGGGGCTCACCTGGGCGACCTTCACACCCAGGGTCTCTGGTCGCCCCAAGAGCTCTCCCTCCACATCAACGTCCGGGAGCTGTGAGCGATCCGCTTGGCGTGTCACACCTTCCGCGCCCGTCTGCAAGGCCGCTGCGTGGCGGTGTTCACGGACAACACGACGGCGATGTTCTATGTGAACAAGCAGGGCGGAGCCCACTCCTCCCTGCTCTGCACGGAAGCGATGCTCCTGTGGGACTTCTGCGTGAACCACTCGATTCGCCTGGAAGCGTCCTTTCTTCCAGGAGTGCAGAACACGCTGGCCGACCATCTCAGCAGGTCGTTCCTCTCCCACGGGTGGTCTCTTCGTCCAGATGTGGTGCACACGATTTTCCGAAGGTGGGAGTTTCCACGGATAGACCTGTTTGCCTCCAAGGAGAACAGGAAGTTCCACCAGTTTTGTTTGTACCAGGGTCACTCTCCAGGCTCCCTGTCGGACGCATTCCTCTGCTCCTGGACGGATCACCTCCTCTACTCCTTCCCTCCGTTCCCGCTCATACACCGGGTGCTACTCAAGCTTCGGAGGGACAGGGCCCTCCTAATACTTGTCGCTCCGGCCTGGCCAAGGCAGCACTGGTACACCCAGCTGCTTGAGCTCTCCGTTCGGGATCCCATTCCCCTTCCGTTATGGCCGGACCTCATCACGCAGGACTTCGGCAGACTCCGCCACCCAGACCTACAGTCCCTCCATCTTACAGCTTGGTACCTGCATGGTTGACCCACGCGGAAAGGGACTGTTCGGCGGCAGTACAGCAAGTCCTGCTTGAAAGCAGGAAGCCTTCCACTCGCTCCACCTACCTCGCGAAATGGAAGCGTTTCGCGCTCTGGTGCGATCAGCGCGGCCTTAATCCCTTCCTAGTCCCTATCCCTACAATCCTGGACTACCTCTGGTACCTTAAGGAACAAGTACAGGTATGGAAGGGTATGTGCTGTTTAGGAAAGACCGATGCAAAGGTAAAGGTGGGGGAGTAGCATTGTATATCAATAATGAGGTGAAATGTAATGAGATAACTAGCAATGCAATGGATAATACAGAGTCTGTCTGGGCAATGGTCACATTGGGGAAAAAAACTACCAGAGCCTCACCCGGGATAGTGATTGGGGTGTGCTATAGACCGCCGGGATCTAGCTTGGAGACAGATAGAGAGCTCTTTAATGTTTTTAAGGAGGTAAATACTAATAGGAACTGCTTGATCATGGGGGACTTTAACTTCCCGGATATAGATTGGGAAACAAATGCTAGTAATAATAATAGGGCTCAGCTTTTCCTAGATGTGATAGCTAATGAATTCCTTCATCAAGTGGTTGCTGAACCGACGAGGGGGGATGCCATTTTAGATTTGATTTTGGTGAGTAACGAGGACCTTGTTGAGGAAATTGTTGTAGGGGACAACCTTGGCTCGAGTGATCATGAGCTAATTCATTTCAAAATAAATGGGAGGATAATCAATAGTGCATCTGAGACTAGGGTTTACGATTTCAAAAGGGCTAACTTTACTAAATTAAGGCGACTAGTTAGGGAAGTGGACTGGACTAACATATTTAGGGATCTAAAGGCAGATGACGCCTGGGGTTACTTCAGGTTGAAGTTGCAGGAGTTGTCAGAGGCATGTATCCCGAGAAGGGGAAAACGGCTCGTAGGTAGCAGTTTTAGACCGAGCTGGATGAGCAAGCGTCTTAGAGGGGTCATTAATAAAAAACAGAAAGCGTACCAGGAGTGGAAAATGGGAGGGATCAGCAAAGAAACCTACCTTATTGAGGTCAGAGGGTGTAGGGAAGCAGTGAGAAAGGCAAAGCGACGGGTGGAGATGGACCTAGCGAAGGGGATTAAAACCAATAGCAAACGGTTTTTTAGCCATATAAATAGGAAGAAAACCAAGAAAGAAGAAGTGGGACCGCTTAAAAATTTAAACGGAGTGGAGATTAGGGATAATCTTGGAATGGCACAATATCTGAACGAATATTTTGCCTCAGTCTTTAATGAGGCTAATGAAGGGCTAAGGAATAGTGATAAAGGGACCGATGGGAATGAAGATATGGGGGTAGACATTACGGTATCTGAGGTAGAAGCCAAACTTGAACAACTTAACGGAAGTAAATCGGGGGGCCCGGATAATCTTCATCCTAGAATATTAAGGGAATTGGCGAGTGATATTGCTAGCCCGTTAGCGATAATTTTTAATAAGTCTCTAAATTCGGGGGTTGTACCGTTTGACTGGAGATTAGCTAATGTAGTTCCTATATTGAAGAAGGGGAAAAAAGTGACCCGGATAACTACAGGCCTGTTAGTTTAACATCTGTAGTATGCAAAGTCATGGAAAAAATCTTAAAAGAGAGAGTGGTTCCGGAGCATGAGGCCGATGGCAACTGGGATAGATTACAGCATGGATTTACGAAAGGTAGATCGTGCCAAACCAACCTGATCTCCTTCTTTGAGAAAGTAACAGATTTTTTAGACAAGGGAAATGCGGTGGATCTAATATATCTGGATTTCAGTAAGGCGTTTGATACGGTACCGCATGAAGAATTACTGGTTAAATTGGAAAAGATGGGGATCGAAATGAAAATCCAGAGGTGGATAAGGAGCTGGTTAAAGGGGAGACTTCAGAGGGTAGTATTGAAGGGGGAACTGTCAGGTTGGAGGGGGGTTACCAGTGGAGTTCCTCAAGGTTCAGTTTTGGGTCCGATTTTATTTAATCTATTTATTGCTGACCTGGGAACCAAGAGTAGGAGTGAGCTGATTAAGTTTGCAGATGACACCAAGTTGGGAGGTATTGCCAATTCGGAAACGGATCGGGATATCCTCCAGGGAGATTTGGATGACCTTGTAAACTGGAGTATTAGTAACAGGATGAAATTCAATAGTGAGAAGTGTAAGGTTATGCATTTAGGGATGACTAACAAGAATTTTAGTTATAAGCTGGGGACGCACCAGTTGGAAGTAACGGAGGAGGAGAAGGACCTAGGAGTCCTGGTTGATCGTAGGATGACTATGAGTAGGCAATGTGATGTGGCCATTAAAAAAGCTAATGCGGTCTTGGGATGCATTAGGCGAGGTATTTCTAGTAGGGATAAGGAGGTGCTAGTCCCGTTATATAAGGCGTTGGTGAGACCTCATTTGGAGTATTGTGTGCAGTTTTGGTCTCCCATGTTTAAGAAGGATGAATTCAAACTGGAACGGGTACAAAGAAGGGCCACTAGAATGATCCGAGGAATGGAAGGCCTGTCGTATGAAAGGAGACTTGAGGAGCTCAGTTTGTTTTCCTTAACCAAAAGAAGGATAAGAGGAGATATGATTGCACTCTTTAAATATATCAGAGGGATAAATACCAGGGAAGGAGAGGAATTATTTCAGCTCAGTGCTAATGTGGACACGAGGACAAACGGATATAAATTATCAGTCAGGAAATTCAGGCTTGAAATTAGACGAAGGTTTCTAACCATCAGGGGAGTGCAATACTGGAACAGCCTACCGAGGGAAACAGTGGGGGCGAAGGACCTCCATGACTTTAAGATTAAGCTAGATAAGTTTATGGAGGAGATGGTATGATAGGATAAAGGGCTTAGTCAATAGGTCAATTAAGTGCCACACTGGTAAATAGTACAATGAGTCAATGATATGATATAACCTTTTTCCAGAGGGTCTGGCTGGAGAGTCTTGCCCGCATGCTCGGGGTTCAGCTGACCGCCATATTTGGGGTCGGGAAGGAATTTTCCTCCAGGGAAGATTGGCAGTGGCCCTGGAGGTTTTTCGCCTTCCTCCGAAGCATGGGGCAGGGGTCGCTTGCTAAAGGAGTGGGTGGATCGGCTTATGTGGCCTGCATCTAGCAGGAGGTCAGACTAGATGATCATAATGGTCCCTTCTGATCTTGAATTCTATGATTCTATGATTCTATGAAGTACTCGCGGTCTCCTCCTTGAAGGTGCACCAGGCAGCCGTGTCCGCCTTTCGTCCATCCATGGGAGGTCGGTCCATCTTCTCCAACCAGATGGTTTCCCGCTTCCTTAAGGGCCTGGACCGCTTGTACCCGCCGATACGGCGTCCTACCCCCGGCCTGGGATTTAAACCTCGTTCTGGCCAAGCTTATGGGAGCGCCCTTCGAGCCCCTGGCCACGTGCTCCCTACTCTATCTCTCCTGGAAAACGGCCTTCCTCGTCACGATTACGTCGGCAAGACGAGTTTCCGAGCTCCGTGCCCTAACGGTTGGTCCACCATACACCGTCTTCCATGGAGACAAGGTGCAGCTTCGACCACACCCGGCTTTCCTCCCTAAGGTGGTGTCGGCCTTCCACCTTAAGCAGTAAATCTTCCTTCCGGTCTTCTTCCCGAAGCCGCACGTCTCACCTCGTGAGCAACAGCTTCAAACCCTGGACATCCGCAGGGCCCTCACTTTTTATATCGAGCGGACGAAGCCCTTCCGGCGTTCGCCACAGCTGTTTGTAGCGGTTGCTGATCGCATGAAAGGCGAGCCGGTCTCCTCTCAGCGGATTTCCTTCTGGGTGACGCCATGTATCCGGACATGCTACGAGCTTGCTCGCGTGCCACCATGCCGCCTCACCGCTCACTCGATGAGAGCGCAAGCCTCGTCGGCCGCCTTCCTGGCCCATGTTCCCATCCAGGACATCTGTAGAGCGGCCACCTGGTCTTCTGTCCACACCTTCACTTCCCACTACACGTTAGTGCAGCAATCCAGAGATGATGCAGCCTTCGGCTCCACAGTATTACACTTGGCCACGTCTCACTCCGACCCCACTGCCTAGGTAAGGCTTGGGAATCACCTAACTGGAATGCATAGGAGCAATCACTCGAAGAAGAAAAGACGGTTACTCACCGTCGTAACTGTTGTTCTTCGAGATGTGTTGCTCCTATCCATTCCAGACCCGCCCTCCTTCCCCACTGTCGGAGTAGCCGGCAAGAAGGAACTGAGGAGCGGACGGGCCGGCTGGGGTATATGTCTAGCGCCATAGCGGCACCACTCCAGGGGGCGCCCAGCCGGCCCGCCGGAGTTGCTAGGGTAAAAATGTTCCGAAGAGCCATGCACGCGCGGCGCGCACACCTAACTGGAATGGATAGGAGCAACACATCTCGAAGAACAACAGTTACTACGGTGAGTAACCGTCTTTTCTTCCATGTTTTTGGGGAGAAAACACTGGATCTTCATGATACCTTTAAGTTTGAAGAACATTGCATGCCAAAAAGGAATGAGACTTTTGAGAGACACCAATTTTTTACCTGTAAGCAGGGTCTGAATGAATGTTTCCTTGACAGCTAGCTGGGAGTGGGAGAGACTTTTGGTGTGTTGATGTAAATACAGTTTGCTCCTGCTCTGCTCACATATTCAGCAGATAGAGGGTATGGCTACACTTACGGTTTGCAGCGCTGGTAGTTTGCAGCGCTGGTCATCCAGCTGTGCAGGGCCAGCGCTGGTGTGTGGCCACACTCACAGCTACCAGCGCTGGTGTGTGGCCACATTTGCAGCATTTGCAGCGCTGTTGGGAGTGATGCATTATGGGCAGCTATCCCAGCGTTCAAGTGGCCGCAACGTGCTTTTCAAAAGAGGGGGGTGGAGTGGGGTCTAGTGTGACAGGGAGCGGGGGGAGAGAGAGAGGGGATTTTTGGAGCCAACACTGTGTGTTTAGCTTCCTGCCTTGAAAAATCAGAACATGTTTCCGACCCCTTAGTCTTAACTCTTAATTGCAAACAGCCTGCAGTCAACACGACTCCCCGCTGTTTCATTCGCTCCCTGCCTGCCTCTCATTTGATTGTTTACAGCCAGGTACAGATGATCACAGCAAACAGGAGCTCTGTTTGTTTTTTAGATAAGCAGCAGCGGCAACGGAGCTCCGCGCGGAGCTCGTTCATAACAAAACAAAGAGAGGCTGCATAACAAAACAAAGAGAGTAATTTATAAAAGCATTCTGGGATACATCCTTATACCCTGGAGGCCAATCACAGCGCTGGTGTGTGGCCACACTTGATGACCAGCGCTGCAGCACCAGCGCTGGAATCCTTATTCCCCATGCTGAGTGAGGTGTACGGCCAGCGCTGCAGCCAGGGAGTTGCAGCGCTGGAAGTGCCCTGCAGGTGTGGCCACTTACTAATTGCAGCGCTGGTGGAGGCTTTCCAGCGCTGCAACTCACCAGTGTAGCCATACCCAGAGTGGTGTCAAAGTAATCAACTTTGGCTGGTGTTGGGTACAAATCAGTTTAGTACTGAATGTAGGGGTAGGAAAATATGGTTACCAATGTTGTAATTATTGTGGGAGTACAGGAAAGCTGGATTGTGCTTTACTTGTCCCAAATGAGGGGTTCACCCTCAGTTGAAAGAACCTCATTAAGCCACAGGTTCAAATGGCAGAGCCCTAGGAAAAAAGAGGTTAGGACCCATGTCTTAGCTGGGAGACTGCAAACCCTTCCCAAGAGTTCTCCCTAGACTGATTTAACTTATTTGTCTCCTCTCTTCTCTTCTCCCCTCTCCCCCCACAAGTATTCAAAGGCTAAATAAGCTTCATTAGGCACCTCTTTGTTATGTTAAATGATCAGTCAGAGCTGAAACCAGTTGTGGTAGGACTGTACCTGCCCTGCTGGCTAAGAGCTAGAACTCACTTCAGATGGGGCAGTGTTTCTGCTCAGCCTGAAAAGACATCATCTGGGGGCCAACAAAAGGGGGGGAATAGTTGTAGACTGTGGGAAGACTTGGATGCAACTTGAGCAGCAACTTTGAAACTAAATAGGGAGAAATGTGTTTTCAGGGTAACAGAACTGACTTTTGTTCAAGATATTGTTTCCAATGAAGGTGTAAAACCTGATAAGAGGAGGATGTCAGCCATTGAAATGATGCCACATCCCCAGTCAAGGATAATGACTAATGATTCCTGGGAATAGTTAATTATCTTGGAAAATTCATACTAGGACTGTCTAGTGATTTAAAAAAGTAATCACTGTTAATCACATGATTAAAAACATAATCATGCTATTAATTTTAATTAATGATTATGAATAATAATATTAATTTCAATTACAACACAGAATACAAAGTGTTCAGTACTCACTATATTTATTTTTATTACAAATATTTGCACTGAAAAACAAAAAATGTATTTTTCAGTTAACCTCATACAAGTACTGTCATGCAATCTCTTTATCATGAAAGTTGAACTTACAAATGTAGAATTATGTACAAAAAAACCCTGTATTCAAAAATAAAACAATGTAAAACTTTAGAGCCTACAAGTCAACTCAGTCCTACTTCTTGTTCAGCCAATCTCTCAGACAAACAAGATAATGCTGCCCACTTCTTGTTTACAATGTCACCTGAAAGTGAGAACAGGAGTTTATATGGCACTGTTGTCTCTGGTGTTTTAAGATATTTATGTGCCAGATGCACTAAAGGTTCATAAGTCCCTTCATGCTTCAACCACCATTCAGAGGACATGCATCCATGCTAATGATAGGGTTCTGCTCAATAATGATTCAAAGCACTGTGGACTGATGCATGTTCATTTTCATAATCTGAGTCAGATGCCACCATCAGAAGGTTGATTTTCTTTTTTGGTGATTTGGGTTCTCTAGTTTCCACATCAGAATGTTGCTCTTTTAAGACTTCTAAAAATATGCTCCACACCTTGTACCTCTCAGTCCTTGGCTACACTTGAGAGTTACAGTGCTGTTGGTGGCTTTATAGCACTGTAACTCACTCCCTGTCCACACTGGCAAGGCACATAGAGCGCTGTATCTCCGTGTCTACAGTGCTGCTTGTACTCCACCTCCCCGAGAGGAATAAAGAGTATAGTGTTGCTGCTGCAGCACTGGGGTGCCAGTGTAAACAGGAAATAATCTTAGTACGCTGTGATTGACTGGAAGCTTCCCATAATCCTTTTAAGTAGAGGTTCCGCTCTTTGTTTTGTTGTGAACTCCGGGCTCCCGGAGCTGCTTATCAAAAAAACAAATACAGATCCTGTTTGCAGTGAATGAGCAGAGGCAGGCAGGGGGCTCCCTTTGGAATGCCCACAGCTAGTTTCTGCTTGAAGAGAGGGGGAGGGAGGGGGCTTGAAGAGAGAAGCAGCGTGCAGGAGGGAGGGGGGTGTCCATTTCAGAGTGGCTGCTTATCTGGTCTTTGAGGAAAAAACAGCTGCTACTTGTTTTCAGTGAGTGAGAGAGGGGTGGGGAAGGGGGTCGTAACTTGCAAGGCAGCTGCTGACACAGTGTCGGCTCCAAAACCCCACTCTATCTCTCCCTCACGCTCCCTGTCACACTCCAGTTCAACGCCCCCTTTTGAAAAGCATGTTGCAGCCACTTGAACGCTGGAATAGCTGCCCATAATGCACCCTTCCAAAGCCGCTGCACATGCTGCAAATGTGGCCACGACAGTGCACTGTCAGCTGTCAGTGTGGACAGACTGCAGCGCTTTCCGTACTCAGCTGTACAAAGACAGGTTTAACTCCCAATGCTGTACAGCTTCAAGTATAGCCATACCCTCAGATTTTGGAAGGCACTTCAGATTCTTAAGCCTTGGGTCAAGTGCTGTAGCTATTTTTAGAAATGTCACAATGGTACCTTATTTAAGTTTTGTCAAATTTGCAATGAAAGTGTTCTTAAAACAAACATGTGCTGGGTCATCATCCAAGACTACTATAATATGAAATATATGTCAGAATGCATGTAAAACAGAAGAGGAGATATGCAATTCTCCCTCAAGGAATTCAGTCAAATTTAATTAACACATTAAAGACACACAGAGATCACTTAGACAGATTAATGACTCTGCTCAACACTCTTAGCTAAGAGCCACTTACCATGTAATTTATGCAATAGCAGCTCATGCACTAAGCTCCAGAAGTCCCCCGTTTGATCCTGCCCTCCGACAGCCAGGGTCTGTTGTTGTTACACTGGGTCACCATCCAAGATTGCTATAACATGAAATATATATCAGAATGTGGGTAAAACAGAACAGGAGGCATACAATTCTCCCCCAAGTAGTTCAGTTACAAATGTAATTAACACATTTTTTTTTTAATGAGCATCATCAGCATGGAAGCATGTCCTCTGGAATGGTGGCTGAAGCATGAAGGGGCATACAAATGTTTAGCATATCTGGCACGTAAATACCTTGCAATGCCAACTACAAAACTGCCATGTGAACACCTGTTCTCACTTTCAGGTGACATTTTTAATAAGAAGCGGGCAGCATTATCTCCCAGAAATATAAACAAACTTCATTCTCTTAGCTATTGACTGAACAAGATGTCAGATTGAGTGGACTTGTAGGCACTAAAGTTTTACATTGTTTTGTTTTGAGTGCAGTTATGTAACCAAAAAAATCTACATTTTTAAATTGCACTTTCATGATAAAGAGATTGCACTTCACTTGTATGAGATGAATTGAAAAATACTATTTCTTTTGTTTGTTATTTTTACAGTGCAAACATTTGTAATCAAAAATAAAGTGAGCACTGTATACTTTGTATTCTGTGTTGCAATTGAAATCAATATATTTGAAAATGTAGAAAAACATCCAAATGTATTTAATAAATTTCAATTGGTATTCTATTGTTTAACAGTGCAATTAAAACTGTGATAAATAGTGATTAATTTTTGAGTTAATTGCGTGAGTTAACTAATTAATCAACAGCCCTAATTCATACCTAATCTACAAAAACATCAGTTTAGAGGCAACTCCTAGAAAATAAATATGAATGGTACTGGGGTGAAGAACGGGAGGAATCATGGGACGTTTTGAAATAACAACTGATACAAGAGCGGGTGTTGCAGTTGTATGCCCCAGGCAGACCTATTAAAATTTCAACAGATGCTTCACAGTCTGGGTTAGGTGCAGTTAGTTTACAGTAGCATGAGGATTGTTGGCAACCAGTGGCATACAGATCCAAATCACTGACTGAGACTTTACAGATAGAGTTGCAAGCCTATGTAGATCTGATTGATTGAAAAGTAAATTCAAGTACTGAACAGGAAACTGCAACAAATAAGAGAGGAAATGGAGAAAGATGAATTAATGGAGATCCTTAAAGAAGTGATAATTAAACGGTGTCCTGGAGAAATAAACAGTTGCTGTCCAAGTATGAGAGACTATTGGAGCTGCAGACATGAACTTACTGTGATAGATGGGGTGATATTCAAGGGCATCAAGGTTGTAATGCCAATGAGCCTCCAGAAAGAAATGCTACAGAAAATCCATGACCAACCCGTTTAGGATTGAGAAGTGCAAAAAGCGAGCACATGAAGTGTTATATTGATTGTGGATCAATTATCACATTAACTAATGCTGCAGGAAGTGGCTTTTCATGCTTGAAATACAAGCCATGGCAAAAAGCAGAGCTGTTCAGACCTCCTCCAGTTCCACAAAGGCCTTATGAGATGGTCAGCCCAGACTTATTTCCCTGGCAATCAAAGGATTATTTAATAGTCACAAATTATTATTCTCTGTATCCAGAAATTTGCATACTGCAAAATACTAATAGTCAGTCAGTGTCAGCCAACATGAAAGGAATCTGCTCCAGACATAGAATTCCAGATGAAGTCTTTAGCAATAAGAGGCTGCAATTTTCCAATGCAGATTTTGAGCAATTTGCCATAGATTGAGATTTTCATCACAAAGCATCAAATCCAAATTACTCCCAATCGAATGGACATGTGGAAAGGCCTATACAGATGGTAAAGAACCTTATGAAAAAGACTTTCAAGGGTGGGGTTGATTTGCATAAATCTATTGGCTTACCAAAATGCACCTCTGGATTATGGCTCTTCTCCAGCACAGCTATTAATGGGAAGAAGGATCAGATCTAATTTACTAATCACGGATGATTTGCTGAAATCGCATCATAATGAATCCATATAGAAGATAAACGAAAATCAGAAGTGGAAGCAGAAACATTATTTTGGCCGTAATCTTCCATCTCTTAACCCAGTTGATGGAGTGTACCTGGGGAATCACAATCTCTAATACTTGGGGCCAAGGGATTGCCATTAAAGAACAGCTGCATTCAAAATCTTATGTAGACCAAGCAGACCAAGGGGACATATTTTGGTGTAATTGAAGGGATCTAAGAGAAATCACAGAAAGCTCCAAAACATCGACAGTAGATGTGGACTCTGGCATTTCCCAATCGACTGATCATTTATCATCAATGGACAAAGGAGAAACTGGCAAGCAAGAAGAGAACAACTCAGTCTGTACTGAAAGGCTGATACTGAGAAGATCAGAGAGGGAGATTAAACACCTTGGAAGACTGAGAGACGTGCTAACCTGCCTGGAGAAGGGGTATTTGAGGAAAGTGAGTGGTAAAAACTCACTCCAGAGTGATATGCTGGTAACCTCTCCTCTCTAGGTCGTTGACATATTAGGGTTATGGAAATTTACTTAGCTTGGTGAAGAATTTAATGTAAGTGTTATTAGATAGTTAGCTCTTATATACACACATATAAACGGCTAATGGGTCTTTTTAAAGAGGAAAGATGTAGAGATATGTTTGTGCCAAATTGTAATTTAGAGACGCTCCCTCATAAGAGACAGTATTATGAATATAGGAATTTTGAGCCGTGTCTGGAAGCAGGGTAGAGAACAGTGCACAGCAGTTTATCACAGATATGCTCTAGTTTGTTTATAATAAAAGTTATATTCCTCTCTCATTCACTGTTTTTTGTTTAGTGAATCCCAAGATCATTATAGAGGTGCTTAGTGGGGGGATGGGTCCCCAGAGCTTTCCCCCGTTTACACACACAATCCTTGCTGGATGGGGTTGGCAGTGTCCACACAGCAGTGGGGCAAGCAGTAAATCTCTGTTGCACCCTGCAACCCTGTGCTCCCCAACCCCCTGCTCTGAACCCCCTGCCTGCACCTTGCAACCCTCCTACACCCCAGCTACCTGCCCTGAGCCCCCTCATACACTTCACACCCCTCCTGCACTCCAACCCCCTGCCCTGAGCCCCCTTCCACAGTCTTCACCCCTTCTGCACCCCTGCCCTGAGCCCCCTTCTGCACCCCAACCCCCTTCCCTGAGCCCCCTCATAAAGCCCACACACCTCCTCTGCCCCAATCCTTTACCCTGAGCCCCTTCCTGCACACCTCAACCCTCCCATGCCCCACACTCCCTCCTGCACCCCAACCCCCTGCCCCGGCCCTGCATACAATTTATCTACCCAGACGTGGCCCTCGGCTCAAAAAGTTTGCCCACCCCTGAGTTAGATAATCCAGAACAATAACACAGCAGGACTCAAAACAGAGAGGGACAAAGCAGGCTGCTCCCTAAGGCAGAGAGGCCAAGGTCACCCCACTTTGCTCTAGGCTGCTCTGTGTACAACTGCCTGCTGCTGGACCCAGATCACACACTTCCCTACAGAGCCCCCTGCCTGTGAGCAGGCCCAGGAAAACCCCCATTCACAGTGACAGTTTACAGTTCCAATACAGTTTTCAATGCACCAGGCACATGATGGGTGGACTTGGAGGTAGCTGGAATGAAACAGAAACAGATTCACAAACGTTAAGGCCAGAAGAGCCCATTGTGTCCATCCAGTCTGACCCTCTGTACACAGGCCGGAAAACTGGAGGCAGGAGGCCTGAGGCTTTGAGCAAAGCTGTGATGGACCCTGCTGACCCCCAACGTGTAGCTTGCAAATGTCTGCTGATGTGATCTGTGATGGTGTTCCAGTGATATCAAGGGCAGGGGAGTGGGTATCTGACAGTGCCCACTGGTGTCTGTGACAGCCACTGCCCTGTCACTTGGCAGTATCACTTACAAAGGCGGGTGGCTTCCAGCCAGGCTGACCCCGTCGAAAGGTGCCCAGGTGTCACCCACTGGCCAGAGTGTGAGACAGGTCCCCTCTGGGTCTGATCCACGCAGCGTGTGAGTCTGTCACAGCCCCAAGCTGCACAGCCTGGCTCTTTAGCTCACGCTGTAGAGCCCTATGCAGAGAGCCCCAGGTCACTCATTTGCTGTGTTGTCCCAGGTGGAGGCAGTCACAGAGCCAGGCCCCTTCTGCAGGGGGTTCAGCGGTGTGGGTACTACTGGGCTTACCTGGAAGTGGCCCTGCTCTGCTGCAGGCTCACCGGGTATCAGGGTACACCTGCACCAATGGATGGTCAGAGAACCGACGAGGGGAGGAAATGGGGGTGGATACCCAGCATGTCCCGGGGGTGGAAATTCCTAGTGCCAGGCCTGGGCAGGTGGCAGAGCAGCCTGGGAGGGGTGAAATCCTCTCCTGTCCCTGGGAAGCTGCTCTGCCTGGGAGCAGAGTGGGTCAGGTCAGGCGATGGATGGGGCATGTTTCCTGCACTACCGGCCCTTCATGCAGTCTGGGGAGTGTTAACCATCCTTGCTCTCTCCTCACAGGTCTCTGCCCGGGGTGTCCCCATGGTGATGTGGTGGCAGCTCTGTGTGTGCAGCGTGGGGATCCTCCTCCTGGCACCATGTTCTCTCTCTGGTAAAAATGTTTGAATCCCAATTATTTCCCTCTCTGTTCCCCATGTACACTGCCCCCTGCAGGGCTGGAGTCAGGGGATCAGAGGCTCAATGACCCCCCACACACACACCTGGACTGCCGTAGTCCTGTAGAGTAAAGAGGTCAGGCCCAGGAGGCTGTGGGAGGGGATGATGTTAGGGTGACCGGGGCATATCCTAGCTCTAGTCGGCAGGATTGTTGGATCTTGCATCAAGTCACCCAGATCCTGCTGCCCCTGAGAGAGGCTCCCAGAGCCCCCTGACACTGATCCCTTCCTGTCCTGCCATGGGACCCAAAGGCACCACTGGGAACCTGGATTCTTATGGCCTTCAAGGCTGAGATCTTCACAACTGCCTGAGGGATTGGGAAGCCCGTTTCCCATTAGAATGAATGAGAGCTGCCTCGTTGCCCAACCCTTCAAACGCCAGATGTCAGGTCTCAAAAATCAGAAGACTGGCTAAACAAGCATAATATTTAAAAATCAAAGGGAAAAACACGTTTGGGGGTTTTCTTATTTCTCTTGTTTTTTGAACCTTTGTTCACATTCATGTCACATTTTAAATATTTTCTCTGCAACCACTAAAGCTAGAAACTGACTTTTATTTTAAATGAAAGCTGACAGTCTCACAGAAACACATGCCTCCAGGAGCTGGGGCTTTATGAAAAACACTTAGTAGCCCAAGAGCTGGGAATGCTGGTATCAATACCTCTGTGGTGGCTTTGAAAATCTCACCCTAATCCCTCCCTCTGTAGCCAGTATCAGGTGCTGCAGCTCCACAGTAATTCTTCTAAATGCTGCATGGTGTGACAAATGACCGTGGAGATCCTTCAGACACTGCTATGTTACAGACGTAACTCATCCTCAGGTGATTAATTCCCACCAGACACCAATCCTGAGAACAGTAACTCTCTATCTGAGCCAGTTTCTGTTTCAGATATTGAGTCCATGGAAGGGACATTCATCATCCCAAAGGGCCATCAAAGACCTGATACCCTCGGGCCAGGCAGAAGTCCTCTGAGGTGGCTTCTCAGCAGCCATTGTGGGGCTATGTGGATCAGAAATGGGTTCATCAGAGAAATTGCTTGCAGTGGAAAGAACTCATAACTGTGTGCAATGGGGCTGTGCAGGGCACTATGAATTGGCAGGTGGCTTCCCACTGGGGCCACACCTTGCTAATAGAACATAGGTAGGTTGCAAAACAGGCACCTTTGGAGAAGTTTCTGCGGGATTGTAGGACAGAGTTCGAGGACTAGCTTGTGTCAGATGTAGTCTGGCTGCACTGCCCTGCATCCACACTGAGGGCACACTACACAACACCCCAAGTCGATATAACTTACCGGTACATTGCTTTCCTGGTGGCACAGTGCATCTTCACCAGACGTGCTACAGTGGAGCACCTGTATCAGTGCAGCTATGCCGATGTAGTGCCGTAGGGTAGACTTGCCCAGAGAGTTACTCAGTTGAGTTACACGTGGCTCATGACTGAAGGAATTTTGTATTTAGCTCAGTGACATCCACTCCTCTCACTCACTTTATATCTGTAACTGGTGGGCCCTGGCTCAGAGATGCCCTCTCCTCTTTCCTCTCACTAACTCCGCTCCTGGGGTTTTCGGTTCCAGAGAAGTTCTCCCTGGCTGGCTCCCCGCGCCCCGTTGTGGGGGTAGTTGGCCAGGATGTGGTGTTACCCTGCCAGCTCTCGCCCCCAGTCCGGCTGCCCAGCATGGACGTGCGGTGGAGGAAAATTGAATCAGGATTTATCCCAGTTCACGAGTACTCAGATGATGGTCCCCAGGACCTGCCGGGGGAGAGTTACCAGACCCGGACGGAGCTGTTCCTGCAAGAATTCAGCAGTGGGAATGTCTCCCTGAAGCTGAAACGGCTCCAAGTGGTGGATGCTGGGAAATACCAGTGCTTTGTGAGGAACCCAGAATGGAGCCGTGAAGCCACCACTGAGTTACAGGTCACAGGTGAGACATGGCACTAAGGGGCACTGTGTGTCTGGGCAGCCAGAGCCTCCTCTGACACTGGGGCTGCCCCCAGACTGAGCCCAGCATGGCAGTAGGGTCCTGTGCTGCAGGGAGTGGTGTCCAGGACTCTGTAGGGGGTTGTCTTCTCTCACACTCAGCGCTGACCCCACTGTGGTGCTAGCAGGGTCAGTGCTGCATTAAATAACCTCTTTTCAATGAGACAGAAAGCTACAGTGCTCTGTTCTCATGCTCATGGTGATGCTGTTTGAGGGAGTGGGACCTTTACGCTTATGTTCTGCCCAAATCCCAGCTCAGGTGATAATTATGTTTGGTCTCCATGAAACTCCCCCTGTGGTTTCCAAGGGCTGGGATGTTGTTTGTTTTTCCCTGGGCACTGACCCCATGTTCAGTGCTGCACAAGGGCAGTGGAAGGGACAGTCTCTGCCCATTTAGCTCACTGAGGGTATGGCTTCACTTGCAGCTGTACAGCGCTGCTGCGGTAGCGCTCCCGCGGCAGCGCTTTGAAGTGTGAGTGTGGTCACGGTGCCAGCGCTGGGAGAGAGCTCTCCCAGTGCTGCACATACTCCACCTCCCCGTGGGGATAAGCTTACAGCACTGGGAGCCACGCTTCCAGCTCTGGGGCACTGTTTACACTGGTGCTTTGCAGCGCTGCAACTTGCTGCTCTCAGGGGGGTGTTTTTTTCACACCCCTGAGCGAGAAAGGCCTGGTCTACACTACGCGTTCAAACCGGTTTTAGGAGCGTAAAACCGATTTAACGCCACACCCGTCCACACTAAGAGGCCCTTTATATCGGTATAAAGGGCTCTTTAAACTGGTTTCTGTACTCCTCCCTAACGAGCGGAGTAGCGCTAATATCGGTATTACCATATCGGATTGGGGTTAGTGTGGCCGCAGATCGACGGTATTGGACTCCGGGCGGTATCCCACAGTGCACCACTGACCTCTCTGGACAGCAATCTGAACTCAGATGCAGTGGCCAGGTAGACAGGAAAAGCCCCGCGAACTTTTGAATATTTCCTGTTTGCCCAGCGTGGAGCTCCGATCAGCACGGGTGGTGATGCAGTTAAAAATCAAAATAAAGAAAGAGCTCCCGCATGGACGATGCGGATGTGATTGCTGTAAGGGCAGGCAAATCTGTTCTATCAGCACTCAAAATCATTTTTTAAATATCTCCAGACAGATGCCATAGCAGGGACTCAGCGCACTGCTGCGTGACAAGCGTAACGGAAAGCCAAAGAATCAAATGGACGCTCATGGACTGGAGGACTCAAGCTATCCCACAGTTCCTGCAGTCTCTGAAAAGCATTTGCATTCTTGGCTGAGCTCCAAATGCTTCTAGGGTCAAAAACAGTGTCCGCAGTGGGTCAGGGCATAGCTAGACAATTTACGCACCCCCCCACCGACCCCCAGAAGTGAAAGGGAAAACAATCCTCTCTTGACTCTTTTACATGTCACTCTATCTTTACTGAATGCTGCAGATAGACGCGATGGTGCAGCACTCAACACCAACATCCTTGCTCCTCCCCACGCTATGGATGGGTGATGGTACAATACGACTGGTATCTGTCCTCATCATCAGCCTATTGGCACATGGGGCAGTGCAAAAGGATGCTGACTAGCATCTGTTAGGTCAATCAAGGGCGCCTGGCCCTAATTTTTCCTGGTAGATGGTACAATATGGCTGCTAACCATCGTCATCATAGCAACAGGGGGCTGAGCTCCATCAGCCCCCACCCTTCATGTGTAAAGAAAAGATTCAATTGCCCCTGAACTAGCAGAGGGATGCTGGGCTCCTCTCCTACACACTCCTTACTGTCCTGTCTGGACTATCATAGCAGCAGGAGGCTGCCTTCCACTCATATCTCACTAACAAGTCACTGTGTCTTATTCCTGCATTCTTTATTACTTCATCACACAAGTGGGGGGGTCAATGCTACGGTAGCCCAAGAAGACTGAGGGAAGAACGGAATCAACAGGTGGGGTTGTTGCAGGAGCACCCCCTGTGAATAGAATACAGCTCATAATTTCTGCAGGATCTGACACAGAGCAGCTGTGCTCTCTGGTTCTCTGATACAGTGGTTCTCTAGTACACTTGCCCATATTCTAGGCAGGACTGATTCTATTTTTAGATACCAAAAAGGAGGAATTGACTCAGGGAGTCATTCCCAATTTTGGCTTTTGTGCCCCTGGCTAAGAGCAGCCAGGGGCACTTATGACAGCAGCAAATGGCACAGTGCAAAAGGACTGGTAGCCACAATCATCTTATTACCAATTTATGGTATGGTAGATGGTACAATATGGCTGATAACCATCTCTGCTATCATGCAAAAGCAAAAGCATGCTGCTGTGTAGCGCTGCTGAATCGCCTCTGTGAGCGGCATCTAGTACACATACGGTGACAGTCACAAAAGGCGAAACAGGCTCCATGATTGCCATGCTATGGCATCTTCCAGGGCAATCCAGGGAAAAAAGGCATGAAATGCTTGTCTGCCGTTGCTTTCCCAGCGGAAGGAGTGTCTGACGACATTTACCCAGAACCACCCGCGACAATGATTTTTGCCGCATCAGGCACTGGGATCTCAACCCGGAAATTCAAAGGGGCGGGGGAGGCTGCGGGAACTATGGGATAGCTACGGAATAGCTACCCACAGTGCAATGCTCCAGAAATCGACGCTAGCCTCGGACCGTGGACGCACACCACCGATTTAATGTGTTTAGTGTGGCCGCGCACACTCGATTTTATACAATCTGTTTTGTTAAACCGGTTTATGTAAATTTGGAATAATCCCGTAGTGTAGACGTACCCAAAGTTGCAGTGCTGCAAAGCGCCAGTGTAGCCAAGGCCTGAGTAACCTAGCCCCAGACAATACAGTTCAGAAGTGTCAAGCCCCATGTGAGCCCCTCTCCTTCCCCCCGCAAGAATGCAGAGCATAGAGGTTGTTTTAAATCATCTCCCATCTTTGGTGGCTCCTAATCCAAAGACTCCGCAGGACATGTGTGCTTTTAGGGAGAGATTTAAATGAGGAGAGGGTGATTGTGTGCAGAACTGGGAGAGGGAAATCCAAGCATGAGTAAGGCTTGGCCTGGGGCACTGTTATCTGTGTGAGAGAAGGACACTAGAGGGAACAGTATTTAGGAGGGTGGCATAGGAGAAGTTGGAGCAGTGATGTAGGTGGGGTCACCATCCCTCACTTCCTGCTCTGTCCTGAAGGGATCCTGACAGCTGCTGGGCTCCACCCCAGAAGTGGCTGCATTTCATCAGCAGGTCCAGAAATCTCTGTGAACAGTTCCTCTCTTAGGCTGCAGTGCACAGTGGAGGAGAGGTCCATCAGTGGCTATTAGCCAGGATGGGCAGGAATGGTTTCCCTAGCTTCTGTTTTCCTGAAGCTGGGAATGGGTGACAGGGGATGGATCACTTGATGATTTCCTGATGTGTTTATTCCCTCTAAAGTATCTGGCATTGGCACTGTCAAGGGACAGGATATTGGACTAAATGGACCTTTGGTTTGACCCAGTATGGTGGGTCTTATGTAGTGCTCTATGGAAATGCAACATTATATTATTTAATTTCCTCAGTCATCAGTATGAGGGACCCAGAGAGGCTTTGCACATAGGTGAATGGAGCTTTCCAGCCCCAGTCCCCTATACCCAGAGGTAGCTGGGGAATCACATGGTGCTACCAAGGACATGATTTCCTGATACGTGCACTCTCTGTCTTTCCTGCAGCTGTGGCTCCAGTGTTCATTGACGTTTTGGGCCCCCTGGGCCAGGGGATCGGTCTGGCCTGTAGATCCGCAGGCTGGTTCCCCAAACCCGAACTCCAGTGGGTTGGAAAGAACTGGCAGAACCTGTCGATAGAGATTGTGACGAACATGACTCAGGACAGGGAGAACCTGTATAGTGTTGTGAGTCATGTCACTGTCACAGAAGGGGAAGAAAATGGAGACATCAGCTGCATAGTGCGGAATGGCCTGCCGGAGACCGAGCGACAATCTGCCATTCACCTCTCAGGTGAGTCCCCCCATGCAGAAGGAGTCATCATGGGAATGGGGGAGGGGCACTGTGTCTCTTGGGAATTGCACTTGTCTAGGGCCTATTTCTCATACTGAGACAGGAAATGTCCTTCTAACCTGTTCTGTGGGGCCATTAGTGATGGAGGTTTCTGTTCTCTGGACAAACTACCTGTCAGGAGCTGGGCTGAGTCTTATAACTCAATATCATTCTTTGAGGAGATGACACATTTGGTTGATAAAGGAAACTAGGCAGATCTAATAGACTCTGAGTAATATAAGGACCCTACCATCAATCAAACCCTAACCCCACCTCCTGACCCCTTAAATCCTGCCCAACTGTCACTGGAAGTCCAGCCCCATGGGGGTATTACTTCCGGGGTCAAGGCGGACACATGACCAGAAGCAAGGTGTTTCATGTGACCCCTCTAAGAACTTCTCCCACTGCCCTCTACTAATCAGTATGGGTTTCGCCCCTGTAGGATTGCCCCAAGAGAAGATCTGACCAATCAGGGGGAGGTTCGGGGTGGAGTGACCCATCTGGAAGTGGGTCATATGACCCCTCTAACAACTCCTCCCACCTCCTGCTACCAATGAGGAGGGGTTTCAGTCACTGGGGACCACTCCGAGAGGAAATTTGACCAATTGGGGGGGAGTTTCGGGGAGGGATGACCAGTCCAGAAGTGGGTCATGTGACCCCTTTAAGAACTCCTCCCACCGCCCTCTACCAATCATGATGGATTTTGGCCACATAGGACCACTCCAAGAGCAGATTTGACCAAAATAGGGCAGATTCTGGGACGGTGTGAACGGCCAGAAAAGGGTCTTGTGACCCCTCTAAGAACTCCACCCAGCACCCTCTGCTAATCAGAGCGCAGCACCATCACCTCATAAGTCCCAGTGCTGGGTAGAATAGGCCATCTTTTACTAAGAAAACGTGTTTTAGAAATCATGGAATCATGGACTCCTCCACCACCCCCGTGAGAACTTTGGACTTCGTTTTAGCCCCCAGCACCTTTGAACATGTTTGGATAAAGCGCTACCTCAGTGACAGTTCCGCTGAGGGCCCTTTGACTCAACCGTTGATGGATATGCAGGAACCCAACCCCGAAACCCAAACCCTAGTGAGGCACCCTGATGTGTGTGATGGCCTCTCATTGTCCACCCCTCTAAAGGTGGAAGGCAATCATGACTTGAAGGAGTCACCAGCGGACAAAGTGAACGGAAAAGATGTCGCTCAGGTAAATGAATGATTAAGAAGTGACAGTGGAGGATCTGGTGTAATGGGGTTAGGAACCAACCTGGGATTGCGTAAATCTAAAAACAAGCAGTGGGGTGCTTAAACTGTTTCTTTTGCCTAAAATCTCTCAAAAGCTCAACAATGCCTTTCTAGAGGCCTTCGAGAGCTTACACATCGGTAGCCCTGTGGGAGCAAATGTATCATGCATCTGCTGGTTTTGCTCATGTCTGAGACACAGATCTCAAGAGGAAAATCTGGAAAAGGACAAAATGGAAGAATGAACCAGCTCAGACTCCCTTACGGTTTGGGTCATGGCATCCATTTTTACAGGCAGCTGTAAAAGGTTGTGTTAAACCAGGCAATTAATAAAACTTATTTAAATGTGTCAATATGAATGTGTCCCCCTCCATACATGTGTTAGTAAAAGACAGTACCAGTAACAGTCATGTCCACACAGACGGCTCTGTTAAAGAAAATATATTACACCCTCTTTTTCAAGTGACCAAAAGGCACAGTAAAACTTTAAATGGAAGACAGGTAACAGCTTGGCTTTCAGACCAGGATGCTTACACTCTACACAAACTGGCTCAAATACCTTTTAAAAGAAACAAGACAATTGTTTCAGATGTGGATGCACAATGGCAGGCAGATTTGGTGGATATGCACCGGTTTTCCAAACACAACAGCGGTTTTAAGTACATCTGAACAGTGATAGACATTCTATCCAAATATGCCTGGGCCTTAGGCCTAAAAGACAAGACAAGTGGTGAGGTATCCAAGGCCTTTAAAGCTATTTTAAGCAAAGGTCGCGTGCCTCAAAAATTACAAACCAATCAGGGGAAAGAATTTTTTAAACAAACCTTTAAGCAGATGGTTAAAGTGGTACGGCATTCACCATTTTGTTACTAATAATGAAGTCAAAGCAGGGGTTGTGGAGCAATTTAACAGAACTTTAAAAACTAGGATGTGAAGATATTTTACAGCCCATAACACTTTTCGCTCCATCGACGTGTTACTGGACTTTATAAAGAGTTACAACCAGAGCTTTCACAGAACTATATGTAGCAGACCTGCTGATGTTAACCCTTCAAATGCTTTGAAGGTGTGGAAAACAGTTTACGGAGATGGTTTTAAAATAAAACCAGTTGTTGCCCCTTTTAAAAAAGGCGACCACATGAGACTATCTAAAACCAAAGGAGCTTTTGAAAAAAGTTATGAACAGATGTTTACCAATGAGATATTCATAGTGGATGAAGTTTTAACAGGGGCCAGAGTCCTGTATACTGATTAAAAGATTACGAGGGTGAGACAGTTACTGGATCTTTTTACCCTGAAGAATTACAAAAAGTAAACCCCAAACGAGACAGAATTTACAAAATTGAAAAAGTTCTAGCAGAGAAAGGAAAAGGGAGAAGAAAGCAGCTCCTGGTGAAATGGTTGGGGTGGCCTGATAAGTTTATCTGGGTGAAAGCTTCTCAACTCTGAGATTTAGACACGAACAACAACAACAAAAGATTTCTCCTGCAAAGAGAGAGAGAGAGAGAGAGAAATGAGCGATGGTGGTTTTTACATTACTTTACCCAGCAATGCCAGCTCTGCAGTTATCCCCAAAACACCATCTCGAACTTTACAATATGGCTAATTAAGTCCTTGGATCTCCTGGGTGCCTGGGAGGTGGGGTTAGTGGAAATACAATACCCGCACAGCTGGAACACTATCAACGAAGATACTTCTTTCGAAATCACCTTTGGAGATATGATGCGGAATTTCATCCTATGATGAGGTCATTACTCGACCATACCTGAATTACTGGATCATATGAACAGCACTGTGGCTCATCATCCCAGACCGCCTGAGGTGGTCATGAAGTATGACCCTGTGGGTAGAAAAGTTAGACCTAACTCTGCCGATTTTACGTAAATGTTTTCTACAAGCAGGGAGCTGGCTAACATTCTGAGTTTGGTCCCCAACCTCAGCGTCCAAAAATTTCTCTTCTCGGCAGACATCACAGGGGGTTTCAACTTAGTGTATCTGTAGACAGATATTGTAGAACACCAGTTTGTGGGGGACTTTTCTGTTCCCCTGTTACGCTGCATCCCTGTCCGAGGAAGGAATGAGTTTGTCACCATCACCTAAGATAAACCTCATTACGTCCCTGTCAGTAAACACCACATTAACACCATCAGCATTGAAATAAAGACAGATCAGAACAGACACATCTTATTTCACTTCGGCAAGGTGATCATCAAGCTGCACCTGCATCCGCGGAGAGAGCGAGGTTTCTAAAAAGCAAAACACTATTATGGTGATCCTAAAAAATAATGACAACCCCACCATCTACAGGAACTACTACAAAGCCCAGGCTGGATATGCCCTTCCTGGATATCATGGGGCCCCCAGGATGTATGGGGCTGGCGTGGGTGAAATATTCTGTATCCTCTTTCAAAAAGCCATACCGCTTTTAAGGAGGAGGCTAGAGATTATTAAACCCCACATAAAAACCGCTGCTCAAAACATAGCTAAAGACATGGAAGGCCATGTCTCCAGCACTGTTTTGGAGAAGGTGGGAAATACAGCTTCACAGGAAGGATCGGGGCTGATGTACATTAAAAGGAGGAAGAGAAAGAGAAACGTGTCATACCCGTGACACACAGGCTCCTCAAAACCCTTTAAAAGAAGGGCTTTGACGCACAGAGCCGGCCATAAGCAAAAGTCCAAGAGGAAGACTGGGCAAAAGAGGAGATGCTCTCCACCTCGTAAAAGAGATGTATTTTAATCAACATGCCTTTTGTTCACTGCGGGTCTGAAGAGTGCACCAAATCCAAACTAGACTTGTTCCAAATAGCCCCTACGCAGACCAGCATCGAGAAAATCATCTACGTCGAGGTGCCGCCTCTATCGGCCATTACAGAGTCTGCCCCCATTGACTTTTTTATAGCAGGGATTGGCATAGATTGTATGGATTTAAACAACATGTTGCTGTACCTATGTTGCAAGATTGTAAAAGGAGACAGAGCTGAACTCGCTGAAGATGTTGAGTTGGGTCTGGTGAATTACCCTGTGTCCTCTATTTTCAGTCAGTTGGATGTCACGCTGGGAGACTGCCTTGTAAGCCAAAGCAACAACTGTTACTCTTACAGGACCTTTATAGAATCAGTTCTCAATTACAGCAATGACACTCTTGCCATGCAATTTTCCGCCGGCTTGTTTTACAATGACACTGCCGGACAACATGAAGAAACGGAGCTGGATGGAGGGAATCTAGCGTTTGTGAGGCATGCAAAGCTGATGGCCCAGAGCAGGATGGTAGAGGTGCTGGGTCATCTACACAGCGACCTGTTTTTTCAAGAAAAACTTTTGTTGAACGGAGTGGATGTGAAAATTAAACTGATGTGCAGTAAAGACACTTTCTGTTTAATGGGCAGTGCAGCTAAAGGCTTTAAACTGCACATTGTATCAGCATCCCTTTTTGTGAAGAAAGTATGGGTGGCCTCGAGTGTCCGCCTGAGGCACGCGGAGGCCCTGCTTAGCGGTAATACTAAATACCCCATGGACCGTGTGGGAATGAAAGTGGTTAGCATTCCCGTGGGCAGCAGGGTCAGTAACCAAGAGAACCTGTTCTTGGGACAGTTACCCAAAATGCTTGTCCTAGGGTTTGTGGATAATGATACCTTTAGTTACTCTAAAAATCCCTTTCATTTTAAACATTACAATATTAATTTTGTGGCCTTGTATGTGGATGGTGAACAGATACCAACCAAGCCTCTGCAACCAGACTTCGAGGCAGGACGCTGTGTGAGAGAATACATAAATCTGGTACAGACGGCTGGTAAACACATGAAAGATTGTTCTCTGTTAATCGACCCTGAGGAGTTTGCACAGGGTTACACCTTGTTTGCCTTTGACCTGTCTCCCGACCAGGAATGCGCTGGTCACTATTACCTGATTAAAACTGGGAACCTAAGAGCAGAAGTACATTTTGGGAAGGCTGTAATGGTCACCAGCAGTATGATCGTGTATGGGGTTTTTGACAATGTCATAGAGATCAATCAGAGGAGAAACATTCTGTTTGACTACATGTGAATATGGACACCATGCAGCTCTCACGTGTCTTATCAACAGACCCTTACATAAAAAATAATTTCTTAGATGTGTTCCCTTGCAATTGGCTCCCTAGTGGCAAGCTGTCTCAGAGACCCCTATGTTTGGTGATCAACACACATCCCCATAACCAACCGGGTGAACACTGGCTTGCCTTGCATCTGGTGGAGCATAACCATGGAGAGTTTTTTGACTCATATGGGCACCCCTCCCCGAATAGTGTGTTGTTTCCTAAAAGTGTTATGAAATTTTTAAACAAAAATGCCACAGACATTGTGTTTCACAATGGACAATTACAAGACCTCTGCTCCGTTGCCTGCGGCTATCACTGCATGTTTTTCTTACATCATTATAGCAAGGGTTTATCTTTTGATGGTATTTTAAAATTGTATTCTAAATTCTTGGGCATGCCTAGCCTTGCTCAAAACATGTTGCAACAAGCCAGACGTGTATCTTGCAATGATTTTCATAGCCATGTTACCCAATAAAGTACACCAGGTGAGGGGTTTAAAGACAACTGATGTTTGGTGAGTTTTTGTTCTTTTTATTTTTTATTTAAAAAAAAAACAAACAATGACCAATTCAGAAAAAGTACACAGATTTTGTTTTTTTGTTTTTTTTAAATAGAAATGCTTATTTAAAGCAAAACATTACCAGTTTTAAAAATTTTAGTATGTGAAAAACATTACACACTGAGCCATATGGATCTTTTAGCCAATTTTCATTTTTTAGATGGCAAAAAAGGGATCACGGTTCCTTGATCCACCCCAGTGTCGGTGGTCGAGGCCTTCGGGTGTTCCAAAAGATCTCTGTCGGCCATGTTGCCCATGAGGAAAGATGGTACATTCAGTTCCACCATGGCATTCATAAATGCATCCCACCCTTTAAGTACATGTCTGCTAGGAACAGAACACATCTGGGTGATGGTCCTGACTAAGTCGAGCATGGTAGAACCATTAACCACAGAGCCTTTGTACACAAATGCCCCTTTATCGTTCCATTAAGAGATATTTTTATCCTGGCCCAGTTTATTTAGCAATACTAATGTGTTTTTCTTATAACACTTTTTCACATTATCCATCACCTCCTGAGCAACAGAGTGAGGTCTTTGGTGTTTCTGGGGGTTTGGCAGTCACAGTCTGTTCCTGTTCCAGTAGAAACAGACTTTTTTTCCTTTTATCTGCATCACTTCATGTACGTTAGGTACCCTTGAAGCACGGCGCTGTAAAGTTTAGCCTTTTTGTATTCGGCCAAGTCAGTTCTTTGAAGAAAAGACTCATTTCAGCATCCAGTAAGCAAGTTGCAGTCATTCTGATATTTTCCTCTTCCAGAGGGGGAGCCCTTAATTGCTCCAATTGGCAGCTGGGCACCAGGTACATTTTTTCTGTATACTCCATTATCGATTAGTCAAAATCCCCATTATCAGAGGGAGAGCAAAACTTAACAGAGGTCCGATAAAACCCCCAGACTGCTTCACCAGATGCTTCTTTCTTTTAAGTGAAACCCTTTTATTACACAAAGTTTTTATAAGTTTGCGTCTCTTTTTCAGCTCGCACACTTGATTCTGTGTCAAAGGTACGTATTGAGCACTATTTCTGAGATGGCCACTACTAAATCAGCAGAGGCTGAACACAGTATAGCCCTCCTTTGCTGCAGGGATGATTTGCTCAGTAATTTTAAAACACCCAGGTTTCTCTTCATGTAGCTAGACATGTTTTAGGTCAGCAACCCTGACTGTTAAAAAGGGGCTTGACAATAATTCATCTCTTTTTATACCCGGCTGTTGTTCTTTTCAAAAGATAAACTGCCAGCCAATCTGGATGGAAAAGTCCAGTTCTTAGTCTATAAGCTTCTGGTGTGGAGACATTTAAATCTGCCATCAAGTAGCCAAAAGGTCTTTTGGTAGCATCTTCAAAAGCTTCTAGAAAGAATTGAGCTTTGCCGGGGTACATTTGCCGAGCAAGCGTAGCGATTTGTAATTTATCCCTGTTGGTTTTGAACAGAACCATGTACTTTGTGTTTAGGTTAATCTTGTGACTCTTTTTTTCCCTGACAAAATATGTTTTGAACTATATACATAATGCTCAGGTTTCTGTGATGCACATACTTGGTAAAGGCTTTCTCAATTTCATTGCTTTCACAAGCAGAGTTCATCAGATCGTCTATGATAATCATATTTACTTTATTGGTAGGAAATAAACGGTCATCATCAAAAGCATCAGGCAGCCTCTCCACAAAATTGATAAAGGGATATTTACAGAACAGTTCTTTATACAGAGGATGCCAACAACTGTAACACCATACAATATTTTGAGGCATAACAGACAATGTTTGTTTGGCATTAACCAACACATTTTTTATAAGGTAACTTTTCCCGTAGTTGCTATGCCCCGCAAGAATCACAGAAAACGGGTGTTTCCACCTTGTATCCATTTTTAAAAGCTGTAGGGCAGGGTTTTAAATCCTTCTCCAAGGACCCTCTTTTTGTGTTTCCTTAAGGGTTTTTGTCTCTTTTTGCCACTGATTTTTGTTCCTTGCAATAGAGGGCTGCTGCACCTCTATCTTTTTGGTGGTGTTTTCTGGCAGGCATGTGCAATAGTCCAGGACCAGATCTTTCAGACTGTCAAAGTTGATCTTTTCACAGTTTGCTATGTTTAGGGTAATACCTTTGACTTTCATACAGGCCTTTCCTCCCATCAGCTTATACCTGTATGTTTTCGGGCCTGCCGACACAAACTCGGTGATGTGTTGGTCTGGCGGGATCTCGCTCTTGAGGTCCCCTAAATAATTCCCCAAAGAGGGATGCCAGTCACCCTTCTTTTTCACAAATATCACCGTGTCAGTGTAGTGGTACATGCACTGCTCTTGCAAACCGTCTAGGAGTCTGTATAGTTCTAAGGGGGCATAAGCGGTGGCTATGAAGACGTTGGTATTGCCAGAGACAGAGTACTGGTCTTTTGCGTGCTTCCAAGACACACATGCTGTTTCATCATCGATAAGCTCACAGGTTGAAACTTCGTAATTGGGGAGGAAATGGGTACTAAAAGAGTTCATCAGGGTCTCTCATGATGCTGATGTTGGGTAGGTTTGTTCTTTGGCCAAATTTGCCTCACAGAGAATTTTAAAACAGTTTAACAATTTGGCATTTAGCGGGGTTCAATCTGATCTCATGTTGGCATAAATGCATGCCTTCTTTCTGGTAGAAATCATTAAGGTATTTATTTTGTTTTTCTTCGTCTGTGCACCAGCTAGAATACCCTGAAGCCTCTTGTTTCTGGCAGAGGTGTAATTTTATCTACTTTCAAAAGAGTTCATCAGATTTTTCATTAAAATGCCAGATTTCATTGATTTTAACCCCTTCACTATAGCTGCATTCAATTCCACCATGTACCAAGTCCTCAGGATGGCCCTTTCCTCGTCAGTATGGGTGCATGTCTCCTGTTGCTCAGTTTCCACACTGGTTCGGCATAGCGGGAACATAAACTTGCCACCCACTCTGACAGGTAACAAGGGGGAAAAGAGGCCTCATGGGTGGGGGAGGGTACACTAACTTTGCAATTTCAAAATAATTTGCAAGGGGTCCAAATTTGTCAAAAACTATATTGGGGTGTCTGATAGGCTATTCTTTGGTTTTGTTTACCAAAACGCACAGGCTGGTAAAATCATAATAATGGATTTGTAATACTGGCAGATAGCATTTGTCCTCCCCCCAAAAATAGCATCCCTAGGCATGAGAGGCAGGGGCAACTGGGCTCGGTTTAGAAAAAATCTGCAAGCTCCTTGTCAACATTGGCATAACTGTCTAAAAAGTAGAGGCCTACCTGTAGTTCCCCACCCTGTAAAGCGTGCCATATCTGAATATTTTCTTTGTCAGAAGTATACAACAGCCACTGAATAGATGCGGTCAAATATCTCTTTTTCTGCCTGTGACAGTTGTCTGGAGGGAAAAGAGCTACCATGTTAAGCTTCAAAAACATAAACCTGTACATAACCATGCAGACAGATGCCAGCGTTATATACCAGAATGGATCTATACACAGTTTTATCTCGGTGAATTTACCAGGTTCTTTCTCTACTATATCTTCCATCTCCATCATTTTCATAATCTCTTCTGAATAGGATAGAAGCCTGTCTCAAAATTTTGACATCCTGCTGATAGTAATATGCAAGCTCTTTCTGCAAGTCAAACATCTCATATCTGTGGTCTCCATACCAGTCAAAAAACTCTGCTTTCTCCCTGAGCATCATGCTTTCCACACCATAGTGCTCCACACTGGGCATAGGCCCCCATGTAATTTTGATTTTCTAAAGTGTTAAAAAAAATGTGGAAAATACCCTTTGCACCCTGCAAACCCCATTTCCTGTGGGAGCTTGTTAAGCTTCATGGGCAAGAAGTTTAAAGAGTCTATAAAACGAATGCCCAGAGCCTTAATTTCCACACACATTAGTTTACTACCTTGAGTGATTAGTTCCATGCACATGTTTTCCTTCAGTAACTGTCTAACGATGAAGTACGCATCATAACCTTTGGAATTGTGCGCTAGGAATGTGTAGTCCTGGAACTCTTTGCCAATAAAAGGTCTTAACAACCATAGACACTTGTCACCCTTAAATTCCCAGGATTTTTCTGGTTTAAGGGACATAGCAAAAATATAATTGGGCATGTGCAACCCAGTCTCCTGCATGCATTCAAAATAATAAAAAATATATACTTTTCTGATTATTCAGGCTTTTTAATGCTGTCCATAAAACAGAGGTGGCTGTCTACAGCACCAGTGATCAAACCCTGACACTGCTTACAGTGCCTCCCTGTACACCTGTGCCACTTGTCCACATAACACTGACACTTATCACACAAAGTTTTAGACAAGTATTTGACTGGTGTTTTCGATGCACAGTCGATGTGTCTGTCTAAACACTCTTTGGCCTGACAATACAGTCTACAGCTAGAACGCCGCAGCTGTACGCCCACACTGTCTGAGCACGTTATGCTCAAACAGAGGCAGCAACGATACCTGCAAGAGTCGTCATGGCTATACACCCTGTGGCAAAACTCACAATTTTTCGCACCGAACAACATTTTTGCATTCAGAACCCCATAGTAATGCTCATTGTGCAACAAGATGAAAAAAGTCTTGGGGTACACTTGATCACCCATTTTTAAAAAAGCCCCATCTGTCTTTCGCCGCATAAAGCACCACCTGTATGTTGACTCCTAAAAGCTGCTCAGACTTTGCTATGTCACTTTTCTGATCTGACCACCCCAGTTTCTCATGCAACTTTCTTGCTCCCGCTAACAATTCCACGTCCGTACGTTTATGGTCAGATTTAATGGCCAAGATCCTATCCTCAAAACACTGATTGGTACTGGTGTAAGTCAGGTCTACTAAACATTGTCTCTTTTTATGAATAATTTGACTACTAAGGATAGAATTTAAAACTCTATGAGCGCCCCCACCCCTGTTTTTTACAGCTGTCACAACGAGTAGCAATGTCCCATCGACATGCAACTCTCTATTGTTCTCTAGCAGCTTTGAGGTCTGATTTAAGAAATCCTCAGCAGACAGCTCATCCCCAGTTCTTCTGACCAAAAACAAAGGGTTAGTTAAATTTTGGCTCTCTAAACATAACTATCAGGGTCTACCCTACCATGAACATCATCAAGAACTAACTGTATCCCCTATGTATGACTTCAACAACATGCTGAGCTGAATTTATTTGCTCAAGATTGACAAAACAAAATTCTTCACAATACACTGACCTCCCAAATCTCGGTAATTTACGTTGCCAACTTCTCACTCTCTCCATATACACCTCTGCATTTTCAGGGTTACTTGGGGGTTCCTCTATGGGCCCCTCAGTGGCATTGTCTACATCAGAGGATATTTGAGAGCCAGACTCTGAGGGGTCTCCATGAGGGTCATCAGGAGTAGGCGAGGACTCATCTAGAGAGCCCTATGTGGACTTTTCTAAATCAGACTCTGTGCGAGAATCAGGTTCTGCCTCCCCACTTTCAGATGAGCCAGTTTGAGAGCTTCCAGTAGGAGGCATCTCTTCCCATCCCCCACTCCCATTACCTCTTTAGCCTTTTAAAAAAGTTTTACAGGGACCCTGGCCTGGAACTTTTTGGCAGCCTCTGGTTATCCCCCAAGAGCTGTCCCTGCTTTTGTTTACACCTCAGCTGATGTGTACCGTTGAGGATGCCCTTTTTACCCAGAACCCATTCCACGGCTAGTCATGCCTGCTCAGAGCCACCTTTTAGAAAAATTGAATTATTTCTCAAAAAATCACCCACCAAATCATTTGCATTTTTGATATGGTTTCCAGACCTCCTTTCTTTTAGACCCCCTGAGGATAAAGCAGCCACCAGTATTCTGAAGGAAGCATCATATTTTCCCCAAATCTTTTTAGAATACCATTGTTTTAGAACTCCCGAGGATACAGCATCCATCAGTTTTCTGAATGAAGCATCAAACTTTTCCCAAATACTAGAATATGGGGGAGCTGTGATGAGCTTATAGTGTTGGGAGAATGGTTTGTCAGTCCTTGTTTTTTTATTCACAACCCCTAGAGCACATGCTCCGGGTTTGTGACTGTGGGCGTTTTCAGTCAGTTTTCTCAGGGCTTGGTGTGGTGGTGGCTGCTGAGGAACTGGAGTTGTGGTTGCGTGGTTGTTTTTTAACAGAATCTTTTGTTTTGTCCTTGGGTTTGACGTATATGAAATTTGGACTGCCCTGATGCTTCATCTGCACTCTTGTGCTGTTTTGCATTGTTAAAGGTCTCAACGCAGATTCCTGGTTCTTTGGTGGTTCTGGTGGAGGTGTCCCTGTAGCTCTGGCTACAGCATTGTCAGGAGAGCTGCACTTGCCTATGAGGGGGGAATTTTGTTTGTTTGTTTGTTTTTGTTTTTTGCAAAAAACTGACCTTTACCATCTCTCTCACCCACACCTATGCATTTACTTAAAATACAAAACCTCATAGAACAACCAAACCAATAAGCAAAATATATTTACTGGGCTTCATCCATCCATCTGTCACTGATGCTGCTGAATTTTCCTTTTCAGCTGTCTCATTCCTTTTTCTTTTGAGCTTGTTTACGCTCTGGTCTAAAGATCTCTCATGTTTTGACCATACTGTGGAGCAAACAACATTATTACAAAACACATAAACTTAAAAAAATAAAATAGTAATTAGGGTGTTTTTCTATTTAAAAAGTCAAAGCTTTAAAACAAAATAATCTATTTCAGGCTGTACAACAAACACAGATTTTGAGTTTATTTCTACCACTTAAAAAAACCCATCAAAACTCACAAACTTTTTTAAAAAAATACATATTTTGCAAAATAAAAACCAAAGTGCTTTTAAAATATATTTTAAAATACATTTTGCACAGAAACCCTTGTTAGTTTGAAACACACCATTACCATCAGTTTTCAGCCGTATACTAAAAATAAAGTAAAAATTAAAAAAACAACAGCAATGTACTGTAAAACACACGTACCAGCAGTTTAAAACACCAACAGTTTGCAACCAAATACTTTTCAATAAACCCA
This sequence comes from Mauremys reevesii, assembly GCF_016161935.1. NCBI lineage: Eukaryota > Metazoa > Chordata > Testudines > Geoemydidae > Mauremys > Mauremys reevesii. The sequence goes on from NC_052644.1 coordinate 15,710,020, forward strand.
CATGCATTTAAAAAGCACACGGTTGTTCTGTTTCTCCCCTCATGTGTGTTTGGGTCTTCAAGGTTAAAGAACAAGCAAAAATGTTACTTAGTATTACCCCTAAAATCCCTATACAACCTGTCTAATACCTGAAGGTGTTTTTGTTGTTGGTTTTTTTATATAACAGTATTAATCACAACTGTAGTTAAAATGTTTTTTACCTTGACCTGGTGGTGAAATGCAGCTAAACAGATCACACTGCAATAAAGATAGACACCATTACCCCGTTATATCCAAATTTGTGTTATATCGGGTCATGTTATATTGAGGTAGTAGTGTACGTAAGGACTTTAGGCACCCCTCCCTAGCATTCCCTTTTGTGATCTGGGATGGGGGAATCAAGTTATCTGCACAACTGAGCTGCTTTTTCTTTTTTCCTTTTAGTTAAAATACATTTTTCTGTAGGGTCTTCTTGCAGTATTAAAGTGAGGGCCCTTTGCAGATATCAATGAATGTCTTGGGGCTTGTTTTTATATAACTAGTTTCTTCATGCTTAAGGTTTGGGATGGGGGTGTTTTCTAGAAAGAGTGACACATAGCATTCAACCAACTCCTGGGTCATATTTTAACTGGTCAATAGAGTTCTGCCAATTCCAGGGGTTATATTTAAACTGTCCTATAGCATCTGCAAATTCCTGAGATTTTATTTCATATTAATCAGAACACACCATCCTCACCCCTCCTCCTCCCTTACTGTGGGTGCACACCCATCAAATTTAACCCTATGGCAACAAGGGTGAGTAATTACAGTCACCCTGGCTACTCAGTAGGGGTGTGGTTAAAACCTTTCAGTTCAACAGGATAAGTCAGTTCTATTAAACACATCTGAACCATCCCTGGTTTGTTTTTTTAATTGTAATCACATTTTTAGGATTTTTCCCCCCTCCCACAGCATACATTTCAGCTTTTTGCTGTAAATGGGTCTCTTTTACACAAAAAACACAAGAGCTAGGTTCTCACAAACAATTAATTTTTTTATTTAAAAGACATACAGCTCCTTGAAAACAAACCAAGATGCTTCATTAAAACTTTTAGCCCACTTAAGGGCCAGAGACCTTCTAACAGAAACACAGATAGTCACAAAGCCCTTTTCAATTTTTTTTTTAATTTACAGCTACCACGTTTTACATCACATGTTTGCCCCCCTCCATTCTAACTTAACCTTTTTAGATTTCTTACAAATAGTCTTTTTCTTAAGCAGGGTTCTGTAACTTTTTGTGCGGACTCAACGGTCAATATAACACTGTAAGCAGACATGTTCCGGTTTGGTCATTTTCTTTAAAACTCGGTCAGGGTCTCCACTGAATTGCACAGAATTAATCACAGTCACCCATTGCACTAAATGTTCTTGGGTTATGCACAGACATTGCACAGTATAACCTCTGGCAATAACAGTGTTTAATAAGCTTTCCAAACACAACTCAGCACACAGGCCCCAGAGTTTGCAGTTTATATCAATTGAAGTCCAAGTCACACAGTCATGGTGCCGTTGGGCTGCGCATCTATGACATAGCCCTCACAATCTTCAAAAAGCTTTTCCTTAAGACAGTATTTAAGGACAGCATAAACGGCAACACGTACAATAGTCCGCAGGACTTTTTTACGCTCACGACGTGGCACTGGCTCTGTTAGTTCCATGCCAAGCCTCCTCCTAAACTCCTCATAGCCGTCATTCTTGGAGTCCTCTTCAACAATTTGTATCAGCATTGAGCAAAACCAAGGTGGGCCCGGTTCATCTTCGCTGCTTGATGCAACACTGCCCAGGGCCTCCGAGCCCTCTAGAAAGGCATTGTCAAGCTGTCGAGAGATTTTCAGACAAGAAACCAGTATAAGTTCCCACTGCTTATTTTTAGGTTTACACAACCCCCAGTTACTAACCCTATCATCATGTATCACTTCTTAATGATTCATTTACCTGAGTGATGTTGTTTCTATTCACCTTGTCCGCTGGTGACTTCCCGAAGCTGTGTTAGCCTTCCTTCTCCAGGGGGGTGGACGACAAGAGGCCACCATGCTCATTGGGGTGTCTCACAAACACTTGGATTTCAGGGTTGGGTTCTGGTGTATCCATCAACGGCTGGGCTAAAGGACTCTCCTTGGTCACTCCCTCCTTCTCCTCGGAACTGTCGCTGATATAGTGCTTTCTCCACGGATGGTAAAAGACCCCCGGGGCTAAAATGAAGTCCGAAGTTCTCACAGGGGTGGTGAAGGAATCCATGTTTTCATGATTTCTAAAACATGTGTTTTTGTTAAAAGATGGCCTCTTCTGCTCGGCACTGGGACTTATGGAGTGATGATGCCGATTGGCAGAGGGCACTGGTAGAAGTTATTAGAGAGGTTACACGACCTTCTTCTGGGCGGTTCACATCATCCCAGAACCTGCCCTCTTTTGGTCAAATCTGCTCTCGGGGCAGTCTTATGTGGCCGAAACCCATCACAATTGGTAAAGGGCAGTGGGAGAAGTTCTTTTCAATGGTGCTGCAAGCACTGGTGGACCATAGGGGACGTTTTACCAACATCAACGTTTGGGTGGCCAGGCAAGGTTCATGACGTGCGTGTTTTCAGGAACTGTGATCTGTTTAGATGCCTGCAGGAAGGTAGTTTCTTCCCAGACCACAAAATAACTGTTGGGGATGTGCAGATGCCTATAGTGATCCTCGGGGACCCAGCCTACCCGCTAATGCCCTGGCTCATGAAGCCCTATACAGGCGCCTTGGACAGCGACAAGGAACTCTTCAAGTACCAGCGAGCAGCGAGCAGCGTGACCTGTGACTGTTCAGTTTCTTTACAGAGAAGCTGAACCTGCCCCCGTTTCTTTACCCGGTTACTGTTGACTATCCTCTGCAGTTACATACCCTGTTTACCCCGTTTCCCCCACTTCCAACACACGTGTGAAAATAAAATACATGTTCCATTGTTACTCAACAAAGGTTTCTTTATTAATGACTTTGCATTAAAGGGTTGAAACTGGGATGCAGACTGTGCTGCGTAGGGTGTGCAGTGATGTAAAGACCGCCTCTAAACACGAGGAATGACAGGCTCCTGCTCCTAGAGCGGTCCGCAGTGCCGGACTGCTAGTTTCAACGGAGCCTGCCATCCCTCCTTTTTGGGATTCTGTGTGCGGGGGTTATGTGACCTTGTGGCGGAGGAGGATGGATACAGATTCCTCTGCTGCGTGACTCAGCGGTCCAGGACAAGGACCGCTGCATAATATCTGTAACCGCCCTCCCCCGCTACAAAGTCACATCCCCCCACCCACCCAGAACCTGGAAACCACCTCCCATACCGACCAGGGTGCCTACTGAGTGCACTGTGTGTGTGACCTGCTGCTGATCCTGCCCCCGTGTCTGTACCCTGGTAAAGGTGACCGTCCTATGCAATTAACAATCCCCTTCCCCACCCCCACCCCTTCAAACACAGTCTTCTGTGAAAAAACATGACGGAAACAGTAAGTAACAACAAAGTATTTTTAATAATTAACTAGACAGTTAGTGGATGAAACTGGGATTGGGGCTTGGGTGAGTTCGGAAGGGAAGGATTTCTCGAAATTTAGGGTATGAGAGCTTTTGGGTAATTGAGCACTCTGCTGGGGTGCAGTGACAGTTTTCACGGCCCCTGGCGCCCCTCCTTCTGGTTATTTTGGGTGAGGGGGGCATGGGACTTTGTGGCAGGGGAGGGCGGTTGCAGATACACTGCAGGGGGGCTCTGTCCTCCAGCGGTCCTGCAGAACATCCACAAGGCACCTGAGCATGTCCGTTTGCTCCCTCATTAGTCCAAGCAGCGTTTGAGTCACCTGCTTGTCTTCCTCACGCCACCTCTCCTCCCGTTCGCTGTGTGAGCGCTGGTACAGAGAGAGGGTCTCCCTCCACTGGCTCTGCTGGTCCGCCTCGGCTTGGGAGCAGCCCATAAGTTCAGCGAACATCTCGTCCCATGTCTTTTTTTTCCGCCGCCTAATCTTTGCCAGCCTCTGTGAGGGGGATGCTGTGGCAGGTCTGGAGACAGTCGAAGCTGTGTGATGGGAAACAGGGAGTGAATTCCTTGCAATGATACATTTTTGCAAACAATGAACACAGTCTAGTTTGTCTCTGTGAATTCTGGGTTGAGATCCCAGTGCCTGATGGGGCAAAAACCATTTTCGTGGGTGGTTCTGGGTAAATGTCGTCAGTCATCCCTTCCTCCGGGAAAGCAACGGCAGGCAATCATTTCGAGCCCGTTTTGCCTGGATTGCCCTGGCAGACGCCACAGCGTGGCAACCATGGAGCCTGTTTTGCCTTTTGTGACTGTCACCGTATGTGTACTAGATGCCGCTGAGAGAGTCGATTCAGCAGTGCTACACAGCAGCATGCTTTTGCTTTTGCATGACAGCAGAGATGGTTACCAGCCATACTGTACCATCTACCATACCATAAATTGGTAATAAGATGATCATGGTTACCAGTCCTTTTGCACTGCACCATTTGCTGCTGTCATAAGTGCCCCTGGCTGAGATCAGCCAGGGGTGCAAAAGCCAAAATTGGGAATGACTCCCTGAGTCAATTCCTCCTTTTTGGTATCTAAAAATAGAATCAGTCCTGCCTAGAATATGGGCAGGTGTACTAGAGAACCACTGTATCAGAAAACCAGAGAGCACAGCTGCTCTGTGTCAGATCCTGCAGAAATTATGAGCTGTATGCTATTCACAGGGGGTGCTCCTGCAACAACCCCACTTGTTTATTCCGTTCTTCCCCCAGCCTTCTTGGGCTACCATAGCATTGTCCCCCGACTTGTGTGATGAAGAAATAAAGAATGCAGGAATAAGACACAGTGACTTGTTAGTGAGAAATGAGTGGCAGGCAGCCTCCAGCTGCTATGATAGTCCAGACAGGACATTAAGGAGTGTGGAGGAGGGAAGCCCAGCATCCCTCTGCTAGTGCAGGGGCAATTGAATCTTTTCTTTACACATGACGGGTGGGGGCTGATGGAGCTCAGCCCCCTGTTGCTATGATGAGGACGGTTACCAGCCATACTGCACCATCTACCAGGAAAAATTAGGACCAGGTGCCCTTGATTGACCTAACTGATGCTAGTCGGCATGGTTACCAGCCCTTTTGCACTGCCCCATGTGCCAATAGGCTGATGATGAGGACGGGTACCCGTCATTTTGTACCATCAGCCACCCATGGCGAGGGGGGGGAGCAAGGATATTGGTGTTGAGTGCTGCAGCATCGCATCTATCTGCAGCATTCAGTAAAGATAGGGTGACATGTAAAAGAGTCAAGAGAGGATTGTTTTCCCTTTCACTTCTGGGGGTGGGTGGGGGGGTGCGTAAATTGCCGAGCTATGCCCTGACCCACTGCGGACACTGTGTTTGACCCTAGAAGCATTTGGAGCTCAGCCAAGAATGCAAATGCTTTTCGGAGACAGCAAGAACTGTGGGATAGCTTGCGTCCTCAGTCCCCCCTCCCTCCATGAGCGTCCATTTGATTCTTTGGCTTTCCGTTACGCTTGTCACGCAGCAGCGTGCTGAGTCTCTGCTACGCCATCTGTCTGGAGATTTTTTTAAAATACTTTGGACCAGGCGTAACATTACAGTAATTCCCCTAATTAGATGCAGGAGTCTCCGAGTGAGATCACCCTGAGGACGGTCACTGAAGGAGATCGAGAGCACATGCTGCGTGAAAGCAAGCACAAACCAGTGGCCTATGCAGCCGTGCTCGGGGAGGCAATGCTCCCTGAGTACCTCATGAAAGCCTGACGCGGAAAGGTGTGCTACCACGGAGCACCCAACAAGGCAGCTCTCCCCAGGAACCTCCTGCAGAGGCTTTTCGATTACCTCCAGGAGAGCTTCGTGGAGATCTCCCAGGAGGATTTCTGTTCTATCCCCATATATATAGACCTCCTTTTCACATAGTTCAGATTCCTGTTCCATTAATAATAAAAGTTTACATGTTTAAAGCACTTACCGACTGATCCTTCCCCTGATTCAGGGTCCGGGTTAACGGCCGGGGAGGGTTGGTAGGGGCTCTCCGTGAGGGTGATGAAGAGATCCTGGCTGTCGGGGAAACCAGCGTTGTAAGCGCTGTCGCCTGCCTCGTCCTCCACAAACCCTTCCTCATCTTCCCCGTCCGCGAACATCGCCGAGGAACTGGCCGTCGACACTATCCCATCGTCAGAGTCCACGGTCACTGGTGGGGCAGTGGTGGCAGGCTCCGGAGCGTCCGTTTGCCGCTTTGGTCTTCTGGTAGCCTTGTCTCAGGTCCTTGATTTTCACGCGGCACTGCGTTGCATCCCGGCTGTATCCTCTGTCTGTCATGGCTTTGGAGACCTTCTCGTAGGTCTTTGCATTCTGTTTTTTGGAGCGCAGCTCCGAAAGCACAGACTCCTCGCCTCACACACCGAGCAGATCCAAGACTTCCCGGTCAGTCTATGCTGGGGCCCTCTTTCTATTCAGAGATTGCCTGGACTCCTCTGCTGGAGAGCTCTGCATCGCTGCCGGTGCTGCTGAGCTCGCCCCGATGTCCAACCAGGAAATGAGATTCAAACTGGCCAGACAGGAAAAGGAATTCAAATTTTCCCGGGGCTTTTCCTGTGTGCCTGATCAGAACATCCAAGCTCGGACTGCTGTCCAGAGTGTCAACAGAGTGGTGCAGTGTGGGATAGCTCCCGGAGCTACTAAGGTCGATTTCCGTCCACACCTAGCCTAATTCGACATGGCCATGTCGAATTTAGCGCTACCCCACTCGTCGGGGAGGAGTACAGAAGTCGAACTAAAGAGCCCTCTAGGTCGAATTAAATGGCTTCCTGGTGTGGACGGGTGCACGGTTAATTCGAATTAACGCTGCTAAATTCAAATTAAAGTCCTAGTGTGGACCAGGCCTAAGAGGGGTCACACAAACTACTTCTGGACAGGTCCCTCCACCCTGGAACTCTCCCCTGTTGGTCAAATCTCCTCTCGGGGTGGTCCCCAGCAACTGAAACCCTTCCTGATTGGTAGATGGAGGTGGGAGGAGTTGTTAGAGGGCTCACATGACCCACTTCCGGATGGGTCACCCCTCCCTGAAACTCCCCCTGATTGGTCAAATCTCCTCTCAGGGCAGTCTTATGGGGGCAAAACCCATTCTGATTGGTAGAGGACAGTGGTAGGAGTTCTTAGAGGGGTCACCTGACACCTTGCTTCTGGTCATGCATCTGCCTTGACCCCAGAAGTAATACCCCAGCGACAGGAGGACAGGGCTCAAGGGGTCATGGGGCAGGGTTAGTGTTTAATTGATGATAGGGCCCTATACTACTACTGTGGGTATGTCTACATTAGAAATTCTACAGCTGCAATGCTGTAGTATAAACGATTACTTGAGCAACAGAATAGGTTCTTCCATGGCTGTAGTAAATACACCTCTCTGAGAGGTGGTAGCTAGGTCGTTGGATGTCTACAATGGGTGGTTTAGGTTGACATTAGGAAAAAATCTTCCTAAATGTCAGGATGGTTAAGCACTGGAATAAATTGCCTAGGGAGGTTGTGGAATCTCCATCCTGGGAGATTTTTAAGAACAGGTTAGACAAACACCTGTCAGGGATGGTCCTGCCATGAGTGCAGGGGACTGGAATAGATGACCTCTCAAGGTTCTATGAATGTTATTCAATAGCTTTATCAATGATCTCCAAGGAAATGTAAAATCATTGCTGTTAAAATTAGAAGATGACTCAAAAGTTAGTGGAGTGGTAAATAATTATGGTGACAGTCCAGTACTACAGGCTGACATGGAGCAACTGGTAAGGTGAGTTCACCCTAACAACATGTGGCCATGGATCCACAGAATCAATGCTATGGCCTCAGCTTTGGAAAGACCCTCTTCAGTGTGCCAGACTGCCTAGGGATCCCACTTTTCCTCTACAGAAAGCCACGTAGCTTCACTGCCTCCTTAGACTGGACATCTGGGCCTTCAGCACCCATTTCCCACTGTGAGTTCCATTTAGCAAGTCCCCCTGAGACAGACCCCTCAGGGAGACTGGCACAGTCTTGGGTATCAAAGCATCTCCTCCGTCAGCTTTTGTAGTGACACTCAGCCGGTATTGTAAAACAGAAGACTTTACTAGTCGGCTGACACATAGCATAGGAAGTCCTTGATTAGCACAGAGCAAAAAAGTTGTAGCATAATGTGATGTTTCCTTCTAGTGCTATCTGAGCTGACTGGTGATCTGCTAGGTCACTCCAATCCTTGACTCTGGGAGCCAGCCTTACCCTGCTCTGCTGTCAGAACCCCCACTCCTGGGCTGTTCACACACAGCCTCTGGCATGTAAGCTGGTCCTTAGACCGTACAATCGAATGACACTAGCCAATATCTCCGATCCCAAACACAAACCTAGGAGCCTCCATCTTGCAGTGTCCAGTTATGCCCACTGGATGCTGAAAGCTTATATGAATTTGTTAAATTGATGAACAAAATTGATATGCACCAGGCTTGTTATCCCAGGGGGAGTCCCTGACACACTTCAGACCAAACACACTGTTTCAGGTAGAACAAACAAACAGATTTATTAACTATAAAGATAGATTTTAAGTGATTATAACTCAAACCATAACAAGTCAGATTTGGTCAAATGAAATGAAAGCAAAACACATTCTAAGCTGATCTTAACATTTTCAAACTTAGGTGTTTCTTACCACTGGCTGGCTGGTTACCCTTCAGCCAGGCTCTTCCCTTTGATCAGTGTTTCAGTGTTTGGTGTGGTGTCTGTAGATGTAGGTGGAAGAGAAAGGAAGAGCATGGCAAAAGTCTCTCCCTTTGATCATGTTCTCTCTTCCCTCTTATCTTTGCCCCCCCCCCCTTTCAGAGTCAGGTGAGCATTAAGGGGAGGGATTGCTCAGTGATTGGAGCATTGGCCTGCTAAACCCAGGATTGTGAGTTCAATCCTTAAGGAGACCACTTAGGGATCTGGGGCAAAAAAAAATAATTGGTCCTGCTAGTGAAGGCAGGGGGCTGGACTCAATGACCTTTCAAGGTCCCTTCCAGTTCTCAGAGATTGGTATGTCTCCAATTATTACCTCATCACAGTCCCAAACTGACCAAGGGAACAGGGGTGACTCATTTGCGAGTCCAACAGATCCTTTGTTGCTGCCTAGGCCAGTGTCTTTGTTCCTGTGAGGCTGGGCTGGGTTTGTCCCATACATGCCCTGATGAGGTGTGAACAGCCCCTCTGCTCTTGGAGAGCTTTTTGGCTGGGCTTATTTTAAGCCATGAGGATACATTTTCAGCCTCATAACCTATAATATTACTATAACATTATTGTAACAACAATGCTCAGGGCATCATTAACCTTCCAAAGACACCTGACATGACAAACTTTGCATTGGATACCACACAATCATTTTACAAGAATGAGCATGGGAGTGCTGGGTGTTCCCCCAAGGTACAGAGCGTCACACGTAGTCCACCTTGGGCAGCACAGAGCGAAGCCCCTCTGACCTCTCTGTTCTAGTTCAGGTGTGTCTCACCTGCTTCCTACAAACCACACTTAGGTTCCACCTCACACACCCCCAGTCCTTTGTTCCACACCAGGGCTAACACTGCTTGGCTTCCTGCCAAGAGGTGGGCCAGACATGGCCATTGGTTGCTAAGTATCAAAGTCATGGTGACTGGATTTGCCATTATCTCCTCAGATGCTCCATTATATGGGACCTGTGTTTTAGCCTACCCAGAAAACAAACAGACCTTTCCCCCTAGTAGGTAAGAATACAGCTTATGGGACAAACTGAGGCACACATAGACTTGTAGTGATGCTGGCACTCACCCCTGCAGCATCTCCTGCTGGTCATTTCAGGAAATTAGCTCATCCAGCCTCCAGAGCCCCCTCTGCAGGCTGGTGTCCCACTTGCTGCTGGCCCTGCGTCCCTCCCAGAACCCAGTGCACATTTATCTGGGGTTCTGCCCCCTGGCAGTACATCCCCACACTCTGCCTCTGGGTCTCCCCACTTTAGAGTACACCCACCTCACCTCAGTCATAGGCTACTGCCAGTCACCAACTCACCTCCATGCCCTGGGGCAGACTAAAGTGTCGGCCACTCATCATGGGCAAGGTTGGGTCTGGACCTGCTGCCTCTTTCTGCAACCCAGTGCCTCTATGGGGCCTTGGACAAGCTCTGCACTCTAGGCAGGAGCAGGTGACCACCTTGCTACAAGCCTTCATAAATATAGTACAAAAATTCCCACTTTGTCACACATGCATTTCAACATGGCCAAATGTCAGGTCACATGACTATGAATAAAGAGAGTAGGTCACACTTGCATGACAGTAGACTGTAATCTAGAAAGGAGTGACTCTGAAAAGGACTTGAACATGAGCTCCCAGAGTGATGCTGGAGCCAAGATGGTGAATGCAACCCTTGTATGTATAAATGAGAATATCTAACAGGAGAAAGGAGGTGACATCAGTTAACCACACCACTGCTGGGTACTGTGTGCTGTTCTCATGTTCACACATTCAAATGGGATGTTGACAAATTGGAAAGTGATCAGAAAATAGATACAGGAATGATTAGACATCTGGAAACTTGCCTCACAGTCAGACTTCAATTTATATAGCCTAGTGGCTCTCAAACTGTGGCCCACGGTCCGTTTGTGGCCCAATCAGCACACAGCTGAGGCCCATGTGACCTCCTCAGGGCCATACAGGTAATGTATTCATTGTGTGGATGCAGCCCACATAACACATAGAGAGCTGCATATGTGGCTCACAATGGTAAATAGACTGAAAACCACTGACACAGCATATCCAAGAGAAGGCCCTTAGGGATCTAAAGTTATTGAGCTTCTCGAAGGGAAGGTTAAAAGGTGACTTGATCACAGTCTGTAAGTACTGTTAAGGGTAATTAGCATGAGCGACTCCATTTTGTAAGTTCCCCTATTTTGTATCCATCATTAACTAAAAGTGAGCACATCACATACACGGCTCCAAAGGGCAGCATTAAAGAAAGATAAAGCCAGAAACAGGAAAGAGGATAGGAAAACAGCTGCAACAACATAATTAAGGAAAAATTCTAGTATGCAAGGTAACAGCTGGACTGTGCACTAGCCAGCATGAGGACAATGATTAGCTGTGATAGGCTAAAGATAAGAAAATGGCTTGTTTATTGGCAAAGGCTTCCAATCCACAAGGGTAGCATGCACTCCTAAAAGGTATATAACTTCTATGTAATCTGCAGTCTGGGTCTCTCCCTGACTAGCAGGGGGACACCACATTCGAACGTTGTTTGAACCTTGCGTAATAAAACTTTGTTGTTTGGACACTCTGTAAATCTTTGGTTTTTGTGCCTCAGCCTAGAAACGAATGGTGCGTGGCCTACAGGTATCATTCGCAACAGTACCTACACAGGGAGATTTCCGGCAGTAGATAGGTCTCTAATCCAGCAGACCAAGACAGAACAAGATCTGACAGCTGGAAGTTGAAGCTAGACAAATTCAGATTGGAAATAAGATGCAGATTTTAACAGTGAGGGGAATTAATCATTGGAAGAACTGCCCTAGGGACGTGGTGGATTTTCCATCACTTGGAATCTTTCAATCCAAACTGGGTGTCTCTTTCTCCAAGATTCGCTCCAGCTGGACCAGAAGTTCTGGGCTGGATGTAGGGATCAATGGAGAAGGATCTCTGGCCTGGGTTTTACAGGAGGCCAGACTAGATGGCCATAATGTCCTCTTCTGGCCTTAACATCTATGAATCCATGAACTCATAAGACACTGGGGGCAGCTAAGAAAACAATTGTTCTCTGCTGAACGTATCTGGACTGGAGGTGGTGACTGAGAACTTGGATCTGTGTGTCAGTGACCATCCGAACAGCCAGCTGGTGCGGGCAGGGCTGGGCAGGCTGGGCATGGAGCCTCTGGCTGTCGGCTTGTAGCAACAGAAGAGATTTGGGCAGAGCAGAGTCCTGGTTCTTGTAACTGATACTGCGCTGGCTTCTCCAGTTTCAGTGGCTCCCATTTGTGACTGTGATTTGAGAATGGAGGGGATGTTCCCTTTATTCCTGTGATTTTCTGGGCACCCTGAGCAGGGACTCAAGTGGCAAACCCCATTCTCCAGCTCCACGATGGGACCATGCTCCTCACACACTGCACTCTCTATTTGCCAGGTGACGTCTTCCCTCATGTTTCTCCGTGGCTGGCTTCATTCTGGGTATTGTTCACTCTGTTTCTCATTGCTGCTGGAGCTTGTGCATATCTTGGATATGCAGGTAATGGGAATGTGTTATTTGCATGTTTAGAGCCCAGCCTTAGATGGCACTAGGCTGGGGCATGGGAACGTCTTATTGTTCAGATATTTAACTTGTGTTGGTTTTAAGGAAATAAACCAAACTAATAAACACATGGGGGTCCCCACCTCCACCTGTATTAGCGTATTGCTCAGTGTTTTCCCTTCCTTCCCTGTCTCACTGCGATGTCTGATTCTCTGTCTTACAGTGAAGAGAAAGGCCTCTCAGAAGAAACACTCTAAATGTGAGACTCTGATAAATCTTGGTAGGTCTGCTGCTCTGTGAGCCCTGTGACTGCTTGGTGTTACTAGTGAGCTCAGTGCAATGAAAGGGATGGAGCTGAGAGGTCTCTGTCTAGTAATTCCTCTTCTCTCCATGGTGAATTCTCCATCTCTTGATGGTGTCAGATCTGGACTGGGCAACTTTATGGAAGCTGCTGTAGCCAAATCTGAGTTATTGGGCTTGGTGCAGGAGAAAGTGGATGAGATTCTGGTTTGTGTTGCAGAGAAGGTCGGAGTAGACGTTCTGATGGTCCCATCTGACTTTAAACTCTAGGAATCTGTGACATTCACTCTCTTGAGCTGTGCTAATATACACAGCAGCACCATTTTTCAAAGTCCACATGTCTAATTTATTCCATTGTGAACTTTTCAATATTTAGTAACAATATTGGTTTGCATTATGATGGTGCTGATTGGTGCTGACCTGTTCTACTGGGCACTGCACTCACATGCAGGGAAATACAGATGAAAGGTGCAGACAATGGATACCTCATGCCAGCACAGTGACTGGGGATCTCCCGGCAATCACAGCTAGATAGAGCCCTGAGGCTCTCCCTCTTTCACTTCCTTTGCCCTCTGCCATGCCCCCTTGTGGCCACCATTCCTCCAGCTGGGGAGGGCTGGATGGGACTCCCCTAGCAATCAGTGCTGTTCTGTAACTAGCCAGAGGGGTTGCTGCGGAGTAACTGACCCTGCCCAACGGGTCTACTAGCCCTGCGGCACCAGCCCAAGCCTGTTCTACACACAGCCCTGCACCAGTTTAACTCAAGGTGTGTTTTCAAACCTAATTAGTTAACCTGGTTCTCGTGTGTGTTTAGACAAGGGCAAAGGAGTGAGAAACTCCCCAGGTCTCCTGCCTGTTGGTGCATATCACTGATCACCAGCCCTGCTCTTGTCAAACCTGCCAGCTCTGACTCTGGGGCTGAGAGTGCAGGTGTGGGATGTCTGTGACTAACCCCAGTCATTAAGGAGTGTTCAGCCCCTCACAGTGTGTGTGTCTCTGGGTCTAACTCTTTTCTCTTCCCCATTTCAGAGACTGAGAAGAAGTCCTGGGAGTCAGGTACTTGGCTAACCCCCCATTAAATATATATCTGCGCTTTCATGCTATAATGAGACAGAAATATCACAATATGCTCTGTATGGACCTTAGTCACCTTCATGATCATCTCCACCTGCCATGGAAATAAAAAAATACTGCAGCGTTTGCAGCTCACATTTCAGTATCATCCTCAGCATCAAAGAATGAATTTAATGCATATATGGTGGCAGGGCTCAGGCTATGTCTACACTGCCCAACAGGTCAGATTACAGAAGTGTGAAGAGCAACACATACCAAAGTGCTGCCTGGTAACTAACAACCCCATGTGGATGCAGTGGGTGTGCACTGAAAGGCCCCTAGCTTACATTTCTATAATCATATCTGAAGAGGACCAACTAGGTACCATTCAATGTTCAGTTAAAGCACAGCACTTTTGTGTGTGCTGCAAATCGACCCTCATATGCCAAACTACAGGGCTGTATAAACAAGCCCTGAGCCAGGGGCTGGGCAAGCTTCCTCCATGCAGGTCTGTGGTTACATCTCAGTTCTGACCTGCAAAATCCCTGCTATCCCAATGCTGGGCTCCCATCTTGCACACAGCTCTGCCACTGCACTATAGTGCTCACCCCCTGCCTCCCTGCCTCCCCACAGCACCAGTGCACCACCAGTGCCCCTCAATCCCCACCCACTGTCTCCCTGCTACATCAGCCCCGAGCTCCTCAGTCCTGTCCAGTTCTGTTACTCCCACCACCACCATATATGCAAGGTCAGTGGAAAGGGTCCTGGAATTGAACTTTGCAAAAGGTCCCCATAGGATAAACATTGCCACTTCCTGCACCGCCCCCCACCCCTGACCCCACATACACACATCCCAGCCCTGGGCTGCCTCCCACAGCCCTGCTCTGTTGGAATCTCTCAATCCTCACCCACAACTTCCCTGCTATCCCAGCCCTCAGCTCCTCAGTCCTGTCCTGTTTCCCCATATCCTAATCTAGGCCTGGCCCCCAAAGAAGCAGAACCTCCAAACCCTAGTATGCTCTGTATGGGCTATATGGGCTCCATGGGGTGCACTGTGATGGGTTCCACCATCCAGATTGTTCTCACAAGAGCTGGGGCAGGACCTGACCCACGTATCTAGGGGTGGATGGAAAATCCAGTTCCACACAGCCCCACAGAGCCCTGCCCCAGCTAAGCTCCTTCCAACCACTGACCCTAGAGTTACCCACTTTTGCAAATCAGCACCACAAAGGGATTGCACAGCTCAGAAATAGGAGGTCTGAGGCTGGGTGACAGGCTGCAGCAGTACAGGCCTCTCTCTATGTGATACAATTCTGGTGTGACGCTCCCTCCCCTTCTTCCCTGCAGTCCCATAAGCTGCCCCCAGTGGCAATTTGTGGGCTCTGTTTAGGGATTGATCTGGCATCTTGTTTGTTGTTCATTAACAAGAGTTTTGTGTGACGTGTCCTGTCAGTTCTGAGACCCTTGGCTCAGTGGGTATGTCTACACTGGAGCTGGAACTGAGCTTCCCAGCTTGGTAGCCTGACACATACTAACTCCACTTGACCTAGTGCACTGAGAGTAGCAGTGTGGCTAGGATAGCAGGGGCAGTGGCTCAGGGTAGCCACCTGAGTCCAGACTGAGGGGCTCTGAGCGGGTCCATATTTGAGCAGCTAGCCCAAGCTGCTGCATGTGCTGCCCCAGGCCAGGCCCGCAGACAGCACTTCCAGGCCCCAGGGCAGAAGAGTCAATGGGGGCTCTTCTGACATGGCCAGGGCTTCCACATGCCCACCCGGCTGCCTTTCCCGCTGCCCAGGCCCCTGGGCATGTGCGCCCTTTGCCCCCCACCCCTCATCAGCGGCTCTGCCACTGGCTACCCTGCTGCTTTTAGCTCACTGGCTTGAGCAGAGCAAACACGTGTCTGCTGCCCAAACTGGGAGGCTTGCTTCCATTTGCAGTGGAGATGTATCCAGAGTTTGGAAAAACCCTAAGACACTGGGCTTCGAACAACCAACACTGAACCACCATAGTCTCCTTCTGTTCTCTCCCCAGAGTACCAGGAGCTGCGTGAGACAATTGGTAAGTTTTTCCACCTCCTCATTAAAGCCCCTGGGCAGAGGCTCCCAGTCACACACGGTGCTGAGCAGACACAGACGCACCAACACCGCAGGGCAGGGCTGAGTGAATAGTTTGGGCAAAAATATAAATCACATTACAGTGATGACTGTCCCACGGCAGCACTGAGAGCTCTCTGCAGCAGACATAGGGTTACGTGCTCTTATCTCTGGATAGACAGACAGGTGTCACCTTAGCTTGGACAATCCAATGCCAGTCACATTGCTCTGATGGAGCAGGAGGGGGCCAGCTGCTTTCTATAGATGCCTGCAGCAGTGCAGTCCCTTCTGGGACACTTCCGAAAATGTGGAGATGAACAAGAGACCAGACTCAGACTCACATTTCCATGCTGTATTGCCAAGACCAGATCGCAGATTTGAGCTCCAAAATCAGCACTTCCATCCCCTAGCTGTACCTGGAGAGCGTAACTTTGATTCTCTAATGGGCTGTTAGTAACACAGAAAATGAATTCTCCCGAGACAGAAGGGATGAGAATATCAGAGCTGTATCGGGATCCAGACCCACGTCCTCCATCATGGTGAGATGCTTTGCAAATCCCAGGGCTCCTGTGAGTTGGTGCGTCTCACTAACCGCCAGCCCCACTCCTATCAAAGCTGAGGGCTCCTGTGCTGGGGCTAGGAGTGAGGCTGTGGGGTGTCTGTAACTAATCTCAGTCGTTATGGAGCACACAGCATCACACAGAACCTGTCTCTAACTCTTTTCTCCTCCCTATTTCAGAGGTTGAAAGGAAGACCGTTGAAACAGGTATTTCACTAAACCCCTACTTAACGTGTATCTCTGCTTTCACACTGTTACAAGAAAGGAAAATCCCCTCTCTATGTGACATGTGTTCTGGTGTGATGATCCCTCCCCTCATTCCTGGCAGTGCCGTCTGCTGAAAGTGCTGTCCCCAGTGTCAATTTGTGGGCTCTGTTTCAGGGCTGATCTGGGACCCTGTCTTCTTGTTCATTAACAACAGTTTTGTCTGACACATCCTTTCAGTTCTGACACTCTTGGCTCATCAGGTACATCTACACTGTAGCTGGGAGCAAGCTTCTCAGCTCAGGTAGCTGACTCATGCTAGCTCTGCTCAAGTGTCATGACCAGGGCGTGGTGGTCAGGCCTAGAGGGTGGAACAGGAGTCAGGTGTGAGGACGCAGCAGGGTCAGGTTGCCAGGAGATCGGAGTCAGAGAGTAGGAGGAGGTAACACAAGGGAAGCAGAACTGAGCAGGGAAAAGCCCATTTTCATGGACAACTTTCTAGTCCTGTGGCTGGTTTAAATAGAAGGTTGAGATTGTACTTCTAGTAACTGTCAGCTGCTCAGTGGGAGGTGGGTTGGAACTTATTGGGTGAGAATAGACATGTGGCATCAGTCCCTTGCCAAGTGAATCCCTCTGGTCAATTCTGAATTGGGCATTTTGGGATAATTCTTATGGAATGCTCATAATACTGCAGGAGTGTGTTTTCGGGGGAAGAGGTCGTGTGGGAATGGCACCTCCAGGGAAGGCGTGATGTGAGAGCACTGGCTCTGTGAAAAGGGGCAGCATGAGGGTGGCTGTTCAGGGGGATTGGGTAGCACATGTGGGAGGGCTCAGGGAAAGGGGGAGATCAAGTTCAGGGTTTTAGGGGGAGGGGTGGCACAGTGGTTGGGTCCATGGTAAGGCTGCAGGTGGGCCCCCACTTTTAGGGAGCTTCCGTCGTTCCAGCCCCATGACCCTCTGCTCAGAAGGATGGTCTCCTTTTCTTCTCTCCCCAGAGCTGCATAAGAAGCTTGGTAAGTTCATCCACCTCCCTGACAGAGCCCCTGAGCAGAGGATCACAGCCACAAATGGTGCTGAGCAGACACAGAAACACCAACACTCAGGGCAGGACTGAGTGAAATTTAAGAAAAAATACAAATCACATTACAGTAACCCCAGTCCCAAGGCAGCACTGTGAGCTCTCTACAGCAGACACAGGGTGACCTGCTCTCATCTCTGGATAGAGAGACAGGTGTTACCTTGCCTTTGACAATCCATGCCAATCACATTGTTCTGGTAGAGCAGGAAGGGCCAGCCACTTTGTATAGATGACTACAGGCTGCAGCAGTGTAGGCTCTTCTGGGCCATTTCCAAAAATGTAGAGACGAGCAAGAGGCCAGACAGCCTCAGGTTTCTATGCTTTGTTGCTAAGGCCAGATCCCAGCTGTGAGCTCCAATAATCAGCACGTCCATCCCCTAGTTGTACCTGGAGTGTGTAGCTTTTTGCTACAAAGGGCAGTTAGTAACACTGAAAAGGAATTCCCCTGAGACAGAAGGGTTGCAAATTTCAGAGCTGTATCAGGTTCCAGACTTATGTCTTCCATCAAGGTGAGATGCTTTGCAAATCCCAGAGTTCCTGTGTGTTGGTGCGTATCACTAACTGCCAGCCCCACACCTATCAAAGCTGAGGGCTCCTGTGCTGGGGCTGGGAGTGAGGCTGTGGGGTGTCTGTAACTAACCTCAGTTGTTATGGGACACACAGCATCACATAGCACCTGTCTCTGTCTCTGACTCTTTTCTTCTCCCTATTTCAGAAGCTGAGAGGAAGGCCTTTGAAGCAGGTACTTCACTAACCCCCTACTTAACATGTGTCTGTGCTTTTGCACTGTAAGAATAAAGAAAAATCCCCTGTACAATGTATGGACTTGAGTCTCCTTCATGATCATCTCTCCCTGCCCTTGGAAATAACAAATGCGGCAGAATTTGTGGTATCCCTGGACTTCCTCCTCCAGCCCCAGCTCTGTTGGCATCCCTCAGTCCCCCACCCACCCACCCACAGCTTCCCTGCTATCCCAGCCCTCAGCTTCTCAGTCCTGTCTTATTTCCCCCCATCCTAGTCCAGGTCTGGGCCTCAAATGAACAGAGCCTCCGAACCCTTCTATGCTCTCTGTGGGTTTTGTGAGGTTCACTCTGATGGGACCCACCACCCAGCCTGTTCCACTGGGAGCTGAGACTGTATGTGAGCCCACATATTTAGTAGTGGAGAGTAAATCCAGTACCACAAAGCCCCACCGAGCCCTTCCCCAGCTAAGCTCCTGCCAGCACTAACCCTAGAGTTACACACTTTTGCAAATCAGCACCACAAATGGATTGCACAGCCTAGAAATTGGAGGTTTGAGGCTGGGTGACAGGCTGCCACATCGCAGGCCTCTCTCTATATGACATGTGTTCTGGTGTGATACTCCCTCTCCTCATTCCTGGCTGTGCCGTCTGCTGGAGGTGCTGGCCCCAGTGTCAATTTGTGGGCTCTGTTTCAGGGCTGATCTTGGACCTTGTCTGTTGTTCATTAACAACAGTTTTGGCTGACACGTCCTGTCAGTTCTAACACTCTTGGCTCATCAGGTAGAGCTACACTGTAGCTGGGAGCGAGCTTCTCAGCCCAGGTAGCTGACTCATGCTCACTCTGCTTGAGTGTCGTGACCAGGACATGGGTGGTGATGCCTAGTGGTTGGAACAGGAGCCAGATGTGAGGAAGCAGCAGGGTCAAGTTGCCAGGAGATCGAAGGCAGGGGTAGGAGCAGGTAATACTAGTCAGGGAAAAGCCTATTTTCATGGACAACATCCTGGTCCTGTAATTGGTTTAAATAAAAAGTTGAGGTTGTAGTTCTGGTAACTGTCAGCAGGTCAGTGAGTAGGAACTTTTTTGATGAGAATAGACCTGTCGTCAGGCTTCAAGACATCTGGCATCAGTCCCTTGTCAAATGAAGCCCTCTGGTCAATGCTGGATCAGGCATTTTGAGATAATTCTTATGCAATGCTCATAATACTGCAGGGGTGTGTTTTCAGGGGAAGAGGTGATGCGAGAGCACTGGCTCGGTGAGAAGGGGCAGCATGAAAGTGGGTCTTCAGAGGCATTGGGTAGCACATGGCGGGGAGCTCAGGGAAAGGGGGAGGACAAGTGTGGGCCTTCAGGGGGAGGGGTGGCACAGTGGTTGGGTCCATGGCAAGGCTGCAGGTGGGCCCCCACTTTTAGGGAGCTTCCGTAGTTCCAGCCCCATGACCCTCTGCTCAGAACAACCCAGACTGAACCCATGATGGTGTCCTTTTCTTCTCTCTCCAGAGTGCAGCAAGCTATGTGAGAAGCTTGGTAAGTTCATCCAACTCCCCGGCAGAGCCCCTGGGCAGAGCTGAGCAGACACAGAAACACCAACACTGCAGGGCAGGGCTGAGTGAAGTTTGGGCAAAAATACAAATCACATTACAGTAACCCCAGTCCCAAGGCAGCACTGAGAACTCTCTACAGCAGACACGTGGTTACCTGGTCTCATCTCTGGATAGACAGACAGGTGTCACCTGGCCTTTGACAATCCAATGCCAAT
The DNA here is from genome assembly GCF_016161935.1 of Mauremys reevesii. Taxonomy (NCBI): domain Eukaryota; kingdom Metazoa; phylum Chordata; order Testudines; family Geoemydidae; genus Mauremys; species Mauremys reevesii. Next base: position 15,730,057 of record NC_052644.1, read on the forward strand.
CACATTGTTCTGATGGAGCAGGAGGGGCCAGCTGCTTTCTGTTGCTGACTGCAGCAGTGCAGGCTCTTCTGGGCCACTTCCCAGAATGTGGAGTTGAGCAAGAGACCAGACTCAGACTCATGTTTCCATACTTTGTTGCTAAGGCCAGATCCCAGCTGTGAGCTCCAGTAATCAGCACGTCCATCCCCTAGTTGTACCTGAAGTGTGTAGCTTTGTTGCTACTAACGGCTGTTAGTAACACAGAAAAGAAATTCCTCTGAGACCGAAGGGTTGAGAATGTCAGAGCTGTATCGGGATCCAGACCCATGTCTTCCATCAAGGTTAGATGCTTTGCAAATCCCAGGGCTCCTGTGTGTTTGTTCGTATCACTAATTGCCAGCCCCACACCTATCAAAGCTGAGGGCTCCTGTGCTGGGGCCGGGAGTGAGGCTGTAGGGTGTCTGTAACTGACCTCAGTCATTATGGGGCACACAGCATCACACAGCACCTGTCTCTGTCTCTAACTCTTTTCTCCTCCCTATTTCAGAAGCTGAGAGGAAGGCCTTTGAAGCAGGTACTTCACTAACCCCCTACTTAACATGTGTCTTTGCTTTCACACTATCACAAGAAAGAAAGATCTCCTGTGCAATGTATGGACTTGAGTCTCGTCCATAATCATCCCTCCTTGCCCTTGAAAGTAACAAATGCTGTAGAATTTGTGGTTTCCCTGGGCTTCTTCCCTCAACCGCAGCTCTGTTGGCATCCCTCAGTCCCCCACCCACCCTGGCTTCCCACTATCCCAGCCCTCAGCTTCTCAGTCCTGTCCTGTTTCCCCCCATCCTAGTCTAGTTCTGGGCCTCGAATGAACAGAGCCTCCAAAACCTTCTATGCTTTATGTGGGCTCTGTGAGGTTCACTCTGATGGGACCCACCACCCAGCCTGTTCCACAGGGAGCTGAGACAGTATGTGACCCCACATCTTTAGTGGTGGAGAATAAATCCAATACCACACAGCCCCACCAAGCCCTTTGTCAACTAAGCTCCTACCAGCCACTAACCCTAGAGTTACACACTTTTACAAATCAGCACCACAGAGGGATTGCAGAGCCTAAAAATTGGAGGTTTGAGGCTGGGTGACAGGCTGCGCAGTGCCTCTCTCTATGTGACACATGTTATGGTGTGATGCTCCCTCCCCTCATTCCTGGCAGTGCTGTCTGCTGGAGGTTCTGCCCCCAATGTCAATTTGTGGGCTCTGTTTCAGGGCTGATCTGGGACCTTGTCTGTTGTTCATTAACAACAGTTCTTATTCGAGTGAGTGCTCATGTTTATTCCACAGTAGGTGTGCATGCTCACCACGTGCACCAGTGCCAGACGTTTTTCCCTTAGCAGTACCACCAGTGAAGGCAGTCGGAACTTCTGCTACAACTTTGCTGTACTATCTTCCTTAGTAGCACAATCTTCGACCGTTAAAAGTTTTCCTGAAGCGATCTACACTCCGAGTGTCTTCGTTGTCTGGGCGAGACTCATATAAGCGAGCGCTGCAAAATTTGTAAGTCCTTTAAACCCCAGACTAAATGTGAACGTGAGATTTGACTCCGCGCTCTGCTTATGGAGTCGGCTCTGGCTCCGGCACCGGCGCGCCGACCCGACCCGGCACCCGGTACCGCGTCCTCAGTACGAAGCAAGGCCCCATCCACCAATCGGCACCGCTCCTCTGCTAAGAAGCAATGTAAGACCCAGCGGCGCCGGGACAAGGACAGGGGTGAGGCCATACCCAAATTGGGCAGCCCACGATCCCCCTCGGAAACCAGACCTCCGACTCATGTGGAGCGGAGTAGTCCGGTCCCGTCGGCATGTACCTCCCCGACAATGCGCGTTCCTTCAATGCCAGAGGCAGCCCAAGCAGCTCGCGACATTCTCGTCATGCGTGCCGCCTGAGTTCGGGTCCCGGTCCCGAGGGAAGCCGCCGCCGGGCACCCACGAGATTGGAGATATAGGTCTTTGCACGTCCCGTAGCACATGTCATGTTTCTACTCTATTGTCAGAGTTGCCTGGAAGAGAGTCGCTAGAGTCCTCAGCTCACCGGAGATGCAGGCGCCAGGACAGAAAGCACTGATTCTCCTTGTCCAGCCGCAGTGATAGCAGGCCATGGCTCCATTGGCACCACCAATCATACCAGGGCGCGCAACATGTTTCTCATGCATCCTGACAGTCACTGTCACCGACACGTCATAGCTGCGATTGTTGACAGAACTCCAAAGAGAGCACCTCTGACGTATATGTATCATCGTTGTTGTGGTCTAAATCACGGGGTCAGACCTGGCATGCTTGGCATCGATTGAGTAGATCCTACAGCACCGTGCGATCCTCGGTCACTTCAGCCTTGGCTCCCAGCCGCCCTTCCCCTATCCGCACCGTCCCTCAGGAATGCATAACCCTGGTTGGGTCTCAGCCGGCACAGTTGCAAGGTGCACTGGGGCAAGGACAGTGGTGCCAGTGGGCACCGTGGTCCCAGGTACCTGCACCACCGGGGCCCCATTCCATGGCTGGGGCATCCCAAGCTCCCTCGGTGTCCCCGCCTTAGCACCGAGACCAGTCCTTGGGTGCCAAACCACTGGCACCGCAACAGGACCTGGATGTGGAGTGCGAATTACCAGCACCACCTGACGCCCTAGGGACGGTACTCGTCGTCCCGTCGGTACCGGACGACTCCATAGCAGCACTGCCTCTTCCATCTCAGGAGGACTTCAAAGCTCACCAATAGCTTCTTCGGCGCGTGGCCACCAACCTCCAGCTCCAGGCAGAGGAAATGGAGGAACTGGCAGACAATTTGTTTAATGTTCTGTCATCCTCAGCACCGGGCCACATAGCTCTACCGCTTCACCAAGGGGTAGCCAATATTTCCTTCACTTATGGCAAACCCCAGCCTCACTGCTGTCCATATCTAAGAAGGCAGCGAGGAAGTATTTTGTCCCAACAAGGGGCCATGAGTACCTCTACACTCACCCTGCCCCGAACTCACTGGTGGTGGAATCGGTTAACCACCGAGAAAGACACGGCCAGCCCATGCCAACCCGCAAAGATAACGATGCGAGGATATATATATATATATATAATAGGAGATATACCCATCTCCTAGAACTGGACAGGACCGTGAAAGGTCATTGAGTCCAGCTCTCTGCCTCCACTAGCAGGACCAAGTAGTGATTTTTCCCCAGATCCCTAAGTGGACCCCTCAAGTATTGAAATCACAACCCTGGGTCTAGCAGGCCAATGCTCAAACCACTGAGCTATCCCTCCCCTCCCAAGGAGGAGACTGGACACCTTTGAAAAAATGGTTTATTCCTCAACGAGTTTCCAGCTCAGGATAGCAAACCATCAAGTGCTCCTCAGTAGATATGATTTTAACTTGTGGGGGTCTCTGCCTAAAATTCAAGCTCTTCCTCCCAGAGAAGGACAGAAAAGAATTCAAGGCTCTAGTCGATGAGAGGGCGATAGCGGCTAAGGCAGTGCTGCAAGCGGCCTTGGATGCGGCCGACACAGCAGCACATTCCATGGCCTTGGCTGTCTCCATGAGTCAGGCATCGTGGCTCTCGCTGTCGGGGCTGTCCGTGGAATCCCAGTCCCTGATACAGGACCTGCCATTTGATGGCAAGGCATTGTTCGCAGAACAAACAGATACTCGTCTGCACGGGATGAAAGACTCCTGCACTACCCTGCAGACTCCCGGCCTCTGTCCCACCAGCCAAGGACAAACCCAGGCCGCAGCCTTCGGCTTCCCACATAAGGGGCAGATACGAGCCTCCGCCAAAAAGGCCTAGGGACCAGAGGTGCAGGTCACAGCACCAGTCCCGTTCGGCCCCTTGCCCCGGTCCCTCCAAGGGCAAGAGGCAGGGGAAAAGGAGTTTTTGACTCTTTGTGAGGCACCACTTGGCCTGTTGCCAGGGAAACCCAGTGCATTGGTCCCAGATAACGTCGGACCGGTGGGTCCTCAGTACCATCTCTGAGGGGTACAGGCTCTAGTTCCATGCACCCCCACCACATCATCCTCCACCCCGGGGTGTCCCTGGGGACCCGGAAAACGCCCTCCTCCTAAGTCAGGAGGTGACGTGCCTCCTCACCCTAGGCGCGGTGGAGAGGGACCTCGGGAGTTCCAGGGCAAAGGTTTTTACTCCCAGTATTTCCTGGTCCCAAAGGCGAAAGGCGGGCTCAGGCCCATCCCCAACCTCCAGAATCTCAACCAGTTTATGGTTCGATGCAAATTCCGTATGGTGTTCCTGGCCTCTATTATCCCGTCCCTGGACCCTGGGGATTGGTTCATGTCCCTGGACCTCCAGGATGCGTTCTTCCATATCCAAATTTTCAAGGGTCACAGGCGCTTCCTCCACTTACTGGTGGGAACAGACCATTACCAGTTTACGGTCCTCCCCTTTGGTCTTTCCATAGCCCCTAGGGTTTTTACCAAATGCATGGTGGTTGTGGCAGCCCACCTCAGGAGGAACAGGCTGCAGATCTTTCCCTACCTAGACGACTGGCTTCTCAAGGGCAAGTCTCGGTCCCAGGTGCAGGTGCAGATGGAATTCCTGCTACATACATGCTCAACTCTAGGCCTAACGATCTGGAGGATGGTGTGGACTGCACCCGTAGCAAGTTTGCAGATGACACTAAACTGGGAGGAGTGGTTGATACGCTGGAGGGTAGGGATAGGATACAGAGGGACCTAGACAAATTAGAGGATTGGGCCAAAAGAAATATGATGAGGTTCAACAAGGACAAGTGCAGAGTCCTGCACTTAGGATGGAAGAATCCCATGCACTGCTACAGACTAGGGACCAAATGGCTGGGCAGCAGTTCTGCAGAAAAGGACCTAGGGGTTACAGTGGACGAAAAGCTGAATATGAGTCAACAGTGTGCCCTTGTTGCCAAGAAGGCTAATGGCATTTTGGGTTGTATAAGTAGGGGCATTTCCAGCAGATCAAGGGATGTTATCATTCCCCTCTACTCAGCACTGGTGAGGCCTCATTTGGAGTACTGTGTCCAGTTTTGGGCCCCACACTACAAGAAGGATGTGGATAAATTGGAGAGAGTCCAGTGGAGGGCAACAAAAATGATTAGGGGACTGGAGCACATGACTTATGAGGAGAGGCTGAGGGAACTGGGATTGTTTAGTCTGCAGAAGAGAAGAATGAGGGGGGATTTGATAGCTGCTTTCAACTACCTGAAAGGGGTTCCAAAGAGGATGGATCTAGACTGTTCTCAGTGGTAGAAGATGACAGAACAAGGAGTAATGGTCTCAAGTTGCAGAGGGGGAGGTTTAGGCTGGATATTAGGAACAACTTTTTCACTAGTAGGGTGGTGAAGAACTGGAATGGGTTACCTAGGGAGGTAGTGGAATCTCCTTCCTTAGAGGTTTTTAAGGTCAGGCTTGACAAAGCCCTGGCTGGGATGATTTAGTTGGGTTTGGTCCTGCTTTGAGCAGGGGGTTGGACTAGATGACCTCCTGAGGTCCCTTCCAACCCTGAGATTCTATGATTCTATGATTCTAGTGGTGAACAAGGAAAAGTCTACTTTAGTCCTGGTTCAGCGCATAAACTTTATAGGGGTACCATTAGACTCCCTGGTGGCCATGGCCTCCCTCCCCCAAGACAGATTCGAGACGCTCAAAGGTCTCATCACATCAGTCATTGCCTTTCCGATGACGACGGCATGGGTGTGCCTTCAAATTTTAGGCCATATGGCAGTGTGCCCCTCTGTGGTGTTGCATGCCAGGCTCAGAATGAAGCCCCTCCAACTGCGGCTGGCCTCCCACTATTCCCAGGCCAGGGATGCACTGGACAAGGTCGTCGTGTCGCCACCGAATGTAGTGCCGACCTACAATGGTGGTCCCTTCCGAGCAACACGCTTCAGGGAATCCCCTTCCGGGGACCCCCTCCCTTGCTAGATCTCGTATCGGATGAATCCGACCTGGGATGGGGAGCCCACGTGGGCAGCTTCAAGATGCAGGGCACATGGTCGCCCTCGGAAATGCACTTGCATATAAATGTCAGGGAGCTTAGGGTGGTTCGTCTGGTGTGTGTAGCCTTCAGCCAGCACCTAGCGGGGAAGGTGGTCAGGGTCCTCACGGACAATACAACTGCGAGGTATTATATCAACAAACAAGATGGCACATGTTCCGTGACCTTGTGCCATGAAGCCCAGCTCCTGTGGGAGTTCTGTACAGCCCACAACATCCATCTCAGGGCTTTTCACCTGCCCAGCAGGTGCAATACGCTTGCAGATCTCCTAAGTAGGACCTTCTCCTAACAACACGAATGGTCTCTGAACAGGGAGGTGGCCAGGCAGCTTTTCCTACAGTGGGGCATTCCCCGGGTAGATCTATTCACCACCTCCCAGAATCGCCTATGCCCACATTTCTGCTCCAGGGCAGGAGAGGGCGAAGGGACGATATCAGACGCGTTCCTAATCCCATGGTCGGGCCACCTGTTCTACCTGACTTTTCCCCTGATAGGCAGGGTCCTTCAGAAGGTGAAAGCAGACGGGGCTCAGATTATCCTCATAGCCCTGGATTGGGCCTGTCAGCATTGGTACGGGACCCTCCTGCAGCTTTTAGTGCCCCCCCCCGCTACAGGCTGCCGCTCTGACTGGACCTCCTCTCCCAGGAAGGAGGATGTCTCCTCCACTCCAACCTGGCCTCACTCCATCTGACAGCATGGCTGAATGAGGAAGAGGGGCGGTGTTCAGAGGATGTTAGGCAAGTCCTGCTCGAGAGCAGGAAGCCTTCCACACATCGAACCTACCTGGCCAAATGGTATCAGTTTGCCATGTGGGTGAGGGAGAGATGTTCTTCCCCCTCCTCCACATCTATTCAGCTTATCCTCGATTACCTCCTGTCCCTTAGGACCCAAGGGCTGGCTCCCTCCTCTGTCAGGGTGCAGCTGGCAGCCATATCGGCCTTCCACCCCCCAGTGCAAGGTCACTCAGTGTTATCACATCACATGACTGCCCGGTTTCTCAAGGGGCTGGATCGGGCATTCCCTTACGATAGACCCCCGGTCCCGCTTTGGGACCTGAACCTGGTGCTCTCCCGCCTTACAGGCCCACCATTTGAGCCTTTGGCCACTTGTTCTTGGTCCCACTTATCATATAAAGTGGTGTTCCTTGTAGCTATCACCTCAGACCGCTGGGTCTCGGAGCTTAGGGCCCTGACCTCTGAATCCCCCTGTCCGGTTTTCCATAGGGATAAGGTCCAGCTCTGCCCATACCCAGCTATTCTGCTGAAGGTAGTCTCGGCTTTTCACATGGATCAGTACATCTTCCTCCCACTCCTCTGCCCTAAGCCCAATGCCTCTAATGAGGAACGACGCCTGCACATGCTAAATGTGCGTAGAGCGCTGGCCTTTTACTTAGACCGAACCAAGCCATTCCATAAATCCCCACAGCATTTCATTGCTTGGGCCAAGTGCATGAAGGGGTGACTGGTATTGACCCAGTGAATCTCCTGCTGGATCACCTCATGCATATGCTCTTGTTACGACCTGGCAGGGGTTCCCCCGTCTCCTATAGTGAAGGCTCACTCAACGAGAGCTCAGGCTTCCTCCTCTGCCTATGTGACTCATGTCCCTGTCCAGGACATCTGCAGGGCTACTACATGGTCCTCTGTACATACCTTCTCATTGCACTATGCAATCATCTCCCAAATGCAGGATGATGCCGGGTTTGGTAGGGCAGTGCTCCGCCCCGTTAACCCTTAAACTCCTACCCACCTCCATCAGGTATAGCTTGGAGTCGCCTATAGTGGAATACAAATGAGCAATCACTCGAAGAAGAAAGGATAGTTACCTGTTTCTGTAAGTGATGTTCTTCGAGATTTGTTGCTCAGGTGTATTCCACATCCTGCCCTCCTTCCCCTCTGTCAGAGTTGTCTAGCAAGAAGAAACTGAGGGTGGGGGGAGCACGCAGCTCCCCTTATAGTGCGATATAGAGGCGCCACTCCAGGGGTTGCAGTGGGGCTCCCCCACTACAGGTACTGCTAAGGGAAAAACTTCTGGCACCGGTGCACGTGGCGAGCATGCACACCTACTATGGAATACACCTAAGCAACACATCTCGAAGAATGCCAGTTACGGAAACAGGTAACTTTTTGTCTGACATGTCCTGTCAGTTATGACACTCTTGGCTCATCAGGTAGATCTACACTGTAGGTGGGAGCGAGCTTCTCAGCCCAGGTAGCCGACTCATTCTCGCTCTGCTCGAGTGTCATGACCAGGATGTGGGCGGTGATGCCTAGTGGTTGGAACAGGAGTCAGGTGTGAGGAAGCAGCAGAGTCAGGTTGCCAGGAGATCGGAGTCAGAGGGTAGGAGCAGATAACACAAAAGAAGCAGAACTGGGCAAGGAAAAGCCTATTTGCATGGACAACATCCTGGTCCTGTGGTTGGTTTAAATAGAAAGTTGAGGTTGTAGTTCTGGTAACTGTCAGCAGGTCAGTGGGGGGTGGGTTGGAAGTTACGGGGTGAGAAGAGCCCTGTGAGTCAGGCTTCAAGACATCTGGCATCAGTCCCTTGCTAGGTGAAACGTCTGGTCAATGCTGGATCAGGCATTTTGGGATAATTCTTATGGAATGCTCATACTAGTGCAAGGGTGTGTTTTCGGGGGAAAAGGTGACACGGGAGTGGGGTCTCAGAGGAACGGGTGGTGTGAGAGCACTGGCTGGGTGAAAAGGGGCAGCGTGAGGGTGGGTCTTCAGGGGGGTTGGGTAGCACACAGGGGGCCTCAGGGAAAGGGGCAGGACAAGTGTGGGGCTTCAGGGGGAGGAGTGGCTCAGTGGGTTGGGTCCACGGTACGGCTGTAGGTGGCCCTCCACTTTTAGGGAGCTTCCATCACTCCAGCCCTGTGACACTAGTGAAAACAACCCCTGCTGAACCCATCATGGTATCCTTTTCTTCTCTCCCCAGAGTGCAGCAAGCTGCGTGAAAGGATTGGTAAGTTCATCCACCTCCACCACAGAGCCCCTGGGCAGTAGCTCCCAGCAACACATGGTTCTGAGCAGACAAAGACACTGCAGGGCAGGGCTGAGTGAAGTTTGGGCAAAAATACAAATCACATTACAGTCACACCAGTCCCAAGGCAGCACTGAGAGCTCTCTACAGCAGACACAGGGTTACCTGCTCTCATGTCTGGATAGACAGACAGGTGTCACCTGGCCTTTGACAATCCAATGCCAATCACATTTTTTTTAATGCAGCAGAAGGGGACTAGTACCTTTGTACAGAATACTGAAGCAGTGCAGGTTCTTCTGGGCCACTTCCCAGAACGCGGCTCATGTTTCCATGCTTTGTTGCCAAAACCAGATGTCATATGTGAGCTCCAATCATCTGCACATCCATTCCCTACTTACACCTGGAGTGTGTAACTTTTTAGTAACACAGAAAAGGAATTCCCCTGAGACAGAAGGGTTGAGAATGTTAGAGCTGAATCGGGATCTAGACCCACATCTTCCATCAAGGTTAGATGCTTTGCAAATTCCAGGGGTTCTGCATGTTGGTGGGTGTCATGAACCAGAATCCCCGCTGCTATCAATCATGCAGGCTCCTGAACTGGAGCTAAAAGTGAGGCTGTTGCATGTCTAAAACTAACCCCAGTCATTATGGGGAACACTGCATCACACAGCTCCTGTCTCTTTTCTCTTTGCCATTTCAGAGTTTCAGGAAAAGGAGATCAAGAAGTTGAAATCAGGTACTAGTCTAATCCCTAGTAAACGTGTGTCTGTGCCTTCAGACTATAACATGGTAGGAAAATGAGCACACACAATGTATGTATTTCAGTCACCTTCATGGTCACCTCGCCCTCCCCTGGAAATATTCAAACACTGCAGTCTTTGCATCTCACGTTTTAATATCATCCTTAATGACAGAGTGAAGTTAGTGCATACAGATTAGTGCTACTTGATGAGGGGCTGGACAAATTTCATCCATGCAATTTGATGGATTGATCTCAATACTATTATGCAAAATCCCTGCTATTCCACTGGTGGGCTTCCCACGTACACACGGGTCTTCCAGGGACCCTCAATCCTACCTGCAGCCCTTTGCTATCCCAGCCCTGGGCTCTCCAGCCCCACAGCTCTGCCAGTGACCCTCAGTCCCGACCTGCAGCTAGTGGTAGAATTAGGCATCTGCAAGCCATACAATTGCAGGGAACCCTGAGGTACCAAGGAGCCCCCTGAAAGCCAGACCTCACCCGCCAGGTATCAGCAGCTCCATCTTGCTCAATGCTGCCCAGGACTCTGAATGGTGTCCTCTGCACTGCCTGACCTCGCACATACCAGACATGCCAGGTCACTGGTAGGGACCCCAGAACTGATCTGTGAAGGGGATTCCCCATGGTGCAAATACCACCACTGCTTGCAGCCCCCTGTTATCCCAGACTGGGGTTCCTTCCCCAGCCCCAGCTCTGTTGGCATCCCTCAGTCCCCACCCACAGCTTCCCTGCTATCCCAGTCCTCAGCTCCTTAGTCCTGTCCTATTTTCCCCCATCCTAGTCTAGGCCTGGGCCTCAAATGAACAGAGCCTCCAAACCCTGCTACGCTCTAAATGGGCTTTGTGAGGTGCACTCTGATGGGACCCACCACCTACCTTGTTCCACTAGGAGTGGAGGCAGAACCTGACCCCACATCTCTAAGGGTGGAGAGTAACTCCAGGGTCACACAGCGCCATGGAGCTGTTCCCCAGCTAAACTCCTGCCAACCATTGACCCTACAGTTACATACTTTTGCAAATCAGGACCACCAAGGGATTGCCCAGCACAGAAATAGGATATCTGAGGCCGGGTGACAGGCTGCAGCAGTGCAGGCCTGTCATAAACATACAGCTAAGGGTAGCATAAAATCCCTCCCTACCTGTAAAGAGTTAAGAAGCTCAGATAACCTGGTTGGCACCTGACCAAAAGGACCAATAAGGGGAGAAGATACTTTCAAATCTGTGGGGGAAGGTTTTTGTTTTGGTGTTCCCTTGTTCTCTCGGAGTCAACAAGGAACCAGGGCAGGGAAAATACATCTCCCTAAGCCATATCTGAACTAAGCATCTAATAGTGCTGAAATAGTAAGTAATAGTAAGGAAATGTGTTCAGTTATCTTTTGTCATAGCTTGTGAATATTCCCTGTGCTAATTGGAAGGTTTATCCCTGTTTTTGTAACTTTAAAGTTTTGCCTGGAGGGGAAATCTTCTGTGTTTTGAAACTTTTTGTTACCCTGTAAAGTTATGTTCCATCCTGATTTTACAGAGGTGATTCTTTTATCTTTTTTTAAATAAATTCTTCTTTTAAGAACCTGATTGATTTTTCAATTTTCTCAAGATCCAAGGCTTTGGGTCTGTGTTCACCTGTACCAATAGATGAGGATATTCTTCTCAAGCCTTCCCCATCCCGATTTTTCACATTTGCTGTCTGGTCACCAAAACTTTGGATAACTAATTAAACAGTCTCTGGGCCAGAGAGAGAGAGAAAATAAGACTTATTCTGTAACCTGGTGGTTAGGAAAATTGGAGACCAAGGGGCTAGTCCCCTTGTGCCATACAAAGAGGCTACAATAAGAAATGAACATTGTGGCAGGAAAAATTAACCCTGAACTCCTCAATATATTTTGCCATTGTTTCTTTTTTTTACTATTTTCTGTCTCTCCAAAACATTCAGCAAATGAACAGCAATCCATTTTCATTTCGGGTCTGCAAGAAATTCCCTCTCAAATCTGTGTCCCAAAACAGGCCTCAGATACGTTTCATATTCCCCTTGGTGGAATGGCCTAGGTTGACTTGGCCTTGCCTCAGCTCAGGAAGCTGGACTAGATGACCTCTTGAGGTTCCTTTCAACCCTAAATTTATATGATTCAATGATAAAACGTGGCATTAGCATGGCCTGCTATGTGACAGAATCCAACTTTCAGGAGCATTAAGGCCTCTAGGGACCTGGGGAAATTCCAGTTTATGCATCTGTTGTTTTTTTTTTGGCTACAGAGAAGGAGTACGAGACTGAACACCAAATATGATGTATAAATGAGGCGATGTGAGGCTCAGCTTTGCATTTCCCCAGTTCTTGTGTTCCCACATGCTGAGTCAGTCCAGTGCTCCTTTCCTGAGGATTACTCTAGTTACAATAGCTACCATTGGTTCAACAGGACATGGCAGAGGGCTCCACAATATACATGGCAGAGGGTCAGACAGATAGTCCCTATGCAAAAGAATAAATGGACACAAATCTGACATCAGGAATTATAACATTCAAAAACTAGTAGGAGAACACTTCAGTCTCCCTGGACACTCAATAACAGACTTAAAAGTGGCAATTCTTCAACAACAAAAAACTTAAAAAGCAGACTCCAACAAGAAGCTGCAGAACTGGAATTAATTTGCAAACTGGACACCATAAAATTAGGCCTGAATAAAGACTGGGAGTGGATGGGTCACTACAAAAAATAATTTCCCACCTGCTGATACTCGCACCTTCTCGGCAACTGTTTGAAATGAGCCACCTTGATTACATTGAACTCATTAGCACTACAAAAGTGAATTTTCCTCCCTTCTTGCCAACTGTTGAGAATAGCCCACTTCCACCTTAATTGAATTGGCTCATTAGCACTGACCACCCACACTTGGTAAAGACAACTCCCATCTTTTCATATGCTGTGTATTTATACATCTCCACTGTATTTTCTACTCCATGCATCTGATGAAGTGGGTTTTAGCCCAAGAAAGCTTGTGCCCAAATGAATTTGTTAGTCTCTAAGGTGCCACAAGGACTCCTTGTTTTTGCTGATACAGACTATCACGGCTACCTCTCTGAAACTTATATTCAACAGTGACCCTTCCTTGAGCTGTTTCAAGTATTTGGGAGAATGCCACAGAAAAGATCACTGCAAGATTTGTTGTGAGTTTAAACCATGTACTCAGAAAGACCGGGCCATGAGACTGAAAGTCCTCCTGATGGAGGCAGCATTGATACCCACCTCGGAGTTGAGATATGACTCAACATTGAGCACATGAACTTCAGTGCGCAGTGCACCTCCCACTTCCAGAAGCTCACGGCACTGCTCCTTGTCACCAGTGCCCAAGAAGTAACATCAAGGGCACCGTGAGAAGAGCCGCTCTCCTGCACCAAAGGGAGATAGAAGAGTAGACAGGGACAAGGCAAGACCTGTGGACAGGGACAGGCGAGACCTACACTGGGCCACTTTCCCTCTCTGACATTGTGGCAGCCACCGGCACAGTCATATGCGCCGGCACCACAAACCCTGTGAAGGGAGGTGCGACCCCCTTACTGCCAGTGTGCTGACCAGTTTGTGGTACCCACCACCCCAGAAGCTTATGCAGCGGCTAGAAACATACTAACTCTGCCAGTACTGGGTTCTCTGGGGGCACAAGAAGCAGCACTGCAGGCACCGCCTGCCACCTCTGAGATGTCGACCAGCTTCAGGCCGGTAGTGAGGCTGCTCTCCAGGGAATCCCCTAATCATCTGAGGCATCGCCATGACATCATTCCCCGGTCTGGGAGGGTCGGTGCTGCCTTGATCCTCTCGCTCCTTCTCCTCCTTTTTGGGATCTGGCTCCTCACCGCCACAGCCAAGACCACATGCACCTCCCATCAGTGTCGTCTGATGCTCTGCAAGCCATGATGCCCCAGAATGCTTGGTCCATGGGCCCAAGGGGGCCAGTTCTGGACCAGTGGCCTTTTTGGAATCTGTGGGGGTTTCCCTGGGTCAAGACAGCTGCAGCGGCACAGCAGCCAGCAAACAGAGCTGTAAACAGGGGAGTTTCACTGGGAGTTCTGTTGGAGGAGCAGGTTTTTGTATTTTGTGTAGTTTGTATGTGTGGAGGCTGGTAGGGGCAGGGTGCTGGGAGAGAAGCTGAGCCCTGCTTAGGGGGCGGGGCTTATCTGCCTAGGGGTCCTATAAAGGTAGCCAGCCAGTCAGGCAGCGGCACAGCAACCAGCAAACAGAGCTGTAAACAGGGGAGTTTCACTGGGAGTTTACAGGGGGAGTTCTCGGGGGAGACTTAGACCTAGGCAGAAAAACTGACAGGCTAGTGAAGGGAGGGGGTGGCTGGGGTTTTGTTTTGGTTTTTGTTTCTCTGACTAACAGGTTTTCAGTGGGAAGGCTATGACCGATACAGAGGCAGCAGTGAAAGACACAATGGTGATGACCGGATGTGGAAGCTACGGCATGTACATGATCCTGGAGGGGGTACCTGAAAAGAGTTTTGTCTGTATGAAGTGCCGCCTGATAGAGCTGATGGAAGAAAAGATCCAAGGACTGGAGTTGCAGGTGGAAACTCTGGTCGAGTTTAGAAGGGGGTTCGAGCAGATGATGGAGCAAAGAAATGAGGTGTCTGAAGGGACAATCTCAGACTTGCAGATGGAAGCAGGACCAAAGAATTCTGAGGGGACACTGCTGAGTGAGGAAAGTGGATGGTGGAAGCATGTAACTAAGAGAACCAGGCAGAGGAAAAGACAGGCCAGTGAAGGAGAAATAGAGCTCAAGGACAGGTTTGCAGAGTTGGAAAATGAAGAAGGGACACAGCAGGTGGTCACTGAAGGTGAGGGGCAAGGAAAAAGAGAAGAGCAGCTAGCCCCACAGGAAGAGGGGAAGAGTCAATGGAGACAACACCATTGTGTTGTCACCAATTCTCTAGCTTGCTTCTTGCTTGCTTATATATTCACCTGCCCCTGGAAATTTCCACTGCTTGCATCCGAAGAAGTGGGTATTCACCCACGAAAGCTCATGCTGCAAAATGTCTGTTAGTCTATAAGGTGCCACAGGATTATTTGCTGCTTCTACAGAACCAGACTAACACGGCTACCCCTCTGATACTTAACACCAAATATGAGCCCCAGGAGAATACAGGATGGGTTGCGGAGGATTGCAAGGGCGAACAGGAATCGAGAGGACTTGCAGCCATTGGGAGCAGGGGACAGACCAGAGAATCATACTGACATCAGGAAAAGGCAGGTCTACGTGATTGGGGACTCCTTACTGAGAAGAATAGACAGGCCTGTAACTAGAGCTGATCTGGAGAACAGAAGGCTGTGCTGTCTGCCGGGTGCTAAGATACGGGATGTGGACCTGAGGCTGAAAAGAATCTTAATGGGAGCAGGAAAGAATCCGTTGATTATCCTTCATGTGGGAACGAATGATACGGCTAGGTTCTCGCTGGAACGTATCAAGGGAGACTATACCAGGCTGGGGAAGACGCTTAAGGAAATCGAGGCTCAGGTGATCTTCAGTGGGATTCTGCCTGTTCCTAGAGAAGGGCAACAAAGGTGTGACAAGATCATGGCGATCAACAGATGGCTCAGGCAGTGGTGCTATAAGGAGGGCTTTGGGATGTACGGCCACTGGGAAGCATTCATGGACAGAAGACTGTTCTCTCGGGATGGACTTCACCTGAGTAAGGAGGGAAATAGACTTCTAGGATGGAGGCTTGCCCAACTGATTAAGAGAGCTTTAAACTAGAAATTTGGGGGAGATGGTTGGGAGATGTCCAGGTAATCTCCACACCGGAATTTAACACTGAGAGGGAAGAAAACAAAGTAAGAGAGGATACAGCCATGAGCATAAGAATGGACATAAGGAGGAAGGGTAGTGTAGATACCAGTCTAATAGGTGATACTGGTGGTAGAATGTCTGTGCCTAACCAGATAAAGAATGTCAGTGAAGCCAAATGGCAAAAAATTAAGCTGTCTGTACACTAATGCGAGAAGCCTAGGAAACAAAATGGAGGAACTAGAGCTACTGGTGCAGGAAGTGAAACCGGATATTATAGGGATAAGAGAAACATGGTGGAATAGTAGTCATGACTGGAGTACAGGTATTGAAGGCTATGTGCTGTTTAGGAAAGATAGAAATAAAGGCAAAGGTGGTGGAGTAGCTTTGTATATCAATGATGAGGTTAACAGTAAAGAAATAAGAAGGGATGGAATGGACAAGATAGAGTCTGTCTGGGCAAAAATCACATTGGGAAAGAAAGCTACTAGAGCCTCCCTTGAGATAGTGCTTGGGGTGTGCTACAGACCGCCGGGATCTGATTTGGAGATGGATAGAGACCTCTTTAATTTTTTTAATGAAGTAAACACTAATGGGAATTGTGTGATCATGGGAGACTTTAACTTCCCAGATATAGACTGGAGGACAAGTGCTAGTAGTAGTAATAGGGCTCAGATTTTTCTGGATGTGATAGCTGATGGATTTCTTCATCAAGTAGTTGAAGAGCCAACAAGGGGGGATGCCATTTTAGATTTGGTTTTGGTGAGTAGTGAGGACCTCATAGAAGAAATGGTTGTAGGGGACAACCTTGGTTCAAGTGATCATGAGTTAATTCAGTTCAAACTAGATGGAAGGATAAACAAAAATACATCTGGGACTAGGGTTTTTGATTTCAAAAGAGCTAACTTTAAAGAATTAAGGAAATTAGTTAGGCAAGTGGATTGGACTGAAGAACTTGTGGATCTAAAGGCAGAGGAGGCCTGGAATTACTTCAAGTCAAAGTTGCAGAAACTATCAGAAGCCTGCATCCCAAGAAAGGGGAAAAAAATCATAGGCAGGAGTTGTAGACCAAGCTGGATGAGCAAGCATCTCAGAGAGGTGATTAAGAAAAAGCAGAAAGCCTACAAGGAGTGGAAGATGGGCGGGATTAGCAAGGAAAGCTACCTTATTGAGGTCAGAACATGTAGGGATGAAGTGAGAAAGGCCATGTAGAGTTGGACCTTGCAAAGGGAATTAAAACCAATAGTAAAAGGTTCTATAGCCATATAAATAAGAAGAAAACAAAGAAAGAAGAAGTGGGACTGCTAAACACTGAGGATGGAGTGGAGGTTAAAGATAATCTAGGCATGGCCCAATATCTAAATAAATACTTTGCCTCGGTTTTTAATAAGGCTAATGAGGAGCTTAGGGATAATGGAAGGATGACAATTGGGAATGAGGATATGAAGGTAGATATTACCACATCCGAGGTAGAAGCCAAACTCAAACAGCTTAATGGGACTAAATTGGAGGACCCAGATAATCTTCATCCAAGAATATTAAAGGAACTGGCACGTGAAATTGCAAGCCCATTAGCAAGAAATTTTAATGAATCGGTAAACTCAGGGGTTGTACCGTACAACTGGAGAATTGCTAACATAGTTCCTATTTTTAAGAAAGGAAAAAAAGTGATCTGAGTAACTATAGGCCTGTTAGTTTGACATCTGTAGTATGTAAGGTCTTGGAAAAAATGTTGAAGGAGAGGGTAGTTAAGGACATTGAGGTCAATGGTAATTGGGACAAAATACAACATGGTTTCATAAAAGGTAGATCGTGCCAAACAAACTTGATCTCCTTCTTTGAGAAAGTAACAGATTTTTTAGACAAAGGAAATGCAGTGGGTCTAATTTACCTCGATTTCAGTAAGGCATTTGACACGGTTCCACATGGAGAATTATTAGTTAAATTGGAAAAGTTGGGGATCAATATGAAAATTGAAAGGTGGATAAGGAACTGGTTAAAGGGGAGACTACAACGGGTCATACTGAAAGGTGAACTGTCAGGCTAGGCTAGAAGGAGGTTACTAGTGGAGTTCCTCAGGGATCAGTTTTGGGACCAATTTTATTTAACCTTTTTATTACTGACCTAGGCACAAAAAGCAGGAATGTGCTAATAAAGTTTGCGGATGACACAAAGCTGGGAGGTATTGCTAACACAGAGAAGGACCGGGATATCATACAGGAAGATCTGGATGACCTTGTAAACTGGAGTAATAGTAATAGAATGAAATTTAATAGTGAAAAGTGCAAGGTCATGCATTTAGGGATTAATAACAAGAATTTTAGTTATAAATTGGGGACGCATCAGTTGGAAGTTACAGAGGAGGAGAAGGACCTTGGAGTATTGGTTGATCACAGGATGACTGAGCCGCCAATGTGATATGGTTGTTAAAAAAGCTAATGCGGCTTTAGGATGCATCAGGCGAGGTATTTCCAGCAAAGATAAGGAGGTGTTAGTACCGTTATATAAGGCACTGGTGAGACCTCATCTGGAATACTGTGTGCAGTTCTGGTCTCCCATGTTTAAGAAGGATGAATTCAAACTGGAACAGGTTCAGAGACGGGCTACTAGGATGATCCGAGGAATGGAAAACCTGTCTTATGAAAGGAGACTCAAAGAGCTTGGCATGTTTAGCCTAACCAAAAGAAGGTTGACGGGGGATTAGCTCTTTATAAATATATCAGAGGGATTAATATTAGGGAGGGAGAGGAATTATTTAAGATTAGTACCAATGTGGACACAAGAACAAATGGATATAAACTGGACACTAGGAAGTTTAGACTTGAAATTAGACGAAGGTTTCTAACCATCAGAGGAGTGAAGTTCTGAAACAGCCTTCCAAGGGGAGTAGTGGGGGAAAAGGACATATCTGGCTTTAAGATTAAGATTGATAAATTTATGTAGGGGATGGTATGATTGGATAGCCTAATTTTGGCAATTAATTTGGCAATTGATCTTTGATTATCAGCAGGTAAGTATGCCCAGTTGTCTGGGATGGGATGTTAGACGGATTGGGATCTGAGTTACTACAGAGAATTATTTCCTGGGTGCTGGCTGGTGAGTCTTGCCCACATGCTCAGGGTTTAACTGATCGCCATATTTGGGGTCGGGAAGGAATTTTCCTCCAGGGCAGATTGGCAGAGGACCTGGAGGTTTTTCACCTTCCTCTGAAGCATGGGGCATGGGTCACTTGCTGGAGGATTCTCTGCAGCTTGAGGTCTTCAAACTGCAATTTGGGGACTTCAATAACTCAGACATAGGCTAGGTGTTTGTTATAAAAGTGGATGGGTGAGATTCTGTGGCCTGCATTGTGCAGGAGGTCAGACTAGATGATCATAATGGTCCCTTCTGACCTTAAAGTCTATGAGTCTATAAGGTACCAGCTCTAGGTGTTCCTACTCATTATTCTGTGAGAGTAGGGTACCGCCAGTACTGCAATGTGAGACACTGGAGTCAGACACCAGTACCGTAGTTGGGTGTGTGCTCAGTGCCAGGCCTGGGGGCATCCTGGTACCAAAACTGTTACTGAAGCCAGTACAGATGAGTGCCAGCAGGGAGGACACAGTGGAGCTCTGGAGGTGTCTGCCTCCTCCTCATCTTCACCGGATGATGAGTTAATGGTGAAAGGGACATCCCTGCCACAGGATGACCTGAGGGCCCATCAGGATTTATTAAAGTGGGTGGCATCCAATCTGAGCCTGCAGGCTGAAGTTGTCAAGAGCCTTCTGAAAGCTTCTTGGCCATTTTATTGGTGGCGGCTCCTGTAAAGGTCACTCTCCCCTTGCATGAGGCCATTATGGGACCTATTAAGATTCTCTGGCAGAACCCAGCCTCCCTCCCTCCTACTGCCAAGAAGACAGAGTGGAAGTACTCTGGGCCAGCCAAGGGATGTGAGCTTTTATTTTCTCAGCCTCCTCCTGGATCATGTGTTGTGGTGGCTGCTAACACGAAGGACTGTCAGGGCCAGACAGGGTCTGCTACAAAGGCGAAGAAGCCCCAGAAGCTGGACCTACTGGGCAGGAAAGCCAACTCAACTGGGGGGCTTCAACTTTGCATAGCTAACCGGCTGGCACTGCTGGGTTGCTATGACATTGACATGAGGAAAGCAATGAACAAGTGCAAGGACAGACTTCCCCATGACACCCAGTAGGAGTTCTCAACCGTCATGGAGGAGGGCAAGACAGTGGCCAGGGCCTCTCTTCAGGCTGCCCTGGATGCCAGGGATTCCACAGCTAGATCTATGGCCACAGCAGTCACCAAGCGATGGAGCTCATAGTTGCAGGCATCAGAGTTCCTGGAGGAAGTACAACAAACCTTCCAGGACCTGCTGTTTGAGGGATGCTTGTTCTTTTCAGAGCAAACTGATGCCAGACTGCATGGTCTAAAAGACTCCAGGGTAAGACTAAAGTCCCTGGGCCTGCATTCTCCAGCACAATCCAGGAGACCATATAGGCCATGGCATTTTGGGCATTTCTATGTCCAGCTGGCAGTGGAGAAGGACGAACAAGGGGTTTGGGCATAGGCCACCTCCGCCATCTTCCTCCTCCATAGGACCCTCAGTCATCCCCATGACACTCTGTCTCCTTGAATCACTTATTTTGAGAAGTTGATTGAGGACAATCTACCAATTACTATCCAGGATCCAGTCACCCATATCTTTTCAAACCACCTTTCTTATTTTCTCAGCGTGTAGGGATAGGGATAGGGATAGCTCAGTGGTTTGAGCATTACCCTGCTAAACCCAGGGTTGTGAGCTCAATCCTTGAGGGAGCCATTTAGGGAACTGGGATAACAATCTGTCTGGGGATTGGTTCCTCCTTTGAGCAGGAGATTGGACTAGATGACCTCCTTAGGTCCCTTCCAAACCTGATATTCTATGACTTCTGACCACTGGGTTTTGAACACATTAGAATTTGGTTACATCTTTCAATTTGTTTCTATCCCAATTTCCCACCCACCTTCCCCATCCCTCTTCAAGGACTCATCTCACGAGCTCCTGCTAGAGCAGGAAGTGCTATCTCTTCTCCGTATGGGAGCTGTAGAAGAGGTTCTGCTGCTGTTAAGGGGGAAAGGGATCTATTGCCAGTACTTTCTGATACTCAAGGCCAAGGGAGGTCTCAGGCCCATTCTAAACCTGTGTCGGCTCAATCACTATCTCAGGAGCCTGAAGTTCTCCTTGTCTTCCATCACTGGATTCAGGGGATTGGTATGCCACCCTCGAATTAAAATACACATACTTCCACATCTCAGTTTTCCACTGCCACAGAAGGTTTCTGAGGTTTGTGGTGAACCAGAGTCATTATCAATCCACTGCCCTGCCATACGGTCTTTCGGCCTACCCATGAGTCTTCACAAGTGCATGACAGTGGTGGCAGCATTTCTGAGGTAAACAGGTGTGCACATGTTCCTGTATCTCGACGACTAGCTCATCAAAGGCTAGTCTCGAGCACTAGTGGAGTCTGACATCAAACTCATACAGTTGACCTTCCAAGCATTGAGTCTTCTCATCAATGTGCAGAAGTTGACCTTGACACCTCTCCAGAAAATAGAATTTATCTGGGTGGTGCTCAACTCCCAGTTGGCAAGAGCCTTCTTCCCGAAGGAATGTTTTTTGGCAATCTAGATGCTAGTACGCTTCCTACATTCACAGTCGATTGTGACGGTCTGGCCTTGCTTGAGCCTTCTCGATCACATGGCTTCATGTACTTATGTAGTGCCACATGCAAGGCTGACACTCAGACCTCTCCAAGCCTGGCTGGCATGGTGTACTGCCCTTCCAGACACCACTTGAATAGGAAAATCATTGTGCCACCTCACATACTCCACTCCTTGATGTGGTTGGATCATTGGATGGCTTGCAAAGGGGTTCCCTTCAAAAAGACCCAACCATCCTCTCACTTGGTCTCCAATATCTAAGCTCTGGGTTGGGGAGCCCATGTGGGGCACCTCAGGACTCAAGATCTGTGGTTCAGGGAGGAGCTTTCTTTCCATAGCAACATCATCTTGCTCAGGGCAGTCCAGTGGCTTGCCAGGCATTCTTGCCCCACATTATGAACACAAAAGTCTGAGTTCTCACAGATAATATGTCAGCCATGTAGTACATCAACAAGCAGGGCGGGGCCAAGAGGCAGTTTGTCTATGGGAATTCTGTATCTGTAATTGATCTGGGAGTGATTTCTTGGATGAAATTCTGCCCTATTGAAGTCAATAGCAAATCTCCCATTTATTTCAGTGGGGCAGGATTTCATCTATTAGTGTCAATGTTGTAACCTATCCGTTCAACTAAATAATTGTTTACTGGTTCCTTTTCCAAAAACTAGTATTGAAATTCTTGACATTGTTGTAAATTAGTTCACAGGAAGAGTGTTAATTAGCAGAAATTTTTTCTCAGAATCTTTAATGTTAAATCAATTTATGGTGATCCAGATTCAAAATCTGATTGTTACTGTTGTCTTGATGAATGCATCAAGATCATTCTAGTGGCAGAGCTGTGGGCTGGGATTCAATGATAGGGCTAACTGAGGTATTAATCCAGAACATTGTGCTTACGTACCTTCCTGAATCAGGAAGAATCTTGGGTCTGAAAATGACTTTCTGTGATGGTAACTGAAAATTTACAGTTGAACTGAACAGGCACCAAATAAATCTGTTTGCTGGAATATTCACAGAAAGTGTGCACACGAGATAAAAATGCAGTCACAATAAACTCATGTACAATCTCAATTTTTTGGTAATTATCCTAATGCATCATTATTCCATTTGTCTGCAATGGACTGTTGGTTGACCATGCCTATCAGCATTTACTGAGACAGTCCAAAGGTGAGGAGTTTGATACTGACTGGCTTCCCCCAGATAACTGCACGCAAGCCAATAGTTTGCTTCTATATTGGCAGAAATAACTTGCCATTTGACAATTGAATTTGGTCCTGGAACTATTGAAGGAGCAGGCGTCTGAACCAGTGGTTTCTGGATCAAAGTGTTTCCTTTAATTACAATGGTTTTTCTTGTGGCAATCAGTTCTAGCAGAAGGCTCAATAAATGGAAAGCATTATCAGTTAAAAAAATAAAGCAAACCTCTACTCTTTTTCCCCACCAATGTAGATGTCTCCTCCTCTTGAGATGCTGCATTTAGTTGCTTGGCCTTGCAGCCTGCTGTATTCCTTTGATTCTTTCATACTCTCTCCAGCTCCTTATTCTTTGGATTTGGACTGCGTGTTCATTCCCAGTACTCGTCTATACTCATGGATTCACTGTATCAAAATAGGCAACTCTCTTCTTACTTGCCACTTTGATTACAGAGAACAAGGAAGACATAAGTCTAGAGTTCAACCACTCTTCGTATTTAATTTAATAATTGTTGGGATTGAAAGTACTGGAAATTGTCTATGGGGCTTATGACAGACACTGAGGTTATTTGGGGAGAACTATTTGGTGTCACAACTTAGTTTTCACTAGGAAGCTGCCTCTCTGAGTGTGGAGAGTGTCACAACTTAGTTTTCACTAGGAAGCTGCCTCTCTGAGTGTGGAGAGTGGACAACCAAATTGTTAGTTCCAGCTAAAGAATTCATGGTTGTAAGAGGATAGATTGACAGGCAAGAACATGTTGTTCACAGTTTGCAGTATTTACCCAGCTCCAGTGAAGTGACAAGAAAACTATCTGATCTCAGCTGGGTATTCTGGCAAGCGCTCCTGCAGCAGGGACAAAATCATTTTACTCACTATAAATATCTGAGAGTTAGCAACACTGATTGTCATCCACATGGGTGATGGCAGGGGGAGTCCAGAAACCAGAAGACAGCAGGACAAAATTTTTTGTTGTTTTTTAATCCTGGGAGGGTTTGGGGGGTGGGGGGTGGGGGTGAATTATTTGTCATTTTTTAAGCTTTTGGGTTGGCAATGCCATCTTACTTTCATATGCCAATGTTACTATGTGTAGTAATAGGGTAGTGTCCCTTTAAATTATCTGTGAGTCTGCTGGTGGGTCTCGTCATGTTGTATAATTTTGAAGCAACCACAAACCACTGAGAGCAGCATTATGTAGGCATCTAGACATTGTCTGCATGTTTATTTTTTATAAACAGAGTTATTTGGGACTCAGCTGTGCCAAGAGCCATAGACAATAAATGTCAATGAGGCTGGACTCCTAATCCAGGAACACAGTGAAACAGAGTGACCGGAGAAGTCTAGTGAAAGTAGAAGTAAAAGGAAACTGGAACTACTGGACATGAAACTGCTCAGTGGGGGGAAAACGATTAAAAATGCCTGACTGTTTTGGAAAATGCAATTGTTTGCAGGCTCATTAAAGGACCAGTCCCCTTTATTGAAGGCTGGAAGTGTATATAATGGTTAATGGTTCAGATGATGAGAAAAAAGGTGGTGGTTGTACAGATTTTCATGTGGGCTTAAATTTATAACCTGCTGCCCACCCTAAGAGCTCATATTAAACCCACAGACCAAACAACTGCTGCATGGAGATGTGTGAATCATGGTCAACCCAACTGTCAGTGCCAGCTAAAGAATTCATTGTTGTAAGAGGGTAGATTGACAGGCAAGAACATGTTGTTCACAGTTTGCAGTATTTACCCAGCTCCAGTGAAGTGAGAAGAAAACTATTGCTGACTCTGACACACACTTTTTTATGTCACCACAGTCAAGTCTCTTCTGATGCCTGTGCCTCAGTTTACACCACTGTAAAATGAGGATACAATTTCTTACCCACCTTCATAAAACACTGTGACACATACTGCTGGAAGAGCCCTATTCACTGACCAAAGCTTTGTCAATGCAGAGAGTGTCTCAAACCATTCCATTCTATACCATTGTCATGTGCAAATAATACTTAAATATATGAAAAGCAGGAAATAGAGATAAGGAACAGAAACATCATCGGCATCATATATGGATTTTAGAGCACTTGGAAAAATCACCTTTTTTAAAAAGTGAGCCTATCTCAACCCTTAACTATTTTGGAACCAGTGTGCCTCCATAATAGGAGTGTATGATGATAATGTTTTAATGTTATTTAGTAAAAATCCCCAAAGTATCATTCTTCTGTAGCTTATCATTTAGGACCATTTCTAGTTGACAAAATCAGGTTAGATTTTATAATGGCATAGTTCGGATAAAGCAATGTGCTGACACTTCAATGTGTTTCTTTTTTTCAGTATCTCTCATGATGGAAAGGAGTAAGTCTGCACGGATTTTACAGCAGTTCAACTCAGAGACAATCAACAGGACATACACATGTTTATTGGCTTTTTTATTTATTTATTTATTTTTAAATATTTATATGATCCTGTCCACATAAAGATCTGTAGTAGCTTAGGTCTGATCCCATGAACAGAATCACATATGCCTTTATCCAACATAGTCCCATTGAATACAGCTCAACATTGGGTTTTAAAATCAATAACTGTGAATTTTGCTTAGAGGACTAAGAGTCAGTTTTTAAAGGCATTTAGATTCCTAACTCCCATTGAAATCAGTTTAATATCTTTTCAATCTAGGCATAAACTGCTGGTGAATCACAGGGATATATCAAGCTATTGATTTTAGTTCCAAAAATCCTACAATGTAATGAAGAAATGCTGTAAGCTGAACAATTGACAGTGTGTTATAACAACTGATTGGGCTAGAACTTATTTCTCAGGACATACAGATTGTATAAAAATCAGTTACATTTTGTAACTATGTAACTTAGATAAAACAATATGCAGGTATTTAAAGAGCTGTTTTTCTTTTCCAGAATCTCTCAAGAAATTAAAGGGTAAGTCTTCCTGGAAATTTCAACAGGTTCACTCTCTTTCTCTCTCACTCACACACAGAGGACATGGGCAGTGCAAACATTAACTGTATTTTCTGGAATCCATACATCCTGCCCTCTGAAGTGTGTAGAAGCAGCTTGATTCTGAAACAGCTTAAGCATCAAACTTGCAAAATCATCCACACCCAGTCCCCAGTTCTCTGTTCTGGCTCACAGTGTGTCCTGGCCAGGACTCACTGTGGGTGGGAAGGGAGGAAATGCTGACTTAAAACCATCTTTGTACTTCCTGGTGCTCTGGATCCAGTCCCTGACACTGACAACAGCTCCCTCAGAACTGCTCTTACCTACAGTCAGTTGCCTGTGTTCCCAGGAACAGCTGGAGTGCAGTCCCTCCCATTCTTCTCCATGACATACACCTTTACTCTGAATACAGGTGGGCAATGTGGGTCACTGCCCAGTGCACTGTGGTTGTGGGGGGGAGTGAGATCGTCAAGAGGACAGAAGAAGGGCAGGCCTTGGGTGCAAGGCCACAGAGGGAAGCTCCGGTCAATGTGGTGGGGGGAGGGTAGGTAGTGGGGCTTCAGGATGATGAGGGAGTGGGGAGACTGGGGATGCAGCAGAAGGCAGGGATGATGGTGGGATGGATGAAGAGGATGGATGGATGGATGGAGGCCAGGACTGATGGGGGTGGGTTGGGAGCCCAGAGAGGCAGCAGGACCAGGGGGGATGCAGAGGTAGTGGGCATCAGGGGCAATCGGGGATTGGATGGGGGCCAGGGGATGCAGTGAAGGCCAGCAGTGATGGAGGGGTTGGTTGGGAACCCACAAAGGCAGGAGGCCCAGGGGCGATGTGGAGGTGGGAGGCCGTGGGGACCAGTGGTGATGGAGGCAGTGGAGGCCAGATGAAATGGTGGGATCTGGGGGCCCCAGGGAGGCAGCGGGGGGAGGGGACGGGGACAGGGGCAATAGAGGGTAGGAGGGGAACCCAAGGAGGCAGCAAGTGCCAGGGGTGCCAAAATACAAGTTCTCCCAGGGTGACATTTTCCCTAAGGCAGCCTGCTTGGAACTGGGGTGGGGAGTGGGGAACGGGAGAGTGAAATGCCATGAAACTTCACTCTGATCTGCCTTTCCTAGAAAATCCAAACATGCCTGGGCTGTTTCCCAGACTTGGACCTTTCTGTCCAACTTTTGAAGCGTAAACGTAATGCCAACAGACCCCGGTCGCAGGTGGGCAGGATTGAATTGGCGACCTTTGGAGCTTAGAGCATGATCCTCTATTGCATGAGCTAAAAGCTACTGCCCTGTGAGCTTAGTCTGTAGAGAAAACACACTTAAGTCTCTCTCTCTAACTGGTCTTCGTGCCACTAGATGGCAGAGAACATCACACCCAGGAGGTGTGTGTGTTACACTTGCAGTTGCTTAAAATTAGCCAAAACATAAGATTTGGCATTTCATATTCATTACACTTTTCATTATTTAGTACATTTTGTAGCTGATAAAAATGATTACCAAGAGACAAGAGAGGGATACAGAGCGACAGGGAGCACAGTGGCACAATGAAGCAATACTGGATAGCATGATGAGCAACGATGTCAGCTCACCAGCAGCCTGAGTGTTGTCAATTTTTTTGTAGGAAAGAAAAAAAAATGTTTCCTAAACTCTGTCCCTCCGTCTACCTCTGACAGCTGTCTGATATTAGCGGTTTCTTGAAATAGCAGAAATGAACCATTCACATGATGCAATTCCCATCCAAAAACTCTATCAAGATAGTGTGAAGGGTGCAGGCGGCTGCCAATGCTCCCTCATGTGAATACTTGAACCCTCAGGCACATTGTTCCAGGGAATGTAAAACCATTTCTCTGCTCTGGCTGGTTGCTCCCCACCACTTGCTTCTCCCAGGCCTCACTGGAGAGGATTATGGGTGTGAATTGTAGCGCCCCCCCCACCCTGTGCAAAATCAAGTTAAGACTCTCCAGCCCCTAGAGAAGATTTTTCAGTTAGACCAAGTTCCCTGTCAAAGTCCCTCAGAATCCCACACTGGCCTGAAAGACTCACCAACTTCTCCAGCCCCCTCAGGGCCAGATCTTTGAGAGTATATCAAGGCTGCCCCTTAATGCTCTCATGGGGCGGTTGAAGAGCCAAATACAACTTGTTAGAGTGGGATGAGGAGGGCATTAGCAGCAGCCGAACAGCCCATCTCCTGTTGCATACCCCCTCATGCACCCTTATCTGAGGTTACGCTCCCTCCATAGACAAATGATCAGTGAAAAGGTTCTCCACACCCTAGGACAGACTTCATGGGGCCCAAGGCCAATCAGGATGCAGCCAGATGAACAAGAAAGTTTTTCTCCTCTCCTGTTCTCTACCTGTTGACTTTTTGTTGCTCCCTGGTCCCCGTGGAAAGGTGTAAGTAGTTCAGTGTCTCTCCTCATCCCTGTTAACTTTAATTATGGAAGTGACATAGCAAATACAAACATACAAATGCATCAGGATTTTCCCTTTTTCGGGATCTTTATACTCCGTTCTTTTCAGGAAAAAGCTCCATGCAGAGAAAGAAGATGAGAGCCAGCTAGCTCATGCTTATAATGAGATAGCCCGGTATTTTATCTGTACTTGATAGCTCATAGCAGATTGCTTTCAATACTCCCTTCCTTTGATTTTCTAAATAGCTCATTCCATATCCAACTCCTACTTCCCTAGGAAACCTTAGCTAAACCCTGTATTGACAAAAATATTCACACACTGAAATGTTTCCTTCTTTTTGCAGAGGAAGTGAGCAAGAGAAAGGGTAAGTCTACACTGATACTTTTAAACATTATACACTATGTGTATAAGCCCTATACTATTTCATTTCACCACCCATCCCTTTTTCACATGGTGCCCAGATACACCAGGATTGTTTCTAAATTTGCAATGGAATAAGTGATGAATAATTTGACTGCAAGAAGAGTTAGAATGTCGTATTTCTATCTTTGCAAAGGGTCAGACAATAGAGAAGCCACACTCCATACCATAATCTGAATCTAGAGTTCATGAAAGTAGTTGATTTTTTACGTGGGTTAATTTTGCTACTAAGACAAACACAAACGTTATTGGACTTTAATTTTTGTTATTATTACTTTCCATTTTAACCTGAGTGGTGCACCAAAGCTTTGGGCTCTGGGGATGTTCCCGATGGGACTAGAAATTGACAATGGAGTCTGGTAGTTTCCTTAGTGGTATCTTGTTCATTTACAAGGAATGCACAAAGTCTTGCTTCTCCAAATGCAGAAAGAAACAAAAAGAGGAGACAGTTCCCTTTGTTCACTGTTGCCAGCCTGCCTTTCCACCCAGCACTCTGTATGGCAAAAAGCTTTATTTCAGGGCCACATTACTGTGCTTCCAGGCTGTTTTTCCCTGGCTTTCTCTCTCTGCTTTTGTCTTGCTTTCTGTGACTCTCTCTGCCTCTGCTTGTGTTGTCTCTGGCTATGTCTACACTACAATTTTGTTGGTCAGGGGAGGGGTATGTTTTTTCACACCCCTGACCAACAAAAGTTTTACCAACCAAAAAGCACCAGTGTGGACAGTGCTATGCTCATTCATGGTGGTTTTATTTTGCTTGGAGAAGAGCTCTTTCCTGCTGCCAAAGAGTGGCTTACACAGGAGACCTTACAGCTTCATGGCTGTAGCAGCACACCTGTACTGCTATAAGGTCGGTAATGTAGACATAGCCTCTGTCTCACTGAGACTTGGTCTACATTACAGAGTTAGGTCGACATAAGGCAGCTTATGTTGAGCTAACTATGTCAGTGTCTATACTACAGCCTTCCTCCTGCCCATGTAAGTGCCCTACTACACCAACTAATAACTCCACCTTCACGAGAGGCAAACAGCTTATGTCAGTGTAGTTAGGGTGAGGCAGTGTCTGTGTAGACACTGTGTTCCTTACCACAGATGCTGGTTGTCTTGTCAATTTAATGACTCTGATGGAGAAGAAAACTGGCTCCTAATTCATTAAGTGGGCTGCTGCCGGGTCTCCACTCCAAGCTCGGTTGCCACTCTAGCTCTCAGCTTGTGCTGCCCCACAGGCTCCCCACTTCCTCCTGGAAATCCTGCTTCACCCTGGGGTCCCAGCTCCCCACTCCCCACAAGGAGCATGGCAACTGACCGGACACTGAGCGCAGATCTACCCACTGGAGATGAGAAACCCCAGCCAACTTCCCCAGCTGTGAGTGCATAGGTGAAAAGCCCAGGGGGGCAGCAGGGCTCCCAGTGGGGAACTGTGTGGAGCTGATAGCGCTGGCTCTCAGCCCTCCCCCCCCCACTGCCCATCACCAGTAGGTGCAAGTGCTTCTGGTAAGGACATGCACCACTGACAGAAGGAGAGTAATGTGGACACCACCCTACACAGTAATTACTGCAGTGGCTGTAAGTCAACCTCACGGAGTTCATTTTAGGATTGTAGTGTAGACAGACCCAAAGACAGTGGATGCCCCTTCGAGCTCTCCGCCCACAAAGTCCCAGTTACTGGGTAGGCTTGCATACTCCCTTTGTTTTAGGTGGGGCTGTTTAGCTGTCTCTCATGGCCATTTTAAATGGGGGATGGAGGTCTCACAGCTTAGAGTAGGTTTAACACAACCCATTGAACACTATGGAGCTGATAGCTTAGCACAATGTCATATGTAATATATTCTATCCCACACTTTGAAGATTATTGGGTAATCAGAGTCACTGGAACCTTGGTCTCCCCCTCCTAGAGGAGGACTCTAATCACTGGGCTACAGAATCTTGTGGCCTTGTTAGTAACCTTTTCCTGTCTGCATAGAATCCTGGTCTGCAGATGCAGTGTTTTCTAATACAGTAACGTCCATTCTCCCACCATGCTGTGTCTGTGGCATTGTGGCCAGGCACAGTGGTAACTGTCAAGACTGGAAGCCTCTGATTCACGAGGATCTATCACTTTTCGCATGCCCTAGTCTCACCCTCGGGGACTGCACAGGATGGAGAGTGCTCAGGAGACTTGGAGAAACTTGCTTTGGAAAATCCCCCTCAGCACCCAACCCAGCCTTGCACTATCCAGGAAGTGCACAGCTGAACATTTTTTCCCATGCAAAGCACGTTTGTAGAAAGTTTGACTCTATGTATTTATTTTCCAGATATTCCTAAGGAGGAAAAGAGTGAGTACCTATTAATAACTGAGTGGTGGCTTTCAACCTGATGAACAAAGGAGACCAGAAGATTGGCAGATTCTAAATCGATTTCAGATGAGTAGCCATGACATGTGAATATTCAAATTCAGTACCAATTGTTGGCATAAACTGTTGCCATCTGATGGTAATTTGGTGGTCTATAGGGAGTGGAGTTCATGGGAAGAGTCCAGTTCATGCAGAAAAGTATTGATCTCTCACATTAGACCTCAGCCCACCACTACAGCTGGCCATGGTCATATATGTATCTATACATATACATTACATGTAAAGATAGTCAATTACACATAGACTCACAAGGAAGTCCAGGGGCTGAATGAGCCATGGATTCTGTTTTCCCCTCAAACTTGTTGCAGGTGTCCCCCCGGACAGGGCTAATGCACAACTTTGGTGAGACTGTGAAAGGACAGTTTACATGTCTCATCATTTTTCCATTCCATTAGTTTCTTGGTAGGAAGTTGAACAGAAGCTACTAACGTTATACAATTTCAATCAGTAGATCAAGGTAACTTGCATCAAAGAGTTTTAAAAGAGCTCATTGAGAAGCTCATTGGACAGTTAATGCTGATTTTCAGGAAGTTTTGGAGCACTGGGGAAGTTCCAGGAGACTGGGAGAAAACTAATGTTCCAATTTTTTTTAAAATGGTAAACAGGATGACCCAGATATGTATAATTATAAGCTCACTTGTAATGAATATTCTTCATTCTTCATTTACATATAAGTGCTCAGAAGAATGTACACATATTTGCTGGAATAGTCAGTGAAAATTCAATGCAAGGGGCAGGGTTACAGTTACAGTGAATGTGTTTATGAACTAAAAAGTAGTTTTGAGAGTAGCGATAAATACCCAGCTATAGTCCTGGATAACTAGGTTCTATTTCTGGCTCTGCAGTGACATGTTGTGCTCTATAAGTTATCAGTCTCTGATAAGACAAAAACTAGGAAGTGTTCAGATTTTCCTAGTTGTTTTATACCTTTTAATTTAGGAGCTCCTTTAATTAATACAGTTACCTAGATTTAGAGAATATACAGTATTGAGTAAACAAGATGTACACATTTAAATCATTCTCTCTCTCTTTGTCTCCTTTAGAATCATTGATAGAAAAAATAGGTAAGTTTACCTGGATATTGAAACAATTTAAGTAAAATACAAATTTATACCACATAAATATATTAATTGTATTTTTCAAAATTGCATATATCGTACTACCCTCAGAAAAGATTGTAAGCATTTTGGTTTTGAAACATCCTAATGATTGACCCAGCAAACAGCCGTGCAGTCAGGCCCTGGCTGCTAAGTGGTGCTCCATGGAATGAGATTCCACATACAAGGAAGGGTGTGTTGATTTGGAGCCTCGTGCAATAAGTGAGCCAGTAGACTTTAGTAAAGGGGCTGCCCAGCAATTCAGCCAGCAGACACTGAAGGCTGCCATCCATTGTATAGATAGTCCAGACCCTAATCTGTGTCTCAGGACATATGTAGTGTCATAGTTTAGTGGTTCAATGTTGCTGAGTTGCTCCTTTCCTGTGTCCGTCCTCTCTAGGAAATATAGTTCATCCATAACATACTTTGCAGGAATCACACACCAACAACGTTGTAATCTGAAACGTTCACTGAGAAAATGGAACATGCAGCCATTGAGTTCAACTTCTCACAAGAATCCACAATAGAAATGATAGATCTGTGTCCAGTCTGAAAACTATGCACACAGTGAAATAACTGTTTTTATTTGGCAGATGACCTTGCTAAGGAAAAGGGTAAGTGTTCATTTATATTACTTAGTTACACTCTGGGGGCCAAATGGTGCCCTCATTTTCCTCTGCACCATGCCAGAGGGTTCAGTGAGATTCACTACGGAGTGCAGAACTTTGGCTCAGGGCTCACAACTGTACAAGATTGTGCATACACTCCATATTGTACCCTGGCCAGCCTCTTTGTGCTCCATTGTACAGTCAGGTGGTGTCCTGCAGATTCAGGTGTTGCCCACTGGCAGGAGGGCAGAGGAGGAGGAGATGCTCATGCAGAAGTACTGGGCTCCCTCCTCAGACACAGAGTTAAAGCCAGGAGGTTCTTGTGACATACCAGGGCACAATTCAGACCAATGGGGGGCTGTGTCACAACTGCCCTGCAACCTTGGATGCTTTACAGTTCCATCTGGGCTGCTCACAAACAGCCTTCCAGCATGGAAGCCAAACCCTGCGTGTCTGTGTGTATCTGCTGGCTCTCACCAGATTGTTTGTACTGCAAGTTGACCCCAACATACACCCTGTTAGAATGTGTATTACCTCATTCTCCCACTTGCCTGATTGTTCTTGCATGAACAGAGAGCAACAATACCCAAAGTCCAAAGGCACAAACAATTCAGTGTTTATTGGGGTGAACTTCCAGCAAGCTTAAATTCAAGTTCTTTTTTTCCTTATTTTTGAATCCCAACTTACTTCCTGTTTGCCCCTAATTTATATAGTAATATTCTCAGCTATACCTTAACCAATCATTCTACTGAAATTTACCTAACCAATCCTAACATATTGTAACATGGTTAGCTAACCAATTATCTCCCACCACCTTAATTAGTTTACACCCAGCAAAATTAATTATACAGCAGAGAGAAACAATCACAGAACCAGACAGAGTCCATGCAAATAAACAATAGCAAAGTGGGAACTATAATGACAGAACAATACAGAAGTGAGGATTTCACAACTACGTCTATAAAGACATAAGGGTTTCCCAGCTGTGTCTATTGATAAGTGAGTTCTTACCAGACAGGATGCTGTCAGACTAAATTTCCTTTTACAACTTCTAGGCTCTTCCCTTTATCTGGAGATGATAGATCGGACCTCCTTTCTAACAGCTCCAGATTGCCTTATTTCAACATGACTGGTTTGGAATGTGAGAAGGTGACCATAAGCTTCCCAGTTTATGGCTGCTCCCACTGCTTAGCCAAAGGCCTTAGCCTAAGAACATGGCCTCAGACTGTCACTGATTCTTTCTTTTATATCTCTATAACTAGCTAAGTGATAAGAATGCACCTAAATTCTTAAAGTATAGGCCTTTACAGACAGGCCTGAATATCTATATCCTAACACCCCCAGTCCCAGATTTCCCCCCAGAAATGTATGTCCTATACTGTCCAGCCCTCTCCTGGCAGTACAACTATATCAAGTCCATTATTCCTGTAAGGGAACAATATGTCAGCTTGTTACCTTAAAATAGAGTTACCCAGACACTTCCACTTAAATCCACTGGGTTAGATAAAAATGTAAATCAAGTATATTAATTACAGAGGAATAGATTTTAGGTGAGTACAAGTAATGAGGCATAACATTTGGAAATGGTTACAAGAAAAATAAAGATAAAACACTTACTGGTGCCTAACTTAGCAAACTGTATTAGATATAAGGAAACTTTCTCTCCACATGTTTCCATCAAGGTTACTGACCAAATTCTTCAGATCAGGAGCTCCCTGAGTCCAATGTTTGTTTCCCTTTGTCTTCTTAAGTGCAATGCCAGAGACAGATGGGGGCAGGGGGAGTGTCTTGCGGTGTTTGCATCTTTTTATTTCAATTTCAGTCCCACTTGAAAAACATTTTCAACTGGGAAGTAGCAGAGAAGGATTTTATGGGAAGGATGTTCCCTGGATTTTTTCCCCCGGCCTTTGAGTTTCCTTTTTCCCCCCTTCCTGCCTCATGACTCTATTTAGTGCTTAAATGAACATTAAGACAAGCACACATTCCTGTGTTTCCAACATACCTGTTTGCTGACTTTTGTTTGGGCAGCGCTGTGGGGTGTGGAACTTGTGTTAATAATATCATACAGGCAAAACTTATATAACCTTACGTAAAATGTTTTCACTCATATTTGATCAGGACAATACTGACATCAAATTCTGATATTTTTTTAAATAATATGTTACAAGGCCTGTCTTTTATTATTATTACGATAGTGTGTAGCATGTGATTACAGGGATGTATTCCATCACTGTGCAGTGTAGGGGGCAAATGCAGCAGCACTTTGTAGGCTGATCTATAGTCTGTGCACCCTGAAAACCGTGAGCACAGCAATAAAGAACACTCCCCTCTCATGCATGCACACACTGATACATTTGAAAGAGACAGGATCCTTTATCAGGGAAAGGGGAGGAGAGTCAGCACTGCTGTTGGGGGTCAAAGAAGCAGAGCTGTGGATGGGAGAAGGGCAGTGGCTCATATATCAGAGTTTCAGGGCAGGAGTTCACTAGAAGGTTGGTAGGACAACAGGACAAAACTGTCAAGAGGCAGCAGGCACAAGATAGTGAAAAGAAGTAGCAGAAATGGAGGCCAAGGATCAAAGTAAGAAGCTCCCTCACCCCACATCAAACTCTATGAACTTCAGAGTCTCTGAGACTGTGATATCTTTCCTCAGTGAGACACAGGCCATACAAAGCTGTGGAATTTCCCTGAAGCCATCCAGCACCACTGAAGAGCTGGACCAGGAACAAGAGAGACCAACACAGATCTGCTATACCCTGTCCCTGACATTCAAAGACTCAGCATCTCTGTCAGAGGGGCCTTTCAAAGGACTATCAGGGACACTAAAAACTTGAGGTTTTCCACAGTCTGCATGAGCCTAAGGAGCTTTTGAAACTGCTGTGATCTGCAGGGTCCCACTGGACCTCGACCTCTGTACTGACTGCGCCATCATCTGCCCCAAATACTCCATATAAATATTCCAATCTATGGAGAGAGAGAGTGAGAGATAACCTCATTGAAGGCCTCAGAGTTCAAGAACTGAATAAGTTCTGTGGTCTGCCCTCCCCTCCAACACGTAGCAGGTGTCTCCTGAGGGCAGGTGAAAATACATTGGTGGGGCTGTGAGAGGGCAGCTCACATGCTTCCTGCTCATGCTGCACATTTTCTGTGGATGAAAGAATGATTATTCCAAGTCTATGGATGTCATCCTGGCACCCTCATGAGAAGGAAATTTACAGAGTGAAATCTCAAATGTTGCTGCATTTCTGTGACTATTTCTGGACAGGGGCTGTGGGCAGGGACAGGCAGTTAGTAATTTGGAGGGATGGAGGAACTTGACTGGAAGTGGGTCAGGCAGAATTATTTCTCACTCTGGGAAACTAAGCCATTATCTCAATTTAGACACTAAAATCCATTTCTATTTTTTAATAACTTTTTTTTCTTTTTCAGATGAATTGCTGACTGAAATAGGTAAGTCCACACTGATTTCTAACTCTGGGAAAATATTCTCTTAAATTGAGCGATTGTCTCAACTTGTACATTAAAATTCCTCTGTTGAAAAATTCACTTTTGTTTTTCTCAGGAAAAGCACTGGGCAAATTGGGAAAATCCTCATTGATTTTTATCTTTTCCATGCATGCAGAATAACACCCTGGAAGTGATACCGTATTTAATTTCTAGTTCTCCCTTTGCACTAAGTATGTCAAGTGCACACTGTATAACCTATGCTGGCTGTATATCATGCTGACAGCAGGTCTGGAACAGCACAACTTCTAGAATCCCCCTCAGTCTCTGCCTTGTGACCAAGAACTCCCAGTGGGGTTTGTGCTGGAGGGTGCATAGAACACCCACAGCTGCAGGAGGAGCAGAGCTGGTCAGGGGAATTGGGGAAAAGTGGAGCTGGGGAGTGAGAAAAGATGTGTGGTGGGTGGGCAGAGCTGAAGGGTGTGGGAGAGCTGTGTGGCTGGGAAGCACAAAATGAATTGATGTGGGACTGGGAGGGAGCACAGACTTAATTATTTTGATTTTTGGGAGAAGCTGGACGTTCTACACCATAAAGAAGCAGTTTACACCAATGTGTGAAATCTGATGTCAGCTGGGTATTCTGACAAGTACTCCTGTAGCCAGGACAAAATCATCTTACTCACTATAAATATATGAGAGTAAGCAACACTTATTGTCACCCACATGAGTGATGGCAGGGGGAGTCCAGAAACCAGAAGACAGGCCAAAAAATGTTGTTGTTTTTTAATCCTGTGATTTTTGGGGGTGGGGGTGGGGGGTGAGTTATTTGTCATTTTTGAAGCTTTTGGGTTGGCAATGCCATCTTACTTTCATAGGCCAATATTATTATGTGTAGTAATAGGGTAGTGTCCCTTTAAATTATCTGTGAGCCCTCTGTTGGGTCTCGTCATGTTCTATAATTTTGAAGCAACCACAAACCACTGAGAGCAGCATTATGTAGGCATCTAGACATTGTCTGCATGTTTATATTTTATAAACAGAGTTATTTGGGACCCAGCTGTGCCAAGAGCAATAGACACAATACATGTCAATGAGGCTGGGCTCCTAATCCAGGAACACAGTGAAACAGAGAGTGACTGGAGAAATCTAGTGAAAGTAGAAGTAAAAGGAAACTGGACCCACTGGGCATGAAACTGCTCAGTGGGTTGAAAATGATTAAAAATGCCTGACTGTTTTGGGAAAATGCAATGGTTTGTAGGCTCATTAAAGGACCAGTCCTCTTTATTGAAGACTGGAAGTGTATATAATGGTTAATAGTTCAGATGATGAGAAAACAGTGGTGGTTGTACAGATTTTCATGAGGGCTTAAATTTATAAACTGCTGCCCACCCTAAGAGCTCATATTAAACCCACAGACCAAACTTCTGCTGCATGGAGATGTGTGAATCGTGGTCAACGCAATTGTCAGTTCCAGCTAAAGAATTCATTGCTGTAAGAGGGTAAATTGACAGGCAAGAACATATTGTTCACAGTTTGCAGTATTTACCCAGCTCATGTGAAGTGACAAGAAAACTATTCCTGAGGCTGACACACACTTTTTATATGACCACAGTCATGTCCCTTCTGCTGCCTGTGCCTCAGTTTACACCTCTGTAAAATGAGGATACAATTTCTTTTCCAACTTTATAAAACACTGTGACACCTAGTGCTGGAAGAGCCCTATTCACTGACCAAAAACGTTGTGAATGCAGACAGTGTCTCATACCATTCCATTCCGTACCATCATCACATGCAAATTATACTTAAAAATCTGAAAACCATGAAGTACAGTTAAGGTACAGAAGCACCATTGACATCATATACGGTTTTAGAGCACTTGGAAAAATCACCTTTTGAAAAAAGTGAGCTTATCTCAAGTCTTAACTATTTTGGAACCAATGTGCCTCCATAATAGGAGTGTATGGTGATAATGTTTTAATATTATCTAGTAAAAATCCCCAAAGTATTGTTCTTTTCTAGCTTATCATTTAGGACAATTTCTAGTTGACAGAATCAGGTTAGATTTTATAATGACGTCATTTGGAGAAAGCAATGTGCTGACCCTTCAATGTTTTTTTTTTCAGGATCTGGGAAGATGGACACGAGTAAGTCTGAACGGATTTTTCAGCAGTTTAACACAGAGAAGATCAACAGGATATACACATATTTATT
This sequence comes from Mauremys reevesii, assembly GCF_016161935.1. Taxonomy (NCBI): domain Eukaryota; kingdom Metazoa; phylum Chordata; order Testudines; family Geoemydidae; genus Mauremys; species Mauremys reevesii. The sequence continues at coordinate 15,767,957 of NC_052644.1, forward strand.
GTCTTTTTTTAATCATTATATCATGAAGTAATGCTGTAAGCTGAACAATTGACTGTGTTATAATGGCTGATTGGGCTAGAACATATTTCTCAGGACATACAGATTGTAATAAAAATCAGTTACATTTTGTAACTCTACAGTTTAGATAAAACAATGTGCAGGTATTTAAAGAGCTGTTTTTCTTTTCCAGAATCTCTCAAGAAATTAATGGGTAAGTCTGCTTGGAAATTTCAACAGGTTTACTCTCTGTCTCTTTCTCTCTCACTCACACACACAGGAGGTGGGCAGTGGAAATGTGAACTGTATTTCTGGGAATCCTTAAATCCTGCCCTCTGAACTGTGTGGAAGCAGCTTGATTCTGAACCAACCTAAGAACCAACCTTGCAAAATCATCCACTCTCGGGACCCAGTTCTCCGTTCTGACACAGTGTGTCCTAGCCAGGACTCGCTGTGGCTGAGATGGGAGGAAATGGTGACTTAAAGCCATCTTTGTACTTCCTTGTATTCTGGATCCAGTCCCTGACGCTGACAACAGATGCCACGCAACTGGTCTTACGTACAGTCAGTTGCCCATGTTCCCAGGAATAGCTGAAGTGCAGTCCTTCCCCCTCTTCCCCATGATATCCACCTTTACTTTGAACCAGGGCCAGTCTTACAGATGTGTGTGGGGGGGGTGACATGGTCAAGAGGCAAGGAGAAGGACAGGCTTTGGGTGCAAGGCCACAGAAAGAAGCTTGGGTCAATGCGGTGGGGGGTAGGTAGTGGGGCTCAGAAGTGATGGGGGAGTGGGGAGCCTGGGGAGGCAGCAGGCAGCAGGGACAATAGTGGGATAGATGGAGAGGTAGTGGAGACCAGGGGTGATGGAGGTGGGTTGGGAGCCCAGAGAGGCAGCAGACCCAGGGGGATGCAGGGGTGAGAGGCAGTGGGGGCCAGCGGTGATGGGGAGGTAATGGAGGCAGCAGAGGTCAGGTGTAATGGGGGAATGGATGGGAAGCCCAGGGAGGCTTCGGGGGACCAGGGGGAATAGAGGGTAGGAGCGGAGGCCAGGGAGGTAGCAGGTACCAGGGGCGCCAAAATACAAGTTCTCCCAGGGCGACATTTTCCGTAAGGCAGCCTGCTTGGAACTGTTGGGGCGGCGGGGGCGGGGGGTAATGGGAGTGTGAAATGCAATGAAGCTTCACACAGATCTGCCTTGCCTGGAATCTTTTTGTCCAATTTCTGAAGAGTAAATACACTTGCACTTGCTTAAAATTAGTCAAAACGTAAGATTTGGCATTTCATATTTATTACACATTTCATTATTTAGTACATTTTGTAACTGATAAAAACGATTACCAAGAGACAAGAGAGGGATACAGACAGACAGGGAGCACAATGACACAATGAGGCAACATGGATAGCACAATGAGCAATGGTGTCAGCTCACCAGCAGCCTAACTGTTGTCAAAATTTTTGTAGGAAAGAAAAAAATGTTTCCTAACCTCTGACCCTCCATCTACGCTGACATATGTCTGATATCAGCTGTGCCTTGAAACAGCCAGAATGAATCATTCACATGACGTAATTCTCACGCCAAAACACTATCAAGATAGAGTGAAGCTGCAGACAGCTGCCAGTGCTCCTGCATGCGAATACTTGGACCCTCAGGCACATTGTTCCAGGGAATGGAAAACCATTTCTCTGCTCTGGCTGGTTGGTCCCCACCACCTGCTTCTCCCAGGCCTCCGTGAGAGGACTAAGGGTGTGAATTGTAGCGCCCCCCCTGTGCGAAATCCCTCTGTCCCTTAGAGATTTCTGGAGTCAAAACTCCCCAGCCCCTATAGAAGGTTTTTCAGTTAGACCAGGCTCCCCGGCACAGTCCTCCAGAATCCCACACTGGCCTGAAAGACTTACCAGCTTCTCCAGCCCCCTCACCACCAGCTCTTTGAAAGCACATTAAGGCTGCCCCTTAGTGCTCTCATGGGGCGGTTGAAGAGTCAAATACAATTTGTTAGAGTGGGATGAGGAGGGCATTAGCAGCAAGCGAATCCCCTGTTCAATGCCCCAGCATCCACCCTTATCTGAGGTTACGCTCCCTCCATAAACAAATGATCAGTGAAAAGGTTTTTCACAGCCCAGGAGAAACTTCATGGGGCCCAAGGCTAATCAAGATGCAGCCAGATGAGCAAGAAAGTGTTTCTCCTCTCCTGTTCTCTACCTTTTGGTTTTTTGTTGCTCCCTGGTCCCAGTGGAGGGGTGTAAGTAGTGCAGTATATCTCCCCATTAACTTTAATTATGGAGGTGACTTAGCAACTACAAAGATACAAATGTATCAGAATTTTCCCTTTATCAGGATCCTTATGCTCCTTTCTTTTCAGGAAACAGCTCCATGCAGAGAAAGAAGACCTAGCTCAAGCTTATAATGAGATAACCTGTACTTTTTTTTACCTGTACTTGATAGCTCATAGCAGGTTGCTTCCAATACTTCCCTCCTTTGATTTTCCAAATAGCTTGTTCCATATTCAACTCCTACTTCAATAGAAAACCTTAGCTAAACCCTGTATAGACAAAAATATTCACACACTGAAATGTTTCCTTCTTTTTGCAGAGAAAGTGAGAGAGAGTAATGGTAAGTCTATTCTGATATTTTGTAAACATTAGACACTGTGATGTATAAGCCCTATACTATTTCATTTCACCACCCATCTCTTTTTTCACATGGTGCCCTGATACACCAGGATTGTTCTGAATTTGCAATGGAATAACTGATGAATTATTTGATTGCAAGAAGAGTTAGAAGGTTGTATTTCTCAATCTTTGCAAAAGGTCAGACAACAGAGAGGCCCCATTCCATACCATAATCTGAATCTAGAGATCATGAAAGTAGATGATTTTTTACTTGGCATAATTTTGCAAATACTGTTGTATTTTAGTTTTTGTTATTATTACTTTCCATTTTGACCTAAGTGGTCCACCAAAGTTTTGGGATCTGGGGATGTTCCAGATGGGAACAGAATTTGACAATGGAGTCTGGTATTTTCCTTGGTGGTATCTTGTTCATTTACAAGGAGTGCACAAAGTCCTGCTTCTCCAAATGCAGGAAGAAACAAAAAGAAGAGAGAGTTCCTTTCTCCACTGTTGCCAGCCTGCCTTTCCACCCAGCACTCTGTATGGAAAAAACATTTTTTCAGGGCCACATTACTGTGCTTCCAGGCTGCATTTCCTTGGCTTTCTCTCTCTGCTTTTGTCTTGCTTTCTATGACTCTCTCTGCCTCTGCTTGTGTTGTCTCTGGCTATGTCTACACTACAATTTTGTTGGTCAGGGGAGGGGTATGTTTTTTCACACCCCTGACCAACAAAAGTTTTACAACAAAAAAGCACCAGTGTGGACAGTGCTATGTCAGTGGAACATGCTCTCCCACTGACAAAGCTACTGCTGCTCATTGGGGTAGTTTTCTTTTGCTGGCAGAAGAGCTCTATCCTGCTGGCAAAGAGTGGCTACATGAACACCCTTCCAGCTCCATGGCTGTAGCAGCACACCTGTGCTGCTATAAGGTCAGCAATGTAGACATAGCCTCTGTCTTAATGAGACTTGGTCTACGCTACAGAGTTAGGTTGAGATAAAGCAGCTTATGTCGATGTAACTATGTCAGAGTCTACACTACAGCCTTCCTCCTGCCGATGTAAGTGCCGTACTACAGCAACTAATATCTCTACCTGCACGAGAGTTGTACAGCTTATGTCTATGTAATTAGGGCGATGCAGTGTCTGTGTAGACACTATGTTCCTTACGACAGCTGTTGGCTTTCTTGTCAATTTAACAACTCTGCTGGACAAGAAAACTGGCTCTCACCTCGTCAATTGGGCTACTGTCGGGTCTCCACTCCAAGCTCGGTTGCCACCTAGGCTCCCAGCTTGTGCTGCCCCACAGGCTCCCCACTTCCTCCTGGAAATCCTGCTTCACCCTGGGGTCCCAGCTCCCCACTCCTCGCAAGGAGCACGGCAGCTGACCAGACACTGTGTGCAGATCTGCCCACTGGAGATGAGAAACACCAGCCATCTTCCCCCCCCACATACTCGGCTGTGACTGTGGAGACAAAAAGCCCCATCTGTGGGGGGGGGCAGCTGAACTCCTGGTGGGGAGCTGTGTGGAGTTGAGAGCTGTGGCTCTGAGCCCTCCACACTTCCCATCACCAGTCAGTGCAAATGCTTCTAGAATTATATTGCACACACCACTGACAGAAGGAGGGTAATGTGGACATCAGCCTCTGCAGTAACTACAGCAGTGGTTGAAAGTCAACCTCACATAGGTTGATTTAATTGAATGTCCCTTTGAGCTCTCTGCCCATAAAGTCCCAATTACTGGGTAGGCTCTCACAGAATCATAGAATCATAGAATATCAGGGTTGGAAGGGACCTCATGAGGTCATCTAGTCCAACCCCCTGCTCAAAGCAGGACCAATCCCCAACTAAATCATCCCAACCAGGGCTTTGTCAAGCCTGACCTTGAAAACCTCTAAGGAAAGAGATCCCACCAGCTCCCTAGGCAGTGCTTCACACCCTCCTAGTGAAAAAGTTTTTCTTAATATCCAACCTAAACCTCCGCCACTGTAACTTGAGACCATTACTCCTTGTTTTGTCATCTGCTACCACTGAGAACAGTCTAGATCCATCCTCTTTGGAACCCCCTTTCAGGTAGTTGAAAGCAGCTATCAAATCCCCCCTCATTCTTCTCTTCTGCAGACTAAACAATCCCAGTTCCCTCAGCCTCTCCTCAGAAGTCATGTGCTCCAGCCCCCTAATCATTTTTGTTGCCCTCTGCTGGACTCTTTCCAATTTTTCCACATCCTCCTTGTAGTGTGGGGCCCAAAACTGGACACAGTACTCCAGATAAGGCCTCACCAATGTCGAATAGAGGGGAATGATCATGTCCCTTGATCCACTGGCAATGCCCCTACTTATACAGCCCCAAATGCTGTTAGCCTTCTTGGCAACAAGGGCACACGGTTGACTCATATCCAGCTTCTCGTCCACTGTAACCCCTAGGTCCTTTTCTGCAGAACTGCTCCCTAGCCATTCGGTTAACACAATCCACTGAACACTATGAAGCGAATAGCTTAGTACAATTTCATATGCAATATAATTCTAGCCCATCCTTTGAAGATTATTGGATAATCAGACAGTCACTGGAACAAAGGGACTGGAACCTGGGTCTCCCTCTCCTAGATGAGGGCTCTAAGTACTGGGCTACAGAATCTCATGGCCTTATAAGTTAACCTTTTCCTGTCTGCATAGAATTCTGGTCTGCAGATGCAGTGTTTTCTAATCCAGTCAACGTCCATTCTCCCACCATGTCGTGTCTATGGCATTGTGGCCAAACACAGTGGTAACTGTCAAGACTGGAAGCCTCTGATTCAGGAGGAATTTATTACTTTTCTCATGCCCTAGTCTCACCCTCAGGGACTGCACAGGATGGAGAGTGCTTGGGGGACTTGAAGAAACCTGACACACTGCTTTGGAAAATCCCCCTCAGCACCCAACCCAGCCTTGCACCATACTGGGAGTGCACAGCTGAACAGTTTTGCCCATGCAAAGTGCATTTGTGGAAAGTTTGACTCTATGTTGTATTTATTTTCCAGATATTCATAAGGAGAAAAAGGGTGAGTTCCTATTAATAACTAAAAGGTGGCTTTCACCCTGATGAACAGAAGGGACCAGAAGATTGGGGGATTCTAAATATGATTTCTGATGAGTAGCCATGACATGTGAATACTAAATATTCACATTCAGTACCAATTGTTGGCAGAAACTGTTGCCATCTGATGGCAATTGGGTGGTCTATAGAAAGTGGAGTTCATGGGAAGAATCAAATCAGTTACACATAGACTCAGAATAAAGTCCAGGGGCTGAATGAGCCATGGATTCTGTTTTCCCCTCAAACTTGTTGCAGGTGTCCCACAGGACAGGGGTAAGGCTCTCCCTTAGTGGGACTGTGAAAGGACAGCTTACATGTCTCACCATTTTTTCATTCCACTAGTTTCTCTGTAGGAAGCTAAACAGAAGCTACTAACATTACAAAATTTCAAACAGCCAATCCAGGTAACTTGCATTGAAGAGTTTTAAAAGAGCTTGTTGAGAAGCTCACTGGACAGTTAATGCTGATTTTCATAAGTTTTAGAGCACTGGGGAAGTTCCAGGAGACTGGGAGAAAGCTAATGTTCCAATTTTTAAAAAATGGCAAACAGGATGACCCAGATATTTATAATTATAAGCTCACTTGCCATGAATATTCTTCATTCTTCATTTACATATCAGTGCTCAGGAGAATGTAAACATATTTGCTGGAATAGTCAGTGAAAACTCAACACAAGGGGCAGGATTACATTTACAGTGAATGTGTTTATGAACCACAAAGAAGATTTGAGAGTAGCTTTGTGCAGATTTACCCAGCTACAGTCCTGGATAACAAGGTTCTATTTCTGGCTCTGCCAGTGACATGCTGTGCTCTATGAGTTATTATCATTCGCTGCTAAGACAAAAACTAGGAAGTGTTTTCATGTTTTTTTTTATACTTTCTCATTTAGGAGCTCCTTTAATTAATACAGTTAATTAGATTTAGAGAATATACAGTTTTGAATAAACAAGATGTACACATTCTCTCTCTCTCTCTTTGTCTCCTTTAGAATCATTGATGGAAAAAATAAGTAAGTTTACCTGGCTATTGAAACAATTTCAGTAAAATACAGAAGGTTTATACCACATAAATATATTAATTGTATTTTTCAACATTGCATATATCTTACTACTCTCAGAAAAAATTGGAAGCATTTTGGTTTTGAAACAGCCTCATGATTGACCCAGCAAACAGATGTGCAGTGAGACCCTTGCTGCTAACTGGAGCTCCACGGAATGAGATTCCACATACAAGGAAGGGTGTGTGGATTTGGAGCCTCTTGCAATATGTGAGCCAGTAGACTTTAGTAAAGGGGCTGCCCAGCAATTCAGCCAGCAGACACTGAAGGCTGCCATCCATTGTATAGATAGTCCAGACCCTAATCTGTGTCTCAGGACCTATGTAGTGTCATAGTTTAGTGGTTCAGTGTTGCTGAGTTGCTCCTTTCCTATGTCCATCCTCTCTAGGAAATATAGTTCATCCATAACATACATTGCAGGAATCATACACCACAACATTGTAATCTGAAATGTTAACAGAGAAAATGGAACAATTTCTGAATAATTATAAGTATATTAGTGATAATTACTGTACATGAACTCATCCAGAACTCTGTGTTTTATACGATATTTGGTGAAGCATACAGCAGGGAAAAATCATCAAACATAAGAAATCACCCAGCTACCCTCCCCGCTGCACTCCGCCTCCAAGTTCATCCCACCATCCAATACTACCTACTAATTCCTCTTCCCCAGACAAACACCTGGGAGAAAAGGCGAAGTTTCAGTTTGTCTTTGGTATCAACAATTCTGGGCTTTGATGGGTGAAAAGGGAAGCAACTGCTGAAGCTGAGGGTCCTTCACTGAATATCACCAGTCTCCAGCCCCTTCCTTATTAAATCCAGCCAATTGTTAGCTCAGCATTTCAACTAGTTGAGCTCCTGGGACATCACCCTGGGAAAGAGCTGATTTCTGAGGTCACGCAAAATCTAAATTATTTTAAAGTTTCATAGTTCAAACCCAACACATTGATTTACACAGAGAGGCTGTTCCAAGATATGGGCCTAAAAGAATGGCAGGTCCATTTTCTCTTAAACAGTCAAAACCTACCAAACCAGATCTGAACACGGTGGGTCAGGCTCATTCCTAGTAACTTCATCTATTTCCAGTTCAATTGCAATAGGAAATGCAGGAACTTTTGTGTCTGAACAGGCGGATGCTAAACTGCTCCAGGCTCAGGCCACCATCCCTTCCCTATACTTGATGGTGAAGAGAAGGTTACATGCAGACATTGAGTTCAACTGCTCACAAGAATCCACAATAGAAATGACAGATCTGTGTCCAGTCTGAAAGCTATGCACACAGTGAAATAACTGTTTTTATTTGGCAGGTAAACTTGATAAGGAAAGGGGTAAGTTTTCATTTCTATTACTTAGTTACACACTGGGGACCAAGTGGCACCCTCTTTTCATCTGCACCATGCCAGAGGGTTCAGCTGGATTCACTCCTGAGTGCAGGACTTTGGCTCAGAGCTCACAACTGTATGGGATTGTGCATACACTCCATACCATACCCTGCTCAGCCCCTTTGTGCTACATTGTACAGGGAGATGGTGTCCTGCAGACCCAAGTGCTGCCCACTGGCAGGAGGGAGGAAGAGGAGGAGATGCTCATGCAGCAGCACTAGGCTCCCTCCTCTTCTCTTCTCCTTGAGCCTGAGGAGCAGAGGGAGGCCTTGGAGGGAAGAGGAGAAGTGCGCGTGAGTGGGCAATATTTTTCCAAGATGGGCAGAGACAGGGAGCTGCTGGGCTAAGCCAGCATATTTATGAATGGGGAGGAGGGATCAGGGCGAGCCTTGAGCTCTTTCTCCTTCTTCCTCCCTGTTATCATCAGAGTGCTCAATGGCTGCTTCCCTTACTCAGGAGCCAGCTGAGTAAGGCACAGAGCTAAAGCCAGGAGGTGCCTGTGAAATATCCGGGTACAATTCAAACCACTGGGGAGAGGGTGTCATACCTGCCCTGCAACATTCGGTGCCTTACAATGCCACCTGGGCTGCTCACAAACAGCCTTCCCTCATGCAAGCCACACCCTGCGTGTCTGTGTGTACCTGCTGGCTCTCACTTGTTTGTGCTTGTTTGTACTGCAGGCTTGTTTGTACTACAGGTTCACTCCAACACACCCCCAGTCCCAGATTTCCCCCCAGAAATAGATGTCCCGTACTGCCCAGCCCTCTTCAGGTCAGGAGCTCCCTGAGTCCAATATTTGTTTTCCTTTGTCGTCTTAAGTGCAATGCCAGAGACAGACGGGGATGAGGGGGAGTGTCTTGGGGTGTTTGCACCTTCTTTTTTTAAATTCAGTCCCATGCTTGAAAAATATTTTCAACTGGGAACTAGCAGACAAGGATTTTATGGAGAAGGATGTTCCCTGATTTTTTTCCCCCACCTGTTTGAGTTTCCTTTTTCCCCCTTCCTGCCTGATGACTCTATTTAGTGCTTAAATGAACACTAAGGCAAGCACACATTCCCTTGTTTACAACAGACCTGTTTGCTGACTTCTGCTTGCGCAGGATTGTGGGGTGTGGAACATGTGTTGATAACATTATACAGGCAAAACTTATATAACCTTACGTAAAATGTGATCACTCATATTTGATCAGGACATTATTGACCATCAAATTATGAGTTTTTTAAAAAAATGATATCTTACAAGGCCTGACTTTTATTTTATTATACTAGTGTGTAAGATGTGAATGCAGGGGTGTATTCCATCACTGTGCACTGTAGGGGTGCATGCAGCAGCCGTTTGTAGGCTGCTCCATAGTCTGTGAACCCTGAAAACAGTGAGCCCAGCAATAAGGAACACTCCCCTCTCATGCATGAACACACTGATACATTTGAAAGAGACAGGATCCCGTATTAGGGAAAGGGGAGGAGAGTCAGCACTGCTGTTGGGGGTTGAAGAAGCAGAGCTGTGGATGGGGAAAGGGAAGGGGCTCATATATCAGGGTTTCAGGGCAGGAGTTCACAAGGTGGTTGGTAGGACATCAGGACAAAAGTGTCAAGAGGCAGCAGGTACAACACAGGGAAAGGAAGTAGAAGGGAAAGGAGGCCAAGGATCAAAGGAAGAAGCTCCCTCACCACATATCAAAATCTATGAACTTCAGAGTCTCTGAGACTGTGATATCTTTCCTCAGTGAGACACAGGCCATACAAAGCTGCAGATTTTCCCTGAAGCCATCCGGCACCACTAAAGAGCTGGACCAGGAACAAGAGAGACCAACACAGATTTGCTATGCCCTGTCCCTGACATTCAAGGACTCAGCATCTGTGTCACGGGGGCCTTTCAAAGGACTATCAGGGGCACTAAAGACTTGAGGTTTTCCACTGTCTGCATGAGCCTAAGGGGCTTCTGATATTGCTCTGATCTGCAGGGTCCCACTGGACCTCAACCTCTGTGCTGACTGCTCCATCATCTGGCCCAAATACTCCATATATATATATGAATCTATGGAGAGAGAGAGAGAAAGCCTCATTTAAGGCCTCAGAATTCAAGAACTGAATAAGCCCTGGAGCCTGCACTCCCCTTCAACACTTAGCAGGTGTCTCCCCAGGGCAAGTGAGAGCACATTGGTGGGGCTGTGAGAGGGTAGCTCACATGGTCCCTGCCCATGCTGAACATTTTCTGTGGATCAAAGAATGATTATTCCAATTCCATGGATGTCAACCTGGCACCCTCATGAGAAGGAAATTTACAGAGTGAAATCTCAAATGTTGCTGCATTTCTGTGACTATTTCTGGACAGGGGCTGCGGGCAGGGACAGGCAGTTAGTAATGGGGAGGGATGGAGGAACATGACTAGCAGTGGGTCAGGAAGAATGATTTCTCACTCTGGGAAACCAACCCATTATCTCAATTTGGACACTAAAATCAGTTCCTATTTTTTTAATCACTTTTTTTTATTATGATGATTATTTTCAGATGAATTGCGGGCTCAAATAGGTAAGTCCACACTGATTTCTCATGCTGGGAAAATATTGTCTTAACTTGAGTGATTGTCTCAACTTGTACATTAAAGTTTCTCTGTTGAAAAGTTCACTTTTGTCTTTCTCAGATAAAGCACTGGGCCAAATGGGAAAGTCCTCACTGATTTTTGTCTCTTCCACGCACACAGAATAACACCCTGGAAATGATACCATATTTAATTTCTAGTAGTCCCTGTGCACTAAGTATGTCAAGTGCACACGTATAACCTAAGGTGGCTGTATGCTATGCTGATAGCAGGCCTGGAACAGCACAACTTCTTTAAAGCCTGTCAGTCTGTGCTGTGTGACCAAGAACTCCCAGTGGGGTTGCTGCTTGGGGGTATGTAGAACATCCACAGCGCAGGAGGAGTAGAGCTGGTCAGGGGAGTTGGGGAAAAGTGGAGCTGGGGAGTGCAGAAAAGATGTGTGGTGGATGGCAGAGTTGAAGGGGGTGGGATGGGTGTGTGGCTGGGAAGCACAAAATGAATTGATGGGGGCTGGGAGGGAGCACAGAATTAATTATTTTGATTTTTGGGAGAAGCTGGAAGTTCTACACTGTAAAAGAGCACTTTACACCAATGTGTGAAATCTGATCTCAGCTGGATATTCTGTCAAGCGCTCCTGCAGCAGGGACAAAATCATCTTACTCACTGTAAATATCTGAGAGTTAGCAACACTGATTGTCACTCACATGGGTGATGGCAGAGGGAGTCCAGAAACCAGAAGACAAGCCAAAAAATGTTATTGTGTTTTTAATCCTGTGAGGGTTTTGTTTGGGGGAGGGGATTATTTGTCATTTTTGAACCTTTTGGGTTGGCAATGCTATCTTACTTTGATATGCCAATGTTACTGTGTGTAGTAATAGGGTAGTGGACTCTGTGAGCCCTCTGGTGGTTCTCACAAGGTTCTATAATTTTGAAGCAACCACAAACCACTCAGGGCAGGAGTAGATATGCATCTAGTCATTACCTGCATGGTAATATTTAATAAACAGAGTTATTTGGGTCCCAGCTGTGCCATGTGGTTTCTCCATACTGCAATTGTTATGCAAAGAGCAATAGGCACAATAAATGGAAATGAGGCTGGGCACCTAATCCAGGAACACAGTGAAACAGAGAGTGACAAGTGAAACACCTAGTGAAAGTGGAAGTAAAAGGAAACTGGAACCACTGGGCATTAAACTGCTCAGTGGGGGCAAAACTATTAAGAATGCCTGATTGTTTTGGGAAAATGCAATTGTTTGCAGGCTCATTAAAGGACCAGTCCCCTTTACTGACAGGAAGTGTATAAATGGTTAATGATTCGGATGATGAGAAAAAGGTGGTGGTTGTACATAGTTTCATGGGAGCTTAAATTTATAACCTGCTGCCCACCGTAAGAACTCATATTAAACCCAAAGACAAAACATCTGCTGCATGGAGATGTGTGAATAATAGACTTTTTGGTACATTAGCAATTCCAAAAATCCCCCGCCCCCAAAACATGCTTTTGAGTCAGAAGAAACATTTTGCTTTCTTTGACAAAATCATATTTTTCCTTTTAGATGTTGACCTTTTTAAAAATAACATTTAAGGAATTTTTTTAAATGAAAAGTTGTTTTGAACTGAAAAATTGAAACATTTTCTTTAGACAGTGTCAAAATGAAACATTTTGATTTCTTTTTTCAGAAAAAAATGACACAAATTCATGAAATGTTTCAGTGTTTTTGAATCTGCATATTTGGCCAAAATGTGATTTGGCTGAAAAATTTGGCCCTGCCCTATTGCTGAGATGGTGATTACAGAGCACTTCTGTTTTTATAAATGGAATCTAAACAAAAATGAAGCCATTCTTGAATAGGTGGCTGATTTAAGGATATTAATAGAGGACTGTAAATTTAGAGAGATCTGAAATTTTACATGAAGGGACCAGTATACAAAAGAAAGTGCACATTTTCTGCCAAGTGCCAATGGCAGCAAACAGCATTGAGTTCAATCTGTCTAGGGCCTGATCTACAGCACGAGTTCATATTGAATTTAGCAGTCTTAAATCTCATTAACCCTGCACCCATCCACACAACGAAGCCCTTTATATGAATATAAAGGGCTCTTAATACCAGTATCTCTAATCCTCCCCGACAAGGGAAGTAGCGCTGAAATCGGTGTTGCCATTTCGGATTAGGGTTAGTGTGGCTGCAATTCAATGGTATTGGCCTCCGGGTGCTATCCCACAGTGCACCATTGTGACTGCTCTAGGCAGCAATCTGAACTCGGATGCACCAGCCAGGTAGACAGGAAAAGCCCAGTGAACTTTTGAATTTCATTTCCTGTTTGCCCAGCGTGGAGAGCTGATCAGCACAGGTGACCATGCAGTCCCAGAATCCAAAAAGTACTCCAGCATGGACCGTACCAGAGATACTGAATCTGATCTCTGTATGGGGAGACAAATCTGTTCTATCAGAACTCCGTTCCAAAAGATGAAATGCCAAAGCATCTGAAAAAATCGCCAAGGCTTTGATAGACAGAAGCCACAGCAGGGACTCAACACAGTGCTGCATGATAAGCATAACGGAAAGCCAAAGAATCAAATGGACGCTCATGGAGGGAGGGAGGGGGGACTGAGTACTCAATCTATCCCACAGTCCCTGCAGTCTCCGAAAACCATTTGCATTCTTGGCTGAGCTCCCAATGCCTGAAGGGTCAAAAACATTGTCGCGGGTGGTTCAGGGTATATGTCATCAATCTCCCACCACCCCCCCTCCTGTGAAAGAAAAGGGAAAAAATTGTTTCTCGCCTTTTTTCATGTCACTGTATGTCTACTGGATGCTGCTGGTAGACGCGGTGCGGCAGCGCTGAACAGCAGCATCCCCATCTCTTCCTTTCCTGATGGCAAATGGTGCAATAGAGTTGAAAACCATCCTCATCATCCCGTGAGTGCTCCTGGCTGGCCTCGGTGAGGTCGGCCGTGAGCACCTGGGGAAAAATGGGACTCACTCCCGGTCATTCCCTTCTTTAAGCTTTGTCTCCTGGAGATTCAGGCTTGGCTGGAATATCATAGCAGCTGGAGGCTGCACTCCTCCCCCCTACCCCATTTAATGTCTAATGGAGATTCCGTCCTGCCTGGAATATCATAGCAGCTGGAGGCTGCCTCCCTCTTCCCCGCCCTCCCACACAAATGGGGAGATAACTGCCATGGTAGCCCAGGAGGGGTGTGAGAGGAGGGAAGCAACAGGTGGGGTTGTTGCAGGGGCACCTCCTAGAATAGCATGCAGATCATCATTTCTGCGGGATGTTGGGCTCTGACCCGGAGCGGACATTTGCCTAACTGGTTCTTTAGTAGGCTTGCCTGATATTCTAGGCAGGACTGACTCTATCTTTAGACAAAATGTAAAGAAGGGAATGACCTGGGGAGTCATTCCCATTTTTGTCCATGCGCCCCTGGCCGACCTCACCGAGGCCAGCCAGGAGCACCCATGACAGCAGCAGATGGTACAATAGGACTGGTAACTGTCTCTGCTAACTTGCAAAGGCAAGTGAATGCTGCTGTGTAGCACTGCAGTACTGCATCTGTTAGCAACATCCAGTAGACCTAAGGTGACAGTGAAAAAAGGATAAATGAGGTCCATAGTTGCCGTGCTATGGCATCTGCCACGACAATCCAGGGAAAAGGGCGCAAAATGATTGTCTGCCATTGCTTTCACGGAGGGAGGATTGACTGACGATATTTACCCAGTATCACCGGCGACACTGTTTTTGCCCCATCATTGTGGCATTGTGATCTCAACCCAGAATTCCAATTGGGGTCAAATTACCCCAAATTTGGATCTGTCACCAAGCCAGCTCCCCCATATGGCACACCAAATTTCAAGTCACTCCAAGGAGCAAGGCTGATTCTAGGAGAGTTGAGATTAGGGTGACCAGATGTCCCAATTTTATCGGGACTGTCAAAAATATGATGGCTTTGTGTTACATAGGACCCTATTACTCCGCATCCATCCATCCAGATTTTTCACAATTGCTCTCTGGTCACCATAGTCGAGCGATAAACAAAAACCTGGTCTAAACCTTAACTAAAGGAGACCTTGTCATAGGCTATAATAAGTATTATCATTTTATGTTTATACACTCTAGGGAAGGCAATTCTTCCTAAAAGAAAAGTTAACTAAAATAATATCTGCTTATCTACTTCTAATATTTTACTTCTGAAAGAAAAAAATGTTTTATATAAATGTTGTTACATTTATTTCCTCTTGACATTGTTGCATATTGACAATCTGTGGTTTGTTTGTCTAGCCTCAAAAAACTGGAACCCAGGTAAGTTTGCATTGGCTTTTCAACAGCTTGTACTTGAGTCTCTCCCACTACACTGTTTAATGGGGATATATTATTGCTTAGTAGTTTTATTTTCTAATTTCTTGAAAATGCCATTAAACAATCCACCAAATCTGGAAAAATAAACATACACTAAATATATCTTTTTTAATGTGCAGATACACACAAAATAGAAATGAGTAAATTTTCATTCTTGTTTGAACAGTTACATTGAGAAGGCCACATTCTACCCTAAGACTCACCTGTGCTTCAATGTAACTGAGGGTAGAAACTGAACTACAGAGGATCGACAAAAATGAGCCATGTGGGATTTCATCTCACCTGTGCTACCCCCAAAAATAGTGTATTACTCAGAAGTGTTTTCAGTGAAACACACAGTGCAGTGATTAATGAGTGAATTGTTTCACAAACTGAAGTTAATTTAAAGGGTTTATTAACATATTGGATAGATTGCACACTGATTTTTTTTCTAAGGTTAATAAATGAAAATGTTACTGGCAAGAAAGAAAGAAAGACTCTGAAATCGGCTGAATGTTTTTCTCAAAATTTGGTTAATATCTGGTCAGGTTTTACCCCCTATTGGTTGGGTAACACTGCCCACCTGGGAGTGGTAGAGGTCTGCATCATGTCTAGAAGTGGTTGTGTGTAGAACACAGTGGGATTTTGGAGTCCCTGTGGCAGTGAGAAAGCGGGGATTCAGGGTTACTGTAGGTCTGAGGTGGATTTAGGAGATTCTGCAGCATTTCCAGTGAGGGGAGCTGGATCAGACCATGAATCAAGGGGTGGGGGAGAATGAGAACGGTTTGGCAGTGGGGGCTGAGTGATGCATGTGCAGCAATTTTTCACCTTAGGAATTGCATCTTAGTTCAAAACAATGTCTGTGAAAAAAGCTGTAAAGATGATTTGGTGATTTTTCTCTCAGACAATGTGTTGCACTTCTCCACCAGGTTGGCAACCTAGGGGCTTGTCTGGATGAACAGTTAGTACCTGGCAAGCTGGGGTGTAAATCGATAGTGCATTAGCTGTCCATGTGGACCCTGCTGGCAGACACTAATGATTCCTTAATGTGCTTTGATATGCTCTGCTTTGAAGCAGAAGCAGTTCAGTGTCCACTAGGGGACTGGAATGAGTTACCTAGGGAGGTGATGGAATTTCCTTCCTTAGAGGTTTTTAAGGTCAGGCTTGACAAAGCCCTGGCTGGGATGATTTAGTAGGGGATTGGTCCTGCTCTGAGCAGGGGGTTGGACTAGATGACCTCCTGAGGTCCCTTCCAACCCTGATATTGTATGATTCTATGATTCTATGACTGTTAGTGTGTGACAGCAGGATGTACACGGACATTTAATACATGACGGGCTATTGCACTGTGGATTTATATCCTAGCTTGCTGTGCACTAACTGTTCACCTAGATAGAACAACCAATACATGACTGAGCATGGGTCTTTCCTTCCTTCCCCCCTGCACTGCATCCCCAGAGAGGGCCAGGTGCATGAGTTAACCCATTCTTCTCCCATGGTCCTTTTGTTCTCCAAGACCTGCAGGTGTCACAAATGGGAGGGCAGTTCAGTGGTCACATTATTAGGGGCTTCTACAACGCGCATCCTTCCCTGTGATATTTTATGTTTGAGGGTGGTGGGAGGTGCATTAATGGAAGTAGGGAACTATTTGTGGAGGTGGGGATGGCCAGGGAGGGTGAGAGGGGATTCTCAACCAGGGAACTGTTGGAGGTTCATCAGATACTGCAACTATGAAGCCAAATGACTAATGCCACCCCTTTGTCATGTGGTGGGCTATTTGCAACATTTCTGTGTGGATATAAGTTCATTTCAATAGATTTACAAGGAAACAAATGACATTCTGTAGTCAAGCCAAAGCCTAAGATGTTACACTACCTCCATTCATGCAGTTGTGCAGGTCAAGAAGATTTCTGGAACTGGATATTAATTCTTATGTACTTGGGAATGTCAAGAATCTCTACTAGATGCAGTACATTATGGTATTGGTTTGCCCATGTTTTATTAGAAGTGGTGTGTGAATGTACTTAAACATGAGGCTTTTCTTTTCTTTTCCAGAAGGAAAGGACAATAAGAAGAGTAAGTTTGAACTGATATTGGGACAGTTATATTCGTAGGAGAACTATGTACCTTCACTACAGCAATAACATTTTACTCACTTTAACAACTTGGGTGGTTTGTGACCTTTAATGGTGTCCTGTATGTAAAAAAGAGGCAGGAACATACTAGGGATCTGCTAAGCACCTGGCACAGGCATATCTACAGAAAAGGCTTCATCTGACTGATCGTGGCATAGGGAATCTGTGAAACCTATGTGCTGGGTATATTGGAGGCAGACAAGTTTCCACTCAGATACATAAAATAGAGTATTGCTCAGGGTGAAGAGTTTTCAATCTATTGCCAAGAAAAACAGTTATTCTTTGGACTTGTCCACAAGGGGAGATTGACTGGCATAATTATTCCAGAACAACTCCCAATTTGGACGCTTCTATTCTGGAGGGAAAAAATGCCTTTTATCCAGGTTCACTTGCTCTATTTTGGAAGTGGATTAAGCTAAAGTGAAAAGGCCCTTTTTCTGGAAAAAGAGTGTCCACGAGGGAGTTACCCAGAATAGCTATAGAGCTTTAAATTCATACCTTATGTTATTCCGAGATAACTTCCTCATGTAGGCAAGCCCTTATTTGAAAGGTTTGGCCCCAAGGTTTGCTAGCAGGCCACTCTGCAGGCGGGGCATATGCAAGTTCTTCTTTGATTTAGTTTCTGCTGGTTTTATGCATTACTGGAGGAGCTTGTAGAACATCAGGCTACTGTGTTTTGGGCAGACCCATATGCCTCATGGTTGGAGAAATCTTGTGAGGAGTCCATTACTGGTGGAGATTGTTAATATGTTCCTTAGGGAGGGCAAGTTGCCTGCATCTCTCACACAGGCCTCTCTTTCTAGGCCTCTGCTTAACAACCCTTTTCTTTACACTTTCAGGTTTATTAATTTGCACCTACCCAAGTACCCACACAGGGACTTAGGGGTTGTGACACTGAGCATCACAACACCTAACACCTAACTTTTAGGCACCTAGCAAATTACTGTGATAATGATGGAATCCCCTTAAACCTGAGTTAGGCACCTAAACTCCCTGCACAATGCTTGAGGAGACATAGGCACTTTAAAATAGATCTACAAAACCCAGCATGATAGGCAGGGAGTCACCTATGCCAGACAATGAGGGATGCCAATGAGAGAGGTGTGCGCTAAACCCCACTCCTCTCATAAAGACAGGCAACAAAGTTCAGGCTTCAATGTCTGTTTGCAATCGGCAGCCAGCTCTAGCTCTGCTCTACACTACAGACTGACATCAGTATTATTGTGTCACTCAGCGTGAATAATCCACACCCCGAGCAATGTTGTTAAACTGACCTAACTGCCCCATGCACAGCATTATGTTGAGGGGAGGGCTTCTGCTGCTGACACAGCTACTGCCTCTCATAGGCTATGTCTACACTACCACTTACGTCGATATAACTTACATCACTCCAGAGTGTTGGTGTACCACCAGTATAGCTACCACCACTCATTGGGGGCGGATTAGTTATGTTGATGGGAGCGCTCTCCCCTGTCGGCATAGAGCAGCTACACTTGAGATCTTACAGCAGCGTAGCTGCATTGGTATAGTGGAGCTGCTGTAAGATCTCTAGTGTAGGCATAGCCTTAGGGAGGTGGATTAACTATACCCCTGTGGGAGCTCTCTGCCATCAGCCTAGAGAGTCTTTATTAAAGCGCTACAGCTGCAGCCTTTTAAGTGTAGACCTGCCCCTAGGCATGGAAGCTGTTTGTTGCAAGAAACACCATAGGTGGGGATAGTAGCTACTGCCTTATTATTTTTAGCCGAGGGGTTAGTGCACTCAGCTGGGATGTGGGAGACCCAGGTTCAATTCCTACTTTTCTCTTATGGGGGACAAAGGATTTGAACTCTAGATTCCTACCTTTCAGGTGAATGCTGTAACCACAGTGCTACAGGATAGTCTGACATGGTGTTCTCTCAATCTCTCCTGGTGCACCTGTTCCACTTTGGATAACTAATTAAATGATCACTGAGCCAGAGAAAGAAAAAATAAGACTTATTCTGTAACCTGGTGGTTAGGAAAATGGGACCCAGGGACCCTCTTGTGCTACACAAAGAGGCTACAGTAAGAAATAAACATCATGGCAGAAAAAAGGAACTCTGAATGGATTCCTCCTCAATATATTTCACCATTGTTGTTGTTTTTTTATTGTTTTCTGTGTGTCCAAAACATTCAGCAAATGTACAGGAATCCATTTTAAGTTCAGTTCTGCAAGAAATTCCCTCTGAAATCTGTCTCTCAAAGCAAGCCTCAGCCACCTTTCATATTCCCCTTGGTGGAAAGCCACCCTACCCCCGCACCACCACACACCATCCCTTTACATGTATGTATAAAGAGATATGAAGAACTTACTCTTAGAAATATGGGAGCAAAATAT
This sequence comes from Mauremys reevesii, assembly GCF_016161935.1. Classification (NCBI taxonomy): domain Eukaryota; kingdom Metazoa; phylum Chordata; order Testudines; family Geoemydidae; genus Mauremys; species Mauremys reevesii. The sequence goes on from NC_052644.1 coordinate 15,787,448, forward strand.
TTTTTTCTCTAACAATGATTTTTTATTTATCTTATGGGATGTGTCTGAATTCCAGAAATAGGGAACGTGTAGAATCTCTAAAGCTGTGGTAATGCTCAGGATTTCCTGTATTGCAGTAACAGGGGGAGATTTACAGTTGAAAGCTGAGTCTGGTTGGGAATTTTTTTAGAATGGACTTCACAAAAATGTCAGATTGGAATTTGCCATTAATCGCTTGAATGGGTTCAAGATCAGGCACAATGGGAGACTATGTGTGTATGGGCATGGAGCTGAGAAACACTTATGTTTAACCAATGAGAAATGTTCTCTCTTTCTTTCTATTCACATAGGTGGGAAATAAACCGAAGAAGGTAAGGTTTCCCAGAACCCTATTTTCCCTTCAGCCAGGTCAAATGTCACTCGGTCATATGGAGACTAGAGAAAGGCGCAGGCAAATGGATATTTTGGATGCCACTTGAAGACATCTGCCACTGTAGCAGCAAGAGGTGCTTCATGGGAATGCTGAGCTTATAGCAGAGTGAATCCCTCTGGAAGCAGAGATTTGTCTATTTTGCTAATTTTCAAACTATTTTGCTGGATTAGGTTGTTAATTGTAGAAAGTTGCTCTCTTCAAACACACACACATATTGTTTAAACCTCTTTGTCAGCATTAATGTGGGCAAATTGGAGAGAGTCTGGGAGAGAACAACAAAACAAAGAGGTTTAGAAAAATGGGCAGATTTAGTCATGAGAAAAGAAACCTGAGGGGGGATCTGATAACAGTCTTGAAATATATTATAGGCTTTTATAAAGAGGACAATGTATTGTTCTTCCTGTCCACTGAAGGTAGCACAAGAAGCAATAGGCTTACTCTGCAACAAGGGAGATTCGGGTTTCATATTAGGAGAAACTTTCTAACTACAAGGTAATTAAGCTCTGGAATAGGTTCCAAGGGAGGTTGTGGAATTCCTATTGTTGGAAGTTTTTAAGAACAGGTTGGACAAGCACTTGTCAGGTATGGTCTAGGTTTACTTGGCCTTGCCTCAGCTCAGGGAGCTGGACTAGATGACCTCTTGAGGTACCTTTAAGCCCTACATTTCTATGATTCAATGATAAAATCTGGCATTAGCATGGCCTGCTATGTGACACTGTCAGGAGCACTAAGATCTCTAGGGGTCTGTGGAAACTCCAATTTATCCATCTGTTTTTGTTGTTGTTGTTAAGATAAGATCCAAATGGCCAAGGACTGAAGTCTGCAATTTGAAACTGCAGCCTGTCGATATTTCTCACTGATGAGCATTGTACAGACTTGCTCTAGAGAAGCCTGCTCTAGATTTAGCCAAGGTCTGAACTGTTGAAAATCACACACTGAGAATGCAGAGTGGGCTATTCTGTTAAAGAGAGATGCCCTGCATTGAGGGCCTAGCTCAGATTAACTACTCAACAAGGACAAGTGCAGAGTCCTGCATTTAGGATGGAAGAATCCCATTCACTGTTACAGACTAGGGACCGAATGGCTAGGAAGTAGTTCTGAAGAAAAGGACCTAGGGGTTACAGTGGACGAGAAGCTGGATATGAGTCAACAGGGCCACCCAGAGTGGGGGGGGCAAGTGGGGCAATTTGCCCCAGGCCCTGGGCTCTGCAGGGGCCCCCAAGAGAACGGGTGAGGCTCCCGCCCTGGCCCGACCCCGCCTCCGCCCCTCTCCCAGAGCTTCAGCGTACCCAGGACCGTCCCTGAACAGCGGTGCAGCGTGGCTCTGGTGGGGCCTGAGCTCCTCCCCGCTCAGAGCTGCGTGGTGAGGGGGCAGGGCTGGGAGCTCAGGCCCCGTCGGAGCCATGCTGCACCGCTGTTCAGGGACACTCCTGGATATGATGCGCTGAGGCTCCAGGTGAGGGAGGAGCCGGGGGTAAGGGGCTGGAGGGGTTGGATAAGGGGCAGGGAGTCCCAGGGACAGGATGGGGGCAGAGGCCGGGGGGGTGGTCAGGGGACAGAGAATGGGGGGGTTGGATCGTGGGCATTCTGGGGGTCTGTCAAGACTCAGCAGGGGGGGTGGATAGGGGTTGGGGCAATCAGGGGACTGGGATCAGGGGTGGGGTCCCGAGGTGGTGGTTGAGGGGTCTCTGGGGGATGGTGAGGGGGCAAGGCATTAGGGATCTATTATCGACCACCTGACCAGGACAGTAATAGTGATGATGAAATGCTAAGGGAAATTAGAGAGGCTATCAAAATTAAGAACCCAATAATAGTGGGGGATTTCAATTATCCCCATATTGACTGGGAACATTTCACTTCAGGACGAAATGCAGAGATAAAATTTCTCGATACTTTAAATGACTGCTTCATGGAGCAGCTGGTACGGGAACCCACAAGGGGCGAGGCGACTCTAGATTTAATCCTGAGTGGAGCGCAGGAGCTGGTCCAAGAGGTAACTATAGCAGGACCGCTTGGAAATAGTGACCATAATACAATAGCATTCAAAATCCCTGTGGTGGGAAGAACATCCCAACTGCCCACCACTGTGGCCTTTAATTTCAAAAGGGGGAACTATACAAAAATGAGGGGGTTAGTTAGACAAAAGTTAAAAGGTACATTGACTAAAGTGAAATCCCTGCAAGTTGCGTGGGCCCTTTTTAAAGACACCATAATAGAGGCCCAACTTCAATGTATACCCCAAATTAAGAAAAACTGTAAAAGAACTAAAAAAGAGCCACCGTGGCTTAACCACCATGTAAAAGAAGCAGTGAAAGATAAAAAGACTTCCTTTAAAAAGTGGAAGTCAAATCCTAGTGAGGCAAATAGAAAGGAGCACAAACGCTGCCAACTTAAGTGCAAGAGTGTAATAAGAAAAGCCAAAGAGGAGTTTGAAGAACGGCTAGCCAAAAACTCCAAAGGTAATAACAAAATGTTTTTAAAGTACATCAGAAGCAGGAAGCCTGCTAAACAACCAGTGGGGCCCCTTGACGATGAAAATACAAAAGGAGCGCTTAAAGATGATAAAGTCATTGCGGAGAAACTAAATGGATTCTTTGCCTCAGTCTTCACGGCTGAGGATGTTAGGGAGATTCCCAAACCTGAGCTGGCTTTTGTAGGTGACAAATCTGAGGAACTGTCACAGATAGAAGTATCAGTAGAGGAGGTTTTGGAATTAATTGATAAACTCAACATTAACAAGTCACCGGGACCAGATGGCATTCACCCAAGAGTTCTGAAAGAACTCAAATGTGAAGTTGCGGAACTATTAACTAAGGTTTGTAACCTGTCCTTTAAATCGGCTTCAGTACCCAATGACTGGAAGTTAGCTAATGTAACGCCAATATTTAAAAAGGGCTCTAGGGGTGATCCCGGCAATTACAGACCGGAAGTCTAACGTCGGTACCGGGCAAATTAGTTGAAACAATAGTAAAGAATAAAATTGTCAGACACATAGAAAAACATAAACTCTTGAGCAATAGTCAACATGGTTTCTGTAAAGGGAAATCGTGTCTTACTAATCTATTAGAGTTCTTTGAAGGGGTCAACAAACATGTGGACAAGGGGGATCCGGTGGACATAGTGTACTTAGATTTCCAGAAAGCCTTTGACAAGGTCCCTCACCAAAGGCTCTTACGTAAATTAAGCTGTCATGGGATAAAAGGAAAGGTCCTTTCATGGATTGAGAACTGGTTAAAGGACAGGAACAAAGGGTAGGAATTAATGGTAAATTCTCAGAATGGAGAGGGGTAACTAGTGGTGTTCCCCAAGGGTCAGTCCTAGGACCAATCCTATTCAATTTATTCATAAATGATCTGGAGAAAGGGTAAACAGTGAGGTGGCAAAGTTTGCAGATGATACTAAACTTCTCAAGATAGTTAAGACCAAAGCAGATTGTGAAGAACTTCAAAAGATCTCACAAAACTAAGTGATTGGGCAACAAAATGGCAAATGAAATTTAATGTGGATAAATGTAAAGTAATGCACATTGGAAAAATAACCCCAACTATACATACAACATGATGGGGGCTAATTTAGCTACAACGAGTCAGGAAAAGATCTTGGAGTTATCGTGGATAGTTCTCTGAAGATGTCCACGCAGTGTGCAGAGGCGGTCAAAAAGCAAACAGGATGTTAGGAATCATTAAAGGGGATAGAGAATAAGACTGAGAATATATTATTGCCCTTATATAAATCCATGGTACGCCCACATCTCGAATACTGTGTACAGATGTGCTCTCCTCACCTCAAAATGATATTCTAGCACTAGAAAAGGTTCAGAAAAGAGCAACTAAAATGATTAGGGGTTTAGAGAAGGTCCCATATGAGGAAAGATTAAAGAGGCTAGGACTCTTCAGTTTGGAAAAGAGAAGACTAAGGGGGGACATGATAGAGGTATATAAAATCATGAGTGATGTTGAGAAAGTGGATAAGGAAAAGTTATTTACTTATTCACATAATACAAGAACTAGGGGTCACCAAATGAAATTAATAGGCAGCAGGTTTAAAACAAATAAAAGGAAGTTCTTCTTCACGCAGCGCACAGTCAACTTGTGGAACTCCTTACCTGAGGAGGTTGTGAAGGCTAGGACTATAACAATGTTTAAAAGGGGACTGGATAAATTCATGGTGGCTAAGTCCATAAATGGCTATTAGCCAGGATGGGTAAGAATGGTGTCCCTAGCCTCTGTTCGTCAGAGGATGGAGATGGATGGCAGGAGAGAGATCATTTGATCATTGCCTGTTAGGTTCACTCCCTCAGGGGCACCTGGCATTGGCCACTGTCGGTAGACAGATACTGGGCTAGATGGACCTTTGGTCTGACCCGGTACGTCTGTTCTTATGTTCTTATGTTCTTAAGGAGCAGGATGTATCGGGGATTCTGAGGGGGGGCAGGCAGTTGGGGGGCAGGAAGTGGGTGGGGTTCAGATAGGGGGCAGGGCCAGGATGTTTGGGAGGCACAGCCTTCCCTACCCTCAGGGGCGGCTCCAGGCACCAGCACGCCAAGCGTGTGCCTGGGGCGGCAAGCCACAGGGGGCGCTCTGCCGGTCGCTGCAAGGGCAGCAGGCAGGCTGCCTTCAGCGGCATGCCTGCGGAAGGTCTGCTGGTTCCACGGCTTTGGCGGACCTCCCACAGGCAGACCACCAAATCCATGGGACCAGGGACCTCCCGCAGGCAAGCCGCCGAAGACAGCCTGCCTGCTGTGCTTGGGGCAACAAAATACCTAGAGCCGCCCCTGTCTACCCTAAAGCTCATTAAGCAGTTTGAGGCTTGCAGAAGAGCCAAGCTGTTAGCTTTTCCGTTAGGGCTACCATCCCTTTCACTTCTCAAATGCCAAATTATAGTGTATATTTAATTTCAGTGCCATAGGGAGATTCATGTCAGGGGAGGGTAGCTTCATTTAAAATTAGCCACTGGGGGAGGGATCACATGAAAAGTCCAATATCCTACACCACCTACCTCCTTCCCAACCCTACCAAGGGAGACCACCCCCACCCCCACCCGCCTCCCCTGCATTCTCTGAGGCTTCAGAGGGGTTAATTCAGTGGTTCTCAAACTTTTGTCCTGGTGACCCCTTTTACATAGCAAACCTCTGAGTGTGACCCCCCCTTTATAAATTGAAAACACTTCTTTATATATTTAACACTATTATAAATGCTGGAGGCAAAGCGGGGTTTGAGGTGAAGGCTGACATCTCATGACCCCCAGTAATAACTTTGTGACCCCCTGAGGGGTCCCGACCCCCAGTTTGAGAACCCCTGGGTTAATTTAATTTTAGCACCCTGTGTCCATTCACATGCATGTGCTAGTTTTCACACAGATTCTGGAACAAGCTCAAATGCTCAGTTCGTGGAGTATGTACATAGTCTATACTAAAGACAAACCCACAGTAACTGTCTCCAGTTTGTGAGGGACCCCATGGAGCCATTCTCTAGGAAACAGATAAATGTATGGAGGTTAAGTCCATGAATGGCTCTTAGCCAGAATGGGTAAGGAATGGTGTCCCTAGCCTCTGTTTGTCAGAGGGTGGAGATGGATGGCAGGAGAGAGATCACTTGATCATTACCTGTTAGGTTCACTCCCTCTGGGGCAGTTGGCACTGGGCATTGTCGGTAGACAGGATACTGGGCTGGATGGACTTTTGGTTTGACCCAGTATGGCTGTTCTTATGTTCTAAATGAACCCAAAGTAATGGAGACAGATACGAGTCAAGGAAGCCAGCGGAGTATCATAAACCTGGAAAAATCTCTGACTGGATGAGCTCAGCTTGGTTTGGTCACAAGCTGAGGTGGTTCAAAAGTTTTGGATTTTTTTCAAGCAGAATTTTTTTTATTGTTTCTTTAAACAAACACAGAAAGCAGCAAATATTTGGCCACACACTTCTGAAACCCCAAACCATATTCAGGTTTTGGCACAATAATTTCAGCTTTTCAATTAAAAAAAAATTGAAGGAAAGAAGACATCGTCCATGATTTTTTTTCTGCTTTTTAAAAACCCCTAGTTTTCGATCCAGAAAAAGTTTTGACGGAAAATATTTGTCCAACCCTTTTAATGAGCTTTAGTGCCTTTTAGCACTAGCTGATTCTGAGAACCAGTGATACCTTGTAAAGAAGTTTTTTTCAAAACTGGGCTTGTGCCAAGACACGGAAGGTTTATTTTTCTCAGGGCCACCCATGGAGAGTAGCAAGTGGGGCAATTTGCCCATGCCCAGGCCACAAGAATATAGTATTGCAATTTTTTTTTATGGAAGGGGCCCCCGAAATTGCTTTGCCCCAGGCCCCCTGAATCCTCTGGACGGCCCTGGCCCTTGTTGCCAAGAAGGCTAATGGCATTTTGGGCTGTATAAGTAGGGGCATTGCCACCAGATCAAGGGACATGATCATTCTCCTCTATTCGACATTGGTGAGGCCTCATCTGGAGTACTGTGTCCAGTTTTGAGCCCCACACTACAAGAAGGATGTGGAAAAATTGGAGAGATTCCAGTGGAGGGCAAAAAAAATGATTAGGCGGCTGGAGCACATAACTTATGAAGAGAGGCCAAGGGAACTGGGGTTGTTTAGTCTGCAGAAGAGAAGAATGAGGGGGGATTTGATAGCTGCTTTCAACTACCTGAAAGGGGGTTCCAAAGAGGATGGCTCTAGACTGTTCTCAGTGGTAGAAGATGACAGAACAAGGAGTAATGGTCACAGGTTGCAGTGGGGGAGGTTTAGGTTGGATATTAGAAAAAGTTTTTTCACTAGGAGGGTGGTGAAGCACTGGAATGGGTTACGTAGGGAGGTGGTGGAATCTCCTTCCTTAGAGGTTTTTAAGGTCAGGCTTGACAAAGCCCTGGCTGGGATGATTTAGTTGGGAATTGGTCCTGCTTTGAGCAGGGGGTTGGACTAGATGACCTCCTGAGGTCCCTTCCAACCATGAGATTCTCTGATTCCATGATTCTAACTAGTCTCAGTGATTTATAGGATCTGTGCTATGCCACAGACTACATAGTCTCCTGGGAGCACCCCTTTAATGTGCCAGACCCTCAAGGGACTATTCCACAGTGGCAGGCCATGTGGATTCAGTGCCTCCAAGACTGAGGTTTCAGGCTCCAGCACTCCTATTTTACCCTGGGAGTTCTGACCACCAAATTAAATTAAGACAGACCTTTGTCAGCACCTCAGCAAGTATTTGCAGTGACACCTGCAGCCTCTAGGGTTTATTAGTCAACTGGAACAGAACATCAGGAAGTTGTTACGTTAGCACAGAGATACAAAGCTTAAGACATCATCCAAACTGGCCAAGCCAGGGTTCCATTGAACCATGCTGCTAAAGTAAATATCATGGGTTCCTCTCTGTATCTCTGTCCTGCTGTCTCCCAGTCTGAGATGAGCTCCTATGTCTCTCCAAATGCCAGGTCTTATCCACATCCCCTATCACCTCTTGGTCCATTGTCCTCCTCTGCAAAACAATGCTGAGCTCACACGTTCCACCTGTTGGAATTTCCAGTTGTTAAGTGCCAGCTATTGAATCACTGGGTTCCCCTTGTCTTCCCGCATCTTCCGTCGATATGGGTCAGTTTCAGCTGTCCTCAGTGACCCATTCATACCACCCCAGACAGTTACATGATACACACAACTCATGTCTCCTGCTCTGCCCCAGGAGCAGCATGTTAACTCTTCTGCACCCACAGGGTAGCAATCCCAAGTCAAATGAGTCACTTCCACACATCAGTCATGAAAATATTACAGAAAATCCACATTTTTCACACTGACTCAGCAGACTGGCTCTCGACCTCCTCAGGGTGGGGCTAAACAGATCCTCTTCCTTCATTTTCTCCCCCATGTTCCCTATCCTGCAATTGGATCTCTGCTGTCAACCTTCACACCCGTGCAGACTTCCACTGCAGTCAGCTGGACTCTGCAGGGTTACAGGTTTCACCCACCAAGGACCAACTGCAGACTCAGTACCAAAACTGCCTCCCAGTTATCTGGAGGACCATGCACAGGGTTGTGGACCGGGAGGACCTGCAGATAATGAGTTGGTGGAATGATCTGGACCTAGTTAGGCCACCTCTAAATCTCATCAAACCACACTTAGACTCATAGACTCACAGGGTTGGAAGGGACCTCAGGAGGTCATCTAGTCCAACCCCCTGCTCAAAGCAGGACCAAACCCAACTAAATCATCCCAGCCAGGGCTTTGTCAAGCCTGACCTTAAAAACCTCTAAGGAAGGAGATTCCACTACCTCCCTAGGTAACCCATTCCAGTTCTTCACCACCCTACAAGTGAAAAAGGTTTTCCTAATGTCCAACCTAAACCTCCCCCTCTGCAACTTGAGACCATTACTCCTTGTTCTGTCATCTTCTACCACTGAGAACAGTCTAGATCCATCCTCTTTGGAACCCCCTTTCAGGTAGTTAAAAGCAGCTATCAAATCCCCCCTCATTCTTCTCTTCTGCAGACTAAACAATCCCAGTTCCCTCAGCCTCTCCTCATAAGTCATGTGCTCCAGCCCCCTAATCATTTTTGTTGCCCTCCGCTGGACTCTCTCCAATTTATCCACATCCTTCTTATAGTGTGGGGCCCAAAACTGGACACAGTACTCCAAATGAGGCCTCACCAGTGCTCAGTAGAGGGGAATGATCACATCCCTCAATCTGCTGGAAATGCCCCTACTTATACAACCCAAAATGCCATTAGCCTTCTTGGCAACAAGGGCACACTGTTGACTCATATTCAGCTTTTCATCCACCGTAACCCCTAGGTCCTTTTCTGCAGAACTGCTGCCCAGCCATTCGGTCCCTAGTCTGTAGCAGTGCATGGGATTCTTCCGTAATAAGTGCAGGACTCTGCATTTGTCCTTGTTGAACCTCATCATATTTCTCTTGGCCCAATCCTCTAATTTGTCTAGGTCCCTCTGTATCCTATCCCTACCCTCCAGCGTATCAACCACTCCTCCCAGTTTAGTGTCATCTGCAAACTTGCTAAGGGTGCAGTCCACACCATCCTCCAGATTGTTAATGAAGATATTGAATAAAACCGGCCCCAGCACCGACCGTTGGGGTACTCCACTTGATACCAGCTGCCAACTAGACATGGAACCATTGATCACTACCCGTTGAGCCCGACCATCTAGCCAGTTTTCTATCCACCTTACCATCCATTCATCCAGCCCAGACTTCTTTAACTTGCTGGCAAGTATACTGTGGGAGACTGTATCAAAAGCTTTGCTAAAGTCCAGAAATAGCACATCCACTGCTTTCCCCTCATCCACAGAGCCGGTTATCTCATCATAGAAGGCAATTAGGTTAGTCAGGCATGACTTGCCCTTGGTGAATCCATGCTGACTGTTCCTGATCACTTTCCCCTCCTTTAAGTGGTTCAGGATTGATTCCTTGAGGACCTGTTCCATGATTTTTCCAGGGACTGAGGTGAGACTGAGTGGCCTGTAGTTCCCTGGATCTTCCTTCCTCCCTTTTTTAGAGATGGGCACTACATTAGCTTTTTTCCAGTCGTCCGGGACCTCCCCCGATCGCCATGATTTTTCAAAGATAATGGCCAGTGGCTCTGAATTTCATCGGCCAACTCCTTTAGCACCCTCAGATGCAGCGCATCCGGCCCCATGGACTTGTGCTCGTCCAGCTTTCCTAAATAGTCCCGAACTACTTCTTTCTCCACAGAGAGCTGGTCACCTCCTCCCCATACCATGCTGCAGAGTGCAGCTGCCTGGGAGCTGACCTTGTCTGTGAAGACAGAGGCAAAAAAAGCATTGAGTACACTAGCTTTCTCCACATCCTCCATCACTAGGTTCCCTCCCTCATTCAGCAAGGGGCCCACACTTTCCTTGACTTTCTTCTTGTTACTAACATACCTAAAGAAACCCTTCTTGTTACTCCTAACATCTCCGGCTAGCTGCAACTCCAAGTGTGATTTGGCCTTCCTAATTTCACACCTGCATGCCTGAGCAATACTTTTATACTCCTCCCTGGTTACTTGTCCAATCTTCCACTTCTTGTAAGCTGTTTTTTTGTGTTTAATACGAGCAAGGATTTCACTGTTAAACCAAGCTGGTCGCCTGCCATATTTACTTTTCTTCCTACACATCGGGATGGTTTGTTCCTGCAACCTCAATAAGGTGTCTTTAAAATACAGCCAGCTTTCCTCGACTCCTTTCCCCGTCATGTTATTCTCCCAGGGGACCTTGCCCATCAGTTCCCTGAGGGAGTCAAAGTCTGCTTTTCTAAAGTCCAGGGTCTCTGTTCTACTGCTTTCCTTTTTTCCTTGTGTCAGGATCCTGAACTTGACCATCTCATGGTCACTGCCTCTCAGGTTCCCATCCACTATTGCTTCCTCTACTATTTCTTCCCTGTTTGTGAGCAGCAGGTCAAGAAGAGCTTTTCCCCTAGTTGGTTCCTCAAACACTTGCACCAGGAAATTGTCCCCTACACTTTCCAGAAACTTCCTGGATTGTCTGTGCACCGCTGTATTGCTCTCCCAGCAGATATCAGGGTGATTAATGTCACCCATGAGAACCAGGGCCTGTGATCTAGCAACTTCTGTTAGTTGCTGGAAGAAAGCCTCGTCCACCTCATCCCCCTGGTCTGGTGGTCTGTAGCAGACTCCCACCATGACATTACCCATGTTGTTCATACTTCTAAATTTAATCCAGAGACTCTCAGGTTTTTCTGCAGTTTCATACCGGAGCTCTGAGCAGTCATACTGCTCTCTTACATACAACACAACTCCTGGCCCATGCCTGGGCATCACCAGAATGAGTAAAAAGAATAAAGAGACAAGGTGGGTGAGGTAATAACATTTATTGGACCAACCTCTACTCGGGAGAGAAACAAGCTTACATAGAGATCTTCCTCAGGTCTTGGAAACCCAGAGTGTCACAGCTAAATACAATGTGTAACAAATTGTTTAGCATAAGTGGTTAACACACAGTGTAAGAGACCATTCAAAGTGAAATGGCCCATTAACATTTCTGCAGTCAATAAAAAGGGATCTTATTTGGTTACAGATTCTTGTAATTAGCTATAAATCCAATGTCTTTATTAAGACCATGACTTTTAGTGCCCAGCAAAGTTCTGACTTAATGCTCCCAGGCTCATGTTTTGAAGGTATGCAAGTTTCCTTTGAGGATGAGGTCTGAGAGATCATATATGGAGGGATTGCTAGGATAGACACATGAATGCTACAGACCAATTCCTACTTCCATTGGATGAAAGTCTCCCCTATGCAATGGCATAGATCCCACTTATCCCTTCAAAACAGGGCATATGTGAGTATCTTGTGCTGCGTAATCCTAGCGCTTCCTCGCTGTCCAGAGATGTATTTCACCCCAAATCAGTCTTTACATGTCTTTGAAAGGAGTTAGGCCGTGACAACATGTCTCCAATTATGTGATTTGGAATTTGCCAATGACATCAACAATGGCAGTAGAATCAAGCCCTTTGAGACAGTCACTCTGTGTGGGTGTCCCACATTCAAAATATGAACTGTCTATTACCCTGGCTGATTTTTTGGTATATCTGTCAATTGTGTCTTTTCCACCACCACCTTCCTGCCCCCCTTGAGGTTTGAGGAGGGCAAGACATACACTCCTGCCAATCTGAAGGATGTAGGAGCCCCTCCAAAGCATGTCTTTGGGGGCTGGTAGAGAGGGAATCTCTTCACTACCGCTCGTGATCTAAGGGCCTTGGTGGAGCTAGAGAGGGGAGAGGAGTAGCAGAGACCACATGGATTGACACCTTCCTAGCAGGCACAGTGATGAAAGGGCTGAGCACTTCAGGATCACTCCCACCTTTTTGGTACAGGGAGATGAGAAGGGGGATGGGTTCTACATTAGCTGAGGGAAGAGGCTGTCTCTCAGTATGTGCAGCAGCTCTGACTGGCTGCAAGCAAAGGAGTTGGGCTGGTAGCCAATCAGAGTGGGATTACCCTACAGAAACATCTGAAAACCTGTGGCTTATGGGGAAATCCCATAGACCTGGCAAATTAGGGGCCATCTGAAATCCCAATGAGCTGGGAGGTCTAAGTCAATTAGACTTTGAAAAGTGTCACCCATTTAAAATATAATGTTGTACCTGTACTTACTGATCACACAAACATCTGATTACTTCGGTTGTCTTTGTGCAATGATATTTTATATCTCATCCACTCTTCTCCTCACCACCCTTAAACTCACTCCCATCTTGGTTATTTGGTGGGATCAGGCCTTTCTCTTGTCTCCTCTCCTGTCTCCCTTGTTGCTGCAGCCCATTTTCATCTCTCTCATAGCAGGGAAGCCAGCAGCTCCAGGGAGAGACAATGCATCTCCCCACACTGCCAGACTCACCACACATATTTCCTAGTGATCTGCTGTCTCTGTCTGAAGCTGAGGAGTGAGTGAAGCATGGAACAGACCTGGTGACTCCACGAGAGCCACAAATGCTCCCCAAAACATATAATGACCACAGTGTGTGTGTACCATTAGTGTGCTTTACTTTCTCTTTTCTGCACAAGGAAATCAGTCTGTATTGTGTCTGACATTCTCAGTTATCCTCAACCTGGGCCATTTCTGCTGCCCAAAGGTGGAAAATCAGCAGTATGTGGCTCTTTGAATTCAATGTCTGTTTTTTCTCCCTTTGATTTCAGAGTGGAGAAGGGCTCGCACCTATGCAGGTAACAGAATACACATCTCTCCTGGTAATCAAAAACATATTCATATTATAAAAACCCTAGAAACAGAACATATTGCAATTACAGAGATGAAATCTGAGGCCCTTCTCCATTTCATCTCAGGCTTTTCTCATTCAGTTTCTTCAATGAGTGTAACTTATATCAGAATCTGGCAAAAATATATTTGAGTATCAATAAGATAAATATTCCAGGATCCCTTCCATTTTTGAGCCATGTTCAATCAAATATCAAATCTCTGAAATATTTCAGTGTAACCAAATTGTCAGAATAGAACAAAACCCGATATCAGTCGATACTTTGCCTGAGTAAGGACAGCAGGGATTGGCCCACAAGCCATATCTCCCATGTTTCAGTTTATACTGCAATTAGTCAAGGGTTTCTTAAATTCTCTCTTTGCAGATGACATCACTCTTAATTCAGAAACAGCCCACCCCAATCTCTCCATTTCTCAGGATAAGAAGAAATTTGCTCATGAACCCCAACCTCAAAAAGTTCCACCAACTCCAGAGAGGTTCAACGACTGTGTGTTGAGCTCTGAGGGATTCTCCTCTGGAAAGCACTACTGGGAGGTGGATGTCAGGAGCAGCACAGACTGGGACCTGGGAGTGGCCAGAAAATCAATACAGAAAAAAAGGAAAACTTTCCTTGTCCCCTAAAGAGGGATTCTGGGCTCTGGGTTGGAGTGGGAGAGACTGCTGGACAAAAACTAGTCAATGGACCCGGGTCATGGTGCAAAAAAAGCCCAAGAAAATTGGAGTTTACCTTCGTTACCAAGACAGGGGAGAGGTGACATTTTTTCAATGTAACTGACATGTCTGTGTTGTTCACATTTAATGATTGTTTATTCTCAGTAGAGGTTTATTCATTCTTTAAAAATTCCCACAAAGAAACAACAATGAGAATTTGTTCTTTAAGAGAAGATTAATGCGTTTAAAGTGAAACTGTCAGATTGCCACTCACTTATCCCACTGTATCTTTGAAATCCAATTTCCCATCAGTAAATTTGAATTACATTTTGCCTCTCTATTAATTCTGTGGTGCCATCTCTAGAACAGCACTGTTATTCATTATATGGCTGTGAACCCATGACATCAAGTTTCTCTCCAATAAAATTTAAACTGTAGTTTTTACTCTGTACTTTGTGAGCTGCGATCTTAATTATTTGCTTTCAACAACAAATTATTTTTTTGTTACTTCTGACAAAGACTGTTATTGACTAGGCTGTTAAGGACAGTATATTTCAATAGGAATCAGTCCCCACAATTAGGTTTTCAAGATTTTCAAGAGCTTAACTGCCATTTACCCAGCATGAGAATCCCTAGAAAATCTGACAAAAACTGTCACAGTGGGAGCTGCTGGATGGATATTAATGGGCAAAAAAATCCATCCTGTCTCACACATTCATTTTTCTCTTAGAGACACCCCCCCCACCAAACTTATAACTAATGTAGGGCTTGTGACTGGCCTGTGTAGCTACACAACAGGGTAAGGGAATATAAATTACCCCCCATCCCTCTACACAGCCACACAGGACTTACTGTCATAGTTACAAGGCAGCTGCATCTCTGACCCCTTTCTATTCCCTCTGAGAGCTCCCACCCTGAGACCTCTTGCTCTCACCTTTCTCAGGGTACGTCTACACTATGGGACTATTCCGAATTTGCATAAACCGGTTTTGTAAAACAGATTTTATAAAATCGAGTGTGCGCGGCCACACTAAACACATTAAATCGGTGGTGTGCGTCCACGGTCCGAGGCTAGCGTCGATTTCTGGAGCATTGCACTGTGGGTAGCTACTCCGTAGCTATCCCATAGTTTCCGCAGCCTCCCCCGCCTCCCCTCCCCCGCCCCTTTGAATTTCCGGGTTGAGAAATTCATTGTCGCGGGTGGTTCTGGGTAAATGTCGTCAGTCACTCCTTCCGCTGGGAAAGCAACGGCAGACAAGCATTTCATGCCTTTTTTCCCTGGATTGCCCTGGAAGATGCCATAGCATGGCAATCATGGAGCCTGTTTAGCCTTTTGTGACTGTCACCGTATGTGTACTAGATGCCGCTCACAGAGGCGATTCAGCAGCGCTACACAGCAGCATGCTTTTGCTTTTGCATGATAGCAGGGATGGTTATCAGCCATATTGCACCATCTACCATACCATAAATTGGTAATAAGATGATTGTGGCTACCAGTCCTTTTGCACTGTTCCATTTGCTGCTGTCATAAGTGCCCCTGGCTGCTCTTAGCCAGGGGCGCAAAAGCCAAAGTTGGGAATGACTCCCTGAGTCAATCCCTCCTTTTTGGTATCTAAAAATAGAATCAGTCCTGCCTAGAATATGGGCAAGTCCCCTAGAATATGGGCAAGTCCCCTAGTCCTGCCTAGAATATGGGCAAGTGTACTAGAGAACCACTGTATCAAAGAACCAAAGAGCACAGCTGCTCTGTGTCAGATCCTGCAGAAATTATGAGCTGTATTCTATTCACAGGGGGTGCTCCTGCAACAACCCCAACTGTTGATTCTGTTCTTCCCTCAGCCTTCCTGGGCTACCGTAGCATTGTCCCCCCACTTGTGTGATGAAGTAATAAAGAATGCAGGAATAAAACACCGTGATTTGTTAGTGAGATATGAGTGGAAGGCAGCCTCCAGCTGCTATGATAGTCCAGACAGGACAGTAAGGAGTGTGTAGGAGAGGAGCCCAGCATCCCTCTGCTAGTTCAGGGGCACTTGAATCTTTTCTTTACACATGAAGGGTGGGGGCTGATGGAGCTCAGCCCCCTGTTTCTATGACAATGATGGTTATCAGCCATATTGCACCATCTACCATGAAAAATTAGGACCAGGCACCCTTGATTGACCTAACAGATGCTGGTCATCATGGTTACCAGTCCTTTTGCACTGCCCCTTTTGCCAATAGGCTGATGATGAGGACGGGTACCTGTCGTATTGCACCATCAGCCACCCATGGCAGGGCGAAGCAAGGATGTTGGGGTTCAGTGCTGCAGCATCGGGTCTATCTGCAGCATTCAGTAAAGATAGGGTGACATGTTAAAGAGTCAAGAGAGGATTGTTTTCCCTTTCACTTCTGGGGGTGGGTGGGGGGGTGCGTAAATTGCCGAGCTATGCCCTGACCCACCGCGGACACTGTGTTTGACCCTAGAAGCATTTGGAGCTCAGCCAAGAATGCAAATACTTTTCGGAGACTGCAGGAACTGTGGGATAGCTTGAGTCCTCCAGTCCATGAGCGTCCATTTGATTCTTGGGCTTTTCGTTACGTTTGTCACGCAGCAGTGCGCTGAGCCCCTGCTATGGCGTCTGTCTGGAGATTTTTTAAAAATGATTTTGAATTTCGTCTTCTGTAACGGAGCGCTGATAGAACAGATTTGCCTGCCCTTACAGCGATCACATACGCATGGTCCATGCGGGAGCTCTTTCTTTATTTTGATTTTTAACTGCATCGCCACCCGTGCTGATCGGAGCTCCACGCTGGGCAAACAGGAAATATTCAAAAGTTCGCGGGGCTTTTCCTGTCTACCTGGCCACTGCATCCGAGTTCAGATTGCTGTCCAGAGCGGTCAGTGGTGCACTGTGGGATAGCTCCCGGAGGCCAATACCGTCGATCAGCGTCAACACTAACCCTAATCCGATATGTTAATACCGATACTAGCGTTACTCCTCTCGTTAGGGAGGAGTACAGAAACCGGTTTAAAGAGCCATTAAAATCGATATATGGTGCCTCCTAGTGTGGACGGTTGTGGCGTTAAATCGGTTTTACGCTCCTAAAACCGGTTTAAACGCCTAGTGTAGACCAGGCTTCAGGGTGGAACCTCATGAGTCTTCAACACTTAGACAGAGATCTGACTATAGTAACTTGACCATACCATCCACTTACCACCCTTCAGTCCATTCTTACACTGGGCAACTTCTTGATCCTCCATTCAGGAACCTGTGACCCAATGAAACTGACCAAAAGCCTTTTAAAACTGAAGTGCTTTTATTTAGCACTTGTGTAGTTTGAATAGTCTATGAGCCTTCTGTTTCTGGTCACGATAGTCTATGAACCAGAAGCTGCCAGAAACGGGTCAGAGCAGCAGTATGTACATACCTAGACTTGTCTAGATTTAGTAAACTCGTTTATTTGGAATCGGCTGTGCCTGTGTGGTTTCTTTATATTGTTTTAGCTTTGTAAGGAGCAGATGACAGAAGCAGAATCTCCTTCCTTAGAGGTTTTTAAGGTCAGGCTTGACAAAGCCCTGGCTGGGATGATTTAGTTGGGAATTGGTTCTGCTTTGAGCAGGGGGTTGGACTAGATGACCTCCTGAGGTCCCTTCTAACCCTAATATTCTATGAGTCCATGATTCTATGACACAATGATTGGTAACAAGGAGGGAAGCCCAATCCCAGTGTACTGCAGAACAGAGAATAACTGCAGAGTCCTAGACTAAAAAGAAACTGCAGCCACAGGGACTGTGAAAAAACCAATTATTCAGGGTGGGGCTGGGGGCGGGGAAGGTTTGTAAAAGTCTGGCTGTTTGAGGAAAATTGACTTGTTTGATAAAGTGAGTCAGTCCTCCACTGAGCTGTGGTGGGAGAGTAGAACAGAGCATGACAGCTAAGGTTAAAATTCTGTCACAGGTATTTTTTTGGCAATAAACAAAAACTCTCCGAAGCCTATTACCTGTCCCTGACTTTTACTAAAAATACCCCAGGGTGCATGGAGGAGGGACTAACAAAGCACTGCTGGGGGCTAACCTGCAGCAGCTGCTGCTGCCCTACCACTGCTCCTGTGGTATGGGCTGACCACCGCTGTTCCAGCTCCAGGAGGCCCACTGCTTCAGCCTAGGGCCCTCTGGTCCAGGGGTCGGGGACTGCTGCTCTGTCCATCAGCCCTCTGGAATGAGGTCCCGGAAAGTTATGAAATATGTGGCCTCCATTACAGAATTGTATCCTTAGTGATAGCTAATGATATCAATGTTGAGCAAAATATATCAATTTTACTTAGCATAATGGGGACTAAAGCCTGTAACCTGTTGTGTAGCTGACAACTCCTGCTGTACCAGCAAACAGAACATTTGCTGATAATATGGAAATTCTCCAACATCACCTCTCTCCAAAGCCACTGGCAAGTGCAGAGTGTTTCTGATTTTATAAACAAAATTAAAAAGAAAATGAAACAATTCCTGAATATGTGGCTGATTTAAGGCTATTAACAGTGCATGGCCAGTTTGGAGAGTTATTGTGCAATAAGCAAAATGAAGGAATCCATAACCAGTTATTGACTGAGACTGATTGGCCCCTACAACATGCGCTAGAAATTGCTGTATCAATGGAATCTGCTACTGAAGATGTCATGGACCTGCAATTCACATCATGTGACTTGAGCAATAGACAACCTGGCAGTCAAGTGGAAAGCACAACATGGACAGTGCTAACACAAAGACTGGGCGCTTTCATTTGGAAAACAGTCTCACAGTGCAACTGACTGTAG
Source organism: Mauremys reevesii (assembly GCF_016161935.1). Lineage (NCBI taxonomy): Eukaryota > Metazoa > Chordata > Testudines > Geoemydidae > Mauremys > Mauremys reevesii. The sequence goes on from NC_052644.1 coordinate 15,806,040, forward strand.
GTTTAAGGACAAAATCTGAAGAAACTGCAACAAACAGGGGCTTACACAGTAATATGTAGGTCCATGTACAATGCACACTAACTACAACAGGAGGGCAATTCAAGAGGATTTCAGATGCATTAGCTTGCAGGTGACAACGTGGTGTCCACTGAGAATGTTATAACATCTCTACAACTATTTAGTTTAGAAGACAAAAATGACTATTAAAGGGTATTCCTGGCACTGGGTGTTGGATGATATCCTGGTGATTAACAACACCACAGACACCTCCCAGGTACCAGCAGGGCTGTCTGAGTGTGGGCTTAGATCAAACAAGGAGACATATGATATTTATAGATTCAATTGGATACTGCGTGCACACCATTGATAGAGGTGATCTGTGTTAATCACAGCAAGGAGTGGAAGCTGTCCTTACCAGGGTTGGCCTTACCATGAGGTGAACTGAGGTGACTGCCTCAAATGACAGACTGTGGGGTTGGGGCGGGGGGAGGCGCCACTAGGACACAGAGTGTATATGCTGCATATGTATTCTCTCTTCTCTAGACACACAGAGATGGTGGAGTGCTGTGCTGGAGGAAGGAGGGCACAAGAGACATAAAAGGCGGGCAGAAAAAAGGCGAGAGGGAATAACAGAAGAGGAGGAGCCTCTTATATACCTCTCTAGCACCCCCAGGAGCATGGACTGATTAACACCAGCTTCTCAGGGAGCTTCCTATTTCCTGCTGCTTCCCTGAACCCACTTGAGGAAAACAGAGAGTCAACTGACATAGTAAGAGCCAGTTAGGCCCTTAAGACACTGATATCTTCCCTCACTCAGACCCTGCTACCAGCCTGCTTATTTGTCCCCTTCAAATGAGTGTTGAGAGCTGGCACAGAACAGCAGTCATGAGTGAAAGAATAAAACGCCTCTTTGGGGCATCATTCGGAAAAAGAAAGAAAGCAAAAGAAGCTTTTATATCTAAGCAGGAAGGAGCTCTCCTGAGATACACAGACACAAATGTTCACGGTGAGCCTTCTGGCCCACTGAAGATGTGAGTGGTGAGAAGATGCCTGATCTTTCAGTTCGTTAGAGTGCAGGTGATCTGACAGCTACTGCAGCATCCATATCTCCATCTCAAATGCATGTAACCATGCACATTCCTGAATAAAAGTGTAGATAAGAGAAGAGTGTGGTGGAGGCGAAAGAAACAGCTGCTGCTGAGTTTAGTTCCTTAAGTCTAGATGATCCAGGACTGTGGACCCACTTGATCAGTAGACTGAGGGACTTCCTTGTACTGCATGGGCCACAGCAAGTGAAAAACTTTGTGTTTCCCAAAGACAATGAAAATATAAGTTTCTATCCAACACATTCCTGGTGTGAAATCTCCAATGGTGACAAAGTGGAGAGGCCATGGCTTAGATACTCAAAAACCCAGAATGCTGCATACTGTTTCTGTTGCAAACTCTTCCAGTCTAATGTTCCAGCCACATTGGGTTCTATAGGAACAAAAGACTGGAAAATTCTAGCTAGAAATCTGGCATGCCATGAGAAGGCAGCAAATCACCAAAGCGCATTCACTAGGTGGAGGGAGCTTGAGAGGAGATTAAGATTAAAGGCCACCATAGATGATCAGCATCAAGAGAAGATTGCATCAGAGTCTCTTTACTGGCAAAATGTTCTGAAATGTGTCATTGTCATTGTAAGAATGCTTGCTACCCAAAACCTAGCACTGTGTGGCTCTTCAGATCAGCTGTATGTGCCAAACAATGGAAACTTCCTTAAAATTGTGGAGTTGATGGCTGAGTTTGATGCTGTACTCCAGGAGCATCTAAGAAGAGTCACCACCCAAGAAATGTACACACACCACTAGCTTGGAAAAACAATTCAAAATGAGATCATAAAGTTACTGGCAACAAAAGTCAAACAGAAGATTGTGGCAGATCTGAAGTCAGCAAGATATTACTCTGTTATTCTGGACTGAACACCTGACATCAGCCATACAGAACAAATGACTTTAAAGGTGTGTTTTGTACCAACAACTGAACCTAGTGAAAATGTGCCTGCAATGGTGACTGTTGGAGAGCATTTTCTAGAATTTATTGACATTGATGATACTACAGGAGCTGGTATGACAAATGAGCTTCTTAAAAAGCTGGAAGATATGGGAATTACGATAGCTGACATGAGAGGTCAGGGCTATGATAATGCTGCCAACATGAGAGGAAAGAACAGAGGAGTGCAGACACGGATCCGAGAGTTAAACCCTTGAGCTTTTTTTGTCCCATGAAGTTCTCATTCATTGAACTTGATGGTCAGTGATGCAGCATCAGCTTCTAGTGAGGCTGCTGAATTTTTTAAATATAATTCAAAGCATCTATGTATTTTTCTCCTCCATCAACTCAACAATGACAAATTTTGAAGCAACATCTGGGAACATCCTCTCTGACACTGAAACCACTGAGTGGCACAGATGGGAAAGTCGAGTGGAGGCGATAAAGCCTATCAAACACCAAATTGGGAAGATAGATGATGCCATAGTTGCCATTATGGAGGATAATGCTATGACAGGAACTTCATGGGAGAACAGTGGCAGAGGGAAATGGAATTACCAGAAACATACATAACTTTAAATTTCTGTGTGGCTTAGTGTTGTGGCATGACATACTGTTTGAAATAGATGTTGTAAGCAAGAGACTCCAAGGTGTTTCCCAGATATATCTGGAGCAATGCAACACCTGGACAAAGCAAAGTCATACCTACAGTCTTACCGGTCAGATGAGGGATTTCAGATGAGATGAAGCGTGCACAGAAGTTGGCAGAGGAACTTCACACTGAAGCTATTTTCCCACCCATTCAAGAATACAAGAGTCACTGAAGAAAACATTTTGATTACAAGGCACGAGATAATCCCATAAGAGACCCCAAACAACAATTCAAAGTTGAATTCTTTAACCAGGTGCTAGATTGTGCAATACAGTCAGTTGAAGAAGTTTTCATGAAGCTCAAGTAGCTCATGCAGCAGTAAATTTGGGATGTTGTATGATATTCCAAAACTCCTCACTATACCTGAAGAAGCAGGTATAAACCAGCAATGCAGGGCATTAGAGATAGTGTTGACACATGATGACATGCACGATATTGATGTGAGTGATTTAGGTGATGAACTGAAAGCCCTTTCAAGATAAATTTCAGCAGGATCAACTCCAAAGACTGTTCTGGAATATATGTGCACAAATAAGATGACCACTCTCTTTCCAAATGCTTTTGTTGCTCTGCACGTACTTCTAACACTTCCTGTAACAGTTGCCAGCGGAGAACGCAAGGGGGCAAAGGGGTGTCATTTGATCTCCCCACCTCAGGTGCCAAAATGTTGTGGGCCGCCCCAGGTCCTTATGGCACCTCATCCACAACATGTGTCACAATTGTGTCCCTTTGCGGGGATGGTCAGTTATGACTGTCACAGTTCAGGGCAACTGCACCTGTATTACCCCTCAGCAGGCCAGCAAGGACACCCAATCTCAGGCTTCCGGCTCCCCACCCATCACCTCTCTTGGACAGAAACCGCAGGTTATTTTCAGGCTGCACAATTCCCTGCCTTAACTGTGTATTTCCCAGCACAGACAGATTGCCCAGGAGCAGCTGCTTGATTTCTCTTCTCAGATAGTTAAGGGTGTAATTGCTACAGTTATAAGATATCACACAGCATGATGTATGTACTTTATCCATAAGGTAAAAACATTACAGAGAGAACACATTAAAATAATAAAACAACTCACACACATGCTAGGAAGCTTATCAGTGATCACCCCCAACTCCAACATGGATTCTGGCAGGAGCTGTCCTTCAAACCCCCACCCTAGGGGATTCCATTGTGGTCATAAATTAATCACAGCTTCTTCCCAGAGTAAGTGCTCAGTCTTATGTGGCCACATTAGACCAAGTCCTTCCAATCCTTCCTTAAGAACTGGGGCCCTAGGTGGGCCAGAGGTCCTGTCCATGTACAGGATCAGGGAGAAAGTCCCATATTGGTGCCCATGAACCTTACTCTCTATGGTCAGCCATGCCCTGCAAACTGAGCTAATAGAGACCTTTCTTGTTTACATATTTATGTGCACCTTGAGCAGGTGTGTGTTTGGGGCGGTGGATATGGGCTGGGGAGACAATATTTGATGAGCCTAATATAATTCGGGAAGCCCATTTGCTCAAGGCCAACCATTATTCTGGGGACATTAGCAATCTTCCCACCCATGGGTGAACCACACCAATAATTGCTTTGCAAACTTACATCACCACAGCACCAACAGCTGACTTGCCCACACCAAACTAATTAGCCACGGACCTTGTCAGGGTTCCCTCCCCACTCTGAACTATGGGGGACAGATGTGGGAACCTGCATGAAAGATCCCCTAAGCTTATCTCTATCAGCTTAATTTTTTCCTGGGGAATGTCTCACTTTTCAATATATTCCTCCAGCACAAAGCTTCAATGACAGATATGGTCCACATTTGAATATATCATTGCTTTATAATGGAAATTCCAAGAATACCAATTTTAGGTTAATGGATGGTGTGACACTACATCCCACGTTCATTATAGTGGTATCATTATGGTATGATTATAACATAGTTATAATGCATCTTGTAGAAATGTCATGCAAGGTGTCATTGGAAAAGTCATGATTTGCTGAATATGATTATCCTATTTGTATACATGTATCATTTTTGTATCTGAAGTTATGAATATTGACTCTGCGTCTAAATTGACTCTGCATCTAAATATTGACTCTGCATTTAAAATGTGCTTACTCTGGAAAACACCCACAGCTAGTCTTTTAGGTTCAACCATCCTGAAGCTAGACAGTCTAATGGCTCATCAACAAAAACAATGGGTTGGTGGCCAGCTTAGCCTTCCTGTAAAGGTTTCAGCTGGCATGTAAGAAATGGGTGTTATGACTCAGTGAGGCCATGTGACCAGATCACATGATACTGAACTCCATTTTGGGTACCTGTATGTCCACAAACTGGCCTGGGAACTGTTTTTGGAACAAAGGGTTCCCGCCATATGGTAAAGCTACATCAAGTGGGGTGTGACATCAAAAGACCGCATTCCCCTCAAAAGAGAACTCCTGGAAACACCTGAGGAACAAAGGCTGAACTGGTGCAAGTGCTGGTCTCAGGCTAGAAGGATTTCTAGCCTGTGTACGGAAACCTGGTAGACTGCTTGTATCATCAGCCAGCTAATAAACTTGTTCATTGTTTTATCTAAACCAGTGTGCCTTTGAGTGAAGTGTCTGGGGAAAAATCAGCTTGGTCAACACAAGCTGGTTGCATATCTTTCCCACATCAAGGGGAGGGCAAATATATTAATGAGCTTACTTTACACAGATCCCTGTGCAATGTAAGACAGTATAATGCTGGATTTATACTCTAGCGAGGGGAAGGGTGTGGGTGGGTGTGCATGCCTGGGGAGCTGGGAAACAGGCTAGTGTCTGCTGTTTGCACTCAGATAGCTCAGTTTGAGTGTGTGGTGCCACCTTCTTGTTGTGTTGGATGATAACAGGGCCTGGTGAGGCTGGTTATAAATCTCCAACAGAACAGGGTGAGCAGGGCTGGCCCCGCTGTGTGTCTTACAGGGGCACAGTGCTTCCCAAAGCTCACAGATTACACCCCAGGGGTGACAACCCATCACACATGACATATAAAAAGTACTTTACAGCAGTAATGTTAAACTTGTGTGCCATCTAAAGCTGCTGATTTTTAATTTGTTGGAAAAAATGTGGCATGGCAAAAAAATAAAAAATGAGAGAGAGAGGCCCAGAGCTGTAACCAGGGCGGGACAAGAAGGGCAGCCACACAGGGGGCAAAACTGCAGGGGTGGAAAAATGGGGTGGGAACAGAGGTGACCCAAAACCCTTTGTGTTTGGGGGTCACTCAGGCCAGCGTCACGTGGCCGGGCTCGGGGAGGATGCACCACCTCCACTCCCTGACTCACCTTAGCAGGTTTGGGTGGGTGGGGCGGCACAACCATAAAGTCTAAGGGGAGCATGCTTGTAACAGGAGCTAAAATTCCTAGTTACGGCTCTGCCTAGTATCCAGGTCTCTAAGTTGACAAACCCCATTCTGGTCATATCCTGTATCACACACACCACCTTTCAGAGTGACTAACACAGGCTGGGTTCACATATTTCTATTGAACATAATCCACACTCCTCTCCCAGAGCCGTAGGAAAAGCCACAATTCTTGACCAACCATGTATTACTGCTGACAAGTGAATACTTGAGTATCCCATTGAAAAAGGGTTTGTCACGTCCTTCTCCAGTAGCTGGTCTAAAAAGAAGCCAGCAATTATTCATGTGGTTCAGATAACAAGGGTCTGAACTGGGTGTCTGACACTCAAGGGTTCAAGCCATGTTGCTGATCTAAATTGCAGTTACTGTCTTCATGTTTTGGGTATGTACAGTGCCTAACACAATGGGGTTATGGTCTGTGACTGAGGTCCTAGGCACTACTATAATAGGGATTCACTCAGTGAGGAGCCCATATAAAAACAGGCTTTGTACTTAAATTATGAAAATCTGTAAATTATGGTGTGAATTACCAAAATACTGTAACCACGTTACTATGCTGGCAGGGCCTGTGTGTGTGGTGTTGTTAAGTGCTTTAACACAATTATTATAGAAGAACACATTCAGAGCCAAAAATTAGTTACTGAGGTTTTTCAGCAATGATTGCACTGGGTTAATCTTTATACAATTAATTGAAAAAGAATAAAAGTAAAGAACTTCATTTTTTAGGAATTAATTTTATAATATTTTATAATGATAAAAAGAATACTTCAATTTTTACTAAATAAAAAGTCTATTTTATAATGTATATATATTTTAGTTACATAGAAATTTAAAGAAAAGAAAATTTAAATTTAAACAGGTTAGTTTTCACAGTGAGCAGTAACTTAGAGTTCTAAAAGCTTAAATTGAGATCACCTCCGTTTTCTGTAAGAATCTTTGGCCTGGTCTACACTGGGGGGGGGGGGAGGGAGATAGATCTAAATTACACAACTTCAGCTACGTGAATAACGTAGCTGAAGTTGATGTACTTAGATCTACTCACTGTGGTATCTTCACTGCAGTGAGTCGACTGCTGACACTCCCCCGTCAACTCTGCCTGCACATCTCATGGCAGTGGAGTACAGGAGTTGCTGGGAGAGCGCTCGGGGGGTTGATTTATCACATCTAGATGAGATGCGATAAATTGACCCCAGCTGAATCAACTGCTGTCCGCTGATCCGGTGGGCAGTATAGACATACCCTTTGTTTATGAACTTTATAGAGATTTCTGAAAAGCACTGTACATTTTTTTTCTTTCTTGTGTGCAGAATTTTTTAACTGAAATTCATGCACACTTCTCCTCTACTGCACTGTGGAACTACTTAGTACCTAATTAACTAATTAATTAATATTGACTATATAAATGAAAACCTCTGTTACAAACGCATACAAAAACTGAGAATAGCAAAATATTGATGACTTTTTCTTTATTATTACATTTAAATGAGAAGCAAGTTAGTGATCCAGACTGGTTAAGACAATTTGACTAAAATTAAATAACATTTAAGGTATACAATTAAAGTGAAAGAAGTTAGTTTTTCTTCCCATTTTTTATAATTAACACTTCTAGTGCTTCCTGTTGTAAAGTTAACAATAGCGCTAACCTGCTGCAAAGTATTTCTGAGCTAGAAGAAAACAGCTTGCTTGTCGCACCTGTGACTGAGCTTCTCTCAGCCCCTGAAGGTCACATGTTTTTTAGTAAAGCAGCTGCCCTGGCTACCTGCTTTCAGTGGAGTTTATGAGTCCAGCTATAGGGAGCCTATTGTGCATGCCCAGACCTACAACACCCAATTTCAGAACTTGTGGGTGTGCAATGCTAATTCTGCATCTGCCTAGCAATAATGCCCCAGACACAACTTATTCCTCTTCCCCCTTCTCTCTAGATCTTTTACAAAGATATCTCCCGATTAGGCACATGAGTTACACTCACAGTCTGACAGCTGAATCACAAGGCTCCCTGGAGACAGCTGAATATCTAGCTAGCAGGGGCGGCTCTAGGATTTTGGCCACCCCAAGCAGGCCGGCGCACCGCAGGGGGTGTGCTGCCGGTCGCCGGTCCCGCGGCTCCAGGGGACCTCTTGCAGACATGCCTGCGGAGGGTGCGCTGGTCCCGCGGCTCCGGTGGACCTCCCGCAGGCATGACTGCAGAAGGTCCGCCAGACCCGCCTGCCGCCCTGCCGGCAAAATGCCGCCCCATGCGCGTGCTTGGCGCACCGGGGTCTGGAGCCGGCCCTGCTAGCTAGGGTACTGAATATCAAAGCCAGGTACAGCCAAGGAACAGTCATTTCTTGCTCCTATGACCCCTCAGCGCTGTGCTGGGCAAAGGAAGGAGCCTCCTCAACAGCCTTCATCACTTAGGCCTCCATTTTGAGGAACGTACCCCCCTGAAGCCAAGAGCTCATGCCTCTATGGTACAGGAGACAACTGTCATTCACTCCTTGTACAGACAATGAAGGGGTGCAGGAGGTCACTTGAGCAGAGCTGGGAATAGACAATAATATGGCAAACCTTAGTCTCATCCACTTTGTCCTGTTGCCTTTCACAGGGGATGTGCCAGATTTATGTCCTTGGCTATGCTACCCACGGTCTCCTTCCAGAGTCAAGAAAAAAACCAGGAGTCCTGGGAACCAACCTCCCACCACTGTCCCACTAATAGTCATGTAACCTACCAACAAAGCGGGTGTCATATCACCATGTAGGGGTTGGTATACAAGGAGGATAACAACTTACTTTTCTACCTGTTGGTTAGCTATCTGCTTCTGCATTCTCTCTCTTTGCTGTTGCATGGACAATTGTATTGGCTTTGCTGTTCCCCCCTTCCCCTTACCAGTGACACGGAGGTGCTTGGCAGAGCTGACCTGGGGTCTGTTCACCCGGCTGTAGCTATCCTTGATCGTATACCCACAGGCAGATTTCCCACTGCTATCTTTGGACACCTCATGGTCATAGTCATAGGTGAGCTTCTCCTCTGAGCCTGTTGGAGATGAAACCTCCTCTCCATCCTTACAGAAGACAATGTGGGGGGTGGGCGCCTGGGAGATCATAGAGCACTGGAACAGCACAGAGTCCCCCTGTCGTGTTGATGGGCACAGGGGCTAAAATCAAAAGTGGCCCAGTTCTAGCGGTCACAGGTTCATCTCCTACCCGTATCTATCACTGTGGGCTTGTGATTTCATATAAAACTCAACCAAATAGAGATGCAACAGAGTTTATTAAAGGGAGGTGGCAAGGACTCCCAGAATGAACAAGATAAAACAGCAGATAACGAAACAAGGGAGGCTGTAATATAAGGGGGCTATACATACAACAAAGGCAGTGATTACAATACCATCTCTAGCAGCTTGATTTACTGTTGTCTTTCTTCTTCTTACAATGGCTCAGCACCACAGGACTGCTGGATCCCTTAAATGGAGACAGGATCAGATCATCATTTATTCAAATAAGCTGTCAAATCCCTCCCACTCCCTATACCTCATTGTGCATGCAGTGAGCGAATTTTATAGAAGATGGACCAGATGCATGTAGTAAGTATATCTCCTATTCTAAGTAACCCTTGTGGGTGGATGGCCTACCCTTGATTACCTGTTCCGTTCTCAGATGGGCAGCCCCAATATGATCTGCACTCTGCCTTATATAGACACTTGGTTACACTCTGGTAAGAGGCTGAATGCCTCTTTTACCTGTAAAGGGTTAAGAAGTTCACCTAGCCTAGCTGACATCTGACCAGAGGAACCAATGGGGGACACTTGGTTACTAAGCAGATTAGATGATTAACAGCCACTGTCTTTTCCCACCTAAACAGAAAAAGGCACCAAACTGGAACAAGAAGGGCTCACAAAATGGACGCCTAGTTGTCCTTTAGAGGATCCAAGATGGTCTTAGGATTTTACCTCTACAGTTGGGCGGATGTGTGGCTTAGGTAGAGGGTGGGGACACGGAGAGAACCTGGAAAGGGGAATTGGTCAGAGTGATCAGTGAGCTCAAGGGGCATTTTGCCAAAGGAAGGTGGTTGCCATGGAAGCAACTTCTAAGGTTATGTCTACACTGCAGTTAAAAATCTTTGGGGCTGTCCCGTGCCAGCTCGTTTGGGCTTGCAGAGTCCATTCTCATGGCTGTACACAAGGCACGGACCAGCATCAAATTGCAGAGCAGGGGGAGCTCTGCCTGCTCAAGGCCTGGTGGGTCTGAGCAATGTCTCTGGAATAGGCTTTTATTTCAGCACAGGTGGGTAATGGTGCGATGATGTGAGATCTGTGGCCTGGTCTATGCTACAGACTTATGTTGATGCAAGGAGGCTTACATCAATCTAATTATGTCAGTGTCCATGCTAGAATGCTGCTTCTGCCAAAGTAAGGCCCCCACTACACTGACATAATAACTCCACCTCCACAAGAGGCTCAGCACTTGTCTCGATACAGTTAGGGTGATGCAGTGTCCATGTAGACACCGCATTACTTACATCGCCTGTTGGCTGTCAGTCCCCAGTGGGGCTGACAGCTGGAGCCCTCCCGCCCCTGAGCTGACAGCCCGAGCTGTCAGCCCAGCATAGTTTCACAGCTGGAGCTGTCAGTGCCAGGGCAGGGGGGCAACTGTGATCCTGTGTCCCACTGACAACCCGGGTTGTCAATGCTGGAGTGGCTGTCCAGGGTATGTGGGGGAGGCAACTGTGACCTCCATGACAGTCAGTGAAAGAGCTACTGGTGAGGACACACACCACTGACAGAAAGAGCAAGTGTGGACGTTAACCATGACTTTAATTACTGCTGTGGCTGTACATTGACTTAACCTAAGGCCTGGTCTACACTAGGACTTTAATTCGAATTTAGCAGCGTTAATTCGAACTAACCGCTCAACCGTCCACACTAGGAAGCCATTTAATTCGAACTAGAGGGCTCTTTAGTTCGAATTTGGTACTCCACCCCGACAGGTGGAGTAACGCTAAATTCGACATGGCTAGCTCGAATTAGGCTAGGTGTGGATGCAAATCGAACTTAGTAGCTCCGGGAGCTATCCCACAGTGCACCACTCTGTTGACGCTCTGGACAGCAGTCCGAGCTTCGATGCTCTGAGCAGCCACACAGGAAACGACCCGGGAAAATTTGAATTCATTTTCCTGTCTGGACAGTTAGAATCTCATTTTGTGGTTGGACATCGGGGCGAGCTCAGCAGCACCGGCAGCAATGCAGAGCTCTCCAGCAGAGGAGTTCATGTAATCTCTGAATAGAAAGAGGGACCCGGCTTAGACTGACCGGGAACTCTTGGATCTGATCGGTGTGTGGGGCGAGGAGTCTGTGCTTTCGGAGCTGCGCTCCAACAAACCGAATGCAAAGACCTACGAGAAGGTCTCCAAAGCCATGATCCAGACAGAGGATACAGCCGTCATGCAACGCATCGCCGCATGAAAACCAAGGACCCCAGGCAAGGCTACCAAAAAATCAAAGCGGCAAACGGACGCTACGGAGCCTGCCACCACTGCCCCACCAGTGACCGTGGACTCTGACGATGGGACAGTGTCGACGGCCAGTTCCTCGGCGATGTTCGCGGACGGGGAAGATGAGGAAGGGTTTGTGGAGGACGAGGCAGGCGAGAGCGCTTACAACACTGGTTTCCCCGACAGCCAGGATCTATTCATCACCGTGACGGAGATCCCCCAACAACCGTCCCCGGCCATTAACCCGGACCCTGAATCAGGGGAAGGAGCAGTCGGTAAGTGCTGTAACCATGTTAACTTTTATTCTTAATATAACAGGAATTTGAACTGTGTGAAAAGGAGGGCTCTCTAGATATGGGTATAGAACAGAAATCATCCTTGGAGATCTCCACGAAGCTCTCCTTGCGTTAATCGAAAAGCCTCCGCAGGAGGTTCCTGGGGAGAGCTGCCTTATTGGGTGCTCCGTGGTAGCACAGTTTTCCACGCGAGGCTTTCATGAGGAACTCAGGGAGCACTGCCTCCCCGAGCACGGCTGCATCGGGCCCTGGTTCGTGCTAGCTTTCACGCAGCATGCGCTCTCTATCTCCTTCAGTGACCCTCCTCAGGGTGATCTCGCTCGGAGACTCCTGCATCTAATTAGGGTAATTACTGTAATGTTACGCCTGGTCCAAAGTATTTTTAAAAAATCTACGGACAGACGGCATAGCACAGACTCAGCACGCAGCTGCGTGACGAGCGTAACGGAAAGCCAAAGAATATAATGGACGCTCATGGAGGGAGGGGGGAATGAGGACGCAAGCTATCCCACAGTTCCTGCTGTCTCCGAAAAGTATTTGCATTCTTGGATGAGCTCCAAATGCTTCTAGGGTCAAACACAGTGTCTGCGGCGGGTCAGGGCATAGTTCGGCGATTTGCGCACACACCCCACCCACCACCAGAAGTGAAAACAATCCTCTGTTGAGTCTTTTACATGTCACCCTATCTGTACTGAATGCTGCAGATAGACGCGATGGTGCAGCACTCAACACCAACATCCTTGCTCCCCCCACGCTATTGAAGGCTGACGGTACAATAAGATGGAAATCCATCCTCATCATCAGCCTCTTGGCATATGGGGCAGTGCAAAAGGGCTGGTAACCATGCCGACTAGTATCAGTAAGGTTGATCAAGGGCGCCTGTCCCTAATTTTTGATGGCTGATGGTACAATATGGCTGGTAACCGTCCTCATCATTGCAACAGGGGGCTGAGCTCCATCAGCCCCCACCCTTCATTGTAAATAAAAGATTCAATTGCCCCTGGACTAGCAGAGGGATGATGGGCTCCTTCATCCACACTCCTTGATGTCCTGCCTGGACTATCATTGCAGCTGGAGGCTTCCTTCCAGTCATTTCTCACAAACAAGTCACTGTGTCTTATTCCTGCATTCTTTATTACTTGATCACACAAGTGGGGGGACAATGGTATGGTAGCCCAGGAAGGCTGGGGTAAAAACGGAATGAAGAGGTGGTGTTGTTGCAGGAGCACCCCCTGTGAATAGCATACAGCTCATAATTTATGCAGGATCAGACACAGAGCGGCTGTGCTCTCTGGTTCTATGATACAGTGGTTCTGTAGTACACTAGGCGATAATCTAGGCAGGACTGATTCTATTTTTAGATACCAAAAAGGAGGGATTGACTTAGGTAGTCATTCCCAATTTTTGCTTTTGCGCCCCTGGCTGCTCGGCCAGGGGCACTTATGACAGCCCCAAATGGGGCAGTGCAAAAGGACAGGTAACCATGCCCATCTTATTACCATCTTATTACCAATTTATGGTATGGTTGATGGTACAATATGGCTGGTAACCATCTCTGCTGTCATGCAAAAGCAAAAGCATGCTGCTGTGTAGCGCTGCTGGCCCGCCTCTGTCAGCGGCATCTAGTACACATACGGTGACATACACAAAAGGCAAAACAGTGTCCATGGTTGCCACGCTATGGCGTATGCCAGGGCAATTCTGGGAAAACGGGCTTGAAATGATTGTCTGCCGTTGCTTTCCCGGAGGAAGGAATGACTGGCGACATTTACCCAGAATCCACCGCGAAAATGATTTGTGCCCCAGCAGGCACAGGGGTCTCAACCCAGAATTCACAGAGACAGCCTAGACTCACTTAATTGATCGCCAAAATGTATCTTTTCAAGGAATTCACTCCCTGTTTCCCATCTCACAGCTTCCACTGTCTCCAGACCTGCCACAGCATCCCCCTCGCAGAGGCTGGCGAAGATTATGGGCCCAAGAAAAAGACAAGGGACAAGTGTTAAATCCTTGGGGCAGCCAGCGTAGGAAGCAATCACTTGAAGCCAGAGAGCAGTCAGCTAACCAAAACCTCCATTTTATTTACAGACACAGAGAGCTCACTCAGCCGGTTGAAACCGGTTGAGCTAACCCATAATAATCTAACTCAGTTGCCATAGCAACAAAAACCATGACAACCAAATACACAACATATTCCTCCCCCCCTAATAAGAACATCCCCTAAATAAAACACACACTAGACTAGAGAAGGAGGGTAGACTGCTTCCATTCCCGGCTAAACCCTGGGGATTATTTTGCCCCATAACCGTGGGTTTGCCCTAGCTAAAGATCCAGCCGATGAGGAGGCCTTCTGTCTCTAGGTGGATTACAGCGAACTTCTGATGTTATTGCACCCGAAAGCACTAGGGGCTCAGGGTCCGCAGCACGAAGAGGTGAGGAGGTGGTATCAGCTCGTGCTGGGCAAAGGGGTATCTCAGCCGCCGGCAGTAATGGAGGAGAACAGTCAGAAACAGGTGACTCGTGATTCGGTCCCTCACCAGAAGAGGTGAAGTCAGACCCCTCACCTGCATATGGGTCCTGAGGACTGGCATGACCTGGCAACAGCTGATCTACATGTCGCCGCCAGGTAAGATTCTCTGCAGTCCGGTCTGTGTAGGAAACAGGTCCTGTTTGAGTGATGACTGTGGCCGGAACCCATTTAGCTCTGGAAGTATAATTCCGAGCCAAAACTGGCTGTCCTGGGCTAAAGGTTCGGTCTTTTGCTCTGGGTGCCCGTCTGATGACTTGATATTGCTGCTGATGTTGCACAATTTGTCGGGGTTCAGAAGGTTTCAGCAGATCAAAGCAAGTGCGCAGCTGTCGTCCCATCATTAGAAAGGCCGGAGATGCGTGGGTCGTAGCATGAGGTGTGTTTCTGTAGGAAAGTAAAAAGGTATCCAGACGCTTTTGAATGGAGTGTTGTCCCCTTGCTGATTTCAAAGCGTTTTTCATTGTCTGCACAAATCTTTCAGCTAATCCGTTGGTGGACGGATGATATGGTGCTGACGTGATGTGGTGTATCCCATTTGCCTTCATAAAATTTTGAAACTCCTGAGAAATGAACTGCGGTCCGTTGTCGCTCACAAGTTGTTCTGGCAGACCAAAACGACTAAAGAGTCCTCGTAGTTTTTGGATAGTACTCTCTGCCGAAGTGGACTGCATTATAGAGACTTCTGGCCATTTAGAATGGGCATCTATTGCCACCAAGAACATGCTTCCTTCAAGGGGGCCAGCAAAGTCAACGTGAATACGTTGCCACGGGTTTTCAGGCCAGTCCCATGGGTGTAGGGGTGCCCACTGGGGTGCATTCCTCACACCCTGACATGACATACAAGCTTTTGCCTTCTCTTCAATAGCGCTGTCCAGTCCAGGCCACCAAAAATAGCTTCGTGCAATTTCCTTCATGCGCACTATTACACAGTGACCGGAATGTAACTGTTCTAACATCTGTGATCTCAGTGGTGGTGGAATAATGACACGTCTCCCCCACAACAAACAACCAGATTGGACCGATAACTCCGTCCGCTTGGACATGTAGGGAACAAGGTCGGATGAGACCGGAGAGGTTTGTCGAGATTTTCCATGCATCACCAGGTCCATAACGTGGGACAATACTGGGTCAACGCAAGTTGCCTTCTTTATCTGAGTAGCAGTGATGGGTGTATTCTCTACCTGTTCAAAGTAGAAGATTTCCTTTTGGGCACTATCTCGGTGTTTGACCGGCAAAGGCAACCTTGAGAGGCCATCTGCATTGCCATGCAGAGTGGATTTCCGATATTTGATTTCATATGTGTGTGCTGAAAGTAACAATGCCCAACGTTGCATACGACTAGCAGCTAATGGGGGAATGCCTGTGTAGGGTCCAAAAATTGATGTCAGAGGTCGATGGTCTGTGAGAAGAGTAAATTTTCGCCCAAACAGGTACTGATGAAACTTCCGAATTCCAAAAACAATTCCTAATGCCTCACGTTCGATTTGGGCGTAGTTAGTTTCTGCTTTGCTTAGAGTGCGTGAAGCAAAAGCAATAGGTCTCTCTTCTCCTGAAGGCATAATATGTGACATGACTGCTCCCACTCCATAAGGGGAGGCATCGCAGGCCAATTGCAGTGGTAAGGATGGATCAAAGTGTGTTAGAACTTCAGAATTTAGCAGTGCATCCTTAGCTTTGTTAAACGCAACATCACAGGCTTCAGTCCACTTCCAGGCCTTGTTCTGCCCAAGGAGCTCATGAAGTGGTTTTAGCAGTGTGGCTAACTGTGAGATGAACTTTCCATAATAGTTCAGGAGTCCTAGAAACGAGCGCAGCTGGCTTACATTTCGAGGTGGGGGAGCCTCCACAATAGCTTTAACTTTTGCAGGGGCCTTATGAAGACCTGCAGAATCAATGATGTGTCCCAAATATTCAACAGAGGGCTTGAAGAATTCACACTTGTCTTTGCGAACTCGTAGGCCATACTCTTCCAGTCTTTGTAGGGTAGCCTCTAAATTCTTTAAGTGATCCTCTTCATTTCTTCCAGTGACCAGGATATCATCCAGATAGCACTGAACTCCTGACAAGCCACACAAGATCTGGTCCATAGCCCTCTGGAACAGGGTGGGAGCAGATGTTATTCCGAAGGGTAGGCGACAGTATCGATAAAGCCCCTTATGAGTCATAATAGTCAACAGCTCTTGGGACTTTTCATCGACGTGCATCTGTAAATATGCTTGACTCAGATCAATCTTACTGAACTTTTGTCCCCCAGCCAGGCCTGCGAAGAGGTCATCGATGCGGGGAAGCGGGTATTGCTCTGCACACAACACTGGGTTGACAGTGACTTTAAAATCACCGCAAATCCGGAGAGAGCCATCTTTCTTCACGATTGGAACGATAGGAGTGGCCCATGAGCTATGGGTAACTGGTATTAGGACTCCATCGGTGACCAGGCGCTCCAGGTCTGCTTCAACGTTTGTCCTGATGGCATATGGCACAGTTCGGGCTTTCAGATATTTTGGTGGACTGTCAGGTTTAATGTTCAATGTCACAGTGATTCCCTTCATACTTCCCAAATCATCTCCAAAAACAGCAGCATGTTTCCTTAGTATAGGGGTTAGACTGGTTTCTTCTTTAGTCATCCGGTGCACTTCTGCCCAGTTCAGCTGAATCTTCCCAAGCCAAGACCTACCCATTAAGGCTGGGTAGTCACCTCTCACCACAAACAGTGGCAATTTAGCTGCCTGTCCATTGAGCTCCACCTTAACATCAATAGTGCCCAGCATGGGCACAGCTTCTCCCGTATACGTCTTCAGAACAGTTTTTGTTGCCTTAAGCGGAAGATGCTGTAGCTTTTCCTTATACACAGTCTCCGGAACCAGCGAGACAGCTGCACCGGTGTCTAGTTCCATGCGTATAGGTTTGCCCTCCAATAAGGGGGTTACCCAGTATTCATGTGAGCCCGCTGCCAAAGACAAAACATGCAGTGGCACTTCCTCTTGTGAGGAGGTGTCACCTTGATCATCCTGGGTCTGTTCTAGGGTATGCAAGGTTCCTCTTTTTGTCGGCCAGACCACAGGCCTCTTTTTCTTTTGTTTACAGGCATACTCAATGTGTCCCTTTTTGCCACAGTGTCGACACACCAGGTCCTTACACCAGCATTCTGATGCCTGGTGACCCAGCTTACCACAGCGGTAACATTCTTGACTCTGCACCGTTTTGTGGGTCAGTTCTTGTGACACTTTTTGCACCCTAGGGGATGCACCGATGTATTGTGCCTCCCTTGTGGCCAGTTCCATGGAGACAGCAATATCAACAGCCTTCTGTAATGTAAGCTGAGCCTCTGTCAGTAGGCGCTTCCGTATAGCTTCACTGCAGAGGCCACACACTAACCTGTCACGCAGGGCATCATTTAACATCTCTTTAAATTCACAGTGTTCTGCTGGCTTTTTTAAAATGGCTACAAATTGCACAACTGTTTCATCTTCCTTTTGGTCTCTTTTGTGGAACCTATATCTTTCAGCAATTACCAGTGGTTTTGCGGAGAAATGAGACCCCAGGATTTCCACAATGTCACTGTAAGATTTAGTCTCAGGCTTAACAGGGTGCAGTAAGCTGCGTAGCAGAGAGTAGGTTTTAGCCCCTACAACAGTTAAGAATATTGGCACCTTCTTCGCTTCTGTAATGTCATTTGCAATACCAAAAAGCTCAAAACGCTCAGTATACACACGCCACTGCTCTGTATTCTCATCAAAAGGCTCCAGGGGCCTGGTCAGAGTAGCCATGATTTTTAGTTTCACTTTCACAGTCAGTGCAAACAAGCAGCTTTTTTTGTTTGTTTGTTCTTTACCTTGACTTCTACTTCCTTCTGTTACTGGAGCAGCACCAGGATCCCATCCTCGTCGCTAGTGTTAAATCCTTGGGGCAGCCGGCGTAGGAAGCAATCACTTGAAGCCAGAGAGCAGGCAGCTAACCAAAACCTCCATTTTATTTACAGACACAGAGAGCTCACTCAGCCGGTCGAAACCGGTTGAGCTAACCCATAATAATCTAACTCAGTTGCCATAGCAACAAAAACCATGACAACCAAATACACAACAACAAGATGTTCGAGGAACGTATGGGCTGCTATCTAGCAGAGGCGGACCAGCAGATCCAGTGGAGGGAGAGCGTCTCTCTGTGCCAGCGCTCACACAGCGAACGGGAGGAGAGGTGGCGTGAGGAAGACAAGCAGGCGACTGAAACAATGCTTGGACTAGTGAGGGAGCAAACGGACACGCTCAGGCGCCTTGTGGATGTTCTGCAGGACCGCAGGAGGACAGAGCCCCCCTGCAGTGTATCTGCAACCGCCCTCCCCCGCCACAAAGTCCCATACCCCCCTCACCGAAAATAATCAGGAGGAGGGGCGGCCGGGGACGTGAATACTGTCACTGCACCACAGCACAGTGCTCAAGTACCCAAAAGCTCTCATACCCTACAGTTGCCGAAGTCCTTCACTTCCAGACTCACAGTAGTCCCAATCCCAGTCCCATCCCCTAACTGTCTACTTAATTAATAAAAATGCTTTGCTGTTAATTACTGTTTCCGTTATGTTTTTTCAAAGAAGACTGTGTTCGAATGGGGGGCGTGGGGAAGGGTGTGGTTAATTGCATAGGACAGTCACCTTTCCCAGGGTACAGACACGGGGGCAGGATCAGCAGCGGGTCACATACACGGTTCAGTCAGTAGGCAATCTGGTCGGTTTTTGGAGGTGGTTTCCAGGATCTGTGTGGTCGGGGGAGATGTGACTTTGCAGCGGGGGAGGGCGGTTACAGATCTTATACAGCGGTCCTTGTCCTGGACCGCAAAGTCACGCAGCTGAGGAATCTGTATCCGTCCTCCTCCACCACAAGGTCACATATCCGCCCGCACACAGAATTCCATAAAGAGGGATGGCAGGCTCCGTTGAAAGAAGCCTTCCGGCACTGCGGACCGCTCTAGGAGCAGGAGCCTGTCATTCCTTGAGTTTAGAGGTGGTCTTTACATCACCGCACACCCTACCCAGCACAGCCTGCGTCCCAGTTTCAACCCTTTCACGAAAAGTCATGAATAAAGAAACCTTTGTTAAGTAATAATGGGACATGTATTTTATTTTTACACGTGTGCTGGAAGTGGGGGTAACGGGGTGAACAGGGTATGTAACCGAAGAGGAGAGTCAACAGTCAGTGGGTAAAGAAACAGGGGCAGGTTCAGCTTCTCTGTAAAGAAACTGAACAGTCACAGGTCACGCTGCTCGCTGCTCGCTGGTATTTGAAGAGTTCCTTCTCACTGTCCCAGGCGCCTGTATAGGGCTTCATGAGCAAGTGCATTAGCGGGCAGGCTGGGTCCCCGAGGATGACTATAGGCATCTGCACATCCACAACAGTTATTTCGTGGTCCGGGAAGAAACTACCTTCCTGCAGGCGTCTGAGCAGCCCACAGTTCCTGAAAACACACGCATCATGAACCTTGCCCGGCCACCCGACGCTGATGTTTGTAAACGTCTCCTATGGTCCCCCAGTGCTTGCAGCACCATTGAAAAGTAGCCCAATTTCTCAGCAGCTGACTGTGGAAGACGTGGACGATAAAGTGCGAGGAGGAGAAAACGGCGATGATCGCAGCGTGCTCCATACTTGCAGTGCTGTGGCGTCCGCGCTGTCACTGAACAGAAAAGTGCACGAACAGATTGCCCGCAGGCGCTTTCATGGAGGGAGGGAGGGAGGTTGTGATTGACGGTTCAATGACGACACTTACTTACCCAAAACCACCCTCGACACATTTCTCCCCCCAGCAGGCATTGGGGGGCTCTACCCAGCATTCCAATGGGCAGCGGGGAGTGCGGGAACTGTGGGATAGCTTCCCACAGTGCACCGCTTCCAAAGTCGATGCTGGCCCCGTGAATGTGGACTCCGAAATTCGAATTAGTGTATTTAGTATGGATACACAAATTCGACTTCATAAGGTCGAATCCACAAATTCGAACTAAGTTGATTCGAAATAGTCTTGTAGTGTAGACAAGGCCTAAGTGACTTAAGTGACTTAATTTTGTAGTGTAGACAAGCCCTGACACTATCAGCTGTCCCCTCCTCCGGTCTGATATTCGTCACCGCTCCCCAATTCCTGCCCTGTGCCGCCCTCCTTTCCCGCCCTGGCCACAGCGTCTCTATTTAGGGATGGAAGATTGAGAACTGAAGGGGCCTGCTTTGCTTGTTATAGTCCAAAGATACCACTGAGGAAACACTCCCCATCTCACCTCATGGCCTGGGGCCGAGACAGCCCCTGGCTAACGGCACAGCTGGGCCAGAGTGAAAGGTAACTGGAGGACCTGGGATGTTGGATAAGCCTGAACCTTTTGCCTCTGCCCTGGTCTCCATTTCCAGCTCCTTCCCACTATCCTGGTCCTTGCTGCATCCCTGCTCATTTACCAGTCCTTGCCAAGAGACAGGGCAAGGCAGGATGGGGAAAAACACAAGGCAGTTGAGAAAGGGCATACAGACGTGACCTCTGTGCAGGTGGGGAGCTGGAATCAGTTTGAAGAAGCAAGTCGGGGAACCAGGGCAAAAGGCCAAAGAAACATGTGGGAAAGAAAGAAACTCTTGTGAATAGATGTTACACCTCTGTGGGAAGCCAAACAGTTTTCAAAGGAAATTTGTCAGGAATACAAGACAGAATCAAGGCAATTTTGCAGAATAACTGACACACAAGTGGATTGTTTTTCAGCAATGATTGCACTGGGTTAATCTTTATACAATTAATTGAAAAAGAATAAAAGGAAAGAACTTCATTTTTTAGGAATTAATTTTATAATATTTTATAATGATAAAAAGAATACTTCAATTTTTACTAAATAAAAAGTCTATTTTTAATTGGGATGGTGGCTGGGCACATTTCACCACTGGGACAGAGTCTCCTGTACAGACATCTTTTCCCCTGCTCCCTCTCCATTTAGTTTGTTCTCATGAGGTTTCCAGGGCAGTTTATTTTCATAGTCATACATTTAAAGGCCAGAAGGGACCAATGTGACCATCTAATCTGAGCAGCTGCACAGCCCAGGCCAGAGAGCCTCCCACAGGGATCCCTGCCTTGAGCTGCTAACTTCTGGCTGAGCTAGTGCATGTCTGGTAGAAAGAGATGTCCCCTGTTGGTTCAAAGACTCCAAACTGGCTCACATTTCTAAACATTAAGATGGCTGTGGATGATCAGTGAAAGAAGGGGCGAGTGGGAAGGGAGATGCTGGAGCAACTGGAGATGAGCCATGAAGTTTAGCTCCAGCTGCAGATCCTAATCTGACCTTCCCTGGTGTTTGGGGTGTGGAGTTGGAGTTCCGTCTTGGGTTTATTATAGTGATAGCCCTAAAGTCGGGGGGAGTAGGGACTCTCCCTCTGAGACCAAAGCACAATAGGTACCAGAGATGATGGTTCAGTGCCTGGCAGAGGCGGGGGAAAAGATGCCAGATCTGGGGTGACTGAACCACCTAATGCTGAATGGGGAAGTGGTAAAAGGTGGACCTATTGGTCTTAGCATAGATTTCAGGAAGCTTAATGGAGGGTCCAGATCTGCTATGTACCGAAAGCCTGACACTGACTGACTGACTGAGACTGACTGAACAGCTAGGTCAGGCCACAGACATACCCAAGACTTTAGCAAAATATGCTGGGAAGTTTAACACCTAGTCAGGTGTATAACCTACAGTACGTTGTCAGGGCAGGGACTGTGCTATATAATAACAGACAGTGTAGAACCAAGCATACCAATGGCAGTGAGGAAACAACACAGTTACAGTGACAACTGCCCCAGGGCTGACTGATAATTTTACATAAAGACCTTTCTCAATACAAAACTAGACTTGTGACAAACTGATTTTTTTTATTTTACTTATTTATTTATTTGTGGAAGTCCCTGGCCGGCTCCAGGCCAGCTCACAAAGGTGGGAATTTTGCCTGGTGCCTCTCCAGTGCTGGCGCCTCAGCAGGCAGAGCCCGTCTCTTCCCCACGCTCGCTCGGGTGTCTGGCCACGGCTGAGCAATGCCAGCGTAACCCCCGTGTTTGCATTTCAGGGCGCAGTGACGTCACTGGGGAGCAAACAGTCAGGGGCTACGTGGCCCTTTGCTCTGTGGGCTAGAGACTTGCTGGAGCCTGGTGGGGCCCTGCTGGGACGGGCCGAACCCTCCAGCTCTGGGTGAGGCGAGCTCGGGGGATGGGCCGGAGCCGCCTGCAACAACTTGGGAACTGCCTGTGGGGGGAGGGTCCTGGCGAGCAGAGTCAGTGACGGGACCATCAAGGGGGGGAGGGAACAGCCAAATGTCACCTGGGGGAGGTGGGGGGAGCCCAACTGTCACCTGAGGGAGGATGTCAATAGGCGGGGGTAGGGTCAGGAAAAGCCCTAAGATAAGAGGGGGCCAGTGGGATGGAGCAAGGGAATGGGGTTTGGGCAGAGGAAGGGGGGTAGAAATGGGGAAGGGAGGAGAAGGGAAGCGGGTGAAGATGTGGGAGGAGAACAGGGGATGGAAACAGGATGGGGGAAGGAGGGAGGAGCAGGATAGGAACAGAGAAGGCAGCAGGGTGTGTGTGTGTGTGTAAGAGCCCAAATGGGGCACTTAGGGGTTATACACACACTTCTGAAGCTGGCCTGAAAGCCATATTAGAAACCTTTGCTGAGACAAAACTCATTGGGCTAAATTCGTGAATAGTTTTGAGTTGGCCAAAGCTGCATTGTTCAGTGAGTAAACTATTCATCCAGAAATGTTCACCCATCTCTACTTGTGAGAAGACAAACTAGTTTGTTGCCATAGGGTTGCTGGTGACTACCAGAACTGCACACAAAGGAGTTTGTGTTGTGGAAAATCGACCACACCATTGATTTTGGATCAGACAGCCTGAGGCACTTTATTGTTGTACAAGCATGCATGCAGGGAGAGACAGTGTGGCCCCATGCAAGGGGTAGCTTCTCTGCCTGTCACAAATTTTATTAAGCTTATAAAGGCTAAAACCACAAACCATCACTCGATATAATTTACCTTATTTGGAATAAACGCGTGCAAATCAAGCAACCTATCTTAATGTTTTCCATATATGGTTTTTCCTGTTATTGTTCTTGCCCAGTTATGTTGGTGGTCTGGCTGTTCCAACGACCCATATTTTGCGGTTACATTATGCAAAAACTCTTGCCACATTGTTATTTGTCATAAGCTGAGCTGGCACCCCAGGGTCCCCTTTGTCCCTTCCTCTAGTTCCCTTTTTCCTCTCTTCTCATTTTTTCCCCAGTGTCCTTTATACAGACAAACATGTTTTGCAGAAGTTAACCTTTGTCTTCATATAGCAGTTGGGTTATGCTAAAGGCCTGGGCCTAAAAGCAAGGGTTAGGGTGCAGTCCGCTTCTGACTCTATAGGTGGGGTCTGGGGTCTGGCAAATTCCCTATCAGTTTGTTTCGAGGTTTGTGACTGCTGGAGTTGCATTTTGATTTATTTTTATAGGTGCATCCATGAGCCCTGGGACACTTTCCATGTGGGATTCTTATTGTAGGGTTTTCCATAAGTACTGAGGCTACTCATATGTTCGGTCTGCATGCATACTGGTTCGTCATCAAGGAGTCTTTTTATCAGTTGTGGGGATCACCCCTACTGCCTTGTTGTTATAGGGTTGCTTGTGAGTACAGGGGCTGAGGTCGGGGTCGCACTGGATTGTTACTGTAGGGTTGCTCATGAATGCTGGGTTTGTTGCTAATAACAACAGGGAAATGGAATGAGAATCCCCAATTGTTTATTACCACCCTGGTGAGAGAGAGTGCCTATACACAAATGCAAGAAGCCTGGAAAACAATCAGGGAGAACTGAAAGTCCTGGCACAGTAAAGGAACTATGATGTGATTGGAATAACAGCGACTTGGTGGGATAACTCACATGACTGGAGTACTGTTATGGATGGATATAAACTGTTCAGGAAGGACAGGCAGGGCAGAAAAGGTGGAGGAGTTGCGTTGTATGTAAGAGAGCAGTATGACTTCTCAGAGCTCCGATATGAAACTGCAGAAAAACCTGAGAGTCTCTGGATTAAGTTTAGAAGTGTGAGCAACAAGGGTGATGTGGTGGTGGGAGTCTGCTATAGATCACCAGACCCAGTGGGATGAGGTGGACGAGGCTTTCTTCCAGCAACTAGCAGAAGTTACTAGATCACAGGCCCTGGTTCTCATGGGAGACTTTAATCACCCTGATATCTGCTGGGAGATCAATATAGCAGTGCACAGACAATCCAGGAAGTTTTTGGAAAGCGTAGGGGACAATTTCCTGGTGCAAGTGCTGGAGGAACCAACTAGGGGCAGAGCTCTTCTTGACCTGCTGCTCACAAACAGAGAAGAGTTAGTAGGGGAAGCAAAAGTGGATGGGAACCTGGGAGGCAGTGACCATGAGATGGTCGAGTTCAGGATCCTGACACAAGAAAGAAAGGAGTGCAGCAGAATACGGACCCTGGACTTCAGAAAAGCAGACTTTGACCCTCTCAGGGAGCTGATGGGCAGAATCCCCTGGGAAAATAACATGAGGGAGAAAGGAGTCCAGGATCGCTGGCTGTATTTTAAAGAATCCTTATTGAGGTTGCAGGAAAAAAACATCCCGATGTGTAGGAAGAATAGTAAATATGGCAGGCGACCAGCTTGGCTTAACAGTGAAATCCTTGCTGATCTTAAACGCAAAAAAGAAGCTTACAAGAAGTGGAAGATTGGACAAATGACCAGGGAGGAGTATAAAAATATTGCTCAGGCATGCAGGAGTGAAATCAGGAAGGCCAAATCACACTTGGAGTTGCAGATAGCAAGAAATGTTAAGAGTAACAAGAAGGGTTTCTTCAGGTATGTTAGCAACAAGAAGAAAGTCAAGGAAAGTGTGGGCCCCTTACTGAATGAGGGAGGCAACCTAATGACAGAGGATGTGGAAAAAGCTAATGTACTCAATGATTATTTTGCCTCTGTCTTCACAAACAAGGTCAGCTCCCAGACTGCTGTACTGGGCAGCACAGTATGGGGAGAAGATGACCAGTCCTCTGTGGAGAAAGAAGTAGTTCAGGACTATTTAGAAAAACTGGATGAGCACAAGTCCATGGGGCCGGATGAGCTGCATCCAATGGTGCTAAAGGAGTTGTCGGATGTGATTGCAGAGCTATTGGTCATTATCTTTGAAAACTCATGGCAAACGGGGGAGGTCCCGGATGACTGGAAAAAGGCTACTGTAGTGCCCATCTTTAAAAAAGAGAAGAAGGAGGATCCGGGGAGCTACAGATCAGTCAGCCTCACCTCAGTCCCTGGAAAAATCATGGAGCAGGTCCTCATGCAATCAATTCTGAAGCACGTAGAGGAGAGGAAAGTGATCAGGAACAGTCAGCATGGATTCACCAAGGGCAAGTCATGCCTGACTAACCTAATTGCCTTCTATGAGGAGATAACTGGGTTTGTGGATTAGGGGAAAGCAGTGGATGTGTTATTCCTTCACTTTAGCAAAGCTTTTGATACGGTCTCCCACAATATTCTTGCCAGCAAGTTAAAGAAGTATGGGGCTGGATGATTGAACTATAAGGTGGATAGTAAGCTGGCTAGATCGTCGGGCTCAACAGGTAGTGATCAATGGCTTCATGTCTAGTTGGCAGCTGCTTTCAAGCAGAGTGCCACAAGGGTCGGTCCTGGGGCCGGTTTTGTTCGATATCTTCATTAATGATCTGGAGGATGGCATGGACTGCACTCTCTGCAAGTTTGCAGACGACAGTAAATTTGGAGGAGTGGTAGATCTGCTGGAGGGTTGGGATAGGATACAGAGGGACCTAGACAAATTAGAGGATTGGGCCAAAAGAAACCTGATGAGGTTCAACAAGGACAAATGCAGAGTCCTACACTTAGGACGGAAGAATCCCATTCACTGTTACAAACTGGGGACCAAATGGCTAGGCAGCTGTTCTGCAGAAAAGGACCTAGGGGTTACAGTGGACGAGAAGCTAGTTATGAGTCAACAGTGTGTCCTTGTTGCGAAGAAGGCTAACAGCATATTCGGCTGTATAAGTAGGGGCATTGCCAGCAGATCGAGGGATGTGATCATTCATTCATTCATTCATTCATGCCCGTCACCCCAACCGGGGTATGGGCCGCCAACAACAGATCTCCATAGTCTTCTATCCTGGGCCATTCGCTCTAGCTGGTTCCAGGTATAGCCCATTTTTTTGCTATCAACCTGAAGGTCGCGTCGCCAGGTATTTCTTGGGCGGCCTCTTTTCCGCTTGCCTTGGGGGTTCCACTGCAGTGCCTGTCTGGTGATGTTGGTTGGCTGCTTGCGTAGTGTATGTCCTATCCAGCCCCACCTTCTCCTTCTAATTTCTTCCTCTGCTGGGAGTTGACGGGTCCTCTCCAAGAGGTGGATGTTACTGATGGTGTCTGGCCAGCGGATCTGGAGAATCCTTCTGAGGCAGCTATTAATGAAGGTCTGGATCTTCCTGGTGGTTGTTTTGGTTGTCCTCCAGGTTTCAGCTCCATACAGTAAGACTGATTTCACGTTGGAGTTGAACAGTCGAATCTTTATTGCCAAAGACAGCTCTCTGGAGCTCCAGATGTTCTTGAGCTGTAAGAAGGCTGCTCTTGCCTTACCAATCCTTACTTTGATGTCTGCGTCTGTGCCACCCTGCTGGTCGATGATGCTACCTAGGTAGGTGAAGGACTGCACTTCTTCCAGGGGGCTTCCATTCAGTGTGACTGGGTCGTTGCTGATGGAATTGATCCTAAGGATCTTGGTCTTGTCCTTGTGGATGTTGAGGCCAACCTGTGATGACGTGGCTGCCACTACGTTGGTCTTCTCTTGCATCTGCTGTTTACTGTGCGAAAGGAGTGCAAGGTCGTCGGCAAAGTCCAGGTCATCAAGCTGGGTCCACAATGACCATTGGATTCCATTCCTACGCTTGTAAGTGGATGTCTTCATAATCCAATCGATGACGAGAAGAAAGAAGTGGTGACAACAAGCATCCTTGTCTGACTCCGGTTCGCACCTGGAAGCTGTTTGTGAGCTGCCCTCCATGGATCACTCTACAGTGTATGCCGTCGTATGAATTCTTGATCAGGTTGACCACCTTTGCTGGGATGCCATAGTGCCGAAGGAGCTTCCAGAGGGTCTCTCGATCCACGCTATCGAATGCTTTCTCATAGTCAACAAAGTTGATGTACAACGAGGAGTTCCACTCCATAGACTGCTCGACTATGATGCGGAGTGTTGCTATCTGGTCCGTGCATGATCTGTTCTGCCGGAAACCTGCCTGTTCATCTCGTAGCTGTGGATCGACGGCATCCTTCATTCTCTCTAAGAGGACTCGGTTGAAGACCTTCCCTGGCACCGACAGGAGTGTGATTCCTCTATAGTTGGCACAGTTGCTGAGGTCTCCTTTCTTGGGGATTTTGATGAGATATCCCTCTTTCCAGTCAGCCGGAATCACTTCTTCTTCCCATATTTTCTCAAAGAGGGGGTACAGCATTTCCACTGAGGCATCCAGGTCTGCTTTCAGGGCCTCTGCTGGGATATCGTCAGGTCCAGCCGCCTTCCTGTTCTTCATCATGGTGATGGCTTTTCTGATCTCGTCTCTGGTTGGTTTATCGCAATTGATTGGGAGGTCCTCGTTGGCTGGGTCGATGTCTGGTGGATTTGGTGGTGCTGGTCTGGTCAGGAGTTCCTCAAAGTGCTCCGCCCATCTGTTCATCTGTAGTTCTATTCCTGTTATAGACTTTCCCTGCTTGTCTTTAACGGGACGTTCTGGCTTGCTGAACTTTCCAGACAGTCGCTTGGTAGTATCGTACAGCTGTTTCATGTTACCGCTGTATGCTGCCTGCTCTGCTTCTGCTGCCAGTCCATCCACATAATCTCTCTTGTCCTTCCTAATATTCCTCTTCACTGCTCTGTGGGCTTCAGCATACTCTTTTTGAGCTTTGGCCTTTGCTGCTCTAGTCCTGCTGTTGTTGACTGCTGCCTTCTTCTTCTTTCTGTCTTCTATCTTTGTCAAGGACTCTGCTGTGATCCACTCTTTCTGCTGGTGTTTCTTAATTCCAAGCACTTCCTGGCATGCTGACCTAAGTGTGTCTCTCACTTTCTGCCATGAGGGATGTGATCATTCCTCTCTATTCGACATTGATAAGGCCTCATCTGAAGTACTGTGTCCAGTTTTGGGCCCCACGCTACAAGAAGGATGTGGAAAAATTGGAAAGAGTTCAGCGGAGGGCAACAAAAATGATTAGGGGGCTGGAGCACAACAAAAATGAGGAGAGGCTGAGGGAACTAGGATCGTTTAGTCTGGAGAAGAGAAGAATGAGGCGGGATTTGATAGCTGCTTTCAACTACCAGAAAGGGGGTTTCAAAGAGGATGCACCTAGACTGTTCTCAGTGGTACCTGATGACAGAACAAGGAGTAATGGTCTCAAGTTGCAGTGGGGGAGATTTAGGTTGGATATTAGGAAAAACTTTTTCACTCAGAGAGTGGTGAATCACTGGAATGGGTTACCTAGGGAGGTGGTTGAATCTCCTTCCTTAGAGGTTTTTAAGGAAAACCTTGTTTTAAGGACAAAGCCCTGGCTGGGATGATTTAGTTGAGAATTGGTCCTGCTTTGAGCAGGGAGTTGGACTAGATGACCTCCTGATGTCCCTTCCAGCGCTGATATTTTATGATTCTATGAAACCCTTACATGGGGTGAGGTTGTTCTATGGGGCAGGGTAGGTGATTTCACCATTGTGGGAGACCTCCCTGTATTTCTCTGCTTTGTTTCCCCAACTGTGCCACAGAGCAGAAACTTCTTGTCTCCCCCAAAGACATTCCTTGCAGGGTTGGTTTCTTTTTAAAACCCCACTGCTGGGATAAGGGCAGGTCTGTGGGTTTGGACTCTCCCCCCTTTCCGCCTCCCCCAAGATCCCTCTATTTCCACAGATGAGAGAGAACAAATGAAACAACCTATAGCTTGGGGGGTGGGGAGGAAGCAGGCAATCCCTCTGGATGCCCCCTTAAGTCAGGACCCCCCATATTGTGTCATGTGACTGAGGGGATTGGGGGCAGTCACAATGATGGACACACACATGCTGCTGGAGAAAAAGAGGCTGAGACTCATTCCTGTGTCTATTCCCTGGAGCAAGAGTAGAGGATCTTAATACCGAGATGTCAGGAAATGCTGGTGAGCAGCAGCCCACATACCGGAGGCTGCAGCTAATATTACCAGAAGCAGTGAGGTGAGTGCACCGGATTTTCAAATAACCTTTTTCTATTAGTTTTTATCCTGGGTATGTTTGGCAACATCAGTGCTGGTTTACAATGTTTGTTTGGGTTTTTTTTGAAATAATGCTGCTTCTGTACACTGGCTTGTTTATTTTGTGGTTGTCTTTTGAGTGCTGGGGCCGCATATGCTGCTTTGTTATTGTAGGGTCAGATACTGGTTCTGTGCACACACTGGCTTTTTATCATTTTGATGTCTGCTTTCACATTTGCGTGGGTTGTTAACACCTGTATGACACACACAAGTGTTATTTGCCCTGGCTTTAGAGGGGGAAACTGAGGCACAGAGACCTGAGGGGACTTAACAAAGCTCACACAGTGAGTCAGTAGCACAGCTGGGAATAGAACCCAGGAATTCACCAAACCCTGCAGGTTAGACCCAAGATCCTTCTTCCAACCTTCTGTAATAGAAAATATCACATCTTGTCAGTGGATTGAACTGACACCATTGGGCATGGAAGCAAAACATAACCAGGGACTGGAATCTCTCTGGGTTATGGTGCAGTGGTAGTTACACCAGAGCTGGGGTTGTGTTAAAGATATTTGTGTTTTGACAATGGACAGGATGGTGACTATCTTGTGTTTTTAAGTGAGTTTTAATAAAACAAAACCTGGGTTATAATTTTTAGCTAGTGATGGACTGTTTGATGTATTCATTATACAGTTTGTAGTTCAGGAAAGTTTATGATAAGCTGGTGAAAAATAGGTGTGTTGGTGATTTTTTTTCCCCCTGGGAAATGTCTCACTTTTCTACATACTCCTCTAGCAGAAAGATCCAGTCAGAGATATGGTCCGCATCTGTATATATCATTCCTTCTGTAATAGGAATTCCAAGAGTGCCAGTTTTAGGTTAACACACAGCATTTTTGTTTTTTAAAAGTACATTAAAATGATAATTTTAAGTTTGTGTGCCAGTCTAAAGCTGTCAAATTTTACTATGACAAAAAATGTGCAGTGGCAAAAATAGAGAAAGAGAGAGACCCAGGTCTTTAAAATAACAAATCACACTCTGAGCGACTAATATGTCACAACTTTTCTAACCACTGTAAGCCACACTTCTCTCCCAGATCTAGGGGTTAAAAGCCACAATTCCTGATCACAAATATACTACTGCAGACATAGGCATCAACTTTCCCTGGTGCCAGTGGGTGCTTGGGACCCCCCGCCCCTGGCCCTGCCCCAAATCCACCTTCTCCTTGCCCCACCCCCATTCCAACTCCTTCCCCAAAGTCTCCCTCCCAACTCTGCCCCCTCCCTGTGTTACACTAATAAAATAATATCAACAGGATCTTATAAGAGGGATAAGGCAAAATGCCACATTTACTGCAAATACAACAGACAATTGTTACATTCATTCATTCATTCACAAAAACACTCACACAGATTCTGCATTAATCAGTTATAGTTACCAGCCTGGAAGTTGCTCATGACAGAATACTGGCCCGGTAACCTGTCCACGAGAGTGGAGCCGAGTCTGTGTCAGATGTGCACCTGATGCTCCTGGAGGGTGGCAGCAGAACCAGAGACACAAAGTTCTTAGTCTTTAGAGTCCATTTTTATAGGGATTTATTCCTATGTCAGTCTATGGGAATTGCTTCATCCTGCTGTTGCTGAATCAATCAGCAGGTGGCACATTCCTGGTGGCTCCATTCTGTCAGATGTTGTTTTTTCTTATCCTTTGAAATGGTGGGGTGGATTACAGTTTACCCTCCGGGGGGTCATCTGGTTGTTCCCACTTGACGCCCTCTTCCGCAGATGGATACTGCATTCCTAGGCTGGGACCTCCCTGATCATTCATGTAAAAATTGAAAAATTGGAACGAGTCCAGCGGAGGGCAACAAAAATGATTAGGGGGCTGGAGCACATGACTTATGAGGAGAGGCTGAAGGAACTGGGATTGTTTAGTCTGCAGAAGAGAAGAATGAGGGGGGATTTGATAGCTGCTTTCAACTACCTGAAAAGGGGTTTCAAAGAGGATGGATCTAGACTGTTCTCAGTGGTACCTGATGACAGAACAAGGAGTAATGGTCTCAAGTTGCAGTGGGGGAGGTTTAGGTTGGATATTAGGAAAAACTTTTTCACTCAGAGAGTGGTGAAGCACTGGAATGGATTACCTAAGGAGGTGGTGGAATCTCCTTCCTTAGAGGTTTTTAAGGTCAGGCTTGACAAAGCCGTGGCTGGGATGATTTAGTTGGGAATTGGTCCTGCTTTGATCGGGGGTTAGACTAGATGACCTCCTGACGTCCCTTCCAACCCTGATATTCTATGATTCTATGATTCTATGTAAACCAAGTATTCATTCACATACATTCCTTCTTTTAATCTAATTTATTTTACTGTCTCCAGCACTTTTGGGGTGTTACTAATTTCTTTGAGACTCCCTGCCCTTTGATTACAGAGGGAGGGCCTTTACAATGTATCCTTTTGAGTGGAGAGTTAATTACCGGCTTGCCGCTTTTGTTTACACAGTATCAGTTACAAAGTATTGTGGAAGCCAGTAAATAATTAACAAGGATTTGAAGAGATCTTAATGAATGTTAGTTAGCAAGAGTCAGGCCATACTGTAACCTTAATGACGTAAGACTTGTAGGAGCAAAGATAGTGTGAGGCGACAGGACAGGAACTGTGTACAAAGTTATTATGACCTTGCAATCACTAACCAAAATGCAGGCTTGCTTTTCTTAGGATTGAGACAAATAAGATAAGCCTTTTTGCTATGTATAAACAAAATGTAGTTGTTGTTTTTTACTGTCTGTATTATTGCTAGAAATTGTCTGTAAAAGGTATAAAGGCTTGCTGTGATTGTTTTACCAGTTGAGAGACCTGTCCAGGACCCTGTGTCCTATGGCACTCTCTCCCTCCATGGTAATTACTGGAGAAATAATAAAGTATTTGATTTTGCTGCATCCAAACAAAAAGTGAGAACTGAGTTTTTCTTCGACAGTATCAATTACAGAGTATGCTTAGAGAACAGAGTCAATTGACTGTTTACAAGTTTTACATAGCAATAAAGTGTAAGCAGAGTCAGGATGAGCTCTACCCTGACATCTGGTGGTGAATTATGGGGAGTGTGGAAAGGAATTTCAGGTGTTTGCATTTGCACACCCACCGTGGCTAATATAGACCATGGCAGCCTGGGATGGTTATTTTGACAGCTCTGGGATCCCCAATTTATTTGTTATTGGGGCAGGAGGAATAAAGGATTGTCACCCTGATTATGTGAATGAGGAACTATGAGACTGCTTTATGACAAAGAGTCTCACCATCAATTAAATAGCACTTGCTAGACAAGGGACATGTGTGCCAAAACCCAGTGAATTGAGAGAGATTGGGGGACTGGTGTGTGTACTAGATGGTAGCCCCCCCCACCCCTTTTGCGGGCCTGGAACACCAATTGCACCTCCTTCTCTCTCCACTGTTGAAGAACAGAGCTAATTTTGATTCCATTTGTAGTAACAGGACAAAAAGTGGGGTAATGTAGTAAGAGGAGGCCCTAAGATATAAACCTTGGTATCAGAGGCTTGGTATGAGGCCTGAGGCCTAAACTAAAGTAATGGTCAAGACTTTGCTAACATAAAGCAAAGTTAAGCTGTGGGCCAGAGGCAGGCCCTGCTCACAGAAGCTGGCAAGGAAAGGGCTGATGCTGCAAGAAGATACGTACCTAAAAGGTACTAAACACTAGATATCAGAACATTCACATACTTGTACATTCCACACAAATAACAAGGAACAGGCTGACCCATCCCAATGACAGGGCCAAAAGGGTAATATGATGGATAGAGTTGTTTTGTTCAAACCAACATGTACAAGGTGAGAGGCGGCACCTTACTAGGTAGAGGGGTTGTACCTTGCTACGTAGAAGGGTTGCACCTCAATATGTCAGGAGTGATGTGTAACTTGTTTGTACCTGTGTATAAGAATGTATCCCTGGGGCAGTGTCTTTGTCCAGCCGAGGGAGCAGTGGAAAGTCCCGCCACTGACAGAGCTGAGTCCATTGCCAGGGGGCA
Source organism: Mauremys reevesii (assembly GCF_016161935.1). Lineage (NCBI taxonomy): Eukaryota > Metazoa > Chordata > Testudines > Geoemydidae > Mauremys > Mauremys reevesii. Next base: position 15,839,662 of record NC_052644.1, read on the forward strand.
CTTTGTCATAGTATGCCCTATAGAGTAACAATCTAGAGGGAACTATCATTGTGCTTTGTTTGACAATAAACCTGGCCAATGTGCCTTCGTACCTTACTAGACTCTGTGGTCATTGGGGGTTCTCTTCGGGTCTGCTGTGTCAGCTATCTTTGAAGAGCTGGGACGGCACACAGAGGGAACACATGCACGCAGCCGAGTGATATCAACACTGAACAGAGCAGAGCACCACACCGGTAGCATCTGACAACACCATTAGGTGTCCATCTACAGGCTGCTGAGTGGAATTCACTTTGGGCTAATGGTGCACCAGCACTGGGGCTCCCCTACTATGAACTGAAATCACTAAAAGAGCTAAACTTACTGAGCTGACATCACTGAGTGCTGTGTTAACTAGTGGGGGAGCCTGAAGATCTATGGCGAAGCGGCTGGCAGAGCGGGGCAGTTTGCAGCCCCCGGAATAGTGAGGGGAGTGGTTCGCGGGGATGGCTGGAGCGGCTCATGGGACGGATGGAGGAGCGGCACAGCTGGTGGCATGGAGCTGGTCGTGGTGAAGGCTGCAGCAGAACTCCACAGAGAGGCAGAGCAATCAGCCCTGGCCCATGTAAGGTGCCCCTTAACACCCTGTGTGCTGCCGCCCCCCCTCATTTCCACCCAGGCTGGGGGTGTAAAACTCTGCAGATAAACTTTTGAACTCTGGGGCAGCACTGACCAGGGACAGAGACTTTTGGGTTGTTGGACTTTGGGGTGATTGGACTTAAGACCCTAAGGGGAAAAGGACATTGCCAAAACTTACTTGGTGGGTCTTTTGTGCATGGTTTATTTTATGAATCCTGTTTGTGGTGTTTCCCCAATATGATGCCACATTGCTTCCCTCCTTTATTAAAAGGATTTTGCTACACTCAGACTCTGTGCTTGTGAGAGGGGAAGTATTGCCACCTAGAGGCGCCCAGGAGGGTGGTATGTAATTGTTCCAGGTCACTGGTTGGGGGCTCGAGCCGGTTTTGCATTTGTGTTATTGAAACAGAACCCCTAGATACTGAACCTGGCCCTTGTTGCTGCCAACTCAGAGGTGCAGAAGGGTTACATGAGAACAAATGCAATCAATGGCTTACAAGTTTTACATAGACAGTAACTTGCAAATTAACAATACATCCAAGAGATCTTTTACTTGACAATGCTATGAGATTTAAATTATGAATTTAAATTATGGGAGAGCAATTATGGGGAATCACTTTCATTTCTAATATAAACCTTCTTTAATATCCCTACGTCTGCCCTATTGGACTCCTTCCCCAAATCCCTGCCCTGGCCCCACCTCTTCCTTGAGCGAGCCTTATTCCCCCTCCTCCCAGTGCTTGACACGCGAAACAGCTGTTTTATGGCACACATGCTGGGAGTTGGGGGGGGGAAGCGGCTACACGGTGTGCTCAGGGGAGGAGGCAGAGGTGGAGACAGAGTGGAGGCAGAGGTGAGCTGGGGCGGGGAGCTGCCAGTGGCTGCAGAGCACTGCATTTTTCCCCGTGGGTGCACCACCAATTTTTCCCCGTGGGTGCTCCAGCCCCGGAACACCCATGGAGTCGGCACCTATGACTGCAGACAAGAGAATACTTGTGCTGCCCATTGAGAAGGCTATTGATATGTCCGTTAGCTGGCCTAGATTAAAAGGGGCCTGAATTGGGCATTGGACACTTAAGTGTTCAAATCCTGCTGCTGATCTACATGGGTGATGATTGTCTTTACATTCTGGGTCTGTACACCACCTAGCAGAATAGGGTCCTGGTCCATGACTGGGGTTTAAGATGCTACTACAATGTAAATAATAAGAGCAGACTGACATTATGGTATTCATGAAGTGAAAAGCCTGTTTTAAAACAAGTTTTCTACTTAAAACGTATGATAATCTGTAAATGATGGTGTGATTCACCAAAATACTGTAACTGAGTTACTTTCCTGGGCTGGATCGGGGTGGGGAGGGTGTATGTGTGTTATTCTTCTAAAAGTATTGCTGCTTCCAGAGGCAACGGCCCCTGCCACCTGGGATGTAACCCTGAGGGGATGGATAGGGACGAGGGTGCTTCCTTTCCTGGCTAGGGAAAGTGAAAGTGTTTCTTTAGTCATCTGCACAAGGGGAGTTGCCTCTGCCCTGGTCTACACTATGAGTTTAGGTCAAATTTAGCAGCATCAGATTGATTTAACCCTACACCTGTCCATATGACGAAGCCATTTTTGTTGACCTAAAGGGCTCTTAAAATTGATTTCTGTACTACTCCCTGGCTAGGATATTAGCCCTGAAATCAACCCTGCAGGGTCAAATTTGGGGTAATGTGCATGCAATTCATTGGTATTGACCTCCAGAAGCTATCCCAGAGCTATCTCCATTGTGACCAGTCTGGACAGCACTTTCAACTCAGATGCACTGGCCAGGTAGACAGGAAAAGGAATATTTTACAACAAGATCTTTTTTGATTGAAGACTAGATATTTGACTATACAATTCTGTATATGTGTTTATGTATGTAAAGTGTCTTCTTTTCTCGGACATTTTCAAATGTTCATTGGAAAACAAACTCTCCTCTGCACCAATACCCATATATTTCATTATCTGGAAATTTTCAGATCAAAAGTTTCCCCCACTTTTCAGGTTTTCATTTTTTAAATTAAAAGTAGGGCTGTTGATTAATTATAGTTAACTCATGCCATTAGCTAAAAAAAATAACTGCAATTAAGAAAAAATCATGATTAATCACATTGTTAAAAATAAAATGCCAATTGACATTTATTAAATATTTTTGGATATTTTTTCTACATTTTGATATATATTGATTTATGTTACAACACAGAGTACAAAGTGTACAGTGTTCACTTTATATTATTTTTTATTACAAATATTTACACTTTAAAAATGATAAACCAAAGTATTTTTCAATTCACCTCATACAAGTACTGTAGGGCAATCTCTTTATCGTGAAAGTGTAACTTACAAATGTAGGGTTTTTTGTTACATAACTGCACTCAAAAACAAAACAATGTAAAACTTTAGTGCCTGCAAGTCCACTCAGTCCGACTTCTTGTTCAGTCAATAGCTAAGAGAATGAAGTTTGTTTATATTTCTGGGAGATAACGCTGCCCACTTTTTATTAACAATGTCACCTGAAAGTGAGAACAGGTGTTCACGTGGCACTTTTGTAGTTGGCATTGCAAGGTATTTACGTGCCAGATGTGCTAAACATTTGTATGCCCCTTCATGCTTCAGTCACCATTCCAGAGGACATGCTTACATGCTGATGATGCTCATTAATAAAACAATGTGTTAATTATATTTGTGACTGAACTCCTCCGGGGAGAATTGTATGCCTCCTGTTCTGTTTTACCCGCATTCTACCATATATTTCATGTTATAGCAGTCATGTTATAGTAATGGTGACCCAGTGTAACACCAACAGACTCTGGCTGTGGATGGGCAGGATCAAACCAGGGATTTCTGGAGTTTAGTGCATGAGCCGCTACCGCATGATCTAAAAGTGAAGTGGCTCTTAGCTAAAGCTGTTGAGCAGAGTCATTAATGTCTCTCTCTAAGTGGTCTTGGTGCCACTAGATGCGACAGAACACCACATCCAGGAGGTGTGGGGGTTACACCAGCACATGTTTGTTTTAAGAACACTTTCACAGCAGATTTGACAAAATGCAAAGAAGGTACCAATGTGAGATTTCTAAGGATAGATAGAGCACTTGACTCAAGGTTTAAGAATCTGAAGTGTTTTCCAAAATCTGAGAGAGACAAGGTGTGGAGCGTGCTTTCAGATGTCTTAAAAGAGCAACACTCGGATGTGGAAACTACAGAATCTGAACCACCAAAAAAGAAAATCAACCTTCCGCTGGAGGCATCTGACTCAGTGGATGAAAATGAATGTGCGTCAGTCTACTCTGCTTTGAATTGTTATCGAGCAGAATCCATCATCAGCATGGACACATATGTTCTGGAATGGTGATTGAAACATAAAGGAACATATGAATCTTTAGCACATCTGGCACGTAAATATTTTGCGATGCCTGCTAAAACAGTGTCATGCAAATGCCTGTTCTCACTTTCAGGTGTAAACAAGACTTGGGCAGCATTATCTCCTGCAAATTGTAAACAAACTTGTTTGTCTAAGAGATTGGCTAAAGTAGGACCGAGTAGAATTGTAGGTTCTAAAGTTTTACATTGTTTTATTTTTTAATGCAATTATTTTTGTACATAGTTCTACATTTGTAAGTTCAACATTCATGATAAAGAGATTGCACTACAGTACTTGTACTACATGAATGGAAATATACTATTTCTTTTATTTTTAGAGTGCAAATATTTGTAATAAAAATAAATATAAAGTGAGCACTGTACACATTGTATTCTGTGGTATAACTGAAACCAATATAGTTGAATATATAGAAAACAACCAAAAATATTTAAATAAATGGTGCTGTATTATTAACTGTAAAACAATAATTAATATTTTAATATTTTAATCACATGATTAATCACAATTATTTTTTAAAATAACTTGTCAGCTCTAATTAAAAGTTAAAATGTTCTTGTTGAAAGTTTCAATGGAAATTCATCTCAGTTTTCCACAGGGGAAAAAAACCATCTTTCACCTCCCAATCCTCCATCCTGCCCTTTGTCCTACAGGAGGCCCCTGCAACCTCTTAGGGGTTAACGGGCACTAGCTAAACAATCTATGAGAGCTTTTCCCCTCTAGCCCAGAGGATGCTGTGATCCCCAGTGACACCTGGGAGAAGCTTTGAATTGATGTTCTGGAGTCAAATATAGATCAGGGCATGTGTACATGGGCCTGGTGGGAAACTTGCTCTCTTGTCTGTGTGCTGGCCAGACCCCAGATCAATGGATACAGAGATCCCAACGCTCCCGCTGGCTGAGTCTCAGAGACAGGTGAGGTCCTGCAGGAGCCTCACGGGAGGGTTCAGCTGTTTCATCCTCATCCACCTTCTCCATAAGAGCAGCCCAGCGGCATGGATCCACCCCAGAGGAGGGTGACTGGGAGGGATGGGGCAGCAGGAGGGGAGCAGGACCAGGGTCAGGGTCAGAGCCTGCCTGTGAATTATTCCCTGGTTCTGAAGAGTCTCAGCTCTCAGGAAGACTTCCCCCTGCAAATGACTGGTTTGGAGGACACTGAACTGTTGCAGGACTCCAGGGCTGACAACCGTTCCCTAGCAGCCTCCCTTCCCAGCATCAAGCTAGTCATTGGGCCAACATTCCCATCAGCCTTGGGCAGGATGTGTCTGGATCACACACACACTCCCAGAACCGCACAGCCAGCCAGTTATAAACCAGGCTGTGACATAGGATGAGCTGGATCTGTATAACCCCTGCTAGCCCAGCGTGGATCTCTGGGCTCCTGTAGTGAGAGAAACAGGAATTGGGTTTATGGGGTGGCTACAGGCAGAAATAGTAGGTGATAATAACACAGGGTATCTTGCTCTGTAGGATTTAGGTTCAATCACTGCATCCCATCCAATGGTTATTCAAATGATAAACAGATAAGAAGTGATAACAGAGCTTGTTCCTTAGCTCATATGGCAGAGGCCTGTGTTTGTGGTAGGGTGACCAGATGTCCCAATAAATTTGGGACCATCCTGATGTTTCAGGGTTTGTCCCATGTCCTGATATCCACCTGCAGTGCTGATTGGTTGTTTGTTTTTTTTTTTTTGCTCTGCTGGCAGGACCAACTTGCTTTTTTGCACCCCACTTTCTCTCCCCATGTGTCCTGATATTTTCTTTCCCTCATCTGGTCACCCTAGTTTGTGGTCTGGCAGATTCTGGGTTGAAACCTACTTATGACCCCATATAGAAGCACTTGTACCCACCGTCACAGTGATTCCTCATTAAGAGTCACAGGGGCTGTTCTACTCTGTGCTTCCTGCCCCACTTTCAATTCACTTGCATTATATTGCACTGAACCTTAGACCCCTGGGCTACTGTCTCCCGTGCATGTCCCACCCTGCTAATGCCCCTACAGTGCTGCAAAGGCTTGGACAAGAAGGGCAGTTTAGTGGTGGGGAAAGAGGATGGGATGGGAGTCAGGAGCAGAGGAATATCAGCACTCAGTGCTGAATTATAATGGGTCTTCTAGAATCATAGATTATTAGGGTTAAAAGGGACCTCAGGAGATTGTCTAATCAAACCCCCTGCTCAAAGCAGGACCAATCACTAAACAGTCCCCTCAAGGATTGATCTCATAACCCTGGGTTTAGTAGGTGAATGCTCAAACCACTGAGCTATCCCTCCTCCCCTTCCTGAGTGAGGGGAAGATGAATGGGTAACCCAATGTCACAAACTCCTCACAGCTCACCATGTCTCCACAGATAACCAAACACCTGCCCTGGATCCTGGCCAGATAATACCTCTGTCAGGTTAATGTGTCACAGGTGCCCTGGTGCTTTCACTTTCCCTTGGTCAGAGTTCACACACAGCTCCGGGTCCCATTTCCCCGTCTTCCCCAGAACAGCCATTTAGTTCCTTGGGCGCTCTGTGTTGTGCTGGGACCCCAGGCTCCTTACTTGCTGCATGGCATCTCCTGGGACATGCTGAATCCTTAAGGTAGGTCCCTCCCCATTATTGCCTCCTTTCCTTCACTCTCAGGGGCTGCTCACTCTCCTGCCACCCAAAAACAAATCCCCCCATACCACAAGCTGTTCCCACCTCCTATCGGTGCTGGGCAAACCCCGATGGTGGGTGTGATTCACTGCTCAGCCCATTGTCCCCTCACTGCAGGGTGTGGCCAGCTGGGGTTCCTTATGGCCTTTCCCCAGAGGGTGTGATAGGGTGCATGGGTGATTTGATGCCTCTTCAAAAGGGCCTTACAGCAAGAGTGACCATATGTCCTGTTTTTGGCCAGGACAATCCCTCTTTTAAGCCCTGTCCCAGCTATCTTGAATTTTTTGGCAAAACAGGACATTTTCCCCATTTTCTCTTGCTGACTGATCATCACTTGGCAAGAGAAAACTGGACAAATGCACAATTTTGTCCAAAAAGTGTGGTGTGACCCCTAGCGGGGCCTGGAGGAACGGAGGAGGGAGTGGCAATGCCAGCCCCACGCTGGAGGGAGGGTTAGGGAGAGTGGCTCAGGCCGGCCAGCCCCACATGCAGTCAGGCAGCAGCAGGGCTTGGACCAGCCTCATGCGCAGATGTGGGGCGAGGACTCAGGCCGGCCCCGTGCACAGAAGACTTCAGACTGGTACTGCATGGGCAGGAGGCAGGGAGGGCTCAGGCTGGCCTCACACTCCATGCGGGGGACCTCGGGCTGGCCCCATGGAGGAAGGAGGGGTCCTCAGGCCAGCCTGTGGGGTGTGCCATTTTCCTTTGGGAAAATATGGTCACCATACACACAGCCTTGCCCCACCCTGCTCCACTGAGCCCCTAAGAGGAGATGCTGCCAGGCCAGAAGTGTGTGTGTGGGGTGGGGATGGTCATTGGCCCAGAATTCAGGCATCTCCCTGGTTGTTATTATCTGTATTACAATAGTACCTACAGGCCCCAGCTGAGGTTGGAGTCCCGATTGTGCTGGATGCTTCACAGATCACAACAGAGATTAGGCCCCACTGTGCCAGCTGCTGCACAGACTCTGAACGAGATCTAGACCTCATTGTCCTTGGTGCTGCACAGACCCTTACGTAGGTCGGGGCTTCCATTGTGCCAAGCGCTACACAAACCCTGACTGAGATCAGGGCCCCACTGTGCTGGGCGCTGCACATACAGACAGTGAGAGACCATTCCTAACCCAAAGAGCCTAACCCAAAGGGGGAGGGATAGCTCAGTGGTTTGAGCATTGGCCTGCTAAACCCAGGGTTGTGAGTTCAATCCTTGAGGGAGCCACTTAGGGATCTGGAGCAAAAATTGGTCCTGCTAGTGAAGGCAGGGGGCTGGACTCGATGACCTTTCAAGGTTCCTTCCAGTTCTAGGAGATTGGTATATCTCCAATGATTACTTTTAGCCTCAGTCTGGCAATCATGTGTAGCCAGGGTGACCAGATGACAGAGGTGAAATATCAGGACAAGGAGGTGAGGCAGGGTGGGGCAAGCAAAAAAAAAAAAAAAGAAGCTGGTGGCGGAGCAAAACAAAAAAACCTGCCGGAGGACAGGAAAAATTGGTGGGGGCTGAGAACCCTCCATGCCCTGCTCCAGCTTGCCTCTGCTCCATCTCCAGAGGTACCTGCCAGGGGGCCAGGTGAGTCCCAGCAGTGCTAGCCTTACCTGGAGCGTCTCCCAGGAAGCAGGCAGGTCCCATATGTCTGGCTCCTAAGGTCACGTGGGTCGGGTCAGGTCAAGGAGGGCGGGGGGCTCTCTGCTGGCGCCTATAAGCCCCACCCCTGCAGCACGCAGCAGAGACCTCCTTGCAGCCTCTGTGCAGGCCTGGGGAGTGGGGCTGCAGCACTCTGCAGGCTCCTGCCGGCCGGCGGGTGGGCACCGGGAGCTCAGCTGCGCTGCCCCAGGGCCCAGGAAGAAGAGGTGAGCGGTGCTGGCAGTGCCGTCTTGTGTTCTCCACCAGACGGTCCCCCGATATGGGGACAAAGTGCGTCCCGACCGATGGAAGGTCAGGACGCGGGACAAGTCCCCTAAAATCGGGACTGTCCCGATAATATCAGGACGTCTGGTCACCCTAGGTGTAGCTGAGCCTAGCTGGGCTCAGACCCTTTCAAGCCTCATCTTCATGGGACATTACTTTGCGTTAGAATATGTGTTAGAACGGGACACTGAACACACAGGACTGGTCTGTGCTGGAGGGATGTGTGGTGTTAGATAACGTATTAACTGTCAGATCTAGTAGTTCATCAAGTCATCAGCTCACACTCTGCCAACAATAGCAGCTTTGAATGTTGGCCTGTTCCCTCGAGCATCTCCGCACTTTCTCCCTCACTGCTGCCATGCACGGGAACAGCTCCACACTAATGTTCACAAAGCCACCATCTTCCCCTCCTCGAAATCCCTCCTTGGAGACTACCTCTGCTATGGGGCCTTTTGAGCACTTATTACTAGGAGACTCACCTGGGATGGGAAAGACCTGGGGTCAAATTCCTGCCCCAAATCTGAGGCAGGTGAGTTCTTCAACCTCAGACTCTACCACATGCCAGCTCTCCCTGTCTTTGAGAGAGATTTGCTCTCAGCTGTCTTTAGGGCAGGGTCTGAACCGGTAGGTGCTCTCAGAGCAGCTAGCCCTTAATCTGTCTGTGTCCCTTTGTGGATCTGGCCCTTAACTCCTATTGAGAGTCAATGGGACTTAGGTGCTTTTTCAGTATTTTACCCTCTGGTATTAGGCTGAACAAAGCCCTGTAAAGAAGCAGGGAACTAGAGCTGGTCAAGAATGTTTCATGAAAACCATTTCTAATGAATAATGGCTTTCAAAAGTATAGGAATATTTTCACCAAACAATTTCATTTCATGTGAAAATTTTCAAGAAAATAATTCATAACAAAAAATGTTCATTTCGATTCCACTCTGTTGGAATGAAAAATGTTTAAAGAGGAAAAGACTAAGAACTGAATTTTAAAAAATAATTATTATGATTGCATTTTATTTTAATTGTATTTCCATTCTTGTTTAAACTATTTTTTTGTTTGTTTTTTTGTTTTTTTTAATCATGGTGTCAGAATATTGGAGGACTTTGGGAAAACTTTTAAATAAACAGAAAATTTTTGCCAGAAGAAAATTCCCCATTTTCTCCAGCTTCCCAGAATGCTCAGCGCCTGCCATGACACAGATCTGTGACTCTCCCAGAGCCCCGCTTTGCACAAGAGCAAACAGGTAATAAAATGGCTCAGAACCTACGCTCACCCTTTGCTCTGGGGCTGGGCTGGAGATGCAATGATAACAGAGAGCAGTTGGCCAGGGGCCAGACTCCAACCCCTCCTTTCCGGGCTAGGAAGGGCCAGGAACTCTGCAGAGTGTGGGGCTGGATTAAGACAACGCCAGGCCCTGGGTTCTTCCTGACATGGGGCCCCCATAGACCTGCCCCCTAGCCATTGGAGTAGCAATGGTAGAGTCCTTCCCTTCCTCTTCTAGAGAGACAGGGTCAGCACATGGGCCTCCTCTACCCCCAGAAAGCTTGGGGCATCAACAAGGATTTTCCCCTTCATCCTCACTTCTTCCCTCAGCAGCGGGGTGTTGGTTGTAGAGATATGTTTGTGCAGGAATATAATTTTCAAAGGTCAGTATTAGAGGGACAGTATTATGAATTTTGAGCTAGCACCTGGAAGCAGGGCCCAGTAGAACACAGTGTAGCTGTGCAGAGCAGTTCCCAACAGACGCTCTCTAGTTTGTTTTAAATAAAAGATTTATTCCTTTCTTACACACTGGTTTGTTGTTTAATGAATCCCGAGATCTTGGTGTCAGAAGTGCTGTCTGAGAAAGAGACTGCAGAAGTCATTTTGAGGTTAATTCCTGTGTTTGAAACTGAAAGCCGAGGCAAGCAGAGCAGGTAAAGCAGGAAACAGAGAAGAAATAAAAGGTTTTATATGTTTTACGAGCACAATAATAGCCAGACTAGCTTAAGAAGGGAACAAAGTTAAAAATGGATGTGTCACAACCTCCATCCAGTCTGCGATTTTCAGGCAATGTAGCAGAGACATTCCAACAGAGATTTGAATTGTATTTAGCAGCCACAGAGGCAGAGGAGGAAAGTGACAAAGTGAAATCATCAGTGACAGGTTTCAGAATGGTAGCCGTTTTAGTCTGTATCGGCCAGAACAATGAGGAGTCCTTGTTGTTTTTGCTGAAATTATCAATGTTCTTCCATGTTTTGGGGGAGAAAACACTGGATATTCATGACACCTTTAAGTTTGAAGAACATTGCATGCCAAAAAGGAATGAGACTTTTGAGAGACACCAATTTTTTACCTGTAAGCAGGATCTGAATGAATGTTTCCTTGACAGCTAGCTGGGAGTGGGAGAGACTTTGGGTGTGTTGATGTAAATACAGTTTGATCCTGCTCTGCTCACATATTCAGCAGATAGAGCGGTGTCAAGTAATCAACTTTGGCTGGTGTTGGGTACAAATCAGTTTAGTACTGAATGTAGGGGTAGGGAAATATGGTTACCAATGTTGTAATTATTGTGGGAGTACAGGAAAGCTGGACCGTGCTTAACTTGTCCCAAATGAGGGGTTCACCCTCAGTTGAAAGAACCTCATTAAGCCAGAGGTTCAAATGGCAGAGCCCTAGGAAAAAAGAGCTGAGGACCCATGTCTTAGCTGGGAGACTGCAAACCCTTCCCAAGAGTTCTCCCTAGGCTGATTTAACCTATTTGTCTCCTCTCTTCTCTTCTTCCCTCTCCCCCCCCACCCCCACGCTATTCAAAGAAAAAGCTAAATAAGCTTCATTAGGCACCTCTTTGTTATGTTAAAGAGCTGAAACCAGTTTTGGTAGGACTATGTACTGCCCTGCTGGCTAAGAGCTAGAACTCACTTGAGATGGGGCAGTGTTTCTGCTCAGCCTGAAAAGACATCATCTGGGGGCCAACAAAGTGGGGGAATAGTTGTAGACTGTGGGAAGACTTGGATGCAACTTGAGCAGCAACTTTGAAACTAAAAAGGGAGACGTGTTTTCAGGGTAACAGAACTGACTTTTGTTCAAGATATTATTTCCAATGAAGGCGTAAAACCTGATAAGAGGAGGATGTCAGCCATTGAAATGATGCCACATCCCCAGTCAAGGATAATGACTAATGATTCCTGGGAATAGTTAATCATCTTGGAAAATTCATACTAGGGCTGTCTAGTTATTTAAAAAAGTAATCACTGTTAATCACATGATTAAAAACATAATAATGCTATTAATTTTAATTAATGATTATGAATAATAATATTAATTTCCATTACAACACAGAATACAAAGTGTACAGTACTCACTATATTTATTTTTATTACAAATATTTGCACTGTAAAAACAAAAAATGTATTTTTCAATTAATCTCATACAAGTAATGTCATGCAATCTCTTTATCATGAAAGTTGAACTTACAAATGTAGAATTATGTACAAAAAACTGTGTTCAAAAATAAAACAATGTAAAACTTTAGAGCATACAAGTCAACTCAGTCCTACTTCTTGTTCAGCCAGTCTCTCAGACAAATAAGATAATGCTGCCCACTTCTTGTTTACAATGTCACCTGAAAGTGAGAACAGGCGTTCATATGGCACTGTTGTCTCTGGTGTTGTAAGAGATTTATGTGCCAGATGCACTAAAGGTTCATATGTCCCTTCATGCTTCAACCACCATTCAGAGGACATGCATCCATGCTAATGATAGGGTTCTGCTCAATAACGATTCAAAGCACTGTGGACTGATGCATGTTCATTTTCATCATCTGAGTCAGATGCCACCATCAGAAGGTTGATTTACTTTTTTGGTGATTTGGGTTCTGTAGTTTCCACATCAGAATGTTGCTCTTTTAAGACTTCTGAAAACATGCTCCACACCTTGTACCTCTCAGGCCTTGGCTACACTTGAGAGTTACAGCGCTGTTGGTGGCTTTATAGCGCTGTAACTCACTCCCTGTCCACACTGGCAAGGCACATAGAGCGCTGTATCTCTGTGGCTACAGCGCTGCTTGTACTCCACCTCCCTGAGAGGAATAAAGAGCATAGCGTTGCTCCTGCAGCACTGGGGTGCCAGTGTAAACAGGAAATAATCTTAGTACGCTGTGACTGACCTCTGGAAGCTTCCCATAATCCTTTTAAGTAAAGGTTCCACTCTTTGTTTTGTCGTGAACTCCGGGCTCCCGGAGCTGCTTATCAAAAAACAAAACACAGCTCCTGTTTGCAGTGAATGAGCAGAGGCAGGGGGGCTTCCTTTGGAATGCCCACAGCTAGTGTATGCTTGAAGAGAGGGGGAGGGAGGGGGCTTGAGGAGAGAAGCAGCATGCGGGAGGGAGGGGGGTGTCCATTTCAGAGTGGCTGCTTATATGGTCTGTGAGGAAAAAACAGATGCTATTTGTTTTCAGTGAGTGAGAGGGGGTGAGGGAGGGGGTCGGAACTTGCAAGGCAGCTGCTGACACAATGTCGGCTCCAAAACCCCACTCTCTCTCTCTCCCTCATGCTCCCAGTCACACTCCACTCCAACGCCCCCTTTTGAAAATCATGTTGCAGCCACTTGAACGCTGGGATAGCTGCCCATAATGCACCCTTCCCAATGCCGCTGCAGATGCTGCAAATGTGGCCACAACAGTGCGCTGTCAGCTGTCACTGTGGACAGACTGCAGTGCTTTCCCTACTCAGCTGTACAAAGACAGGTTTAACTCCCAGCGCTGTACAGCTGCAAGTATAGCCATACCCTCAGATTTTGGAAGGCACTTCTGATTCTTTAGCCTTGGGTCAAGTGCTGTAGCTATTTTTAGAAATGTCACAATGGTACCTTCTTTAAGTTTTGTCAAATTTGCAATGAAAGTATTCTTAAAACAAACGTGCTGGGTCATCATCCAAGACTACTATACTATGAAATATATGTTAGAATGCATGTAAAACAGAACAGGAGACATGCAATTCTCCCCCAAGGAATTCAGTCAAATTTAATTAACACATTAAAGACACATGGAGATCACTTAGACAGATTAATGACTCTGCTCAACAGTCTTAGCTAAGAGCCACTTACCTGTTAATTTATGCAGTAGCAGCTCATGCACTAAGCTCCTGAAGTCCCCCATTCGATCCTGCCCTCTGACAGCCAGAGTCTGTTGTTGATACACTGGGTCACCATCCAAGATTGCTATAACATGAAATATATATCAGAATGTGGGTAAAACAGAACAGGAGGCATACAATTCTCCCCCAAGGAGTTCAGTTACAAATGTAATTAAAACATTTTTTTTTAACGAGCATCATCAGCATGGAAGCACGTCCTCTGGAATGGTGGCTGAAGCATGTAGGGGCATACAAATGTTTAGCATATCTGGCACGTAAATACCTTGCAATGACAACTACAAAACTGTCATGTGAACACCTGTTCTCACTTTCAGGTGACATTGTTAATAAGAAGCAGGCAGCATTATCTCCCAGAAATATAAACAAACTTCATTCTCTTAGCTATTGACTGAACAAGATGTCAGATTGAGTGGACTTGTAGGTGCTAAAGTTTTACATTGTTTTGTTTTTGAGTGCAGTTATGTAACAAAAAAACCTACATTTTTAAATTGCACTTTCATGATAAAGAGATTGCACTACACTTGTATGAGATGAATTGAAAAATACTATTTCTTTTGTTTGTTATTTTTACAGTGCAAACATTTGTAATAAAAAATAAAGTGAGCACTGTATACTTTGTATTCTGTGTTGCAATTGAAATCAATATATTTGAAAATGTAGAAAAACATCCAAATGTATTTAATAAATTTCAATTGGTATTCTATTGTTTAACAGTGCAATTAAAACTGTGATAAATAGTGATTAATTTTTGAGTTAATTGCGTGAGTTAACTAATTAATCAACAGCCCTAATTCATACCTAATCTACAAAAACATCAGTTTTGAGGCAACTCCTAGAAAATAAATATCAGTGGTACTGGGGTGAAGAACGGGAGGAATCATGGGAAGTTTTGAAACAACAACTGATACAAGAGCGGGTGTTGCAGTTCTATGCCCCAGGCAGACCTATTAAAATTTGAACAGATGCTTCACAGTCTGGGATAGGTGCAGTTAGTTTACAGTAGCATGAGGATTGTTGGCAACCAGTGGCATATACATCCAAATCACTGACTGAGACTTTAGAGATAGAGTTGCAAGCCTATGTAGATCTGATTGATTGAAAAGTAAATTCAAGTACTGAACAGGAAACTGCAACAAATAAGAGAGGAAATGGAGAAAGATGAATTAATGGAGATCCTTAAAGAAGTGATAATTAAACGGTGTCCTGGAGAAATAAACAGCTGCTGTCCAAGTATGAGAGACTATTGGAGTTCCAGACATGAACTTACTGTGATAGATGGGGTGATATTCAGGGCATCAAGGTTGTAATGCCAATGAGCCTACAGAAAGAAATGCTACAGAAAATCCATGATCAACCCATTTAGGATTGAGAAGTGCAAAAAGCAAGCACAAGAAGTGTTATATTGATTGTGGATCAATTATCACATTAACTAATGCTGCAGGAAGTGGCTTTTCATGCTTGAAATACAAAAAATGCCAAGAAGCAGAGCTGTTCAGACCTCCTCCAGTTCCACAAAGGCCTTATGAGATGGTCAGCCCAGACTTATTTTCCTGGCAATCAAAGGATTATTTAATAGTCACAAATTATTATTCTCTGTATCCAGAAATGTGCACACTGCACAATACTAATAGTAAGTCAGTGACAGCTGACATGAAAGGAATCTGCTCCAGATGTAGAATACCAGATGAAGTCTTTAGAAATAAGAGGCCACAATTTTCCAATGCAGATTTTGAGCAATTTGCCATAGATTGAGATTTTCATCACAAAACATCAAGTCCAAATTACTCCCAATCGAATGGACAGGTGGAAAGGCCTATACAGATGGTAAAGAACCGTATGAACAAGACTTTCAAGGGTGGGGTTGATTTGCATAAATCTATTGGCTTACCAAAATACATCTCTGGAAAATGGCTCTTCTCTAGCACAGCTATTAATGGGAAGAAGGATCAGATCTAATTTACTAATCATGGATAATTTGCTGAAATTGCATCATAATGAATCCATATAGAAGATAAACGAAAATCAGAAGTGGAAGCAGAAATATTATTTTGGTCTGTGATCTTCCATCTCTTAACCCAGTTGATGAAGTGTACCTGGGGAATCACGTCTCTAATACTTGGGGCCAAGGGATTGCCATTAAAGAACAGCTGCATTCAAAATCTTTTGTAGCCCAAGCAGACCAAGGGGACATATTTTGATGTAATTGAAGGGATCTAAGAGAAATCACAGAAAGTTCCAAAACATTGACAGTAGATGTGGACGCTGGCATTTCCCAATCGACTGGTCATTTATCATCAATGGACAAAGGAGAAACTGGCAAGCAAGAAGAGAACAACTAAGACGGTACTGAAAGGCTGATACTGAGAAGATCAGAGAGGGTGATTAAACACCTTGAAAGACTGAGAGATGTGCTAACCTGCCTGGAGAAGGGGTATTTGAGGAAAGTGAGTGGTAAAAACTCACTCCAGAGTGAAATGCTGGTAACCTTTCCTCTCTAAGTCATTGACATATTAGGGTTATGGAAATTTACTTAGCTGGATGGAGAATTTAATGTAAGTGTTATTAGATAGTTAGCTCTTATGTACACACATATAAACGGCTAATGGGTCTTTTTAAAGAGGGAAGATGTAGAGATATGTTTGTGCCAAATTGTAATTTAGAGATGCTCCCTCATAAGAGACAGTATTATGAATATAGGAATTTTGAGCCGTGTCTGGAAGCAGGGTGGCGGACAGTGCACAGCACATCATCACAAATATGCTCTAGTTTGTTTATAATAAAAGTTATATTCCTCTCTCATTCACTGCTTTTTGTTTAGTGAATCCCAAGATCATTACAGAGGTGTTTAGTGGGGGATGGGTCCCCAGAGCTTTCCCCCGTTTACACACACAATCCTTGCTAGATGGGGTTGGCAGCCTCCACACAGCAGTGGGGCAGGCTGTAAACCTCTGCTGCACCCTGCAACCCTGTGCACCCCAACCCACTGCTCTGAGCCCCCTGCCTGCACCTTGCAGCCCTCCTACACCCCAGCTACCTACCCTGAGCCCCCTCATACACTTCACACCCCTCCTTCACCCCAACCCCCTGCCCCGGCCCTGCATACAATTTCTCTACCCAGATGTGGCCCTCGGCTCAAAAAGTTTGCCCACTCCTGAGTTAGATAATCCGGAACATTAACACAGAAGGACTCAAAACAGAGAGGGACAAAGCAGGCTGCTCTCTAACGCAGAGAGGCCAAGGTCATCCCACTTTCCTTTAGGCTGCTCTGTGTACAACTGCCTGCTGCTAGACTCAGATCACACATTTCCCTACTGAGCCCCCTGCCTGTGAGCAGGACCAGGAAAACCCCCATTCACAGTGACAGTTTACAGTTCCAATACAGTTTTCAATGCACCAGGAACATGATGGGTGGACTTGGAGGGAACTGGAAGTGAAACAGAAATAGATTCACAAATGTTAAGGCCAGAAAAGCCCATTGTGTCCATCCAGTCTGACCCTCTGTACACAGGCCAGAGAACTGGAGGCAGGAGGCCTGAGGCTTTGAGCAAAGCTGTGATGGACCCTGCTGACCCCCAATGTGTATCTTGCAATGTCTACTGATGTGATCTGTGATGGTGTTCCAGTGATATCAAGGGCAGGGGAGTGGGTATCTGATAGTGCCCACTGGTGTCTGTGACAGCCACTGCCCTGTCACTTGGCAGTGTCACTTACAAAGGCGGGTGGCTTCCGGCCAAGCTGACCCCGTCAAAAGGTGCCCAGATGTCATCCACTGTCCAGGGTGTGAGACGGGTCCCCTCTGGGTCTGATCCACACAGCATGTGAGTCTGTCACAGCCCCAGCTGCACAGCCTGGCTCTTTAGCTCACGCTGTAGAGCCCTATGCAGTGAGCTGTGGAGAGCCCCGGGTCACACATCTGCTATGTTGTCCCAGGTGGAGGCAGGCACAGAGCAGGCCCCTTCTGCAGGGGGGACAGCGGTGTGGGTACCACTGGGGTTACCTGTAAGTGGCCCTGCTCTGCTGCAGGCTCACCCTGCACTGGTATCAGGGGGCACCTGCACCAATGGATGGTCAGAGAACCGACAAGGGGAGGAAATGGGGGTGGATACACAGCACTTCCTGAGGGTGGAAATTCCTAGTGCCAGGCCTGGGCAGGAAACAGAGCAACCTGGGAGGGGTGAAATCCTCTCCTGTCCCTGGGGAGATGCTCTGCCTGGGAGCAGAGTGGGTCAGGTCTGGCGATGGATGGGGCATGTTTCCTGCACTGCCGGCCCCTCACACAGTCTGGGGAGTGTTAACCATCCTTGCTGTTTCCTCACAGGTCTCTGCCCGGGGTGTCCCCATGGTGATGCAGTGGCGGCTCTGTGTGTACAGCCTGAGGATTCTCCTCCTGGCACCATGTTCTCTCTCTGGTAAAAATGTTTGAATCCCAATTATTTCTTTCTCTATTCCCCATGTACACTGCCCTCTGCAGGGCCGGGGTCGGGGCATCAGAGGCTCAGTGACCCCCCCCCACACACACACACACACTCCTCGACTGCCATAGTCCTGTAGAGGTCAGGCCCAGGAAGCTGTGGGGAAGGGATGATGTTGGGGTGACAGGGGCATATCCTAGCGGTAGTCGGCAGGATTGTTGGATCTTGCATCAAGTCACTCAGCTCCTGCTGCCCCTAAGAGAGGATCCCAGAGCCCCCTGACACTGATCCCTTCCTGTCTTGCCATGGGACCCAAAGGCACCACTAGGAACCTGGATTCTTATGGCCTTCAAGGCTGAGATCTTCCCAGCTGCCTGAGGGATTGGGAAGCCCAGTTCCCATTAGCATTAGCTGCAGCGTTGCCCAAACCTTCAAACGCCAGGTGTCAGGCCTCAAAAATCAGAAGATTGACTAAACAAGCATAAGATTTAAAAAACAAAGGGAAAAAAATCACCTTTTGGGGTTTTCTTATTTCTCTTGTTTTTTGAACCTTTGGTCACATTCGAGTCACGTTTTAAATATTTTCTCTTCAACCACTAAAGCTAGAAACTGACTTTTATTTTAAATGAAAGCTGAGATTCTCACAGAAACACATGCCTCCAGGAGCTGGGGCTTTATGAAAAACACTTAGTAGCCCAAGAGCTGGGAATGCTGGTATCAATATTTCTGTGGTGGCTTTGAAAATCTCACCCTAATCCCTCCCTCTGTAGCCAGTATCAGGTGCTGCAGCTCCACAGTAATTCTTCTAAATGCTGCATGGTGTGACAAATGACCATGGAGATCCTTCAGACACTGCTTTGTTACAGACATAACTCACCTTCAGATGATTAATTCCCACCAGACACCAATCCCGAGAACAGTAACTCTCTATCTGAGCCAGTTTCTGTTTCAGGTACTGAGTCCATGGAAGGGACATTCATTGTCCCAAAGGGCCATCAAAGACCTGATACCCTTGGGCCAGGCAGAAGCCCTCTGAGGTGGCTTCTCAGCAGCCATTGTGGGGCTATGTGGATCAGAAATGGGTTCATCAGAGAAGTTGCTTGCAGTGGAAAGAACTCATAACTGGGTGCAATGGGGCTGTGCAGGGTGCTATGAATTGGCAGGTGGCTTCCCACTGGGGCCACCCCTTGCTAATAGAATGTAGATAGATTGCAAAACAGGCACCTTTGGAGGAGTTTCTGGGGGATTGTAGGACAGCAATCGAGGACTAGCTTGTGTCAGCTGTAGTCTGGCTGCACTGCCCTGCATTCACACTGAGGGCACACTACACAACACCCTAAGTTGATATAACTTACATTGCTCTCCTGTTGGCACAGTGCATCTTCACCAGATGTGCTAGAGTGGCGCACCTCTATCAGTGCAGCTATGCTGATGTAGCGCCGTAGGGTAGACTTGCCCGGAGGGTAACTCAGTTGAACTACGTGTGACTCATGATTGAAGGAATTTTGTATTTAGCTCAGTGACGTCCATTCCTCTCACTCACTTTATGTCTGTAACTGGTGGGCCCTGGCTTAGAGATGCCCTCTCCTCTTTCCTCTCACTCACTCTGCTCCTGGGGTTTTCTGTTCCAGAGAAGTTCTCCCTGGTTGGCTCCCCGCACCCCGTGGTGGGGGTAGTTGGCCGGGATGTGGTGTTACCCTGCCAGCTCTCTCCCCCGGCCCGGCTGCCCAGCATGGAAGTGCGGTGGAGGAAAATTGGATCAGGATTTATCCCAGTTCACGAGTACTCAGATGATGGTCCCCAGGACATGTCGGGGGAGAGTTATCAGACCCGGACGGAGCTGTTCCTGCAGGAATTCAGCAGCGGGAACGTCTCCCTGAAGCTGAAACGGCTCCTAGTGGTGGATGCTGGGAAATACCAGTGCTTTGTGAGGAACCCAGAGTGGAGCCGTGAAGCCACCACTGAGTTACAGGTCGCAGGTGAGACATGGCACTAAGGGTCACTGTGTGTCTGGGCAGCCAGAGCCTCCTCTGACACTAGGTCTGCCCCCAAACTGAGCCCAGCATGGCAGTAGGGTCATGAGCTGCAGGAAGTGGTGTCCAGGACTCTGTAGGGGACGCTCTTCTCTCACACTCAGTGCTGACCCCATTGTGGTGCTAGCAGGATCAGTGCTGCATTAAACAATCTCTTTTCAATGAGACAGAGAGCTACAGCACTCCGTACTCATGCTCATGGTGATGCTGTTCGAGGGAGTGGGACCTTTACCCCCATGTTTTGCCCAAATCCCAGCTCAGGTGATAATTATGTTTGGTCTCCATGAAACTCCCCCTGCGGTTTCCAAGGGCTGGGATGTTGCTTGTTTTTTCCTGGGCACTGACCCCATGTTCAGTGCTGCACAAGGGCAGTGGAAGGGATGGTCTCTGCCCATTTAGCTCACTGAGAGTATGGCTACACTTGCAGCTGTACAGCACTGCTGTGGGAGTGCTCCCGCGGCAGCGCTTTAAAGTGTGAGTGTGGTCGTGGCGCCAGCACTGGGAGAGAGCTCTTCCAGCGGTGCACGTACTCCACCTCCCCATGGGGATTAGCTTACAGCACTGAGCAAGAAAGTTGCAGCGCTGTAAAGCGCCAGTGTAGCCAAGGCCTGAGTAACCTAGCCCCAGACAATACAGTTCAGAAATGTCAAGCCCCAGGTGAGTCTCCCTCCTCCCTCCGCAATAATGCAGAGCATAGAGGTTGTTTTAAATCATCTCCCATCTTTGGTGGCTCCTAGTCCAAAGATTCTGCAGGACATGTGCGCTTTTAGGGAGAGATTTGTGTGCAGAACTGGGAGAGGAAAATTCAAGCATGAGTATGGCTTGGCTTGGGGCACTGTTATCAGTGTGAGAGAAGGACACTAGAGGGAACAGTATTTAGGAGGGTGGCATAGGAGAAGTTCAAGCAGTGATGTAGGTGGGGTCACCATCTCTCACTTCCTGCTCTGTACTGAAGGGATCCTGACAGCTGCTGGGCTCCACCCCAGAAGTGGCTGCATTTCATCATCAGGTCCAGAAATCTCTGTGAACAATTCCTCTCTTAGGCTGCAGAAAACAGTGGAGAGAAAGTCCTACAATGGCTATTAGCCAGGATTGGCAGGAATGGTTTTGCTAGCCTCTGTTTGCCTGAAGCTGGGAATGGGTGACAGGAGAAGGATCACTTGACGATTTCCTGTTGTGCTTATTCCCTCTAAAGTATCTGGCATTGGCCACTGTCGAGGGACAGGATACTGGATTAGATGGACCTTTGGTCTGACCCAGTATGGTTGGTCTTATGTTCTTACGTAGTGCTCTATGGAAATGCAAGATTATATTATTTAATTTCCCCAGTCATCAGTATGAGGGACCCAGGGAGGCTTTGCACATAGGCGAATGGAGCTTTCCAGCCCTTATACCCAGAGGTAGCTGGGGAATCACAAGGTGCTACCAAAGACATGATTTCCTGATACGCGCACTCTCTGCCTTTCCTGCAGCTGTGGCTCCAGTGTTCATTGACGTTTTGGGCCCCCGGGGACAGGGAATCGGTCTGGCCTGTATATCTGCAGGCTGGTTCCCCAAACCCGAACTCCAGTGGGTTGGAAAGAACTGGCAGAACCTGACGATGGAGATTGTGACCAGCATGACTCAGGACAGAGAGAACCTGTATAGTGTTGTGAGTCACGTCACTGTCACAGAACGGGAAGAAAATGAAGAAATCAGCTGCATAGTGCGGAATGGCCTGCTGGAGACTGTGCAACAATCTGCCATTCACCTCTCAGGTCAGTCCCCCCATGCAGAAGAACTCATCATGGGAATGGGGGAGGGGCACTGGGTCTCTTGCGAATTGCACTTGGCTAGGGCCTATTTCTCATACTGAGACAGGAACTGTCCTTCTAACCTGTTCTGTGGGGCCATTAGTAATGGAGGTTTCTGTTCTCTGGACAAACTACCTGTCAGGAGCTAGGCTGAGTCTTATAACTCAATATCATTCTTTGAGGAGATGACACATTTGGTTGATAAAGGTAACTGGGCAGATCTAATAGACACTGAGTAATATAAGGGCCCTACCATCAATCAAACCCTAACCCCACCTCCTGACCCCTTAAACCCTGCCCACCTGTGACTGGAAGTCCAGCCCCATGGGGGTATTACTTCCGGGGTCAAGGCGGACACATGACCAGAAGCAAGGTGTTTCATGTGACCCCTCTAAGAACTCCTCCCACTGCCCTCTACCAATCAGGATGGGTTTTGCCCCTGTAGGATTGCCCCAAGAGAAAATTTGACCAATCAGGGGGAATTTCGGGGTGGGGTGACCCGTCCAGAAATGGATCATATGAACCCTCTAACAACTCCTCCCACCTCCCGCTACCAATCAGGAGGGGTTTCAGTCACTGGGGACCACCCCGAGAGGAGATTTGACCAATCGGGGGGGGGGGAGTTTCAGGAAGGGATGACCAGGCCGGGAGTGGGTCATGTGACCCCTTTAAGAACTCCTCCCACCGCCGTCTACCAATCGTGATGGATTTTGGTCATATAGGACCACTCCAATAGCAGATTTGACCAAAATAGGTCAGATTCTGGGATGGTGTGAACCGCCCAGAAGAAAGTCTTGTGACCCCTCTAAGAACTCCTCCCAGGACTCTCTGCTAATCAGAGCGCAACACCGTCACATCATAAGTTCCAGCGCTGGGCAGAAGAGGCTGGAAACTCTAAGAAAAGGTGTTTTAGAAATCATGGAAACATGGACTCCTTCACCATCCCCGTGAAAACTTTGGACTTTGTTTTAACCCTGAGCACCTTTGGACTTGTTTGGATAAAGCGCTACCTGAGCGACAGTTCTGCTGAGGGCCCTTTAACTCAACCATTAATGGATATGCAGGAACCCAATCCCTGAAACTCAAACCCTCGTGAGGCACCCTGATGAGTGTCACAGCCTCTCATTGTCCACCCCCATAGTAGTGGAAGGCAATCATAGCTTGGAGGAGTCACCGGCGGACAAAGTGAACGGAAAAGATGTTGCTCAGGTAAATGAATGATTAAAAAGTGATGGCTGAGGATCTGGTGTAATGGAGTTAGGAACCGACCTGGGATTGTGTAAATCTAAAAATGAGCAAAGGGGTGATTACACTGTTTCTTTTCCTAAAATCTCTCAACAGCTCGACGATGCCTTTCTAGAGGCCTTTGAGAGCTTACACATCAGTAGTCCTGTGGGAATAAACGTATCAGACATCTGCTGTTTTTGCTCATGTCTGAGACACAGATCTCAAGAGGAAAATCCGGAAAAGAACAAAATGGAAGAATGAACCAGCTCAGACTCCCTTATGGTAGGGGTCATGGCATCCATTTTTACAGGCCGCTGTAAAAGGTTGTGTTAAACCAGGCGATTAATTAATGTGTCCCCCTCCATACTTGTGTTAGTAAAAGACGGTACCAGTAACAGTCATGTCTACACAGATAGCTCTTTAAAGAAAATATATTACACCCCCTGGGAAGTTGGGAGCTTCGGCGGGATGAACCCTTTTTTCAAGTGGCCAGAAAGCATAGTAAAACTTTAAATCGAAGAAAGGTAACAGCTTGGCTTTCAGACCAGGATGCTCACACTCACAAAAACTGGCTCGAATATGTTTAAAAAGAAACAAGACCATTGTTTCAGATGTGGATGCACAATGGCAGGCAGATTTGGTGGATATGCACCAGTTCTCCAAACACAACAGCAGTTTTAAGTACATCTTAACAGTGATAGACATTCTATCCAAATATGCCTGGGCCTTAGGCCTAAAAGACAAGATGAGTGGTGAGGTATCCAAGGCCTTTAAAGCTATTTTCAGCGAAGGTCGCATGCCTCAAAAATCACAAACCAATTGGGGGAAAGATTTTTTAAACAAACCTTTAAGCAAATTGTTAAGGTGGCATGATTTTCACCATTTTGTTACTAATAATGAAGTCAAAACAGGGGTTGTGGAGCAATTTAACAGAACTTTAAAAACTAGGATGTGGAGATATAGCCCATAACACCTTTCGCTACATTGATGTGTTACCTGACTTTATAAAGAGTTACAACCAGAGCTTTCACAGAAGTATACATACCAGACCTACTGATGTTAACCCTTCAACTTCTTTGAAGGCGTGGAAAACAGTTTACGGAGATGGTTTTAAAATAAAACCAGTTGTTGTCCCTTTTAGGGTATGTCTACACTACCAGAGTAGTTCGATTTAACTTAACTCGAATTTGTGGAATCGACCTTACAAAGTCGAATTTGTGTATCCACACTAAGGACAGTAATTCGACTTTGTGAGTCCACACTAACGGGGCAAGCGTCGACATTGGAAGCAGTGCACTGTGGGCAGCTATCCCACAGTTCCTGCAGTCCCTGCTGCCCATTGGAATTCTGGGGCGAGCCCCAATGCCTGCTGGGGGAAAAAAATGTGTCGAGGGTGGTTTTGGGTAACTGTCGTCATTCAACCGTCACTCCCGCCCTCCCTCCCTGAAAGCGCCGGCGGGAAATCTGTTCGCACACTTTTCTGGTCACTGACAGCGCGGACGCTACAGCACTGCGAGCATGGAGCGCACTGCGATCATCGCTGCAGTTATGGCCGTTGTCAACTCCTCGCACCTTATCATCTACCTTTTTCACAGACAGATGCTGAGAAATCGGACGAGGAGGCTCCGTCAACGTGGTGAGGACATGAAGTGTGAGAGTGGCACAGACCTCTCACAAAGCACGGGACCCCGCGCCGTGGACATCATGGTGGCAATGGGTCATGTTCATGCTGTGGAACGGCGATTCTGGGCCTGGGAAACAATCACGGAGTGGTGGGACCGCATAGTGCTGCAGGTCTGGGATGAATCACAGTGGCTGCGAAACTTTCGCATGCGTAAGGGCACTGGTGGACCATAGGGGACGCTTTACCAACATCAACGTCGGGTTGCCGGGCCAGGTTCATGACACGCATGTTTTCAGGAACTCTGGTCTGTTTAGACGCCTGCACGAAGGTATTTTCTTCCCGGACCACAAAATAACTGTTGGGGATGTGCAGATGCCTATAGTGATCCTCGGGGACCCAGCCTACCCGCTAATGCCCTGGCTTATGAAGCCCTATACAGGCGCCTTGGACAGTGACAAGGAACTCTTCAACTACCGGCTGAGCAAGTGCAGAATGGTGGTGGAGTGTGCTTTCGGACATCTCAAGGGGAGATGGAGGAGCTTACTGACTCACTCGGATCTCAGCGAAACCAATATCCCCATTGTTATTGCTGCTTGCTGTGTGCTCCACAATCTCTGTGAGAGCAAGGGGAGACCTTTATGGCGGGATGGGAGGTTGAGGCAAATCGCCTGGCTTCTGATTATGCTCAGCCAGACACCCGTGCAATTAGAAGAGCCCAGCGGGAAGCACTGTGCATCCAGGAGGCTTTGAAAGCAAGTTTCCTCAGCAAGCAGCGTGACCTGTGACTGTTCAGTTTCTTTACAGAGAAGCTGAACCTGCCCCTGTTTCTTTACCCAGTTACTGTTGACTATCCTCTGCAGTTACATACCCCATTCACCCCGTTTCCCCCCTTCCAACACACGTTTAAAAATAAAATACATGGAACATTGTTAATTTAACAACGTTTTCTTTATTACTGATTTCGCGGTAAAGGGTTGAAACTGGGACACAGACTGTGGTGGGTAGGGTGTGTAGTGATGTAAAGACCGCTTCTGAACTCAAGGAATGACAGGCTCCTGCTCCTAGAGCAGTCTGCAGTGCCGGACTGGTTGTTTCAACGGAGCCTGCCACCCCTCCTTTTCGGAACTCTGTGTGCTGGGGCTATGTGACCTTGTGGCGGGGGAGGACGGTTACAGATTCCCCTGCTGCGTGGCTCTGTGGTCCAGGACAAGGACCGCTGCATAAGGTCTGTAACCGCCCTCCCATGCCACAGAGTCACGTACCACCCCCACCACACACAAAACATGAAAACCACCTCCCAGACCAACCAGGGTGCCTACTGACTGCACTATGTGTGTGACCTGCTGCTGATCCTGCCCCCGTGTCTGTACCCTGGTAAAGGTGACTGTCCTATGCAATTACCAACCCCCTTCTCCCCCCCTTCAAACACAGTCTTCAGTACAAGAACATGACAGAAACAGTAATTAACAGCAAAGTATTTTTAATAATCAACTAGACCGTTAGGGGATGAAACTGGAATTGGGGCTTGGGTGAGTCAGGAAGGGAAGGACTTCTCAAAATTTAGGGAATGAGAGCTTTTTGTTAATTGAGCACTCTGCAGGGGTGGAGTGACAGTTTTCACAGTCCCTGGCGCCCCTCTTTCTTGTTACTTCGGGTGAGGGGGGTATAGGACTTTGTGGCGGGGGAGGGCGGTTGCAGATACACTGCAGGGGGGCTCTGTCCTCCTGCCTGTGGTCCTGCAGAACATCCACAAGGCACCGGAGCATGTCCGTTTGCTCCCTCATTAGTCCAAGCAGTGTTTGAGTTGCCTGCTGGTCCTCTTGACACCACCTGTCCTCCCGTTCGCTGTGTGAGCGCTGGTACTGAGAGAGGTTCTCCCTCCACTGGCTCTGCTGGACTGCCTCGGCTCGGGAGCAGCCCATAAGTTCAGCGAACATCTCGTCCCGTGTCCTTTTCTTTCGCCGCCTAATCTGCGCTAGCCTCTGTGAGGGGGCAGCCAGGGTAGGTCGGGAGACAGTCGCAGCTGTGTGATGGGAAAAAGGGAGTGAATTCCTTACAAAGATACATTTTTGCGAACAATGAACATAGTCTAGTCTGTCTCTGTGAACAAGACCATGCACATCACCTATCTCATGCGCACTCAGGACAAGTTCGAATTTTCGGCCTTCGCATTCATTGCCTGGGGTCTTGCAGTGGAGATCAGACAAGCGGGGCAGGACAGCAGAATCCGTGGAGCAGGCAGGCATGGTAAGCCATAGACTTTTGGCTGCTTAAAACTTAATGTATTGCAGTGCCCTCCTTTCATGCTCAAAGCAATGGTCACAGCGTTTGCAAGTTCCTGCTGCCGACAATCGGGAAAGCATGAACTCTGCCCCTGTTCCACTCTCTTGCGGCTGTCCCCGGGAAAGATCCCTGTATGCTGCCCCTCTACTGACTCCACCACATGGCTGTAAACCGCTGCTTATTGTTATGTAAAGGAACAGTCAAGCATTCCCAATACTCACATGCCCCTAATTCAATGCAGGAGACACTGAGTGAGATCACCCTGAGGAGGATCACTGAGAGAGATAGAGACCGCATGCTGCGTGAAAGCCAGCACAAACCAGGGGCCTATGCCACCATGCCCGTCGAGGCAATGCTCCCAGAGTACCTGCTGATAGCCTGGCGCGGAAAAGTGTCCTACCTTGGAGGACCCAATAAGGACACTCTCCCCAGGATCCTCGTGCGGAGGGTTTTTGATTACCTGCAGGAGAGCTTCTCGGAGGTCTCCCAAGAGGATTTCTGTTCTATCCCCATATATATTGACCTTCTTTTCACATAGTTCAGATTCCTGTTCCATTAAAAATAAATGTTTACATGTTTAAAGTACTTACCGACTGATCCTTCCCTTGATTCAGGGTCCTGGTTAATGGCCGGGGAGGGTTGGTAGGGGATCTCCATGAGGGTGATGAAAAGATCCTGGCTGTCGGGGAAATCAGCATTGTAAGCGCTGTCGACTGCCTCGTCCTCCTCATCTCCTTCCTCATCTTCCCTGTCCGCGAACATCGCCGAAGAACCGGCCGTCGACACTATCCCATCGTCAGAGTCGATGGACACTGGTGGGGCAGTGGTGGCAGACCCACCGAGAATGGCATGCAGTGCCTCGTAGAAGCGGCATGTCTGGGGCTGGGCTCCGGAGCGTCCATTTGCCGCTTTGATTTTTTGGTAGCCTTGTCTCAGGTCCTTGATTTTCACGTGGCACTGCGTTGTATCCCGGCTGTATCCTCTGTCTGCCATTGCTTTGGAGACCTTCTCGTAGGTCTTTGCATTCCATTTTTTGGAGCGCAGCGCCGAAAGCACAGACTCATCGTGATCAGATCCAAGACTTCCCGGTCAGTCCATGCTGGGGCCCTCTTTCTATTCTGAGATTGCATGGACTCTCTGCTGGAGAGCTCTGCATCGCTGCCACTACTGCTGAGCTCACCACAATGTCCAAAGAGGAAATGAGATTCAAACTGGCCAGACAGGAAAAGGAATTCAAATTTCCCCAGGGCATTTCCTGTGTGGCTGGTCAGAGCATCCGAGCTCGGACTGCTGTCCAGAGCGTCAACAGAGTGATGCACTGTGGGATAGCTCCCAGAGCGATTAACGTCGAATTCCATCCACACCTACCCTAATTCGACATGGCCATGTCGAATTTAGCGCTACTCCCCTCGTCGGGGAGGAGTACAGAAATCGAACTAAAGAGACCTCTATGTCAAACTAAATAGCTTCGTTGTGTGGACGGGTGCAGGGTTAATTCGATTTAATGCTGCTAAATTCGACATAACCTCCTAGTGTAGACCAGGCCTTAGAAAAGGTGACCACATGAGATTATCTGAAACCAAATGCACTTTTGAAAGAGGTTATGAACAGACATTTACCAATGAGATATTCATAATGGATGAAGCCTTAATGGGGGCAGAGACCTGTATACCGATAAAAAGATTATGAGGGTGAGACAGTTACTGGATCTTTTACCCTGAAGAATTACAAAAAGTAAATCCCAAACAAAACACGATTTACAGGATTGAAAAATTCCCAGCAGAGAAAGGAAAAGGAAGAAAAAAGCAGCTGGTGAAATGATTGGGGTGGCCCGATAAGTTTAACATCTGGGTGGGAGTTTCTCAACTCTGTGACATTTAATCACAAACAACAACAGCAACAAGATTTCTCCTGCAAAGACAGAGACAGAGAGAAATGGGTGCTGGCAGTTTTTACTTTACTTTGCCCAGCAATGCCAGCTCTGCAGTTTTTCCCCAAAACACCAGCTCGAACTTTACAATATGGCTAATTAAGCCCTTGGATGTCCCGGGTTCCTAGGAGGTGGGGTTAGTGGAAATACAATACCCACACAGCTGGAACACTATCAACAAAGACAACCCTTTCAAAGTCACTTTTGGTGATATGACGTGGAATTTCACGCTACGACGAGGTTATTACTTGACCATATCCGAATTACTATATCATATGAACAGCAC
Organism: Mauremys reevesii; assembly: GCF_016161935.1. Lineage (NCBI taxonomy): Eukaryota > Metazoa > Chordata > Testudines > Geoemydidae > Mauremys > Mauremys reevesii. The sequence goes on from NC_052644.1 coordinate 15,868,939, forward strand.
CATGGCTCGTCATCCCAGACTGCCTGAGGTGGTCATGAACTACAACCCTTGTGAGTAGAAAAGTTAGACTTAAATCTGCCAATTTTACGTATATGTTTTCTACCATTGGGAAGCTAGCTAATATTCTGGGTTTGGGCCCCAAACACAATGTCCAAAAATGTCCCTTCTCGGCAGATATCACAGTATCTGTACATGGATATTATAGAACACCAATTTGTGGGGGACTTTTATGTTCCCCTGTTATGTTGCATTCCTGTCCGAGGAAGGAACGAGTTTGTCACCATCACCTATGATAAACCTCATTACGTCCCTGTCAGTAAACACTACATCGACACCATCAGCATTGAAATAAAGACAGATCAGAACAGACACCTCTTATTTCACTTCGGCAAGGTGATCGTCAAGCTGCATCTGCGTCCGCGGAGAGAGCGTGGTTTCTAAAAAGCAAAACACTACAATGACAATCGTAAAAAATTACAGCGACCCCACCATCTACAGGAACTATTACAAAACCCAGGCTGGATACGCCCTTTCTGAATATCATGGGGCCCCCGTGATGTACGGGGCTGGCATGGGTGGAATGTTCCGCAGCCTCTTTTGAAAAGCTGTACCACTTTTGAGAACAGGGGTAGAGATTATTAAACCCCACGTAAAGAACGCCGCTCAAAACATACTAAAGAAGTGGTAGGCCACATCTCCCGCACTGTTCTGGAGAAGGTGGGGAATACAGCTTCACAGGAAGGATCGGGGCTGATCTACATTAAAAGGAGGAAGAAAAAGAGAAATGTGTCATACCCGCAATGCACTGGTCCCTCAAAACCCTTTAAAAGAAGGGTTTTGACACACAGGGCCGGCCATAAGCGAAAGTCCAACAGGAAGCCTGGGTGAAAGAGAAGACGCTTTCCATTCGGTAAAAGAGACATATTTTAATCAACATGGCTTTTGTTCACTGCGGGTCTGAAGAGTGCACCAAATCCGAACTAGACTTGTTCCAAATAGCCCCTATGCAGACCAGCATCAGGAAAAGCATCTACGTCGGGGTGCCGCCTCTATCGGCCATTACAGAGTGTGCCCCCATTTACTTTTTTATAGCAGGGAATGGCATAGATTATATGGATTTAAACAACACGCTGCTGTACGTATGTTGCAAGATTGTAAAAGGAGATGGAGTGGAACTCGCCAAGGATGCTGAGGTGGGTCTGGTGAATTACCCCATGGCCTCTATTTTCAGTCAGTTGGATGTCATGCTGGGAGACCGCCCCATAAGTCAAAGCAACAACTGTTCCCCTTACAGGGCCTTTATAGAATCGGCGCTCAATTACACCGCCGACACCCTTGCAACACAATTTATCGCCAGCCTGTTTTACAAAGACACTGCCGGACAACACGAAGAAATGGAGCTGGATGGAGGGAATCTAGGGTTTGTGAGGCATGCAAAGCTGACGGCCCAGAGCAGGATAGTAGAGGTGCTGGGTCATCTACACTGCAACCTGTTTTTTTCAAGAAAAACTTTTGTTGAACGGAGTGGATGTGAAAATTAAACTGATGCGCAGTAAAGGCTCTAAACTTCACATTGTATCAGCGTCCCTTTTTGTGAAGAAAGTATGGCTGTCCCCAAGTGTCCGTCTGGGGCACGCGGAGGCCCTGCTTAGTGCTAATGCTAATTACCCCATGGACCGTGTGGGAATGAAAGTGTTTAGCATCCCCGCAGGCAGCAGGGTCAATAACCAGGAGAACCTGTTCTTGGGACAGTTACCCAAAATGCTTGTCCTAGGGTTTGTGGATAATGATACCTTTAATTACACTAAAAATCCCTTTCATTTTAAACATCACAATATTAATTTTATGGTCTTGTATATGGATGGTGAACAGATACCAACCAAGCCTCTGCAACCGGACTTCGAGGCAGGACGCTGTGTGAGAGAATACATGAATTTGGTACAGAGGGATGGTAAACACATGAAAGATTGTTCTCTATTAATCGACTGTGAGGAGTTTGCACAGGGTTACACCTTGTTTGCCTTTGACCTGTCTCCTGACCAGGAATGCGCTGATCACTATGCCCTGATTAAAACCAGGAACCTGAGAGCAGAAATATGTTTTGGGAAGGCTTTAATGATCACTGACAATATGATTGTGCATGGGGTTTTGACAGCATTATAGAGATAAATCAGAGGAGAAACGTTCTGTTTGACTACATGTGAATATGAACACTGTGCAGCTCTCATGTGTCTTATCAACTGACCCTTTCACAAAAAAGAATTTCTTAGACATATTCCCTTGCACTTGGCTCCCTGGAGGCAAGCTGTCTCAGAAATTCCTAGTTTTGGTGGTGAACACGCATCCACACAACCAACCAGGTGAACACTGGCTCGCCTTGTATCTGGCAGAGCGTAACCTTGGAGTATACGGGCACTCCCCAAACAGTGTGTTGTTTCCTAAAAGCATTATGAAATTTTTAAACAAAAATATCACAGACGTGTTTCACAATAGACAATTACAAGACCCCTGCTCCATTGCCTGCGGCTATCACTGCATGGTTTCCTTACATCATCAGAGTAAGGGTTTATCTTTTGACCAGATTTTAAAATTGTATTCTAACAACTTAGTGCAAAACGACTGGATTGTGATGAATTTTGTAAAAAATAAATTTAAATTCTTGGGCATGCCTAGCCTTGCTCAAAACATGTTTCAACAAGCCCAGACCTGTGTATCTTGCAATGATTTTCATAGCCATGTTACCCAATAAAGCACTCCAAGTGAGAGGTTTAAAGACAATTGATGTTTGGTGGGTTTTTGTTCTTTTAAAAAACAACAACAACAACAATGACCAATTCAGATAAAATACACAGATTTTGTTGTTGTTGTTTTTAAAAAGTATAGAAATGCTTTATTTAAAGCAAAATGTTACCAGTTTTAAAAATTTTAGTACGAGAAAAACATTACACACTGATCCATAGAGATCTTTTATCCAATTTTCATTTTTTAAATGGCAAAAAAGGGGCCACGGTTCCTCGATCCACCCCAGTGTCGGTGGTCAAGGCCTTCAGGTGTTCCAATAGATCTCTGTTGGTTGTGTTGCCCATGATTGAAGATGGTACGTTCAGTTCCACCATGGCATTCATAAACACATCCCATCCTTTAAGTACATGTCTGCTAGGAACAGAGCACGTCTGGGTGATGGCCCTGACTAAGTTGAGCATGTTTGAACCATTAACTTTGTACACAAAAGCCCCTCTATCGTTCCATGAAGAGATATTTTTATCTTGTCCCAGCTTATTTAGCAATACTAATGCATTTTTCTTATAACACTTTTTCACATTATTCATCACCTCCTGAGCAACAGAGTGAGGTCTTTGGTGTTTCTGGGGGTTTGGCAGTCACACTCTGTTCCTGTTCTGGTAGAAACAGACTTATTTTCCCTTTATCTGCATTGCTTTGCTTCACGTACATTAGGTAGCTTTGAAGTACCACTCTGTAAAGTTTAGCCTTTTCGTATTCGGCCAGGTTAGTTCTTTGAAGAACAGACTTCATTTCAGCATCCAGTAAGTGAGTTATGGTCATTCTGATATTTTCCTCTGCCGGAGGGGTAGCCCTTAATTGCTCCAATTGGCAGCTGGGCACCGGGTAAATTTTTTCTCCATACTCCATTATCAATTAGTCAAAAGCCCCATTATCAGAGAGATAGCAAAACTTAACAGAGGTCCAATAAACCCCCCAGACTGCTTCACCAGATGCTTCTTTCTTATTTCTTCTTTATTACACAAAGTTTTGATAAGCGTGTGTCTCTTTTTCAGCACGTGCACTTGATTCTGTGTCAAAGGTATGTATTGAGCGCTATTTCTGAGATGGCCACTACTAAATCATCAGAAGCTGAACACAGTATAGCCCTCCTTCACTGCAGGGATGATTTGCTTAGTAACTTTAAAAGGACCAGGTTTTTCTTCACCCAGCTGGACATGTTTTCGATCAGCAACCCCAGCTCTTAAAAAGGGGGCTGACAAAAAATCATCTCTTTTTATACCCAGCTGTTGTTCTTTTCAAAGTATAAACCACCAGTCAGTCTGGATGGAAAAGACCAGTTCTTAGTCTATAAGCTTCTGATGTGGAAACATTTAAATCCACCACCGGGTAGCCATAAGGTCTTTTGGTAGCATCCTCAAAAGCTTCTAGAAAGGATTGAGCTTTGCCGGGGTACATTTGCCGAGCGAGCATAGCGATTTGTAATTTATCCCTAGGATTTTTGAACAGAACCATGTACTTTGTGTTTAGGTTAATTGTGTGACTCTTTTTTCCCTGACAAAATATGTTTTAAACTATATACATAATGCTCAGGTTTCTGTGATGCACGTACTTGGTAAAGGCTTTCTTGATTTCATCACTTTCACAAGCACAGTTCACCAGATCGTCTATGATTACTTTATTGGTAGGAAACAAACGGTCATAGTCAAAAGCATCAGGCAGCCCCTCCACAAAATTGATAAAGGGATATTTATAGAACAGTTGTTTATACAGAGGTTGCTAACAACTGTAACACCACACAATATTCTCAGGCATAACAGACAATGCTTGTTTGGCATTATCCAACACATTTTTTATAAGGTAATTTTTCCCACAGTTGCTAGGCCCCACAAGAATTGCAGAAAACGGGTGTTTCCACCTTGTATCCATTTTTAAAAGCTGAGGGCAGGGTTTTAAACCCTTCTCCAGGGACCCTCTTGTTGTAAATGACTTTCTGTGTTTCCTTAAGGGTTTTTGTCTCTATTTGCCACTGATTTTTGTTCCTTACAATAGAGGGCTGCTGCACCTCTATCTTTTTGCTGGTGTTTTCTTGCAGGCATTTGCAATCGTCCAGGACTAGATCTTTCAAAGTTGATCTTTTCACAGTTTGCTACATTTAGGGTACATTTAGGCCTTTCCTCCTGACAGCTTATACCCATATGTTTTCGGGCCTGCCAACACAAACTCGGTGAAGTGTTCATCGGGCGGGATCTCGCTCATGAGGTCCCCTAAATAATTCCCCAGAGGGGGATTCCAGTCACCCTCCCTTTTCACAAATGTCACCGTGTCAGTGTCGTGGTACAGGCATCACTTTTGCAACATGTTTAGGAGGTTGTGTAGTTCTAAGCGGGCATAAGTGGTGGTGAAACAGGCTATGAAGACTTTGATATGGCCAGAGACAGAGTACCTGTCTTTTGCATGCTTCCAAGACACACATGCTGTTTCATTGTCAATAAACTTGCAGGCTGAAACTTCGTAACTGGGCGGGAAACGAGTACTGAAAGAGTTCATCAGAGTGTCTCACGATGCTGGTGTTGGGTAGGTTTGTTCTTTGGCCAAATTTACCCCACAGAGAATTTAAAAACAGTTTAGCAATTTGGCATTTAGCGGGGTTCGACCTGATCTCGTGTTGGTGTAAACACATGCCTTCTTTCTAGTAGAAATTGTTAATCTACTTATTTTGTTTTTCTTCATCTGTGCACCAGCTGGGATAACCTGAAGCCTCTTGTTTCTGGCGGAGGTGTAATTTTATCTACTCTGAGAAGAGTTCATCAGATTTTTCATTAAAATGCTAGATTTCATTGATTTTAGGCACTGTGTACCCCTTCGCTATGGCCATGTTCAATTCCACCATATACCAAGTCCCCAGGATGGCCCTCTCCTCGTCAGTATAGGTGGGTGCATGTCTCCCACTGCTCGGTTTCTGCACTGGTTCGGCATAGCGGGAACATAAGCTTGCCACCCACTCTGACAGATAACAATGGGAAAAAGAGGCCTCGTGGGGGGGGGGGTACACTTTAACTTTTGCAATTTCAAAATAATTTGCATGGGGTCCAAAGTTGTCATAAACTATATTGGGGTGTCTGATAGGCTGTTCTTTGGTTTTGTTTATGAAAAGGCACAGGCTGGTAAAATCATAATAATGAATTTCTTCCCCAGGTTTGTAATACAGGTGGATAGCGTTTGTCCTCCCCCAAAAAAGAACATCCCTAGGCATGAGAGCAGGGAGCAACTGGGCTCAATTTAAAAAATATGCAACCTCTGTCTACATGGGCATAAACGTCTAAAAAGGAGAGGCCTACTTGTAGTTCCCCCTCCTGTAAAGCGTTCCCTACCTGAATATTTTCTTTGTGAGAGGTATAAAGCAGCCACTGAATAGATGGGTCGAATATCTCTTTTTCTGCCTGTGATAGTTGTCTGGAGGGAGAAGAGCTACCATGTTAGGCTCCAAAAACCTAAACCTGTACATAGCCATGCAGACAATGCCAGCGTTATGTACCGGAATGGATCTATACAGTTTTATCTTGGTGAATTTACCAAGTTCTTTCTCCACTATATCTTCCATCTCCATCATTTTCATAATTTCTTTTCTGAATAGGATACAAACCTGTCTCAAAATTCTGACATCCTGCTGACAGTAATATGCAAGCCCTTTCTACAAGGGTGGTGGTGGTTGGGGACTCTCTCCTCAAGGGGACTGAGTCATCTATCTGCCGCCCTGACCGGGAAAACCGAGAGGTTTGCTGCTTCCAGGGGATAGGATTCATGATGTGACAGAGAGACTGCCAAGACTCATCAAGCCCTCAGATCGCTACCCCTTCCTGCTTCTCCACGTGGGCACCAATGATAATGCCAAGAATGACCTTGAGCATATCACTGCAGACTACGTGGCTCTGGGAAGAAGGATAAAGGAGTTTGAGGCACAAGTGGTGTTCTCGTCTATCCTCCCTGTGGCAGGAAAAGGCCAGGGTAGAGACTGTCGAATCGTGGAAATCAATGAATGGCTACGCAGATGGTGTCGGAGAGAAGGGTTTGGATTCTTTGACCATGGGATTGTCTTCCAAGAAGAAGGATTGCTAGGCAGAGACGGGCTCCACCTCACGAAGAGAGGGAAGAGCATCTTTGCAAGCAGGCTGGCTAACCGAGTGAGGAGGGCTTTAAACTAGGTTCACCAGGGGAAGGAGACCAAACCCCCGAGGTAAGTGGGGAAGTGGGTTATCGGGAGAAAGCACAAGTAGGTGAGTGCAAGAGGGGAGGGCTCCTGCCCCATACTGGGACAGCAGGATGATCAGTGAGTTATCTTACATGACTATACACAAATGCAAGAAGCCTGGGAAACAAGCAGGGAGAACTAGAAGTCCTGGCACAGTCAAGGAATTATGATGTAATTGGAATAACAGAGACTTGGTGGGATAACTCACATGATTGGAGTACTGTCATGGATGGATATAAACTGTTCAGGAAGGATAGGCAGGGCAGAAAAGGTGGGGGAGTTGCGTTGTATGTAAGAGAGCAGTATGACTGCTCAGAGCTCCAGTATGAAACTGCAGAAAAACCTGAGTCTCTGGATTAAATTTAGAAGTATGAACAACAAGGGTAACGTCGTGGTGGGAGTCTGCTACAGACCACCAGACCAGGGGGATGAGGTGGACAAGGCTTTCTTCCAGCAACTAACAGAAGTTGCTAGATCACAGGCCCTGGTTCTCATGGGTGACTTTAATCACCCCGATATCTGCTGGGAGAGCAATACAGCAGTGCACAGACAATCCAGGAAGTTTCTGGAAAGTGTAGGGGACAATTTCCTGGTGCAAGTGCTGGAGGAACCAGCTAGGGGGAAAGCTCTTCTTGACCTGCTGCTCACAAACAGGGAAGAAATAGTAGAGGAAGCAATAGTGGATGGGAACCTGGAAGGCAGTGACCATAAGATGGCTGAGTCCAGGATCCTGACACAAGGAAGAAAGGAGAACAGTAGAACAGAGACCCTGGACTTCAGAAAAGCAGATTTTGACTCCCTCAGGGAACTGATGGGCAAGGTCCCCTGGGAGAATAACATGACGGGGAAAGGAGTCGAGGAAATCTGGCTGTATTTTAAAGAAACCTTATTGAGGTTGCAGGAACAAACCGTCCCGATGTGTAGGAAGAAAAGTAAATATGGCAGGCGACCAGCTTGGCTTAACAGTGAAATCCTTGCTCGTCTTAAACACAAAAAAACAGTTTACAAGAAGTGGAAGATTGGACAAATGACCAGGGAGGAGTATAAAAGTATTGCTCAGGCATGCAGGTGTGAAATTAGGAAGGCCAAATCACACTTGGAGTTGCAGCAAGCCGGAGATGTTAGGAGTAACAAGAAGGGTTTCTTCAGGTATGTTAGCAACAAGAAGAAAGTCAAGGAAAGTGTGGGCCCCTTGCTGAATGAGGGAGGGAACCTAATGACAGAGGATGTGGAGAAAGCTAGTGTACTCAATGCTTTTTTTGCCTCTGTCTTCACAGACAAGGTCAGCTCCCAGACAGCTGCACGCTGCAGCACGGTATGGGGAGGAGGTGACCAGCTATCTTTGGAGAAAGAAGTAGTTCGGGTCTATTTAGAAAAACTGGACGAGCACAAGTCCATGGGGCCGGATGCGCTGCATCCGATGGTGCTAAAGGAGTTGGCTGATGAGATTGCAGAGCCATTGGCCATTATCTTTGAAAAATCATGGCGATCGGGGGAGGTCCCGGATGACTGGAAAAAAGCTAATGTAGTGCCCATCTTTAAAAAAAGGGAAGAAGGAAGATCCAGGGAACTACAGGCCAGTCAGTCTCACCTCAGTCCCTGGAAAAATCATGGAACAGGTCCTCAAGGAATCAATTTTGAACCACTTAAAGGAGGGGAAAGTGATCAGGAACAGTCAGCATGGATTCACCAAGGGCAAGTCATGCCTGAGTAACCTAATTGCCTTCTATGATGAGATAACCGGCTCTGTGGATGAGGGGAAAGCAGTGGATGTGCTATTTCTGTACTTTAGGAAAGCTTTTGATACAGTCTCCCACAGTATTCTTGCCAGCAAGTTAAAGAAGTATGGGCTGGATGAATGGGCGGTAAGGTGGATAGAAAACTGGCTAGATGGTCGGGCTCAATGGGTAGTGATCAATGGTTCCATGTCTAGTTGGCAGCCAGTATCAAGTGGAGTGCCCCAAGTGTCGGTGCTGGGGCCGGTTTTGTTCAATATCTTCATTAACGATCTGGAGGATGGTTTGGACTGCACCCTTAGCAAGTTTGCAGATGACACTAAACTGGAAGGAGTGGTTGATACGCTGGAGGGTAGGGATAGGATACAGAGGGACCTAGACAAATTAGAGGATTGGGCCAAAAGAAATCTGATGAGGTTCAACAAGGACAAGTGCAGAGTCCTGCACTTAGGACTGAAGAATCCCATGCACTGCTACAGACTAGGGACCGAATGGTTGGACAGCAGTTCTGCAGAAAAGGACCTAGGGGTTACGGTGGACGAAAAGCTGAATATGAGTCAACAGTGTGCCCTTGTTGCCAAGAAGGCTAATGGCATTTTGGGTTGTATAAGTAGGGGCATTTCCAGCAGATCGAGGGATGTGATCATTCCCCTCTATTCAGCACTGGTGAGGCCTCATTTGGAGTACTGTGTCCAGTTTTGGGCCCCACACTACAAGAAGGATGTAGATAAATTGGAGGGAGTCCAGCGGAGGGCAACAAAAATGATTAGGGAGCTGGAGCACATGACTTATGAGGAGAGGCTGAGGGAACTGAGATTGTTTAGCCTGCAGAAGAGAAGAATGAGCCGGGATTTGATAGCTGCTTTCAACCACCTGAAAGGGGGTTCCAAAGAGGATGGATATAGACTGTTCTCAGTGGTAGAAGATGACAGAACAAGGAGTAATGGTCTCAAGTTGCAGAGGGGAAGGTTTAGGTTGGACATTAGGAAAAACTTTTTCACTGGTAGGGTGGTGAAGAACTGGATGGGTTACCTAGGGAGGTAGTGTAATCTCCTTCCTTAGAGGTTTTTAAGGTCAGGCTTGACAAAGCCCTGGCTGGGATGATTTAGTTGGGTTTGGTCCTGCTTTGAGCAGGGGGTTGGACTAGATGACCTCCTGAGGTCCCTTCCAACCCTGAGATTCTATGATTCTATGATTCTAAGTCAAAGATCTCATATCTGTGATCTCAATACTAGTCGAGAAACTCTGCTTTCTCCCTGGGCATCATGTTTTCCACACCATTATGCTCCACACTGGGCATAGGCCCAATGAAATTTTGATTTTCTAAAGTGTTAAAAATATGTGGACAATATCCTTTGCACCCTTCAAACCCCATCACCTGTGGGAGTTTGCTAAGCTTCATGAGCAAGAAGTTTAAAGAGTCTATAAAACTAATTGCCAGGGCCTTAACTTCCACACACATTAGTTTACTACCCTGAGTGATTAGTTCTATGCACATCTTTTCCTTCAATAACTGCCTAATGATGAAGTACGCATCATAACCTTTGGAATTGTGCGCTAGGAATGTGTAGTCTTAGAACTCTTTGCCAATAAAAATCTTAACAAATATAGAAAGACACTCGTCACTCTTAAATTCCCAGGACTTTTCTGGCTTTAGGGGAATAGCAAAAATGTAATTGGGCGTGTGCAACCCAGTCTCCTGCGTGCATTCAAAATAATAAAACAATATACTTTTCTGATGATTCAGGCTTTTTAATGCTGTCCATAAAACAGAGGTGGCTGTCTACATCACCAACAATCAAACTCTGACACTGCTTACAGCGCCTCCCTTTACACCTGTGACACTTATATAAGACTGACACTTATCACACAAAGTTTTAGACAGGCATTCGACTGGTGTTTTCGATGCACAGTCGATGTTTCTGTCTAAACACTCTTTGGCCTGACAATACAGTCTATAACTAGGACACCGCAGCTGCACGCCCACACTGTCTGAGCACGTTGTGCTCAAACAGAGGCAGCAACGATGCCTGCAAGAGTCGTTGTGGTTGTACACCGTGTGGCAAAACTCACAATAATTTTTCATACCGAACAACATTTTCGCATTCAGAACGGTATAGTAATGCTCATTGTGCAACAGGATGAAAAAAGTCTTGGGGTACACTTGGTCCCCTGTTTTAAAAAAGCCCCATCTGCCTTTCGCCGCATAAAGCACCACCTGTATGTTGACTCCTAAATGCTGCTCAAACGTTGCTATGTCACTGAGCACAATCTTTTTTTGACCACCCCAGTTTCCCATGCAATTTTCTCACCCCCGCTAACAATTCTGCGTCCGTAGGTTTACGGTCAGACATAAAGGCCAACAGCCCACCCGCAAAACAGAGACTGGTACAGGTGTAAGTCGGGTCTACTAAATGTAAAGTGCTGCACTTAGGAAGGAAAAATCAGTTTCACACATACAAAATGGGAAGAGACTGTCTAGGAAGGAGTACGGCAGAAAGGGAACTAGGGGTTATAGTGGACCCCAAACTAAATATGAAACAACAAGTGTGATGCTGTTGCAAAAAAAGCAAACATGATTCTGGAATGAACTAACAGGTGTGTTGTGAGCAAGACACAAGAAGTCATTCTTCTGCTCTACTCTGCACTGGTTAGGCCTCAACTGGATTATTGTGTCCAGTTCTGGGCACCACATTTCAAGAAAGATGTGGAGAAATTGGAGAAAGGTCCAGAGAAGAGCAACAAGAATGATTAAAAATCTTGAGAACATGACCTGTGAAGGAAGGCTGAAAGAATTGGGTTTGCTTAGTTTGGAAAAGAGAAGACTGAGAGGGGATGTGATAGCAGTTTTCAGGTATCTAAAAAGGGTGTCATCAGGAGGAGGTAGAAAACTTGTTCACCTTAGCCTCTAAGGATAGAATAAGAAGCAATGGGCTTAAACTGCAGCAAGGGAGGTTTAGGTTGCACATTAGGAAAAAGTTCCTAACTGTCAGGGTGGTTAAACACTGGAATAAATTGCCTAGGGAGGTTGTGGAATCTCCAGCTCTGGAGATATTTAAGAGTAGGTTAGATAAATATCTATCAGGGATGGTCTAGACAGTATTTGTTCCTGCCATGAGGGCAGGGGATTGGACTCGATGACCTCTCGAGGTCCCTTCCAGTCCTAGAATCTATGAATCTATAAACATGGTCTCTTTTTATGAAGGATTTGACTACTGAGGATAGAATTTAAAACTCTATGGGTGCACCCACCCCTGTTTTTTACAACTGTCACAACGAGGCACAATGTCCCATCGGCATAAAAGGTGGGGGAGTTACTTTGTATGTAAAACAGCAGTATGACTGCTCAGAGCTCTGATATGAAACTGCAGAAAAACGGAAGAGTCTCTGGTTTAATTTAGAAGTGTGAACAACTAGGGTGATGTCATGGTGGGAGTCTGCCATAGATCACCAAACCAGAGGGATGAGGTGGATGAGGCTTTCTTCCAAAAACTAACAGAAGTTACTAGATCACAGGCCCTGGTTCTCATGAGAGACTGCCACAAGTACTCCTGTTTTTTTAATCACTCTGATATCTACTGGGAGAGCAATACAGCGGTGCACAGACAATCCAGGAAGTTTTTGGAAAATGAAGGGGACAATTTCCTGGTGCAAGTACTGGAGGGAACAACTAGTTGCAGAGTTTTTCTTGACCTGCTACTCACAAACCAGGAAGAATTAATAGGGGAAGCAAAAGTATATGGGAACCTGGGAGGTAGTGACCATGAAATGGTTGAGTTCAGGATCCTGACACAAGGAAGAAAGGAGAGCAGCAGAATATGGACCCTGGACTTCAGAAAAGCAGACGTTGACTCCCTCAGGGGAAAAGATAGGCAGGATCCCCTGGGAGAATATCATGAGGGGCAAAGAGTCCAGGAGAGCTGGCTGTATTTTAAAGAATCCTTATTGTGGTTGAAGGAACAAACCATCTTGATGTGTAGAAAGAATAGTAAATATGGCAGGCGACCAGCTTGGCTTAACAGTGAAATCCTTGCTGATCTTAAACACAAAAAAGACACTTACAAGTTTTTCCTAATATCCAAGATTTGACAAATGACCAGGGAGGAATGACCAGGGAGGAATATAAAAAAAATTGCTCAGGCATGCAGGAGTGAAATCAGGAAGGCCAGATCACACCTGGAGTTGCAGCTAACAAGAGTTGTGAAGAGTAACAAGAAGGATTTCTTCAGGTATGTCGGCAACAAGAAGAAAGTCAAGGAAAGTGTGGGCCCCTTACTTAATGAGGGAGGCAACCTAGTGATAGAGGATGTGGAAAAAGCTAGTGTACTCAATGCTTTTTTTGCCTTTGTCTTCACGAACAAGGTCAGCTCCAAGACAGCTGCACTGGGCAGCACAGTATGGGGAGGAGGTGACCAGTCCAGGGCCGGCTCCAGACCCCAGCGTGCCAAGCGTGCGCGTGGAGCGGTATTTTCCCTGGAGGGCGGCAGGCGGGTCCGGCGGACCTTCCGCAGTCATTCCTGTGGGAGGTCCACAGGAGCCCCGGGAGCAGCGGACCTGCCGCAGGCATGACTGCGGAGGATGCGCTGATCCCGCAGCTCGGGTGGACCTCCCGCAGGCACCAGCGAACCGCCGGACCAGCGAACCCTCCGCAGCTGCGGGAGGTCCACTGGAGCCACGGGACCAGTGGACCCTCCGCAGTCATGCCTGCGGGAGGTCCGCTGCTCCCGGGGCTCCAGTGCACCTCCCGCAGGCATGACTGCTTGGGGTGGCCAAATTGGTAGAGCCGCCCCTGGACCAGTCCTCTGTGGAGAAAGAAGTGGTTTGGGACTATTTAAAAAAGCTGGATGAGCACAGGAACAGTCAGCATGGATTCAACAAGGTCAAGTCATTCCTGACTAACCTAATTGCCTTCTATGAGGAGATAACTGGCTCTGTGGATGAGGGGAAAGCAGTGGATGTGTTATTCCTTCACTTTAGCAAAGCTTTTGATATGGTCTCCCACAGTATTCTTGCCGGCAAGTTAAAGAAATATGGGCTGGATGAATGGACTCTAAGGTGGATAGAAAGCTGGCTAGACCATCAGGCTCAAAGGGTAGTGTTCAGTGGGTCCATGTCTAGTTGGCAGCTGGTTTCAAACGGAGTGCCCCAAAGGTTGGTCCTGGGATTGGACACAGATGAGGCCTCACCAATGTTGAATTGAGGGGAATGATCATGTCCCTAAATCTGCTGGCAATGCCCCTACTTATACAGCCCAAAATGCCATTAGGCTTCTTGGCAACAAGGGTACACTCTTGATTCATTTCCAGCTTCTTGTCCACTGTAACCCCTAGGTCCTTTTCTGCAGAACTGCTGCCCAGCCACTCAGTCCCTAGTCTGTAGCAGTGCATAGGCTTCTTCCGTCCTAAGTGCACGACTCTGCACTTGTTCTTGTTGAACCTCATCAGATTTCTTTTTGCCAAATGCTCTATTTTGTCTAGGTCCCGCTGTATCCTATCCTGACCTTCCAGCATATCTACCACTCCTTCTGGTTTAGTGTCATCTGCAAACTTGCTGAGAGTGCAATCCACGCCATTGTACTAACTCATTGTTCTAACCCCAGAGTAAATGGATTAAAAACTTGCTAACTGATAGATCTTAAAGTAATTGTAATGTGGAATCATCCTCCAACAGGGATATTTCTAGCAGGGTCCAGCTACAGCTACATCTGTGGCTGCTTTCCTCATGAGCCCAGCTTTTCTCTGCCACAGCCCTCTGCCAGGTCTGATTTCAAGCCCTCCCAGACAGGAGCAGGTGGATGCAGCCCACATAACACTTAGAAAGTAGCATATGTGGCTTACTATGGTAAATAGACTGCAAACCCCTGACATAGCATATCCAAGAGAAGGCCCTTAGGGATCTAAAGTTATAGAGCTTCTCTGAGGAAGGTTAAAAGACTTGATCACAGTCTGAAAGTATCTACAGAGGGAGGAGATTTCTGACAGTCAATAGGTCTCTAATCTAGCAGACAAAGGCAGAACAAGATCTGACAGCTGGAAGTTGAAGCTAGACAAATTCAGGCTGGACATAAGGTGCAGATTTTAACAGTGAGGGGAATTAATCATTGGAAGAACTGCCCTAAGGATGTGGTGGATTCTCCATCACTTGGAATCTTTCAATCCAAACTGGGTGTCTCTTTCTCTAAGATTCGCTCCGGCTGGATCAGAAGTTCTGGGCTGGATGCAGGGATCAATGGAGGAGGGTCTCTGGCCTGGGTTATACAGGAAGCCAGACTAGATGGCCATAATGTCCCCTTCTGGCCTTAACATCTATGAATCCATGAACTCATAACACACTGGGGCCAGCTAAGAAAATAATTGTTCTCTGCTGAACGTATCTGGACTGGAGGTGGTGACTGAGAACTGGGATCTGTGTGTCAGTGACCATCTGAACAGCCAGCTGGCGCGGGCAGGGCTGGGCAGGCTGGGCACGGAGCCTCTGGCTGTCGGCTTGAAGCAACAGAAGAGATTTGGGCAGAGCAGAGTCCTGGTTCTTGTAACTGATGCTGCGCTGGCTTCTCTAGTTTCAGTGGATCCCATTTGTGACTGTGATTTGAGAATGGAGAGTGTCATAAACAGATAGTTAAGGGTTAATGCCTCTTTTATCTGTAAAGGGTTAAAAAGTTCACCTAGCCTAGCTGAAACCTGGCCAGAGGAACCAATGGGGGGACAAGATGTTTCAAAAGGAAGAAGGGAAGTTTCCTTTGTTTAAGGTCAGTTTCAGTTTTGGCCAGAGTGGAAAAGATCAAGGAATCAGCCTCTTACCAGAGTAGTGAGTATTAAGGAAGGAAATAAATAGGTTTATGTTTATTTTCTTTTTGTAACTTGTCTTGGCATTAGGGGGATAATCAAATTGGGTATTCTTGTGTGTACTAAGGTTTTTACCCAGGGGAACATCCTATGTTTTGAATCTGTTGTCTGTGAGATCAGCTTGTATGCTGTCTCCCAGAGGTTTTTCTTTTACCTTTCTTTTCTTTCATTAAAAGTCTTCTTTTTAAGAACCGGATTGATTTTTCCTTGTGTTTAGATTCAATGGGATTGGATCTGGACTCACCAGGGATTGGTGGGGAAAAAAAGGGGGAGGGGATGAGCAATTCTTCCTTGTTTTAAGATCCAAAGGGTTTGGATCGGTGTTCATGAGGAAATTGGTGGAGGAGTCTCTCAAGGCTATCCAGGGAGGGGAAGGTTTTTGGGGGGAAAACAGTGTTTTCCAAATCACTCAAATATTTGGGTGGTGGCAGCCAGACCAGATCTGAGATGGGGGGTTCACATGCATGTCCCCATATCTATACTCTAAGGTTCAGAGTGGGGGTGAAACCTATGACAGAGGGGATGTTCCCTTTATTCCTGTGATTTTCTGGGCACCCTGAGCTGGGACTCAGGTGTCCAACCCAGTGGCAAACCCCATTCTCTAGCTCCCGGAGACCTTGCTCCTCACACACTGTGATCTCTGTTTGCAGGAGATGTCTTCCCCCGTGTTTCTCCGTGGCTGGCTGCATTCTGGGTATTGTTCACTCTGGTTCTCATTGCTGCTGGAGCTTGTGCATATCTTGGATATGCAGGTAATGGGAATGTGTTATTTGCATGTTTAGAGCCCAGCCCTAGAGGGCACTGGGCTGGGGCATCGGAACGTCTTATTGTTCAGATATTTAACTTGTATTGGTTTTAAGGAAATAAACCAAACTAACAAACACATGGGGTCCCCGGCTCCACTTGTATTAGTGTATTGCTCAGTGTTTCCCCTTCCTTCCCTGTCTCACTGCAATGTCCGATTCTCTGTCTTACAGCGAAGCGAAAGGCCTCTCAGAAGAAACGCTCTAAATGTGAGACTCTGATAAATCTTGGTAGGTCTGCTGCTCTGTGAGCTCTGTGACTGCTTGGTGTTATCCATGAGCTCAGTGCAATGACAGGGATGGAGCTGAGAGGTCTCAGTCTAGTAATTCCTCTTCTCTCCATGGTGAATTCTCCTTCTCTTGATGGTGTCAGATCCAGACTGGGCAACTCTCTGGAAGCTGCTGTAGCCAATCTGAGTTATTGGGCTTGGTGCAGGGGAAAGTGGGTGAGATTCTGGTTTGTGTTGCACAGAAGGTCAGAGTAGATGTTCTGATGGTCCCATCTGACCTTATACTCTATGAATCTGTGACATTCACTCTCTTGAGCTGTGCTAATAGACACAGCAGTGACATTTTTGAAAGTCCACATGTCTAATGTATTCCACTGTGAACTTTTCAATATTTAGTAACAATATTGGTTTGCACTATGATGGAGCTGACTGGCGCTGACCCATTCTGCTGGGCACTGCACACACATGCAGGGAAATACAGATGAAAGGTGCAGAGAATGGATATAACATGCCAGCGCAGTGACTGGGATTGTGCCGGCAGTCACAGCCAGAAAGAGCCCTGAGGCTCACCCTCCTTCATCTCCTTTGCCCTCTGCCATGCCCCCTTGTGGCCACCATTCCTCCAGCTGGGGAGGCTTGCATGGGACTCCCCCTAGCAATCAGTGCTGTTCTGTAACTAGCCAGAGGGATCACTGTGGAGTAACTGACCGCACCCCATGGGTCTACTAGCCCTGCGGCATCAGCCCAAGGCCCGCTCTACACACAGCCCTGCACCAGTTTAACTCAAGGCGTGTTTTCAAACCTAATTAGTTAACCTGGTTCTCGTGTGTGTTTAGACAAGGGCTAAGGAGTGAGAAACTCCCCAGGTCTCCTGCCTGTTGGTGCATATCACTGATCACCAGCCCTGCTCCTATCAAACCTGCCAGCTCTGTCTCTGGGGCTGAGAGTGCAGGTGTGGGATGTCTGTGACTAACCCCAGTCATTAGGGAGTGTTCAGCCCCTCACAGTGTGTGTCTCTGGGTCTAACTCTTTTCTCTTCCCCATTTCAGAGACTGAGAAGAAGACCTGGGAGTCAGGTACTTGGCTAAACCCCAGTAAATATATATCTGCGCTTTCATGATATAATGAGATAGAAATACAATATGCTCTGTAGGGACCTTAGTCACCTTCATGATCATCTCCCCCTGTCATGGAAATAAACAAACACTGCAGCGTTTGCAGCTCACATTTCAGTATCATCCTCAGCAACAAAGAATGAAGTTAATGCATATATGATGGCAAGACTCAGGCTATGTCTACACTGCCCAACAGGTCAGATTACGGGGGTGTGAAGAGCAACACACACCAAAGCGCTGCCTGGTATCTAACAACCCCGTGTGGATGCAGTGGGTGTGCACTGAAAGGCCCCTAGCTTACATTTCTATAATCATATCTGAAGAGGACCAACTAGGTACCGTTCAATGTTCAGTTACAACGCAGCACTTTTGTGTCTGCTGCAAATCGACCCTCACAGGCCAGACTACAGGGCTGTATAAACAAGCCCTGAGCCAGGGGCTGGGCAAGCTTCCTCCATGCAGGTCTCTGGTTACATCTCAGTTCTGACCTGCAAAATCCCTGCTATCCCAATGCTGGGCTCCCCACTTGCACACAGCTCTACCACTGCCCGATAGTGCTCACCCACTGCTTCCCTGGCTCCCTACAGCACCAGTGCACCACCAGTGCCCCTCAATCCCCACCCACCGCCTCCCTGCTACATCAGCCCTGAGCTCCTCAGTCCTGTCCAGTTCTGTTACTTCCGCCACCATCCTTGCACACAACATATGTGCAAGGTCAGGGGAAGGGGTCCTGGAATTGAGCTTTGCAAGGAGTCCCCTTAGGAGAAACACCACCACTGACTGCACCGCACCCCCCCGACACACACACACATCTCATCCCTGGGCTGCCTCCCCCATCCCTCCTCTGTTGGCATCTCTCAATCCTCACCCAAGCTTCCCTGCTATCCCAGCCCTCATCTCCTCAGTCCTGTCCTGTTTCCCCATATCCTAATCTAGGCCTGGCCCCCAAAGAAACAGAGCTTCCAAACACTAATACACTTTATATAGGCTATATGGGCTCTGTGAGATGCACTGTGATGGGCCCCACCATCCACATTGTTCTCACAAGAGCTGGGGCAGGACCTAACCCATGTATCTAGGGGTGGATGGAAAATCCAGTTCCACAGCCCCACAGAGCCCTTCCCCAGCTAAGCTCCTGCCAACCACTAACCCTAGAGTTACCCACTTTGGCAAATCAGCACCACAAAGGGATTATCTGACAACAGTTTTGTCTGACGTGTCCTGTCAGTTCTGAGACCCTTGGCTCAGTGGGTACGTCTACACTGGAGCTGGGAGCGAGCTTCCCAGCTTGGATAGCCAGACATATACTAGCTCTGCTTGACCTAGTGCACTGACAATAGCAGTGTGGCTAGGATTGCAGGGACAGTGGCTCAGGGTAGCCACCTAAGTCCGTACCCAGGGGCAATTGCCCCCTTTGCCCCCCACCCCCTCATCAGTGGGTCTGCCACTGGCTACCTGCTGCTTTTAGCTCACTTGCTTGAGCAGAGCTAACACGTGTCTGCTGCCCAAACTGGGAACCTTGCTTCCATCTGCAGTATAGATGTACCCAGAGTTTGGAAAAAACCCATGTTACTGTGCTTCGAACAACCCACACTGAATGACCACAGTCTCCTTCTGTTCTCTCCCCAGAGTACCAGGAGCTGCGTGAGACAATTGGTAAGTTTTTCCATCTCCCCATTAGAGCCCCTGGGCAAAGGCTCCCAGCCACACACGGTGCTGAGCAGATACAGAAGCACCGACACCTCAGGGCAGGGCAAAAATACAAATCACATTACAATGACCACAGTCCCACGGCAGCACTGTGAGCTCTCTGCAGCAGAGACAGGGTCTCATGTCTGGTTAGACAGACAAGTGTCACCTTGGCTTGGACAGTCCAATGCCGATCACATTGTGCTGATGGAGCAAGAAGGGGCCAGCCACTTTCTATAGATGACTGCTGCAGTGCAGGCTCTTCTGGGACACTTCCAAAAATGTGGAGATGAACAACAGACCAGACTCAGAGTCTCATTTCCATGCTTTATTGCCGAGACCAGATCGCAGATTTGAGCTCCAATAATCAGCACGTCCATCCCCTAGTTGTACCTGGAAAGCATAACTTTGATTCTCCAAAGGGCTGTTATTAACACAGAAAAGGAATTCCCCTGAGACAGAAGGGTTGAAAATGACAGAGCGGTATCAGGATCCAGACCCATGTCTTCCATCAAGGTTAGATGCTTTGCAAATCCCAAGGCTCCTGTGTGTTGGTTCGTATCACTAACTGCCAGCCTCACTCCTATCAAAGCCGCTGGATCCTGTGCTGGGGCTGGGAGTGAGGCTGTCGGGTGTCTGTAACTAACCCCAGTTGTTATGGGACACACAGCACCTGTCTCTGTCTCTAACACTTTTCTCCTCCCTATTTCAGATGCTGAGAGGAAGGCCCTTGAATCAGGTACTTCATTAATCCCCTACTTAATGTGTGTCTGTGCTTTCATACTGTCACAAGAAAGAAAAATCTCCTGTACAATGTATGGACTTGAGTCTCCTTCATGATGATCCCTCCCTGCCCTTGGAAGTAACAAATGCTGCAGAATTTGCAGTATCCCTGGGCTTCCTCCCCCAGCCCCAGCTCTGTTTGCTCAGTCCCCAACCCACCCTGGCTTCCCTGCTATCCCAACCCTCGGCTTCTCAGTCCTGTCCTGTTTCCCCCATCCTAGTCTAGGTCTGGGCCTCGAATTAACAGAGCCTCCAAAACCTTCTATGGACTTTGTGAGGTTCACTCTAATGGGACCCACCACCCAGCCTGTTCCACTGAGAGCAGAGACTGTTTGTGACCCCACGTCTTTAGTGGTGGAGAGTAAATCCAGTACCACAAAGCCCCACCGAGCCCTTCTCCAGCTAAGGTCCTGCCAGCACTAACCGTAGAGTTACACACTTTTGCAAATCAGCACCACAAAGGGATTGCACAGCCTAAAAATAGGAGGTTTGAGGCCAGGTGATAGCCTGCAGCAGTGCAGGCCTCTCTCTAGATGACATGTTTTCTGGTGTGATGATCCCTCTCCTCATTCCTGGCACTGCCATCTGCTGGAGGTGCTGTCCCCACTGTCAATTTGTGGGTTGTGTCTCAGGGCTGATCTGGGACCTTGTCTTATTGTTCATTAACAACAGTTTTGTCTGACATGTTCTGTCAGTTCTGACACTCTTGGCTCATCAGGTACATCTACACAGTAGCTGGGAGCGAGCTTCTCAGCTCAGTTAGCCGACTCGTTCTAGCGCTGCTCTAGTATCATGTCCAGGATGTGGGTGGTCAGGCCTAGTGGTTGGAACAGGAGTGGGGTGTGAGGAAGCAGCAGGGTCTGATTGCAAGGAGATCGGAGTCAGGGGGTAGGAGCAGATAACACAAGGGAAGCAGAACTGGGCAAGGAAAAGCTTATTTGCATGGACAACATCCTGGTCCTGTTCTTGGTTTAAATGGAAAGTTGAGGTTGTTGTTCTGGCACCTGTCAGCAGGTCAGTGGGAGGTGTGTTGGAAGTTCCTGGGTGAGAAGAGCCCTGTGAGTCAGGCTTCAAGACATCTGGCATCAGTCCCTTGCCAAGTGAAGACTCTGGTCAATGCTGGGCCAGGCATTGTGAGATAATTCGTATGGAATGCTCACACTAGTGCATGGGTGTGTTTTCGGGGGAAGAGGTGGTGCGGGAATAGGGTCTCGGGGGAAAGGGTCGTGAGAGATCACTGGCTGGGTAAGAAGGGGCAGCATGAGGGTGGGTCTTCAGGGGGATTGGGTAAATCACAGAGGGGCCTCAGGAAAAGGGGCAGGACAAGAACCGGACTTCAGGGGGAGGAGCAGCATAGTGGGTTGGATCTATGGTAAGGCTGCAGATGGCCCCAACTTTTAGGGAGCTTCCGCCACTCCACCCCATGACACTCTGCTCAGAACAATCCCTGCTGTTCCCATGATGGTCTCCTTTTCTTCTCTCCTCTCCTCAGAGTGTGACAAGCTGTGTGAGAAGCTTGGTAAGTTCATCCACCTCCCCGGCAGAGCCCCTGGGCAGAGGCTTCCAGCCACACATGGTGCTGAGCAGACACAGAAACACTGACACCGCAAGGCAGGGCTGAGTGAAGTTTGGACAAAAACACAAATCACATTACAGTCACCCCAGTCCCACCATAGCACTGTGAGCTCTCTGCAGCAGACACAGGGTTACCTGCTCTCATGTCTGGATAGATAGACAGGTGTTACCTTGCCTTTCAGAATCCAATACCAATCACATTGTTCTGATGGAGCAGGAGAGGGCCAGCCACTTTCTATAGATAACTGCCACTGTGCAGGCTCTTCTGAGCCACTTCCAAAAATGTGGAGATGAGGAATAGACCAGACTCAGACTCACGTTTCCATGCTTTGTTGCCAAGACCAGATCCCAGATGTGAACTCCAATAATCAGCACGTCCATCCTCTAGTTGTACTTGGAGTGCGTAGCTTTATTGCTACGAAGGCCTGTTAGTAACACAAAAAAGGAATTCACCTGAGATGGAAGGGATGAGAATGTCAGAGCTGTGTCGGGATCCAGACCCCGTCTTCCATCAATGTTAGATGATTTGTAAATCCCAGGGCTCCTGTGTGTTGGTCCGTAACACTAACCACCAGCCCCACTGCTATCAAAGCTGAGGGCTCCCGTGTTGGGGCTAGGAGTGAAGTTGTGCAGTGTCTGTAACTAACCCCAGTTGTTATGGGGCACACAGCATCACATGGAGCCTGTCTCTGTCTCTAACTATTTTCTCCTCCCTATTTCAGATGCTGAGAGGAAGGCCTTTGAAGCAGGTACTTCACTAACCCCCTACTTAACATGTGTCTGTGCTTTCACACTGTCACAAGAAAGAAAAATCCCCTGTACAATGTATGGACTTGAGTCTCCTTCATGATTATCCCTCCATGCCCTTGGAAGTAATAAATGCTGCAGAATTTGCAGTATCCCTGGGCTTCCTCCCCCAGCCCCAGCTCTGTTGGCATCCCTCAGTCTCCAACCCACCCTGGCTTCCCTGCTATCCCAGCCCTCAGGTTTTCAGTCCTGTCCTGTTTCCCCCAATCCTAGTCTAGGTCTGGGCCTCGAATGAACAGAGCCTCCAAACTCTTCTATCTTTTGTGGGGGCTCTGTGAGGTGCACTCTGATGGGACCCACCACTCAGCCTGTTCCACTGAGAGCAGAGACGTATGTGACCTCACATCTTTAGTGGTGGAGAGTAAATTCAGTACCACAAAGCCCCACCGAGCCCTTCCCCAGCTAAGGTCCTGCCAGCACTAACCCTAGAGTTACGCACTTTTGCAAATCAGCACCACAAAGGGATTAGGCACAGCCTAGAAATAGGAGATTTGAGGCCAGGTGACAGGCTGCCACAGTGCAGGCCTCTCTCTCTGTGACACATTTTCTGGTGTGATGCTCCCTCCCCTTGTTCCTGGCAATGCCGTCTGCTGGAGGTGCTGCCCCAGTGTCAATTTGTGGGCTCTGATTCAGGGCTGATCTGGGACCCTGTCTTCTTGTTCATTAACAATAGTTTTGTCTGACACGTCCTGTCAGTTCTGACACTCTTGGCTAATCAGGTCCATCTACACTGTAGCTGGGAGCAAGCTTCTCAGCTCAGGTAGCTGACTCATGCTCGCTCTGCTCGAATGCCGTGACCAGGATGTGGGCAGTCATGGCTAGTGGTTGGAACAGGAGTCAGGTGTGAGAAAGCAGCAGAGTCAGGTTGCCAGAAGATAGGAGTCGGGGGTAGGAGCAGGAAATACAAGGGAAGCAGAACTGGGCAAGGAAAAGCCTATTTGCATGGACAGCATCCTGCTCCTGTTCTTCGTTTAAATAGAAAGTTGAGGTTGTAGTTCTGGTAACTGTCAGCAGGTCAGTGGGAGGTGGGTTGGAACTTCCTGGGTGAGAAGAACCTGTGGGCCAGGCTTCAAGACATCTGGCATCAGTCCCTTGCCAAGTGAAGCCCTCTGGTCAATGCTGGACCAGGCATTTTGGGATAATTCTTATGTAATCCTCATACTAGCGCAGGGTGTGTTTCGAGGGAAGAGGTGGTGTGGGAATGGGGTGTCGGGGGAAGAGGTGGTGCGAGAGCACTGGCTCAGTGAAAAGGGGCAGTATGAGGGTGGGTCTTCAGGGGGATTGGGTAGCACACGGAGGGGTGCGGAGGTCCTCAGGGAAAGGGGCAGGACAAGTGCAGGGCTTCAGCAGGAGGGGCGGCTCAGTGGGTTGGGTCCACAGTATGGCTGTAGGTGGCCCCCCACTTTTAGGGGGCTTCCTTCACTCCAGCCCCATGACACTCTGCTCAGAATGACTGTTACTGAACCCATGATGGTCTCCTTCTCTTCTCTCCCCAGAGTGCAGCAAGCTGAATGAGAAGCTTGGTAAGTTCATCGACCTCCCCGGCAGAGCCCCTGAGCGGAAGCTCCCAGCCACACACGGTGCTGAGCAAACACAGAAGCACCAACACTGCAGGGCAGGGCTGAGTGAAGTTTGGGCAAAAATACAATACATTACAGTAACCCCAGTCCTACAGCAGCGCTGTGAGCTCTCTGCAGCAAACACAGGGTTATCTGCTCTCATACCTGGATAGACAGACAGGTGTCACTTTGCCTTTAAGAATCCAATGCCAATCACATTGTTCTGATAGAGCAGGAGGGGGTCAGATGCTTTCTATAGATGACTGCAGAAGTGCAGACTCTTCTGGTCCATTTCCCAAAATGTGGAGATGAGCAAGAGACCAGAATCAGACTCACATTTCCATGCTTTGTTCCTAAGGCCAGATCCCAGCTGTGAACTCCAATAATCAGCATGTCCATCATAGAATCATAGAATTCAAGATCAGAAGGGACCATTATGATCATCTAGTCTGACCTCCTGCAAGATGCAGGCCACATAAGCCGATCCACTCACTCCTGAAATAACTCTCTCCCTTGACTCTGCTGTTGAATGCTCCAAATCATGATTTAAAGACTTCTAGTAGCAGATAATCCACCAGCAAGCGACCCCTGCCCCATGCTTCGGAGGAAGGCGAAAAACCTCCAGGCCCACTGCCAATCTACTCTGGAGGAAAATTCCTTCCCGACCCCAAATATGCAATCAGCTGAACCCCGAGCATGCGGGCAAGACTCTCCAGCCAGACCCTCTGGAAAAAGGCTAACTATCCTATCATTGACCCTTTGTACTAATTACCATTGTGGCACGTTATTGACCTATTGACTAAACCCATTATCCTATCATACCATCCCCTCCATAAACTTATCTAGCTTAATCTTAAAGTCATGGAGGTCCTTCGCCCCCACTATTTCCCTCAGTAGGCTGTTCCAGAATTGCACATCCCCTAGTTGTACCTGGAGTGCTTAGCTTTTTGCTGCAAAGTGCTGTTAGTAACACTGAAAGGAATTCCCCTTAGACGGAAGGGTTGAAAATGTCAGAGCTGTATCGGGATCCAGACTCACATCTTCCATCAAGGTTAGGGGCTTTGCAAATCCCAGCTCTGCTGTGTGTTGGTTCATATCACTAACCACCAGCTTCACTCCTATCAAACCTGCTGGCCCCTGTACTGGGGCTGGGAGTGAGGTTGTGCTGTGTCTGTACCTAACCCCAGTCATTATGGGGCACACAGCACCTGTCTCTGTTTCTAACTCTTTTATTCTCCATATTTCAGTTGCTGAGAGGAAGGCCTTTGAAGCAGGTACTTCACTAAACCCCCTACTTAACGTGTGTCTCTGCTTTCACACTGTCACAATAAAGAAAAATCCCCTGTACAATGTATGGACTTGAGTCTCCTTCATGATCATCCCTCCCTGCCCTTGGAAGTAAAAAAAGCGGCAGAATTGGCTGTATGCCTGGGCTTCCTCCCCCAGCCCCAGCTCTGTTGGCATCCCTCAGTCCCCAACCCACCCTGGCTTCCTTGCTATCCCAGCCCTCAGCTTCTCAGTCCTGTCCTGTTTCCCCCCATCCTAGTCTAGGTCTGGGCCTCGAATGAACAGAGCCTCCGAACACTTCTGTGCTTTGTGTGGGCTCTGTGAGGTGCACTCTGATGGGACCCACCACCCAGCCTGTTCCACTGGGAGCAGAGACTGTATGTGACCCCACATCTTTACTGGTGGAGAGTAAATCTAGTACCACAAAGCCCCATGGACCCTTCCCCAACTAACCCTAGAGTTACACACTTTTGCAAATCAGCACCACAAAGGGATTGCACAGCCTAGAAAGAGGAGGTTTGAGGCTGGGTGACAGGCTGCAGTAGTGAAGGCCTCTCTCTATGTGACACATTTTCTGGTGTGATGCTCCCTCCCCTTGTTCCTGGCAGTGCCACCTGCTGGCGATGCTTCCCCCAGTGTCAATTTGTGGGCTCTGTTTCAGGGCAGATCTGGGACCCTGTCTTCTTGTTCATTAACAACAGTTTTGTCTGACACGTCCTGTAAGTTCTGACACTCTTGGCTCATCAGATACATCTACACTGTAGGTAGGAGCGAGCGTCTCAGCGCAGGTAGCCGACTCGTGCTAGCTCTGCTGGAGTGTCATGACCAGGGCATGGGCGGTCAGGCCTTGTGTTTGGAACAAGAGTCAGGTGTGAGAAAGCAGCAGAGTCAGGTTGCCAGAAGATAGGAGTGGGGGGTAGGAGCAGGAAATACAAGGGAAGCAGAACTGGGCAAGGAAAAGCCTATTTGCATGGACAACATCCTGCTCCTGTTCTTGGTTTAAATAGAAAGTTGAGGTTGTAGTTCTGGCACCTGTCAGCAGGTCAGTGGGAGGTGGGTTGTAAGTTCCTGGGTGAGAAGAGCCTGTGGGCTCGGCTTCAAGACATCTATCATCAGTCCCTTGTCAAGTGAAGCCTCTGGTCAATGCTGGTCCGGGCATTCTGGGATAATTCATATGGAATTCTCATACTAGTGCAGGGGTGTGTTTTCGAGGGAAGAGGTGGCACAGGAATGGAGTCTCGGGGGAAGGGGTGGTGCAAGAGCACTGGTTTGGGGAGAAGGGGCAGCGTGAGGGTGGGTCTTCAGGGGGATTGGGTAGTACACGGGAGAGGGGGCTCAGGGAAAGGGGCAGGACAAGTGCAGGACTGCAGGGGGAGGGGTGCCACAGTGGGTTGGGTCCACGGTACGGCTGCAGGTGGCCCCCCACTTTTAGGGAGCTTCCGTCACTCCAGCCTCATGACACTCTGCTCAGAATGACCCCTGCTGAACCCATGATGGTCTCCTTCTCTTCTCTCCCCAGAGTGCAGCAAGCTGCGTGAAAGGATTGGTAAGTTCATCCAACTGCCCCACAGAGCCCCTGGGCAGAAGCTCCCAGCAACACATGGTTCTGAGCAGACACAGACACTGCACAGCATGGCTGAGTGAAGTTTTGGCAAACATACAAATCACATAACAATCACTCCAGATCCAGTGCAGCGCCGTGACACAGGATAGATGTGGTGTCCCCTGGCCTTTGACAATCCAATGCCAATCACATTGTTCTGATGCAGCAGAAAGGGACTAGCCGATTTGTGCAAATGACTGCTGCAGCGCAGGCTCTTCTGGGCCACTCCCTGGAACGTGGCTCATATTTCCATGAAGCAGCAAACAATCCTGTGGCACCTTATAGACTAACAGATGTTTTGCAGCATGAGCTTTCGTGGGTGAATACCCACTTCTTCGGATGCAGCATATTTCCATGCTTTGTTGACAAAACCAGATCTCAGATGTGAGCTCCAATCATCTGCACGTCCATCCCCTACTTACACCTGGAGTGTGTAGCTTGTTAGTAACACAGAAAAGGAATTCCCCCGAGACAGAAGGGTTGAGAATGTCAGAGCTGTATTGGGATCCAGACCCACGTCTTCCATCAAGGTTAGATGCTTTGCAAATCCAAGGGCTCCTGTGTTGGTCGGTATCACTAACCGCCAGCCGCATTCCTACTGAAGCTGCTGGCTCCTGTACTGGGGCTGGGAGTGAGGCTGTGCAGTGTCTGTAACTAACCCAAGTGGTTATGGGGCACACAGCATCACACAGCTCCTGTCTCTTTTCTCTTTTCCATTTCAGAGTCTCAGGAAAAGGAGAACAAGAAGTTGAAATCAGGTACTAGTATAATCCCTCGTAAATGTGTGCTTTCAGACTATAATATGATAGGAAAATGAGCACACACAATGTATGGATTTCAGTCACCTTCATGATCACCTCCCCCACCCCTGGAAATATTCAAACACTACAGTCTTTGTAGCTCATGTTTGAGTATCATCCTTAATGACAGAGTGAGATTAGTGCATATGGATTAGTGGGACTTGATGAGGGTCTGGACAAATTTCATCCATGCAATTATATGGATAGACATCAATTCTAATATGCAAAATCCCTACTATCCCAGTGGTTGGTTTCCCACGTATACACAGGTCTTCCAGGGCCCCTCAATCCCGACCTGCAGCCCCCTGCTATCCCATCCCTGGGCTCTCCAGCCCCACAGCTCTGCCAGTGACCCTCAGTCCTGACCTGCAGCTAGTGGTGGGATTAGGCATATGCAAGCCGTACACTTGCAGGGAACCCTGAGGCACCGAGGAGCCCCCTGAAAGCCAAATCTCACTTGCCAAGTGTCAGCAGCTCCATCTTGTGCAATGCTGCCAAGGACTCTGAATGGTGTCCTCTGCACAGCGTGACCTTGCACACACCATACAAGCCAGGTCACTGGTAGGGGGCCCAGATCTGATCTGTGAAGGGGGTCCCCATGGGCAAACACCACTGCTGCTTGCAGGCCCCTGTTATTCCAGGCCTGGGGTTCCCCAGCCCCAGCTCTGCTGGCATCCCTCAGTCCCCACCCACAGCTTCCCTGCTATCCCAGCCCTCAGTTCCTTAGTCCTGTCCTGTTTTCCCCACCCCTCTTCTAGACCTGGGCCTCAAATGAACAGAGCCTCCAAACCCTTCTATGCTCTATATGGTCTTTGTGAGGTGCACTCTGATGGCAGCCACTGCCTACCTTGTTCCACTGGGAGCGGAGACAGAACCTGACCCCACATCTCTAAGGGTGAAGAGTAACTCCAGGGGCACACAGCGACACAGAGCCATTCCCCAGCTAAATGCCTGCCAGCCACTGACCCTAGAGTTACACACTTCTGCAAATCAGAACCACAAAGGGATTCGGCATGGCACAGAAATAAGAGGTCTGAGGCCATGTGACAGGCTGCAGCAGTGCAGGCCTGTCATAAACATACAGCTAAACAGAGCCTCCAAAACCTTCTATGGACTTTGTGAGGTTCACTCTAATGGGACCCACCACCCAGCCTGTTCCACTGAGAGCAGAGACTGTATGTGACCCCACGTCTTTAGTGGTGGAGAGTAAATACAGTACCACAAACCCCACCAAGCCCTTCCTCAGCTAAACTCCTGCCAGCACTAACCCTAGAGTTACAAACTTTTGCAAATCAGCACCACAAAGGGATTGCACAGCCTAGAAATAGGAGGTTTGAGGCCAGGTGACAGGCTGCCACTGTGCAGGCCTCTCTCTATGTGACACGTGTTCTGGTGCGATGCTCCCTCCCCTTATTCCTGGCAGTGCCATCTGCTGGAGATGCTGTCCGCAGTGTCAATTTGTGGGCTCTGTTTCAGGGCTGATCTGGGACTTTGTCTGTTGTTCATTAACAATAGTTTTGTCTGACACGTCCTGTCAGTTCTGACACTCTTAGTTCATCGGGTACAGCTACCCTGTAGCTGGGAGCAAGCTTCTCAGCCCAGGTAGCCAACTCATGCTAGCTCTGCTCAAGTGTCATGACCAGGGCATGGGTGATGAGGCCTAGTGGTTGGAACAGGAGCCAACTGTGAGGAAACAGCAGAGTCAGGTTGCCAGGAGATCAGAGTCAGGGGATAAGAGCAGATAACATAAAAGAAGCAGAACTGGGCAAGGAAAAGCCTATTTGCATGGACAACATCCTGGGCCTGTGCTTGGTTTAAATAGAAAGTTGAGGTTGTAGTTCTGATATCTGTCAGCAGGTCAGTGGATAGGAACTTATTGGGTGAGAAAAGACCTGTGGGCCAGGCTTCAAGACATCTGGCATCAGTCCCTTGCCAAGTGAAGCCCTCTGGTCAATGCTGGACCAGGCATTGTGGGATAATTCTTATGGAATGCTTATACTAGCACAGGGTGTGTTTTCAGGGGAAGAGATGGTGCGGGAATGGGGTCTCGGGGGAAGGGGTGGTGAGATCACTGGCTTGGTGAGAAGAGGCAGCGTGATGGTGGGTGTTCAGGGGGATTGAGTAGCACATGGCGGGGGGCTCAGGGAAAGGGGCAGAACAAGTGCAGGGCTTCAGGGGGAGGGGTGGTACAGTGGTTTGGGTCTATGGTAAGGCTGCAGGTGGCCCCCCACTTTCAGGGAGCTTCCGTTTCTCCAACCCCATGACACTCTGCTCAGAACAACCCACACTGAACCCATGATGGTCTCCTTCTCTTCTCTCCCCAGAGTGTCAGAAGCTGCGTGAGAAGCTTGGTAAGTTCATCCACCTGCCCGGCAGAGCCCCTGGTCAGAGGATCCCTGCCACACACATTGCTGAGGAAACACAGAAACACTGACACCGTAAGGCAGGGCTGAGTGAAGTTTGGGCAAAAGTATAAATCACATTACAGTCACCCTAGTCCCACGGCATCACTGTGAGCTCTGCAGCAGACACAGGGTTACCTGCTCTTATGTCTGGGTAGACAGACAGGTGTCACTTTGCCTTTGACAATCCAATGCCAGTCACATTATTCTGATGCCGCAGGAGGGAGCCAACCGCTTTCTATAGATGACTGCAGTAGTGCAGGCTCTTCTGGGCCACTTCCCAGAATGTGGAGATGAGCAAGAGACCAGACTCAGACTCATGTTTCCATGCCTTCTTGCTAAGGCCAGATCCCAGATGTGAGCTCCAATAATCAGCAGGTCCACCCCCTAGTTGTACCTAGAGTGTGTAACGTTGTTGCTATTACGGGCTCTTAGTAACACAGAGAAGGAATTCCCCTGAGATGGAAGGGTTGAAAATGTCAGAGCTGTATCAGGATCCAGACCCATGTCCTCCATCAAGGTTAGATGCTTTGCAAATCCCAGGGCCCCTATGTGTTGGTGCGTATCACTAACTGCCAGCCCCACTCCTATCAAAGCTGCTGGCTCCTGTGCTGGGGCTGGGAGTGAGGCTGTGGGGTGTTTGTAACTAACCCCAGTTGTTATAGGGCACACAGCACCTGTCTCTGTCTCTAACACTTTTCTCCTCCCTATTACAGATGCTGAGAGGAAGGCTTTTGAAGCAGGTACTTCACTAACCACCTACTTAACGTGTGTCTCTGCTTTCACACTGTCACAAGAAAGAAAAATCTCCTGTACAATGTATGGACTTGAGTCTCCTTCATGATCATCCCTCCCTGCTCTTAGAAGTAACAAATGTGGTATCCTTGGGCTTCCTCCCCCAACCCCAACTCTGTTTGCATCCCTCAGTTTCCCCTCCCACAGCTTCCCTGCTATCCCAGCCCTCAGCTTCTCAGTCCTGTCCTGTTTTCCCCGATCCTAGTCTAGGTCTGGGCCTCAAATGAACAGCGCCTCTGAACCTTTCTATGGGCTTTGTGAGGTGTGCTCTGATGGGACCCACCACCCAACCTGTTCCACTGGGAGCTGAGAGTGTATGAGACCCCACATCTTTAGTGTTGGAGAGTAAATCCAGTACCACAGTGCCCCACGGAACCCTTCCCCAACTAAGCTCCTGCCAGTGACTAACCCTAGAGTTACAAACTTTTGCAAATCAGCACCACAAAGGGATTGCACAGCCTAGAAATTGGAGGTTTGAGGCCAGGTGATAGGCTGCCACAGAGCAGGCATCTCGCTATGTGACAATTGTTCTAGTGTGATGCTCCTTCCCCTTGTTTCTGGCAGTGTCGCCTGCAGGAGGTGCTGTCCCCAGTGTCAATTTGTGGGCTCTGTTTCCGGGCTGATCTGGGACCTTATCTTGTTGTTCATTAACAACAGTTTTGTCTAATACTCTTGGCTCATAAGGTCCATCTACACTGTAGCTGGGAGAGAGCTTCTGAGCTCAAGTAGCTGACTCATGCTAGCTCTGCTCGAGTGTCATGACCAGGGCATGGCACTCATGCCTAGTGGTTGGAACAGGAGTCAGGTGTGAGGAAGCAGCAGAGTCAGGTTCCCAGGAGATCAAAGTCAGGGAGTAGGAGCAGATAACACAAAAGAAGCAGAACTGGACAAGAAAAAGCCTATTTGCATGGACAACATCCTGGTCCTATGCTTGATTTAAATAGAAAGTTGAGGTTGTAGGTCTGGCACCTGTCAGCAGGTCAGTGGGAGGTGGGTTGGAACTTCCTAGGTGAGAAGAGCCCTATGGGTCAGGCTTCGATATGTGACATCAGTCCCTTGTCATGTGAAACCCTCTGGTCAGTGCTGTACTGGTCATTGTGGGATAATTCTTATGGAATGCTCATACTAGTGCAGGGGTGTGTTTTGGGGGGGAAGAGGTGATGCGGGAATGGGGTTTCGGGGGAAGGGGTGGTGCAAGACCACTGGCTCGGTGAGAAGGGGCAGCATGAGAGTGGGTCTTCAGGGAGATTGGGTAGCTCAGGGAAAGGGGCAGGACAAGTGCAGGGCTTCAGGGGGAGGGGTGGCTCAGTGGGTTGGGTCCTTGGTAAGGCTGCAGGTGGACCCCCACTTTTAGGGAGCTTCCGTCGCTGCAGCCCCAAGACACTCTGCTCAGAACGACCCCCGCTGAACCCATGAGAAGATACCGACACTGCAGGGCAGGGCGGAGTGAAATTTGGGCAAACATACAAATCACATTACAGTCACCCCAGATCCACTGCAGCACTGTGAGCTCTCTGCAGCAGACACAGGATTAACTTCTCTTATGACTCGATAGACAGACAGGTGTCACCTGGCCTTTGACAATCCAATGCCAACCCCATTTATTTTAATGCAGCAGCAGGAGACTAGCCTCTTTGTACAGATGACTGCAGCAGTGCAGGCTCTTCTGGGCCACCTCCCAGAACCCAGCTCACGTTTCCATGCTTTGTTGCCAAAACCAGATCTCAGATGTGAGCTCCAATCATCTGCACGTCCATCCCCTAGTTACACCTGGAGTGTGTAGCTTGTTAGTAACACAGAAAAGGAATTCCCCTGAGACAGAAGGGTTGAGAATGTTAAGACCCACGTCTTTCATCCAGGTTAGATGCTTTGCAAATTCCAGGGGTTCTGCATGTTGGTGTGTATCATGAACCACCAGCCCCACTGCTATCAAAGGTGCAGGCTCCTGAACTGAGGCTAAAAGTGGGGCTGTGGCGTGTCTATAACTAACCCCAGTGGTTATGGGGCACACAGCATCACACAGCTCCTGTCTCTTTTCTCTTTTCCATTTCAGAGTCTCAGGAAAAGGAGATCAAGAAGTTAAAATCAGGTACTAATATAAACCCTAGTAAATGTGTGTCTGTGCTTTCAGACTATAACATGACAGGAAAATGAGCACACACAATGTATGGATTTCAGTCATCTTCATGATCACCGCCCCCTCCCCTGGAAATATTCAAACACATTTCCATGCTTTGCATCTCACATTTGAGTATCATCCTTAATGACAGAGTGAATTTAGCGCATA
This sequence comes from Mauremys reevesii, assembly GCF_016161935.1. Lineage (NCBI taxonomy): Eukaryota > Metazoa > Chordata > Testudines > Geoemydidae > Mauremys > Mauremys reevesii. Next base: position 15,902,249 of record NC_052644.1, read on the forward strand.
CGGATTAGTGGGACTTGAAGAGGGTCTGGACAGATTTCATCCAGGCAATTCTGTGGATAGATCTCAATTCTAATATGCAAAATCCCTGCTATCCCAGTGGTGGGCTTCCCACTTACACACAGGTCTTCCAGGGCCCCTCAATCCTGACCTGCAGCCCCCTGCTATCCCATCCCTGGGCTCTCCAGCCCCACAGCTGTGCCAGTTACCATCAGTCCTGCCCTGCAGCTAGTGGTGGAATTAGGCATCTGCAAGCCATACAATTGCAGGGAACCCTGAGGCACCGAGGGCCCCCCTGAAAACCAGACCTCACCCGCCAGGTATTAGCAGTTCCATCTTGCTCAGTGCTGCCCAGGACTCTGAATGGTGTCCTCTGCACAGTGTGAGCTCGCACATCCCAGACATGCCAGGTCACTGGTAGGGGCCCCAGATCTGATCTGTGAAGGGGATTCCCCATGATGCAAATACCACCACTGCTTGCAGGCCCCTGGTATCCCAGGCCTGGGGTTCCTTCTCCAGCTCTGTTGGCATCCCTCAGTTCCCACCCACAGCTTCCCTGTTATCCAGCCCACAGCTCCTTAGTCCTGTCCTGTTTTCCCCCATCCTAATCTAGGCCTGGGCCCCAAATGAACAGAGCCTCCAAACCCTGCTACGCTCTATATGGGCTTTGTGAGGTGCACTCTGATGGCAGCCACCGCCTACCTTGTTCCACTAGGAGTGGAGACAGAACCCGACCCCACATCTCTAAGGATGGAGAGTATCTCCAGGGGCACACAGCACCACAGAGCTGCAATCCAGCTAAACTACTGCCAACCACTGACCCTAGAGTTACACACTTTTGCAAATCAGGACCACAAAGGCATTACACGGCACAGAAATAGGAGGTGTGAGGCCGGGTACGGGGTGCAGCAGTGCAGGTCTGTCATAAACATAGAGCTAAGAGTAGCATAAAATCCCTCCTTACCTGTAAAGGGTTAAGAAGCTCAAATAACCTGTTTGGCACCTGACCAAAAGGACCAATAAGGGGGGAAGACACTTTCAAATCTGTGGGGGAAGGTTTTTGTTTTGGTGTTCCTTTGTTCTCTCAGAATCAGCAAGGAACCAGGGAAGGGAAAATACATCTCCCTTAACCATATCTGAACTAAGCATCTAATACTGCAGAAATAGTAAGTGATAGTAAGGAAATGTGTTAGGTTATCTTTTGTTGTAGCTTGTGAATTTTCCCTGTGCTAAGAGGAAAGTTTATCCCTGTTTTTGTAACTTTAAAGTTTTGCCTGGAGGTGAAATCCTCTGTGTTTTGAATTTTTTGTTACCCTGTAAAGTTATCATCCATCCTGATTTTACAGAGGTGATCCTCTTATCTTTTTTTAAATAAATTCTTCTTTTAAAAACCCGATTGATTTTTCATTATTCTTAAGATCCAAGGCTTTGTGTTTGTGTTCACCTGTACTAATAGGTGAGGAGATTATTCTCAAGCCTTCCCAAGGAAAGGGGGAATATTTTATAATAAATAATATAATATATGGAGATCTACCTATCTCATAGAGCTAGAAGGGACCCTGAAAGGTCATCAAGTCTAGCCCCCTGCCTTCACTAGCAGGACCAAATACTGATTTTGCCCCAGTTCCTTAAGTGGTCTGTAGAGGTGCAGACTCACCCCTGCAGCACTTCTGGGAATTAGCTCATTCCAGCTCCGGCACACCATCTGCAGGCCGGTGATCTGCCTGTCCTCTGGCCCTCATGTCCCTCCCAGACCCGGTGCCCTGTTATTTGGCATACTGCCCCCTGGCAGAAACCCCTCAGTCTTAGGGTCTCCCCTCCCCAGGGACCCCCACCTGCTATCCCCACCTCACCTCACCATACAGCTACTGCCAGTCATTGTCTAGCCCCCACACTCTGGGGCAGACTGCAGTATCAGCCATTTCATCACTGGCAAGGAGGGTTTGTACCTGCTGCCTTGGCCTACCCCTGGGCTGCCCTCTGCAACCCCCAGTACCTATTAGCCCAATGCTAGGCCATAGCCTGGGGCTTTCCAGGCTGGTGCTCCCTGGCTCCTCTGCCTTTCCCCAGCCCTGCTCCACTCAGGTATCCTGTCTCTAGCCTCCTGCAGCCAGACCCTTCTCCCTCTACAGGCAGGCATCAGGAATCATAACATTCAAACACCAGTGGGAGAACACTTCAACCTCTCTAACCACTCAGTGACAGACTTGAAACTACCACTGGCTCCACAGGACATGGCAGAGGGCTCCACAATGTACATGGCAGAGGGCCAAACCAGACAGTCTTTACACAAAAGAGTAAATGGACACAAATCTGACATCAGCAATTATAACATTCAAAAACCAGTAGGAGAACACTTCAGTCTCCATGGACACTCAATAACAGACTTAAAAGTGGCAATTCTTCAACAAAAAAACTTCAAAAACAGACTCCAATGAGAAACTGCAGAACTGGAATTAATTTGTAAGCTGGTCACCATCAAATTAGGCCAAAATAAAGACTGGGAGTGGCTGGGTCACTACAAAAAATAACCCCCCACACACCCCCGCTGATACTCACACCTTCTCGGCAACTGTTTGAAATGGGCCACCTTGATTACATTGAAAGCATTAGCACTACAAAAGCGAATTCTCCTCCCTTCTTGTCAACTGTTGAGAATAGCCCACTTCCACCTTAATTGAATTGGCTCATTAGCACTGACCCCCTCACTTGGTAAGGCAACTCCCATCTTTTCATATGCTGCATATTTATACATTGCTGCTGTATTTTCCACTCCATGCATCTGATGAAGTGGGCTGTAGCCCATGAAAGCTTGTGCCCAAAAAATGTGTTCGTCTCTAAGGTGCCACAAGGACTCCTCATTGTTTTTGCTGATACAGACTATTATGGCTACCTCTCTGAAACTTATATTCAACAGTGACCCTTCCTTGAGCTGCTCCAGGTATTTGGGAGAAGGCCACAGAAAAGATCACTGTGAGATTTGTTGTGAGTTTAAACCACGTACTCAGAAAGACCTGGCCGTGAGACTGAAAGTCCTCCTTATGGAGGCAGCATTTAGTCTCGCCTCTGAGCCAAGATCTGACTCAACATTGTGCACATCAACTTCAGTGCACAGCACACCTCACATTGCCAGAAGCTCACAGCAGTGGTCCTTGTCTCCTGTGCCCAAGAAGTAACATTGGGGGCACCGTGAGAAGAGCCGTTCTCCTGCACCAAAGGGAGATAAAAGAGTGGACAGGAACAAGGCAAAACCTGTGGACAGGGACAGATTAGACCTACACTGAGCCACTCTCCCTCTCTGACACTGTGGCAGCTGCCAGCACAGTCATCTGCGCCAGCACCACAAACCCTGTGAAGGGAGGTGCGACCCCCTTCCCGCCAGTGTGCTGACCAGTTTGTGGTACTATCCATTCCGGAAGCTTATTCAGCGGCTAGAAAAATACTAACTCTGCCAGTACCCGGTTCTCCAGGGGTACAAGAAGCAGCACTGCAGGCACCGCCTGCCAGCTCTGAGATGTCGACCAGTTTCAGGCCGGTACCGAGGCTGCTCTCCAGGGAATCCCCTAATCACCCGAGGCATCGCCATGACGTTGTTCCCTGGTCTAGAAGGATCGGTGTCGCCTTGATCCCCCCGCTCCTCCTTCTCCTTTTTGGGATCAGGCTCTGGATCAGGCTCCTCACCACCACAGCCGAGACCACACACACCTCCCGTCAGTGTCGTCTGATGCTCTGCAAGTCATGATGCCCCAGAACACTTGGTCCATGGGCCCAAGGGAGCTGGTTCCGGTACAATGGCCCTTTTGGAATCTGTGGGGGTTTCCCTGGGTCAAGGCACCAGCTCTAAGTGTTCCTACGCAGTACACTCTGAGAGTAGGTTACCGCCAGTACCACACTGTGAGACACTGGAATCATACACCAGTACTGTAGTGGGGCTGGCCTCAACACCATGCTCAGTTCCAAGCCCGGGGGCATCCTGGTACCAAAACTGGTACTGAAGCCAGTACTGACGAGTGCCAGCAGGGAGGATACAGTGGAGCTCTGGAGGTGCCTGCCTCCTCCTTGTCTTCACCGGACGATGAGTTAATGGTGAAAGGGACATCCCCGCCACAGGATGACCTGAAGGCCCATCAGGATTTATTAAAGTGGGTGGCGTCCAATCTGAGCCTGCAGGCTGAAGTTGTCAAGAGCCTTCTCACAGCTTCTTGGCCAATTTATTGGTGGCAGCTCCTGCAAATTTCACTCTCCCCTTCCATGAGGCCATTACGGGACCTATTAAGACTCTCTGGCAGAACCAAGCCTCCCTCCTCCTACTGCCAAGAAGACAGAGTGGAAGTACTCTGGGCCAGCCAAGGGATGTGAGCTTTTATTTTCTCAGCCTCCTCCTGGATCACTTGTTGTGGTGGCTGCTAACAAGAAGGACAGTCAGAGCCAGACTGGGTCTGCTCCAAAGGCAAAGAAGCCCCGGAAGCTGAATCTACCTGGCAAAAAAGCCAACTCAACTGGGGGGCTTCAACTTTGCATAGTAAACTGGCTAGCACTGCTGGGTTGCTATGACATTAACATGTGGGAAGCAATGAACAAGTTCAAGGACAGACTTCCCCATGACAGCCAGTAGGAGTTCTCAACCATCATGGAGGAGGGCAAGACAGGGGCCAGTGCCTCTCTGCAGGCAGCCCTGGATGCCAGGGATTCCACAGCTAGATCGATGGCCACAGCAATCACCATGTGCAGGAGCTCATAGTTGCAGGCATCAGGGTCCCTGCAGAAAGTACAACAAACCTTATAGGACCTGCTGTTTGAGGGATGCTTGTTCTTTTCAGGGCAAACTGATGCCAGACTGCATGGCCTAAAAAATTCCAGGGTAACACTAAAGTCCCTGGGCCTGCATTCTCCAGCACAATCCAGGAGACTGTATAGGCCACAGCATTATGGGCATTTCTATGCCCACCTGGCAGTGGAGAAAGAAGAACAAGGGGTTCGGATGTAGGCCACCTCTGCCATCTTCCTCCTCCATAGGACACTCAGTCATCCCCACAACACTCCATCTCCTCGAATCACTTATTTTGACAAGTTGATTGAGGACAACCTACTAATTACTAGCCAGGATCCAATCACCCCTATCTTTTCTAACCATCTTTCATGTTTTCTCAGAGTGTAGGGGTAGGAATAGCTTAGTGGTTTGAGCATTGCCTTGCTAAACCCAGGGTTGTGAGTTTAATCCTTGAGGGGGCCATTTAGGGAACTGGGGTAACAATCTGTCTGGGGATTGGTCCTGCTTTCAGCAGGGTGTTGGACTAGATGACCTCCTGAGGTCCCTTCCAAGCCTGATATTCTATGACTTCCAACTGCTGGGTTTTGAACACATTCGAGTTTGGTTACATCCTTCAGTTTATTTCTATCCCAATTTCCCACCCACCTTCCCCGTCCCTCTTCAAGGACTCATCTCACGAGCTCCTGCCAGAGCAGAAAGTGCTATCTCTCCTCCGGATGGGAGCCGTAGAAGAGGTTCTGCTGCTGTTAAGGGGGAAAGGGATCTATTGCTGGTACTTTCTGGTACCCAAGGCCAAGGGAGGTCTCAGACCCATTCTAGACCTATGTTGGCTCAATTGCTATTTCAGGAAGCTTTAGTTCTGCATGGTTCTCCGTGTCATTGATCATTCCATCACTGGATTCAGGGGATTGGTATGCCACCCTCGAATTAAAATACACATACTTCCACATCTCAGTTTTCCACTGCCACAGAAGGTTTCTGAGGTTTGTGGTGAACCAGAGTCATTATCAATACATTGCCCTGACATTCGGTCTTTCGGCCTACCCATGAGTTTTCACAAGTGCATGACAGTGATGGCAGCATTTCTGAGGTAAAGAGGAGTCCACGTGTTTCTGTATCTCGATGACTGGCTAATCAAGGGCCAGTCTCGAGCACTAGTGGAGTCTGACATCGACCTCATATAGCTGACCTTCCAAGCATTGGGTTTTCTCATCAATGTGCAGAAGTCAACCTTGATACCTCTCCAGAAAATAGAATTTATTGGGGAGGTGCTCGACTCGCAGTTGGCAAGAGCCTTTTTCCTGAAGAAATGTTTTTGGGCAATCTAGAGCTAATACGCTTTCTGCAATCACAATCAATTGTGACGGTCTGGCCTTGCTTGAGCCTTCTCGATCACATGGCTTCATGTACTTATGTAGTCCCACATGCCAGGCTGACACTCAGACCTCTCTAAGCCTGGCTGGCACAGTGTACTGCCCTTCCAGACATCACTTGAACAGGGCAATCATGGTGCCACCTCACATCCTCCACTCCTTTACGTGATTGGATCATCGAATGGCTTGCAAAGGGGTTCCCTTAAAAAAAACCCAACCATCCTCTCACTTGGTCTCCAATGTCTAAGCTCTGGGTTGGGGAGCCCATGTGGGCACCTCAGGACTCAAGAGCTGTGGTTCAGGGAGAAGCTTTCTTTCCATAGCAACATCATCTTGCTCAGGGCAGTCCAGTGGCTTGCCAGGCATTCTTGCCCCACATTATGAATACAACAGTCTGAGTTCTCACAGACAATATGTCAGCCATGTATTACATCAACAAGCAGGGCGAAGCCCATACTTCACCCCTAGGCCAAAGAGGCAATTTGTCTATGGGAATTCTGTATCTGTAACTGATCTGGGAGTGATTTCTTGGATGAAATTCCGCCCTATTGAAGTCAATAGCGAATCTCCCATTTATTTCAGTGGGGCAGGATTTCATCTGTTAGTGTCAATGTTGTAACCTATCCATTCAACTAAATCATTGTTTACTGGTTCCTTTTCAAAAAACTAGTATTGAAATTCTTGACATTGTTGTAAATTAGTTCACAGGAAGAGTGTTAATTAGCAGCAAATTTTTCTCAAATCTTTAAAGTTAAATCAATTTATGATGATCCAGATTGAAAATCTGATTGTTACTGTTGTCTTGATGAATGCAGCAAGGTTATTCTAGTGGCAGAGCTGGGGGCTGGGATTCAATGATAGGGCTAACTGAGCTATTCATACAGAACATTGTGCTTACGTACCTTCCTGAATCAGGAAAAATCTTGGGTCTGAAAATGACTTTCTTTGATGGTAACTGAAAATTTACAGTTGAACTGAACAGGCACCAAATAAATCTGTTTGATGGAATATTCACAGGAAGTGTGAACACGAGACAAAAATGCAGTCACAATAAGCTCATGTACAATCTCAATTTTTTGGTAATTATCCTCATGCATTGTTATTCCATTTGTTGGCAATGGACTGTTGGCTGACCAGGCCTATCGGCATTTACTGAGACAAAGGTGAGGAGTTTGGCACTGACTGGCTCCCCCCATATACTGCATCACAAGCCAATAATTTGCTTCTATATTGTCAGAAATAACTTGCCATTTGAAAATTGAATTTGGTCCTGGAACTATTGAAGGAGCAGGCATCTGAGCCAGTGGTTTCTGTATTAAAGTGTTTGCTTTTAATTACAGTGGCTTTTCTTGTGGCATTCAGTTCTAACAGAAGGCTCAATAAATGGAAAGCATTATCAGTTAAAAAAAATAAGCACCCCTCTACTTCTTTTTCACTAATGCCTCCTGCCCTTGAGATGCTGCGATTAGTTGCTTGGCCTTGCAGCCTGCTGTGTTCTTTTGATTCTTTCATACTCTCTCCAACTTGTTATTCTTTGGATTTGGACTGCTTGTTCATTCCCAGTACTCTTCTACACTCATGGATTCCCTATATCAGAATAGGCAACTCTCTTGTTACTTCCCACTGTGTCTTCAGAGAAAAAAGGAGGACATATGTCTAGATTTCAACCACTCTTTGTATTTACTTTATTAACTGTTGGGTTTGAAAATACTGGAAATTGTCTATGGGGCTGATGATAGACACTGACGTTATTTGGGGTGAACTATTCGGTGTCACAACTTAGTTTTCACCAGGAAGCTGCCTCTTTGCGTGTGGGGAGTTGTCAATCAAATTGTCAGTGCCAGCTAAAGAATTCATTGTTGTAAGAGGGTAGATTGAAAAGCAAGAACATGCTGTTCACAGTCTGCAGTATTTACCCAGCTCCAGTGAAGTTACAAGAAAACTATTCCTGACACACACTTTTTATGTTACCACAATCATGTCTTTTCTGCTGTCTGTGCCTTGGTTTACACCTCTGTAAAATGAGGATACAATTTCTTACTCACCTTTATAAAACACTGTGACACCTACTGCTGGAAGAGCCCTATTCACTGATCAAAAACTTTGTCAACGCAGAGAGTGTCTCAAACCATTCCGTTCCATACCATTGTCATGTACAAATTATACTTAAACATATGAAAAGCAGGAAATAGAGATGAGGTACAGAAACACCATCGGCATCATATATGGTTTTAGAGCACTTGGAAAAATCACCTTTTAAAAAATTGAGTCTATCTCAACCCTTAACTATTTTGGAACTAGTGCACCTCCATAATAGGAGTGTATGGTGATAATATTTTAATATTGTCTAGTAAAAATCCCCAACGTATTGTTCTTCTGTAGTTTATCATTTAGGACAATTTCTAGTGGACAAAATCAGGTTAGATTTGATAATGACATAGTTTGGATAAGCAGTGTGCTGACCCTTCAATGTGTTTCTTTTTTTCAGGATCTTTCATGAAGGAAAGGAGTAAGTTTGCATGGATTTTACAGCAGTTCAACTCAGAGACAATCAACAGGACATACAAATGTTTATTGGCTTTTTTTTATCTTTACATAATCCTGTCCACATAAAGATCTGTAGCAACTTAGGTCTGATCCCATTAACAGAACCACATAAGAGAACCTTAATCCAACATAGTCCCACTGAATACAGCTCAACATTGGGTTTTAAAATCAATAACTGTGAATTTTGCTTAGAGGACTAAGGATCAGTTTTCAAAGGCATTTAGATACCTAACTCCCATTGAATTCAATGACAGATAGGCAGTTTAATACAGCACCTTTACAAATCTAGCCATAAACTGCTGGTGAATCACAGGGACATGTCAAGCTATGGATTTTAGTTCAGAAAATCCTACAATTTAATGAAGAAATGGTGTAAGATTAACAATTGACAGTGTGTTATGGTTCGTAGAATCATAGATTATTAGGGTTGGAAGGGACCTCAGAAGATCATCTAGTCCAACCCCCTGCTCAAAGCAGGACCAATCCCCAAATGGCTTCCTCAAGGATTGAACTCACAACCCTGGGTTTAGCAAGCCAATGCGCAAACCACTGAGCTATCCCTCAAATAAATAAGCTGGAACTTATTTCTTGGGACATATGGATTGTAATAAAAATCAGTTACATTTTGTAACTATGCAGTTTAGATAAAACAATGTGCAGGTATTTAAAAAGCTGTTTTTCTTTTCCAGAATCTCTCAAGAAATCAATGGGTAAGTCTGACTGGAAATTTCAACAGGTTCACTCTCTGCCTCTCTCTTTCTCTCTCACTCACACACAGGCGATGGGCAGTGCAAATGTTAACTGTACTTTCTGGAATCCTCACATCCTGCCCTCTGAAGTGTGTAGAAGCAGCTTGACTCTGAAGCAGCCTAATGACCAACCTTGCAAAATCATCCACACTCAGGCCTTAGTTCTCTGTTCTGGCACACAGTGTGTCCTGGCCAGGACTCACTGTGGGTGGGAAGGGAGGAGATGATGACTTAAAGTCATCTTTGTACTTCCTGGTGTTCTGGATCCAGTCAATGACACTGACAACAGCTCCCTCAGAACTGCTCTTACCTTGGGCCCATTGCCCGTGTTCCTAGGAATAGCTGGAGTGCAGTCCCTCCCCCTCTTCCCCATGACATACACCTATACTTTGAACCAGGGCCAGCCTTACAAGTGGATGATGTGGGCCACTGCCCAGTGCACTGTGGTCGGGGGGTGGGGGGATGAGATTGTCAAGAGGCCAGGATACGGGCTGGCCTTAGGTGCAAGGCCACAGAAGGAAGCTCCGGTCAATGTGGTGGGGGGGGGGAGGATAGGTAGTGGGGCTTGGGGATGATGGGGGAGTGGGGACCTTGGGGATGCAGCAGGGGGCAGGGATAATGGTGGGATGGATGGAGAGGATGGATGGATGAAGGCCAGGAGTAATGGGGGTGTGTTTGGAGCCCAGAGAGGCAGTGGGACCAGGGAGGATGTGAAGGTGGGATGCGGTGGAGGCCAGTGGTGATGGAGGAAGCAGAGGCCAGGTGTAATGGTGGGATCTGGGGGCTCCAGGGAGGCAGCAGGGGAGCAGGGGCAATAGAGGGTAGGAGGGGAGCCCAAGGAGGCAGCAAGTGCCAGGTGTGCCAAAATACAAGTTCTCCCAGGGTGACATTTTCCCTAAGGCAGCCTGCTTGGAACTGGGGGAGAGAGAGAGAGGACGGGAGGGTGAAATGCCATGAATCTTCATTCTGATCTGCCTTGCCTAGAAAATCCAAACATGCCTGGGGTGATTCCCAGAACTGAACCTTTCTGTCCAATTTCTGAAGAGTAAATGTAACACCAACAGACCCTGGTCACAGGTGGGCAGAATTGAACCAGTGACCTTTGGAGCTTAGTGCATGATCCTCTAATTGCATGAGCTAAAAGCTACTACCCTATGAGCTTAGGCTGTAGAGCAAATTCATTTAACTCTAATAATAATTGGAGATATACCAATCTTCTAGAACTGGAAGGGACCTTGAAAAGGTCATTGAGTCCAGCCCCTAGCTTTTACTAGCAGGACCAAGTACTGATTTTTGCCCTAGACCTCTCAGTAGCCCTCTTAAGGATTGAACTCACAATCCTGGGTTTAGGAGGCTAATGCTCAAACCACTGAGCTATCCTTCCCCCCACAAATTTGCTTGCTCGCTCGCTCACTCGCTTGCTCGCTCTCTAACTGGTGGTACCACTAGATGGGACAGAACATCTCACCCAGGAGGTGTGTATGTTACACTTGCACTTGCTTAAAATTAGCCAAAACATAAGATTTGGTATTTCATATTTATTACACATTTCATTATTTAGTACATTTTGTATCTGATAAAAACAATTACCAAGAGACAAGAGAGGGATACAGACAGACAGAGAGCACAATGACACAATGAGATGACACTGGAGACTGTGATGAGCCTGGATAATCTACATCCTAGAATATTAAGGGAATTGGCGAGTGAAATTGCAAGCCCGTTAGCGATGATTTTTAATAAATCTCTAAACTCAGGGGTTGTACCATTTGACTGGAGATTAGCTAATATAGTTCCTATATTCAAGAAGGGGAAAAAAAGTGACCCGGGTAACTACAGGCCTGTTAGTTTAACATCTGTAGTATGCAAAGTCATGGAAAAAATTTTAAAGGAGAGAGTGGTTACGGACCTTGAGGCCGATGGCAACTGGGACAAATTTCAGCATGGATTTACGAAAGGTAGATCGTGCCAAACCAACCTGATCTCCTTCTTTGAGAAAGTAACAGATTTTTTAGACAAGGGAAATGCGGTGGATCTAATATATCTTGATTTCAGTAAGGCGTTTGATACGGTACCGCATGAAGAATTACTGGTTAAATTAGAAAAGATGGGGATTGAAATGAAAATCCAGAGGTGGATAAGGAGCTGGTTAAAGGGGAGACTGCAGAGGGTCGTATTGAAGGGGGAACTGTCGGGTTGGAGGGGGGTTACCAGTGGAGTTCCTCAAGGTTCGGTTTTGGGTCCGATTTTATTTAATCTATTTATTGCTGACCTGGGAACCAAGAGTAGGAGTGGGCTTTTAAAGTTTGCGGATGACACCAAGTTGGGAGGTATTGCAAATTCAGAAAAGGATCGGGATATCCTCCAGGGAGATTTGGATGACCTTGTAAACTGGAGTATTAGTAACAGGATGAAATTCAATAGTGAGAAGTGTAAGGTTATGCATTTAGGGATGACTAACAAGAACTTTAGTTATAAGCTGGGGATGCACCAGTTGGAAGTAACGGAGGAGGAGAAGGACCTAGGAGTCCTGGTTGATCGTAGGATGACTATGAGTAGGCAATGTGATGTGGCCGTTAAAAAAGCTAATGCGGTCTTGGGATGCATTAGGCGAGGTATTTCTAGTAGGGATAAGGAGGTGCTAGTCCCATTATATAAGGCGTTGGTAAGACCTCATTTGGAGTATTGTGTGCAGTTTTGGTCTCCCATGTTTAAGAAGGATGAATTCAAACTGGAACGGGTACAAAGAAGGACCACTAGAATGATCCGAGGAATGGAAAGCCTGTCGTATGAAAGGAGACTTGAGGAGCTCAGTTTGTTTTCCTTAACCAAAAGAAGGATAAGAGGAGATATGATTGTACTCCTTAAATATATCAGAGGGATAAATACCAGGGAAGGAGAGGAATTATTTCAGCTCAGTGCTAATGTGGACATGAGGACAAATGGATATAAATTGTCAGTCAGGAAATTTAGGCTTGAAATTAGACGAAGGTTTCTAACCATCAGAGGAGTGCAATTCTGGAACAGCCTTCCGAAGGAAACAGTGGGGGCGAAGGACCTCCATGACTTTAAGATTAAGCTAGATAAGTTTATGGAGGAGATAGTATGATAGTATAACGGGCTTAGTCAATAGGTCAATTAAGTGCCACACTGGTAATTAGTACAATGGGTCAATTATAGGATATTGTTAGCCTTTTTCCAGAGGGTATGGCTGGAGAGTCTTGCCCGCATGCTCGGGGTTCAGCTGACCGCCATATTTGGGGTCGGGAAGGAATTTTCCTCCAGGGTAGATTGGCAGTGGCCCTGGAGGTTTTTCGCCTTCCTCCGAAGCATGGGGCAAGGGTCGCTTGCTTAAGGAGTGGGTGGATCGGCTTATGTGGCCTGCATCTTGCAGGAGGTCAGACTAGATGATCATAATGGTCCCTTCTGATCTTGAATTCTATGATTCTATGATTCTATGAGCAACGATGTCAGCTCACCAGCAGCCTGGCTATTGTCAAAAAATTTTTAGGAAAGAAAAAAAAATTGATTCCTAAACTCTGTGCCTCCATCTACCTCTGACAGATGTCTGATAATAGCTGTGCCTTGAAACAGCTGGAATGAACCATTCACATGACGTAATTCCCATCCAAAAACCTCTATCAAGATAGAATGAAGGCTACAGGCAGCTGCCAGTGCTCCCTCATGTGAAAACTTGGACCCTCAGGCATATTGTTTGAGGGAATGTAAAACCATTTCTCTGCTCCGGCTGGCTGCTCCCCACCACCTGCTTCTCCCAGGCCTCTGTGGAGAGGATTATGGATGTGAACTATAGCACCCCCCACCACGTGCAAAATCAAGTCAAGACTCCCCAGCCCCTAGAGAAGGTTTTTCAGTTAGACCAAGTTCCCTTTCGAAGTCCCCCAGAATCCGACACCAGCCTGAAAGACTTACCAGGTTCTCCAGCCCACTCACGGCCAGCTTTTTGAGAACATTAAGTCTGCCCATTAATGCTCTCATGGGGTGGTTGAAGAGCCAAATACAACTTGTTAGAGTGGGATGAAAAGGGCATTAGCAGCAAGCAAAGATCCCATCCCCTGTTCCATGCATCACCATGCACCCTTATCTCAGATTTCTCTCCCTCCATAAACAAATGATCAGTGAACAGGTTCTCCACACCCTAGGACAGACTTCATGGTGCCCAAGGCTAATCAGGATGCAGCCAGATGAGCAAGAAAGTTTTTCACCTTTCCTGTTCTCTGCCTGTTGGCTTTTTGTTGCTCCCTGGTCCCATTGGAGGGGTGTAAGTAGTGCAGTATCTCTCCTCATCCCCATTAACTTTAACTATGGAAGTGACATAGCAAATACAAAGATACTAATGCATCAGGATTTTCCCTTTATCAGGATCTTTATGCTCCTTTCTTTTCAGGAAATAGTTCCAGGAAGAGGAAGAAGACCTAGCTCAAGCTTACAATGAGATATTACAGTACTTGATACTTGTACTTGATAGCTCATAGCAGGTTGCTTTCCAGCAGAGTACACCTTGCGACCAAGCAAGTCCATCCGCCTGGCTTCCTTTGATTTAGGCGCCGGGCCTTGCTGGCCATGTCGCTCTTTATCGTTGACAGACTGGACCACCAACGATGAGGGGATAGGGTGCACATACAAATGCTCATATCCCTTGGAAGGGACCATGTACTTGCGTTCCACCCCTCGGGCTGTGGGCGCAATAGAGGATGGAGTCTGCCATAAAGTATCAGCATTTGCCTGGATAGTCTTAATGAAGGGGAGGGCTATGCGGGAGACCCTCTCCCACTGACAAAGCTATTGCTGCTCATTGGGGTAGTTTTATTTTGCTGGCAGAAGAACTCTCTCCTGCCACCAAAGAGTGGCTTACATGGGAGACCTTACAGCTTCATGGCTGTAGCAGCACAGCTGTGTTGTTATAAGGTTGGTAATGTAGACATAGCCTCTTTCTCACTGGGACTTGGTCTACATTACAGAGTTATGTTGACATAAGGCAGCTTATGTCAACCTAACTATGTCAGTGTCTACACTACAGCCTTCCTCCTGCCTCCACCTGCACGAGAGGCATACAGCTTATGTCAGTGTAGTTAGGGTGAGGCAGTGTCTGCATAGACACTGTGTTCCTTACCACAGATGCTGGCTGTCATGTCAATTTCACGGCTCTGCTGGACAAGAAAACTGGCTACCAGCTTGTCAACGGGGTTGCTCCCAGGTCTCCACTCCAAGCTGGGATGCCATCCAGGCTCCCAGTTTGTGCTGCCCTACAGGCTCCACACTTCCTCCTGGGAATGCTACTTCTCCCTGGAGTTCCAGCTCCCCACTCCACACAAAGAGAATGGCAGCAGACCAGTCACTGGGCACAGATCTACCGACTGGAGGCGAGAAATCCCGGCCAACTCCCGGTGTGACGAAGTGGGACTGTTCGTACTGGGGGCTGGGAATGCTGGGTGCAGATCTTAAGTATCTAGCAAAGCAAAAGGCCAGTGCAACGGAATGCCTCCGAATGCCTGACACTCTGTCTCCTAGCAACTGATGGCCTGGGCACCTCCCCTGCAAAGGTGCAACTGCAGGTGTTGGAGACAAAGGGGTCAGGTGACCTCCTGGCCCGGGAAAGAAGCTGAGCAGAGAGGAGGGGCTGGAAGGGGTGGGGCAGACTGGAGCTGGCTGGGGAAAAGAAGGGAAGCAGAGGCAGGGCTCTGATCCCCAACGGGGGCTATGGAGTTCGTGAGGCCGCAAGATGGACCTAACAGGGGGGATCCTGTTATCTGTGACTGCAAGACCTGTGTTGGACTGTGTTCCTGTCATCTAAATAAACCTTCTGCTTTACTGGCTGGCGGAGAGTCCTTGTGAATTGCAGGGAGCCCGGGGGTGCAGGGCCCTGACTTCCCCACACTCCGTGACACCCACACAAACACACAGCTATGAGTGCATAGGTGAAAAGCCCAGGGGGGCAGCTGGGCTCCCAGTGGGGAGCGGATAGCCCTGGCTCTGAGCCCCCCGACACTGCTCATCACCAGTCGGTGCAAATGCTTCTGGTGAGGACATGCACCTACTGACAGAAGCAGAGTAATATGGACATCAGCCTCCACAGTAATTACTGCAGTGGCTGTAAGTCAACCTCACATAGGTCGATTTAAGATTGCAGTGGAGACAGGCCCAAAGACAGTGGATGCCCCTTTGAGCTCTCTGCCCACAAAGTTCCAATTACTGGGTAGGCTCACATACTCCTTTTGTTTTAGGTGGGGCTGTTTAGCTGTCTCTCATGGCCGTTTTAAATGGGGGATGGAGGTCACACAGTTTACAGTAGGTTTAACACAACCCACTGAACACTATGAAGCTGATAGGTTAGTACAATTTAATGTGTAATACATTCTATCCCACCCTTTGAAGATGATTGGGTAACCAGAGTCACTGGAGCAAAGGGAGTGGAACTTGGGTCTCCCTCTCCTAAACGAGTACTCTAACACTGGGCTACAGAATCTTTTGGCCTTGTAAGTTAAACTTTTCCTGTCTGCATAGAATCCTGGTCTGCAGAGGCAGCGTTTTCTAATCCAGTCAATGTCCATTCTCCCTCCATGCCGTGTCTATGGCATGGTGGCCAGGCACAGTGGTAACTGTCAAGACTGGAAGCTCTGATTCAGGAGGAATCTATCACTTTTCACATGCCCTAGCCTCACCCCAGGGACTGCACAGGATGTACAGTGCTCGGGGGACTTGGAGAAACCTGACACAGTGCTTTGGAAAATCCCTCTCAGCACCCAGCCCAGCCTTGCACCATACTGGGAGTGCACAGCTGAACATTTTTGCCCATGCAAAGTGCATTTGTAGAAAGTTTGACTCTATGTATTTATTTTCCAGATATTCCTAAGGAGGAAAAGGGTGAGTTCCTATTAATAACTGAAAGGTGGCTTTCAACCTGATGAAGAGAGGAGACCAGAAGACTGGGGGATTCTAAATATGATTTCTGATGTGTTTCCATGAAATGTGAATACTAAATATTCACATTGAGTACCAATTGTTGGCAGAAACTGTTGCCATCTGATGGTAATTGGGTGGTCTATAGAGAGTGGAGTTCATGAGAAGAGTCCACTACATGCAGACAAGTATTCAGCTCTCACATCAGACCCCAGCCCACCACAACAACTGGCCATGTTCTTATATGTATCTATACATATACATTACATGTAAAGATAGTCAGTTACACTAGACTCACAAGAAAGTCCAGGGGCTGAATGATCCATGGATTCTGTTCTCCCCTCAAACTTGTTGCGAGTGTCTCCCAGAACAGGGCTAAGGCACAACCTTGGTGGGACTGTGAAAGGACAGTTTACATGTCTCATCATTTTTCCATTCCATCAGTTTCTCTGTAGGAAGTTAAACAGAAGCTACTAACGTAAGACAATTTCAATCAGTACATCCAGGTAACTTGCCTTGAAGAGTTTTAAAAGAGCTTGTTGAGAAGCTCATTGGACAGTTAATGCTGATTTTCAATAAGTTTTGGAGCACTGGGGAAGTTCCAGGAGACTGGGAGAAATCTAATGTTCCAATTTTCAAAAATGGCAAACAGGATGACCCAGTTATTTAT
This sequence comes from Mauremys reevesii, assembly GCF_016161935.1. NCBI lineage: Eukaryota > Metazoa > Chordata > Testudines > Geoemydidae > Mauremys > Mauremys reevesii. The sequence continues at coordinate 15,919,277 of NC_052644.1, forward strand.
ACTTATAAGCTCACTTGCCATGATTATTCTTCATTTACATATCAGTGCTCAGCAGAATGTAAACATATTTGCTGGAATAGTCAGAGAAAATTCAACACACGGGGCAGGGTTACAGTCACAGTGAATGTGTTTACAGACCACTAAGAAGGTTTGAGAGTAACTTTGTGCGGTATTTACCCAACTACAGTCTTGGATAACAAGGTTCTATTTCTGGCTCTGCTAGGGACATGCTGTGCTCTATGAGTTATTATCATTCTCTGCTAAGACAAAAATTAGGAAGTTTTCAGATTTTCCTCATTGTTTTATACTTTCCAATTTAGGAGATCTTTTAATTAATACAGTTAACTAGATTTAGAGAATATACAGTTTTGAGTAAATAAGATGTACACATTTAAATCATTCTCCTCTCTCTCTCTCTCTCTCTTTGTCTCCTTTATAATCATTGATGAAAAAAATGAGTAAGTTTACCTTGATATTGAAACAATTTCAGTAAAATACAGAAGGTTTATACCACATAAACATATTAATTGTATTTTTTCAAAATTGCATATATCTTACTACCCTCAGAATAAATTGGAAGCATTTTGGTTTTGAAACAGCCTAATGATTGGCCCTGCAAACAGATGTGCAGTCAGACCCTTGCTGCTAACTGGAGCTCCACTGTAGGAGATTCCACATACAAGGAAGGGTGTGTGGATTTGGAGCCTCTTGCAATAAGTGAGCCAGTAGACTTTAGTACAGAACTGCCCAGCAATTCAGCCAGGAGACACTGAAGGCTGCCATCCATTTCATGGTATAGGTAGTCCAGACTCTTATCTGTTTCTCAGGACATATGTAGTGTCATAGTTTTAGTGGTTCAGTATTGCTGTGTTGCTCCTTTCCTGTGTCCATCCTCTCTAAGAAATATAGTTCTTCCATAACATACATTGCAGGAATCAAACACCACAACATTATAATCTGAAATGTTAACAGAGAAAATGGAACAATTTCTCAATAATTACAGGTATATTAGTCAGAGGGGTAGCCGTGTTAGTCTGGATCTCTAAAAAGCAACAAAGAGTCCTGTGGCACTTTATAGACTAACAGACGTTTTGGAGCATAAGCTTTCATGGGTGAAAGCTTCGCATGCGTCTGACAAAGTGGGTACTGACCCACGAAAGCTTATGCTCCAATACGTCTGTTAGTCTATACGATTCCACAGGACTCTTTGTCGCTTTTTAAGTATATTAGTGATAATTACTGTACATGAACTCATCCAGAACTCTGGGGCTTGCACAATATTTGGTAAGGCAAACAGCAGGGAAAAAACATCAAACATAAGAAATCACCCAACTGCCCTCCTAGCCTGCACTCCTCTTCCAAGTTCATCCCACCACCCAATACTACCTACTAATTCCTCTTCCCCAGACAAACGCCTGGGAAAAAAGGCAAAGTTTCAGTTTGTCTTTGATATCAACAATTCTGGGCTTTGATGGGTGAATAGGGAAGCAACCCCTGAAACTGAGAGTCCTTCATGGAACACGATCAGTCTCCAGCCCCTTCCTTATTAAATCCAGCCAATTGTTAGCTCAGCAATTCAACTACTTGCAGCTGCTGGGACATTGCCCTGAGAAAGAGGTGATTTCTGAGGTCACTCAAAATCTAAATTATTTTAAAGTTTCATAGTTCAAACTCAACACATTGATTTACACAGAGATGTTGTTCCAAGGTATGGGACTGAAACTAATGGCCGGTCACATTTTCTCTTAACAGTGGAAACCTTCGGAATCTGATCTAAACACTGTGGCTCAGGCACATTCCTACTAACTTCATCTATTTCCAGTTCAATTGCAATAGGAAATGTAGGAGCTTTCATCAGGGGCAGCTCGACACATTTCGCTGCCCAAAGCAGGGCGGCATGCTGCGGGGGGCGCTCTGCCGGTCGCCGGTCCCGCGGCTCCGGTGGACCTCCCACAGGCATGCCTGCGGAGGGTCTGCTGGTCCCGCGGCTCCACCGAAGCTGCGCGGGACCAGCGGACCCTCCGCAGGCACACCTGCAGGAGGTCCACCGGAGCCACCTGCCGCCCTCCCGGTGACCGGCAGAGCGCCCCCCATGGCATGCCGCCCCAAGCACGCGCTTGGCGTGCTGGGGTCTGAAGCTGCCCCTGGCTTTCGTGTCGGAACAGGCGGCTGTTAAACTGCTCCAGGCTCAGACCACCATCCCTTCCCTGTACTTGATAATGAAAAGAAAGTTATATGCAGACATTGAGTTCAAGTGCTCACAAGAATCCACAATAGAAATGACAGATCTGTGTCCAGTATGAAAACTACGCAAATAGTGAAATAATTGTTTTTATTTGGCAGAAAAACTTGAACAGGAAAAGGGTAAGTTTTCATTTATATTACTTAGTTACACTCGGGGGACCAAGTGGTGCCCTCATTTTCATCTGCACCATCCCAGAGATTTCAGCTGCAGGAGTGGGTAGGTCAGCTTTTGTGGCCTGCATTTTGCGGAAGGTCAGACTAGATGATCATAATGGTCCCTTCTGATCTTAAGTTCTATGATTCTATGATTCTATGATTCACTCCTGAGTGCAGGACTTTGGCTCAGAGCTCACAACTGTACAGGATTTTGCACTACATTTCATATTGTACCCTGGTCCACCTCTTTGTGCTACGTTGCACAGTCAGGTGGTGTCCTGCAGACCCAGAAACTGCCCACTGGCTGGAGGGAGGAGGAGGAGGAGGAGATGCTCATGCAGCAGCTCTAGGCTCCCTCTTCAGACACAGAGCTAAAGCCAGGAGGTGCTTGTGACATACTAGGGTACAATTCAGACCACTTAGGGGCTGTGTCATAACTGCCCTGCAACCTTGGGTGCTTAACAATGCCACCTGGGCTGCTAACAAACAGCCTTCCCACATGCAAGCCACACCCAGAGTGTCTGTGTACCAGCTGGCTCTCACCAGGCTTGTGTATACTGCAGGTTGACCCCAACACACCCCCTGTTAGAGAGCTTATTCCTTCATTCTCCCACTTCCCTGGTCCTTCCCGCATGAACAGAGAGTAACAATACCCGAAGTCCGAAGGTGCAAACAATTTGATGTTTATTGGGGTGAACTTCCAGCAAGCTTAAATCCAAGTTCCTTTTTTCCTTACTTTTGAATCCCAACTTACTTCCTGTTTGCCCATAATTTATCTAGTAATATTCTCAGCTATACCTTAACCAATCATTCTACTGAAATTTACCTAACCAATCCTAACATATTGTAACATGATTAGTTAACCAATTATATCCCACCACCTTAATTAGTTTACATACAGCAAAATTAGTTATACAGCAGACAGAAACAATCACGGAACCAGACTGAGACCATGCAAATAAACAATAACAAAGTGGGAACTATAATGACAAAACAATACAGAAGTGAGGATTTCACAACAACATCTATAAAGACATGAGAGTTTCCTAGCTGTGTCTATTGATAAGTGAGTTCTTACCAAACAGAAAACTATCAAACTAAAATTCCTTTTACATCTTTTAGGCTCTTCCCTTTCACTGGAGGTGATGCATCTGATCATCTTCCTAACAGCCCCAGATTGCTTTTTTTTAATATGACTAGTTTGGAAAGTGCGGATGTGACGGCACCCTTTCCAGCTTATGGCTGCCTCTGCTGCTTAGCCAAAGGCATTGGCCTAAGAACAGGGCCTCAGACTGTCACAGTAAGAGAAGGCCTTTACACAGATTCTTTCATTCATAGCTCTATAACTAGCTAAATGATAAACATATACCTAAATTTTTAAAGTGTAGGCCTTTACAAACAGGCCTGAATATCTATATCTTAACATCCCAGTTCCAGATTTTTCCCACAAAATGTATGCCAAGCCCTCTCCTAGGCAGTACAAATATATAACGTCCTTTATTCCTGTAAGGGAATAATATGCAAGCAAGCTTACCTTAAAATAGAGTTACCCCAAACTTCCATTTAAATCCACTGGATTAGATAAAACTGTAACTCAGGTTTATTAATTACAGAGGAATAGATTGTAAGTGAGTACAAGTAATGAGGCATAACATTTGGAAATGGTTACAAGAAAAATAAAGATAAAACACTTACTTGTGCCTAACTTAGGCCTGGTCTACACTAAGAACGGGGGTCAAACTAGGGTACGCAAATTCAGCTACGTGAATAGCGTAGCTGAATTCGAAGTACCCTAGTTCGAAGTACTCACCCGTTCAGACGCCACGGAACCGAACTCCGCGGCTCCAAGGTCAACTCCGCCACCGCCGTTTGCAGTGGTGGAGTACTGGAGTCGAACGGAGCGCTTCTGGAGTTCGAACTATCGCGTCTATATTAGACGCGATAGTTCGAACTCCGAAAAGTCAAACTCTCCGCGTTGAACTGGCATGTAAGTGTAGACCTACCCTTAGCAAACTATATTAGATTTAAGGAAAATTTCTCTCCACGTGTTTCCGTCAAGGTTACTGACCAAATTCTTCAGGTCAGAGTTCCCTAAGTCCAATATTTGTTTTCCTTTGTTTTTTTTAAGTGCAATGCCAGAGACAGATGGGGGCAGGGGGAGTGTCTTGGGGGTGTTTGCACCTTCTTATTTTAGTTTCAGACCCATGCTTGAAAAACATTTTCAGCTGGGAACTAGCAGACAAGGATTTTATGGGGAAGGATGTTTCCTGATTTTTTTCCCCCACCTGTTTGAGTTTCCTTTTTTCCCCTTTTCTTCTTGATGACTCTATTTAATGCTTAAATGGACATTAAGACAAGCACACATTCCTTTGTTTACAGCAGACCTATTTGCTGACTTCTGCTTGTGCAGGGCTGTGGGGTGTGGAACATGTGTTAATAACATCATACAGGGAAATCTTATAACCTTACATAAAATGTTGTCACTCATATTTGATCAGGACAATATTGACCATCAAATTATGAGTATTTTTCAAACGATACCTTACAAGGCCTGACTTTTTTTATTATTACAATAGTGCATAGGTGTGAATACAGGAGTGTATTCCATCACAGTGCAGTGTAAGGGGTGCATGCAACAGCCCTTTGTAGGCTGCTCTATATTCTGTGCACCCTAAAAAACAGTGAGCCCAGCAATAAGGAACACTCCCCCTCTCTCATGCATGCACACACTGATACATTTGAAAAAGACAGGATCCCGTATCAGGAAAAGGGGACAAGAGTCAGCACTGCTCTTGGGGGTTGAAGAAGCAGAGCTGTGAATGGGGAAAAGGCCGGGGCTCATATATCAGGGTTTCAGGGCAGAAGTTCACTAGGTGGTTGGTAAGACACAGGGACAAAAGCATCAAGAGGCAGCAGGTACAACATAGGGAAAGGAAGTAGCAGGAAAGGGAGGCCAAAGATCAAAGGAAGAGGCTCCCTCACCCCATATCAAAATCTATGAACTTCAGAGTCTCTGAGACTTTGATATCTTTCCTCAGTGAGACACAGGCCATACAAAGCTGCAGATTTGCCCTGCAGCCATCCAGAACCACTGAAGAGCCGGGCCGGGACCACGAGAGACCAACACAGATTTGCTATTCCCTGTCCCTGACATTCAAATACTCAGCATCTCTGTCACAGGGGCCTTTGTCACAAGGACTATCAGCGACACTAAAGACTTGAGGCATTCCACTATCTGCATGAGCCTAAGGGGCTTCTGAGACTGCTGTGATCTGCAGGGTCCCACTGGACCTCAACCTCCATTCTGATTGCTCCACCATCTTCCCCAAATACTCCATATAAATATATGAATCTATGGAGAGAGAGATCCTCATTGAAGGCCTCAGAATTCAGATCAAGAACTGACTAAGTCCTGGAGTCCTCACTCCCTTCCTACACTTAGCAGGTGTCTCCCCACGGCAGGTGAAAATACATTGGTGGGGCTGTCAGAAGGCAGCTCACCTGGCCCCTGCCCATGTTGTACATTTTCTGTGGATCAAAGAATGATTATTCCAACTCCATGGGTGTCAGCCTGGCACCGTCATGAGAAGGAAATTTACAGAGTGAAATCTCAAATGCTGCTGCATTTCTGTTACTCTGTTTCTGGACAGGGGCTGTGGGCAGGGACAGACAGTAATGGGGAGGGATGCGGGAACTTGACTGTCAGTGGGTCAGGCAGAATGATTTCTCACTCTGGGAAACTAAGCCATTATCTCAATTTGGACATTAAAATCAGTTCCTATTTTTTTAATCCCTTTTTTTTTCAGATGAATTGCTGGCTCAAATAGGTAAGTCCACACTGATTTCTCACTCTGGGAAAATATTCTCTTAACTTGAGCAATTGTCTCAACTTGTGCATTAAATTTCCTCTGTTGAAAAGTTCACTTTTGTCTTTCTCAGATAAAGCACAGGGCAGAGTAGGAAAATCCTCACTGATTTTTCTCTCTTCCACTCACACAGAATAACACCCTGGAAGTGATACCGTATTTAATTTCTAGTACTCTCTGTGCACTAACTATGTCAAGTGCAACTGTATAACCTATGCTGGCTGTATGTCATACTGACAGCAGCCCAGCTTCTATGAACCCCGTCAGTCTGTGCCTTGTGACCAAGAACTCCCAGTGGGGTTGGTGTTTGAGGGTACGTAGAACATCTGCAGCTGCAGGAGGAGCAGAGCTGGTCAGGGAAGCTGGGAAAAGGTCAGCTGGGGAATGCAGCAGAGATGTGTGGTTGATGGGCAGAGTTGATGGGGGTGGGATAGCTGTGTGGCTGGGAAGCACAAAATGAATTGATGTTGGGCTGGGAGGGAGCACAGAATTAACAATTTTGATTTTGGGGAGAAGCTGGAAGTTCTACAGCATCAGGCAGCACTTTCACCAATGTGTGAAATCTGATCTCAACTGGTTATTCTGGAAAGCGCTCCTGCAGCAGGGGACACAATCATTTTGCTCACTATAAATATGTGAGAGTTAGCAACACGGATTGTCACCCACATGGGTGATGGCAGGGGGAGTCCAGAAATCAGAAGACATGTCCAAAAGTGTAGGTTCTTCTTCGAGTGCTTGCTTATATCGATTCCAATTAGGTGTGCGCGCGCCAAATGCACGTTCATAGAATCATAGAATCTCAGGGTTGGAAGGGACCTCAGGAGGTCATCTAGTCCAACCCCCTGCTCAAAGCAGGACCAAACCCCACTAAATCATCCCAGACGTTTACCCTAGCAACACTCGGTGGGTCGGCTGGGCGCCCCCTGGAGTGGTGCCACTATGGTGCCGAATATATATACCCCTGCCGACCCATCCGCCCCTCAGTTCCTTCTTACCGCCCGTGTCGGTCGTTGGAACAGTGGAGCGCGGCTTAGCTGTCCTCCTCTTCCCTAGCTTTTCGCTCGTTTTTTTTCTGTTTATTGTGTATATAGTTCAGTATTTGGTATTTATAGTTAACTTTTGTTGTTGTTAGTAGTAGTTAGTGTAAATAGTCGAGAGGGATCAGGGCTTAGCCCTTTTCCCTCACCCGGCACTGGGCCCATGCCCGGTTCGCCGGGGTTTAAACTGTGCTCGACCTGTCACAGGCCGATGCCCACAGGAGACTTTCATAGCTCCTGTCTCAGGTGCCTGGGCGAATCCCATCTCGCGGACAAGTGCCACATTTGCAAGGCGTTTAAACCCTGGACAAAGAAGGAGCGGGACATTCGCCTCAAGCAGCTCCTAATGGAGGCAGCTCTCACTCCTCCTGCATTGGCACCAGCCACGGCACCGGGGACGAGTACCTCCTCCGCGCCGGGGAGCACCCTCACACCCGGCACCGCTCACTCTCTCCGCGTGGCAAGAAGCGCAAGGCTCCTGCGGCACCCGCATCGGAGAAGCAGCCTGAGTGCGCACCGAGGTCGGACCGCCCGGCACCCTCAACTGCCGTGGCACCGACACCTACCGCACCGTCGATTCCGGCCTTGCAGGGGCCGTCGATTCCGGTGCCCATCAGCTCCCCGGTGCACGCCGTGGTTGAGCTTATTGTGCCCTCTACGCCAGAGACATTTTCAATGGCGAGGGACTTGATCGCCCTAATGGACCCAGGGCCGCCTCAGCCCCCGGCACCGCCGGTGTGGGCTACTCAATCAATAGGCAAGCCAGCCATGATGAGGCCTCCATCGCAGGGCACCGTCGAGCTTCGCCGCTCCAGATCCAGGTCCTGCAGACGGTTGAGATCCAGTCATCGATCCCGATCCTGGCGCCGTTCGCAGTCCTGGTACCAATATCCATCAAGGCACCGGTCGTACTGAAGGCACCGATTACGGTCCCGTTCGCCAACACAGTATTTCCGGTGCCGCTCCCGGTCCTGGCACCGATCCCGGCACCGTGCCTCCCGTAGCAGGTCAAGATGCAGGGATTCGAGACATCGGTCGACCTCCTGGCACCGTGCTGGTAGTAGGTCCCGATATCCGTCCCGGTACCGGTACGATTCCCAGCACTGGTCTCCGGTACCGCATGGGGCACACGGGTCGTCGGTCTACAGAGACCTGCCCCATTCCAGCACAGCTCTGCCATGGCCGTCTCGGCACGCATCAGCCTCGTCCCATGCAGACTCTGCCTCCTATGGGGACTCGGACAATAACAGTAGAGTCACCCAGAGACCTCAAGGCCCAGACCACGCACCGCAACAATGGCCCTTTTGGACACCTTGGGCATACCATCAGGCCCAAGGCGAACCTGCTGTGACGCCTCGTCCTGTTGCTGTAGAGCACCGCGTGCCAGAGGCAAAGGTTAGCAGGTCTCCACCGGCCGGTACAGAGGATGCTTCAGTGCCCACACCAGACGTCGAAGCTTCTCTGGCCCCTGATGTTGCCCAGGACCAGGAGCTACTTCTGGACCCACTCGTTCCGGGGCTGTCTTCCTCCTCTTCCCCAGACGAGGCAGTTGCGGGCACATCCACATCGGGTCCACCTCCCATTGACCTTCGGTCACATCAGGACCTCCTCCGGCGGGTGGCACAGAACATCAACTTGCCCGTAGAGGAAGTCCCGGAGGTGGAAGACCCTGTCATAGACATTTTGTCAGCGGAGGCACCCACTCGCGTGGCCCTCCCTTTTATTCGTTCAATCCAGGCCAGAGCAGATACTATCTGGCAATCCCCGGCATCCATCCAACCGACTGCCAGAGGGGTTGAATGGAAATACATGGTGCCCTCCATGGGCTACGAGTACTTGTATATACACCCCGCTCCCTCCTCGTTAGTTGTGCAATCTGTTAATGAGAGGGAGTTCCATGGCCAACAAGCCTCTTCCCCAAAATCTAAGGAGCCCAGGCACATGGACCTATTAGGCCGAAAGGTCTATTCCGCAGTGGGCCTCCAATTACGGGTAGCGAACCAGCAGGCCCTGTTGAGCAGGTACAATTATAACACCTGGCAGTCAGTGGGCAAGTTTTCTGAGCTGCTGCCTCAAGACTCCAGACAAGAGTTCTCAGCATTGCTGGAGGAAGGCAAAAAGGTAGCGCGTACCTCGCTCCAGGCCTCGCTGGACGCTGCAGATTCGGCAGCTCGTACAGTCACCTCTGGCATAGCGATGCAACTTATTTGATGGCTTCAGATGTCGGGCCTGCCACCTGAGCTTCAGTATACTATCCAGGACCTACAATTCGATGGCCAGGGCCTATTTTCTGAAAAGACAGATCCCAGTCTACAGAGTCTGAAGGACAACCAAGTGATCATGCGTTCACTCGGAATGCATAACCCTCAGACACAGAGACGGTCCTTCCGCCCCCAGCCTCAGCACCTTTACCCCCCGCCCCGGCCAAGGCAGGACTTTGCTAGGCGTCGAGGTCGCTCTAATCGCAGACGGCAGTCTGGACCTCACGGGGGCAACAATAATTCTAGTTCCGCTAAACCATCTGCGGGACCCAAACCAAACTTTTGAGGGTGCGCCCGAGAGAAGCGTACCGATGACCTCCCAGGATACCTTTTTGTTTTCCTCCTTCCTCCCTGCATGGTCCCAACTCACCTCGGATCGTTGGGTCCTTCACACGGTGGAGTCGGGATACCACCTGCAGTTTATTTCAACCCCGCCATCCCACCCCCCCTCCTCGTCCCTCTTCAGGGACCCCTCTCACGAGCAACTCCTATTACAAGAGGTACTCAGACTCCGTGCCATCAGAGCTATAGAGGAGGTACCGGAGCACTCAAGGGGCAAGGGGTTTTATTCCCGATATTTCCTAATCCCCAAGGCGAAGAGGGGCCTTTGACCTATCCTGGACCTGCGAGGACTGAACAAGTTCATGAAAAAGTTCAAGTTCCGCATGGTATCTCTGGGGACCATCATCCCTTCCCTGGATCCCGGAGATTGGTAAGCCGCTCTTAACATGAAGGAGGCATATTTCCACATTTCCATCTACCCTCCACACAGACGGTATTTGCAGTTTCTGGTGGGCCGCCAGCACTTTCAGTTCATGGTCCTCCCCTTCGGCCTCTCCACGGCTTTGCAGGTGTTTACAAAGTGCATGGCTGTAGTCGCGGCCTCCCTCCGCCGTCGTCGAATTCATGTTTTCCCATACCTCGACGACTGGCTGATTCAAGGGACTTCGCAGGCACAAGTCACCATGCATGTACACATCATCAAGAACCTGTTCATGAGTCTAGGCCTGCTACTTAGTCTAGAAAAATCCACTCTAGTGCCTACGCAAAGAATAGAGTTCATCGGGGCGATGCTAGACTCCACTCTTGCAACAGCCAGTCTGCCTTTGTCTCAATTTCAGACAATTGTCTCCCTCATTCAAACGCTCCAAGACTTCCCGACAACCTCAGCACACACTTGCCTCCGCCTCCTCAGCCACCTGGCAGCGTGCACATTCGTAACAAAGCACGCCAGACTACGCATAAGGCCCCTTCAAACTTGGCTCGCCTCGACATACCGCCCAGGCAGGGATGCCATAGACATGATACTTACCATTCCATCTGCCGTCCTAGCCTCCCTCAACTGGCGGAGGTCACAGTCCCTGGTGTGTGCGGGCCTCCTGTTCCATCCGCAGCAACCCTCCATGTCCTTAACAACGGACGCATCATCCCTGGGATGGGGCACTCATCTGGGACGCCTTCGCACTCAAGACCTCTGGTCCCCACAAGAGTTGGCATTACACATAAACGTCCGGGAGTTGAGAGCAGTCCGCCTGGCGTGTCAGTCATTCCAGAATCAGTTACAGGGTCGTTGTGTCTCGGTCTTCACAGACAACACAACGGCCATGTATTATATAAACAAGTAGGGGGGAACACGATCCTCCCCACTTTGTCGGGAGGCGATCCTACTACAAGACTTTTGCATAGCACACTCAATAGACCTGGTAGCATCCTTTCTCCCAGGAGTCCGGAACACTTTGGCGGACCAATTGAGCAGATCCTTCCTCACTCACAAGTGGTCCATCCGCCCGGATGTTCTCTATTCTGTCTTCCAACAGTGGGGGTTTCCTCTCATAGACCTTTTAGCCTTCCAGCAGAACCGGAAGTGCCAGCAGTTCTGCTCCCTGCAGGGTCGCTCTCCAGGCTCCCTCTCAGATGCGTTCCTGATCCCATGGAATGATCACCTCCTTTAAGCCTTCCCTCCGTTTCCACTTGTCCACAGAGTCCTCCTCAAGCTCCGCAGAGACAGGGCTTGCCTAATACTAATTGCTCCAGCGTGGCCGAGGCAACATTGGTACACTCAGTTGCTCGACCTCTCAGTGGCGGATCCGATCCCCTTACCACTCTACCCAGCCCTCATATCCCAGGACTTCGGCAATCTTCACCACCCGGACCTGCAGTTCCCTCATCTGACAGCATGGCTGCTCTCTGGTTAAGCCAATCGGAGTTGCGCTGTTTGGATGCGGTGCAACAGGTCCTATTGGGGAATAGAAAACCTTCCACGCAAACGACATATCTCGCCAAGTGGAAGCGCTTCTCCTGTTGGTGTGCTCAGCGGGGATTCCTTCCGAGTCAGGTGTGCATCCCCACTATCCTAAACTACTTATGGTCCCTTAAGGAGCAAAACCTGTCAGTCTCGTCTATACGGGTGCATCTTGCAGCCATTTCCGCCTTTCATCCGGGTGAGGCGGGCAGTACAATTTTCTCTCACCACATGGTTTCCAGGTTTCGTAGAGGGTTGGAACGACTGTACCCTCAAGTCAGGAGACCTACCCCTACCTGGGACCTAAACCTGGTGTTGGCTAAGCTCATGGGGCCTCCCTTTGAGCCTTTGGCTACCTGCTCGTTGCTGTACCTCTCCTGGAAGACGGCCTTTCTCATTGCTATTACTTCGGCAAGATGAGTTTCGGAACTTCACGCTTTCACTGCAGATTCCTCTTACACAGTCTTCCATAAGGACAAGGTACAGCTCCGACCACACCCGGCGTTTCTCCCTAAAGTCGTTTCTACATTCCACATCAATCAAGATGTTTTCCTCCCTGTTTTCTTCCCGAAACCGCACTCATCACGTCGGGAACAACAACTACACACCTTGGATGTCCGTAGGGCTCTTACCTTTTATATTGAGAGAACCAAGCCCTTCCGGCGGTCTCCTCAGCTCTTTGTGGCCATCTCTGACTGAATGAAGGGTATGCCGGTCTCCTCCCAACTAATTTCTTCTTGGGTGACATCATGTATCCGGGTGTGCTATGACTTGGCACATGTTCCCGCTGGACATCTCACTGCCCACTCTACTCAGGCTCAAGCCTCCTCTGCCGCCTTCCTGGCCCATGTTCTCATCCAGGAAATTTGTAGGGCGGCTACCTGGTCTTCCATCCACACCTTTGCGTCACATTACGCACTGGTTCAGCAATCTAGAGACGATGCTGCTTTTGACTCAGTGGTCTTACACTCCACGACGTCTCACTCCGACCCCACCGCCTCAGTAAGGCTTGGGAATCACTTAATTGGAATCGATATGAGCAAGCACTCGAAGAAGAAAAGACGGTTATTTACCTTTGTAACTGTTGTTCTTCAAGATGTGTTGCTCATATCCATTCCAGACCTGCCCTCCTTCCCCACTGTCAGAGTAGCCAGCAAGAAGGAACTGAGGGGCGGATGGGTCGGCAGGGGTATATATTTGGCACCATAGCGGCGCCACTTCAGGGGGCACCCAGCCGACCCACCGAGTGTTGCTAGGGTAAAAGTCTTCCGACGAACGTGCACGCGGCGCACGCACACCTAATTGGAATGGATATGAGCAACACATCTCGAAGAACAACAGTTACAAAGGTGAGTAACTGTCTTTTTTCTTTTTTAATTCTGTGAGGGTTTTTGTTTGTTTGTTTATTTGTTGTTGTTTGGGGGGGCTGGTATTTGTGATTTTTTAAGCTTTTGTGTCAGTAATGCCATATTACTTTGATATGCCTATGTTATTATGTGTAATATATTAGGGTAGTGTCCCTTTAAATTCTCTGTGAGCCCTCTGGGGGTTCTCGTTATGTTCTATAAATTTGAAGCAACCAAAAACCACTCAGGGCAGCATTATGTATAAGTTATTTGGGTCCCAGCTGTGCCATGTGGTTTCTCCATACTGCAATTGTTATGCAAAGAGCAATAGACACAATAAATGGCAATGAGGCTGGGCTCCTAATCCTGGAACACAGTGAAACAGAGAGTGACTGGAGAGGCCTAGTGAAAGTGGAAGTGAAAGGAAGTTGGAACCACTGGGCATGAAACTGCTGAGTGTGGGGAAAATGATTAAAATTGGGAAATTGCAATTGTTTGCAGGCTCATTAAAGGATCAGTCCCCTTTATTGAAGACTGGAAGTGTATAGAATGGTTAATGGTTTGGATGATGAGAAAAAGGTGGTGGTTGTACTGAGTGTCATGGGGGGTTTCATTTATAACTTGCTGCCTCCCCTAAGAGCTCATATTAAACCCACAGACAAAACACCTGCTGCATGGGGATGTGTGAATAACAGACTTTTTGGTACACTGGGAACTCCAAAAATTCCTTCCCCCACAAAATGGTTTTGAGTCAAAAGAAACATTTTGCTTTCTTGACAAAATCATAACGTTCCTTTTCAGATTTTGGACATTTTTATATTTGCAATTTTTATAATTACATTAAAGGATTTTTTTAAATGAAAAGTTGTTTTGAACTCAAAAATCGAAACATTTTCTTTAAAAAGTGTCAAAATTAAACATTTTGATTTTTTTCAGAATTTTTTTCAATTTTTTTTTCTGACTGAAAAACTTCAGTAAACCTGACACAAATGCATGAAATGTTTCTGTGTTTCTGAATTTGCATATTTCACCAAAACATGATTTGGCTCAAAAATTTTGCACAGCCCTATTTGCTGAGACTGTGGAAAATCTAGTAAATCACTTATCCCCAAAGCCACTGGTGATTATAGAGCACTTCTGTTTTCATAAATGGAATCTAAACAAAAATGAAGCCTTTCCTGAATATGTGGCTGATTTAAGGATATTAACAGATGATTGAAAATTTAGAGAAAGTTGAAATTTTAATTAAGGGACCAGTTATGTACACAAAAGCAAGTTTAAGTTTTCTGGCAAGTGCCAATGGCAGCAACCAGGGTTGATTTCAATCTGTCTAGGTGTCCCTTTCTACTCTAAATGAAACTGAACATCAAAGCCACATGGAGGCTCTACTGATATTTCTGGTTCTTGGAAATTAAAATAAAACTGTTCTGGTCATCTTTATAGGCATTTCCCCACTCCTCACAGGCACTTAGGGGTCCTTTGGGTGCAGGGAAAGCAGAAAACCCTCAAAAGAAACGTGTAAACTCACATATAAGTAATTGAACAAGTGCAACCCAAATCAGACAATAGGAATTGGGCCAGTCCCCAACTCCCACATAATAGATGTCCAGCTGATGGAGTTGCAAAACTTGAGAAGCATCACAGTCAGTGCTGGAAGATATTCAAAACATGTAGACATTCCTATATTATATCAACTCTGCTGTATCGCAGTGAAACATGGGTTCTGAGGAAGGCTGAAGAGTGGCAGATTGACATTTTTTATTCTTGTTATCTTCGTCAGCTGCTTCAAATCAAGTGTCAGGACAGGATGAGCAATGAGGATATTCGTAGCTGAACCCAAGAGCTGCTCGATCAGCACTGGTTCAGTTTCAGTGGCTCTCTAAATGGTTGCTGTATTATGGAAATCTGTTGGTCAAATTACCCCAAATTTGGATCTGTCACTAAGCCAAATTTCAAGGCACTCCAAGGAGCAGGGCTGATTCTAGGAGAGTTGAGATTAGGGTGACCAGATGTCCTGATTTTATTGGGACTGTCCAAATATTAGGGCTTTGTATTTCATAGGACCCTATTACCCGTTACCCATCCATCCAGATTTTTCATAATTGCTATCTGGTCAGCATAGTTGAGCTATAAACAGAAATCTGGTCTATACCTTAACTAAAGGAGACCCTGTGGTTGGCTATAATAAGTATTATCATTTTGTGTTTATACACTCTAGGGAGGCAATCCTTCCTAAAAGAAAAGTTAAATAAAAGAATATCAATTTATCTACTAATATTTTACCGCTGAAAGAAAAAAAATGTTTTATATAAATGTTGTTACACTTATTTTGTCTTGATGTTGTTGCACATTGGCAGTCTGTGTTTTGTTTATTTGTCTAGCCTCAAAAAAATGGAAACCAGGTAAGTTTGCATTGGCTTTTCAACAGCTACTAGCAGAAGTACTGTTATGCAACAAAAATAGTCCCAATTTTTTTTTATTTTGTTTATACTTGAATCTCTCCCACCTCACTATTAAATGGGGACATGTTATTGCTTAGTATTTTTATTTTCTACTAATTTTTTGAAAATACCATTAAACAGTCCACCAAATATGGAAAAATAAACACACGCTGAAAGTATTTTTTTTTTTGTGCAGATACACACAAAATAAAAATGAGTAAATTTTAATTCCTGTTTGAACAGTTACATTGAGAAGGCCACATTCTGCCATCAGACTCACCTGTGCTTCAATGTAACTGAGGGCAGAAACTGAACTACAGAGGATCAAAAACAATGAGCCATGTGAGATTTCATCTCACCTGTGCTACCCCCCAAAATAGTCTATTACTCAGAAGTGTTTTCAGTGAAACACATAGTGCAGTGATTAATGAGTGAATTGTTTCACAAGCTGAAGTTAATTTGAAGGGTTTATTAACATAGTGGAGAGATTGCACACTGATTTTTTTCTAAGATTAGTAAATTAAAATGTTGCTGGAAATAAATAAATAAATACTCTGAAATCTGCTCAATGTTTTTCTCATTATTTGGTTAATATCTGGTCAGATTTTACTCCCTACTGGTTGGGTAACACTGCCACCTGGGAGTGATAGAAGCCTTTATTGTGTCTAGAACTAGTTGTGTGTAGAACACAGTGGGATTTTGGAGTCCCTGTGACAGTGAGAAAGTGGGGATTCAGAGTTCCTGTATGTCTGAGGAGGATTTTACACTTGTATTTCATGGTGGGAGTTTCTGCAGCATTTCTAGTGAGGGGAGCTGGATCAGACCAGGAATCAAGGGGTGCAGTAGAATGAGAGGGTTCAGCAGTGGGGGCTGAGGGATGCATGTACAGCATTTTTTCACCCTGGGAATTGCATTTTAGTTTAAAACAAAGTCTGTGAAAAAAACTGTAAAGATGATTTGGTGATTTTTCTTTCAGGCCCTGTCCAAGAAGTGGAGGGTAAGTTTCCAGTTGCTTTCTGAACATTAACAGCCAAACAGAAAAAAACACTTTAGAAGTGATCTTGTGTAGTTACTTTCAGATGTCACTACTCCACATGCAGCAAGAGCCATTTGTTTTCTGCTGGGTTTTCTTTCCATCCTGATTAGTTCAGCTGTAGTAAATCAGGAAGGTATCTGGCCTCTGAGGTAATCATGCTGGCTGCACAGCCAGATCTTACAACCAATGGTGTAAAGGCTTTGTTGAGAGCAAGAATGTGCATTGAGGGAATGGCAGATCTCACCTGTGCTCCAGCCCTATAGGACCCCTCACCAGCTGTGTAGGTTAGAGCAGCAATGGCTTTGAGCTAATACTGTGCAGGGTTTGCCACATCACATTTGATGAACCCTGTCTTGTGTTGGGTCTCAGGTAGAGGTGGTTCCATATAGCATTTTTTCCATAGAAAATGTCACCTCTATAGACTGCATCTCCTCTGATGTTCCATGGTCACTCCTCTTGGTAAGTGGAGCTTGTGCATCATGGTCTCACTGACCGTGGTGTATCTTGGTATATATAGTCCAGTAGGAGAACCTGGACCACATACAAATGCGGGAACATGAGGTAACCGAATCACAGCTCTCACCAATTTTCCTCCAAAATATTTCACATTTCAGTTAAAACTAAATATGTTTTGTTTGTTTGTTTTATGACAAATCAACATTTTCTGTGTTAAGCAGATACTCTTTCAAAAAAAATTGTTAGAAACCCAATCTTCCACTGAAAACCAATTTCAAGAGAGAATTTTTGATCAACACTAATTTCAGTCTGTGGTTTGTAACTGATGCTTCCAAAATGTGTTGGATTTCAAGAAACTAGGATGTGCATCCACCATCTATTTTGCCCCTTTCAGAAGCTCTCAAGGACAGCCATTTCATTTTGTGGCATACATTTTAAAATAATGGCAAGCTGAGGGGTAAATCTATAGTGCATTAGCTGTCCATGTTGACCCTGCTGGCACACACTAATGATTCCCTAATGTGCTTTGATGTGCTCTGTGTTCAATGTCCACTATAGAGCTGTTAGTGTGCGGCAGCAGGGTATACACAGACATTTAATACATGGCTGGCTAGTGCACTGTGGATTTACATCCCAGCTTAATGTGCATTAACTGTTCACCTAGACAGAACAACCAGTACATGACTGAGCATGGGTCCTTCCTTCCTTCCTTCCTTCCTTCCTTTCTTCCTTCCTCCCTGCATTGCATCCCCAGAGAGTTAGCCCTTTCTCCGCCCATAGTCCCCTTGTTCTCCAAGACCCACAAGTGACACAAATGTGAATGCAGTTCAGAGTTCACATTATATTGGGCTTCTACAACCCTCATCCTTCCATGTGATATTTCATGTTTGAGGGTGGTGGGAGGGGCATTAGTGAAAGTAGGGGACTGTTTATGGAGGTGGGGATGGCTTAGGGATATGGCCAGGGAGGGGTAAGAGAGGATTCTCAACCAGTGAGCTGTTGGAGGTTCACCTGATAAGGCATCTGTGCAGCCAAATGACTAATGCCACCCCCTTATGGTGTGGTGGGATAATTGCAACATTTGTGCATGTAGCTCCAAACACATCAGCACTGAAACAATTCAGTCACAATAATACTTACACTTGAAGACTGAAGGACAATTTGTGATGTTACCTAATGCTCCCCAAAGTTGATTGAAGCACTTTTGTGTGTGGCTGCAAGTTCATTTCAATAGATTTGCAAGGAGATTAATGACATTCTGTAGTCAAGCCAAGGCCTAAGATGCTACAATACCTCAGTTCATGCAGTTGGGCAGGTCAAAAAGATTTTTGGAACTTGATATTAATTATTATCTACTTGGGAATGTCTGGAATCTCTACTAGATTTAGTATGTTATAGTATTGGTTTGCCCATGTTCTATTAGAAGTAGTGTGTGAATGTACGTAAAACATGAGGCTTTTTTTTCCTTTCCAGAAGGAAAGGACAATAAAAAGAGTAAGTTTGAACTGATATCGGGACAGTTACATTCGTAGGACTATCTATCTTCACTATAACAATAACATTTTACTCACTTTAACAACTTGAGAGGTTTACGACCTTTAATGGTGTCCTGTATGTAAAATGGAGGCAGCAACATATCAAGGATCTGCTAAGCACCTGCCACAGGCATATCTACAGAAAAGGCTTAATGCGACTGATTGCGGCATAGGGAATCTGTGAAACTTATGTGCTGGGTGTACTGGAGGCAGACAAGTTTCCACTCAGATACATAAAATAGGGTATTTCTCAGGCTGAAGCATTTTCAATCTGTTGGCAAGGAAAACAATTATTCTTTGCACTTCTCTACATGGGGAAGTTGACTGACATAATTTATTCCAGAACAACTCCCCATTTGGACACTTCTATTCTGGAGAAAACTTGCCTTTTTCCAGGTTAGCTTGCTCTATTTTGGAAGTGGATTAAGCTAAAGTGGAAAAGGCCATTTTTCTGGGAAAAGAGTGTTGTCATAAACAAATAGTTAAGGGTTAAGGTCTCTTTTACCTGTAAAGGGTTAACATGCAGTACCTGATGACCACCTGACGAGAGGACCAATCAGAGATGAGATAATTTCAAATCTCTGTGGAGGGAAGCCTTTGTCTGTGTTCTTTGTTAGAGCTCTCTTTGGATCTAAGAGAGGTCAGTCATGTCTCCAAATTCTCCTGGAGTAGTTTCTACTATTTAATAGTGAGTATTAATTAGAAAGGTGGATTAGTCTTTTGAGTTGCTTTCTATATTTGCAATTGTGTGTTTGCTAAAGGAAATTCTTTATTCCTGTTTGCTGATATTGCTTTTACTGAGAAAGGGGGAGGGGGAATCCTCTCCAGAGATTAATAAGTTTAGACCCTGTATTGTTCTATCTTTGATTACAGAGACAAGTTACTTTCTTTTTATTCTTTAATAAATTCTTTTCTTTTCTTTGGACTTGGTTAATTCCTTCTTTTGTGGAGATTCAAGGGAAGGGGAGGGGGGAGGTGAGTCCCTCTTTGTGTTGAGTCAAGGATTTGACTCGGGGTAATCTCTCCAGAGCAGGCTGGAGAGAGGGAAGCGGGGAGGGGAACTGGCTGTTTCTCTCTCTCTGGTGAAATTAAAGGTGTTTGGATCTGTGTTCCCCAGGGGAAGTTTTGGGGGAACAGGGAGTGTGTCAGACACTTAAAAACTGACTGGTGGCAGCTTTTACTAGATCTAAACTAGGATTTTAGTTTAGAGGGAAACCAAGGCAGGTCCCCACATTGGAACCCAACAGCTCTAAGTGGGGGTGAGACCTATGACAAGTGTCCACAGGGGGATTTACCCCAGAATAGCTATAGAGCTATAGAGCTTTACATTCATACCTTATGTCATTCCGAGATAACTTCCTCACATAGGCAAGCCCTTATTTGAAAGGTTTGCTAGCAGGCCACTCTGCAGGCGGGGCATGTGCAAGTTCTTCTTTGCTTTAGGTTTTGCTGGTTTTATTCATTAGTGGAGGAGCTTGTAGAACATCAGGCTACTGTGTTTTGGGCAGACCCAGGCTCCTCATGGTGGGAGAAATCTTCTGAGGAGTCCATTACTGGTGGAGATTATTAATATGTTCCTTTGGGAGGGCACGTTTCCTGCATCTCTCACACAGGCCTCTCTTTCTAGGCCTCTGCTTAACAACCCGTCTCTTTTCACTTACAGATTTATTCATTTGTACCTACACACGGATCCACAGAGGGGCTTAGGGGTTGTAACACTGAGCATCACAACGCCTGAATTTTAGGCACCTAGAAACTCACTGGGATAACAATGGGATCCCCATAACCCTCAGTTAGGCACGTAAGCTCCCTGCAGAATGCTTGAGGAGATGTAGGCACCTCAAAATAGGATCCACGAAAGCCAGCATGATAGGCAGGGAGTGGTCTAAGCCAGACAATGGGGAATGGCAACGAGAGGGTTGTGTGCTAAACCCCACTCCTCTCACAGAGACAGGCATCTAAGTCCAGGCTTCAGGGAGGTGTCAATGTCTGTTTGCAATCCGCAGCCAACTCTAGCTCTGGTCTCTACTACAGATTGACCTTGGTATTACTATGTTGCTCAGAGGTGTGAATAATCCAGACCCCTGAGTGACGTAGTTAAACTGACCTAACCACTCCCTGTGCACAGCTCTATGTGGAGAGGAGGGCTTCTGCTGCTGACACAGCTACTGCCTCTCAGGCTATGTCTACACTGACACTTACGTCGGTATAACTTATATCGCTCAAGGGTGTTGGTGTCCCACCAACATAGCTACCAGCGCTCATTGGGGATGGATTAACTATGTCGATGGGAGAGCTCTCTCCTGTTGGTGTAGAGTGTCTACACTTGAGATCTTACAGCAGCGCAGCTGCATTCGTATAGTGGAGCAGCTGTACGATCTCTAGTGTAGACATAGCCTTAGGGAGGTGGATTAACTATACCCCTGCGGGAGCTCTCTGCCATCAGCCTAGAGCATCCTTATTAAAGCACCAGAGCTACAGTGAAGCCTAGGCACAGAAGCTGGTTGTTGCAAGAAACACCACAGGAGAAGAGAACAGCAGCTCACTTATTACTTTTATCCCAATGGTTAGTGCACACACCTGGGATGTGGGAGTCCCTGGTTCAATTCCTGCTTCTTCCTAATGGGGAGAAAGGATTTGAACTGGGGATCTCTAGCTTTATGATGAGTGTTGGAACCATGGTGCTATGGGATAATCTGACTTGGTGTTCTCTCAATCTCTCCTGGTGCAGCAGTTCCACTTTGGAGAACTAATTATACAATCACTGGGCCAGAGAGACAGAGAAAATAAGACTTATTCTGTAATCTGGTGCATAGGAAAATGGGAGACCCAGGGGTCAGTCCCCTTGTGCCATACAAAGAGGCTACAATAAGGAATGAACATCATGGCAGAAAAAAAGGAACTCTGAATGGATTCCTCCTCAATATATTTTGCCATTCTTGTTTCTTTTTTACTATTTTCTTTCCGTGCAAAACATTCAGCAAATGAGCAGACTCCATTTTCATTTTGGGTCTGCAAGAAATTCCCTCTCAGATCTGTGTCTCAAAACAGTCCTCAGCTACCCCTCCCCTTCCCCCCGAGAGAGCTGGAGAGAGAGCTATGCAGGACTTACTTTTAGAAATATGGGAGCAACATTTTTTTTCTCTAATAATCTTTTTTTATTTATCTCACGGGATGTGTTTGAAGTCCAGAAACAGGTAACATGTAGGATCTCTAAAGCAGAGGTAATGCTCAACATTTCCTCTAGTGCAGTAACAGAGGGAGTTTTGCAGTTGGGAACTGAGGCTGGTTGGGAATTTTTTAGAATGGATTTCACAAGGGTGTCAGATTGAATTTGCCATAATCTCTTGAATGGGTTCAAGATCAGGCACATTGGAGAGTGTATGTGTGTGGGCATCGAGCTGAGAAACATTTCTGTTTAACCAATGAGAATTTTTCTCTCTCTCCTTCTCTTCATACAGATGGGAAAGAAAAGCGTTATGAAGAAGGTAAGGTTTCCCAGAATCCTATTTCCTCTTCAGCCAGGTCAAATCTCACTTGGTCATATGGAGAGAAGAGAAAGGGGCAGGCAAATGGATATTTTTTATGCCAGTTGAAGACATCGGCCACAGCAGTGGAAGGAGGTGCTTTATGGGAGTGCTGAGCTTTTAACAGAGTGAATCCCTCTGGAACTGGAAATCCATTAGTTTTGCTAATATTCAAGCTATTTTGCTGGATTAGGTTGCTAATTGTAGAAACAACAAAGAATCCTGTGGCACCTTATAGACTAACAGACGTTTTGCAGCATGAGCTTTCGTGGGTGAATACCCACTTCTTCAGATGCAAGTTCTAATTGTAGAAAGTTGTTTTCTTCAGACACACACATGGTTTAAACCTCTTTGTCATCATTAATGTTGATAAACTGGAGAGAGTCCAGGAGAGAACAACACTAATTGGTTTAGAAAACCTGATCTATGAGGAAAGATTTACAAAATTGGGCATGTTTAATCATGAGAAAGGAAGACTGATAATAGTCTGGAAATATATTTTAAAATTTTATAAAGAGGACAATCTATTGTTCTCCCTGTCCACTGAAGGTAGCACAAGAAGCAATGGGCTTACTCTGCAACAAGGCAGATTTGGGCTCCATATTAGAAAAAATTTCCAACTACAAGGCTAGTTAAGCTCTGGAGTAGGCTTCCAAGGGAAGTTGTGGAATTCCCATTGTTGGAAGTTTTTAAGAACACGTTGGACAAGCACTTGTCAGGGATGGTCTAGGTTTACTTTTGCTAAAGTGAAGGAATAACACATCCACTGCTTTCCCCTCATCCACAGACCCAGTTATCTCCTCATAGAAGGCAATTAGGTTAGTCAGGCATGACTTGCCCTTGGTGAATCCGTGCTGACTGTTCCTGGACATTTTCCTCTCCTCTAAGTGCTTCAGAATTGATTCCTTGAGGACCTGCTCCATGTTTTTTCCAGGGACTGTAGTGAGGCTGACTGGCCCGTAGTTCCCCGGATCCTCCTTCTTCCCTTTTTTAAAGATGGGCACAACAGTATCCTTTTCCCAGTCATCTGGGACCTCCCCTGTTCGCCATGAGTTTTCAAAGATAATGGCCAATGGCTCTGCAATCACATCCGCCAACTCCTTTAGCACCCTTGGATGCAGCGCATCCAGACCCATGGACTTGCGCTCATCCAGTTTTTCTAAATAGTCCCGAATCAATTCTTTCTCCACAGAGGGCTGGTCACCTTCTCCCCATACTGTGCTGCCCAGTGCAGCAGTCTGGGAGATGACTTTGTTTGTGAAGACAGAGGCAAAAAAAGCATTGAGTACATTAGCTTTTTCCACATCCTCTGCCACTAGGTTGCCTCCCTCATTCAGTAAGGGGCCCACACTTTCCTTGACTTTCTTCTTGTTGCTAACATACCTGAAGAAACCCTTCTTGTTACTCTTAATATCTCTTGCTAGCTACAACTCCAAGTGTGATTTGGCCTTCCTGATTTCACTCCTGCAGGCCTGAGCAATGTTTTTATACTCCTCCCTGGTCATTTGTCCAATCTTCCACTTCTTGTAAGCTTCTTTTTTCGTTTAAGATCAGCAAGGATTTCACTGTTAAGCCAAGCTGGTTGCCTGCCATATTTACTATTCTTCCTAAACATCAGGATGTTTTTTTCCTGCAACCTCAATAAGGATTCTTTAAAGAACCGCAGCTTTTCTGGACTCCTTGCCCCCTCATGTTATTTTCCCAGGGGATTCTGCCCATCAGCAAACTGAGGGAGTCAAAGTCTGCTTTTCTGAAGTCCAGGGTCCGTATTCTGCTGCTCTCCTTTTTCCCCTGTGTCAGGATCCTGAACTCTACCATCTCATGGTCACTGCCTCCCAGGTTCCCATCCACTTTTGCTTCCCCTACTAACTCTTCTCTGTTTGTGAGAAGCAGGTCAAGAAGAGCTCTGCCCCTAGTTGGTTCCTCCAGCACTTGGACCAGGAAATTGTCCCCTATACTTTCCAAAAACTTCCTGGATTGTCTGTGCACCGCTGTATTGCTCTCCCAGCAGATATCAGGGTGATTAAAGTCTCCCATGGGAACTAGGGCCTGTGATCTAGTAACTTCTGCTAAATAAAAAGGTTCTACAAATTCTTGTAATAAGTCATAAATCCAGTGTCTGTATTAAGACCAGGACTTGTAGTGCCCAGCAAAGTTATAAATTTAAGCTCCCAGGCTCATCTCTTGAAAGTGTTGTGCAGGTTTCCTTTGAGGATGAGGACTGAGAGGTCAGATATGGAGGGATTGTTTAGTAAAAAATGTTCACCCCCAGGTAGTAAAGTGTCTTTATCATTTTCCTGTCTGAGTTCATTTGAGAGTATAGTGATTGTCTGGTTCCACCCACACAGGTGATCTAGAGTTATTTAATGCACTGGATGAGGTACCCCACATGTTGTGATAGGCATGCCATTAATCTTGCTCACTCTATATCTGACCTCTCAGTCCTCAAAGGAGAGGCATAATATTCACTAACTCAAAAGAAATTAAAATGAGGTCAATGTTAAGTTATTTTTGCTTTGCAGATGAACTCCAGATAGAAGTGGGTAAATTTTGCATTCATTTTTCAAATGTAAATGTCAATTCAGTTCCATGCTCAAAAAAAGAGATGTAAATAGAAATCCCTCTGGAGCACCTGGCACTAGCCACTGGCAGACAAGATACTGGTCTAGATGGACCTTTGGTCTGAACCCAGGATGACCATCCTTATGTTCTTATAACTTTAATAATGAAAGTAACAGCACACCCTTTGAGACAGTGAATGTCTGTGGGTTTCCTGCTGACAAAATATCGATCAACTAGTACTCTTTCTGGTGGGTTTTGTTTGTTTGTTTGTTTATTTGTTTTTGTTTTACTATATCTCTTAGTTATCTCCTCTCCGCCCTGCTTTGTGGTCTGGGGATGGCAAGACACACCCTCCTGCTAGGCTTCAGGGTGTTGGAGCCCCTGCAAGTCCTGTCACCCTGGCCAGGGTGTTCCCCTGAAGAGTGCAGCCATGAATCTCTTCCTCCCACCGACATGTGTTTGGGGGCTGGTAGTGAGAAGTCTTTCCATTACCGCTCCAAGGCAATGGAGCTTGTTAGGGGGCTTATTCCTTCACCCTCTCACTTCCCTGGTCCTTCTCGCATGAACAGAGAGCAACAATACCCAAAGTCCAAAGGCGCAAACAATTTGATGTTTATTGGGGTGAACTTCCAGCAAGCATGATTCCAGTTTCCTTCCTTAGTGTCCCCCTTCCCAGCTCTGACACCACAGAGCCTTGCCTGTGTCCCTGTTCCTGTTCCCGTCCCCTGTTCCCATTTTCCCCTTTAGCAAGACATGATTTTAATTCCCCCATCCCCAGTCCCTGTTCCCATTTCCCCCTCCCTTCCTTCCTGATTGACTGCAGACTATATAGTAAAACTTGAATTCTGCTTAGCTATACCTTAACCAATCATTTTACTGAAATTTAACTAACCAATCCTAACATATCGTAACATGGTTATTTAACCAATTATAACCTACCTCCTTAATTGGTTTACACCCAACAAAATTAATTATACAGTAGACAGAAACAATTACAGAACCAGACAGAGACCATGCAAATAAACATACAAAACAATACAGAAGTGAGGATTTCACAACTACATCTATACAGACATAAGGGTTTTCCAGCTGTGTCTATTGATAAGTGAGTTCTTGCCAGACAGAATGCTATTAAACTAAGTTTCCTTTTACATCTTCTAGGCTCTTTCCTTTCTCTAGAGGTAATAGGAATATCAGGACAGGATTGTATTCCTAATAGCCCAATAGCACCTTATTTCAATGTGACTAGTTTGGAATGTGAGGATGTGACCATACACTTCCCAGCTTATGGCTGCCTAACTACATCTTAGCTGAAGGCCTTAGCCTGTCACAGTAAGAGAAGGCCATTACACAGACAGTGATCTTGATTCTTTCTTTTATACCTCTATAACTAGCCAAGTGATAAGAATACACCTACATTTTTAAAGTATAGGCCTTTGCAGACAGGCCTGAATGTTTATATCTTAACAGGGCTTGGTGGAGCAAGAGAGGGGAGTTGAGTAGCAGAGCCAACATGGATTGGCTCCTTCCTAGCATAGCACTGAGAGGAAAGGACTGAAGGCATCAGCACATTCCTTATGTGCATCATCAGAACATGTAAAACCAGACACTCCTGCTGCTAACAAAAATGAAAAGATGATGATGGGCTGTGTGAGAAATTGGGGACACATTCTTTATTTTTTCACTTCATGCCTTCCATCCTCACCTTACAAGAGCTAGGACAAATGTTTTCAAACTTTATCATATGCCAAACAGCTCCTTATCAATGGATTCTCTTTTATTTTATTCTGTTAGTAGTAACACTGGGTGGAAAATGGTTTTCCTGTCCCATTAGAATTTTCAACATTTCAAAACATGTTTCCATCCTGAATCAGGATGAACAGATGACATCTTGAAATGTTAAACCAAAAGCCTCCTACCCCCACCCAGTTCACTTTAGGTCAATTGAAATGTGTTGTTTTGATAAATTGAAACTTTTTTTAAAATTTTTGATATGTTTTCCTTTTTCAAAACCGTTTTAGTATATATTTACTAAAATTTCTAAACAAAATAAATCTCTTTACTTTAAAATTCAAATTCAAAACTTCTCCATACAAAAATGTTGAAAAGGGATGCTTTAAAAATCTCAAGCCTTCTTTTATGAAAAATTTTTTGATTTACCGTTTCAGTGAACAGAACACTAGTTCTTCTTCGAGTGCTTGCTCGTATCCATTCCATGTAGGTGTGTGCGTGCCGCATGCATGTTCGTCGGAGACTTTTACCCTAGCAACTCAGTGGGTCGGCTGGGCGCCCGCTGGAGTGGTGCCACTATGGCCGCGGATATATACCCCAGCCGATCCACCCACTCCTCAGTTCCTTCTTACCGCCCGTGTCGGTCATTGGAACTGTGGAGTGCAGCGTAGCTGACCTCCACCTCCCTAGCATTCTCTGATGGTTCTTATTCTTGTTGTGTAAATAGTTCTCAAATTTGTTAAATTTAGATAAGATAGTTAGCTTTTAGTAGTTTAGTTCAGTTTAGTGAGTTAGTCGGGCTCAGGGCTTAGGCCCTGCCCGCACCGGGGCCAGAGCTCATGCCCGGCTCCCCAGGATTCAAGCCGTGCTCGGCTTGCCATTGCCCGATGCCGACAGGGGATCCGCATTCCTCCTGTTTGAAGTGCCTGGGGGAGTTGCACTTATCGGCAAAGTGCTCAATTTGTAAGTCTTTCAAGCCTCATACAAAGAAAGAGAGGGACATTAGACTTAAACAACTCCTTATGGAGGCGGCTCTAACCCCTCCGTCCTCGGCACCGAGCGCTCCCCCTTCAGAACCGAAGAGCGCCTCTTCGGCACCAGGCCGCACCGGTGCGTCAACTACTCCTCGGCACCGGACGCCTGCTTCCAAGTCAGGCCACAGCCGCTCGCTCTCGCCTCAAGCGAGAAAGTCTAAGACCCCTGCCGACCCGGCACCGCCTGTGGTGCGGCACGAGGGCACGGCTCCACTGCACCGGCCGGTGCCTGCAGCTACGGCAGTGTCTGCTGAGCCGTTGCCGTCGACTCCGGTCCGCCAAGGGCCGTCGAGTCCGGCACCTGCCACGGTGGAGTTGATCGTCCCATCCACGCCGGAGGTCTGTGAAGTGGCGAGGGACTTAATCGCGATCTTGGATGCGGTACCACCGCCACCCCCGTCACCGCTGGTACGGGTAATCCGATCTATTGGGAAGCCGGCCCTGATCCATCCACCTTCAGTCAGTGCCTCAGACCAGCACCGCTCCCGATCACGGTCTCGTCGGTGTTCCAGATCTCAGCACCGTTCGCGTTCGTCCCGCCGTTCGCAGTCCCGGCACCGCTCCTTGGCAAGACGCCGGTCGGACTCGCGGCACCGTTCCCGTTCCCGGTCGCCGTCGTATTACTCTCGGCACCGTTCGAAGTCCCAGCACCGATACCGGCACCGCTCCACTCGGAGCCACTCTCGACGCCGAAGCTCTCGGTCGCGGTCGACCTCCCGGCACCGTCCCGGTCGCAGGTCCTGGACCCATTCGCGGCACCGGAGTACCTCACGGCACCGCTCCCCGGTGCGGAAGAGCACCAGGTCGGTGGGAACGTCTGCCCACGGCCTATCGGCTCCACCATGGCCTTCTCGGCACCCCTCGGCTTCGTCCCGGGCAGGTAGCCTCTACTCCCAAGAACGGGAAGCAGATGTGCCAGAGGGTTTATTCCAGGACTCCCACTCTGGATCGCAAGGAGTTCAGCAGTGGCCCTTTTGGACACCTTGGGCTTATCACCAGGCCCAAGGTGCTCCCATAGTTCCATCACAGACGGTCCCTACCGAACGTCGGGCCCCAGAGGCAACAGTGAGTCGCCCTCCGCCAGCTGGTACGGATGCTCAGCCGCCTCCTACCATCACCTCACCTGAACATCTGGAGCAGGAGCCCCAACAGGAGGAGCTCATCCAAGATCGGACATTATCTACTCGATCTTCCGCAGGTGGGGCTTTCCCCGGCTGGACCTCTTTGCGACTCGTGTGAACAGGAAGTGCCAAGCATTCTGCTCGTTCCGGGGCCACTCGCCGGGGTCAGTCTCGGATGCGTTCCTCATCCAGTGGACGCACCACCTGCTTTACGCGTTCCCCCCCTTTCCCTCTGGGCCACAGGGTTTTGTTGAAGCTCCGGCAGGACAGGGCTCATCTGATCCTGATTGCCCCAGCATGGCCCAGGGAACCGTGGTACTCCACGTTGCTCAACCTCTCGGTATCCCCACCGATCACCCTCCCCCTATGCCTGGACCTTATAACACAGGAGCACGGAACTCTTCGCCACCCGGACCTCACGGCTCTCCACCTCACGGCGTGGCTGCTGCGTGGCTAGACGCCTCTGAACTACGCTGCTCCGCCCCTGTGCAGCACGTCTTGCTCAGCAGCAGGAAACCTTCCGCTCGGTCCACGTACTTGGCCAAGTGGAAGTGCTTCTTGTTATGGTGTGAGTCACGAACTTTGGTCCCCACTGAGGTTCCCATTCCAGTCATTTTGGACTACCTGTGGTACCTTAAGCAACAAGGCTTTGCTATTTCTTCCCTGAAAGTGCACTTAGCGGCGATATCCGCCTTCCACCCTGGCGAACGTTGCCACTCAGTGTTCTCTCACCCGGTGGTCATTAGATTCCGCAGGGGGCTGGAACGCCTCTACCCTCAGGTCCGTCGCCCCGCCCCAACCTGGGACCTCAATCTGGTACTTAACAGGCTCATGGGCCCGCCCTTTGAGCCACTGGCAACCTGTTCTCTTCTCTACCTTTCGTGGAAGACGGTTTTTCTGGTCGCCATTACTTCGGCCCGCAGGGTCTCCGAGCTACGGGCCCTGACTGTAGACCCTCCTTACACGTTCTTTCATAAAGACAAAGTACAGCTAAGGCCGCATCCCACTTTTCTGTCTAAGGTGGTTTCGGCCTTTCATACCAATCAGGACATCTTCCTCCTGGTCTTCTGCCCAAAGCCTCACTCATCTCCCCGGGAGCAACGCTTACATTCCCTAGATGTCTGCAGGGCACTTGCCTTCTACATCGATCGCACAAGGCCCTTTCGTAAGTCCCCTCAGCTTTTTGTGGCAGTAGCGGATCATATGAAAGATCTCCCTATCTCCACTCAGAGGATTTCCTCGTGGCTGATGACATGCATCCACACGTGCTATGACTTGGCCCATGTTCCGGCGGGCCACCTCACTGCCCATTCCACGAGAGCTCAGGCTTCCTCGGCCACCTTCCTGGCGCACGTGCCGATCCAGGAGATCTTCAGAGCAGCAACCTGGTCCTCGGTACACACGTTTACCTCGCACTACGCTTTGGTGCAGCAGTCTAGAGACGATACCGCCTTCGGCTCGGCAGTTTTACACTCGGCCACGTCTCACTCCGACCCCACCGCCTAGGTAAGGCTTGGGAATCACCTACATGGAATGGATATGAGCAAGCACTCGAAGAAGAAAAGACAGTTACTCACCGTTGTAACTGTTGTTCTTTGAGATGTGTTGCTCATATCCATTCCACACCCAGACTCCTTCCCCACTGTCGGAGTAGCCAGCAAGAAGTAACTATAGCAGGACCGCTTGGAAATAGTGACCATAATACAATAGCATTCAACATCCCTGTGGTGGGAAGAACATCTCAACTGCCCAACACTGTGGCCTTTAATTTCAAAAGGGGGAACTATACAAAAATGAGGGGGTTAATTAGACAAAAGTTAAAAGGTACAGTGACTAAAGTGAAATCCCTGCAAGTTGTGTGGGCCCTTTTAAAAGACACCATAATAGAGGCCCAACTTCAATGTATACCCCAAATTAAGAAAAACAGTAAAAGAACTAAAAAAGAGCCACCGTGGCTCAACAACCATGTAAAAGAAGCAGTGAGAGATAAAAAGACTTCCTTTAAAAAGTGGAAGTCAAATCCCAGTGAGGCAAATAGAAAGGAGCACAAACACTGCCAACTTAAGTGCAAGAGTGTAATAAGAAAAGCCAAAGAGGAGTTTGAAGAACGGCTAGCCAAAAACTCCAAAGGTAATAACAAAATGTTTTTTAAGTACATCAGAAGCAGGAAGCCTGCTAAACAACCAATGGGGCCCCTTGACGATCAAAATACAAAAGGAGCGCTTAAAGACGATAAAGTAATTGCGGAGAAACTAAATGGATTCTTTGCTTCAGTCTTCACGGCTGAGGATGTTAGGGAGATTCCCAAACCTGAGCTGGCTTTTGTAGGTGACAGATCTGAGGAACTGTCACAGATTGAAGTGTCACTAGAGGAGGTTTTGGAATTAATTGATAAACTCAACATTAACAAGTCACCGGGACCAGATGGCATTCACCCAAGAATTCTGAAAGAACTCAAATGTGAAGTTGCGGAACTATTAACCAAGGTTTGTAACCTGTCCCTTAAATCGGCTTCGGTACCCAATGACTGGAAGTTAGCTAATGTAATGCCAATATTTAAAAAGGGCTCTAGGGGTGATCCTGGCAATTACAGACCGGTAAGTCTAACGTCGGTACCGGGCAAATTAGATGAAACAATAGTAAAGAATAAAATTGTCAGACACATAGAAAAACATAAACTCTTGAGCAATAGTCAACATGGTTTCTGTAAAGAGAAATCGTGTCTTACTAATCTATTAGAGTTCTTTGAAGGGGTCAACAAACATGTGGACAAGGGGGATCCGGTGGACATAGTGTACTTAGATTTCCAGAAAGCCTTTGACAAGGTCTCTCACCAAAGGCTCTTACGTAAATTAAGCTGTCATGGGATAAAAGGAAAGGTCCTTTCATGGATTGAGAACTGGTTAAAGGACAGGGAACAAAGGGTAGGAATTAATGGTAAATTCTCAGAATGGAGAAGGGGTAACTAGTGGTGTTCCCCAAGGGTCAGTCCTAGGACCAATCCTATTCAATTTATTCATAAATGATCTGGAGAAAGGGGTAAACAGTGAGTTGGCAAAGTTTGCAGATGATACTAAACTACTCAAGATAGTTAAGACCAAAGCAGATTGTGAAGAACTTCAAAAAGATCTCACGAAACTAAGTGATTGGGCAACAAAATGGCAAATGAAATTTAATGTGGCTAAATGTAAAGTAATGCACATTGGAAAAAATAACCCCAACTATACATACAACATGATGGGGGCTAATTTAGCTACAACGAGTCAGGAAAAATATCTTGGAGTTATCGTGGATAGTTCTCTGAAGATGTCCACGCAGTGTGCAGAGGCAGTCAAAAAAGCAAACAGGATGTTAGGAATCATTAAAAAGGGGATAGAGAATAAGACTGAGAATATATTATTGCCCTTATATAAATCCATGGTATGCCCACATCTCAAATACTGTGTACAGATGTGGTCTCCTCACCTCAAAAAAGATATTCTAGCACTAGAAAAGGTTCAGAAAAGAGCAACTAAAATGATTAGGGCTTTAGAGAGGGTCCCATATGAGTAAAGATTAAAGAGGCTAGGACTCTTCAGTTTGGAAAAGAGGAGACTAAGGGGGGACATGATAGAGGTATATAAAATCATGAGTGATGTTGAGAAAGTGGATAAGAAAAAGTTATTTACTTATTCCCATAATACAAGAACTAGGGGTCACCAAATGAAATTAATAGGCAGCAGGTTTAAAACAAATAAAAGGAAGTTCTTCTTCACGCAGCGCACAGTGAACTTGTGGAACTCCTTACCTGAGGAGGTTGTGAAGGCTAGGACTATAACAATGTTTAAAAGGGGACTGGATAAATTCATGGTGGCTAAGTCCATAAATGGCTATTAGCCAGGATGGGTAAGAATGGTGTCCCTAGCCTCTGTTCATCAGAGGATGGAGATGGATGGCAGGAGAGAGATCACTTGATCATTGCCTGTTAGGTTCACTCCCTCAGGGGCACCTGGCATTGGCCACTGTCGGTAGACAGATACTGGGCTAGATGGATCTTTGGTCTGACCCGGTACGGCCTTTCTTATGTTCTTATGTTCTTAACTGAGGAGTGGGTGGGTCGGCTGGGGTATATATCCGCGGCCATAGTGGCGCCACTCCAGGGGGCGCCCAGCCGACCCACTGAGTTACTAGGGTAAAAGTCTCCGACGAACGTGCACGCGGTGCGCGCACACCTACATGGAATGGATATGAGCAACACATCTCGAAGAACAACAGTTACAACGGTGAGTAACCGTCTTTTCTCAAAGTTTCAGTTTTGATGAATCAGCATTTTTCAACTAGAAAACATTTCATTTAAAAATTCCCAGTCAGCTCTAATTTCCTATCTGAATTTATCCAATTTCAACTTCCATTGGATCATTTTATATATTTTTCTGCTAATCGGCTGTT
This sequence comes from Mauremys reevesii, assembly GCF_016161935.1. NCBI lineage: Eukaryota > Metazoa > Chordata > Testudines > Geoemydidae > Mauremys > Mauremys reevesii. The sequence continues at coordinate 15,952,300 of NC_052644.1, forward strand.
CAGTCTAGTAGAGGAAGGTTTAATATGGTCACGCGGCTATAACCTGAAACTAGACAAATTCAGACTGGAAATAATCCTCAGAGTTCATAGAATATCAGGTTTGAAAGGGACTTCAGAAGGTCAGTACCGCACTATGAGACACTGGAGTGAGACACCAGTACCGTAGTGGGGCTGGCCTCAGCACTGTGCTCAGTGCCAAGTCCGGGGGGCATCCTGGTACCAAAACTGGTACAGAAGCCAGTACTGACGAGTGCCAGCAGGCAGGACACAGTGGAGCTCTGGAGGTGCCTGCCTCCTCCTCGTCTTCACTGGACGATGAGTTAATGATGAAAGGGACATCCTCACCACAGGATGACCTGAGGGCCCATCAAGGTAGGTGGTTTCCAATCTGAGCCCGCAGGCTGAAGTTGTCAAGGGCCTTCTGACAGCTTCTTGGCCATTTTATTGGTGGAAGTTCCTGCAAAGTTCACTCTCCCCTTGCATGAGACCATTATGGGACCTATTAAGACTCTCTGGCAGAACCCAGCCTCCATCCCTCCTACTGCCAAGAAGACAGAGTGGAAGTACTCTGGACCAGCCAAGGGATGTGAGCTTTTATTTTCTCAGCCTCCTCCTGGATCATGTGTTGTGGTGGCTGTTAACACGAAGGACTGTCAGGGCCAGACAGGGTCCGCTCCAAAGGTGAAGGAGCCCCAGAAGCTGGACCTACCGGGCAGGAAAGCCTGCTTGAATGGGGGGCTTCAACTATGCATAGCGAACCGGCTGGCACTGCTGGGTTGCTATGACATTAACACGTGGGAAGCAATGAACAAGTGCAAGGGCAGACTTCCCCATGACACCCAGTAGGAGTTATCAGCCCTCGTGGAGGAGGGCAAGTCAGTGTCCAGGGCCTCTCTGCAGGCAGCCCTGGATGCCAGGGATTCCACAGCCAGATCTATGGCCACAGCAATCACCATGCACAGGAGCTCATAGTTGCAGGCATCAGGGTCCCTGCAGGAAGTACAACAAACCTTCCAGGACCTGCTGTTTGAGGGACGCTTGTTCTTTTCCGAGCAAACTGATGCCAGACTGCATGGCCTAAAAAGCCCCTGGGTAACACGAAAGTCCCAGGGCCTGCATTATCCAGCACAACCCAGGAGACCATATAGGCCACAGAATTATGGGCATTTCTGTGCCCAGCCGGCACAGCATGATCAGTGGAGAAGGAAGAACAAGGGGTTCGGGTGTAGGCCACCTCCACTGTCTTCCTCCTCCACAGGACCCTCAGTCATCCCCACAACACTCCGTCTCCTCAAAACACTTATTTTGACAAGTTGATCGAGGACAATCTACCAATTACTGTCCAGGATCCAGTCACCCCTATCTCTTCAAACCACCTTTCACGTTTTCTCAGAGCCTGGGAGTGGATCACTTCCAACTGCTGGGTTTTGAACATAATAGGGTTTGGTTACACCCTTCAGTTTATTTCTGTCCCACTTTTCCACTCACCTTCCCCATCCCTCTTCAGGTACTCATCTCACAATCTCCTGCTAGAGCAGGAAGTGCTACCTCTCCTCCGAATGGGAGCTATAGAAGAGGTTCTGCTGCTGTTAAGGGGAAAGGGATGTATTGCCAGTACTTTCTGGTTCCCAAGGCTAAGGGAGGTCTCAGGCCCATTCTAGACCTGTGTCGATTCAATCACTATCTCAGGAAGCTGAAGTTCTGCATGGAGTCCTTGGTGATCATTCCACATACTTCCACATCTGTTTTCCACAGCCACAGAAGGTTTCTGAGGTTTGTGGTGAACCGGAGTCATTATCAATTCACTGCCCTGCCCTTCGGTCTTTTGGCCAACCCATGAGTCTTCACGAAGTGCATGACAGTGGTGGTGGTGTTTCTGAGGTAAAGAGGAGTCCACGTGTTCCTGTATCTTAACAACTGACTCATCAAGGGCCAGTCTCGAGCACAAGTGGAATCTGACATCGACTTCATACAGTCAACCTTCCAAGCATTGGGTCTTCTCATCAGTGTGCAGAAGTCAACCCTAAAACATGTCTAGAAAATAGAATTCAATGGGGCAGTGCTTGACTTCCAGTTGGCAAGAGCCTTCTTCCCAAAGGAATGTTTTTGGGCAATCTCAATGCTAATATACTTCCTGCAATCACAATCAATCATGACCGTCTGGCTTTGCTTGAGCCTTCTCGGTCACATGGCTTTATGTACTTATGTAGTGCCACATGCAAGACAGAGACTCAGACCTCTCCAAGTCTGGCTGGCATGGTGTACTGCCCTTCCAGACACCACTTGGACAGGACATTCATGGTGCCACTTCACATCCTCCGCTCCTTGACATGATGGTTGGATCATCGGATGGTCTGCAAAGCAGTTCCCTTCACAAAACCCCAACCATCCTCTCACTTGGCCTCTGATGCCTCGGCTCTGGTTGGGGAGCCCACCTGGGGACCTCAGAACTCAAGGTCCGTGGTTCAGGGAAGAGCTTTCTCTCCATAGCAACATCATCTTGCTTAGGACACTTGCTAGACATTCTTAACCCACATTATGAACACAACAGTCTCAGTTCTCACGGACAATGTCAGCCATGTATTACATCAACAAGCAGGGTGGGGCCCATTCTTCCCCCCCTAGGGCAAGAGGCAATTTGTCTGTGGGAATTCTGTATCTGTATCTGATCTGGGAGTAATTTTCTGGATGAAATTCTGTCCTATTGAAGTCAATAGCAAATCTCCCATTTATTTCAATGGGGCAGGATTTCATCTATTACTGTCAATGTTGTAACCTATCTGTTAAAAAAAATCATTGTTTACTGGTTCCTTATACAAAAACTAGTACTGAAATTCTTGATGTTGTAAATTTGCAGGAAGAGTGTTAATTAGCAGTGAATTTTTCTCGGAATCTTTAAAGTTAAATCAATTTATGGTGGTCCAGATTGAAAATCTGATTGTTACTGTTCGCTTGATGAATGCAGCAAGGTTATTCTAGTGGCAAAGCTGGAGGCTGGGATTCAGTGATACGGCTAACTGAGCTATTCATAGAGAACATTGTTCTTAAGTACGCTCCTGAATCAGGAAGAGTCTTGGGTCTAAAAATGACTTTCTGTGATGGTAACTGAAAATTTACAGTTGAACTGAACAAACCACCAAATAACTCTGTTGCTGGAATATTCACAGCACGTGTGCACACAAGGCAAAAATGCAGTCACAATAAACTCATGTACAGTCTCAAATGTTTGGTAATTATCCTCATACATCATTATTACATTTGTCTGCAATGGACTGTTGGCTGACCAGGCCTATCAGCATTTACTGAGACAGTCCAAAGGTGAGGAGTTTAGCACTGACTGGCTCCCCACAGATAACTGCATCACAAGCCAATAGTTTGCTTCTATATTGGCAGAAATAACTTGCCATTTGGAAATGGAAATTTGGTCCTGGAACTATTGAAGGAGCAGGCCTCTGAACCAGTGCTTTCTGTATCAAAGTGTTTGCTTTTAATTACAGTGATGTAGATGCCTCCTCCTCTTGAGATGCTGCATTTAGTTGCTTGGCCTTGCAGCCTGCTGCATTCCTTTGATTCTTTCATGCCTCTCCAACTCCTTATTCTTTGGAATTGGACTGCTTGTTCATTCCCAGTACTCATCTATACTCATGGATTCACTGTATCAAAATAGGCAACTCTCTTCTTACTTGCCACTTTGTCTTCAGAGAACAAGGAAGACATAAGTCTTTAATTTTCAACCACTCTTCGTATTTAATTTATTAATTGTTGGGTTTGAAAGTACTGGGAATTGTCTATGGGGTTATGACGGACACTGAGGTTATTTGGGGAGAATTATTCAGTGTCACAACTTAGTTCTCAGCAGGAAGCTGCCTCTCTGAGTGTAGTAGGGAGTGATCAGCCCAATAGTCAGTTCCAGCTAAAGAATTCTTTGTTGTAAGAGGATAGATTTACAGGCAAGAACATGGTGTTCACAGTTTGCAGTATTTACCCAGCTCATGTGAAGTGACAAGAAAACTATTCCTGAGTCTGACACACACTTTCCATATGACCACAGTCAAGTCTCTTCTGCTGTTTGTGCCTCAGTTTATACCTCTGTAAAATGAGGATACAATTTTTTACCCACCTTTATAAAACACTGTGGCACCTACTGCTCAAAAAGCACTATTTACTGACCAAAAACGTTGTGAATGCAGACAGTGTCTCATACCATTCCATTCCATACCATTGTCACATGCAAATTATACCTAACTGTCTGAAAACCAGGAAATACAATTAAGATACAGAAGCACCATCGGTATCATATACGGATTTCAGAGCATTTGGAAAAATCACCTTTTTTAAAAAGTGAGATTATCTCAATCTTAACTATTTTGGAACCAGTGCACCTCCATAATAGGAGTGTATGGTGATAACGTTTTAATATTATTTAGTAAAAACCCTCAAAGTATTGTTCTTCTCTAGCTTATCATTTAGGCCAATTTCTAGTTAACAAAATCAGGTTAGGTTTTATAATGACATAGTTTAGATAAAGCAATGTGCTGACACTATGATGTGTTTTTTTTTTTCAGGATCTGACAAGATGGGAAGGAGTAAGTCTGCATGGATTTTTCAGCAGTTCAAATCAGAGAAGATCAACAGGCTATACACTTATTTATTGTCTTTTTTTAATCTTTACATGATCGTGTCCACATAAATATCTGTAGCAGCTTAGGTTTGATACAGCCTAGAATCTGATCCCATTAACAGAACCACATATGCCTTAATCCAACATAGTCTCATTGAATATATATAGATTGACATTGGGTTTTTAAATCAGCTACTGTGAATTTTGTTTAGAGGACTAAGAGTCAGTTTTTAAAGGCATTTAGATACCTAACTCCCATTGAAATCAATGGGAGATAGGCAGTTTAATACAGTACCTTTACAAATCTAGCCGTTAACTGCTGGTGAATCACAGGGACATATCAAGCTACGGATTTTAGTGCAGAAAATCCTATAATTTAATGAAGAAATGCTGTAAGCTTAACAATTGACAGTGTGTAATAATGGTTGATGGGGCTGGAACTTATTTCTCAGGACATATGGATTGTAATAAAACTCAGTTTCATTTTGTAACTATGCAGTTTAGATAAATCAATGTGCAGGTATTTAAAGAGCTGTTTTTCTTTTCCAGAATCTCTCAAGAAATTAATGGGTAAGTCTGACTGGAAATCTCAACAGGTTCACTCTCACTCTTCTCTCTCACTCATACACACACAGGAGGTGGCAGTGCAAATGTGAACTGTATTTTCGGGAATCCTCACATCCTGCCCTTTGAAGTATGTGGAAGCAGCTTGACTCTGAAGCAGCCTAAGGACCAATCTTGCAAAATCATCCACACTCAGAACACAGTGTGTCCTGGCCAGGCCTTGCTGTGGTTGGGAATGGAGGAGATGGTGACTTAAAGCCATCTTGGTACTGCCTCGTATTCTGGATCCAGTCCCTGACACTGACAACAGCTCCCTCAGAACTGCTCTTACCTACAGTCAGTTGCCCATGTTCCCAGGAATAGCTGGAATGCAGTCCCTCCCCCTCTTCTCCATGACATCCACCTTTAGTTTGAACCAGGGCCATCCTTACAGGTGGGCAATGGCGGCCAGTGCCCAGTGCAATGTGGTTGGGGAGGGGTGACTTGGTCAAGAGGCCAGGAGAAGGGCTGGCCTTGAGTAGAAGGCCACAGAAAGAAGCTCAGGTCAATGCAGTAGTGCAGTATCTCTCTCATCCCTTTTAATTTTAATTAGGGAGGTGACATAGCAACATCATAGATAAGAATACATCAAGGTTTTCCCTTTGTCAGGATCTTTTTGCTCCTTTCTTTTCAGCTCCATGCAGAAAAAGATCTAGCTCAAGCTTGTGATGAGATCTCCCAGTGTTTTACCTGTATTTGATAGCTCATATCTGGTTGCTTTCAATATTCACTTGCTTTGATTTTCCAAATAGCTTGTTCCATTTCCAATTCCTACTTCCATAGAAAACGTTAGCTAAACCCTGTAGGGACAAAATATTCACACACTGAAATGTTTCCTTCTTTTTGCAGAGGAAGTGAAAAAGAGTAAAGGTAAGTCTACACTGATATTTTTAAACAGTATACACTGTGTTGTCTTAGCCCTATACTATTTCATTTCACCACCCATCCCTTTTTTCACATGGTGCCCTGATACACCAGGATTGTTTCTAAATTTGCAATGGAATAACTGATGGATTATTTGACTGCAAGAAGAGTTAGAAGGCTGTATTTCTGAATCTCTTCATAGGTTCAGACAATAGAGAGGCCATATTTTGTACCAGAAACTGAATCTAGAGTTCATAAAAGTAGATGATTCTTTTATTTGGGTTAATTTTGTTACTAAGACAAAGACAACAATTCTTAGACTTTAATTTTTGTTATTATTACTTTCCAATTTGACCTGAGTGGTCCGCCAAAGCTTTGGGCTCTGGGGATGTTCCAGATGGGAATAGAAATTGACAATGGAGTCTGGTATTTTCCTTAGTGGTATCTTGTTCATTTACAAGGAGTGCACAAAGTCCTGCTTCTCTGAATGCAGAAAGAAACAAAAAGAGGAGACAGTTCCTTTGTCCACTGTTGCTAGCCTGCCTTTCCATCCAGCACTCTGTATGGAAAAAAGCTTTATTTCAGGGCCACATTACTGTGATTCCAGGCTGCGTTTCCTTGGCTTTCGCTCTCAGCTTTTGCCTTGCTTGCTGTGACTCTCTCTACCTCTGCTTGTGTTGTCTCTGGCTTTTAACACCGCTGACCAACAAAAGTTTTACCAACAAAAAAGTACCAATGTGGACAGCGCTATGTCCGTGAGAGACGCTGTCCCACTGCAACAGAAACTGCCGCTCATTGGAGGTGGGTTTATTTTGCTGGCAGAAGAGCAGGAGACCTTGCAGCAGCATGGCTGTAGCAGCACGGCTGTGCTGCTACAAGGTCCGTATTGTAGACAGAGCCTCTGTTATGCTACAGAGTTAGGTCGAGATAAGGCAGCTTATGTCGAACTAACTATGTCAGTGTCTACACTACAGCCTTCCTCCTGCCGATGTAAGTGTTCTGCTACAGCAACTGGTAACTCCAACTGCACAAGAGGCAAACAGCTTATGTCAGTGTAGTTAGGGCAACACAGTGTCTGTTGTGTTCCTCACCACATATGTTGACTCTCTTGTCAATTTCATGGCTCTGCTGGACAGGAAAACTGGCTCCCAGCTCATCAGCTGGGCTGCAGCAGGATCTCCACTCCAAGCTCGGCTGCCACCCAGGTTCCCCACTTCCTGCTGGGAGTCCTGCTGCTCTCTGGGGTCCCAGCTCCCCACTCAGGGTTCAGGTCTACCTGCTGGAGGTGAGAAGCCCTGGCCAGCTTCCTCCCTGCTCTCGGCTGTTAGTGCGGAGGTGAAAAGGGCAGGGGGGCAGCTGGGCTCCTGGTGGGGAGCTGTGTGGGACTGAGAGCCCTGGCTCTCAGCCTCCCACACTGCCCATCACCAGTCGGTGCAAGTGCTTCTGGTGAGGACACGCACCACTGACAGAAGGAGGGAAATGTGGACATCAGTCTCTGCAGTAATTACTGTGGTGGTTATAAGTCAACCTCACATAGGTCAATTTAGGCCCAAAGACCGTGAATGCCCTTTCGAGCTCTCTGCCCACAAAGTCCCAGTTACTGGGTAGGCTCGCATACTCCCTTTGGTGTAGGTGGGGCTGTTTAGCTGTCTCTTGTGCCATTTTAAATGGGAGGTGGATGTCACAAAGCTTAGAATAGGTTTAACACAACCCACTGAACACTATGAAGCTGATAGTGTAGTTCAATTGCATGTGTAATAAAGTCTAGCCCACCCTTTGAAGATTATTGGGTAATCAGACAGTCACTGGAGCAAAGGGTCTGGAACCTGAGTCTCCCCCTCCTAGAGGAGGACTTTAATCACTGGCCCACAGAGTCTTGTGGCCGTTAACCTTTTCCTGTCTGCACAGAATCCTGGTCTGCAGAGGCAGCTTTTTCTAATCCAGTCAACATCCATTCTCCATCCATGCTGTGTCTATGGCATGGTGGCCAGGCACAATGGTAACTGTCAAGACTGGAAGCCTCTTATTCTGGAGGAATCGATCACTTTTTGCATGCCCTAGCCTCACCCCCAGGGACTGCACAGGATGTACAGTGCTCGGGGGACTTGGAGAAACCTGACATGCTGCTTTGGAAAATCCCCCTCAGCACCCAACCCAGGCTTGCACCATACTGGGAGTGCACAGCTGAACATTTTTGACCAGGCAAAATGTATTTGTAGAAATTTTGAACTCTATGTATTTATTTTACAGATATTCCTGAGGAGGAAAAGGGTGAGTTCCTATTAATAAGTGAAAGGTGGCTCTCAACCTGATGAACAGAGGAGACCAGAAGATTGGGGGATTCTAAATATGATTTCTGATGAGTAGCCATGAAATGTGAATGCTAAATATTCACATTCAGTACCAATTGTTGGCAGAAACTGTTGCCATCTGGTGGCACTTGGGTGGTTTATAGAGAGTGGAGTTCATGGGAAGAATCAAGTTCATGCAGAAAAGATAGTCAGTTACACTAGACTCACAGGAAAGTCCAAGGGCTGAATGAGCCATGGATTCTGTTCTCCCCTCAGACTTGCTGCTGGTGTTCCCCAGGACAGGGTAAGGCACAACCTTGGTGGGACTCTGAAAGGACAGTTTACACGTGTTATCATTGTTCCATTCCACTAGTTTCTCTGTAGGAAGTTACACTGAAGCTACTAATATAAGACAATTTCAATCAGCAGATCCAGGTAACTTGCATCAAAGAGTTTTAAGAGCTTGTTGAGATGCTCATTGGACAGTTAATGCTGATTTTCAGGAAGTTTTGGAGCACTGGGGAAGTTCCTGGAGACTGGGAGAATGTTAATGTTCCAGTTTTTTAAAAGTGATATACAGTATAACCTAGATAATTATAATTATAAGCTCACTTTCCAGGAATATTCTTCATTCTTTATTTACATCTCAGTGCTCAGGAGAATGTAAACATATTTGCTGGAATAGTCACTGAAATTTCAACACACGGGGCAGGGTTACAGTCACAGCGAATGTATTTATGAACCAAAAAGAAGGTTTGTCAGTAGCTTTGTGCGGTATTTACCCAGTTACAATCAGGATAATTAGGTTCTATTCCTGGCTCTGCCAGTTACATGCTGTGCTCTATGAGTTATTATCATTCTCTGCTAAGACAAAAATAGGAAGGGTTTAGATTTTCATGGTTGTTTTATACCTTCTAATTTAGGAGATATTTTAATTAATACAGTTAACTAGATTTAGAGAATATACAGTTTTGAATAAACAAGATGTACACATTTAAATCATTCTCTCTCTCTTTGTCTCCTTTAGAATTGTTGATGGGAAAAATGAGTAAGTTTACCTGGATATGAAGCAATTTCAGTAAAGTACAGAAGATTTATACCACATAAATATATTAATTGTATTTTTTAAAATTGCATGTATCGTACTACCATCAGAAAAAAATGGAAGCATTTTGAAAGATCCTAGTGATTGACCCTGCAAACAGACGTGTAGTCAGACCCTTGCTGGTAACTGGAGCTCCATTGAATGAGACTCCACATAGAATATCAGGGCTGGAAGGGACCTCAGGAGTTCATCTAGTCCAACCCCCTGCTCAAAGCAGGACCAATTCCCAACTAAATCATCCCAGCCAGGGCTTTGTGAAGCCTTACCTTAAAAACCTGTAAGGAAGGAGAGTGTGTGCGGATTTGGAGTCTCTTGCAATAGGTGGGCCAGTAGACTTTAGTACAGAACTGCCCCGCAATTCAGACAGGAGATACTGAAGGCTGCCATCCATTTCATGGTTTAGATAGTCCAGACTCTTATCTGTTTCTCAGGACATATGTAGTGTCATAGTTTTAGTGGTTCAGTTTTGCTGTGTTGCTCCTTTCCTGTGTTCATCCTCTCTAGGAAATATAGTTCTTCCATAACATACATTGCAGGAATTGTACACCAACAACATTGTAATCTGAAATGTTAACAGAGAAAATAGAACAATTTCTGAATAATTACAAGTATATTAGTGATAATTACTGTACATGAACTCATCCAGAACTCTGTGGCTTGCACAATATTTGGTAAAGCATACAGCAGGGAAAAAATATCAAACGTAAGAAATCACCCAACTGCCCTCCCCCGCTGCACTCCTCTTCCAAGTTCATCCCACCACCAATACCACCTACTAATTCCTCTTCTCCAGACAAATGCCTGGGAGAAAAGGCGAAGTTTCCGTTTGTCTTTGATATCAACAATTCTGGGCTTTGACGGGTGAAAAAGGAAACAGCTGCTGAAGCTGAGGGTCCTTCACTAAAAATGACCAGTCTCCAGCCCCTTCCTTATTAAATCCAGGCAATTGCTAGCTCAGCATTTCAACTAGTTGGAGCTCCCAGGGACATCACCTGAGAAAGAGGTGATTTCTGATGTCACTCAAAATCTAAATTATTTTAAAGTCTCATAGTTAAAACTCTACACATGGATTTATACAGAGATGCTGTTTCCAAGCTATGTTACTGAAATTAATGGCAGGTCACATTTCCTCTTAAACAGTGGAAACCTTCAGAATCTGATTTGAACACTGTGGCATGGACATTGAGTTCAAACTGCTCACAAGAATCCACAATAGAAATGATAGATCTGTGTCCAGTCTGAAAACTATGCACACAGTGAAATAACTGTTTTTTATTTGGCAGGGAAACTTAAACAGGAAAAGGGTAAGTTTTCATTTATATTACTTAGTTACACTCTGGGGGCCAACTGGTGCCCTCATTTTCATCTGCACCATCCCAGAGACTTCAGCCGGATTCACTCCTGAGTGCAGGACTTTGGCTCAGAGCTCACAACTGTATAGGATTGTGCACTACACACCGTATTGTGCACTGATCAGCCTCTTGTGCTACATTGCACAGTCAGGTGGTGTCCTGCAGACCCAGTGGCTGCCCACTGGGAGGAGAAGAAGGAGATGCTCATGCAGCAGCACTAGGCTCCCTCCTTTTCAGCCCTGAGGAGCAGGGAGAGGCCTTGGAGGGAAGAGATGAAGTGTGCATGAGTGGGCAGTATTTTCCCAAGATGGGAGGAGACAGGGAGCTGCTGGCCCAAGCCAGCATGTTCATGAAGGGGGAGGAGGGAGCAGGGCGAGCCTTGAGCTCTTTTGCCTTCTTCCTCCCTGTCATAGAATATCAGAGTTGGAAGGAACCTCAGGAGGTCATCCAATCTAACCCCTGGCTCAAAGCAGGACCAATCCCCAGACAGATTTTTGCCCCAGATCCCCAAATGGCCCCGTCAATGATTGAACTCACAACCCTGGGTTTAGCAGGCCAGTGATCAAACCACTGAGCTATCCCTCCCCTCTAAAGCCATTATTGCCATTGGATGGGAATCAAACCCAGGTCAACTGCTTGGGCGGCAACTATGTGCACCACTATACCACCAATGCACTCTGTCAACCTCAGAGTGCTCAATGGCTGCTCCACATACTCAGGAGCTAGCTGAGTCAGACACAGAGCTAAAGCCAGGAGGTGCTTGTGACATATCATATTCAAGCCAGTGGGGGGCTGTGTCATAACTGCCCTGCAACCTTCAGTACTTTACAATGCCACCTGGGCTGTCACAAACAGCCTTCTGGCATGCAAGCCACACCCTGAGTGTCTGTGTGTGTCTGCTGGCTCTCATCAGGCTTGTTTATACTGCAGGTTGATCCCTACACACCCCCAGTCCCAGATTTCCCCCCAGAAATAGATGTCCTGTACTGCCTAGCCCCCTCCTGGACAGAACAAATATATAAAGCCCATTATTCCTGTAAGGGAATAATATGCCAGCTTGTTACCTTAAACTGGAGTTACCCAGACCCTTCATCTTAAATACACTGGATTAGATAAAACTGTAAGTCAGGTTTATTAATTACAAAGGGATAGGTTTTAGGTGAGTACAAGTAACGAGGCATAACATTTGGAAATGGTTACAAGAAAAATAAAGAGAAAACATTTACTTGTGCCTAACTTAGCAAACTATATTAGATATAAGGAAAATTTCTCTCCACGTGTTTCCATCAAGGTTACTGACCAAATTCTTCAGGTCAGGAGCTCCCTGAGTCCAATGTTTGTTTTCCTTTGTCTTCTTAAGCACAATGACAGAGACTGATGGGGGAACGGTGTATGTGGGGGGTGTCTTGGGATGTTTGCACCTTCTTTTTTTGTTTCAGTCCCACTCTTGAAAAACATTTTTAACCAGCAAAGATTTTATAAGGAAGGATGTTCCCTGTTTTTTCCTCACCTGTTTCAGCTTCCTTTTTTCCCTCTTCCTGCTTGATTACTGTATTTACTGCTTAAATGAAAATTAAGGCAAGCGCACATTCCTTTGTTTACAACAGACATACTTGCGGACTTCTGCTTGTGCAGGGCTGAGGAGTGTGGAATATGCGTTAATAACATCGTACAGGGGAATTTTATAACCTTATGTAAAATAATGCCACTCATATTTGATCAGGATAATATTGACCATCAAATTACGAGTTTTTTCAAATGTTACCTTACAAGGTATTTTATTATTATTACAATAGTGTGTAGGGTATGAATACAGGGGTGTATTCCATCACTGTGCAGTGTAGGGGGTGCATGCAGCAGCCCTTTGTAGTCTGCTCTATAGTCTGTGCACCCTGAAAACAGTGAGCCCAGCAATAAGGAACATCACCCCCCTCTCTCATGCATGCACACACTGACACATTGGAAAGAGACAGAGTCCTGTATCAGGGAAAGGGGAAGAGAGTCAGCACTGCCGTTGATGGTCGAGGAAGCAGAGCTTTGGGTGGGGAAAGGGCAGGGGCTCATATATCAGGGTTTCAGGGCAGGAATTCACTAGGTGGCTGGTAGGACACAGGGACAAAAGCATCAACAGGCAGCAGGTACAATATAGGGAAAGGAAGTAGCAGAAAAGGAGGCCCAGGATCAAAGGAAGAGGCTCCTTCACCCCATATCAAAATCTATGAATTTCAGAGTCTCTGGGACTGTGATCTCTTTCCTCAGTGAGACACAGGCCATACAAAGCTGCAGACTTGCCTTGAAGCCATCCAGCACCACTGAAGAGCTGGACCGGACACACGAGAGACCAACACAGATTTGCTATGCCCTGTCCCTGACATTCAAAGACTCACATCTGTGTCATGGGGGCCTTTCAAAGGACTATCAGGGGCACTAAAGACTTGAGGCATCCTACTGTCTACATGAGCCTAAGGGGCTTCTGAAACTGCTCTGATCTGCAGGGTTCTACTGGACCTTGACCTCCATTCTGACTGCTCCACCATTTGCCCCAAATACTCCATATAAATATATGAATCTATGGAGCTAGAGAGAGAGAACCTCATTTAAGGCCTCAGAATTCACATCAAGAACCGATTAAGTCCTGGAGTCTTCACTCCCCTCCAACGCTTAGCAAGTGTCTTCCCAGGGCAGGTGAAAGCACATTGGTGGGGCTTTGAGAGGTCCCTGCCCATGCTGCACATTTTCTGTGGATCAAAGAATGATTATTCCAACTCCATGGATGTCAGCCTGGCACCCTCATGAGAAGGAAATTTGCAGAGTGAAATCTCAAATGTTGCTGCATTTCTGTGACTCTATTTCTGGACAGGGGCTGTGGGCAGGGACAGAGAGTAATGGAGAGGGATGGGGGAACTTGTATGGCAGTGGGTCAGGCAGAAGGATTTCTCACTCTGGGAAACTAAGCTATTATCTCAATTTGACACTAAAATCTGTTCCTATTTAAAAAAAATCACTTTTTTTTCCAGATAAATTGATGGGTCAGTTGGGTAAGTCCACACTGATTTCTCATTCTGGGAAAATATTCTCTTAACTTGACCGATTGTCTCAACTTGTACATTAAAATAAATTCCTCTGTTGAAAAGTTCATTTTTGTCTTTCCAGATAAAGCACTGGGCCAAATGGGAAAATCCTCACTGATTTTTGTCTCTTTCACACACAGAGTAACACCCTGGAAGTGATACCGTATTTAATTTCTAGTAGTCCCTGTGCACTAATTATGTCAAGTGCACACTGTATAACCTATGCTGCCTGTATGTCATGCTGACCAGGGGCGGCTCTAGGTATTTTGCCGCCCCAGGCACGGCAGGCAGGCTGCCTTCGGGGGCATGCCTGCGGGAGGTCCTCCGGTTCCAGGGCTCGGCATACCCGCCGCCGAATTGCTATCGAAACTGCAGGACTGGTGGACCTCCTGCAGGCAAGCCACTGAAGGCAGCCTGCCTGCCCCCCTCTCAGTGACTGGCAGGGTGCCCCCCGTGGCTTACCGCCCCAGGCACACGCTTGGCGTGCTGGTGCCTGGAGCCGCCCCTGATGCTGACAGCAGGCCTGGAACAGCTCAGCTGCCATAAACCCCATCAGGCTGTGCCATGTGATTGAGAACTCCCAGTGGGGTTGGTGCTTGGGGGTACGTAGAACATCCACAGCTGCAGGAGGAGCAGAGCTGGTCAGGGGAGTTGGGGAAAAGTGGAGCTGGGCAGTGGAGAAAAGATGTGTGGTGGATGGGCAGAGTTGAGGGGGCTGGGATAGCTGTGGGGCTGCGAAGCACAAAATGAATTGATGTGGGGCTGGGAGAGAGCAGAGAATTAATTATTTTGATTTTTAGGAAAAGCTGGAAGTTCTACACCGTAAAGGAGCACTTTACACCAGTGTGTGAAATCTGATCTCAGCTGGGTATTCTGGAAAGCGCTCCTGCAGCAGGGACAAAATCATCTTACTCACTATAAATATCTGAGTGTTAGCAACACTGATTGTCACCCACATGAGTGATGGTGGGAGGAGTCCAGAAACCAGAAGATAGGCCCCAAAACGTGGTTTTTGTTTTTTAAACCTGTGAGGTTGTTTTTTTGTTGTTTTTTTGGAGGGTGGTATTTGTGATTTTTTTTTTAACCGTAGGGGTTGACAATGCCATATTACTTTGATATGCCTATGTTATTGTGTGTAATAATAGGGTAGTGTCCCTTTAAATTCTCTGTGAGTCCTCTGGTGGTTCTCGCTATGTTCTATACATTTGAAACAACCAAAAACCACTCATGGCAGCATTATGTATAAGTTATTTGGGATCCAGCTGTGCCATGTGGTTTGTCCATACTGCAATTGTTATGCAAAGAGCAATAGACACAATAAATGTCAATGAGGCTGGGCTCCTAATCCTGGAACACAGTGAAACAGAGAGTGACTGGAGAGGCCTAGTGAAAGTAGAAGTAAAAGGAAACTGGAACCACTGGGCATGAAACTGCTCAGTGTGGGGAAAATGATTAAAACGTCTTGCAGTTTTGGGAAATTGTAATTGTTTGCAGGCTCATTAAAGGACAAGTCCCCTTTATGGTTTGGATGATGAGAAAAAGGTGGTGATTGTACTGAGTTTCATCGGGGTTTACATTTATAACCTGCTGCCTACACTAAGAGTTTATATTAAACTCACAGACAAAACACCTGCTGCATGGAGATGTGTGAATAACAGACTTTTTGGTACACTGGCAAGTCCAAAAATTCCTCCCACCAAAAAATGGTTTTGAGTAAAAAAAAAAATGTTTTGCTTTCTTTGACAAAATCATAATGTTCCTTTTCAGGTTTGGGCCATTTTTAAATTTCCGATTTTTATAATAACATTAAAGGAATTTTTTAAATGAAAAATTCTTTTGAACTAAAAAATTGAAACATTTTCTTTAGAAAGTGTCAAAATGAAACATATTGATTTTTTTTCAGAATTTTTTCCATTTTTTTTTCTGACAGAAAAACTTCATTAACATCGACACAAATTCATGAAATGGTTCAGTGTTTTTGAATCTGCATATTTGCCCAAAACACGATTTGGCCCTATTGCTGATACTGTGGAAATTCTAGTAAATCGCCTATCCCCCAAACCACTGGTGATTACAGATCACTTCTGTTTTTATAAATGGAATCTAAACAAAAATGAAGCCATTGCTGAATATGTGGCTGATTTAAGGATATTAACAGAGGATTGCAAATTTACAGAGCGCTGAAATTTTATATCAAGTGTAAGTTTTCTGGCAAGAGCCAATGGCAGCCACCAGGACTGAGTTCAATTTGTCTAGATGTCCCTTTCTAAGCTAAATAAAACTGAGCCTCAAGGCCCCACGAAGGCTCTACTGAAATTTCTAGTTCTGGGAAATTAAAATAAAACTCTCCTGGTCATCTTTATAGGCATTTCCCCACCACTCACAGGCATTTAGCAGTTTTCTGAGGACAAGGAAAGCAGAAAACCCTGAAAAGAAACGTGTAAACTCATATATAAGTAATTGAGCAAGTGTAACCCAAATCAGACAATAGGAATTGGGCCAGTCCCCAACTCCCACATAATAGATGTCCAGCTAATGGAGTTGCAAAACTTGGGAAGCATCACAGTCAGCGCTGGAAGATATTCAAAACATATATCAGAGAGGTAGCTGTGTTAGTTTGGATCTGAAAAAACATCAGAGAGTCCTGTGGCACCTTATAGACTAACAGATGTATTGGAGCATGAGCTTTCGTGGGTGAATACCCACTTCGTCGGATGCATCTGACAAAGTGGGTATTCACCCACAAAAGCTCATGCTCCAATACGTCTGTTAGTCTATAAGGTGCCATGGGACTCTTTGATGCTTTTTCAAAACATGTAGACACTCATATATCAGCAGCTGTTACTATGTTTTGGGCTCTTTAGCTGGACCTGTAGGGAATTTGCCATAAGCTTGATATGAAGGTGTGAAGATATAGAACCATGGCTATTATATGAACTCTGCTTTATGGCAGTGAAACATGGGGTCTGAGTAAGGCTGAAGAGTGGCAGGTTGACGTTTTTGATTCTTGTTATCTTCATCAGCTGCTTCATATCAAGTGTCAGGACAGGATCCGCAATGAGGATATTTGTAGCTGAAACCAGCTGCTTCCATCAGCACTGGCTCGGTTTCAGTGGCTCTGTAAATAGTTGCTGTATTATGGAAACCTGTTAGTCAAACTACCCCAAATTTGGATCTGTCACCAAGCCAGCTCCCTGATATGGTGCACCAAATTTCAAGGCATTGCAAGGAGCAGGGCTGATTTTAGGAGACTTGAAATTAGGGTGACTAGATCTCATGAATTTATCAGGAATGTCAAAATAATATTGCTTTGTGTGACATAGGACCCTATTACCCTGCAGCCATCCATCCAGATTTTTCACAATTGCTATCTGGTCAGCATAGTCGAGCTATAAACAGAAAACTGGTCTAAACCTTAACTAAAGGAGACCTTGCAGTCGGCTATAATAAGTATTATCATTTTGTGTTTATACACTCTAGGGAAGTCAATCCTTTCTAAAATAAAAGTTAAATAAAAGAATATCTACTTATCTACTTCTAATATTTTACCACTGAAAGAAGAAATGTTTTATACAAATGTTGTTACACTTATTTCCTCTTGATGTTATTGCACATTGACAGTCTGTGTTTGTTTGTTTGTCTAGCCTCAAAAACATGGAAACCAGGTAAGTTTGCATTGGCTTTTCAAGAGCTACCAGCAGAAGTACTGTTATGCAACAAAAACAGTCCCAAATGTTTTTGATGTTGCTTGTAGTTGAGTCTCTTTCACTACATTGTTTAATGGGGATATGTTATTGCTTAGTAGTTTTATTTTCTACTAATTTCTTGAAAATGCCATTACACAATCCATCAAATCTGGAAAAATATGCACACAGTGAACATACATATTTTTATTTATTGTGCAGATACACAGAAAATAGAAATGAGTAAATTTTCATTCCTGTTTGAACAGTTACATTGAGAAGACCACATTCTACCCTCAGACTCACCTGTGCTTCAATGTAACTGAGGGCAGAAACTGAACTACAGAGGATCGACAACAATGAGCCATGTGAGACTTCATCTCACCTGTGCTACCCCAAAAAGTAGTCTATTACTCAGAAATGTTTTCAGTGGAACACACAGTGCGGTGATTAATGAGTGAATTGTTTCACAAGCTGAAGTTAATTTGAAGGGTTTATTAACATAGTGGAGAGACCGCACACTGATTTTTTTCTAAGATTAATAAATGAAAATGTTGCTGGTAAGAAAGTAAGAAATACTCTGAAATCTGCTGAATGTTTTTCTCAGAATTTGGTTAATATCTGGTCTTCACCCCCTATCGGTTGGGTAACACTGCACACCTGGGAGTGGCAGAAGCCTGCATTGTGTCTAAAACTGGTTGTGTGTAGAACACAGTGGGGTGGCAGAGGGCGGGGGGTTCAGGGTTACTGTAGGTCTAAAGTGGATTTTACATTTGTATTTCATGGTGAGAAATTCTTCAGCATTTCTAGTGAGGGGAGCTGGATGAGACCATGAATCACGGAGTGGGGTAGAATCATAGAATCATAGAATTCAAGATCAGAAGGGACCATTATGATCATCTAGTCTGACCTCCTGCAAGATGCAGGCCACATAAGCCGATCCACCCACTCCTTAGCAAGTGACCCCTGCCCCATGCTTCGGAGGAAGGCGAAAAACCTCCAGGGCCATTGCCAATCTTCCCTGGAGGAAAATTCCTTCCCGACCCCAAATATGGCGGTCAGCTGAACCCCGAGCATGCGGGCAAGACTCTCCAGCCAAACCCTCTGGAAAAGGTTACATCATACCAGGCACATAATTGACCTATTGACTAAGCCCGTTATCCTATCATACCATCCCCTCCATAAACTTATCTAGCTTAATCTTAAAATCATGGAGGTCCTTCGCCCCCACTGTTTCCCTCGGTAGACTGTTCCAGTATTGCACTCCCCTGATGGTTAGAAACCTTCGTCTAATTTCAAGCCTGAATTTCCTGACTGACAGTTTATATCCGTTCGTCCTTGTGTCCACATTAGCACTGAGCTGAAATAATTCTTCTCCTTCCCTGGTATTTATCCCTCTGATATATTTAAAGAGTGTAATCATATCTCCTCTTATCCTTCTTTTGGTTAAGGAAAACAAACCGAGCTCCTCAAGTCTCCTTTCATACGAAAGGCCTTCCATTCCTCGGATCATTCTAGTGGCCCTTCTTTGTACCTGTTCTAGTTTGAATTCATCCTTCTTAAACATGGGAGACCAAAACTGCACACAATACTCCAAATGAGGTCTCACCAGCGCCTTATATAACGGGACTAGCACCTCCTTATCCCTACTAGAAATACCTCGCCTAATGCAACCCAAGACCGCATTAGCTTTTTTAACGGCCACATCACATTGCCTACTCATAGTCATCTTGCGATCAACCAGGACTCCTAGGTCCTTCTCCTCCTCCGTTACTTCCAACTGGTGCGTCCCAGCTTATAACTAAAGTTCTTGTTAGACATCCCTAAATGCATAAC
This sequence comes from Mauremys reevesii, assembly GCF_016161935.1. Taxonomy (NCBI): domain Eukaryota; kingdom Metazoa; phylum Chordata; order Testudines; family Geoemydidae; genus Mauremys; species Mauremys reevesii. The sequence goes on from NC_052644.1 coordinate 15,971,726, forward strand.
CTTACACTTCTCACTATTGAATTTCATCCTGTTACTAATACTCCAGTTTACAAGGTCATCTAAATCTCCCTGGAGAATATCCCGATCCTCTTCTGAATTGACAATACCCCCCAACTTGGTGTCATCCGCAAACTTTATCAGCCCACTCCTACTCTTGGTTCCCAGGTCAGCAATAAATAGATTAAATAAAATCGGACCCAAAACCGAGCCTTGAGGAACTCCACTGGTAACCCCCCTCCAACCGGACAGTTCCCCTTCAATACTACCCTCTGCAGTCTCCTTTAACCAGCTCCTTATCCACCTCCGGATTTTCATTTCGATCCCCATCTTTTCTAATTTAACCAGTAATTCTTCATGCGGTACCGTATCAAACGCCTTACTGAAATCCAGATATATGAGATCCACCGCATTTCCCTTGTCTAAAAAATCTGTTACTCTCTCAAAGAAGGAGATCAAGTTGGTTTGGCACGATCTACCTTTCGTAAATCCATGCTGTAATCTATCCCAGTTGCCATCGGCCTCATGCTCCGGAACCACTCTCTCTTTAAGATCTTTTCCATGACTTTGCATACTACAGATGTTAGACTAACAGGCCTATAATTCCCGGTCACTTTTTCCCCTTCTTGAATATAGGAACTACATTAGCTAATCTCCAGTCAGTCGGTACAATCCCGAATTTAGGGATTTATTAAAGATTATCGCTAACGGGCTAGCAATATCCTCGCCAATTCCCTTAATATTCTAGGATGAAGATTATCCGGGCCCCGATTTACTTCCGTTAAGCTGTTCCAGTTTGGCTTCTACCTCAGCTACCGTAATGTCTACCCCCATATCTTCATTCCCATCGGTCCCTCTATCACTATTCCTTAGCCCTTCATTAGCCTCATTAAAGACCGAGGCAAAGTATTCGTTCAGATATTGTGCCATTCCAAGATTATCCCTAATCTCCACTCCATTTAAAGTTTTAAGCGGTCCCACTTCTTCTTTCTTGGTTTCGTCCTATTTATATGGCTAAAAACCGTTTGCTATTGGTTTTAATCCCTTCGCTAGATCCATCTCCACTCGTCGCTTTGCCTTTCTCACAGCTTCCTGCACCCTCTGACCTCAATAAGGTAGGTTTCCTTGCTGATCCCTCCCATTTTCCACTCCTGGTACGCTTTCTGCTTTTTCTTAATGACCCTCTAAGACGCTTGCTCATCCAGCTCGGTCTAAAACTGCTACCTACGAGCCGTTTCCCCTTCTCGGGATACATGCCTCTGACAACTCCTGCAACTTCAACCTGAAGTAACCCCAGGCGTCATCTGCCCTTAGATCCCTAAATATGTTAGCCCAGTCCACTTCCTAACTAGTCGCCTTAATTTAGTAAAATTAGCCCTTTTGAAATCATACACCCTAGTCTCAGATGCACTATTGATTATCCTCCCATTTATTTGGAAACGAATTAGCTCATGATCACTCGAGCCAAGGTTGTCCCCTACAACAATGTCCTCAACAAGGTCCTCGTTACTCACCAAAATCAAATCTAAAATGGCATCCCCCCTCGTCGGTTCAGCAACCACTTGATGAAGGAATTCATTAGCTATCACGTCTAGGAAAAGCTGAGCCCTATTATTATTACTTGCATTTGTTTCCCAATCTATATCCGGGAAGTTAAAGTCCCCCATGATCAAGCAGTTCCTATTAGTGTTTACCTCCTTAAAAACATTAAAGAGCTCTCTATCCATCTCTAAGCTAGATCCTGGCGGTCTATAGCACACCCCAATCACTATCCTGGATGAGGCTCTGGTAGTTTTCTTCCCCAATGTGACCATTGCCCAAACAGACTCTGTATTGTCCATTGCAGCGCTAGTTATCTCATTACATTTTACCTCATTATTGATATACAGTGCTACTCCCCCACCTTTACCTTTGCATCGGTCTTTCCTAAACAGCACATACCCTTCCATACCTGTACTCCAGTCATGGCTACCGTTCCACCATGTTTCTGTTATTCCTACGATATCCGGTTTCAATTCCCGGACCAGGAGCTCCAGTTCCTCCATTTTGTTACCTAAGCTTCTCGCATTGGTGAACAAACATCCTAATTTTTCCCGTTGGGCTCCTCTCACTCTTTTCACCCAACTCGGTAGGGACACAGTACTTCCAGTATGACTTGTAGATCTAGAATCTGTCCCCCCCCTCTTCCTTACACGTAACTGCCCCCCTCTGGCTATATCTGTTGTTATCTTGTTGTCCTCACTCCCAATGTGAAAATTTGGCGTGGAGAGCACCAGGACCTCTCCCGACCGTCTCCCCCCAGTGTCTAGTTTAAAGCTCTTTTAATCAGATGAGCCAGCCTCCCTCCTAGAAGTCTACTTCCTTCCCTACTTAGGTGGAGCCCATCCCTTGAGAACAGTTGTCTGTCCCCAAAAGCCTCCCAGTGCCCATACATCCCAAAGCCCTCCTTGTAACACCACTCCCTCAGCCAACTATTAATCATCACGATCCTCTCACCCCTTTGGCGCCCTTCCCTAGGGACAGGTAGAATCCCACTGAAGATCACCTGAGCCTCAATTTCCTTGAGCGTCTTACCCAACCTGGCATAGTCTCCTTGATCCTCTCTAGCGAGAATCTAGCCGTGTCATTCGTTCCCACATGAAGGATGATCAAGGGGTTCTTACCGCTCCTCTTAGGATCCTTTTCAACCTCAGGTCCACATCCCGTATTTTAGCACCCGGTAGACAGCACACCCTTCTGTTCTCCGGATCGGCCCTGGTCACAGGCCTGTCCAACCTTCGCAGTATGGAATCCCCAATCACATAGACCTGCCTTCGCCTGGGGACAGCACGGTCCTCTAACCTATCCCCCGTTCCCCCTGGTTGCAAGCTCCTTCCATTCCTATCATCCCTTGTGGTTCCCCTTAAGCCATCCTGTATCTTCCTGGGCCCAAACTTGGTGCTACTTCCATCGACTCCTCCCCTTTATCTATGGGACTGGCCGCTCGCCTCTTTTTCTTTGGCCTCTCACCGTCAGCTACCACTTGCTGTACCCCTTCCTCATTCTCCAAACCTTCAAACCTGTTCCTTAGCTCAATTTCCCCCTCACTGGCTCTCCTTTTCCTTGGCCTGCTTCTCACGGTCACATGCTTCCACCGCCCATCTTCCTCCTCTGGTGGTCCCCCTTCCTTGGCCTCAGCCCCTGCTCCCCCCTGTGCCCCTGGGCGTTCCCCCTCGGTTACTGCTTGCCATTGCTCCATCAGCCTCTCAAACCCCCTTCTATTCTCTATCAGGGTTTCCACCTGCAGCTCTAGGCCCTGGATCTTTTCCTCCAGCAGCTCTATTAGGCGACACTTCATGCATATATAGTACTGTTCAGGGTCCCCCGCTAGGACCAGGTACATACCACAGCTGCTGCATGCTCTCATCCTCGGTGTGTCCTCTGCTGCTTGGCTCATGGCTGCTGGCTGCTGCTGTCTTGGCTCCGCTTGGTGTTCTTCCCTGGGGGGCGCAGGGCCTCCCCTTCCACCTCCCCCTGCCAACTCCCACGCTAACTCCCCTGTTGGCAGCCCTGTTTGCTGCCTCCTGTGCCGCTGCTCGCAGCTGTGCCGCTGCCTGGCTGGGCGGCCGCTTTTATAGGCCCCTCCTAGCCTGGCTCCTCCCCCTACTCAGGGCTCAGCCAATCCTGGCTCAGCTACATGAACTCCTCTGCTGGAGAGCTCTGCATTGCTGCCGGTGCTGCTGAGCTCGCCCCGATGTCCAACCACGAAATGAGATTCTAACTGTCCAGAAAGGAAAAGGAATTCAAATTTTCCCGGGTTGTTTCCTGTGTGGCTGCTCAGAGCATCGAAGCTCGGACTGCTGTCCAGAGCGTCAACAGAGTGGTGCACTGTGGGATAGCTCCCGGAGCTACTAAGTTCGATTTGCATCCACACCTAGCCTAATTCGAGCTAGCCATGTCGAATTTAGCGTTACTCCACCTGTCGGGGTGGAGTACCAAATTCGAACTAAAGAGCCGTCTAGTTCGAATTAAATGGCTTCCTGGTATGGACGGTTGAGCGGTTAGTTCGAATTAACGCTGCTAAATTCGAATTAAAGTCCTAGTGTAGACCAGGCCTAAGACAGACCTCTGTCGGCACCTCAGCAAGTATTTGCAATGACAGCCGCATCCTCTTCAAAACAGCGTAGGGTTTATTAGTCAGCTGGAACACAACATCAGGAAGTCGTTACATTAGCATAGAGAAGCAAAGGTTAAGACGTCATCCAAACTGGCCAAGCCAGGGTTCCACTGAAACATGCTGCTGTAGGAACCATCCTGGGTTCTTCTCTATATCTTTGTCCTGTTGTCTCTCAGTCCAGAGATGAGCTCCTGTGTCTCTCCAAAGGCCAGGTCTTATCTTCACCTCCTGTCACCTGTCGGTCCATTGTCCTCCTCTGCAAAACCATGCTGAGTTCACATGTTCCACCTGCTGGTGTTTCCAGTTGTTAGGTGCCAACTATTGAATCATTTGGGTTCCCCTTGCCTTCCTGGATCCTCCATTAATATGGATCTGTTTCAGCCTGTCCTCAGTGACCCGTTCATACCACCCCAGAGAGTTACATGATACACACACCTCATGTCTCCTGCTCTGCCACCATTTTTACCCTTCTGCACCCACTGGGTAGCAATCCCAAGTCAAATGAGTCACTTCCACACATATCAGTCATGAAAATATTACAGAAAATCCCTACATTTGTCACACCTACTTGGCAGAATGGCTCCAGACCTCCTCAGGCTGTGGCTAAACAGATCCTTTTCCTTCATCTTCTCCCCTTATGTCCCATATTTTGCAATGGGATCTGTGCTCTCAACCTTAACACCTGTGCAGACTTCCACTGCCATCAGCTGGACTCGCAGGGTTACAGGTTTCACCCACTTAGAACCAATTGCAGACTCAGGACCAAAACTGCCTCCCAGTGCTCTAGAGGACCATGCACAGGGTTGTGAGCCAGGAGGACCTGCAGATAATGAGTTCCTGATACAGTGGTTGGAATGATCTGGACCTAGTTAGGCCAACTCTAAATCTAGTCAATACCATGCTTCTGGCCCATTCCGGTGCATCACCAGAATGAATAAACATAATAACGGGACAAGATGGGTGAGGTAATAACTTTTATTGGACCAACCTCTACTGGAGAGAGAAAAGAAGCTTTTGAGCTTACACAGAGCTCTTCCTCAGGTCTGGGAAACCTAACCAGCATGTCACAGCTAAATACAAGGTGTAGCAAATTGTGTAGCATAAGTGGTTAACACACAGTGTAAGAGACCATTCAAAGGAAGTGGCCCATTAACATTTCTGCAGTCAATAGAAAGGGAGCTTATTAGGTTACAGATTCTTGTAATAAGCCATAAATCCAGTGTCTTTATTAAGACCAGGACTTTTAGTGCCCATCAAAGTTATGAATTTAAGTTCCCAGGCTCATCTTTCGAAAGTGTTGTGCAGGTTTCCTTTGAGGATGGACTGAGAGGTCAGATATGGAGGAATTGTTTAGTAAAAAATGTTCACCCACAGGTGGTAAAGTGGCTTTATCATTTTCCTGTGTGAGTTCATTTGAGAATGTAGTGATTTTCTGGTTTCACCCACACAGCTGTTGTTGAGGCATTTAGTGCACTGGATGAGGTACCCCACATGTTGCGATCCGCATGCCATTAATTTTGCTCACTCCATATCTGACCTCTCAGTCCTCAAAGGAGAGGCATATTAGTCAATAACCCAAAAGAAATTAAGATGATGTCGATATTAAAAAGTTATTTTTGCTTTGCAGATGTGCTCCAGATAGAAGTGGGTAAGTTTTGCGTTCATTTTTCAAATGTAAATGTCAATTCAGTTCCATGTTCAAAAAAAGAGATGTAAATAGAAATTAAGTTCTCACAGTTACAAACACAGGAAATGAATGATTTTTCTTGTTAGAATATTATTTTTCTAAAATTTGCTAGGATGTTCAGATCAGTGCTTCCTGTTCTCATTGGGTGAAAAATCTCCCCTGTGGAATGGGTTATTCATCACTTAAATCCCAGCTACACTTCAAAATAGGGCATAGGTGTGTACGTTGTGTTGCACAGGTCTAGTCCTTCTATCTCTCCAGGGATGAATTTCACCCTAAATCAGTCATAACATGTCTTTGAATATAGGCAGAGTGAGGTTCTAACAATGTGTCATCAGTTATATTTTCAATTTGCCATTGACTATGAGGAGAGATTAATAAAACTGGGACTTTTCAGTTTGGAAAAGAGATGGCTAAGGGGAGATATGATTGAGGTCTATAAATCATGACTGTGGTAGAGAAAGTAGATAAGGAAGTTTTGTTTACTACTTCTCATAACTCAAGAACTAGGGGTCACAAAGTGAAATTAATGGGCAGCAGGTTTAAAACAAATAAAAGGAAGTATTTCTTCACACAACACACAGTCAACTGTGGAACTGCTTGCCAGAGGATGTTGTGAAGGCCAAGACCATAACAGAGTTCAAAAAAGAGCTAGATCAATTCATGGAGGATAGGTTCATCTATTTCTATTAGCCAGGATGGGCAAGGATGGTGTCCCTGGCCTCTGTTTGCCAGAAGCTGGGAATGAGCAACGGGGGATGGATCACTTGATGATTACCTGTTTTGTTCATTCCCTCTGGGACACCTGGCACTGGCCACTGTTGGAAGACAAGATACTGGGCTAGATGGACCTTTGGTCTGAACCCAGTATGGCCATTCTTATGTTCTTATTACTTTAATAATGAAAGTAACAGCACACCCTTTGAATGTGGGTGTCCTGTGGGTGTCCTGCTGACAAAATATTGATCAACTAGTACTCTTTCTGCTGTTTGTTTTGTTTTGTTTTGTTTAACTACCATATATCTCTTAGTTATCTCCTCTCCACCCTGCTTTGTGGTCTGGGGATGGCAAGACACACACTCCTGCCAGGCTTTAGGGTGTTGGAGCCCCTGCAAGCCCTGTCATCCTGGCCAGAGTGTTCCCTGAAGGGTGCAGCCATAAATCTCTTCCTCCCACCTAAACGTGTTTGGGGGCTGATAGTGAGAAGTCTTTCCATTACCACTCCTGGGCTATGGGGCTTGGTGGAGCAAGGGAGGGGCGACGAGTAGCACAGCCAACATGGATTGGCTTCTTCCTAGCATAGCACTGAGATGAAAGGGCCGAAGGCATCAGCACATTCCTTATGTGCATCATCAGAATGTGTAAAACCAGACACTCCTGCTTCTAACAAAAATGAAGAGTTGATGATGGGCAGTGTGAGAAGTTCAGGACATATTCTTTACTTTTTCACCTCATGTCTTCCATCCTCACCTTACAAGAGCTAGGACAAATGTTTTCAAACTTTATCATATGCCAAACAGTTCTTTATCAATGTATTCTCTTTTATTTTATTCTGTTAGTAGTAGCCCTGGGTGGAAAATGGTTTTCCTGTCGCATTAGAATTTTCAACATTTCAAAATATTTTCCCATCCTGAATCAGGATGAACAATTGAAATTGTGAAATGTTTCTCAAACCAAAAGCCCCCTAGCCCCACCCAGTTTACTTTAGGTCAATTGAAATGTGTTGTTTTGATACATTTAATTATTTTTTTAAAAATTCAAGTGTTTTTATATATTTACCGAAATTTCTAAACAAAATAAATATCTTTACTTTCAAATTCAAAACTTCTCTGTACAAAAATGTTGAAATGGGATGTTTTTAAAATCTCAAGCCTTCTTTTATGAAAATTGTTTTGATTCACAGTTTCAGTGAACAGAACACTATTTCTCAAACAGTTTCATTTTTGACGAATCATCATTTTTCAACTAGAAAACATTTAATTGAAGAAATTCCCAGTCAGCTCTAATTTCCTATCTGCATTTGTCCAATTTCAACTTCCATTGGATCATTTTATACATTTTTCTGCTAATCGGCTCTCCAGTCTAGTAGCGGAAGGTATAATATGGTCATGTGGTTGTAATCTGAAACTAGACAAATTCAGACTGGAAATAATCCTCAGAGTTCATAAAATATCAGAGTTGGAAGGGACCTCAGGAGGTCATCTAATCCAACCCGCTGCTCAAAGCAGGACCAATCCCCAGATGGATTTTTGCCCTAAATTGCCCCCTTAAGGATTAAACTCACAACCCTGGGTTTAACAGTTCAATGCTCAAACCACAGAGCTATCCCTTCCCCAAAGAAGTACATTTTAATGGTTAGTGTAATTAACCATGGGAAAAATTACCAAGGGTTTCTAAGAATTATATTAGGGAAGTTCTGTGGCATGTCTTATCCCAGGGTTCAGACTATACAATCACAGGGGTCTCTTCTGGCATTGATATCTAGGAATCCGCCATGGTATCCAAGTATCATTGGCTTTGATTCTTGCATTGTACTATTTCTGTACTTATTGTATTTTATAAATTGCCATACTTTGTCTTGGTTTTGGATATTACATTATTTCAGTATGCTATGGAGAAAAAACTGGAAGTAACTGTTAAGCACATGGTTTTCTCTTTGTTTGTTTTTTTCAGGAAGAATCCAGAAAGAAAGTGGTTAAGTCCCATTGACTTCTCTTGCTTTGGGGATATCTGGATGGATAATATTTGTGGGAGATGTGGAACTATCAATACAGAAGAGCTTGATGATTGTCAGTGTGTTGATAAAAAGGGTCTAGCAGATGGGAGTGATCAGTTGTGAGAGCAATTTCAGTGGGGAGAGGAAAAGTCTGTAGAGTTTCCCATGCTAAGAGGATGTTGGGATTTCCTCTTCATGGGGTGAGGTTTACTCAGAGGTCTGTCATGGCTGGGAGATAAGTCTGGTGGGGTACTGGGCATAGGAACAACGGTTGGGAGTGTGTTTGACAATGGGATATATGGGGTGTTTCATATTGAAGGCTTTGGGAGTTGTTAAAAAGTAATGTGTGAGAGTATTTGTTAACCCATTACACACACGCACTTACAAATGACTGCAAGAAGAGAAGACTATCAAAGCAGAAAAACAAAAGTAACTTTGAATTGGTTCTTCTTCAAAATAATTCTGTTAAACTGACTATACTGGTAAAACATCTCTAAAGAGCTGTGCAGGTTCCCTGTTAGAAGTATAGGAGCAAAAATATTTTTCCTAATAATCTTTTAATTACTCTCATGTGTTGTGTTTGGACTCCAGAAAGAGGCAGTGTGTAGCATCTCTAAAGCAGTGACAATGCTCAGGATTTATTTTATTGCAGTGACAGGTTTTATTGGTGATTTTTACAGTAGGGGGATGAGTCTGCTTTGGACTCTTGCAGTGTAGTTGCTGAGGGATGTCAGATTAGAAGCTTTTCAGGAGAGGCATAATATCTGCTAGCTAACCCAACTGAAATTCACAAGGGGTGTCAATTAAGAAATTCTTTTTTTTTTCTTTGCAGATGAACTGAAAGTAGAACTGAGTAAGTGTGTGTTGATTCTTTGAATCATAGAATCTCATAGAATCTCAGGGTTGGAAGGGACCACAGGAGGTCATCTAGTCCAACCCCCAATTGGATGTCAAAGTCAATTTGGTTCCATGGTGGAAAAGAGATGCAAACAGAAATCATAGAAGCAGCAAAGAATCCTGTGGCACCTTATAGACTAACAGATGTTTTGCAGCATGAGCTTTCGTGGCTGAATACCCACTTCTTCGGATGCAAGCCATCTGTTAGTCTATAAGGTGCCACAGGATTCTTTGCTGCTTCTACAGAACCAGACTAACACGGCTACCCCTCTGATACTTGACAGAAATCATAGAATATCAGGGTTTAAAGGGACCTCAGGTGGTCATCTAGTCCAAAGCAGGACCAATCCCCAACTATTTTTTTTTGCCCCAGATCCTTAAATGGTTCCCTCAAAGACTGAACTCACAACCCTAGGTTTAGCAGGCCAATGCTGAAACTGCTAAGCGACCCCCCCCCCAATGAAGTTCTTGCAGCTAGAAATACGAGAACTGAAGGATCTTTGTTGTTGTTAGAATATTATTTTGATCAAATTTGCTAGGATATACAGATGAATGCTACAGACCAATTCCTGCTCCCATTAGGTGAAAGTCTCTCCTATGCAATGGCTATGTGTCACTCAATCCCACCTATCCCTTCAAAATAGGGCATATGTGAGTCTCTTGTGCTGTGTAATCCTAGTGTTTGCTCACTGTCCAGAGATGAATTTCACCCAAAATTAGTCCTTACATGTCTGTGAAAGGAGTTAGGCCCTGACAATGTGTCTCCAATGACGTGATTTGGAATTTGCCAATGACATCAACAATGGCAGTAGAATCACACTTTTTGAGATAGTGACTGAGTGTGTGTGTGGGGGGGGGTCCCACATTCAAAATATGAACTGTCTATAACCCTGGCTGATTATTTGGTGTACCTGTCAATTGTGTCTTCTCCACCACCAACCTCCTCCCTTGAGGTCTGGGGTGGGCAAGACAGACACTCCTGCCAATCTGAAGGATGTAGGAACCCCTCCAAAGCCTATTACACTGACCAGGCCTGACAGGTGCACCTGCATGTCTTTGGGGGCTGGTAGAGAGGGAATCTCTTCACTTCCACTCCTGACCTAAGGGCCTTGGTGAAGCTAGAGCGGAGAGAGGAGTAGCAGAGCCACCATGGATTGACACCTTCCTAGCAGGCACAGTGATGAAAGGGCTGAGGTCTTCAGGAGTGCTCCCATCTTTTTGGTACAAGGAGATGAGAAGGGGGATGGGTTCTTCAATAGCTGAGGAAAGAGGCTGTCTCTTAGCATGTGCAGCAGCTCTGACTGGCTGCAAGAAAAGGAGTTGGGCTGGTAGCCAATCAGAGTGAGGTTACCATATAGAAACATCTGAAAACCTATAGCTTATGGGGAAATCCCATAGACCTGGCAAATGAGGGGCCATCTGAAATCGCACAGAGCTGGCAGGTCTAAGCCAATTAGACTCTCAAGGGTGTCGCCCAGTTGAAATATCAGTAAGTACAGGTACATCATTATCACACAAACATCTGATTCCTTTGGTTATCTTTGTGCAATGATATTTTATGTCTTCCACTCTTCCCCTCACCACCCTTAAACTCACTCCCCTCTTGGTTATTTGAAGGGATCAGGCCTTTCTCTTGTCTCCTCTCCTGTCTCCCTTGTTGCTGCAGCCCATTTTCATCTCTCTCATAGCAGGGAAGCCAGCAGCTCCAGGGAGAGACAATGCATCTCCCCACACTGCCAGCCTCACCACACATATTTCCTAGTGATCAGCTGTCTCTGTCTGAAGCTGAGGAGTGAGTGAAGCATGGAACAGACCTGGTGACTCCATGAGAGCCACAAATGGTCCCCAAAACAATACCATAACCACAGTGTGTGTGTGTGTATCATTTTTGTGCTTTACTTTTTCTTTTCTGCAGAAGTAAATCATTCTGTATTGTGTCTGACATCTTCAGTTATCCTCAACCTGGGGCATTTCTGCTGCCCAAAGATGTAAAATCAGCAGTATGTGCCTCTTTGAATTCAATGTCTGTTGTTTCTCACTTTGATTTCAGAGTGGAGAAGGGCTCGCACCTATGCAGGTAACAGAATACACATCTCTCCTGATAATCAAAAAACATATTCATATTTTTAAAAGCTAGAAACAGAACATACTGCAATCATGGAGATGAAATCTGAGGCCCTACTCCATTTCATCTCAGGGTTTTCTCATTCAGTTCCTTCAATGAGTGTAACTTATATCAGAATCTGGCAAAATATATTTGAGTATCAATAAGATAAACATTCCAGGATTTTTTCCATCTTTGAGTCGTGTTAAATCAAATATCAAATCTCTGAAATATTTCAGTGTAACCAAATTGTCAGAATAGAACAAAACCTGTTATCAGTCGGCATTTTGCCTGAGTAAGGACAGCAGGGATTGGCCCATAAGCCATATCTCCCATGTTTCAGTTTATACTGCAATTAGACATGGGTTCCTTAAATTCTCTCTTTGCAGATGACATCACTCTTAATCCAGACACAGCCCAACCCAATCTCTCCATTTCTGAGGATAAGAAGAAATTTATTCATGAACCCCAACCTCAAAATGTTCCACCAACTCCAGAGAGGTTTGATTCGACTGTCTGTGTGTTGGGCTCTGAAGGATTCTCCTCTGGAAAGCACTACTGGGAGGTGGATGTCAGAAGCAGCAATGACTGGGACCTGGGAGTGGCCAGAAAATCCATAGGGAGAAAAGGAAAACTTTCCTTGTCCCCTAAAGAGGGATTCTGGGCTCTGGGTTGGAGTGGGAGAGATTATTGGGCAAAAACTGATCCATGGACCCGGGTCATAGTGCAGAAAAAGCCCAAGAAAATTGGAGTTTACCTTAGTTACCAAAACAGGCAGGTGACCTTTTTCAATGTAACTGACATGTCTGTGTTGTTCACATTTAATGATTGTTCATTCTCAGGAGAGGTTTATCCATTCTTTAAAAATTCCAACAAAGAAACAACAATGAGAATTTGTTCTATAAGAGAAGATGAATGAGTTTAAAGTGGCACTGTCAGACTACCACTCACTTATCCCACTGTATCTTTGAAATCAAATTTCCCATCAGTGAATTTGAATTACATTTTGCCTTTCTATTAACTCTGTGGTGCCATCTCTAAAACAGCACTGTTATTCATTGTATGTCTGTGAACCCATGACATCAAGTTTCTCTCCAATAAAATTTAAACTGTAGTTTTTACTCTGTATTTTTTGAATTGCCATCTTAATTACTTGCTTTCAACAACAAACTTTTTTTTTGTTACTTCTGACAAACACTGTTCTTTGACTAGGTTGTTAAGGACAGGATATTTGTGCTGTAAATTTTCAGAGGAAATCAGTGCCCACAATTAGGTTTTCAAGATTTTCAAGAGCTCAGCTGCCATTTACCCAGCATGAAAATCCTTAGAAAATCTGACAAAAACTGTCACAGTGGGAGCTGCTGGGTGGATATTAATGGGCGAAAAATCCATCCTGTCTCACACAGTCATTTTTCTCTTAGAGACACACCCCGCACCAAACTTATAACTAATGTAGGGCTTGTGACTGGCCTGTGTAGCTACACAGCAGGGTAAGGGAATATAAAATACCCCCCATCCCTCTACACAGCCACACTGGATTTACTGTCATAGTTACAAAGCAGCTGCACCTCCGACCCCTTTCTAGTCCCTCTGAGAGCTTCCACCCTGAGACCTCTCGCTCTCACCTGTCTCACTGTGGAATCTCATGAGTCTTCAACACTTAGATGAGGATCTGACTATAATAACTCAGCCATACCATCCATTTACCACCCTTCAGTCCATTCTTAGACTGGGCACCTTCTTGCTCCTTCATTTTGACCAATGAAACTGAACAAAAGCCTTTTAAAACCTAAGTGTTTTTATTTAGCAGTTGTGTAGTTTGTAGAAATAGAGCAATATCCCTTTAAATAGTCTATGAGCCTTCTGTTTGTGGTCACTAGAGATTATGAACCAGAAGCTGCCAGAAACTGGCCAGAGCAGCAATATGTACACACCTAGGCTTGTGTTGATTTAGTAAACTCATTTATTTGGAATTGGTTGTGCCTGTGTGGTTTCTTTATATTGTTTTGGCTTTTTAAGGCACAGAGATTGGTAACAAGGAGGGAAGCCCAATCCCAGAGTACAGTGGAGCAGAGAAATAACTGAGGAGTCCTAGACTAAAAGGAAACTGCAGCCACCGAGACTGTGAGAAAATCAACCATTGGGAGTGGGAAGGGGGGGAAGGTTTGTAAAAGTCTGGCTGTTTGAGGAAAATTGTTCAAGGAACATTGACTTGTTTGATAAAGTGAGTCAGTCCTTCACTGATCTGTGGTGGGAGAGTGGAACAGGGTATGACAGCTAAAGTTAAAATTCAGGTATTTTCAGTAAAAGTCTGGGACAGGTTTGGGCAATAAACAAAAATTCTCCAAAGCCCACCACCTGACCCTGACTTTTACTAAAAATACCCCGGTCGGGGGAGGGGACTAACAGAGCACTGCTGGGGGCTGACCTCCAGCAGCTGCTCCAGCACCACCACTACTCCTGCGGTAGGGGCTGACCACCACTGTTCCAGCCTCAGGACGCCCACGGCTTCAGCCTAGGGCCCTCTGGTCCAGAGGCCAGAGACTGCTGCTCTGTCCGTCAGCCAACTGGCGAGCTGCTTCTGTGGTCTTAGGGTTGACTCCTGGCACTGTTCCACCAGCCCAGGGACCACTGTTCCGGTGGCATTGGGGCTGACCGCAGGACACTAACAGCTGCTCCAGCCCTTCCCTGGAATAAGTCCTGGAGGTTCTGGAAAGTCATGGAATATGTGACCTCCACTACAGAGTTGTATCCTTAGTGATAGCTAATGCTATCAATGTTGAGCAAAATATTTCAGTTTTACTTAGCATAATGGGAACTAAAGCCTATAACCTGTTGTGTAGCTGAACTGGCAGACAGAACATTTGCTGAGATTATGGAAATTCTCCAAAATCACCTCTCGTCCAAGCCACTGGCAATTGCAGAATGTTTCTGATTTTATAAACAAAATGAAAATGAAACAATTCCTGAATATGTGGCTGGTTTAAGGATATTAAGAGTACGGCCAGTGTGGAGAGCTATTGTGCAATAACCAAAATGAAGGACACCAAACCAGTTATTGAGTGAGGCTGATTGGATCCTACAACATGTGCTAGAACTTGCTGTATCAATGGAATCCGCTACTGAGGATACCATGGAGCTGCAATCACCTCATGTGACTTGAGCAATAAACAAATTGTCAGTCAAGTGGAAAACACAACATGGACAGTGCTAAAGCAAAGACTGGGCGCTTTCATTTGGAAAACAGTCTCACAGTGTAACTGACTGTAGGTTTAAGGACAAAATCTGAAGAAACTGCAACAAATTGGGGCTCACACTGTAATGCGGAGGTCCATGAACAATGCACACTAACTACAACATGAGGGCAATACCAGAGGATTTCAGATGCATTAGCTTGCAGGTGACAACATGGTGTCCACATAGACATAAATGTTCACAGTGAGCCTTCCAGCCCCAGTGAGGATGTGAGTGGAGAGGAGATGCCTGATCTTCCAGTTAGTCAGAGTGCAGGTGATCTGACAACTACTGCAGCATACATATCTCCATCTCAAATGGATGTAACCATGCACATTCCTGAAGAAAAGTTTAGATCAGAGAAGAGTGTGGTGGAGGAACAAGAAACAGCTGCTGCTGAGTTTAGTTCCTTAAGTCTGGATGATCCAGGACTGTGGACCAGTAGCCTGCAGGACTTCCTTGTACTGCATGGACCACAGAAAGTGAAAAACTTTATGTTACCCAAAGACAATGAAAATAGATGTTTCCATCATTACATTTTTCAACACATTATTGGCGAGAAATCCCCAATAGTGACAAAGTGGAGAGGCCATGGCTTATGTACTCAAAAACCCAGAATGTTGCATACTATTTCTGTTGCAAACTCTTCCAGTCTAATGTTCCAGCCACATTGAGTTCTACAGGAACAAAGGACTGGGAAAATCTGGCTAGAAATCTGGCATGCCATGAGAAGGCAGCAAATCACCAGAGAGCATTCCATAGATGGAAAGAGCTTGAGAGGAGACTAAGGTTAAAGGCCACCATAGATGATCAACATCAGGAGAAGCTTGCATCAGTGTCTCTTTATTGGCAAAATGTTCTGAAAAGGCTCATTGCCATTGTGAGAATGCTACCCAAAACCTAGCACTGCGTGACTCTTCAGATCAGCTGGATGTGCCAAGCAATGGAAACTTCTATAAAATTGTGGAGCTGATGGCTGAGTTTGATGCTGTACTCCAGGAGCATCTAAGAAGAGTCACCACCCAAGAAATGTACCCACACCACTACCTTGGAAAAACAATTCAAAACGAGATCATACAGGTACTGGCAACAAAAGTGAAACAGAAGATTGTGGCAGATCTGAAGTCAACAAGATATTACTCAGTTATTCTGGACTGCACACCTGACATCAGCCATACGGAACAAATGACTTTAATGGTGTGTTTTGTACCAACAACAGAACCTAGTGAAAATGTCCCTGCAGTGGTGACTGTCACAGAGCATTTTCTAGAATTTATTGACATTGATGATACTACAGGAGCTGGTATGACAAATATGCTTCTTAAAAAGCTGGAAGATATGGGAATTGCGATAGCTGACTGTCCTGGTCTGAACCCTTACTTGAAACTGGGCGGTTTCAAAGTGAGGACCAGCATGTCTTCCCCCCACCCCAAAATCCTAGGGTAGGTCTCCCCTTCGGCTGCCACCACCCGGTCAATTCCGTGGGCCGGGACACCCCTGTTTCCCCCCTTGGGAACACAGATCAATTCACAGAGGAGGAACCCTCCCCCTCCCTCTCTTCCCTCTCTCCAGCCTGCTCCGGAGACAGAGATGCCTGGATTCAAACGCCTTGAATCTCTACACACAGGGAAGCAGCCCACTTCCCCCTCCCCTTCCCCTGAATTTCCCCAAGGGAAGGAATTAACCAAGTCCAAAGAAAAGAAAAGAATTTATTAAGAGAACAAAAGAAAATACAGAATCTCTATGAATCCAAGCTGGGCACTCATAGGGTATAACCTTGCTAAGTTCTGGAGAGAATCCTCTCTCTTTCTCAGTACAACCAGTACAAGCAGAATTAAGAATAATCAATAACAAACACACAGAATTGCAAACATAGGATTATTAGATAAGGACACAAAGTATCTTTCTAATACTCACTATCTTGACTAGAAGAAATTAGTTCAGAAAGGTGGAACTTGTAGGGACTTGATTAACTCGTCTGGTCTCTTGAACTCCAAACGGCCAAAGACAAAGACCCCCCCAAACAGAGAGAAAAAGTTCCCTCCTAGGAGTTTCAAAATCTCTTCCCTGATTGGTCCTCCGGTCAGGTGCCCACCAGGTACTATGCTTTAACCCTTTACTAACTATTCATGACGCCCCAAATCGCCACAGTGGGATCCACTGGCGGCGATTTCTTCCTAGAACTGTAAAACAACCAGAGTGATAAAACACATGCACTATTACATCGACTACTAAGCATGAAAACATATTAAGAACAGTGTTTAGCCACTTGATTCTGGGAAACTTTCACGAGAGAGTGCATCAGCAACTTTGTTGGAAGCTCCTGAAATGTGTTGAATGTCAAAGTCAAAGTCTTGGAGAGCTAAGCTCCAGCGGAGAAGTTTCTTGTTGTTTCCCTTGTTGGTGTGAAGCCACTGTAGCGCAGCATGGTCAGTTTGTAGGTGGAACTGCCGGCCCCAAACGTATGGGCGTAGCTTTTCCAAGGCATACACAATGGCGTAACATTCTTTTTCACTGATGGACCAGTGGCTTTCCCTCTCAGACAGTTTCTTGCTGAGAAACACGACAGGATGGAAGTTGTGATCCGGTCCTTCCTGCATTAGTACCGCTCCTACCCCACGTTCAGATGCATCAGTGGTAACTAGGAAGGGTTTGTCAAAGTCTGGGGCCCTTAATACAGGGTCCGACATGAGCATCGCCTTAAGCTGGGTAAAGGCTTTCTGACACTCATCAGTCCACTTAACTGCATTTGGCTGGGTTTTTCTGGTCAGATCAGTTAGTGGAGCAGCGATTTGGCTGTAGTGTGGTACAAATCGCCTGTAATATCCGGCCAAACCTAAGAAGGATTGGACCTGCTTCTTTGACCTTGGGACAGGCCACTGTTGGATAGCCTCCACCTTGGCCTGTAGGGGGTTGATGGTTCCTTGACCCACCTGGTGCCCTAGGTAAGTCACTCTGTTTTGGCCTATTTGACACTTTCTGGCCTTAACAGTAAGTCCTGCCTGCTTGATGCGCTCAAAAACCATTTTCAAATGTTCTAGGTGTTCGGGCCATGAATCAGAAAAAATGGCCACATCATCGAGGTATGCAACTGCACAGTCTCCCAATCCCGCTAGTAGACCATCCACCAGCCTTTGGAAGGTGGCCGGTGCATTCCGCAGTCCGAATGGAAGCACATTAAATTCATACACCTCTGCATGGGTGATGAAGGCAGATTTTTCCTTGGCAGGTTCATCCAGTGGTACCTGCCAGTATCCCTTGGTTAAATCAATGGTAGAGATGAACTGGGCACGTCCCAACTTTTCCAATAGCTCATCAGTGCATGGCATTGGATAGTTGTCTGGATGAGTTACAGCATTTAGCTTACGGTAGTCCACACAAAAGCATATTTCCCCATCTGGCTTGGGAACCAGAACCACTGGAGATGCCCATGCACTGGTAGAAGGGCGGATGATACCCATCTCCAACATGTTGTCAATCTCCTGTTTAATAGCAACTTTGGCATGAGGTGACACCCTGTAGGGTGGTGTTCTAATTGGGTGAGCATTACCTGTGTCAATGGAGTGGCAGGTTTGCTCAGTCCGTCCTGGGTTGGCTGAGAACAAGGTGTCGAAGTGAGTGTACAGCTCCTTGATCTGTTGCCGCTGTTGACATTGCAGGGTTGTGGAGAGGGTCACCTCTTCCACACCACCATTTCTTGTACCTTCGTAGTAGACACCTGCAGGCCACTCGGTGTCATCTCCTTCCTGAACTGTAAAGTGACAGACCTGTAATTCTCTGGGATAAAAGGGCTTTAGAGAGTTAACATGAAACACTTTAGGCTTTAAAGAGGAATCCGGGAATGCTATGAGGTAGTTAACAGCTCCCAGGCGCTCCTGGACCACGTATGGTCCTTCCCAGGATGCTTCCATCTTATGGGCCTGTTGCGCCTTCAAGACCATGACCTGGTCTCCAACCTTGAAGGAACGCTCTCTGGTGTGTCTATCATACCAGACCTTTTGCTCCGCTTGAGCATCCTTTAAGCACTCTCGAGCAAGGGCCCAAGAGTCTCGGAGGGTGTTTTGAAGGTTGCTTACAAAGTCCAGAATGTTAGTCCCTGGAGGAGGCGTAAACCCCTCCCATTGCTGTTTCACCAGCTGTAATGGCCCTTAACCTCATGGCCATACACCAGCTCGAATGGTGAGAAACCTAAACTGGGATGTGGAACAGCCCTGTAGGCAAACAGCAACTGCTGTAACACTAGATCCCAATTATTGGAATGTTCATGTACGAATTTACGGATCATGGCCCCCAAAGTTCCATTGAACCTTTCCACTAGGCCATTAGTTTGGTGATGGTACGGGGTGGCAACCAAGTGATGCACCCCATGAGTTTCCCACAGGTCTTTCATGGTCCCTGATAGGAAATTTGTTCCCGAATCTGTAAGAATTTCAGAGGGCCAACCCACCCTGGTAAAAATGTCAGTCAAGGCCTGGCACACAGTGTTAGCCCTGGTGTTGCCTAGAGCTGCTGCTTCCGGCCATCTGGTAGCAAAGTCCACAAAAGTCAGTATGTACTGCTTTCCTCTGGGGGACTTCTTTGGGAAAGGACCCATAATATCCACAGCTACTCGCTGAAATGGGACCTCCATTATGGGAAGTGGTTGGAGAGGGGCCTTGACCTGGTCTTCGGGTTTTCCTACCGTTTGGCATACCTTACAAGACCGGACGTAAGTGGCTACCGCCTTGCCCATCCTCCCAGTCAAAGGACCTTCCCAACCTGTCTTTGCTTCGCTTCACCCCAGAATGGCCACTAGGGTGATCATGGGCTAAGCTTAAGAGCTTTTCCCGGTACTTGGTCGGAACTAGCAACCGTTTTTGAGGATGCCAGCCCTCCTGGTGTCCACCAGAAAGAAATTCCTTGTATAACAGTCCTTGCTCCACAACGAACCGGGATCGGTTAGTAGAGCTGAGAGGCGGTGGGTTGCTGCGTGCCGCCGCCCATGCTTTCTTGAGGCTGTCATCGGCTTCCTGCTCTGCTTGGAACTGTTCCCTTGAGGCGGGAGACACCAGTTCCTCTGGGAGCGATGTAGGTGATGAGGTTGTTTCCGTTGACTGTGAACCGCTCTCCGCTGGTGCACAAGGTGTCATTTCAGGCTCCGGCTGAGCCTCTTGGGTAGGGTTGTCTGCTGGTTTTTCCAGTTCAGGCCCGTTGTCGCCCTCTGGTGGTGGAGTTGTAATAGCTGGCGCCGGTGCTGGCGCTGGGTGCCCTTCCAGTTCCGGTTCTGGGACTGGATGTACTATGGCTGCTGTCGGTGTTGGCCTGGGATCCGGTTCCACCACCTCTGTCTGGGTCTCTGGTAACACAGACGGGGTCTTGGTGGATGGCTCAGGAACAGGGATGGGTGCAGCCGCTCGTCTGGCTTGGCTGCGTGTAACCACTCCCTCTGTTTCTGGCGGCTCAACGTGATGGGCCAAGTGGTTGCCCAGAATCATGGGGACAGAATAATTGTCATAGACAGCAAAAGTCCACGTCCCTGACCAGCCCTTGTACTGGACAGGTAAACGCACTGTAGGCAATGTTACAGGTTTTGACATGAAGGGGCGGACTGTCACTTTGGTTTTCTGGTTGATGAATTTGGGGTCCACGAAGGTTCGGTGGATAGCTGACACATGTGCTGCACTGTCTCTCCATGCGATAACTTCCTTTCCGTCCACTCTCAAAGTTTCCCTAAAGCATACGGGTATTTGAGAGATATCTAATTCCGGGGTTCCTTGGTGTGCAGGTGCAAGGAGTTGGACCCGGTTCAGGTTCTTTGGGCATTTGGCTTTGATGTGCCCCAGTTCATTGCATCCAAAACATCGCCCACTTGATGGGTCACGGGGTTGTGTTGGTTTACTGGAAACTGGTGAGGTAGAAGAAGAGGTAGGGTGTGACTGTGCTTGGGTTGTAGGTGTGGGCTTGATTGGCCCTCGATGGTAAGGTTTAGTCTCGGTGGGTACCTTGTGTGATTCGCTCCCTTTGGCAGTAGCTTTCGTGTTGTCTACCGATGCCATCCATCTGGCTCCAATCTCTCCTGCCTCAGTGAGAGTTTTTGGTTTACCATCTTGGATGTAGCGTCTAATGTTCTCAGGAACACCATCTAGGAACTGTTCCATCAATATCAGGAGGTGTAGGTCGTCTAGCTCCTTAACCATGGATCCTGATATCCAGGAGAAATAGTGTTTTTCAGGTAAGCGGCGTGCTCTGGAAATGACATCTCTGGTTTCCATTTCTGGACTCTGAAACGCTGACGGGCGTGATCAGGGGTGATGCCCATTCTGAGTCTGGCCTTGGTTAGGAACAGTGGAAAGTCGTCCATCTGGCCTCTAGGCATTTCAGCTGCCACCAGGGATAATTGTCCGCTGAGCTGTGACCTCAGCTCCAGCATGTATTGATCTTCAGGAAGATGGTATCCAATACAGGCCCTCTCAAAGTTTTCTAAGAAGGCCTCAACATCATCCCCTGCCCTGTAGGCGGGAAATTTTCTCCGAGAAGGTTGATCAGTAGGTTGAAGAGGGGTTGGATTGGTTGGCTCCTGCTGCTTAGTCTTTGCTAATTCCAGAGCCTGCTGGTGGGTCTCCCTCAGGATTTCCATTTGTCTCTTGTGCTCAGCCTCTTGTTTCTCCAGCTCCCTCTTGTGGTTAGCTTCTTCCCTGGCCCTTTCTGCAATAATTAGTTCCATCTGTCTTTGATGTTCTTTTTGTTTTTCTTCAGCCTGCAGCCTGGCCAGGTCGAGTTTGCTAATTGTTTCACCAGTACTCATGATTGTGTGCCTTCTGGTGCTGGCCACACCCCTATGCAGTCAGTGAACTGTCTCTGGTGTTTGACAGTCCCTAACCCTGGCTATGATAACTTGAGTAAAGAAAGAGAAATCAATCCTTTGTATAGCAAATTGTGGTTTGTGTAATGTTACTGTTTTGTACTGAGAAAGAGGGAAAGAGTAAAAAAAATTCCTCTGTCTCCCTCTGCTCTGAGTTGCTGTACTCAGCAGCCCAGCTGAAAGGCTGCTGCTAACAATACCCCTGAGAAAAATCTGGTCTATTTTCTCAGGGATCTGTTCTCCTGTCTCCTGATCCTTTCAAAAGACACAGGGAGAAAAAAAAAACCTGGCTGGAGGGTTTCTGTCTCCCCCCCCCAAACCTGTTTTTCCTGCTGGATGGGAATGTACTTTGTGGAGCACATCCCCCCACCTCAGGAATCCTGAGTGGTATCTCGTCTCACAATGGACGATAGCCCCGCTCAGCAGGAGGGCTTTGTAACAGAAAGCCCTGCAAAAAACTGAAAATGCTTCTAACCCTGAAAACTGCTTCAAACTGCCTTTTCCTCAAGCTGCCTGTCCAAGCAACAAGAAAGAAAAAGAGAATAGCTCCCTTCAGCGTAGCCCAGCTGAGAAAACTCCTTCTAACAATGGGTTCGAAACTCCGCTGCCACCATGTCCTGGTCTGAACCCTCACTTGAAACTGGGCGGTTTCAAAGTGAGGACCAGCATGTCTTCCCCCCACCCCAAAATCCTAGGGTAGGTCTCCCCTTCGGCTGCCACCACCCGGTCAATTCCGTGGGCCGGGACACCCCTGTTCCCCCCTTGGGAACACAGATCAATTCACAGAGGAGGAACCTTCCCCCTCCCCCCTCTTCCCTCTCTCCAGCCTGCTCCGGAGACAGAGATGCCTGGATTCAACCGCCTTGAATCTCTACACACAGGGAAGCAGCTCACTTCCCCCTCCCCTTCCCCTGAATTTCCCCAAGGGAAGGAATTAACCAAGTCCAAAGAAAAGAAAAGATTTTATTAAGAGAACAAAAGAAAATACAGAATCTCTATGAATCCAAGCTGGGCACTCATAGGGTATAACCTTGCTAAGTTCTGGAGAGAATCCTCTCTCTTTCTCAGTACAACCAGTACAAGCAGAATTAAGGATAATCAATAACAAACACACAGAATTGCAAACATAGGATTATTAGATAAGGACACAAAGTATCTTTCTAATACTCACTATCTTGACTAGAAGAAATTAGTTCAGAAAGGTGGAACTTGTAGGGACTTGATTAACTCGTCTGGTCTCTTGAACTCCAAACGGCCAAAGACAAAGACCCCCCCAAACAGAGAGAAAAAGTTCCCTCCTAGGAGTTTCAAAATCTCTTCCCTGATTGGTCCTCCGGTCAGGTGCCCACCAGGTACTATGCTTTAACCCTTTACTAGTGAAAATGTCCCTGCAGTGGAGACTGTCACAGAGCATTTTCTAGAATTTATTGACATTGATGATACTACAGGAGCTGGTATGACAAATATGCTTCTTAAAAAGCTGGAAGATATGGGAATTGCGATAGCTGACATGATAGGTCAGGTCTATGATAATGGTGCTAATATGAGAGGAAAGAACAGAGAAGTGCAGACTCAGATCCGAGAGTTAAACCCTTGAGCTTTTCTTGTCCCATGCAGTTCTCATTCATTGAACTTGGTGGTTAGTGATGCAGCATCAACTTCTAGTGAGGCAGCTGAATTTTTTTAATGTAATTCAAAGCATCTATGTATTTTTCTCCATCAACGGCACCCTCGCCCTCTCCCGCCCTGGTGCAGAACCGGGGACACAGTCAATTCTGGGCAGTGGCGAACAGGTCTACCTGGGGAGCACCCCACCGTAGGAAGATCCACCTGGCTACCTCCCTGTGCAGGGACCACTCGTGTTGTTGGGAGAACACCCTGCTCAGGCGGTCCGTGAGCGTGTTGCTCTTGCCGGGCAGGTAAAAAGCCCTCAGGAGGATGTTGTGGGCTATACAGAACACCCACAGGAGCTGGCCTTCCTGGTATAAGGCCCAGGAACGCGTGCCCCTTTGCCTGTTGACATAATACATCGTGGTCGGATTGTCCATTAGGACTCTGACCACCTTCCCCTCTATGTGATGACAGAAGGCCACGCACACCAGGCGCATGGCCCTGAGCCCCCTGACATTTATGTGCAGGGTCAATTCTTCAGGAGATGACATACTCTGGGTCCTAAAGCCCCGTCCGTGGGCTCCCCAGCCCAGGTCTGAGGCATCCGACACAAGATCTAGCCGTCCCTGGCTTGGGAGTACCGGGAGGCCAGCCAGAGCTGAAGGGTCCTTATCCTGAGCCTGGCATGTCGCACCACGGAGGTCTGGGATCTGAAGGCACACTTGTGCCATAGTTACTGGGAAGGCTGTGACCGAGGCGATGAGAGCTTTGAGCATCTCGAATCAGTCCCGTGGGAGGGAGTCCATGGCCACCCGGGAATCTAACAGCGCTCCTATGAAGTTTATGTGCTGAACTGGGAGTAACATGGATTTCTCCTCGTTTACCACTAGGCCTAGAGCTGCGCAGGTGTTTAGCAGGAAGTTCGTCTGCTCTTGCACCTGAAACTGAGACTTGCCCTTGAGCAGCCAGTTGTCGAGATAGGGGAAGATCTGCAACCCCTTCCCTCCTGAAGTGGGCAGCCACCACCGCCATACATTTTGTAAAGACCCTGGGGACAGTAGAAAGGCCAAAGCGAAGGACCGTAAACTGGTAGTGGTCCTGATCCACCAGGAAACGGAGGAAGCACCTGCAACCCCCAAAAATATGGATGTGAAAATATGCATCCTGGAGGTCCAAAGTCGTAAACCAATCCCCCAGGTCTAGGGATGGAATGATCGAGGCCAGGGACACCATGCAGAATTTGCAACAAACCAGGAACTGGTTCAGATTCTGCAGATCGAGGATGGGCCGGAGCCCACCCTTCGCCTTCGGGATGAGGAAATACCTGGAGTAAAATCCCTTGTCCTGGAATTCCCGAGGTAACCTCTCCAGAGCTCCCAGGAAGAGGAGGCGTGCTATCCCCTGGCCCAGAAGGAGGGCATGCTCCGGGTCCCCGGCCAGCTCCCGGGACAGAGGATGGTGGGGAGGTGATGAAACAAACTGCAACCTGTACCCTTGGGAGATGGTGCTGAGGACCCATCGGTCCGACGTTATACAGGACTACTGAAGTCGGAAGGCAGGTAAACAGCTGGCAAAACTCAACTTTATTAACTGGGGGGGTCCCTGGCAACAAGCCAGGTGACCCCCCGCAATGAGTAAAAAAACGCCGCTTCCCTGGCCTCTTGGGCGGGATTGGTGTTGGGATCGACGCCTCTGCTCTCTCTGCCTTTTAAGAGGGGGCTCGTATCTGCCTCGAGCTGGAGGAGCAGAGGTTTGAGGCCTGGGCTTGTCCTTGGCGGGCGGGACATACAGGCCTAGCATCTGCAGGGTGCTGCGGGAATCCTTCATTCCATGCAGACGTGTGTCTATTTGGTCCGCAAACAGGGCCCTCACGTCGAACAGCAGGTCATGCATGATGGACTGGGACTCCACGGACAGCCTCGACAGCGAGAGCCACGATGTCCTCCGCATGGAGATGGTTGAAGCCATCGAACAGGCCGCTGTGTCTGCCGCATCAGAAGACGCCTGGAGAGCTGCTTTGGCCACTGCCACATCCTCATCCACCAAAGTCCAGAACTCCTTCTTGTCCTTGTCCTGAAGGAGAGGTTCAAACTTTGGAAGGGACCCCCACAGATTAAAATCATAGCGGCACAGTAGCACCTGGTGGTTAGCCACTCTGAGCTGGAAACTCACCAAGGAATAAACCTTTTTTCCAAAGATATTAAGTCTCTGAGCGTTCTTGTCCTTGGGTGTGGGCGCAAGCTGGCCATGTCGCTCACAGTGGTGAACAGACTCTACCACCAGAGAGTTTGGGGCCGGGTGGGTGTAGAGGTATTCGTTCCCCTTTGTGGGCACAAAGTACTTCCTCTTGGCCTTCTTAGAAATGGGCCCCAGGGAGGCTGGGGTCTGCCAAAGACCAGTAGAAATATTGGCTACCCCTTGGTGCAGAGGCAGGGCCACATGGCCCAGTGACAAAGAGGTCAGGATATTGAATAAAGTGTCTGAGAACTCCTCCATCTCCTCGGCCTGGAGCTGGAGGTTCAACACCACCCTCCTAAGCAGCTCCTGGTGAGCCTTAAAGTCCTCCTGAGAAATGGGAGGCGGCACCATAATGGACTCATCCGACGCTGAGGAGGCAGTTGGCATGGTGCCTTCATTGTCTGGCGGCACCGTCGGCTTGAGCTCCGGACCTGGGCCCAGGGTCAGTGCTGGTGATTCGGTGCCCACGACCTGGGCATGGTGCTGAGGCAGAGATGCAGAGTGAGCCTCAGAAGCTCCAGCCACGGAGCAGGGTCTCAGCAGTGTGGGTGCCTGGGGCCATGGTGCCCACTGGCATCATTGTCCTTGTTAGGGCGC
Source organism: Mauremys reevesii (assembly GCF_016161935.1). Lineage (NCBI taxonomy): Eukaryota > Metazoa > Chordata > Testudines > Geoemydidae > Mauremys > Mauremys reevesii. The sequence goes on from NC_052644.1 coordinate 15,997,804, forward strand.
CCCTGCCACTGAGACGCGTTGGGGCCCAGCAGAGCCGCTTGCTCCTGCGGTATTGAGCAGCCGGGAGGGGGGCAGCCGAGGGCTGACGACAAGGTCCTGGAAGACCATATGGTGCCATATGAACGACTGGAATGGTCCCAGTCATAATGTCTCCTGCCCTGAGATTTTGACCTCGATGACAAGGACAGGTAGATCTCCGAGGAGCTATCTCTCGACTCCCTCCAGCGACAGTGGCTATGATGCCATGGTGCCGGTACTCCGAGGATGCACTCCGAATGCGGCGTCTATTGCGGCGGGCGCTGGAGTAGGAATGCCAGTGCCGTCGGCGTCCTCTGACTCTGGCTCGAAGAGGAGCGGTGTCACCTCTTGTTCCAGCATCGACGGTCCCTGAAACCGGAGGAGTCAAACTCACTCCCAGAAGACTCGGCTCGTGGGGTAGAGGCGTGTCGCGGCCTTCGGGACAGCCCTTCAACCCAGGAAGGCACCTCAATATCTGACACATCTGGGGAGGGCTGATGTGCGCCCAAGGGCAGCTTCCCTCTGGACTCAGGGCCCGACTGAGGTGGCACTCCTGGCACTGGTAGGGCTAAGATGTCACGCACGGTCTGGGCTGCCTCCAGCATCAAAGGAATTCGCACTTCTGGAGAGGCTCGTGTGGACAGGACCGGACTACTCTGCTCAGCCCAAGTCAGATGTCTAGGTTCTGGCGGGGATCGTGGGCTGCCCAATTTGTGTCTGGCCTCACCCCTCTCCTTCTCTCAGCGCCACTGAGTCTTTCCCTGCTTCTTATTCGGGGAGCAGTGCTTACTAGTGGATGGTGCCTCACTACGTACCTAAGACAAGTCCTGGGATTGAAAGAGCAGCAGATTTTGCAACACTCACTAATGTGAGCCTCGCCCAGACAACAAAGACACTGGGAGTGCGGATCGCTTCTGGGCATAGAATTGTGACAAGAGTCGCACAACTTGAAGCCTGGGCCACGGGGCATGCCCTGAGCCAGGCTAAGAACTAGAGAAAGTGTTCACACTCGAACTGGATACCACTAAGGATAGAAGTGCTGCAGTCAAGGCTGGAGCAGAATTTCGACTACCTTCACTGACAGCAAGAAGGAACTGAGGGTGGGGGGAGCATGCAGCCCCCTTTATGGCGCCATATACAGGCACCACTCCAGGGGTCACAGCGTTGGTCCCTCAGTACAGGTACTGCTAAGAGAAAAACTTCTGGCTCCGGTGCACGTGGCGAGTATGCACACCTATAGTGGAATACACCTGAGCAATCACTCCAAAAAGAATCACCATTTCACTCCTGTGCTCAGGAAAATTTTGGCAGCCTGCCAATGTTGTAACTGAGGTGAATATCCTAAAAACGCTTGTCCCACACCACAGCACTAACTGCAGCACTAACATTTCCATGGCAATGCTTGGTTGCTGCTTTGAGGAAGGAACAGAGCTAGCCTGGGCTTCCCCAGTCACCCTTTTCCACATGACCCCCGCAGCTCAGCCCATCTCCCGGATAACTGCCCTCTTCAGCCACTTATTAATGTTTACAGTGTTGTTCTAACGGTCTTGGTCCCAGCATAGTAGAGAGACAAAGTGGGTGAGGTAATATCTGTTATCGGACCAGCTTCTGTTGGTCAGAGATAGAAGCTTTCACAGAGCTCCGTGTAACAGTCTGAGCTCAAGAAGAACTCTGTGTAGCTCAGAACTTTGTCTCTGTTACTAGCAGAGGTTGGTCCACTACAAGATATTACCTCTCCCACCTTGCCTCACTTACTAATGTAGTCAGTCAGATAGCTCCAGAGGGACAACGTTCAAATACTATTCAGCATAGGTGGTTGTTCTATGCATTAAAAGAACATTGCTTAGGATACAATGTCAAGCACTCCAAAGTTAGAAAATGAAGACATATGGTTACCTGGGCAACATCAATTAATTCCTGCCACCGGTTTGTGTGTCTGTATTATGATAAAATTGTCAATGATGTGATCACTTACTCTTTTTTCCATGAGAATATAAGAACAGCCACACTAGGTCAGACCAATGGTCTATCTGGATGAGTATCTTCACTTCCAACAATGGCCAATGCTAGATGTTACAAAATGAATGAACAGAACAGGGCAATTACCAAGTGATCCATCCCCCATCATCCAGGCCCAGCATCTGGCAGTCAGAGGGTTATGTACTCCCACATGGGGTTGGACCCCTGCCCAACTATGCTAATAGCTATTGATTTACCTATCCTCCATAAACTTATCTAGCTCTTTTTAAAATGCAGTTATAGATTTGGCTTCACAACATACCCTGGAAATGAGTTCCACAGGCTGATTATGCATTGTGTGAAGAAGTATTTCCTTTTGTTTTAAACTTCCTACCTATTAATTTCATTGAGTGACCCCTTGTTCCAGTATTATTTGAAGGAGTAAATAACACTTTTTTATTCACACCATTAATAATTGTAATGAGTTCTATCACACCTCCCCCCTTAGTTATCTTTTTGCCAAGATGAACAGTCCCAGTCATTTTAATCTCTCATCATATGGAAGCCATTTCATACCCTTAATCATTCTTGTTGCCCTCCGCTGTATCTTTTTTGAGATGGAGCAACCAGAACTGCACGCAGTATTCAAGGTGTGGGCAGACCATGGATTTATATAGTGGCATTATGATGTTTTCTGTATTGTGATCTATCCCTTACCAAATAGTTCCTAACATTCTATTAGGTTTTGTTGTTGTTTTGTTTTGTTTGTTTGTTTGTTTTTTGACTGCCACTGCACATTGAGCAAATGTTTTCAGAGAACTACCCACAGTGACTCCAAGATCTCTTTCTTGAGTGCTAACAATTAATTTAGATTACATCATTTTGTATGTATAGTTGGGATTATGTTTTCCAACGTGCATTACTTTACATTTATCAACACTGAATTTCATCTGCCATTTAGTTGCCAAGTCACCCAGTTTTGTGAGATCCCTTTGTAACTCCTCACAGTCTGCTTTGGACTTAACTATCTTGAGTTATTTTGTAGCATCTGCAAACTTTACCACCTTACTCTTTATCCCCTTTTCCAGATCATTTATTATCCACAGGAGTCCTGTGATTCAGTGCACAGGACGGATGCAGAAGGGAAGGAATCTAAATAACATTTTTCATTATAGTTTCGGTATGTAATATAAATATTTTTCAACACTAAAAAGTGTGGATATTAAATGTGCCTGCAACCCAGGGAACTTTGGTTTATGGCCTTTAAAATTAGGGACATGTGAAAGGTATGAAAAGGGAACAAATGAGGAGGGAGACTGACCGAGGAAAGAAGTAAAGGGGCTCTCTGAATCATAGAGCAAACTAAAGGCTCAGGAGCCGCTGTAGGCTTTGCCGGGTGTGAGATCCTGGGACAGCCAGCAGGGCTGAGATGGGAAGATTCTGGGGGGACTGGAGACAGTGGCAGTTGCGGGGCAGCATGTGGGTTGGGCTCAGCCCAACTGCCCGTACCTCAGAGAGATGGGTACCCTGATCTGGGAGAGCCCAGCGTGGCTATAGGGAGGCTGTAGGGGCATCATCTCCCCAGGCTGCCTGGCTCTTCTCCCTGCACCAAGCAGGGGCCCTTCCGACATCCCAGCCAGCAGGGCATGTTGTGGGGCTGCTCCCACCCTAATTCTGAATATCTCACTGCAGGGCAGGGCAGAGCAGGGAGGCAGCCAGCACCACCTGGTGCTGCCCCTAGCCCTGCCTCAGCAAAATGAAAGTGAATAAAATCCCCATTCTTCCAGTGAGAGGGATGAGGAGGCAGGAGATCCTTCCTCAAAGCAAAGAAGGACAGGGAGACATCCAATCATAATTTAAAAATTCTCAGTGGTGGGGAATCCACTGTGGCCCTTGGTAATTTGTGTCAATGGTTAATTACTCTCACTGTGAAGAATTTACAATTTATTTCCTAGCTTAAACTTCCAGCCATTGGCCTATTTTGTACCTTCCTCTGCTAGACCAAAGAGCCAATAAACACTTCCTCACTTGAACAGGGATGATGGGAACAAATGGTTACAATATAAAACAAAATATTAAAATACCAATTAAGGCCTACACTTAGGACCTACACTTATTAATAGTTATATTTCCTGTGTAATATAATACCCCCCGCCCAAAAAAATTAGTTCAGTCTGTTGCAGAGCTGATTGGAGGGCTTCAAAGCAGGGCCGGCTCTACGTTTTTTGCCGGCCCAAGCAAAAAAATGTTGGCTGCCCCCCCGTCCTAGCCCTGGGCTCCTCCCCCCGTACCCCCTGCTGCCCCATCCTTGGGCTCTCCCCTCCCCACCCCACACATCCTGCTGTCCCAGCCCTGGGCTCTCTCCTTCCCCCCCACTAGTGCCACCCACACGCCTCCTGCTGCCCCAGCCCTGGGCTCTCCCCCCCCACCCCACCTGTACCCTCCTTCTGCTGCAGCCCCAGGTAACTCGCTCCCAGGGCGGGTCATTCAGCAGGATTTTGTATGTACACAAATCACAGACAGGATTGGTTCCCATATGGTTACAGAGCTGCAGTAAAGTGGAACAATTTTCAGCTTGTGTGATTGGAGGATATCTGGATGCATATTATAAGACTGTCCTCCATAAATGAGGAAAAGTTGAGGTGGCTTTATTATTCTTTTGTTCCACTCTTTCTTTCTATGGGGAATTTGCCAATGCAATATCACTGTCTTCCTTTTAAACAAACAAACAAACAAACAAACAAACAAACAAACAAACAAACAAACAAACAAACAAGGCAGTGGCTGTTGAAAATAGCAATTGCAATCCTAATAACCACTGGGAAGCATTTCTTGCTCAATTTTATCCTACTTTTTCTACAGCAAGTAACAGTGGATCAATATATTTGATTTGGGAGAAATGAAGTAACAGCTGCCCAAACTGAGCTTGAGCACTCCTGAATTTTGAGGTGTTCAAATCTGGAAGGGAGGTGCTGGGTGTGTGTGTGTGGGGAGGGCGCTCTGGGCTCCACGGGGGAGCACGGCACCATGTATGCACCAGCGTGTTTGGAGCGGCGCAGAGCCAGATACGCTGGTCTGAGTGGCAGGGTAAGAGGGCTGGGGGGTTGGAGAAGGGGCTGGGAGTTCCCCGGGCGCCACTCAAGGGACAGGGAGGTTGGATGGGGAGATTCAGGGGGCAATCAGGGGACAGGCAGCGGTTGGATAGGCATGGGAGTCCAAGGGCTGTCTCAGGGGACAGGTAGGCGGTGGGGTCCTGGGGGGAAATTGGGGGGGTCTCAGGAGGGGGCAATTGGGGACAAGGAGAAGGGACGCTTAGATAGGGGGTGGGGTCCTGGGGGCAGTTAAGGGCAGGGATCCTGGGAGGGGGTGATCAGGGGACAGGGAGTGGGGGGGTGTTGGATGGGTTGGGGTTTCTGTGGGGGGCAGTCAGAGGAAGTGGATGGTGGCAGGATGGGGCTTCCCTTCCCCTGGAGTGTCCTGTTTTTTTAATGTTAAAATATGGTCTCCCTACCATTCACAGCACTCACAGCACGCTGCTGCATGAGGTCCCCCTCCTTCCTTTCCAGTTGGTAGTGGCCAAGGGAATGCTGGGAAATGTAGTTTTTTCCCTGCTCCAGGGCTGGCTCTATAGGCAGGGAGGTAACCGAAGAACTACAGCTCCCAGAGCCCCCTGTTTGTTCTAAGCTCCCATGCTAGATCCCTGCCGCCCCTGCAAATGGGCTGCCCCAAGCAGGTGTTTGCTTTGCTGGTGCCTAGAGCCGCCCCTGCTTCAAAGGAGCCAGGTTGCAATTATTTGTGAGAACACCTCCCTCCTCACGATGTTTCCTCAGTGAATGGATACACAGGGCCTCTACCCACTCTGCTATCCTGAAACCTGGTTTGGCCCTATTCACGGAAAGGGCAAACTCTGTTTATTGTAATGTTCTTTTTTTCATTTTCAAGTGGTTTCCATTGTGTTCAGTTGTTACTGATGGTTTTCCATTGAAAGTCTTGGGATGGAGCAGGCTACAGAACTGAGCCTTGCATTGCATCAACGCCTAACCACGGAGGGGTGACAATTCCTTGCTGCCCTAATAAACCATCACTGAGACGCATTTTCCCTGGTGACTTGTTTTACACGAGTCCATAAAGCAAACTTTCGATATAAATACATTGTTAGTTAAATATTATCTGTACACATGTCATTAACTAATCATTGTGAGATAAGTTAAAAGTTTTCTGTAGATACCTCACATGTAACTCTTTATGGGAAAATATCCTGCAAGACATGTTTCATGTAGTGAGTTTGTCAGATCTGAGGTAACAGTTGTTTGCAAACAATGAAGAACCCTTTGCCAAGGGGCCTCTGTGTCATAGCACCTAAACCAGACTAGCCCTTCCTCACAAAAAGAAAAAAAAAGGAAGACATCACCACCCCCTTACACCCAGGATGTGGGAGAAACAGGTTCAGTTCTCCACTCAGCCTGATGTGGAGCAGGGACTTGAAGCCAGGGCTCCCACACTCACATAAACACCCTAACCTGTGGGCTATGTTCTGGAACAGGGCTTGATCAGTCTCTCCTGTTGAAGCTCTTCCATTTTGTATAACTAACTGAATGGTTATTGGCACTAGGACTGGAATCTAGATCACCCCCTTCACTGGTGAGTGCCCCGACCACTTGGCTCAAAGAGCATTGTGGTGTTTTCCCCAAGGTGTCAGTTTGGGGCTAATATCTTTATCAAGTTTGCTTCCTTTGGGAGACTAGGACATAAAAAATAAAAAAAAATCCATTTCCAAAGATTTCATAGCAGACAATAAGCCTCCTAAGGTACAGCTCTGTGGGGATGGATGCAAGGGGTGCATGCATTTCCTTGAATGCATTTTTTAAACCTGAGAACGAGTTTCTTGTGGGTGAAGTCTTGAAACTTAACAATTTCTTCCATCCCTGCTTTGGCCTTTTGTTCGGTTGTGGCTGGTCCCACCCTGATTTCTTCTCCTTACCCTTCTTTCTTCCCTGACCTTTCCCGACAGCTGGGGGGGCTTCCCCTGAATCAGAAAGGGCAAGGGATGTGGCAGCAGTGGAGGTCTTCCCAGTACTCGCCACTGCCCCAGCAGGGGGTGCGGGGGTAGCAGATGGGTTGGCAGCGGCAGTTGAGGTAGAGGCTTGGGGAATGGACGTGGGGGCAGGTGGAGGAAGGGCAGTGGGAGCATCATGAGGAGTCTCCCCACCGTGTCCCCCACCATAATGAGAGTGAGGAGGGGGACAAACAGCAAGGGGAGGGGAGGGAGAGGAGGCAACCACCCCTCCCCGCTAGGCTGCAGGCAGGGGAGGAGGGTGCCAGAAGGAGAGGGCTAAATGGGTGTGGGGAGCTATCAAGGACTTGGCAGGGGGGGAAGGTGTCAGTCACCGACTCAAAGGGGAAATTCCGGCTTCTCTAGCCGCACTAGGGGATTGGGAGTGATAACGGCATAAGGGAGTGCAGTGAACAAGGGTAAACTCAAACAACAGGGGAGGGGCACAAGTGCATGGGAGGGGGCATGGGCACATGAGGGGAGGGGCTAATCAGGGCTGCGGGGGACCATGGGGTAGGGGAGAAAAAGAATCGAGCTGGGAATGGGGCAGAGGGACCAAGGGGCCGGCTTCACGGCTGGGGTAGGACAATGAGGGCTGCGGAGGGAAACGGGCAGGGCACACAAACGTTGCAAAGGGGAGGGGGTCAGTCCAAGGGGGTGGGGGATGTGCGCCCATGAGCACTTGTATGGAAAGTCAATGTTTGGCTGGCTGCTACTACAGGCCCAAATGATGGACGTGGGCGTGGCAAGCCAGGCGAGCATCTCAGTCCCAGAGGCAGGAGGTCAAGGCAGATGAAAAACAGCCAGTGGGGGTGGAGGAGGAGGCAACAATGGTGGTGGGCGCAAAGGGGGACATGGATGGACTGGGGGGAGGCTCCATGCCACACCACTGGTGTCCCCACAAACACAGTCCAGACCCCCCACTACAAGAGCACAGTTCGAAAAATACTCAGTCCAGAAATGCCCCCTCCACAGTGGTCTTCAAAGACTTCATGCATTTCCCCCAGCAGCAGGTGATCCTCTTCTATTCCTCCTCCTCCTCAGGGCTCCGACAGCTTCCTAGCAGCTCCAGGTGGTGGTGTCTGGTGTCCAGGCAGGAGGAACCTCATTCAGATGGTGATTGTGGTGGTGTCCTCAGCAACAATAGCCGGAGCTGGGGTCCTTCACTCCCCTCTCCCTCTGGGGAGCAGGCCAGCTGCCCTCTCCCCGGGGCTGTAGCTGGAGCAACAGCAGCAGCAACTGAGGGGTGGGGTGGGGTTCAGCAGCCAGCCAGCCAGCAACTGGGTAGCAGGGAAGGGGGCAAGTGGTGGTGGTGTGTCCCAGCCAAGGGAGCAGCAGTGAAGGCCAGTGCTTAACAGCAGCAGCAACAGCCCTCTGCCTTCCTTCATCCTCCAGGCCAGAGGGCAGCAGGAGAGTGTTAGAAGGGAGAGATCTATTAGTCCCAGATTAAGTAGATCCCTTTTCCCTGGGTAAGGTAATAGGGGCAGTTCCAGAACAATCAGGAACTTTCTGGAAACCATTAAGGCAGACAGGCTGATTAGAACACCTGCAGCCAATCAAGAAGCTGCTAGACTCAATTAAGGCAGGCTAATCAGGGCACCGGGGTTTAAAAGGGATCTCCCTTCAGTTTGTGTTGTATGTGTGAGGAGCTGGGAGCAAGAGGTGCAAAGAGCTGAGAGGGAGAGGGAGAGCTGCTGGAGGACTAAGGAGTACAAATGTTATCAGACACCAGGAGGAAGGTCCTGTGATGCGGATAAAGAAGGTGTTTGGAGGAGGCCATGGGGAAGTAGCCCAGGGAGTTGTAGCTGTCATGCAGCTGGTACAGGAGGCACTATAGACAGCTGCAATCCACAGGGCCCTGGGCTGGAACCTGGTGTAGAGGGTAGGACTGGGTTCTCCCAGAAACCTCCCAACTCCTGATCCAACACAGGAAGATCTCTGAGGCTAGCAAAATCCACCAATAAGCACAGGACCCACAAAGGTAGATGAGGAACTTTGTCACACAAGCTACAGCTTTTGTACATTACATGGCATAGACTAATATGCTGGCTAGCATACATATATATTATGCTGATAATACTACAGAGAATATATATTCCATGCATTTAAGTAACATATTATATATTAATATAGCAGTTGTGTAGCCCAAATTGGTCTGAGTCTTTATTATAATCCAGTTAAATTATGCTAAACAGCTCATAAACCTTGCATTAGCTTTGGTTTAAATACATAGGAAAACTGGCAGGAGCAGGACACCTCATTGTTTCCATACAGCAACAGAAAGGGAGTAACCCACCCAAACCTATTTATCCTGGTACAAGCCTGCAAGGTGGCTTCATGCCCTTTAGAACCTGGAATGCATGTACCCAGAACAAAGGGTGTACCCTGGTATCAGAAAAAAACATGACACAAAGCTAATTGGTTGAATCTAGTATCCAATAAAGCATATGGTGCCTTTCACTGATAAACAAGTAGAGTATAAAAGGATGGCTTTAGAGGTGTAACTTTAGGAATCATAGAATATCAGGGTTGGAAGGGACCTCAGAAGGTATCTAGTCCAACCCCCTGCTCAAAGGGAGACCAATCCCCAGAGAGATTTTATACCCCAGTTCCCTAAGTGGCCCCCTCAAGGATTGAGCTCACAACCCTGGGTTTAGCAGGCCAATGCTCAAACCACTGAGCTATCCCTCTCCCTTCTGTATCAGGTGAATGTAACACTCCATGGGACTGTGTTGGGAGACTGGTATTTTATAGAACATCTTTTCCTGTACCCTATTAATAAATCTGACTGACACTGGTTATTTAGTATTTTGAGTATATTTAATAATGAAATAATGAACTAAAGTGTGGTCAAGCAATTGACTATAGAATTTATCAACAGACACATCTGGCCACAGTCTAGAATTAATGCTACGTCCTGGTGCTAGCCCACTCACCACCTAGCTTCGTGGGGCTGGGGAAAACAATGTTTCAGGCTGAACAAAATGTTTAATTATTTTTTTTTTATTTTTCCCCCGAGAAAAACTGAAATTTGCATTTGGGTTTGACTGCAAACTTTTTTTTGTAAAATTTTTCAGTTTGGCCACCAAAGTGAAAAATCAGTTATTGACTCAGCTCTACTAGTAATCCATTAGGTCATTAAAATGATGTATTTCAGCTATAGTGAGGATTTAGATTAACCTGGAAGGCCTGGTGCTCTCATTCAGGATCTATTCTTGACAATAAAGTAAGGAGACTAAGGGTTTGGCTACACTTGCAAGTTAGAGAACATTAAAGGAGCCCCAGCCGCCCTAACTCCTGATGTGTCCACACTGGCAAGGCACATAGAGCTCCTGGACTTTGCAGCTGGAACGCTCCTAGTAATCCACTTCCATGAGCAGCATAAAGCTTGTGTGCCCCAGATGAAACACCCAGGTGGCAATGTGAATGAGGTGTTGCATTACTGCACTGTTATTGGCCTCTGGAAATGTCCCATAATCCCCTGAAGTCAAGTGGCCATTCTTCTCATTGTTTTGAAATTGGCTACACGAATGCAGATATCCCCTTTCAAAGCTCTGTTTCTGACAACTGGCATGCTCATCTGTTCCAGGACAAAGCAACCCATTAGTATGGAATGTTGCTGTTGTGAGTGTGTGAGAGGGATCTGCTGCTGTCTGAACTTAAAAGACAGCATGCTGACATGCTCTTAGCCCCCCAAAATACACCATCTCTCCGTCCACATACACAGAACACACTCCCTGTCATTCTCCCCTCCTCTTGAAAAGCACATTGCAGCCACTTGCACATTAGGATAGCTACCACAATGCATTGCTCTTTGTGGCATTGCAAGACCTGCTAATGTGGCCACACCAGTGCACTTGCAGCTGACAGTGTAAACACATGGCAGCATTTTCCCTGCTGCTGTCTCCAAAGGCTGGTTTAACTCCCAGCGCTCTACATTTGCAAGTGTAGCCATGCCCTAACTCTGTCCCATTGTTCATAGCCACACATGGGGAAAGGGCTCCTGGAGCACAGCACAGCTACAGGGTGTGACAGGCTGGATCACAGAAACCCTCTTGGGAGCTGCCACCCGATGTGTCAAGACTACTTCTATCTCTGTTTTCCCTGCCAGCTCAGGACTCCAGCACCCTGTCTTGCTAAGCCAGATGCCCCCGTCTGCTTCAGCACAGACCCAGGGTCTGAATTACTTGCCCCAAAGCTGCAGGTTTATCTGAAAACAGCTAACAGAAGTGTTCTTGTCTTTAACACTCAGATGCCAACTCCCAATGGGGTCTAAACCCAAATAAATACATTTTACCCTGTATAAAGCTTATGCAGGGTAAACTCAGAAATTGTTCACCCTCTGTAACACTGATAGAGAGAGATGCACAGCTGTTCCCCCCCCCCCAGGTATTAATACACACTCAGTTAATTAATAAGTAAAAAGTGATTTTATTAAATGCAGAAAGTAGGATTTAAGTGGTTCCAAGTAGTAACAGACAGAACAAAGCAAGTCACCAAGCAAAATAAAATAAAATGCACAAATCATGTCTAATGAAACTGAATACAGATAAGATCCTCACCAGTTCCAGAATGCTCCCTTTTACAGACCAATCTCCTTTTAGCCTGGGTCCAGCAATCACTCACACCCCCTGTAGTTACTGTCCTTTGTTTCAGTTTCCTTTAAGTATTCTGGGGGATGGAGAGCTCTTTCTTTAGCCAGCTGAAGACAAAATGGAGGGGTCTTCCACAGGTTTAAATAGACTTTCTCTTGTGGGTGCAGACCCAATTCCCTTACTCCTCTGCAAAGTCCAGCTCCAAGATGGAGTTCTGGAGTCACCTAGGCAAGTCACATGACCATTCATGACTCACAGTCTTTACAGGCAGACACCATTGTCCATATGGTATCTTGTATGTCTCCAGGAAGACTTATTATGTAGATTGGAGCATTCCAAGATGCATTGTTCCCCAATTGCTTCCTGATCATGTACTTAACCTTGCAAATTCCTTCCTAAAGAAGCTGACCAAATGCCTCACAAAGCTTACTTAGAAACCAAGCAAGTATACAGCCCATATTCTTAACCTCAAGTACAAAATGATATATGTGTACAAGTAGGATGAATAGATATAGTAGACCATAACCTTTTCAGAGATATGTTACATGGCACAGGCAGCACAAAACATATTCCAGTTATGTCATATTCCCATAAAGCCTTATGAGAGGTACCGTCACAGGGGTTTTTCTTGTTTTTTTCCAAGGGTTTGCATGCAGAGGGGTGGGACTCGGTTTCCCTGGGTGTTACTGGCTTAATGAAGTTATGGGAGAGGGAATTTGTTGTTACAGAGGACTGGAGAGGGAACTTGGGACCCCAGCCAACCCAGAGACTGGTGACCTGGAGGCCCAGCTCAGGAGTTGCAGCTGGTTCTGGCCAGTGGGAGGACAATGGGCTGTGAAAAGAGGATCCCGGTGACCTAACCAGCCTGTTCCGGCCAGAGGACAGAAGAGGGGAGAGGAGAGGAAGAAAAGCCTAAGCTACCTGAAATAAACTGTTGCTGAGGTGCAAGTTCCAAATGAGGTAGGCCCCCCTCCCCTCTTTTATACCCCTCTCCCTGGGATGAGAGTCACTCACCTGAGAGATGAATGGCAGATTCTCACTCTGTCTTCAGTAGGCCATTCACTATGCAGCTAATCTCTGCTGGGACCTCTCCTCCTGGGACAGTGACATGGCCCAGAACATTATATAGACTTCTACTGTCCTGAGTCATTCCAGTCTTGGATTCCAGTGCCAGATTCTGCCCTTTGTTTCCAACCCACTGGGGTTCAGATTTGGAGAACCACCCTGTGGATCTGCCAGCCAGCCCAACCCCCTGGCCCTTGGTACCCAGCACGTTAATGAACACTGGGGCAACAGCTGCAGACAGACAGAGAAAGAGAGAGAGAGAGAGACAGAGATCAGATTCTTGATAACCAACACTCTACTGCTCACTAGTAAATAACTCTGTAACTCACTGGGAAAGTGTGTGTCCAGCTCTTTCTGATGGTTGGTCTAGAAAGGGCTGGCTCAGAAACTGTCTTCTTTGTATCATTATGCTGGAATTTTCATCCTGGCAATTGGTAATATGATGAGGTAGACAAATCAATCAACCATTTTTTTCCATATCTGTAACACATTAGCCTGATGAATAAAAAAGGCCTTTACTAATGTGAAGCATTACATATTTAAAGATCAGCCACTGCTCAAGTGCAACCACTTCTGGAGCGGAAAAACAATGGGAGTTGAAAAGCCATACTGCAACACTACACTTCGGTTTAAGTCAGGAGGTGAAGCATGCTGACCCTGCCTGAATCTCTGCACTCATTTCATAGGGCACGCTCCTAAATTCCCTATGTGGTGAGGACAAGTTTCATGCAAAAGGCAACATCTTCTGCAGCTCATTTCCCCTAAAACTGCACTTGGGAGCACTGTGGTCATGGCTCAGAAGGAAGAGCAAACCTTACTGAGTCATTCACTCCATTCCCTGCAGCACAGTGCCCCTTAGCACCAGATTTGAACATTGGGTTAGATAGTAGTAGGATTTGTCATATCCCCAGAGGAGCTGGTGCTGTAGCAGAGAAGGATTTTAAACTCTGTGACAGAATACACTCCTGTATTCACCTCCTACACATTATTGTAATAATCTCTGTACAAGATCTGACTTGTAAGGTATCATTTAACCCCCCCCACCCCCCAATTTGCTGGTCAGTATTGCCCTGCTAAAATATGAGTGGCAACATTACATGTAAAGTTATAAGATTTCCCAGTAGGCTGTTGAGAGTGTATGTTCACTAACAGACCTGTCTTAAACAAAGGAGTGCATGTTTGCATATAAGCAGTTTGCATATAACAGAGTCATCAAGCAGGAAGGGGGGAAAAAAGGAAGCTCAAACAGGTGGGAAAAAAAACCATCAGGGAACATGCCTTCACACAGACTCTGTCTCCTAGTTCCCAGTTGAAAATATTTTTCAAGTGGGGGACTGAAAATATAAAAAGAAGGGACTAACACCTCAAGACGCCTCCCTCTCCCTCCCTGTCTGTCTCTGGCATTGCATCTAAGAAGAAAAAAGGAAAACAGCCATTGGACTTTGTGGGAAGGGGTCCTGACCTGAAGAATTTGGTCAGTAATCTTGCAGGAAGCATGTGGTGAGACATTTTGCTTGAATGTAATGTAGTTTGCTAAATTAGTGACTAGTAAGCATTTTATCTTTCTTTTTCTTGAAACCATTTCTGATTTGTATGCCTCATTACTTGTACTCACTGAAAATCTCTCTATTTATAGTTAATACACTAGTTTTATAGTTTCATCTAATCCGGTGTGTTTGAGTTAGGTGTCTGGGTAACTCCATTTATCATGACAAGCTGGTGTGTATTATTCCCTTAAAGGAAAAACGAATCTAATAAACCTGGACTGTCTGGGAGAGGGCTGGACAGTGCAAGACAGACATTTCTGGAGGAAAGTTGGTAACTGGGAATCTGTTGGAGTCACCCAGCAATATAACCCAGTCTGATGAGACCCAGTGTGTGACTGGCAGGCTTCAGGTACACAGACACAGGTGGGAGTAGCCTGAATTCATGCAGGTGGCTGGTTGTGAGCAGTCCAAGTTGAAGTCACACTTGGAACTCATGTTTCAGCTAATTGTTGACCAAGAACCCTGAATCTTTTTCAGAATCTTTGCTGCCATCCTCTAAGTACAGTCTGCGGTCTTCATTCCTAGATGTATACATTTTCCCATCTGGTCATTTAATTCCATCTCTGTCCCCTCCCCAGAACCGCCTCTTTCTGAAGCATTCCACTCTGTCAAAGTGCTCCAGGAAGTTCATGGGGCCTAAGACTCCAGAGTCTCCAAATCCCACCCCATGGGGGCAGGGTACTGGTGTTGTGGGACACTGGTGGGGATTGTATGCGGAGGTTGGACAGTTCTTGCTCAAGTTATGTTGTTTCTGGATTGTTTCACTTTATGCTGATGTGCACTTGGTGCTGACATTAATTTACTTAAAGTATTTTTAAAACCATTGCCCAGGGTGTCCAGGGCAATGGAGGGGTGGTCTTTATGATTTCAGTTTGTGAAAGCCCAAATAAATAATTTAAAGGGAGGAAAGTGGATTTAGAGTGGTTTTACTGGAAACAGAATGGGTCAGCAGGAGGAGAATTCCCAGAAAGTTGCCACAGAGCTACCATGGAGCCATCAGGGTAGGTAGGATTCATCAGGCACGGTCCTGAAAGGGAAAGAGCATTGAAAATAAGACCCCACCCTAGGGATACCATATGAGGGGAGCAGTAGATCCCATGCCCTGTATGTTTGTCTGACTCAGTGTGCTCTAATCAGATACCAGCATTTCACCAGGGACTGGAGAGAGAATTGTCCGAGTTATGCTGTTCTGGGTCTCTCAATTTTGCCCAGAAGGGACTGTAACTGACACAAGGGACTTCATGGAAATAACAGCTTCTGTCTCATTGAATGCAATGAGTCCCAACAAAACCAATATATAGGGAAACAGGCATTACAGCAAATGTGTGTATTTAAGGCTGAATCCAGTGCCCAGTGAAGTCACTAGAAAGACTTCCATTGACTTCAATGAGCATTGCATCGGAACTGGCTGTTGGATAGTTTGGCCCTATTTTAAAATACTTTAATGGCCATATGAGATTTTCTGTTTTTAAAAAATACTATAGCTCTGTCAGATAAGGCTATTGAATACTAAAATGTCCTTAAATTTGGTTTCTTAATTTTGTAAACTGAACATGTGTATTAGCATCTTATCTACGAAGAATGCATTCATTTATTGGATTAGGAGCCCTAGAAGAGGGACTAGAGTTTGACAAAGAGCCCATCTCTGCTCTCAGTGAAGTCAAAGGAAGCTTTGCCGTTGACTTCAGTGGGTACAGGATTGGCCCTTGAGTCAGGAAGCCAGAAGCAGCCATTTCATAGGTCAGGAAGATCATGTTTACAGGTTTAATATGTATTTAAATTTATTGTATTATAAGTGATAATTGCATCTGTCTGCTGTGGTGTATGAGACTCAAGTTTCTTGAAGAAAATAAATAGAGTTGATTTAACAGACAAAAACTAAAATATTTTTATTCCAAATAGCACTATGATGTCTCATGCGAGTTACCCTCTGAATACATTATACTCCCATTATCGTCTATGGGCTGGACTCTGTCCACACTACATCTCCAATGATGCAACAGGGACTCCTATGATCAAACACCTTCCCTCACCGAGAGCAGAGACCATGGTGCTTCTCAGGAGATTTAGTCTTGAAAGGAGCCTGGTCCATAGATGATAAGGCATGGGGGAGGCACAAAGACTACAATTCCAATGCGGCACCATTGCACCATTTGGAATAAAAATATTTCAGTTTTCCATATTTTGACAAAACATCAACATTTTCCAGAGAAAGTGGAATACTCTTTGTGGAAAAAAAACAAAAAACCCTCTTTTGTTGAACATCCAATTTTCCATCAAAAATCATTTTTCACAGAGAATTTTTAATCAGCCCTCATCCTAGCTCAGTGTACAAGGAGTTAGGGCCAAGGATTCCTCCGTATGGTCTGAAAAGTGAGAGGAAAATGCCAAACAAAATATTTTAGCCAGAGCACCAAAAAAAATTTCACTTATAAATCTCTTTTAAGCAGCAACGTCCATCTGTGTGAGGAAGATGGTCAATATCCCAGCTACTCTGTGCTTGGGGGCAGGAAGGCCAGGGGACGAAGTGCCCTCTGTATTATGAGTCTGTTAGGGATGTCCCCTACAGAGCGGGATATCTCGGGGTGGGGAGGAGGAGGGACATTCTTAACCACTTGAAGGTCCTTTGTGTAGCCAGAATGGCCTAATGGAAACTTCAGTTTCCATGTGGCCACAATCCCAAGACCTCAAACTCTCTCCTCACCCCATCCTCATCCCACTGGCAACAAAACTGCCACTGCCATGACTCTGTCCCTGATTTTCAGTCACACTCAGGCCTGTCAGGCCAGCTGTGCATTTAATTTGTTTGGCCATTTGCTCTGTTGCCACAGGAAAATAAATGGGGGACTTCCTCCCTGGTTCACTGGAAATCCCAGACAGGGCCCCTAAGGAAGTGCAAGTGCCAACAATTTCCACACCCATTCACAGTATTCTGTGTGGGCTACAGCCTTGTAGAAATACTCATCCTCCTTCCATCAGGGTTCCCTCAACCACCCTTGTACCAAGGCGTAAGGCCCCTGCTGTCTCTCAGCTCCCCAGGTCTCTCAGAGCAGGGGAAATCAGCCAGTGCTATTCCAGACCCCAGGGAATCTATATAGAGACCTCCCGCAGGACTTTCTTAGCTCAGCATCTCTCGCAGGCTTCAGCCTCAGTCGCTGTGTGAGCACACTGTCTCATAAGAAATCCAATGCTATGACACGTGCCATGGGAAAACCCCCTCTGACTTCCCCACATCTTGGCAGAGCTCTCCTTCCCGCAGGAGCTAGAGCACTTTTTGAGCAGGGGATGATGGAGATTGTGCATCCAAAACAGGAGGGATGGGGGGAGGAAGTAGCAGAAGATGCCCAGCAGCTCAAGGCAACTCTACTCCCTTCTCCCTTTCCCCCTCCCTCTTCTCTATTCCACAACACTAGGCCTGGGAAGGGGTGCAGAGACCTTGCAACTGCCCCTCCCCCAAGTTTGGAAAGGGAGCAGTAGAGACTTCACAGGTGCAGCAGGAACAGACCTGGGCCTGGGGGGCAAGGAGCGTGTGTGGGTGCAGAACTCATGTGAGTCTGAGGCAGATGTGGGAGCAGTGGGAAGGAAATTTACATATGGCTGGGGAGGGAACAAAATTAATTAATTGATATTGGGGTGGGGGGTTGGGGAGAAGCAGAATGCTGTGCACCAGCATTCAATGCTTTGTGCAAATGTGTGATTTTTATCTCAGTTGGATCCTCTACCAAGAGCTCCTATACAAAGGACAAAAACCATCTTACTCTATACATTTGTGAAAGTTGGCAACATTGCAGTAGTCACACAAGCATTGGAGGTGAGGAGAGGGAATTAAAAAAATCTGAAGACACCCTCCAAATCACAATTTAATCTCTTTATAAAACATCTCTTGTTTTTTGGGCCATTCTCATGAACTCTTCGGGGTCTGATTCTTGATCTTTCAGGGGTGGACACATTAACTTCCACATTATGAGACACTGAACATTCTCCTCGCTGGCCTGACCACACAGACAAGAACCATTGCTGTTGGGATGATTTGCTTGATGGATATTTTTGTCTCGTGGCAAAGCACACAACACAGCACAACAGTAAATAGGTATGAGCTGAGCTTAAGCTGATGTAATGCTGTAATTATGTCTAACTATGGACAAAATTTATTTCATAATAATCCACATGCAGAGATGTGGTCACAAAACCACAGGATGTGGTTAGAGTAAAAAAAAAGTGCATGAGAACCAGTGAAGAAACTTGTTTCCTGCCTGTCCATAACCCCCTCAAATCCTCCCCTTAACACACTCACACTCAGGACTTGTCTACATTACAAAATTAAATGGACTTTATCTAATTCGACCTTGAGTCTCCAGATTAATGAAATAGATTTTGCATGACCACACCATGCTCATTGTCTTGATGGAGTGTGTCCTCACTATAAATGCCTGCATCAGTGCACAAAGCACTGATAGCTATCCCAAAGTGCATCTTGCCATAATGTGCTTTGGGAAGTTTGTGCAATGCCTCATAGGACCAAAACATTGTCTCAGGGGAGAATGGGAAGATTGCATTGACATTCAAAAGTTCCTGAGGCTTTAGCAGGGGAGGGACTGTTTCCTGTTTACCTGGCTGCAGTGCAGCAGAGTTGAGAATGATCTCCAGAGCAGTCACAGATGAGTATTGTGAGAACCACCTGGAGGCTAATTAAGTCTAATTACACAATGCTGTGTCTGCACCACCTCGCAGTCGACCCATGAAAATTGAATTAAGCACTATGCCTCTTACAGAGGTGGATTACAGAAGTCGATATTAGAGACGACTTGGGTCAGCGTAAAGGACCCACCCAGTAGTGTAAACACATACATTAGCAGGTCAGCTTAAGGCAGCTTCCTTTGACCTAACTCTGTCAGGGGTGGAGTGCAAGAATGGGAAGAGCTCCCCATGCCCTCGCCCTGCACCAGGGCTGGACTTTGCCTGCAGAGTATGTAAATTTACTGTCATATGTTACCACTTATGTTGATGTTTATATGAATTTGACATTTGAAAATTCATTTCTCCCCTGGTTTATTCCCTGCCTCTTCTTGTTACACTGAGTGTCCCTGATTCACTCCTTACTAACCAGGGGACTATTCCAGTTTCTCTCCCCAGTTCCCATCATTCTGGATCTGGATTTAATTTAAATTGATCAATTTGTGATCACTCGGTCCAAGGCTATTTCCTAGGGCCAGCTCAGATATGATGTCTTTACTACTTACCAACACCAAGTCTAAAATTGCATCAGCTCTTGTTGGTTCAGTGACAATTTGATGAAGAAATCTGTCATCTATCACACACTGGAATAACTGAACCCTAACAGTTTTAGTAGCATTTATTCTCCAATCTGTATCCAGGAAGTAAAAAAATCCCATTATGACATAATTCCCCAAAGTATTTTCCTTTCTAATAATATTACTGAGATCTCTATCCATATCTGAAACTGACCCAAACACTATCCCCATAGAACAGTTTTTACAATCCTCCTCCAAAGTGATTTTGACCCAAATAAATCCTTTTTTTTCTTGCCACTTATTTCTTTACAGTTTACCACGTCACTGATGTTCAGTGCTACTCCACCAGCTCTATTTTTATTCCTATCTTTCCTAGACAGCACTTACCCTTCAATACCTGCATTCCAGCCATGAGCGCTATTCCATCATGTTTCTGTAACCCCTATAATAACCAGTTTGATCTCCTACACCAGTAACTCTACTTCCTCCACTTGGCTGCCCAGATTTCTTGCATTCATGAACAAACATTTCAGTTGATTCTATCAGACCTCTCCAACGTTTTCTAGCCAGATTAGGTACAGCCCCGTCCCTAAGCATAACCCCTATCTAGCTACTACTCCAATCACTGTTTGTACATGGCTGTGAATCCCAAATGGAGACTGGTGGCTAAGTCCCTTTTAGGAGTGGAGCTTAGGTCATGCTCCTCTCCTCTGCCTGTCCTGATGGCAAGCTCACAGAGCTCCCTGATGGACTTGCTGGATTCTGTCTGCCTTAAGTATGTCTCTCTTGCTGACCTTTGCAAAGTAGAATCATGGACCCCTCTGTCACCTTTACAAAGCATTATTGTTCAGATTAGGCTTCTAGAGGGGAATCCTGTTCTGAAGTCTCTAATCTACGAAACCTGTTTTTGAGTAAGGGCAGCCTAGCTGTCCCTCACTCAAAGAAGGGTTTTTTTTTTTTTTGTTCTTAGGATTTCCTTTACTTCTGTTGACCGCTCTCATTTCTTCCCTGTGATATGTTTCTGTGATGCTCTCAGGCTGCAAAATTGTATCTGCTTTCTGCCATTTTCCCTCTACACTGCTTAAAAAGAACAATCAGAATTACAGGTAGTTTTTCCTAATGAATCATTGCAGGTTTGCCACATATTCATACCATACCAGCTCTGCTTTAAACCATTTCAGCTGCAATTCTCTCATCACTTGTCATACAGTTCCCAAACCACCTGCGATAAGCAAACTGAGAGATTATGAATGGCAAGTTTTGCACTGTGTCCAAGGAGACCTATCTGAACTATTTCACTCTGAACCATTGTAATGCCATACAAACTGCAACTTAAATGCTTATGATTTTAAAACAGTATTTAGCTTTCCTTAAAGCAAATCAAATCTAGATGGTATTTGATGCGCAGAAACCATGTGCACATATAGCTGGATGTGATGTGTGATATGAGTGCACTGGGGCACCATATAGTTATTAACATGATACATTTTTCCAGTGTGTACAAGGGCAAATAGTCCTGCACATACATGTTAAAGATATTGTGTTAATTCCAGAGTCTGTTAGATAGAAGCCAAATTAAAAGAGAGAGAAAAATCATGGAGCAGGTCCTCAAGGAATCCATTTTGAAGCACTTGGAGGAGAGGAAGGTGATCAGGAATTGTATAACTGTATAAGTAGGGGCATTTCCAGCAGATCAAGGGATGTGATCATTCCCCTCTACTCAGCACTGGTAAGGCCTCATCTGGAGTACTGTGTCCAGTTTTGGGCCCCACACTACAAGAAGGATGTGGATAAACTGGAGAGAGTCCAGCGGAGGGCAACAAAAATGATTAGGGGGCTGGAGCACATGACTTATGAGGAGAGGCTGAGGGAACTGGGAAAGTTTAGTCTGCAGAAGAGAAGAATGAGGGGGGATTTGATAGCTGCTTTCAACTACCTGAAAGGGGGTTCCAAAGAGGATGGATCTAGACTGTTCTCAGTGGTAGAAGATGACAGAACAAGAAGTAATGGTCTCAAGTTGCAGAAGGGGAGGTTTAGGTTGGATATTAGGAAAAACTTTTTCACTAGTAGGGTGGTGAAGAACTGGAATGGGTTACCTAGGGTGGTGGTGGAATCTCCTTCCTTAGAGGTTTTTAAGGTCAGGCTTGACAAAGCCCTGGCTGGGATGATTTAGTTGGGTTTGGTCCTGCTTTGAGCAGGGGGTTGGACTAGATGACCTCCTGAGGTCCCTTCCAACCCTGAGATTCTATGATTCTATGATTCTATGAATAGTCAACGTAGATTCACCAAGGGCAAATCATGCCTGACCAATCGGATAGCCTTCTATGATGAGATAACTGGCTCTGTGGATATGGGGTGGACATGATATACACTGACTTTAGCAAAGCTTTTGATGCGGTCTCCCACAGTATTCTTGTCAGTATGAATTGGATGAATGAACTATAAGGTGGATAGAAAGATGGCTAGATCGTCGGGCTAAATGGCTCAATGTCTAGTTGGCAGCCAGTATCAAGTGGAGTGATCCAGGGGTTGGTCGTGGGAACGGTTTTGTTCAACATCTTCATTAATGATCTGGATGATGGGTTGGACTGCACCCTCAGTAAGCTCGCAGATGACACTAAGCTGGGGGGAGAGGTAGATTCTCTGGAGGGTAGGGATAGGGTCCAGAGTGACCTAGACAAATTGGAGGATTGGCACAAAATAAATCTTATGAGATTCAACAAGAGTCCTTCACTTAGGACGGAAGAATCCCACGCACTGCTACAGGCTGGGGACTGACTGGCTGAGAGGCAGTTCTGCAGAAAAGGACCTGGGGATTACAGTGGACGAGAAGCTGGATATGAGTCAACAGTGTGCCCTTGTTGCCAACATATTGGGCTGCATTAGTAGGAGCATTGCCAGCAGATCAAGGGAAGTGATAATTCCTCTTTATTCAGCACTGGTGAGGCCACAACTGGAGTATTGCATTGTTTTGGACCCCCACTGCAAAAGGGTTGTGGACAAATTGGAGAGAGTCCATGGGAGGGCAATGGAAATTATTAGGGGACTGGGGAACTTGACTTGTAAGGAGAGGCTGAGGGAACTGGGGTTATTTAGTCTGCAGAAGAGAAGAGTGAGAGGGGATTTGATAGCAGCCTTCAACTACCTGAAGAGTGGTTCCAAAGAGGATGGAGCTCGACTGTTCCCAGTGGTGCCAGATGACAGAACAAGGAGTAATGGTCTCAAGTTGCAGTTGGGGAGGTCTAGGTTGGATATTAGGAAAAACTATTTTACTAGGAGGGTGGTGAGGCACTGGAATGGGTTACCTAAGGAGGTGGTGGAATCTCCTTCCTTAGAGTTTCTAAGGCCCAGCTGGAATGATTTAGTTGGGGTTGGTCTTGCTTTGAGCGGGGGTTGGAGTAGATAACCTCCTGAGGTCTCTTCCTACCCTAATCTTCTATGATTCTATGAATAGAGAAAAATCAGTTAATCGCTGAAATAATTTACCAAGGGTCATGGTGGATTATCCATCTTTGGCTACCTTTAAATCAAGAGTGGATATTTTGTTCTAAAAGATCTGCTCTGCTCTGGTTCCATAGCAAGGACTGATATGAGTTTTGTACCTAAAGCAGGGATTCAGCTACTGATCAGATTGATTTAATCTGGGACTGCCAACACTACTGTGAAACTATAGATATGTATGAATGTCCCATAGCAACATCACTACAGGATAGAGTTAAGGTTTTTGGTTTTCATCTCTTACAATATTTGGATTTCTCTTAAATTAAACCTAAACTCTTTATTTCTTGGGTTTGCAGTGCTTGTTTTGGGTATTATGGCATTCCTGTAATGTGTTAAAACACTGATATATCTACTTTTTTTCTTAACTCCAATTCAACATAGTTTTTGGGGGTGGGAGCAGGGGAAATACTGCTTATATTCAAGCAGAATAATACTCTTGAAGTGATATCTTACTGGTTTACCCTATCCTCTCCATAATATGTTTATTGACCATTGAATAGTAAGCAAAATGTAAAGTGAAATGTCTGATGTCTAGATCATTTCATAAGAAGAGGATGAATTAGCAAGGAATATTTCTGATAAATTTTGAGTAAGATTAATATTAGATAAGCTCAGATTTCTATACTAAAAATATTTGTAATCAGATTACCTTCAATAGTGAAGTAGAAATTAAGAAATACAGACAATTGGTAAGGCAAACTAGAAGTATAAGTGAACATCTCTGTGCAGCAGGATTGAGGACAATAAGTGAGAATTTAAAAAATATATTAGGAACAAAAGCAAGCCTAGCAACTGAAAAAATTGTCAGCATGATACAGACCCAGAATGAGTATTTAATATACTCTGTTTGCAAAGAAGTTGAATGACATATTCATATCATATATCAACAGTAAATTCCTTTCTATTCCAACAGTAACTAAGGTGGATGTTAAACAGCTTACAGTATTGTTAAAATCAGAAGGTCTGGATAACATCCACCCAAGAATTTTAAAAGAGAAGGCCAAGGAGCTCTGTGGGCATCAATGTTAATTTTTAAATAAATCTTCAAATTCTGGGGAAGTTCCAGAGGACCAGGAGAAAAGCCAATAACATGCCAATATCTTAAAAGGCTAAATGGATAATTATAAGCCCTCTTTGCCTGACATCAATTCCAGGGAAAATGATGGGGGGAAAATGTTATGGGATTCAGTTAACAAAGAATTAAGGAATAGAAATCAATACCAATAAACATGGTCTCTTAAGAACTAGGTTTTATCAAATTAGACAGCTATTGTTTTTTGATGATATTATAGATTAGATTGATAAAGGTAACTGTGTTGATATACTATACTTAGACACCTGCGAGGCTTGTGACTTATGCTAATATGATTTTTTTTTAAAGTAGAACTTCCCAAAATTAATGTGGCACATATTGAATTGATTAAAACCTGGCTAATTGACAGATCCCAAAACATATTTGTAAATGAGGAATGATCATAAAATGGTTTGCTGAACAGTCTCCAAGGGATTGATTTCCAGCCTAACACAGGTCAACACGTTTTTCCAATTATCTGGGAGAAAATTCAAAATAACTGATGATAAAGTTTGCCAAAGTTTAGTAAAGTTTGGTATGATAGTAAATAAAAATAAGGAATGGGCACTTATACAGATACTCCCTACACTAACACCGGAACAAATCAAAATACCCTTAGAGCCCTGACCAGGGTTATTCTATCTACTATCCAAGATCTACAAACCCAGAAATCGTGGACACCCCATCATCTCGGGCATTGGGACTCTCACTGAAGGACTGTCTGGGTATGTGGACTCTCTACTCAGACCCTATGCCACCAGCACTCCCAGCTATCTCCGTGACACCACTGATTTCCTGAGGAAACTACAATGCATTGGTGACCTTCCAGAAAACACAATCCTAGCCACCATGGATGTAGAGGCTCTCTACACAAACATCCCACACACTGAAGGAATACAAGCTGTCAGGAACAGTATCCCTGATGATGCCACAGCACAACTGGTTGCTGAGCTCTGTGCCTTTATCCTCACACACAACTATTTCAAATTTGATGACAATATATATCTCCAGATCAGTGGCACCGCTATGGGCACCCGCATGGCCCCACAATATGCCAATATTTTTATGGCCGACCTGGAACAACGCTTCCTCAGCTCCCATCCACTCATGCCCCTTCTCTACCTACGCTACATTGATGACATCTTCATCATCTGGACCCCTGGGAAGGAGACTCTGGAAAAATTCCACTAAGATTTCAACAGCTTCCACCCCACCATCAACCTCAGCCTGGACCTATCTACACGGGAGGTCTACTTCCTAGACACCACGGTGCAAATAAGTGATGGTCACATTAACACCACCCTATACCGAAAACCTACCGACCGCTATGCCTACCTTCATGCCTCCAGCTTCCATCCCGGGCACACCACAAGATCCATTGTCTACAGCCAAGCACTGAGGTACAACCGCATCTGCTCTAACCCCTCAGACAGAGGCCAACATCTACAAAATCTCCACCAAGCATTCTCAAAACTACAGTACCCGCACAAGGAAATAAGGAAACAGATTAACAGAGCCAGACGTGTACCCAGAAGCCTCCTACTGCAAGACAAACCCAAGAAAAAAACCAACAGGACTCCACTGGCCATCACATACAGTCCCCAGCTAAAACCCCTCCAATGCATCATCAGGGATCTACAACCCATCCTGGACAATGATCCCACACTTTCACAGGCCTTGGGTGGCAGGCCAGTCCTCACCCACAGACAACCTGCCAACCTGAAGCATATTCTCACCAGTAACTGCACACCGCACCATAGTAACTCTAGCTCAAGAACCAACCCATGCAACAAACCTCAATGCCAACTCTGCCCACATATCTACACCAGCGACACCATCACAGGACCTAACCAGATCAGCCACACCATCACCGGTTCATTCACCTGCACTTCCACCAATGTAATATACGCCATCATATGCCAGCAATGCCCCTCTGCTATGTACATCAGCCAAACTGGACAATCTCTACGGAAAAGGATAAATGGACACAAATCAGATATTAGGAATGGCAATATAAAAAAACCTGTAGGAGAACACTTCAACCTCCCTGGCCACACAATAGCAGATCTTAAGGTGGCCATCTTGCTGCAAAAAAACTTCAGGACCAGACTTCAGAGAGAAACTGCTGAGCTTCAGCTCATCTGCAAATTTGACACCATCAGCTCAGGATTAAACAAAGATTGTGAATGGCTTGCCAACTACAGAACCAGTTTCTCCTCCCTTGGTTTTCACACCTCAACTGCTAGAACAGGGCCTCATCCTCCCTGATTGAACTAACCTCATTATCTCTAGCTTGCTTCTTGCTTGCATCTATAAACCTGCCCCTGGAAATTTCCACTACTTGCATCCGATGAAATGGGTATTCACCCATGAAAGCTCATGCTCCAAAACGTCTGTTAGTCTATAAGGTGCCACGGGATTCTTTGCTGCTTATACAGAGAGTGATCTATATTGCTTGATAAACTGGGTGTATTGAAATAACAAGGCTGCACATCTAGGATCAAAGGGCGACGACCATATTGAAAGTATGAGGCAATGTAGCCTCAAAAGCAGTGATTCTTATTATTTAATTATTTAGCATGTGTCCCGCAGTTGTTCCTAGAAGCCTCCATCATGGACAAGATCCCTATTGTGCTAAATGTTGTACAAACCCAGAACAAAATGACTGTCCCTGACCCAAACATCCTACAATCTAAGGATAAGACAAGAGGTAACAAGGGAATACAGACCTGCAGGCATGAGGACACAAGGAAACAATGAGAAAAAATTGGTTAGCATAATAAACAGTGGCCTCACTCTCAGCACATGAGCTGCTTAAATGTCGTCAAGTGTTTTGTAGCCATTGCAAAAGAGTTTTAAGGAGGGTTTTGAAGGAGGATAATGCAGATGTTTACTGTTATATCCTTGGGGGCAGTCGGTTTAGGAAGAAATCACTTGAGGCCAGAGAGCAGACAGCTAACAAAACTACCATTTTATTTACAGATACAGAGCTCACCCAACCGGCCAAAGCCAGCCGGGCTATCCCCTAATAATCTAACTCAGTTGCCATAGGAACCAAAAACCATGACAACCAAATACACAACATATTCCTCCCCCTCTAATAAGAACATCCCCTAAATAAAACACACACTAGACTAGAGAAGGAGGGTAGACTGCCTCCATTCCCGGCTAAACCCTGGGGATTATTTTGCTCCATAACCGTGGGTTCGCCCTAGATAAAGATCCAGCCGATGAGGAGGCCTTCTGTCTCTAGGTGGATTACGGCAAACTTCTGGTGTTGTTGCACCCGAAAGTACCATGGGCTCAGGGTCCGCAGCACGAACAGGTGAGGAGGTGGTATCAGCTCGTGCTGGGCAAAGGGGTATCTCAGCCACCGGCAGTAATGGAGGAGAACAGTCAGGAACAAGTAATTCATGATTCAGTGTCTCACCAGAAGAAGTGAAGTCAGACCCCTCAACTGCAGATGTGTCCTGAGCACTGGCATGACCTGGTAACAGCTGATCTACATGTCGCCGCCAGGTAAGATTCTCTGCAGTCCAGACTGTGTAGGAAACAGGCCTGTTTGAGTGATGATTGTGGCAGGGACCCATTTAGCTCTGGAAGTATAATTCCGAGCCAAAACTGGCTGTCCCGGGCTAAAGGTTCGGTCTTTTGCTCTGGGTGCCCATCTGATGACTTGATATTGCTGCTGATGTTGCACAGTTTGTCAGGGTTCAGAAGGTTTCAGCAAATCAAAGCAAGTGTGCAGCTGTTGTCCCATCATTAGAAAGGCCGGGGATGCCTGGGTCGTAGCATGAGGTGTGTTTCTGTAGGAAAGTAAGAAGGTATCCAGACGCTTTTGAATGGAGTGTTGTCCCCTTGCTGATTTCAAAGCGTTTTTCATTGTCTGCACAAAACTTTCAGCTAATCCGTTGGTGGATGGATGATATGGTGCTGACGTGATGTGGTGTATCCCATTTGCCTTCATAACATTTTGAAACTCCTGAGAGACGAACTGCGGTCCGTTGTCACTCACAAGTTGTTCTGGCAGACCAAAACGATTAAAGAGTCCTCGTAGTTTTTGGATAGTACTCTCTGCAGTAGTGGACTGCATTATAGAGACTTCTGGCCATTTAGAATGGGCATCTACTGCCACCAAGAACATGCTTCCTTCAAGGGGGCCAGCAAAGTCAACGTGAATACGTTGCCACGGGTTTTCAGGCCAGTCCCATGGGTGTAGGGGTGCCCACTGGGGTGCATTCCTCACACCCTGACATGACATAGAAGCTTTTGCCTTCTCTTCAATAGCACTGTCCAATCCAGGCCACCAAAAATAGCTTCGTGCAATTTCCTTCATGCACACTATTCCACAGTGACCGGAATGGAGCTGTTCTAACATCTGTGATCTCAGTGGTGGTGGAATAATGACACGTCTCCCCCACAACAAACAACCAGATTGGACCGATAAATCCATCCTCCTGGACAAGTAGGTAACAAGATCGGGTGAAACCGGAGAGGTTTGTTGAGATTTTCCATGCATCACCAGGTCCATAACTTGGGACAATACTGGGTCAACGCAAGTTGCCTTCTTTATCTGAGTAGCAGTGATGGGTATATTCTCTACCTGTTCAAAGTAGAAGATTTCCTTTTGGGCACTATCTTGATGTTTGACCGGCAAAGGCAACCTTGAGAGGCCATCTGCATTGCCGTGCAGAGTGGATTTCCGATATTTGATGTCATATGTGTGTGCTGAAAGTAACAATGCCCAACGTTGCATACGACTAGCAGCTAATGGGGGAATGCCTGTGTAGGGTCCAAAAATTGACGTCAGAGGTCGATGGTCTGTGAGAAGAGTAAACTTTCGCCCAAACAGGTACTGATGAAACTTCCGAATTCCAAAAACAATTCCTAATGCCTCACGTTCGATTTGGGCATAGTTAGTTTCTGCTTTGCTTAGAGTGCATGAAGCAAAAGCAATAGGTCTCTCTTCTCCCGAAGGCATAAGGTGTGATACGACTGCTCCCACTCCATAAGGGGAGGCATCACAGGCCAATTGTAGGGGTAAGGATGGATCAAAGTGCGTTAGAACTTCAGAATTTAGCAATGCATCCTTAGCTTTGTTAAATGCAACATCACAGACTTCAGTCCACTTCCAGGCCTTGTTCTGCCCAAGGAGCTCATGAAGTGGTTTTAGCAGTGTAGCTAACTGTGACATGAACTTTCCATAATAGTTCAGTAGTCCTAGAAACGAGCGCAGCTGGCTTACATTTCGAGGTGGGGGAGCCTCCACAATAGCTTTAACTTTTGCAGGAGCCTTATGAAGACCTGCAGAATCAATGATGTATCCCAAATATTCAACAGAGGGCTGGAAGAATTCATATGTGTCTTTGCGGACTCGTAGGCCATACTCTTCCAGTCTTTGTAGGGTACCCTCTAAATTCTTTAAGTGATCCTCTTCATTCCTTCCAGTGACCAGGATGTCATCCAGATAGCACTGAACTCCTGACAAGCCACACAAGATATGGTCTGTAGCCCTCTGGAACAGGGCGGGAGCAGACGTTATTCTGAAGGGTAGGCGACAGTATCGATAAAGCCCCTTATGAGTCACAATAGTCAAAAGCTTTGGGACTTCTCATTGACGTGCATCTGTAAATACACTTGACTCAGATCAATCTTACTGAACTTTTATCCCCCAGCCAGGCCCGCGAAGAGGTCATTGATGCGGGGAAGCGGGTATTGCTCTGTACATAACACTGGGTTGACAGTGACTTTAAAATTACTGCAAATCCGGAGGGAGCCATCTTTCTTCACTATTGGAATGACAGGAGTGGCCCATGGGCTATGGGTAACTGGCATTAGGACAACATTGGTAACCAGGCACGCCAGGTCTGCTTCACCTTTTGGCCTGATGGCATATGGCACAGTTCGGGCTTTCAGATATTTTGGTGGACTGTCAGGTTTAATGTTCAATGTCACAGTGATTCTCTTCATACTTCCCAGATCTTCTCCAAAAACAACAGCATGTTTCCTTGTATAGGGGTCAGACTGGTTTCTTCTTTAGTCATTCGTGCACTTCTGTCCAGTTCAGTTGAATCTTCCCAAGCCAAGACCTACCCATTAAGGCTGGGTAGTTA
Source organism: Mauremys reevesii (assembly GCF_016161935.1). NCBI lineage: Eukaryota > Metazoa > Chordata > Testudines > Geoemydidae > Mauremys > Mauremys reevesii. Next base: position 16,027,979 of record NC_052644.1, read on the forward strand.
CCTCTCATCACAAACAGTGGAAATTTAGCAGCCTGTCCACTGAGCTCCACCTTAACAACAGTAGTGCCCAACATGGGCACAGCTTCTCCCGTATATATCTTCAGAACAGGTTTTTTTTTGCCTTAAGCAGAAGATGCTGTAGATTTTCTTTATACACAGTCTCGGAGACCAGCAAGACGGCTACATCAGTGTCCAGTTCCATGCATATAGGTTTGCCATCCAACAGTGGGGTTACCCAGTAGTCATGTGAGCCCACTGCCAAAGACAAAACATGCAGTGGCATTTCTTCTTGTGAAGAGGTGTCACCTTGGTCATCCTGGGTCTGCTCTAGGGTATGCAGGGTTCCTCTTTTGGTCAGCCAGACCACAGGCCTCTTTTTCTTTTGTTTACAGGCACACTCAATGTGTCCCTTTTTGCCATAGTGTCAACACAACAGGTCCTTACACCAGCATTCTAATGCCTGGTGACCCAGCTTACCAGAGCGGTAACATTCCTGACTTCCCACAGTTTTGTGGGTAGGTTCTTGTGACACTTTATCCACCCTAGGGGATGCACCGATGTATTGCACCTCCTTTGTAGCCAGTTCCATGGAGACTGCAATATCAAAAGCCTTCTGTAATGTAAGCTGAGCCTCTGTCAACAGGCACTTCCGTATAGCTTCACTGTACAGGCCACACATTGACCTGTCACGCAGGGCCTCATTTAACATCTCCTTAAATTCACAGTGTCCTGCTAGCTTTTTTAATGTTGCTACAAATTGTACAACTGTTTCATCTTCTTTTTTATTTCTTCTGTGAAACCTATATCTTTCAGCAATTACCAGTGGTTTGGGGGAAAATGGGGCCCCAGGATTTCCACAATGTCACTGTAAGATTTGGTCTCAGGATTAACAGGGTGTAGTAAGCTGCGTAGCAGGGAGTAGGTTTTAGCCCCTATAACACTTAAGAATATTGGCACCTTCTTCTCTTCTGTAATGTCATTTGCAATAACAAAAAGCTCAAAATGCTGCACTATATTCTCATCAAAAGTTTCCAGTGGCTCGGTAAGTGTAGCCATGGTTTTAGTTTCAGTTTCACAGTCAGTGCCAACAAGCAGTTTTTTGTTTGTTTTTTTTTTCTTTACCTTGACTTCTACTTCCTTCTGTTGCTGGGGCAGCACAGGCATCCCTTCCCTCGTCGCCACTTGTTATATTCTTGGGGGCAGCCAGTTTAGGAAGAAATCACTTGAGATCAGAAAGCAGCAAGCTTACAAAGCAACCATTTATTTACAGACATGGAGCTCACCTAACCAGCCAAAGCTGGCCGGGCTATCCCCTAATAATGTAACTCAGTTGCCATAGGAACAACAACCATGATAGCCAAATACACAACAATGACCCCCACCCTGAGGCTGTAAGGCACATCCTGGAGCTGGATGTCTGCCCCAGGGTCAGCATCTGGGGTTTTCATCCATTTCTGATGGGTGTGTTTCGTGGATGTTGCTGCTGGGTTTACAGGTTCAGAGGGATAAATACCAGGGAGGGAGAAGAATTATTTCAGCTCAGTACTAATGTGGACACGAGAACAAATGGATATAAATTGGCAGTCGGGAAGTTTAGGCTTGAAATTAGACAAAGGTTTCTAAACATCAGGGGAGTGAAATTCTGGAACAGCCTACCAAGGGAAACGGGGGGGGGGGGGAAGGGCCTCTCTGGCTTTAAGATTAAGCTTGATAAGTTTATGGAGGGAATGGTTTGATAGGATAACGTGATTTAGTCAATAGGTCAATAGCGTGCGACCACTGGTAATTAGTACCGAAGGTCAATGTTGGGATATTGAAAGTCTTTTTCCTGAGTGTCTGGCTGCAGAGTCTTGCCCGCATGCTCGGGGTTCAGCTGATCGCCATATTTGGGGTTGGGAAGGAATTTTCCTCCAGGGTAGATTGGCAGTGTCCCTGGAGGTTTTTCGCCTTCCTCCGCAGCATGGGGCAGGGGTCGCTTGCTGGAGGATTATCTGCTACTTGAAGTCTTTAAATCAGGATTTGGGGACTTCAACAGCTGTGTCAAGGGAGAGAATTATTTCAGGAGTGGGTGGGTCAGCTTTTGTGGCCTGTATCTTGCGGGAGGTCAGACTAGATGATCATAATGGTCCCTTCTGATCTTAAGTTCTATGATTCTATGATTCTATGATGTCACTGCATCTGTGTGTTATTGCAAAGTCACTTGGTGAATAACTAATGTTTTGGGCTGGCAGCAAACTGGAAACTCAGAGCAGGTATTCGGGTCGGTTCCAAAAGAGTTTGGAATTTGTCAGTAAATCTGGAAAGTCTGTTTCGGGTCGTAGAAAGCATTTCATTCCGGGCAGCTTCTTAAAAGAGCCTGCTCCTCCCAACCTTTCTCCGGGGAGGAGGGAACTTGTCTGGGATGTGGAAGACCCACATTTGGAACCCCCGCTTTGGAGCAGGGCCTTGAATTGGGTTCGTTGTTAATAACAGTGAAGTGAAATGAGAATCCACAGTTGTTTCCACTTCTAAATTGCCACCCTGGTTAGAGTGAAGCAGTTGAGGTGTGAAAACCAAGGGAGGAGAAACTCCCACCTGGGGTGAGGCTGTACTATGGGCAGGGGAGGTGACTTCACTGTTGAGGGGAGATCTCCCTGTATTTCTCTGCTTTGTTTCCCCAACTCTGCCCCAAAGCAGAAACTCCCTGTCTCCCCCAAAGTCATCCCTTGCAGGGTTGGTTTCTTTTAGAAACCCTGGTGCTGGGATAAGGGCAGGTCTGTGGATTTGGGCCCAGCCCCACAAAAAGTCCCCCTGTGTGAGTGAGCAGCTGAACCCACGCATAGCTGGGAAGAGCAATCCTAGTGAGTGCCCCCTCACATCAAGACCCGTCCTCCCACTAGAGTGACCAGATATCAAGTGTGAAAAATCAGGATAGAGGGTGGGGGGTAATGGGCATCTATATAAGAAAAAGCCCCAAATCTTGGGACTGTCCCTATAAAATCAGGACATCTGGTCACCCTACCCCACACACCATGTGGCATGTGACTGAGGGGAGCGGGGGCAGTCACAGCAGTGACCACACCCTGAATGTGCTGCTGGAGGAAATGAGGCCGTGCTCCATCCCTGTGTCTGTGCCCTGGAGCAGAAGCAACCCTTGAACCCAAGATGTCAGGGAATGTCGAGGAGCGGCAGCCCAGATCCATGAGAATGCAGCAAGTAGGAGCAGAGGCAGCGATGTGAGCGCACTGGATTAAGTCATTTTGTATTGGTTTTTACACGTGTCTTTGGCAATGTCAGAGCTGGTTTACATTGCTTTTTGCAATGATGTTACTTCTTCTGTACAGTGGCTTGTTTATTTTGTGGTTGTCTTTGTGGAGTCAGACCCTGCATCTGTGCACATACTGATGTGATGTCATTTCCATGTCCATAAGGACTAAAAAATGAGAGAGAGAGAGAGAGAGAGAGAGAGAGATCTAGGGCTACAGCCAGGGCGGGTCAAGCGGGTCAGTTGCCTATGGCATAAAATCACTGGGGTGGAAAAATGGGATAGGAACAGAGGTGACACATAAAGACCTGTTCATCGGGGGTTGTTTGGGCCAGCCCCACGTGGCCAGGCTCGGGGAGGATGCACCACCTCCACCCCCTGACTCACCTCAGTAGGCCATCCAGCCTGTCTAGGTTGTAGGGAGGGCACAACTCAAAAATTGGGGGAGGGAGGGCACACTCACCCCAGGTGCTAAAAGTCCTAATTATGGCTCTGCCTAGGACCCAGGTCTCTAAGATGACAAACCTTATTCTGATCATTTACTGCATCACACACACTATCTTTCAGAGTGACTAACACAGGCTAGGTTATCACATTTCTATTCAACATAAGCCAAACCCTCTCCCAGAGCTGGAGTAAAAGCCACGATTCTTAATCAACCATATTCTACTGCTGACAAGTGAATATTTGAGTAAGCTGTCAAGAAAGGGTTTGTCACGTCCTTCTCCAGTAGCTGGTCTAAAAAGAAGCCAGCAATTGCACGTGTGGTTCAGATAAAAAGGGCCTAAAGTGAGTATTGGACACTGAAAGGTTCAAGCCATGTTGCTGATCGACATTGGGGTGAGTGTCTTCATGTTCTGGGTTTGTACAGCATCTAGCACAATGGGATCCTAGTCCATGACTGGTGTTCTAGATGCAACCACAGAGCTAATAATAATAATTGCAATCTGGCTTTGTGGGATTCATACATAAGGAGCCCACTTAAAAATAGGTTTTGTACTTAAAATGATGATAATCTGTAAATTATGGTGTAAATCTCCAAAATACTGTAACCAAGTTACTGTGCTGGCTAGATCTGTGTGTGTGTTTCTTGACTGGGCACTTAATCTGAGGAGTCCCTTCTCAATAAACTGGCCAAATGATTCACTGGTGCAACTTAGAATCAAACACATTGAGATACAAGTACATAGCCAATACTTATAACGTCAAATACAAAAATGATACATGCATACAAATAGCATAATCATAACCAGCAAATCATGACCTTTTCATAGACACCTCACTCGACAACCTTTGTACAATATTTGCTACAAATATATAACAGTGGTCGCAACAATGATCTATATGGTCACATTCATGTCAATAATGACACACTCCTCTTCTCTCTAGATTTTTTACAAAGCTATCCCCCTATTAGGCACGTGGGTTACACTCACAGTCTAACATCTGAATTTCAAGGCTCCACTGGAGACAGAAGAATATCCAGATAGGGTACGGAATATTGAAGCAGGAAGAGAGACCTCGTTCCTTGGCTCCTTGTCCAGCACCTTGCCACTGAGCCCCGGCTGATTTCGACACTATTATTTATATAATAGGACCCTCCAGTGACCCCAGTTAAGGTCAGGGCCCCTTTGCACTGGGTGCTGCGCAGACACTAAGGCCTTGTCTACACTACAAGACTATTTCGAATCTACTTAAGTCGAATTTGTGGATTCGACCTTATGAAGTCGAATTTGTGTATCCACACTAAATACACTAATTCAAACTTCTGAGTCCACATTAATGGGTCCGGCGTCGACTTTCGAAGCGGTGCACTGTGGGAAGCTATCCCACAGTTCCCGCAGTCCCCGCTGCCCATTGGAATGCTGGGTAGAGCTCGCAATGCCTGCTGGGGGAAAAAATGTGTCGAGGGCGGTTTTGGGATACTGTCGTCATTGAACCGTCAATCACGCCCTCCCTCCCTGAAAGCGCCGGCGGGAAATCTGATCGCGCCCTTCTCTGGTCGGTTACAGCGCGGACGCCACAGCACTGCGAGCATGGAGCCCGCTGCGATCATCGCTGCACTTATGGCCGTTGTCAACTCCTCGCACCTTATCGTCCACCTCTTCCACAGTCAGCTGCTGAGAAATCGGGCGAGGAGGCTCCGGCAGCGCGGTGAGGAGAGTGGCGCAGGCCTCTCACAAAGCAGGGTACGCCGCGCCGTGGAGATCATGGTGGCAATGGGTCAAGTTCATGGTGTGGAACGGCGATTCTGGGCCCGGGAAACAAGCACGGACTGGTGGGACCGCATAGTGCTGCAGGTCTGGGATGAAACAGAGTGGCTGCGAAACTTCAGGATGCGTAAGGGCACTTTCCTTGAACTCTGTGACTTGCTGGCCCCTGCCCTGAAGTGCCAGGACACACGGATGCGAGCAGCCCTGAGTGTGCAGAAGCGAGTGGCCATAGCCCTCTGGAAACTTGCCACGCCAGACAGCTACCGGTCAGTAGCGAACCACTTTGGCGTGGGCAAATCTACCGTGGGGGTTGCTGTGATTCAAGTAGCCCACGCAATCGTTGAGCAACTGCTCTCAAAGGTAGTGACTCTCGGAAACGTCCAGGTCGTCATAGATGGCTTCGCCGCGATGGGATTCCCAAACTGCGGTGGGGCTATAGATGGGACTCACATCCCTATCCTGGCACCAGCCCACCAGGCCAGCGAGTACATTAACCGAAAGGGCTACTTTTCAATGGTGCTGCAAGCACTGGTGGACCATAGGGGACGTTTTACCAACATCTTCGTCGGGTGGGCGGGCAAGGTTCATGACGCGCGTGTGTTCAGGAACTCTGGTCTGTTTAGACGCCTCCAGGCAGGAACTTTCTTCCCGGACCACAAAATAACGGTTGGGGATGTGCAGATGCCTACAGTGATCCTCGGGGACCCGGCCTACCCGCTAATGCCCTGGCTCATGAAGCCCTATACAGGCGCCTTGGACAGTGAGAAGGAACTCTTCAACTACCGGCTGAGCAAGTGCAGAATGGTCGTGGAGTGTGCTTTTGGACGTCTCAAGGGGAGATGGCGGAGCTTACTGACTCGCTCGGACATCAGCGAAAAGAATATCCCCGTAGTTATTGCTGCTTGCTGTGTGCTCCACAATCTCTGTGAGAGCAAGGGCGAGACCTTTTTGGCCGGATGGGAGGTTGAGGCAAATCGCCTGGCTGCTGTTTACGATCAGCCAGACACCCGTGCCGAGAGAATATCCCAACGGGAAGTGCTGTGCATCCGGGAGGCTTTGAAAGCTAGTTTCCTCGCAGAGCAGGGTAACCTGTGACTGTCCACTTGATTTTAAGAGAGCCTGATCATGGGCCTGTGTCTGTATGTGTCGAGTTAGATCTGAGCTCACAAACCCGGTTCTCCAAGTTTCCTCCACTTCCAAAGCATGTTTTAAAACTAATGAAATGTAACAGTAATTAATAATAAATCTTTCGTTGACTTTGCATTTCTGTTCCTGGGTTGAAACATGGAAGCATACTGTGCTGGGTTCGGTGTGCACTGATGTACAGACCGCTTGTCCAATACAGGACGGACAGCCTCCTGCTCCTACATAGGTCTGTGGGGTGGGGGACGGTTTACAGTGATTGTGCATGTAGGGGTGGGTTTGCAGGAATGGGTGGGTTTGCAGGAAGGCGAGGGTGCCGTCTTTGGATAGGGGTTTGCATGATGGCTGTGGGCTGTGGGTTTGGGCGTTGGAAGGGGTGAGGGGTGTGGGGGAAGGGTGAGTATCTGTCCCTGGATGAGGGCTCTTTTTGGGGCTCAGGGCAGCGGAGAGGCTCGTGGCTACGGTCAAAGTGCATGGTAAGGGAAGTCTGCCTTTACATTCGGGGATGGCAGGCGCCAGGACCCTGGACAAGCATACACATCAACGAATGACCCGGGGCAGCATACACCACACAGACTGACCCTGGTGCCTAGTGACTGCAGTCTGTGTGTGCCCTGCAGTTGACCCTGCCCCCAAGTCTCTACCCTGGTAATGTGGGCTATGCACTGCAATTGAAAATCCCCCCCCCCCACACACACAAAGTCTTCTGACACGAGAAACGTGACGGAAACAGAGAGTAACAGCAAACCGCTTTTAATAATGTTATACACAGTGGGGGGTTGAAACTTGGATTTGGGACTGGGTGATCCTGTAAGGGAAGAACTTCTACAAATTTAGAGCGCGAGAGGTGTCTTGTACATTAGCGCTCTGCTGCGGTGCAGTGACAGTTCTCACGGCCCCTACCGCCCCTCCTTCTTGTAACTTTGGGTGAGGGGGGGACAGGACTTCTTGGCGTTGGAGGGCGGTTGCAGATGCAGTGCAGGGGGGCTCTCTCCTCCTGCCTGCGGTCCTGCAGAACATCTACAAGGCACCGGAGCGTGTCCGTTTGCTCCCTCATTAGACCAAGCAGCGTTTGAGTCGCCTGCTGGTCTTCCTGCCGCCACCTATCCTCCCGTTCGATGTGTGTGCGATGCTGCTGACACAGGGTCTCCCTCCACTGTCTCTGCTCTGCCGCCTCGGCTGTGGAGCAGGCCATCAGTTCCGCGAACATGTCGTCCCTAGTCTTTTTCTTTCACCGTCTAATCTGAGCAAGCCTCTGCGAGGGGGATGCTGGGGCAGTCCGGGAAAGAGCCGAAGCTGTGTGATGCGAAAAAGTAAGTGATTTCCTTGAACAGATACATGTTTGCGAACAGTGAACACAGTCTAGTCAGTTTCTGTGAACAAGACCATACAGGGCACCTAGTCTCACGAGATCTCAGGACAAGTTCGAGATTTCGGAATACGCTTTCAGTGGTTGCAGTCTTGCACAGGAGAGACGCCAAGCGGGGAGGGACAGCTGAATCCGTCTAGCAGCCAGTCCTGGTAAGCCTTACAGTAGAGTCTGCTTAACAGTTAATGGATAGCTGTGCCCTCCCGCTAAAGGCAATCTGGAAAGCATAAAGTCTGAGCCTTTTCCAGCCCCTCCCGGCAGTGCACGGGAAAGATCACTGTATGCTTTTCCTCTGTGGCCTCCAACACGTGGCTGTTAAGCGAGGGTCATTCTTATGCAAAGTAAAAGTCTACCATTCACAATAGTAACAGTACACTAATTGCCCTAATTAGATGCAGCACTTCCAGAACGACATTACCGTGAGGCGTGTCACTCGGAGTCAGAGAGAGCGGATGCTAAGAGAAGCCCTGCACAGACCAGGACCATATGCAGCAATGCTGGTGGAGGCGATGGTTCCTATGTACATTAGGATGTCCTGGCGCGGAAGAGTGTGCTTCCACGGAGCACCCAACAAGGCACCTCTCCCCAGGAACCTCCTGCGGAGGCTTTTCGAGCACCTCTTTGAGAGCTTTGTTGAACTGTCCCAAGAGGATTATTGTTCAATCCCTATATGTGTGGACCTACTTTTTATATAGTTTTACATTGAAAAATTTTTATATAGTATTTCTATTTTTTCTATACCTATTTTATAAAAAAAAATGTTTACACGTCTATAGCACTTACCGCCTGATCCTTCCCCTGATTCTGAGTCCGTGTTAACGGCAGGGGAGGGTTGGTAGGGGATCTCTGTGAGGGTGAGGAAGAGATCCTGGCTGTCAGGGAAAGCGGGAGTGGGTTCGCTGTCGCCTGCGCCGTCCTCCAAAGACCATTCCTCATCTTCCCCATCGGCGAACATCGAGGAGGAACTGTCCCGGTACACTATTCCGTCCTCGGAGTCCACTGTCACTGGTGGGGCAGTGGTGGCAGACCCACCTAGAATGGCATGCAGTGCCTCGTAGAAGCGGCATGTCTGGGGCTTGGCTCCGGAGCGTCCGTTTGCCGCTCTGACTTTTTGATACCCTTGTCTTAGGTCCTTGACTTTCACGTGGCACTGCATCGCATCCCGGCTGTATCCTTTGTCTTTCATGGCTTTCGAGACCTTCTCGAAGGTCTTTGCATTACGCTTGCTGGAGCGCAGCTCCGAGAGCACAGACTCCTCGCCCCACACAGCGATCAGATCCATGACTTCCCGGTCAGTCCATGCTGGGGACCTCTTTCTAATCTGGGATTGCCCGGACTCCTCTGCTGGAGAGCTCTGCATCGTTGCAGGTGCTGCGGAGCTCGCCTCGATGTCCAACCAGGACGTCAGATTCAAAGTGCCCAGACAGGAAAATGAATTCAAATTTTCGCGGGTCATTTCCTGTGTGGCTGGCCAGAGAATCCAAGCTCGGACTGCTGTCCAGAGCGTCAACAGATTGGTGCAGTGTGGGATAGCTCCCGGAGCTACTAAGTTTGATTAGCATCCACACCAAGCCTAATTCGAGCTAGCCATGTCGAATTTAGCGTTACTCCACCTGTCGGGGTGGAGTACCAAATTCGAACTAAAGAGCCCTCTAGTTCGAATTAAATGGCTTCCTGGTGTGGACGGTTGAGCGGTTAGTTCGAAATAACGCTGCTAAATTCGACTTAAAGTCCAAGTGTAGACCAGGCCTAAGGGTTGGTCTGCAGGGGGAAATTGACCAGCAGAACTATAGTGGTCTTACTAACTCACTACAGCTATCCTGGGATAACTCTCCATGGGGACACTCTTATTCCAGTGTACAAGGGGCTTTATCCAGTTTAGTTTGTCTCTTTGAAAGTGGTGTAAACTAACCCTGACAAAACCACTCTAAGAGTTATCACTGTGGAAATGTGCCACTAGCAACACAAAACAAAGGTACAAGAGGGGAAGAACGATTCCCAAATCCACCAGTGTCTGCAGCATGATCCAGCGACATTGCTCAGGTGCTGATTATACCAGGAACAGGGACTCTGTCGCTCATTTAAAAGCTCACAACACAGCCAGAATTTGCAGAGTTTGTCTCTCAGGCACCTAGTGCAGTGTTTAGATTTTCCAAAGCACTCTGGACCCAACAGCTGTCAATCATTGTTCTCAAATGAGAGTTTTTATCAGCTGCTGGGTGCTGGCACTTAGAAACCTGGCCATCAGTCTAAAATTCCTGCCAAATATCAGCTCAAAACCATGCACCAAAGCATAGTAATTGCTTCATGCAGTGACTGCTTTCCAGGGAGTCAAATACTGGCATGATGTTCTCTTGCATCCACGTGGCTGCACTCTCTGGACTAATTAGTCTTGTAACTAATACTTTTTGCTTGACATTTATATTTAATCACATCCCTACAAACCCAGATGACATTAAACAGACCTGCACATTCAAAGGTGACCCTGATAGTGTTGTCAGTTCTACTGATTTCACAGCACATCTCATAATATTCACTGCTTTTCTTAAGGACCAGCAGCTGAGGTGCTGGGATTACGTGAGAATCTTGGATTTTGTTGAAATGTGTACATTTCTAACCCTCCTGATTGTGAAGAACACCTGGAAAACCTGATCTCCATACAGTCAAACACCAGAAGTCAAATAAAAGCAAATAATATGCATAATTAAAAAGAACACGAATTCTTAAGGGAACCTTGAGATTTTGGGGGTCTGCCTCATGATTTCTGTACACTTTGGGTTGGCAATGGAATCTGTAAATGGAGCTAAGAGGACTTGGGAGCTGAGCTGTTGATATAAAGAGTCAGAGGGTAGGAATACAGAGTTTGCGTATTTTTCCCAATTTTATTCAGAAGAAACATTTTTTTTCTCAAAAGGCAAAGAGGCTGCATGTGCCCTGAGAATATTCCACTGTCCTACAGCACTTTGGGTGCTGTGCATTGTCCAGCTGTGGCCCTGGAGAAGGTCACCCACTTCCTTGACACATGCACTCTACAATTCCCTCTGAGTTTGGGAGGTTCTGTGATGCGGCTGCGCATTGACGAGTTCTACATTTCAGCAAGTGGAGCATTAATGACGTCTGTCCCGCTGCACAGCGATGTTCTCATATATCGGTGTCTCTTCTCTGTGGGGTGGTGGATCCTTTAAGATAAAACATGGTAGTGTTACTTTTCTGCTAAACAAGCCTAAAGCCAGACAATGTTCATCTGACAGCACCGCTCTCCATACATCAGGAGCAGTTCTAATGGGAATCTAGGCTGGGAAACACCAACTTCCTACATAAACTCCTCTGAGGCAGACAGCTCAGATTTCTCCCTCCCCAGCCTTAGTCTGGCCCTTTTCTGCCCCACAGACATCTGGGGTTTGCCCTGACACCTGCAGCAGAGGAGCCCTTCTCCCTCTCTCCATGCCAGCTGCCCCATTGAGGTAGTGCCAGATTCTCTCTGTGATGGGCTGTTATTAAAGATTCATAGACTTTAAGGTCAGAAGGGACCACCATGATTATCTAGTCTGATCTCCTGCACAGTGCAGGCCACAGAACCTCACTCACCCACTCCTGTAAAAGACCCCTAACTTCTCGCTGAGTCACTGGAGTCCTCAAATCATGATTTAAAGACTTCAAGTTACAGAGACTCCACAATTATTACACTATTTTAAACCTGAAAGTGACCCGTGCCCCATGCTGCAGAGGAAGACAACAACACCCCATGGTCTCTGCCAATCTGATATGGGGGAAAATTCCTTCCCAACCCCAAATATGTCACTCAGTTTGATCTTGAGCTTGTGGGCAAGACCCACCAGCGACACCTGGCAATGAATTCTCTGTAGTAAGTCAGAGCCCGACCTATGATGGTGTCCCATCACCAACCGCTGGAGATATTTGCTGCTAGCAAGTGCATATCAACTACATGCCATTGTAGGCAGTCTCATCATACCATCCCCTCCATAAACTTATCACGCCAGTTCATTTTTTTGCCCCAACTGCTCCCCTTGGGAGGTTGTTCCAGAACTTCACTCCTCTGATGGTTAGAAACTTTCATCTAATTTCTAGCCTAACCCTGTTGATGGCCAGTTTATATCCATTTGTTCTGGGATCCACATTGGTACTTAACTTTAATAACTCCTCTCCCTCCCCAGTACTTATCCTGCTGATGTATTTATAGAGAGCAATCATATCTCCCCTCAGCCTTCATTTGGTTAGGCTAAACAAGCCAAGCTCTTTGAGTCTCCTCTCATAAGCTGAGTTCTCCATTTCTTGGATCATCCTAGTAGCCCTTCTCTGCACCTGATCCAGTCTGAATTCATCCTTCTTAAACATGGGAGACCAGAACTGCACCCAGCATTCCAGATGAGGTCTCACCAGTGCCTTGTATGATGGTAATAACACTTCCCTGTTATACACGTCCAATGTACAATGGTAATAACACTGTTCAATTTAATAATGGCAGTAACTCTGTACAACGGTAATAACACATCCTAGGACCGCATTAGCCTTTTTCATTGTTTATCTTATCTGAAACAAGGATTCTTTTATGCTGCAGGTAGTGTTGTTTTTTCCTGTCTAGTTTTGTATTTTAATCGCTGCTGTTATTAATGCCGATATTTATTATTACGTTTCTATGCACATTTTTTAAACTGTTGTTATGCTGGAGATTGGGTGGCTCCCAACAAATATGTCTTTTATCTATGGGCAATGGCAGCACCTTGCTGAAGTTGGTGTCTATGATATCAACCTTCCATTCAGGCTAAACAAGGGAATCATTAAATGCCCGTTTATGTAGTTTCAGCTGAAGCAATGGGAAACCAATTCCCAAAGTGCCTTGTGTTGTCTGGTTCCTGTTCTGTTCAGGGAAACAGGACTTTGTAGATGTTATGTAAATAAATGGGATTGCATCAGCAAACATACCTGACGCTGTCATCACATTCTCCTCTCAGTGTAGCTATGCAGAAGACCCGGAATAATGGCTCATTACTTGGGTCAAAGAGAAACCTATATATGTAATTTTCATAGGGTTAAACCAGCTTCTGAATACACAGGAGTCATAAATATCCCTGTAAGTAGTAACTTGTCCTACAGTCATTTACTAAAAGCTCTAAGGGATAAATCAGTGTTTGTCAGTATAAAAACAGCCAAAGTAATACTAGGAAAATCTCTGAAAAGTGAATGAGACTCCAACTCTCTGAGATCACTTGAGTTCTTTGCCTCCAGCTTTCAGGAAAAGATCTCCCCGGTGATGAGACATGGTTATCAAATGTCATATCTACTGGAATGGATTTGTAGGGGTGTGTGTGAAAATCAGGCTGGTAATGGGATGCTAACTTCAACCGTAACTTTGAGGAGACCAGCTATCGCTCCATAATAGCAGTGCACAACTCTTCCCTTTGTGGAAATGCTTTAAAGGCTCAGTAAAATGTTACATACTAAAAATAACAATAATACTAGGACAGAACTTCAGTGACCCAAACTCTTGGAGTGGGAGCTTGGAGGAAGGGATGGAGTGGGGGCAGGGCCTGGAGTGGAGAGGGATCGAGCAACCCCTGCGATCTGTGTAAGTCAGTGCCTATATATGATACCCAGGGTGTGTGCATTGTGAGACCATGCATGCCCCACTGACACATATATCGCATACAAACCCATTGGTGGAAATTCTGAAGTCAATGGGAAACTCCCAGGATTTCACCCCTTGCCTGTCTTCCTTCCCCTTTGAGAGGTCCATGGGGGAGGGGGGGTTACAAGCGTGTGGTGCTGGGGCTTCACTAATAGGATCTGTCTCACTAGAGCTGATTCTCACTTGGGTAACATTTTGAAGGAGGTATTCAAACTTGCCTGGGGGATTTCACCATCTAGTTCCCAGGAGTTTTAATGGGAACTTTGAAACCTTGAACATCTCTGCCTTGGTTGTTTGTTTGACTGTAGAGGCTGGTGGGGAAAGCCTCTCTGCAGCAGGATAGATTTTCAGGCCATGGGGGATTCTCCCCTAATCGCTGTGGTGAGGAGTTTGGGAAGAATGTTTTCCTCTCACCTGGATGTGTGTCTGTGGGGAACAGGACCTGACTGGTCAGGCTAACAGCACTTATGGAAGGAAACTACCTGCTCCTGGGTGGAGATCTGGGGCAGCAGCAGTGAGACCAGGGTTACAGACACAATCAGAGCCTGGGAATCCTGAGTAAATCCATGTCCCAAGCCCACGAGTCACTGCTGAGCTGGAACAGGCAAACAAATCACCCTTTTCTATCACTTCATTTTATCATTAATAAAAGCTGTGACTCACCCTGGTGCTTACCAGACAATCCACTGAGGCATCTGGGGAGAGAATGACAGTTACACATGGTAACGTGGCTGTAAATGTCCTTAAGGGAAGGCACCTCACTGAGCATGAATTATAACCCCACAGCTCCCACCTCTCCCCCAGCCAGGGCAGGGCTCCCCCGTGGGCAGCACTGAGCACAATGGGGCCTGATCCTGAGCAGGGTCGCTAGGTGATACCGAAGCAGAAGGATTTAATATGACTGCAGGAGATGTTCAGTGGAAACTGTCTGTCGGGGTTTCAATAAGAGCTATTGTGTCACACACTGATGTGGCTTTTGGCAGAAAGTTTCAACATTTTGTTCAAAAAAGGAGTGCCCCCAAACTGAACTATCTGGTCAAAACCAGATATCTTCTGAATCAAAATACCAGCATGGTGCCACATGGGAATTGTAGTTCAGTTGCCTTGTGCTGATGTTTTCCACTACAGGTTGGTCTGCCTTACTGGGCTTCATCTCCCATGATGCACTGCAACCAGGGAGTCCTATGACGTACTATTTCCTGTCAGCAAGAGGGGAGAATGTGGAACATCATGGGAGAGCCAGAGAAAAAAAATGTGGCAAAATTGGAAAGAGTCCAGCAGAGGGCAACAAAAAGGATTAGGGGGCTGGAGCACATGACTTATGAGGAGAGGCTGAGGGAACTGGGATTATTTAGTCTGCAGAAGAGAAGAATGAGGGGGATTTGATAGCTGCTTTCAACTACTTGAAAGGGGGCTCCAAAGAGGATGGATCTAGACTGTTCTCAGTGGTAGCAGATGACAGAACAAGGAGTAATGGTTTCAAGTTGCAGAGGGGGAGATTTAGGTTGGATATTAGGAAAAAACTTTTTCACTAGGAGGGTGGTGAAGCACTGGAATGGGTTACCTAGGGAGGTGGTGGAATCTCCTTCCTTAGAGGTTTTTAAGGTCAGGCTTGACAAAGCCCTGGCTGGGATGATTTAGTTGGGAATTGGTCCTGCTTTGAGCAGGGGGTTGGACTAGATGACCTCCTGAAGTCCCTTCCAACCCTGATATTCTATGATTCTATGATTCTATGATCAAAGAGACCAGGAGCATGAGGCACATGAACTACAGCTCCCATGAGGCACTCTTGCACCAATTTGAATTGATTTTTTTTCTTTTAAAGCTCAAGTATTTTGATTTTTGATACTTCACTGAAAGGTTGAAATTTCCCACAGAAATTTTGTGAAAAATAAAACAAATTCATGTTTATCTTTATGTTCCACAGGAGAAAAACCCTATTTTCCAACCAGGTCGAAGACTTAATGATCCCCAGATTAATTTTAATATTTTAATTGAAAATATAAAATTAACAAGCCAGACTGTAAGTGGAACAAAGGTTGTGTGTGACTGTACTTCTCAGGGGGCTAAAGCTCCCTCTGGGAAGTGACACTCCTCAGGGCTTCCAAACACCTTGAGCATTTATGGATTTTTTAAACAATATTTTTCTCTATTTATACTTTGAACCTCACACACTCTGAGATAAGAATATCCCGCACATACTTATCTTGGCCTTCAGCCTTGGGCCTCACAATACAGCCAACGGGTGGGCACCAATTGCCAGACAAGGCACAGTCTGTTGGGACTTATTGCTGTGTTGTCACATCCTGGTCCACATTTGCACAGAGCAGGAAGGACTGGTCAGCATGGGCAGAGCCAGCTCCCAGTGAAGGGGGTGGAACACTTTCCAAGGGGAGCTTTCCCCAGGATGTGCCCTTTCAATGAAGGAAGGGAAGTGGTAACGCTTTGGCTCAATCCCCTAATCCATTACAATGCACAACTGCGTATAACAGGGAAAGAGAGGGATGAAGGAATCTCAAGGACTCAGATGCATGAGCCCTGGGACCCTGAGAACTCTTTTGCCACATTCACTTTTATCAGAGGCAGTTTGTTGGTCTAATTCTTGGTCAGACAGTCTGATCTAGGATGTCTCCATCCTCCACCAATTAGCACATTTACTCCCAGTCCCCGCATTTCTCCCTCATGTGTAGGTGAAGCTGGTAACCCCAATACTCTCCAAAAGTTCTTACTTTCAATATGATATACATGAGTGTTGCTGGTGTTATGCTGGACTCGTTCCCTGTGGGGAGTAATAAGATCAGGGGGTATTAGTAATGCCATGTGCTCTCTCTCTGTCACCTTGGTGACACTGAGTCTGTTTTCAGAGATCCAGCTTATGTAAGTAGGTTTCTTCCTATGGCTGGTTCTGCTGCTAGAACCTTACGTCTCCATTCAGCTCACGCTCAGCAAACCCTATGTCTGGGTAATCAGGGAACATGGTAGCTTCGCCATTTACGCAGGGAAAGTCTAATAAAGCTGAGACTTGAACATCTTGTTCTACTTCAGCAAAATGGCCAAGAAACCAACTAACCAAAACCTCACTAGCCAGCATGGAATTAAGCTTGGAGGGAACTGAAAATCTCTGATATCTCAGGACAGAAGTTGAAAAGAACACTGTCATTTTCACAAAGTTAGAACTGGGTGACATTTTTCAACAGAAATGATTTTCACAATAGTTTGACCCAAATCTAATGTTTAGCCAAAAACAGTTGGATTTTAAATTAACTTTTCA
Source organism: Mauremys reevesii (assembly GCF_016161935.1). Taxonomy (NCBI): domain Eukaryota; kingdom Metazoa; phylum Chordata; order Testudines; family Geoemydidae; genus Mauremys; species Mauremys reevesii. The sequence continues at coordinate 16,044,866 of NC_052644.1, forward strand.
ATAAAAATATCTTAAAGAGACAGTGTTTATTTTGTTTTCTTTCTAATGGACATTTTGTTTTGTTTCACTTTGAGTTTTTTGTCAAACCCCACCCACAATTTCTGTGAAAATGTTGAACCAGGGCTGGTTGCTCCCCCCGTCATGTCCACCTGGGCTGGGGCCATTAGGATTTACTGGAGTCCCTCTTGGGGCAATGCGCAGCTGATAAATCTGCTCTGAGCTCCGGGGCTGTGAGGCCGGCATGGACCAGGCAGGGCTTAGAACGAGCATATCGGCCCTGTGGCCCTCAGAAGGGCTGCAGCAGGCCTGATGGGCTACAGAAGGTGACTGGGAACTTAGAGGGAGAGGGGAGCAGGAGTTGGGGGGAGCCCTGAGTGGCAGGAGCTGGCTTCAGAGCAATAGGGAGTGACCCTTAGACACCTTCTGCAGGGCCCCTGCAGAGTCTCTGTGTGTGGTGGGCAGGGGGAGCGTATGTGTACAGCGCACTCTGAATCCCCACGGGCGTCCCTGCTGCCTGGCTCTCCCCAGCAGAGAAATCACAGCCACTCTGAGGAAACTTGCTGTTGGTGTTTCGGGGTAAGTTCGTGTGTGGACGCGCTGAGCGTGGCACTAAACCAGCTTCAGCCAATGGAGCTAATGTTGGGTGTTACCCACTGCAGCTGGATGGATTGGAGACTTTTGGATCCCAGCCAGGCCCGGCCACTCCCAGCCCCACCGCAGAAGAACAGACCCAGTTCTAGGGAACTGGTGGGGTCAGTTGGTGGCCGACCAGCCCCAACATTCCCTGAATGTAAAACAGGGTGACTTTCATTCTTTCACACACGTAGAGACCCTTTTCCAACACACTCACTCTGCTGCCCAAAAATTCGATGGGAACATGCCACTTTGGCAAACCCATTCTTTAAAGCATCTCCTCGTAACCCCTGGATCCCATTCCGACCAGGGAGTTCATCCTGGCCTGGACTTTTCAAAAATTCCTGCACAACAAGCAGACTGAAACCCCCTGCAGCAGCAGAGCTGAGCTCCACTTAGAAGGTGGAGTGGCTGCCAGCCCTTCCATGAGACAGAGAGAAAGGAACCAGAATGGAAATGAGATTGGAGATGGAATAATCTCCTCCTACCTTTGATCCCTTGGTAGAGACACAACTGGAAGGCAGTGAAACAATGCGATTGTAGACTCGATTCATTGTGGGCAGAAAAAGACAGAGAGAGAGGGAAACTAAGTGACATGGCCCCAATTCATCATGGTATTGAAGCAGAGCCCCGTCCACATGGCCCGGCCCAGCCCAGCGCTCTCCTCCATCAGAACTTTAGTTCTGGTCCCATGGCATTTGATATTCTATGTAAAGCCTCAGGTCTGAGAGTCAGGGGATTCAGTGAGAATCTTGGCTTTCATTAAAAAAAACAAATAATTTTATAACCCTCCTGTTTGGGGAGAAAAGCCTGAAGATGTGACCCAAAGGCCCCCAGAGATCAAATCCCCCAGGCAAATACAAAGAACTCACACTGATGACTTGTTGGAAATCCCATGAGTTTTAAGCCAGTCTCGAGATTGTTGGGGTGACTCGAGTGCTGTGAAAGCTTGAGGCTGGGGATGCTGTGTGAGGAAAGGTTGGCAGGACAGAGCTGTGTCCAGAGCTCTGTTTTCAGAGTTCTTAGGCCCTGATTCAGAAAAGCACTTACACACGGGCACAGGCGTAAGGGCCCTTCCTGACTAGGGCATGCCTTCCTGAACTGCAGCCTTAGGTACCTGTGTGTCGATATTCCATCCAGACACACGCCCTTGACTGAGTCTTAGGTTGGGACCATCTGTGAAGCAGGGGCTGTCTCCTTCATTACTGATCTGTGCAGTGCCTAGCACAGTGGGGCTCTGATCCCTGACTGGGTCTCCAAGGTGCTACCATAATATAAATAATTAATCACAATGATAATCCAGTTCATCATCTCTTTGATCTTTCTACCCACCTATCCTCCCAAAAACGAATGATTGATTTCATTGTGTCTCTGTTCATCTCTCTCCCCCCATCCTGGACACACTTGGTACAGGGGATCTCAGGGGTTGTCTCTGCCACATCTGTCTGTACATTTGCTAACACAGCTTGGCCTCACTGTCATACCCACCTTTCTTTCCCAGCAGATAAAGCACCACAGCCAGAACCAGGATAGCAGGGATTGTAATTCCCAACAGGAGCTTTAGATCCGGCCCTAGGAAAGAACCTCAATGTGAATGGCCTCTCCAAGCAGCCACCGGCAAGTCCCCACTGGCTGGAGCTGACTGAGTCCTGTGGTAAGTGGTGACCCCTAATATCCTCATGAGCATACCACGGAGCTCACCCCACAGTTATCTTCAAGGCGACATTAGTGGCTATTCTTTGGTAGTAGAGTTGGTTGAAATTTTTCCACAATTTTTTTTTGACCCAACATTATTTTAATCCAAACACTGTTTAACTGAAATCAAAAACTTTTCCCTAGACAATTCACATGCAAGGACCTTTTTAGTCTTTCCAGAAAAATAATTATGAAATTAAAAACAATGTTTTCTTTAGTTCTGAATTGACTTTTTTTTTTCATTTTGGTTTTCAAAAGCCATAAATGGAAAGAAAATGTTCTTTTGAAAGGAAACAAAACAAAACTCTCTGTGTTTCTAACTGACAGTTTTGTCTCATTTTTGTTCTGAAAACCCAAAACAAAGGAAAATGTCTAGTTGAAATGAGGCCACATGATTTTTTTTTCTTGAATTTCATGAATACATTTTCATCAAAACATTGGAATTTTCCTAAGTGTTGAATGAAATTCCTGGCAGGAGTCACTAGGTGGCGATGTTACACAAAGTTTGACACAATATTTTCCTTGCAATGGGAGGGGTCCACACAGCCTTTGCAAACATATTGTGTAGGTATTGGTTTGCTGATGCAGATGCTTTGGGGGGAGTTGGTGCAAATAGCCAGGTTTGGACTCTGCTAACATCAGTTCCTGGGGCTCTGTTGCTCCCTGGGAACAGGGCACTGGTGCTAGGCCGAGATTCCTGAAAGAGGGTTTTGCCCACATGCTGTTTGTGACACCTCTGTTCTAGGACTCAAGCACAGAGCGTAAATAACTAATTACATGGAGAAAAAGAATATGTGAGCCCAGGTGTGATGATGCATATAGTGCCTCCTGCCAGAGCAACAACAAATACAGTGAGTGGAAAGGGAGGAAATAATTGACTGACTGCCAATTTAACAGAGGGGGTCTGTGAACTCCAGATGAAACTTGCCCATCAGAAGGGTTTGGGATTCCCCCTTTGAAAGAGACATTTTCCTGCCCTGCAAAGATGCATGACGCCTGTTGGGTGTTTCCTCTACATCAATCGTCACAGCGATTGCACTCAGACTAGGGTTGCCCAGCCCAGGACTCAAGGTTCCCCAAATAGAATCTACCGGATAAAGAAATGCTTCAGAATCAGTTACCTTGGGGGAGGGGGGGAACCCTGATATCACCACTGGAACAGCCTTCCAAGGGGAGTAGTGGGGGCAAAAGACATATCTGGCTTCAAGACTGAGCTTGATAAGTTTATGGAGGGGATGGTATGATGGGATAGCCTAATTTTGGCAATTAATTGATCTTTGATTATTAGCAGGTAAATAGGCCCAATGGCCTGCAATGGGATGTTAGATGGGTTGGGATCTGAGTTACTACAGAGAATTCTTTCCTGGGTGTCTGGCTGGTGAGTCTTGCCCACATGCTCAGGGTTTAGCTGATCGCCATATTTGGGGTTAGGTAAGGATTTTCCTCCAGGGCAGATTGGCAGAGGCCCTGGGGGGTTTTGCCTTCCTCTGCAGCATGGGGCACGGGTCATTTGCTGGAGGATTCTCTGCACCTTGAGGTCTTTAAACCACGATTTGAGGACTTCAATAACTCAGACACAGGTTAGGGGTTTGTTACAGGAGTGGATGGGTGAGATTCTGTGACCGGCGTTGTGCAGGAGGTCAGACTAGACGATCATAATGGTCCCTTCTGACCTTAAAGTCTATGACTCTATGACTCTATGACACTGCTGGATTCACTACCTAGGCAATAAATATGTAAGAGACCAGAACCAGACCATGGCCCCACTACAGGCCCATAAAGAGGACAGGGATCAGTTGGTCTCCATGTCCACTGAAGGTAGGACAGGAAGTAAAGGGCTTAATCTGAAGCAAGGGAAATTTAGATTAGATGTTGGGGAAAACTTTCTAACAATAATGGTAGTTAATCACTGGAACAGCTTCCAATAACCCCGTCTTCAGAGGTTATTAACAAAAGGTTGGACAAACCCCCTGTCAGGGACAGTCTAGGTTTATTTGGTCCTGTCTCAGGGCAGGGGCTGGACTTGATGACATCTTGAAGTCCCTTCCAGACTGACATTTCTATGATGTCTTTGTCCCCAACCTATCTGTACTGGGCCATCTGAGCTGAGCTGAGTGAAAAGTAGGGAGGGGAGAGGGGTTCCCTGTGACAAATTTTGAACAAAGATGCTTTGTTGGAAATTTTTCATTTCAGATTTTGAAAATGGATGATTTTTAGCTTTAAGATTTTCAGGTGTTTGTTATTTAATTGTCTGTTCACCACCCCTTTCCCACCATGCTGAGTTGCTGGGCAGGGCCGAGCTGGGATACGGTCACATGCACACACACACCCCTTACCAGTGACGCTGAGTTGCTGGGCAGGGCTGAGCTGGGATCTGATCACCTGGTTGTCGCTGTCCTTGATCTCGTACCCACAGGAGTAATTCCCGGTGCCGTCTCTGGACACCACATGGTAATAGTCATAGGTGACCTTCTCCTCCGAACCCATCTGGGATGAAACCTCCTCCCCATCCTTATAGAAGACGACCTGTGTGGCTGGGGTCTGGGACAACACGGAGCACTGGAGCTGCACAGAGTCCCCAGGCTGGGCAGACGTCTGGCTCAGGTAGAGGGTGGGGGCACGAAGAGCACCTGGGAAGGAGAATGGAGCCAATGGTGGCACCCGGTGTTGTTAGTGGCACTGGAAGTCAATGGTGGGTGAGTCTGTGCCACGTCTGGGATGGAGGATCTGATTCCAGCCCAGCTGGGTAGATGGGAGGACGAGCTCTCTCCAGTGCCCAGGACGTTTATTACTCGGTATCTTTTGGGTTACATAAGAGCCTAAGGGCTCGGCTGGGCTGGGCTCCTATTGTTTGGCACTGTGCCCTCTCCTAGAACCAAGGGCCCTGGCACAGGCACCCCATTGACCCAGCTGGGGCAGTACGGCCAGGAGAGAGGTGACCCCTCAGGAAGGGTGGCCACTGTCCATTGGGGGCTGTCTAGGGCATGGTCCACACCTTGGCCTGCCCCGATAGCCCATGGAGTGAAGGCCAGTTGTTGCTTCATGGAGCTCGTCAGCCAACAGCCAAGGAGCTGTGTCCAGTCCCTATCCCCTCTGACATCTGCTCTAACATCCTTCCTGTCCTTGTGCCCCTCCCGCCCCCCAGCTGGCACAGGGGGCACCAAGGGCAATTCCAGGCCCAGGCTAAGGAGCAGCAGCAGGGAGCGAATTCCCCTTTCCCAGGAATCACCAGGGCGATGGGACCCAGCTCTGAACTCGCAGGGGAATTGCTGCTGCTGCTGGGCAGGTCAATGTCTTCCCAACACCTTCCCCACCCCAATGCTACTGCCCTGGCTGGCAGCATCCCCTGCCCCTGCGGCTCAGGCAGCCAGAAAAGACAGGCAGCCACAACTGAAAAGCTGCCTCCTGGCTTGGCCAGCCCCTGCAGGGCTGGACACCGGGTTGCTGGGCGCGGCTTCCTGGCCCGGGTCATATGGGAGCTCAGTCTGCGTGATCTAATTTTCCCTTCTGACCATACCCTTTCGAAAGCCCTATCTTTGCTCTGCCATTGACCCCCACTCACTTTCCCGGGATGAGCAGGGCTGAGCTGATATGGTTACACACAGAGACACACTCACACACACACACACACACACACACACACACACACCTTACCAGTGACGCTGAGGTGCTTGGCAGGGCTGAGCTGGGATTTGGTCATCCGGCTGTCGCTGTCCTTGATCTCGTACCCACAGGAGTAATTCCCGGAGCTGTGCCCAGACACCACAAGGTCACAGTCATAGGTGAGTTTCCCCACTAAGCCTGTCTGAGATGAAACTTCCTCCCTGTCCTTACAGAAGATGACGCGGGTGGCTGGCGTCCGGGAGAACACGGAGCACGTGAGCCGCACGGAGTCCCCTGGCCGGGCGAACGTCCGTCTCTGGTAGAGGATGGGGGCAGGGAGAGCGCCTGGGAAGGGGAATGGGTCAGAACTGTCAGTGGGATTGTCGGTGGTGCCCGACACTGTGGGTGGGGCAGGAAGTAAATGGCTTCTGGGTTTGTGCCACGTCTTGGATAGTGGCTCTGATTCCAGCCCAGCTGGGCAGACGGGGACCAGCTCTCTCTGGTTTCATTCCCCGGGATCATTTAAGTTGTGCAAGAGCCTAAGAGCTCAGCCAGGCTGGGCTCCCATCGTCTGGCACTGCACATTCTCCTAGTACAAGGGACCCAAGCACTGGCACCCCCGCTGACCCAGCTGGGGCAGTACAGCCGGGAGAGAGGTGACCCCTAAGTGAGACCGGCTCCTGGCTGCTGGGGATTGTCTAGGGCCTGGCCAAGACCTCAGCCCACCCCCATAGCCCATGCAGTGAAGAACAGTCACTGCCCCATGGAGCTCATCAGCCAACTGCCAAGGAGCTGTGTCCAGTCCCTAACCCCTCTGACATCTGCTGTAACATCCTTCTTGTCCTGGTGCCCCTCCTGCCCCACAATCCCCAGCTGGCACAGGGGCACCGGGAGCAATTCCAGGCCCAGGCTAAGGGAAGGTCCTGGAGCAGCAGCAGGGAGCAGGTCCCCCTTTCCTGGGAATCACCAGGGCGATGGGACTCAGCTCTGAACTCGCAGGAGAATTGCTGCTGCTGCCGCTGGGCAGGTCAATATCTGCCCACCACCTTCCCCACCCCTGCAGTGCTCCCTGCTGCTGCCTTGGCTGGCATCCTCTGCCCCTACTGCCCAGGCACCCAGCAAAGAAACTCGGCCATGACCAAAAAACCACATCCCAGCTCAGCCAGACCCTGCTGGGCACAGCTCACTGGCCCGGGTCATATGGGAGCTCAGTCTAGGTGACCTAATGGTTCCTTCTGGTCGTTCCCTCTTGAATGCTGCCTGCCCACCTAGTGCTGACTGTTAATGGTGCTGCTGATATTTAAGGACAAGGCACAGGCTGTCTCCATGTGTTGGGGAGAGGGGGTAGGGAGGGGGCTCCAGAGACAGTCCTGCAGCCAGGAGGGGCTGGGAGCCGGTACCAGGGGAAGGTAAATCCCTTGGGGTCAGAGCCGTGGTGTTCTCTGCTTCCCAGGCCCAGTGCCTGGATGTGACTCTCTTCTTACCTATGTGTCACACTGGCCCGGTCACAGGAGAGAGGCATCAGGGCAAGAAGGGGTCAGCCAGGAGACCTGCGCCCCACTCAGATCTCACACAGCCCCATCCACCTTCCTCTGCCATTGCCGCTGGCACTGCACTGAGCAGGGTGCAGCCCAAGGGGTGGTGGCTGGAGGCCTGGAGATGGAGGAGTAAAGGCCCTCAGTAGATTGGGGACAGACAGACAGACTCACCGGGAGCTGAGCAGATCTCCTCGCTGCTGGGACTTAGCGCTGGGAACAGAAAGGTGACGTGTGTTCAGTGCCGGGCTAGAATCTCCCCTGCTGTGAGACGCCCCAAATAGCTGATGAGGTCTCTGCTCCCTGCATGAGCACAGGCCCCTGTTTCTGCCCGACCCGTCCCATCCCATCAGGGGCACCCTCCCCCACACTCCTTGAGTCTGTGCCAGGCACTATGCAGAGCCCTGACCCCCCCCCCCCGCCCCAAGGTCCCTCTGGAGGGTTCCCATGCCCCCAGGGATCAGCACTGAGTGTCTCTGTACAGGGATCTGCTAACAGCCCAGCAGCACCAACTTTCATCCCCAGCCCTGATAACTGAGCTCACTTCCCCAGATGAGCCTGCAGCAGGAAACACGCTATGGACAGACAGAGAATTGGGCCCAGACTTGATAGGGACGTTTGAGACACGGGCCCAAAGCAGAACCCCTGATCCCAACCTGTCCTGAAAACACAGATCGGGGGTTAGATCCAAGCTGTGTGACTTGGGCTTGGTCCTATAATGAGTCAGACCTGAGCCCCAGACCTAGAACCCCTGAATTCTGGAGGAATCCAGAACTGTGTGTAGCTGGTCAGATAGCTGGGCTGGTCACGGTGTTCAATGGGCTCTTCAGTGCAGCAGAGACAGGCAGAACAAGACCCAAGGGTTGGATGCTGAATCTGGGCAAACTCCAGTGAGAAAGGAGGCAGCAGTTTCTCACCGTGCTGGGGATTAACCCCCGGCTCCAGCTCCCCAGGGAAGTGGGGGAGTCACAGCCAGGCCAGAGGCCCTTCTGGAAGATGCTTTAGTCAAGCACAAGTGACTGGGCTCAGTGCAGGGTTGCTGGGGGAAGTTCTCTGCTCTGGGCTATCGGGGGTCAGACTGGATGGGTGAATGGTCCCTTCTGGCCTTAAACTCTGTGAAGCTGTGACTGTAACCCCAGCGTGGGCCGACTGCTAGCCCCGGCCTGTCCCCAGCACCGAGCGCTGGCCCTGTGCTGGTTTGGGACATCCCACTCCCTCGAACATCGCAATAGCACAAACCTCTCTGCCACTGAAGGGGATTTGCCAACTCACTGGGCTGGGGGCTGCTCTCAGTTCTGTTTCCTCCCAACCTGCTATGAATTAGCACCGACTTCCCACATACTCACCGGGCAGCAAGAGGCACAGAGACAGGATCATCGGGGCGGTAGCGGAGCCAAGATAGATGGAAATGGCCCAGCAATGACTGCTCCTGATAGGGTCGGGTGGGGACAGTCTGCAGTCGTTCCCTGCTCCGACCTGCCCCTGCCCCCCTCTCCCCCAGGGCTCAGGGTGGAAGGACCCTCTCCCTGTTCAGCATCTCTGCCAGCCTCTCAGGGTTAAATTGTGAACCCAGATGCTGTCGCTGCTCTGAGCCCCCATCAGGGCCACATGACTGAGGCAGCAGGGACACCACAGCCCCTCTCTGCTCTGCCCCGTCCTGTCCTCACATCTGAGCGTCACCGCTCCCCGTTTCCTGGCCACCCACAGTATCTTTATTTAACGCCGGAAGCCTGAGAATTAAACACACATCAACTGCATCTTTAAAAACCCTCCTCTGATTTAGTAACAGAGGGGAGCACAGGCCTAGCCTGGCTGGAGTGTTTAACATTAACCACACCTCGCCCATCCATAGAGCTCCAAGTGCTTTAGGCAGGAGGGAAACAGATGCAGAAACTGAGGCACAGGAAGATGGGGACATGAATGGCCTGAGGTCACCCAGGAGGGCAGAACCAGGAACAGAAGCCAGGACTCCTGATTTCAAGGCCAGTGCTCTGTCCACTAGGCCACACTGCCTCTCTTTACCCCAGGGCCAGCGTGATAAAGGTATTTAGGCACCTAGTGCTGCAGCCAGGTGCCTAGTGGTATTCACTAGCGCTCCTGGGCAGTCTGGGTGCACGACTCCTGTTGGCAGCCAATGAAAGTTAGGCACGTCACTCCCCTGGACACTCTGTCAGTCGCACGAGGCACCTGTCTGCATCGCTGGGCTCCTGAATCTGGCCCCAGGTGATGAAGGACCCGAAGCAGTTGAAAAAGGGCAGCTCCTTCTCTGTGCAGAGTGGGGCCAGGCAGCCCCTAAGCCGCCTGCCCTCGTGTGTGAGCTGTGCCCTGCAGGGGTGCTGGGAGGTCACTGTTGGGACTGCAGCTGTGGCTGTGTGTCACCTGAGGAGCTCTCAGCCCTCACCTCAGGGCCACACGCTGCTGACTGTGGGGATGCTGCGCCATGCAGTCCCCAGGCGATAGGGAAGCTGGGCTCCATCCCCCACACTGCTCCCTTGCGGGAGTGCTTGGGGCAGCCAATCCCCACCTGTCCAGCCCCCCTTGGCGACGGGCTCTGAGCTCCAGGGCTGACAATGCTACGTCAGAGCTGAGCCCACAGCCCAGGGCTCCAATGACTTGGGGCTATTCACCCAAAGCTCCCGCCTCCCACAAACCCTCCTTATCATGTCCCTCCCCCTCTAACGCTGGGAACAGGCTGAGCCTTGGGAATCCTGGGCCCAGCTGACGCAAGACAAGTCCCAGTGAGAACTGAGAGGCCAATTTCTGTCCAGGCAGTTGATTAACTCTGGGACAGATCATCCAGGGCAGGGGGGATTCTCCATCCCTGACGGTGTCAGAGCCAGGCTGGAGGCCTTCCTGGGAGAGGCTTTGGTCCCACATGAGCTATTGGCTCAATGCAGGGGGCTGGGGGAGTCTCTGGGCTGTCCAGGTCAGACTGGCTGAGCTAACGTCCCTTCTAGCCCTGGAAGCCAACGCACAGGGGCTGTTTGTGTCCCATGGTGGAGAGAGCCTGGCTGGGATGGGCCTGAAAACACAGAACAAGTGTCAGAGACACAGGCTGGGAAATAGGCTGCAGGGGCTTCTTTGATCTCACAGGTGGCCCACCCCCTCCTGCGCCTGGACCCTGGGCTGAATCCTGCCTCCCTTCTCCAGCCCAACCCCCCGGGCAGTGAGGGCAGAATTAGACCCATCTCCCTGCCCTGCAGGGGATATTGATGGACCCAAATATTGTGGGACTAGAGAGCGACCCGCTGCTGCTCAGAAGAGGGAAGGGAGAGGAGAGTCGGTGCCACAAGCAGTGACTCTCTGCACACACAGTCTGGCTGTACTTGCAGGATGAGCCATCAGCACCCTGAGCATCTACAGAGTATCCTGTGCAGACACCTCTTCCCTGGCTCTGCAGTGAGCTCACCCTGGCCTGACCACAAGCTTGCAGCCCAGCGGGGCGGGGGTGAGTCACAGGCTGTGATGTGGGATGGAAGAACCCGCTCTCACACTGTGATATTTCTGGCCCAGCCGGTGTCTCTGTTGTTCGTTCTCTCTGTCTCTGACATTCTCCAGGGGAGTCTGGCTCTGAAGTCCAAGAGCTGGGGATCTGAGCAGTGACAGAGCAGCCCTCATAGAGTGCGGGAAAGTGGGAGAGTCTCACCGTGCTCAGACCAAAATCCCCTGGATGTTGCCTGTTGTGATGGCTCCTAGAAAGGATAAAACCATGAGGTGGTTTGTGGACTTTAGGAAAGTAAACCCATCCCCCAGCCTGGCCTGTGCCCCAGACCCCGAATACAAGTTAGCTACCACTTGTAACTGCTGTTCTTCGAGATGTGTTGCACGTCTCCATTCCACTCCAGGTGTGTACACACCCCACACACAGTTGCTGGAAAATTTGCCCTCAATGGCACCTGGTGGGGCAGCTCGAACGCCCTCTGCTGCTGCGCGCTCATAGCACTGGTATAAAGCGCCCACTTTGTGTCCTACTGAACGAGTCTAATTTATTTGAGGCCATTGATTTTGGGGTTGCACAGGGAAGAGCCTTTCTTTCTCTCTCATGGGCAATGAATACCACCAGGTATCCTGGAGGGAGAAAAGGGGGTGTAAAGGAACTCATAACCCCAGGCAGAAACAAAGTATTTGAAGTCCGAGGAAGGGACATGGAGAGCTCCTTCAAAGTCTTAACTGGGTCCATAATGGTGTCACTGAGAGGCAGGGGAACTTTTGAAGGGCCTGCAGTGGCTCAAGTATCGACTAGGCTGTGGGAGGACTCCTTCACTACCTCCTTCTATATGCCTAGATTTAAGGTCACCCTCTTCTTATGAGCTTCTCATAAACAAACTAGGGAAATACAACCTAGATGGAGCTACTATAAAGTGGGTGCAAAATTGGTTGGAAAACCATCCCCATAGAGTAGTTATCTGTTGTTCACAGTCAAACTGGAAGGGCATATTGAATGGGGTCCCGCAAGGATCAGTTCTGGTTCTGGTTCTGTTCAATATCTTCATCAATGATTTAGATAATGGCATAGAGAGTACATTTATAAAGTTTGTGGATGATACCAAGATGGGACTGGTTGCAAGTGCTTTGGAGGATAGGATTAAAATTCAAAATGATCTGGACAAACTGGAAAAATGGTCTGAAGTAAATAGGATGAAATTCAATAAGGAGAAATACAAAGTACTCCACTTAGGAAGGAACAATCAGTTGCACACATACAAAATGGGAAATGACTGCCTAGGAAGGAGTGCTGTGGAAAGGGATCTGGGCATCATAGTGAATCACAATATGAGTCAACAGTATAACACTTGCAAAAAAAGCAAACATCATTCTGGGATGTATTAGCAGGAGTATTGTAAGCAAGGCACAAGAAGTAATTCTTCTGCTCTACTCTGCGCTGATTAGGCCTCAGCTGGAGTAGTGTGTCCAGTTCTGAGTGCCACATTTTAGGAAAGATGTGGTCAAATTGGAGAAAGTCCAGAGAAGAGCAACAAAAGTGATTAAAGGTCTAGAAAACATGACCCATGAGGGAAGATTGAAAAAAATTGAGTTTGTTTAGTGTGGAGAAGAGAAGACTGGGAGGGGACATGATAACAGTTTTCAAGTACATAAAATGTTGTTACAAGGAGAAGGGAAAATTTGTTCTTCTTAACCTCTGAGGATAGGACAAGAAGTAATGGGCTTAAATTTCAGCAAGGGAGGTTTAGGTTGGACATTAGGAAAAAATTCCTGTCAGGGTGGTTAAGTACTAGAATAACTTGCCTAGGGAGTTTGTGGAATCTCCATCGCTGGAGCTTTTTAAAAGCAGGTTAGAGAAACACCTGGCAGGGATGGTCTAATACTTAGTCCTGCCATGCATGCAGGGGGCTGCCCTAGATGACCTCTTGAAGTCCCTTCCAGTCCTATGATTCTATGATTCTTTAACAACTCCTGGTGCACGTTATAGTCTTCCGGGGGAAGCGACATCCCCCATCTCCCGAGGCTGCCTCATCGGGGAAGTGGAAGAGGAGGCCAGCACCAGCTGTGGATGTTCTTGCTTCCTTTCTGCACAAGCACGATCTTTAGCCAGCTCCAGTAGTTTGGTACCAGGCTCAGTACCGGAGTACGGACCAGGTGCCGCCTTCTTTCCGAGGCAACCAAATAGGAGCACCTGGAAACTGGGGGAAAACCCACGGGTTCCAAATGGGCCACTGCACCGTCGTAGATCCCCAGTGACCTCCTGGTCACTCGATGTTACTCCTGTGCCCGAGTCCATGGAAGGATGGAAATGCCAGGAGCAGCAGTGAAAGCAGCTCCTCGGATGGGAGGAATATGACCTGATCTCCGACTTGGAAGAGGACGCGACTCTGTCCGGTGACCACCGGGGTGCCATTCCTGCCAGTGCTAGAGACTGCTGCAATGGTGGAGAGATTCGCACAGTGGCAAACATAGCTGATTCCCCCTTTGACAGTACCGAAAGGTGCGGTACTGAATATTGAAATGACCCAGTGGGTTCAGTCCTCTCCACCAGCACCAATAATGCTGACTCCTGGACTGCTGACAATACCGGTACTGACAGCAAGAGAAGGTCCCTGGCAGTAGCAAATGCCTTCAGTGTGGTTGGTACTGAGATAGTAGAGGTACTGCACAAGGCTGCAGATATAGAAGGCTCTTCTGGTGCCAGAGTTGATGGTGGTTGTCTAGATGCCGGAGTGAAAGGTGCTGACTGCTGCAGTACCGAGGCAGAGGAGTGCTTTGGCTCAGAACTCATTCTACTCTGAACCCCGTGCCTGGCTGTCTTCAGTGCCAGGGATCACCCTCTTTTGGCTGGCTGTTTCTTATACCTGTTTCTAGGCACTGGGGATGGTGATTGGTGCCAGGACTCTGGTACATAGCAGCTCTCCTTACCAAAGCTGAGGCACTTGGTGCCAAGTCTGACCAGCCTGGCTCAGATGCAGGTCTCAGTGCCACCTCCATGAGCAGGAACTTGAGCCTGGCCTCTCAGTCCTTTGTGTGAGGCTTAAACTCCTGCAGATCTGTCAGTGGTCCCCAATATGAACTTCTCCTAGGCATCTCAAGCACCTGGAGTGCGGGTTCCTCAGGGGCACAGTTTGTGGCAGAAGGTGCAGGGCTTAAAGCTAAATCACGATAACTAATTTACTAAATGTCACTAAAATTAACTCACATGAGCTAAAACAAACTATGACTTACTATGTACAATAACAAGAAAGTCCTCTGAGAGAAATGGCAGATGCAAGGAGAGCAGTTCCGGCAAATGTCTCAGATGGTAAGAAGGAGCTGAGGGGCGTGGAGTCGGCTGGGCGCTTTATATCAGTGCTAACAGCGTGCAGCAGCAGAGGGTGCTCGAGCTGCCCTGACAGGTCCCACTGAAGGAAATATTTCTGGTGACCATGCATGGGGTTCGCACATCCGTAGAGTGGAATGCGTATGGGCATCACTTGGAGAAGAATCCTCCTTTCCCGGCAGCTCTAGCCGGGCTAATGCACAAATATTGTGTTAGTTCCAGGGCGGCTGCTCCTCTGTTCCCTCACTGGGTGACTCTTCAGGCCTTCCTCTCTCAGACCAGCCCTGGGCTACAGCCCCCCATGGACTGGCCGTGCTGACCCCCAGCAGGTCTGGACTTCATACCTGCAGCTCCACCTACTGGAGCGGTGACCAGCCATGACAGCAGTGACTCAAACAGCTTCTTACAAAGTCTTGTTTGATCTCCACAGCAGGAGCCAGGCACAGCCAGAGAACAGGGTTTAACACAATAACAGGGCTCCTTGCAGGTCTATCTCATCCCTACACCTAGGCAGCCTGTCCTACCCCAGGCCCTTCCCTTTGGGGCCATCTGATCCCCACACTCTCTGCCTCCCCTCCCCGTCCTTCCAGGTGTGTGTCAGTGCAGCACAAGGTCTCTGTCCTTTCTTGAGTCCTGAGCCTGGTTCACCGCGGGTGGCTCAGCAGGGGGGCAAAGGGGATGTCACAGCGGATGGCCCTGCAGTGTCTCTGATCCCTTGCAGTGTTTGCCAGGAGGTGGGGGGGGCAGCCAACCCCAGCTTCAATTAACCCCTTAACCCCTTGAGTTCATGCAGTGACCCCGCAGAACAGACAAACAGAGCAGACAATGTTCAGAGGTTATTATAGGGCAGCTCCAACCCGTCACACCCAGTGACCCTCATTTGTTCCCCTAACTCCCAGCGCCAGGGTGGAAATGGCTGCTTTGGGCGCTGGTTACGCCTTGAAAACAGTGTTCTCACACCATAACACCTCCCTGGGGTTCACCTCCACCAGCTACAGAGAGTTAAAAAGCCCATGGCACAGGCGGCCTTGTCTCCACTGGAATCTGACGCTGAGAGCACTGTCTGGGCCCAGCCAGATCATCGTATTCACACCTTTTACCCAGCGCGGACCCAGCATTTGTGCGTGGCACTGCCCAGGGCTCCCCACCCCCCATTCACTGCTGGGTCCTATCACGACCTGCATTAACCAACAGCCAGGCCCTAGAGTTTAAATGCAGCACACCCAGCAGTAAGACAGACATGGAGCACAGGGTATTGGGGTCACACTTTACAGATCCTCACCACAGCCATGGGCTAGAAACTTACTTTTTATTTGCTTTAAGCCAAAACTGAGATTCTCCCACAATCCCAGGAGCTGGGGCTTTAAAGAAAATAGCAAATACCATGTGTCATGGATCCACAGGTCTGGTGCTCTGGAACAGTCCCTAGGAGGTCCCCTTCTGTGTGTCGGCTCATATAGGGTCACACTTTCTGTAGGGTAAGCCACTTGGCTTCACCACCTCCTGGGACCAAATCTCAGAGCTTTTAGCCCCCCGCTTCATGCTGTGAGCTCCCCTCAGTGAGTCTGTCTGAGCTGGACACCTGGGGGAGACTTGCACACCCAAAGGGAGAAGTGCACCCCCGACTCTGGAGTGACTCTCAGCCAGCACTGTAACAGCAGGAGGGTTTATTGGGTGTTTAGAACACAGTGTAGGAAGTTGTTAGTTAACACAGAGAATCAAAAGTTCCAGCATAATCCATCTGGGTCAGTCCAGAGTAGGGTGACCAGATGTCCCGATTTTATAGGGACAGTCCAGCTTTTTGGTCTTTTTCTTATATAGACTCCTATTACCCCCCACCCCCGTCCCTATTTTTCAAATTTTCTGTCTGGTCACCCTAGTCCAGAGACATCAGACCCTTCTTTAGTCCCAATCCAGGAGCTTCTCTCTGCCTTCAATAGTCCAAATTTAACAACCCCACCTGGCCCCTCCCCCATCCTTTGTCCTCCAGCTGGTCATATCCAGCTGGCTTCCCAAAGTGGGTGGGGCCATCCATGGTCATGTTGCTAGGTGCCGAATATCTGGGCAATTGCAGTGGCCATTGTCTTCAAAGAGTCTCCAGGGGCTCCAGGCCCAGGCAGCTGGGCATCAGTCACACCTGTGTCTCTGGGCCTCTGCAAAGACCAAACACCCTCCCTGCCCACACCTAGTTAACCATGTATCTCATGGGGAAAATGAGGCACACACCATATTTATCCAAAATATTATGAAAAATTCTCACTCTGTGTCACCATGAGACTTGACAATGCTGCAGCTGGCAGCCTGTTCCCCTCCTGCACTCCAGCCCCCTCACTACAATTTCCAACAGCATCTGAACCTTGAGTCCAGCCAGCCCTGCTAGAGCCCAGGGGAGGGCTCTGGTGGTTGGGGGGCAGGTTCAGCACTCAGGGTGCTGCTCAGTGTGAGGCTTTCACAGTCCAATCTGATACACAGAGGGCCCTATCCTGTCACCCATTCACATGGCCTGAGGCTGGCAGGAGCATTGTGCGTGTGTCTGCAATGGGAGTGAGTCAGTGCCACTGCAAGACCCTTCCCTTCTGCATCCCCCGACTGGTGTGTACTGAATGTCCTACATTTAACAGTTGTTACTGTAGTTCCCTCCAATCAGCACATTCCGATGTAACTGTGGGTTGGGTCAAAACATTGTCACAAATCGCTGCAGTTTCCTTTTGAGTTCAGGGGGCAGAAAACTTCTGACGTTGCCATTTCCCCATGTTCCCTGTGGGGCGAGGTTCTTTCCCAGGTGTTGGCATTTGTGTCTGATTCCTCCCATCATATTTCCTGGCTCTGGTATCCCAGGAACAAGAGTCAGCTCCAGAGACCCCTTGGGAGTCAAGTTCTGAGTGTTTCTCTCTGTGTGATTCCCTTTGCCCCACAGGAGGGGTTCAGAACTCAGGATATTGGTGTTTCTTTCCCCCCTTCTCTCTGGGGCTGTTTGCAGTTGTGGAGGCTCCTGCTCAGTTTTATTCCCCATCCTCAACTTGGGACGCAGGTTGGTGGGTAGATGCTTTTGGATTTATTGTATCCCATGAGCTGTTTTCTTTCACTTCCTTGTCTCCAGGGCCAAGTGCTGTCCAGGTGCTGAGACTATTTCTCAGGTTGCAGGTGTCCCTGTGTTTTTTCCTGGCCCTCCCTGTCCCTAAGGGCAGGGGGTTGTGCAGAGGCTGTGGGATCTCCCTGAATAACAGATCCACTAACTCCTAATTACTGTGGAAATCCCAGTCGCTGGGGGGGTGGGGGGAAGAGATGCTGAGGGGTTTTCCCTGGTCCCTCCCTGCAGCATGACCAGGGCTGAGGAACGGGAACAATCTCTCAGAACCTTCCACAGGAATCTCCAGGATAAGGGCAATTGAACTGACACTATAGAATGAGAGACTCCCCCCTTCTAGATCCAGATACACCCCAACTACTGTCGATGTCACACCACAGTTCCAGATCACAGTGTCGGCCTCCCTGGGGTGATACTGCACCCCCCAGATCTCCCCAGTGCCCAGCACCCCCCCCTCATGGAGTCTCTCCAGCCTCTCCTGTCTCACTCTGCCCCTCACAGTCTCACTCAGCATCCCCAGCTCCCAGTCCAGGCTGTCCCCCACCTCCACCTCCCAGTATCCCCTGCAAACGCCATCTTTAAAGGTATGTCTTCACTAACAATGTTAAAGTGCTGCTGCAGCAGCACTTTAACATGGATGTGTAGTTGTGGTACCAGCTCTAGGAGAGAGCTCCCCCAGCGCTGTAAAATACCCAACCCCAGGATGGGCATAGCTCCCAGTGCTGGTGCACTGTCTACACTGATGCTTTACAGCGCTGAAACTTGCTGGGGGTGGTGATGGTGTTCCACACTCCTGAGCAAGAACGTTGCAGCACTGTAAAGTGGCAGTGTAGACAAGGCCTAAAGCATAATGATTCCTGGACACAAACCCCTCCTTCCCCAGGGCTATCAGGGCTCCAGGTAGGCCATCCGGCCATGGAGATTGGGGGTCATGTTGGACTCTTCTGCCATCTCCAGAGACGGTGATTTCAGGGTGTTTCCAAATTGGCTCCAGGGTGATGCAGACTGGGGAGAAAATCCAAAATATTCCCATTAGCCACGGGCCCATCATGGACCCCATGATCCAACAGGAGAGATTCCAGCCAACATAGCCAGAGTGAAGAACAGAGTATTAAGTTGGGGGTGACTAGTGGGACTGGCACCGCTAGCCTGGGCCAAGTCACTGAGCTGGTGGGGAGGTGGGGGGAGTTGGAATGGGGATTGGGCTCCTTGCTTCCTCTCACGCCCCCCCTGCACAGGATCAGTCCCTGAGAGGCACTAGGGCTCTGGGAGTCCATGGAAGATGCCCAGGGAGTGAAGACTCTGCAGGCTGTGGAGGGAGGGCTGAGTGGGGCTGTTGGGGGAGCTGATGGGGTAGGGATGGATCATCACTGAAGGGCCAGTGGAGATGTGGGGGGGTGTCAGGACTAGCTGAGGGGGGGATTGCAAGGGAACTGCCCAGAGGTGAGATTTACAGCTCAGGGCAGCATGTTCAGGACCATTCGCAACATCCAGCCCCATGGCTCTGCAGCCAGTCCTGCCCTGCCCTGCCCTGCCCTGCCCTGCCCTGCCCTGCCCTGCCCTGGCTGCCCCACGGGGACCCCACACCTCTGACAGCTCAGCTACGTAATGCCAACACCACTAACCCCAGTGCAGCATCTGCTCAGCCCCTCGCAGCCCCACTCACCCATGTAGCTCCAAGCCCTCCTGAAATCTGCAAGGGAAGAGAAACAAACATGGTCAGGGCCACAGCAAACACAGGGAACTTGCTCCCATGGGAGGTGCTGTTCTGGGAGAGAGGTCATTGGCAAATAGAAAGAGACCAAGTGATTTGAAATGTGACACGAAAACACGTTCTCTTACCTAGCACTGTGACCGCCCTGCCTGAAATGGAAAGAGATGGAGTTATTTCCTCTCATTTAGGCAGAGGACTCAGTTCTGGGGGCTGCTCTGTGACCGTGTGATCACTTTACACATAGTTCATGGGCCCTCGCTGCTGAAGGAGAAATGTCCCGGCTCTTTGAACTGTGAGACAGGTAGGGTGACCAGACAGCAAATGTGAAAAATCGGGACAGAGGTGGGAGGTAATAGGAGCCTATATAAGAAAAAGACCCCAAAATTGGTACTGTCCCTGTTGTGGAAGTAGAGCAAGAACTGACAGGGATTGCAATGCAAACATTCACCTCTGTGAGCAAGAGTCAGGCTAGCTGTAACCCTAATAACACAAGATTTGTAGAAGCAAGGATTGTGTGCGGCGAATGGGAAAGAACTGTGTGAGAAGTGGTTGCAACATTGTGTCGATAATGAGGAATGTAGACTAGCGTCTAAATAGAAGTGAGAAAAATAAGATATCAAGATGGCCTACGTATAAACAAAATGCAGCTGTTGCTTATATTGTATGTAACAAAGAGTATAAATGCTCGCTGTAATTGTTTACCTGTAGAGAGACCTGCCTAGGAGGGGGAAACCCTGTGTCCTAGCGCACTCCCTCCCTCTTTGCAATTGCTTGAGAATAATAAAGTATCTGATTTTGCTGCACCCAACCAAAGAGTGAGAACTAAGCTTTTCTCCGACAATTTGGGGGCTCGTCCGGGATGGCAACGCCTACTGAGACACAGGGAGCTGCTATGGATCGTTCCACTTCGAACTCCATGGCACCACAAGAGAGATATGAGACCTTTTGAAATCTCTATTGGGGTATCAGAGGAGGACTGTCCGTGGGGCCGTCTGTCCCTGTTGGGCTTATGCCATCTGAACTTATTGACTGTGCAGCACAATCAGATGCAGAGCGGTGTTGGGGAACTGTTTCGCTGGCCCCGATAAGGTTAATTTATGTGGTGCTGGGGACTTAGTTTTGCCACCCCCAATAAGGTAGTTGTATCCGGTGCTGGGAAACTGTTAGTTTGGCCGCCCCTAATAAGGTTGATGCATAAGGGAAATGCATTAGGTATGCACCGGTGCTGAGGGGTTTTTACCGCCTCAGGAGGGGTTGTTACTGCCTCATAAGGGAAAGTGTATTGCGTCTGGACGTAAGGTATAGATGCATCGTGGTATTTAGAAATAGAGGCCTTGGTGTGTATGTGTGTGTACACCAGTGTGAATGAGAGTTGCCGGAAGATGCCCAGAGTATTCTGTGAAGTGTAAGCTCGTGACCAGAATTATTCTAAAGCAAGCCCGGTAACTCCACCTAGAGAATCTGTAGAAGATCCAACCCATCTTCCCTCCCCCTTCTTCTCTCTGTGTGTCTCTCCTGTGTGAGTGCCCTGTAGGGTGAGATCCTTAGTTTATCAGCCACTAGCGAATAGGGTGTTCTCCCTGTGTGTGATTGGAAAATGGGTGGGGGACAGTCTAAGTATTCCCTCTCACCCCCTAAGGGTACCCCAGCATATTACATGTATGTACTTTATGGTCCTAAAACCTGCAGGTATTTAGACAATTGGAATCTTTGCACGTGTGAAAATCCATCTAAACAATGCCCACTAGAATGTATCTTCAATCTAGATAAGATCATACATCTCAGAGGCGCTTTTAATCACAAAAAAGCCTCTGACACACAGTGGGAGCAATTTGTCTATTGAGGAAAGGAACGGGATAATTTGAAATTCAGCTTTGCCCAGAGATAAAGAGAAAGTCGCTTTGTGTTCAAGGTCAAGAATCAACGCAGACCATGCTAAGTGCAAAGAAAGACTGCTTTCGGCCCCAGCTGGCTGTGAAAAAACATAGACAGAGGAAACCAAAGGCAATACAAGTTACAGGTCTGAGATTACATTTGCAAAGCTTAACTGTCCGGTGAGATCCAATAGTATGCCTTTTCAATCCTGGAGCCGGTGTGGCTTGGTGACACTGAAGAAGCCACAGACAGCCGGTCTGGACTGAAATCTCTGAAAGAGATGCCCCAGGAGATCCCAGGGCGTAAAAGAACAGCCCTCCCAAGAGCGGAAGCAAGTTGGAGATCGCACAGTGCCTTCTCTGGATGTTATACACAGATGTGGCCAGTCTGGACGTACGTGCGTGAGTATGAAAGTGGCTTAGGGCTTGGGGTATTAATGTTTTTTTTCCCCTGAGTGATGTGGGAGCGTTCCCAACACTCTCTGTTGTTTTATTATTTTATTAATGAAGCTTTAAAATTCAGTCATATGGTGTGTTTTCTTTATCTTCCTCCAACGATCCTGCAGTGTCTGCCTGTTCACCTGACATGAGGGATAGATTGGTAACAGAAATTTGTCACAGTTTGGTGGGCAATTGAAAAGTGGGGAGCCCTGCAGAATTCACACCATCTATTTGTTTTGCCTTGTTATTTTTATGTTTGCTTTGCTTGGTACTGTTGGTGTTATATGTTGAGGATTGCATGATTAAAGGTGTGCCCATTCAGCCACAGTGAGTCTGAGAACTGGAGAGCGGTTTAGCATTCCTCTCTCCACCGTGGTTGACCAGGAAGGGTGGCAGGTGGATCTACCCCTAGTCATAGCAGGACTGGGCAATAGAGAAGTTGGAGAAAAGGGAAGAGATGTGTACTTGATAACTAGAATTGAGCAAATTAAGAGCATAGATCATGAACGAGGCAGCAACTCAAACCTATGCCCAGGGCAAGTTGCAGGCCTTGAGACAGGACTTCCAGGTAGAAAAGGAAGCCCTGGCTAAGCAAGTATCGGTCCTTCAGGGACTTGTCAAAATTTAACCATTTGTGCTCAGCATATGCCGTAACAGCAGTGTGTTTGCCACAAGAGGAAATTAAATAGTTAAACGCCAATGGGCCATACATTTTTGCCCAGGTCGCAAGACTCATGGGGGAGGACTTGGGTAGCCTGGTGAGTAAGAATGTTTAAGGGAAGAGACCAGGAACGGTGGGGCTAGTTGAGAAGCCCACCCTTCTAGGTAAACTGGTAGTGGAACAAAGCCGGTGCTCATGGAAGGGACGATTCAGTGAGAAAAGCAGGATTGGGCCCAAGCGGGCAGGCAACAGATAGAGAGGTTGGAAAACAGGTTGGAAAATTTGAGGGCATAGTGGAAGGAAGGAGTAAGTAAGTAAGTATAAGCATGGGGATTTAAAATACCCAGGACAATACTTGAAATGGTGATTTGAGTTGATAAAAGTGGCTATTGGGAGACAAGCAAGTGATTTAAGGAAGAAGTGAGAAGTTCACTCTATAGTTGCTGGAGGGAACAGCAGTTGAACTTTGTAAAACTGCTAAGGAGGAAAGGCAGGGGGCATGAGACGACTAGCACACACACAGGGGCTGAACGGACACTGCTAGGAGAAATCTCCAATCAAAGGCACAGGGGGCACTAGCTCACCTGGAGTGGAGCTCCTGCAGGGACATTAACCGAACCAACCCTTCTTCTGAGATGCTGAAATGGGAAAGAGAAAAGAGTTAGACACAGAGACATGCTGTGTGATGCTGTGTGACCCATAACAACTGGGGTTAGTTACAGACACCCACAGCCACACTCCCAGCTCCAGGAGCCAGCAGCTTTGATAGGAGCAGAGCTCATGGTTAGTGATAGGTACCAATACGCAGGACCCCTGGGATTTGCAAGGCATCTAACCTTGAGGGAGGACGTGGGTCTGGATCCTGATACAGCTCTGACGTTCTCAACCCTTCTGTCTAAGGAGAATTCCTTTTCTGTGTTACTAACGGTCCTTTGGAACTGCTACATGCTCCAGTTGTAACTAGGGAATGGACGTGCAGCTGATAGGAGCTCACATCTGGGATCTGGCCTTGGCAACAAAGCATGGAAACGTGAGCCATGTTCTGGGGAGAGGCCCAGAAGAGCTGCTCTCCAGCAGTCATTGATAGAAAACGGATAGCCCCACCTGCTGCATCAGAACAATGTGATTGGCATTGACTTGACACAGGCAAGGTGACACCGGTCCGTCTAACCAGACATGAGAGCAGGTACCCATGCATCTGCTGCAGAGAGCTCACAGTGCTCACTTGGACTGGGGTAACTAACGTGACTGATTTTGGCTGAAACTCTTCACTCAGCCCTGCCCCGTGGTGTTGGTGCTTCTGGATCTGCTCAGCACCGTGTGTGACCTGGGAGCCTCTGCCTGGGGGCTTGTAGCGGGGTGGTTACCCGCTCCTGCCCTGAGGGGCTTACAATAGTCCAGGAGGGGGCTGTGGCAGAAGGAAAAGCAGCTATGCTGATAGGGGAAGCAGGCTCAGCTGGGGCCACACCCCAAACAGACCCAGCTGGCCCTTATAAAAGGGCTGTGAGCCAGATGCTCAGACACATATTCTCTCTCTAGCTTCTGAGAGGGAGGGACCTGGCTGCAGAGAGCTGAGAAGGTACCTGGAGTGGAACAGGGCTGGGGGAAGGCCAAGGGGAGCTCCAGCCTGGAAACCCCCCAGGCTGCGGCCTAGCCTACGGCCTACTGGGTACGGGGTTGCACGTGGTAGCCCATGGGTAGGCAGAGGCCCCAGGTCCAAACCCCCTTGCCTGTGATGAGTGGCTGATACACTGCAGTCTCCTCAGGGAGTGGGGCTAAGTAATGACTGGCAGTAGCTAAGACTGAGGCGAGGTGGGGATAGTGGGTGAGGGGTTTCCCTGGGTGGGGAGACCTAGAGACTGTGGGTTTATGGCCAGGGGGGCATGACCCAGAGTAAAGGGGTACCGGAGTCCAGGAGAGAATCGGGCCCAGCGGCAAGTGGGACACTGGCCTGCAGAGCGCACTCCGGAGGCTGGAAGAGCGAATTCCTTGAGAAAGCAGCAGGAGGCGCCGCCGGGTGAGTCTGCACACCGTTACAGGGCTCTAATGAGGAAGTGGATGAACTTACCAATTGTCTCACGCAGCTTCTGGCGCTCTGGGGAGAGAAGAAAAGGAGACCATCATGGGATCAGTGTGGGGCATTCTGAGCACAGTCACAAGGGGCTCTTCCAGACTTGGGTACATCTGCACTGCAGCTCGGACTGTGCTTCCCAGTTCGGGCTGGCAGAGACATGTTAGTTCTGCTTAAGCCAGTGTGCTAAAGTAGCAGAGTGGCACATGCAGTATCTTGGGGTGGCCGCTCAACTTCAAACCTGTTCAGATCTGCAGGGTGCGTAGTAAGGCAGCTACCCTGAGCCACCGCCCCTGATACTTCTAGCATTATGGCTATTATTGATATTATTATTATTGATGGGGCTGCCAACAACAGCATGTGGCTCACTGGAGACTGCCCAGAGGAAAAATCCCCAACTGCTGGAGATGGGACACTAGATGGTTCACCATCTCAATTACTATGGAGGATTCTTTCCCAGGTGTCTGGCTGGTGATTCTTGCCCACACGCTCAGGGTCTAACTGATCACCATATTTGGGGTTGGAAAGGAATTTTCCTCCTGGTCAGATTGGCCGAGACTCTGGAGTTTTTTTCACCTTCCTCTGCAGCATGGGTCACTTACCAGTTTAAACTAGTGCAAATGGTGAATTCTCTGTAACTTGAAATCTTTAAATCATGATTTGAGGACTTCAGTAACTCACCCAGAGGTTAGGGGTCTGCTACAGGAGTGGGTGGGTGAGGTTCAGTGGCCTGCGATGTGCAGGATGTCAGAGTAGATACTCATGATGGTCCAATCTGACCTTAAACTCTGTGAGTCTATGAGTCTATGAACAGCAGAGCCCTCGAGTGTGGTACACTTGTCTACAGGACTAGCAGGAGCCAGTGTCTTCCAGGCACCCCCGCAGAATGCGAAGCTCAGCTCTGACAGAGGATTCCAGTCCTGGAAGCTGATTGGTGGATCTCCGGGAGTCCTGACTGGTTCCCTGCTTCTATTTAAACTAAGCACAGGACAAGGAAGTCACCTGTGCCACTGGGCTTCCCCTGCTTAGTGCTGCCTCCCTTGTGCTACCTGCTTCTGCTGCCTGACTCTGATCTCCCAGTAACATGACCTGCTGCCTCCTGACCTTCCGGCTGCCCTTCTGCACTATCTCGGTGTCTGTTCTTCTGGTAGCCTGGCCTGGCTCCTGGCTTCTGACCTCTGTTCTGACCACTAGGCCTGACCACCCATGTCCCAGTTGTGACCGTCTGCACAGACTACATAGGCTACAGGAGTGGGCCTGGTGCTGACAGAATGGATTCAGCTACCCAACTTCTGCCCTCTGGAGCACCAGACATGCTAGAGTGGGCTGCCTGCCTTCAGGCAGACACCAAGCCCTGCAGGCTCGGGCTACCCACCTGACTTTGCAGAACCAAATATTGCAGGAGTGAGTAAGACAGCTGTGAATGGAAAATACCACTCTCCAGCCATGGCCCATGGAGCCCTGTTTTCTGATACCATCTAACCATTCAGGCAGATGTAACTGCTAGCAATTCCAGGGGTTTATAACCAATGTTACTTTTGGTTCATGATGTGTCCTCAGTCCTAACCTACCAATTGTGCAAAGGTGGTTATCAGCCTGGTATCAGGGGAAGCCGAAGACTTGGGCCTCTCTTTTCTGGAGGGCAACATCCTGGTTTTGTCAAACTGGGAAGTCTTCCTCTGAGCCACGTCACTTCTATTGGATGATCTGCACCAAGTTTGAACTGTTCAGGCTGTCCTAGGGAAGATCCCACAGGGGCAGGGCACCACAACCTTCTCTGCAGTTCATTTCCACCACCTCTCTGCTGATACAGGTTGGTATGAGGTATTCACTGATTATACCTGTGAGTACCTATGAAGGGCAAAAGTCTTAAACCAACTGCACCTCCCTTGGACCCTATTTCTTCTCAAGGTTTGATTGCATCATCACATATTGTCCCAGAACCAAAAACAGCAAGGCCGAAGCCCTATCCCATAATATTCACAGCACAGCTCCTCACCGGGATACACTCATATTGATACGCTCTACCTCTGCCTCAGGAATTCCACCTGATGAACAAATCATTGTCAACAAACAGCAGCACAACTCCCAGAAATGGATCAGGAACAGGGGGGAACCTTTTTGTGTTTTTCAAGGCCCAGCAACAGTTGTGGTCTGCCATGATTTTTTTTAGTGGAACACATGGGGAACTGTAAGTCCTAATGGTTAATATCCCGTCTCTTTTGGTGGCCCCGGATGCAACCCATTCATTGCCTCCTGTGATATTTGTGCCTATGCCAAGCAGACACACACCCAGAGGTCTCCTCCATTCCTTGGACATCCTATCTCAACCGTGCAGCTATTGTGTGAACTTTATTGTAGAATTACCAGAGTCCAACAAATTCACAGTAATATGGACAGTAGCGGAACACTTTCCTAAAATGGCCCCATTTGTCTCCTGCACGGGCGT
This sequence comes from Mauremys reevesii, assembly GCF_016161935.1. Lineage (NCBI taxonomy): Eukaryota > Metazoa > Chordata > Testudines > Geoemydidae > Mauremys > Mauremys reevesii. Next base: position 16,071,399 of record NC_052644.1, read on the forward strand.
ACCCTCCACTGAAGGGATGGTCTAACTATATATAAACTGTGTCCGCCTCCATGACTTTCCAGAACCCATCATCTCTGATCAGTGGCCTCAGTTCATGGCCTCTGGTGCCCTTTGCCTGATGAGGGTCCACACAGGTCTTCTCTCCACATGCTCTCCAACATCCAGTGGCCAAAAAAAAGGACCAACCAGATCCTTGAACAGTAGCTGTGATGTTACACCAGCCACCACCAGGGTGACTGGTCCTCGCTTCTCCCTTGTGCACAGTTTCCATATAACAACACAGACCATACATCTGTGGATCAAAGACCGTTTTCCACTAACTAAAGGTACCACTCCTGATTCCAACTGCAATTACTAATGTCCTCTCCCATCCCAGCCACCTCAGACCTAGTACAGTGGATTACTCAGTGGAGGGGAAAGTATGGCTCTCCATGAAGAATCTCTGAACAGACAGACCCTTTCACAAGCTGGACTTTCAGTTTCTTGGACCCTTTAGGATACAGCAACAGGTTAACGCAGGCACTTTTGAACATCAATTACCCCATTCTCTGGAGATTCACCCGGTGTTTCATGTCTCAATTTTGAAACCCTACATGGGAAACCCTTTTGGCCGGCTGTGCTACCTTATCTGGGAGGGATACGGCCCTGAGAACACCTGAGAGACGGTGGAAAATATACACACTCCTGCGGTAGTATGAGCATTCCATAAGAATCACCCCAAAAGTCCTGGTCCAAGGGACTGATACCAGGGAGATGTCTTGAAGCCTGGCCCACAGGGCTCTTCTCAGCCAGTAAGTTCCAACTCACCTCCCACTGACCTGCTGACCAGACCTACAACCTCAACTGTAACAGAGGACTCCATTTCGGGTATCTGATCGGTGGAACACTGTGGGTCCTGATTGGTTCTTTGCTTCTATTTAAATGAAGCACAGGACCAGGAATTTTTTCCATGCAACTGGGGTATTTCTTGCTCAGGACTGGTTCCCTTCTCCCACCTGCTCCTTCTCCCTGACTCTGATCTCCTGGGAACCTGACTCTGCTGAATGTTCACACCTGACTCCTGCTCCTGCTCCGACTACTAGGCTGACCACTCATAATACTCGAGCAGAGCTAGCATGAGTCAGATATCCGAGCTGGAACGCTCATTCAAGTCAAGGTTCTCAGAACTGACAGGATGCGTCAGACAAAATTGTTGTTAATGAACAACAGACAAAGTCCCAGATCATCTTTAAAAAACTTGCCCCTGGGGGCAGCACTTCCAGCTGATGGCCCTGCTGGGAATGAGGGGAGGGAGTGTCATACCCGAACATGTATTGCATAGAGAGAGGCCTGTAGTCCTGTAGCCTGTCACCTGGCCTTAGACCTGGTATTTCTGTGTCCAGCAATCCCTTTGTGGTGCTGATTTGTGTGACTCTAGGGTTAGCGGTTGGCAGGAGCTTAGCTGGGGAAGGGTCCATGGGGCTGTGTGGCACTGGAGTTACAGTTCATCCCTAGAGACATGGGGTCAGGTCCTGTCTCGGCTCCTAGTGGAACAAGGTGGGTGGTGGGGCCCATTAAAGTGCACCTCATGGAGCCCATATAAAGCATAGTAGGTTTTGGATACTCTGTTCATTCAAGGCCCAGGCCTAGACTAGGATGTGAGGAAACTGGACAGGACTGAGGAGCTGAGGGTTGGGATAGCAGGGAAACGGTGGATGGGCACTGAGGGATGGCAACAGAGTTGGGGCTGAGGGAGGAAACCCAGGGCTGGGATCACTGAGGGCTGCAGGCAGGGGTGGTGTTTATCCCATGGGGACCTCGCTGCACAGCTCATTTCTGGGGCCCTTACCAGTGACCTGGCATGTATAGTGTGTGTGAGGTCACCCTGTGTGGAGGACACAATTCAGGACGCTGGGCAGCACTGAGTAAGATGGAGCAGCTGACTCCTGGTGGACCAGCTCTGGCTTTCAGGGGGCCCCTCACTGCCTTGGGGTTCCCTGGAATTGTACGGCTTGCAGGAATGTAATGCCACCACTAACTGCACATTGAGATCGAGGGTCACCGCAGAGCTGTGGGACTGGAGAGTCCAGGGCTGAGATAGCAGGGGGATGCAGGTCAAGATTGAGTGGCACCAGCAGAGCTTTGTCCATGGGAATCCAGGGCAAGGATAGCAGAGAGCTGTCTGTGGGCACTGGGGAACCAGCAGAGCAAGTCAGAACTGAGATATATGCATAGAATTGCTGGGAGGAAGTTTGCCCATCCCTGGTTAAATCCTGTTAGTTCATAGGCACTAAATTCATGCTCTGTCATTAAGGATGATATTTAAATGTGATCTGCAAATTCTGCAGTGTTTGAATATTTCCACGGGAGGGGGGAGATAATCATGAATGTGACTGAAGTCCATACTTTTGAGTGTGGTGATTTTCATATCACGTTAGAACGTAAAAGCGGAGACACACAGTTACTAGGGATTATCCAAGTACCTGATTCCAGTTCCTTGATCTTCTCTTCCTTAGATGCTAAAATGGGAAAGAGAAAAGAGTTAGATACAGAGACAGAAGCTGTGTGCCCCAGAACAACTGGGGTTAGTAACACACACCCACAGCCACACTCCCAGCTCCAGGAGCCAGCAGCTTTGATAGGAGCAGAGCTCATGGTTAGTGATAGATATCAATACGCAGGACCCTTGGGATTTGCAAAGCATCACACCTTGATAGAAGACATGGGTCTGGATCCCGATACAGCTCTGACCTTCACAACCCTTCTGTCCAAGGGGAATTCCTTTTCTGCGTTACTAACAGCCCTTTGGAACATCAAAGCTACATGCTCCAGGTGTAACTAGGGGATGGACGTGCAGCTGATAGGAGCTCACATCTGGGATCTGGCCTTGGCAACAAAGCATGGAAACCTGAGCCACGTTCTGGGGAGTGGCCCAGAAGAGCTGCACTCCAGCAGTCATCTATAGAAAATGGCTGGCCCCACCTGCTGCATCAGAACAATGTGATTGGCATTGGATTGACACAGGCCAGGTGACACCTGTCTGTCTAACCAGACATGAGAGCATGTACCCCTGAGTCTGCTGCAGAGACCTCACAGTGCTGCACTGGGACTGGGGTAACTAACGTGACTGATTTTGGCTGAAACTCTTCACTCAGCCCTGCCATATGGTGTCGGTGCTTCTGGATCTGCTCAGCACCGTGTGTGACCTGGGAGCCTCTGCCTGGGGGCTTGTAACGGGGTGGTTACCCGCTCCTGCCCTGAGGGGCTTACAACTGTCCAGGAGGGGGCTGTGGCAGAAAGAAAAGCAGCTATGCTGATAGGGGAAGCAGGCTCAGCTGAGGCCATGCCCCAAACAGACCCAGCTGGCCCTTATAAAAGGGCTGTGAGCCAGATACTCAGGCACATATTCTCTCTCTAGTTTCTGAGAGGGAGGGACCTGGCTGCAGGGAGCTGAGAAGATACCTGGAGTGGAGCAGGGGTGGGGGAAGGCCAAGGGGAGCTGGGGAGCTCTGGTCTGGAAACCCCCCAGGCTGCGGCCTAGCCTAAGGCCTACTGGGTACAGGAGTTGCAGGGGGCAGCCTACAGGTAGGCAGAGGCCCCAGGTCCAAACCCCCTTGCCTGTGATGAGTGGCGGATACACTGCAGTCTGCTCAGGGAGTGGGGCTAAGCAATGACTGGCAGTAGCCAAGACTGAGGCGAGGTGGGGATAGTGGGTGGAGGATTCCCCTGGATGGGGAGACCCCGAGAGTGTGGGTTTATGGCCAGGGGGCAGAACCCAGAGTAAAGGGGCACTGGGGTCCAGGAGGGACTCGGGCCCAGTGGCAAGTGGGACACCGGCCTTCATAGCAGGCTCTGGAGGCTGGAAGAGCTAATTCCCTGAGAGAGCTGCAGGAGGCGCCGCCAGGTGAGTCTGCACATCATTACTTGGCTCCAATGGGGAGGTGGATGAACTTACCAATTGTCTTACGCACTTCCTGGCGCTCTGGGGAGAGAAGGAAAGGGGAGTATCATGGGTTCAGTGTGGGGTGTTCTGAGCACAGTCACATAGGGCTCTTCCAGACTTGGGTACATCTGCACTGCAGCTCGGACGGTGCTTCCCAGTTCGGGCTGGCAGAGACATGTTAGTTCTGCTTAAGCCAGTGTGTGCTAAAGTAGCAGAGTGGCACATGCAGTATCTTGGGGTGGCCGCTCAACTTTAAACCTGTTCAGATCTGCAGGGTGCGTAGTAGGGAAGCTACCCTGAGCCACTGCTCCGACACTCCTAGCTACGCGGCTATTATTGGTATTATTATTATTGATAAGGCTGCCAACAACGGCATATGGCTCACTGGAGACTGCCAGGATCCATGTGTCTTCTTTCCACATACTCTCCAACATCCAGTAGCCAAAAAAAAAAAGACCATCCAGATTCTGGAACAATAGATGTGATGTTACATCAGCCACCACCAGAGTAACCAGGCCTCACTACTCCCTTCTGCAGAGTTTGCATATAACAATCTAGACCATTCATCCATGGATCAAAGACCATTTTCCACAAACTAAGGGTACCACTCCTGATTCCACCTGCAATTACCTATGTCTTCTCATACTCCTGCCTCCTCAGTCCCTATTACAGTGGATTTATCAGGCCCATGAGGCATGAATAGGTAAGTGAAGCCTATAAACGGTACACAGACCATTGTCGACAGCAAGGCCTCACCTACTCAGTGTGACAAAATGTATGGCTCCCCATGGAGCATCTCCATACAGACAGATCCACTCACAAGTTGGCCTTTCAGTTCCCTGGCCCTTTAGGATTCAGCAATAATCATAGAATCATAGAATCTCAGGGTTGGAAGGGACCTCAGGAGGTCATCTAGTCCAACCCCCTACTCAAAGGTTAACTCAGTCATTTCTGAACATCAACTACTCACTCCCAGGAGTTTCACCCAGTGTTTCATGTCTCACTTTTGAAACCCTACCTGGAAAACCCTTGATTACCTGTTCTGATCATTTCCTCTGGGGCACCTGGCACTGGCCACTGTCGGAAGACAGGATACTGGGCTAGATGGACCTTTGGTCTGACCCAGTAGGGCCGTTCTTATGTTGTTCTTTTGGCAGGCTTTGGTATCTTATCTGGGAGGGATACGGCCCCCATCACAACAGAGGGCTGGTGGAAAATATACTACCCCTGCAGTAGTATGAGCATTGCATAATAAAAAAAGCCCGGTCCAGCACTGCCCAGAGGGCCTCACATGGCAAAGGACTGATACCAGGGAGATGTCCTGGAACCTGGTCCACAGGCTGTTAGGAGCCAGTATGCACCAGCCCACCTGCCACTGACTTGCTGACAGCTACCAGACCTACAATCTCACCTTTGACAGAAAACTCCCTTTCTGTTATCTGATTGGTGGAATGCTGTGGGTTCTGATTGGTTCTCTGCTTGTATTTAAATGAAGCACAGGCCCAGGAAGTTGTCAAAGAAACTGGGGTTTTCCCTGCTCATGACTGTTTCCCTTGTGTTACCTGCTCCTTCTCCTTGATCTCCTGGTAACCTGATCCTGCTGCCTCATCACACCTGACACCTGCTCCAAAACTAGGCCTGACCCCCCACATCCGGGTCATGATCCTCAAGCAGAGCTAGCCTGTGTCTGGCTCCCCGAGCTGGGAAGCTCGCTCCCTGCTGCAGTGTAGAGGTACCCAATGAGCCAAGAGTCTCAGAACTCACAGCATGTGTCAAACTAAACAGTTGTAAACAAACAACAAAGTTCCATATTAGCTGCTAAACAGAGTACAGAAATTGCCTCCCCCACCCCCCATGGGAGGAAGCGGGGAGCAGCATCCCATGCTGATGGCACTGCCAGGAATGATGGGAGGGAGGGTCACACCAGAACATGTATCCTGTAGAGATAGGCTGCAGCAGTGCAGGCCTATCACCCAGCCTCAGACTTCCTATTTCTGTGCTGTGCAATCCCTTTGTGGTGCTGATTTGCAGAAGTGGGCAACTCTACGGTCTGAGTCCCTGCTGTCCATGTGCATTAAATTTATTCTCCATTGTTAAGGATGATACTGAAATCTGAACCGCAAATTCTGCAGTGTTTCTTACGGCCCAGAGCAGGGAGAGATGATCATGAAAGTGACTGAAGTCCCTACATTGTATAGGGGATTTTTCTATCTGGTTGCAGTGTGGAAGCACAGACACATTTACAGGAGTTAGCCAAGTACCTGATTCAAAGGCCTTCCTCTCAGCATCTGAAATAGAGAGGAGAAAAAAGTTAGACACAGAGCCGGGGGCTGTGTGCCCCATAAACATTGGGGTTAGTAACAGACCCCACAGCCTCACTCCAGTCCCAGTACAGGAGCCAACACCTTTGACAGGAGCCGGACAGTCATTTAGTAAAACACACCAACACACAGCAGACCTGTGATTTGCAAAGCATCTAACCTTGACAGAAGATGTGAGCCTGGATCTGACTACAGCTTGGACATTTGTAGCTCTTCTGTCTAAGGGGAATTCCTTTTCTGTGTTACTAACAGCCCTTTGGAGCATTCAAGCTGTGCATTTCAGGTGTATCTAGGGGATGGGAGGGCTGATGTTTAGGGTTCACATCTGGGATCTGGGCTTGGCAACAAATCATGGAAACATGAACCAAGTTCTGGGAGTGGCCCAGAAGAGCTGCTTTCCAGCAGTCATCTATAGAGAGTGGCCGGCCCCCTTCTTCTCCATCAGAACAATGTGATTGGCATTGAATTGTCAAAGACCAGGTGACATCTGTCAGTCTAACCAGACACAAGAGCAGGTAACCCTGTGTCTGCTTCAGAGAGCTCACAGTGCTGCATTCAGACTGGGGTGACTAAGGCAACGAATTTGGCCCAAGCTATTAACTCAGCCCTGGGTTGCTGGTGCTTCTGGATCTGCTCAGCACCATGTGTGGCTGGCAGCCTTTGTCCAGGGCTCTCTAAAGGAAGGTGGATAAACTCACCAAGCATATGACGCAGCTTTTGGCATTCTGGGGAGAGAAGAAAAGGAGATCAGTGTGGGTTGTTCCAAGCAGAGCCGCCCAGAGGGGGGGGCAAGAGGGGCAATTTGCCTCAGGCCCCGAGCCCCACGGGGGCCCCCACCAGAGTTTTTCGGGGCCCCTGGAGCGGGGTCTCTCACTCGCTCCGGGGTGCCCGGCAAACTCTTGTGCGGCCAGGCGCAGGAGCTTCTGCCGCTCCCGGTCTTCGCCGGCGGGGGGTCCTTCCGCTCCGGGGCGGAAGGACCCCTCGCTGGCGAATTACCGCCGAAGACGGAGCGGGACCCGCCGCCGAAGTTTAGCTCGGTCTTCGGCGGTAGTTCGGCGGCGGGGGGGGGCCCTTCCGTTCCGGGACCCGCTGCCGAAGTGCCCCGAAGACCCGCGGCGGGGGCCCCCCTCTGCCGAATTACCGCCGAAGACCAGGCTGCGCTTCGGCGGCGGGTCCCACTTTGGCGGTAATTCGGCAGCGGGGGGGCCCCCGCCGCGGGTCTTCGGGGCATTTCGGCAGCGGGTCCAGGAACGGAAGGGCCCCCCGCCGCCGAAGACCCCGGGCCCCCGGAATCCTCTGGGCGGCCCTGGTTCCAAGAACAGTCACGTGGGGCTGTTCCAAACTTTGGGTACATCTACACTGCAGCTGGGAGTGAGCTTCCCTGTTTGGGCAGGCAGAGAGGTATTAGTTCTGCTTGAGAGGAAGTGCTAAAAGCAGGAATGTAGCTGGGGGAAGCATGTGTAGCAGCTTGGCTTAGCTGCTCAAATATAAACTCACTTTGATCCCCTGGGTATGTACTTGGAGGGCTACCATGAGCCACTGCCCCTGTTACCCCACCCACACTGCTGCTGTTACTTCACTAGTTCAAGGAGAATTAGCAAGTGTCTGGCTTCTCAAGCTGGGAAGTTCGCTCCCAGCTGTAGTGTAGATGTACCCAATGAGCCAAGGGTCTCAGAAGTGACCGCACATGTCAGACAAAACCGTTGGTAATGAAGCAAAAAAGGATCTCAGATCAGCCCCTAAACAGAGCCCACCAATTGCCCTGAGGAGGCAGCACCTTCAGCTGCTGGCACTGCTGGGAATGAGGGGAGGGAGCATCACATAAGAAAATGCATCAGGTAGAGAGAGGCTTGCATGGCTGCACCCTGTCACCTGGCCTCAGGCCTCCTATTTCTGTGCTGTGCAATCCCTTTGTGGTGCTGAGTTGCAGAACTGTGTAACTCTAGGGTTAGTGGCTGGCAGGAGCTTAGCTGGGGAAGGATCTGTGGGGCTGTGTGGCACTGGATTAATGTCCACTCGTAGACCTGTGGGGTCCGGTTCTGTCTTGGTTCTCATGAGAACACTGTGGGTTGTGGCTCAGAATGTACCTCACTGAGCATGTACAGAGTGTAGAAGGGCTTGGAGTTTATGTTCATTTGCAGCCCAGGCCTAGAGTAGGAGGGGGGTGTATGGAGAAAGAGAACACAACTGGACTAGACTGTGGAGTTCAGGGCTTGGATAGCAGGGAGGTAGGGGTGGGGAATGAGGGGCACCAGCGATGCCATGGGGAGCCCAGGGCTTGGATAAGTTGGGGACTGTGGCTGGGGACTGAGGGGCACCAGCATAGTGGCATGCAGGGAGCTCAGATATTTTGCAGGTCAGAACTGAGATATACCGGTATTCACAGACATGGATGGATGAAGTTTGCTCAGCCCCTATATAAGAACAGCCATACTGAGTCAGACCAAAGGTCCATCCAGCCCAGAATCTGTCTACCGACAGTGGCCAATGCCAGGTGCCCCCGAGTGAGTGAACCTAAGAGGTAATGATCAAGTTGCCATCCATCACCACCCTCTGACAAACAGAGGCTAGGGACACCATTCCTTACCCATCTTGGCTAATAGTCATTAATGGACTTAACCTCCATGAATTTATCCACTTCTCTTTTAAACCCTATTATAGTCCTAGCCTTAACAACCTCCTCAGGTAAGGAGTTCCACAGGTTGACTGTGAGCTGTGTGAAGAAGAACTTCCTTTTATTTGTTTTAAATCTGCTGCCAAACAATTTATGTTCTTCCATGTGCCTGACAATTTTATTCTTTACTATTGTTTCAACTAATTTTCCTAGTACTGAGGTTTGACATACTGGTCTGTAATTGCCAGGATCACCTCTAGAGCCCTTTTTAAATATTGGCATTACATTAACTATCTTCCAGTCACTGGGTACAGAAGTTGGTTTAAAGGACAGGTTAGAAACCAGAGTTAATAGTTCCGCAACTTCACATTTGAGTTCTTTCAGAACTCTTGGGTGAACGCCATCTGGCCCCGGTGACTTGTTTATGTTGAGTTTATCAATTAATTCCAAAACTTCCTCTAGCGACACTTCTATCTGACTCAGTACTTGTCTACACAGTCCCATAGTTCAGCCTACAGGGTTGTGATTTGTAGCATGCGCGAAAGTGTTGCTCTGTAACTATCCTGTGTGGATGTGACTGGTATGCACTAAACAGAACATAGTTTGCACTAACACAGTTCTCTTTAAAGAGGACTGTATAAATGCATACTAGGAACCTTTTAATTCATGCCTACAACATCCACATGGGTTGTTACAGTGCATCACTTTGGTACGCATTGCAATTCACACTCCCATAATCTGACTTGTTGGGCAGCGTAGACATAGCCTGAGACCCTCCAGTCCATATGCATTACATTCATTCTCCATTGTTAAGGATGATGCTTGAAATCTGAGCCGCAAACTCTGCAGTGTTTGTTACTTCCCGGGGCAGGAGGAGATGATCATGAAGGTGACTGAAGTCCCTACATTGCACAGGGGATTTTTCTATTTGGTTACAGTGTGAAAGCACAAACATGTTTACTGGGGTTAGCCAAGTACCTGTTTCAAAGGCCTTCCTCTGCGCATCTGAAATAGAGAGGAGAAAAGAGTTAGACACAGAGCCGGGGGCTGTGTGCCCCATAACCACTGAGGTTAGTAACAGACCCACACAGCCTCACTCCCAGTCCCAGTGCAGGAGCCAGCAGCTTTGACAGAAGCTGGACAGTCGTTTAGTGAAACACATCAACACACAGCAGACCTGGGATTTGCAAAGCATTTGACCTTGATGGAAGATGAGTGTGGATCCGACTACAACTCTGACATTCCCAATCCTTCTGTCTAAGGGGAATTCCTTTTTTGTGTTACTAACAGCTCTTTGTAGCATCAAAGCTATGCACTCCAGGTGTAACTATGGGATGGATGTGTTGATGTTTGGGGCACAAATCTGGGATCTGGGCTTGGCAACAAAGCATGGAAACATGAACCATGTTCTGGGAAGGGCCCAGAAGAGCCTGCACTGCAGCAGCCATCTATAGAGAGTGGCTGGCCCCCTTCTGCTGCATCAGAACCATGTGATTGGCATTGGATTGTCAAAGACCAGGTGACACCTGTCTGTTTACCCAGACTTGAGAGCAGGAGAACCTGTGTCCGCTTCAGAGAGGTCATAGTGCTGCAATGGGACTGAGATGACTAATGCAACTCAGATTTTGGCCCAGATTTTTTAGTCCTGCCTTGCAGTGTTGGTGCTTCTGGATTTGCTCAGCACTGTGTGTGGCTGGGAGCCTCTGCCCAGGGCTCTCCAAGGGAAGGTGGATAAACTCACCAATCGTCTCACGCAGTTTGTCACACTCTGGGGAGAGAAAAAAAGGAGACCATCATGGGTTCAGTGTGGGTTGTTCCAAGAACAGTGACATGGGGTTGTTCCAAACTTTGGGTGCATCTACACTGCAGCTGGGAGTGAGCTTCCCTGTTTGGACAGGCAGAGAGGTATTAGTTCTGCTTGAGAGGAAGTGCTAAGAGCAGGAATGTAGCTGGGGGAAGCATGTGTAGCAGCTTGGCTTAGCTGCTTAAATACAAACTCACTTGGATCCCCTGGGTACGTACTTGGACTTCTACTCTGAGCTGCTGCCCCTGTTACCCCACCCACACTGCTGTTACTGCACTAGTTCAAGCAGAGCTAGCAAGTCTCTGGCTACCCAAGATAGGACGTTCGCTCCCAGCTGCAGTGTAGATGTACCCAATGAGCCAAGGGCATCAGAACTGACAGCACGTCACACAAAACTGTTGCTAATGAAGGAAAAAAAAGTCTCAGATCAGCCCCTAAAAGAGCCCACAAATGTCCCTGGGAGGCAGCACCACTAGCTGCTGGCACTGCTGGGAATGAGGGGAGGGAGCATCACATAAGAACATGTATCAGGTGGAGAGAGGCCTGCACTGCTGCAGCCTGTCACTGGGCCTCAGGCCTCCTATTTCTGTGCTGTGCAATCCCTTTGTGGTGCTGATTTGCAGAAGTATGTAACTGTAGGGTTAGTGGTTGGCAGGAGCTTAGCTGGGGAAGTGTCCATGGGGCTGTGTGGCACTGGATTAATGTCCACTCCTCGAGCCATGGGGTCAGGTTCTGTCTTGGCTCTCATGAGAACACTGTGGGTTGTGGCTCAGAATGTACCTCACTGAGCATGTACAGAGTGTAGAAGGGCTTGGAGTTTATGTTAATTTGCAGCCCAGGCCTAGAGTGGGAGGGGGGTGAACGAAGGAGGCGAACACAACTGGACTAGACTGCGGAATTCAGGGCTGGGATAGCAGGGAGGTAGTGGGTGGGGAATTAGAGACACCAGTGGTGCCATGGGGAGCCCAGGGCTTGGAGAGGTCAGGGACTGTGGCTGGGGAATGAGGGGCACTAGCAGAGCAGCATGCTGGGAGCACAGATATTTTGCAGGTCAGAATTGAGATATATCCACAGACATGGATGGAGGAAGATTTCTCAGCCCCAGACTGAGGACTTCTCTACACAGTCCCATAGTTCAGCATATAGGGTTGTGATTTGTAGCATGCGCAAAAGTGTTGCTCTGTAACTGTCCTGTGTGGATGCGGCTGATGTGCACTAAACAGTACCTAGTTCGTACTAACACAGTTCTCTTCAAATAGGACTTTATAAATGCACAGTAGGAACCTTCTAATTCATCCCCACAGCATCCATATGGGTTGTTACAGTGCAACATGTTGGTGTGCGTTGCTATTCACACTCCTGTAATCTGACTTGTTGGGCAGTGTAGACATAGCCTGAGTCCCTCCAGTCTATGTGCATTACATTCATTCTCCATTGTTAAGGATGATATTGAAATCTGAGCCGCAAACTCTGCAGTGTTTGTTACTTCCTAGGGCAGGGTGAGATGATCATAGGTGCCGACTCCATGGGTGCTCTGGGATTTGAGCACCCATGGGGAAAAATTGGTGGGTGCAGAGCACCCACTGGCAACTACCTGCCCTGCTCCAGCTCACCCCCGCTCCACCTCTGCCTCCTCCCCTGAGTGCTCCACTGCCTCCTGCTTCTCCCCTCTCCCAGAACTTGTGCCACAAAACAGCTTTTTCACATGGCAAGCCTGGGAGGGACAGGGAAGGAGGGGGAATGTGTCATGCTTCAGGGAGGAGGCAGGGCCACAGCGGGGATTTGGAGAGGTGTTCAATAGGGGCAGGTAGGGGCGGAGTTTGGGCAGGGACTTCAGGCCAGGGGAGGGGAGGTGCGAGCACCCACCAACACCAATAAAAGTTGGTGCCTGTGGAGATGATCATGAAGGTGACTGAAGTCCCTACGTTGTATAAGGGATTTTTTTATCTTGTTACAGTGTGAAAGCACAGACACATGTTCGCTGGGGGGGGTTCTATCTTGTTTACTGTGAAAGCACAGACACAAGTACCTGATTCCAATTCCTTCCTCTCAGCATCTGAAATAGAGAGGAGAAAAGAGTTAGACACAGCCTGGGGCTGTGTGCCCCATAACCATTGGGGTTAATAACAGACCCCCACAGCCTCACTCCCAGTCCCAGTGCAGGAGCCAGCAGCTTTGATAGGAGCTGGGCTGTTGTTTTGTAAAACACACCAACATGCAGCAGACCTGGGATTTGCAAAGCATCTAACCTTGTTGAAAGATGTGAGTGTGTATCCAACTACAGCTCTGGCATTCACAACTCTTCTGTCTAAGGGGAATTCCTTTTCTGTGTTACTAACAGCCCTTTGTAGCATCAAAGCTATGCACTCTAGGTGTAACTATGGGATGGATGTGTTGATGTTTGGGGCACAAATCTGGGATCTGGGCTTGGCAACAAAGCATGGAAACATGAACCATGTTCTGGGAGGGGCCCAGAATAGCCTGCACTGCAGCAGCCATCTATAGAGAGTGGCCAGCCCCCTTCTGCTGCATCAGAACAATGTGATGGCATTGGATTGTCAAAGGCCAGGTGACACCTGTCTGTCTACCCAGACTTGAGAGCAGGTGACCTTGTGTCTGCTGCAGAGAAATCATAGTGCTGTGATGGGACTGAGATTCATAGATTCATAGACTCTAGGACTGGAAGGAACCTCGAGAGGTCATCGAGTTCAGTCCCCTGCCCTCATGGCAGGATCAAATACTGTCTAGACCATTCCTGATAGACATTTATCTAATCTACTCTTAAATATCTCCAGAGATAGAGATTTCACAACCTCCCTAGATGACTAATGCAACTCAAATTTTGGCCCAAACTGTTCACTCAGCCCTGCCTTGCAGTGTTGGTGCTTCTGGATCTGCTCTGAGCCATGTATGGCTCGGAGCCTCTGCCCAGGGCTCTCTAAGGGAAGGTGGATGAACTTACCAATCGTCTTACGCAGATCCTGGCATTCTGGGGAGAGAAGAAAAGGAGACCATTGTGGGTTCAGTGTGTGTTGTTCCAAGAACAGTGACATGGGGCTTTTCCAAATGTTGGGTCTAACAGCTTGTCAGAACAATGTGGGTGGTGGGGCCCATCAGAGTGCACCTCACAGAGCCCACCCAGAGCGTAGTAGGGTTTTGAAATTCTATTCATTTGACGGCCAGGCCTGGACTAGGAGAGAGGGATCAGGACAGGGCTAAGGGCTGGAATAGTAGGGAAGCTGTGGGTGGGGACTGTGGGATGCCAACAGAGCTGGAGCTCAGGAAGGAAGCCCAGGGGCGGTGTTTGTCCCATGAGGACCCACTGCAAAAATCAATTCCAGAATCCCTTCCACTGACTTTGCATGTATGATGTATATGAGAGCGGGGGAAGTTATAGAATTTGACAGGATTGTGGAGCTCTGGTCTGGATTACAGGGAGGCAGTGGATGGGGATTGAGGGGCACTGGCAGTGCTGTGGGGAGCCCAGCACTGATATAGAACCATAGAATCATAGAATATCAGGCTTGGAAGGGACCTCAGGAGGTATCTAGTCCAACCCCCTGCTCAAAGCAGGACCAATCCCCAACTAAATTATCCGAGCCGGGGCTTGGTCAAGCCTGACCTTAAAAACCTCTAAAGAAATTGATTCCGCCACCTCCCTAAGTAACCCATAGCCGGGATGCAATGGGTGAACACAGAGGGGCACTGCCAGAATTGTGTGTAAGTGGGGTGCCCGGCATTGGGATAGCAGCCATTTTGCATGTCAGAACTGAGAAATACCCACAAACCTTCATGGAGGAAATTTGCCCAGCCCCGGCTCAGGCTTGTTTACACAGCTCCATAGATTGGCATTTGGGGATATGATTTGCATCATGCACTAAAGTGCTACACTGTAACTACTGTCTAAACATCACCTAGTTGGTCCTCTTCAAATATGACAATTGGAAATGTAAACTAGGAATCTTTTAGTTCACACCCAGAGCATCAAAACAGGGTTGTTACAATGCAGCGCATTAGTGTGTGTTGCTATTCACACTCCTGTAATCTGAACACTGGGCAGTGTAGACATAGCCTGAGTCCTGCCATCAGGGCCGGCTCTAACATTTTGGCACCCTGCGAAAACAAGAGTGCCGCCCCGAGCGTCACGCCGCCCCACCCCTGAGCGTCGCGTCGCCCAAGTCCCCGCCCCAGCGTCGCCCTGCCCACTCCCGCACCCAAGCATCGCCCCACCCAAGTCCCGCCCCGAGCATCGCATCACCCAAGTCCCGCCCCGAGTGTCATCCCGCCCACTCCCGACCCGAGCATCGCCCCGCCCAAGTCTCCGCCCCCGCGCTTTGCGTCGCCCAAGGCCCCACCCCTCCGAGCATCGCGTTGTGCTGCCCAAGTCTCCACCCTCCCGAGCACCACATCGCCCAAGTCCCCGCCCCGAGCATCGTCCTCCGAGTGTCACATCGCACCGCCAAGTCGCTGCCCCCAACACGGCGCCACGCCTCCTAAGCCCCGCCTCCTCAGCGCGCCCATCCAAACAAAAAAACAAAACAAAACAAACCCCGAGTGCCCGCCCCGTCCCAAGGTGCCGCCCCAAGCACGTGCTTGGTAGGCTGGTGCCTGGAGCCGGCCCTGCCTGCTATCCTATATGCATTAAATTCACTCTCTGTTGTTCAGGATGACACTGAAATCTGAGCTGTAAACTGTGCAGTGATTGACTATTTCCAGGGCAGGGAGGGATGATCATGAAGATGACTAAGGTCCATACAATGCATGTGATGATATCTCTATTGCATTATAATATGAAAGCGCAGACACACATTTACTAGGGGTTTAGCCAACTACCTGTGTCCAAGGTCTTCTTCTCAGTCTCTGAAATGGGGAAGAGAAAAGGGTCAGACCCAAAGACACACACTGGGTGGTTCTGTACACTCCCTGACGACTGGGATTAGTCACAAACATCCCACGCCCACACTCCCACCCCAAGTGCAGGAACTGGCAGTTTGACAGGAGCAGGGCTAGTGGTTAGTGATATGCACCAGCACTCAGGAGACATGGGGAAGTATCTCACTCCTTAGCCCCTTTCTACACACACACTTTCACCAATTTAATTAATTGGGTTTCAAAACGCACCTTGAGTTAAACTGGTTCAGGGCTGTGTGTAGCACAGGCCTGGTAGAACCATGGGGCAGGGTCAGTTACTCCACAGCGACCCTGTGGCTAGTTACAGAACAGCACTGATTGCTAAGGAGTCTTATCCAGCCCTCCTAGCTGGAGGAATGTGGCCACGAGAGGGCATGGCAGAGACAAGATGAAAGAGGAGGATCTTCAGACCTTTTCCGGGTTGTGATTGCAAGTCACTATCCTGGCGTGTTGTATCCATTCTCTGCACCTTTCATCTGTATTTCCCTGCATGTGTGTGCAGTGCCCAGCAGAACGGGTCAGCACCATCACAGTGCAAACCAATATTGTTACTAAATATTGAAAATTTCACATTGGAATAAATTAGAAGTGTGCATTTAATAAAATGTTGTTGCTCCGTCTATTGGCCCATATGAGAGAGGAATGTCACCGATTTGTAGAGTTTCAGGCCAAGCAGAACCATTAGTTTATCTGCTCTGACCTGCTGTATATCACAGGCCAGAGAATCTCACCCAGTTCTCCCTGCACTGAGCCCAATAACTCAGGTTTGACTACAGCAGCTTATAGAAAGGTGCCCGATCTGTATCTGATGCCATCAAGAGATCGAGAATTCATCACTGCGATTACGAGCTTCCTCTAGTGGTTAAACACCCTCCCTGTGTCCTGTGCATTCAACAGTCACAGGGATGGAATTATCTCACAGAGCGTCATTGATCTTGCCGTGTCGTTTCCTTTAGCCACTGAACAATTTCCCAGGGTTAGTGGGACAGAATATGATTCAGATTTGTCACTGCAAGCCCATCTCCTGCCGCAGCCACGTGCAGGGAATCTCACAAACACGAACCTTTGGGTTTCTGTTGCAAAATACACATTTGTCAACCTGTTACCATCAGCTTGTTTGAGAACGTGGGGGAGATGAGGAACTACTGGGCAGAGACCTCCTGGCTCCATCCCTTCATTGCACTGAGCCCACAGATAACACCAAGCAGTCACAGAGCTCACACATCTCAACAGACAGAGCAAGAGATACTGCAGGAGACCTACCAAGAGTTAACAGAGCCTCTTCTTTAGAGAGTTTCTTCTGAGAGGCTTTTCGCTTCGCTGTAAGACAGAGAATTGGACATTGCAGTGTGATAGGGAAGGAAGGGGAAACACAGAGCAATGCACTAATACAGGTGGGGCTGGGGACCCCGGTGTGTTTGTTAGTTTGGTTTATTTCCTAAAACAAAAACAAGGTAACTATCTGAACAATAAGACACTCCCATGCCCCAGCCCAGTGCCCTCTAGAGCTGGGCTCTAAACATACAAATAACACATTCCCATTACCTGCGTATCCAAGATATGCACAAGCTCCAGCAGCAATGAGAACCAGAGTGAACAATACCCAGAAAGCAGCCAGCCAGGGATAAACCCGGGGGAAGATGTCACCTGGCAAACAGAGAGCGCGGAGTGTGAGGAGCAAGGTCCCATTCTAGAGCTGGAGAATGGGATTTGCATTTGGCTTGACAGCTGAGTCCTGGCTCAGGGACCCCAGAAATTCCCAGGACTGAAGGGAATGTCCCCTTCATGCTCTAATCATAGCCACAAATGGGAACATTGGAACCAGAGACACTAGCGCATCATCTGTTCCAAGACCCAGCACTCTGCTCTGCCCAAATCTCTCTCGCCGCTACAAGCCAACAGCTCCATACCCAGACCTGCCTGTTCAGCAGAGAACAGTTAATTCCCTAGCTGGCCCCAGTGTGTTATGAGTTCATGGATTCATAGATGTTAAGGCCTGACGGGGCATTATGATAATCTAGTCTGACCTCCTGTATAGCCCGGGCCAGAGACCTCCCCTGTGATCTCTGCATCCAGTCCAGAACTTCTGTTCCAGCCAAAGTGGATGTTATAGAAAGAGACACCCAGTTTGGGTTGAAAGATTCCAAGTGATGGAGAATCCACCACGTACCTAGGGCAGTTTTCCAATGGTTAATTCCCTCACTGTTAAAATCTGCACCTTATTTCTAGTCTGAATGTGTCCAGCTTCAACTTGCAGCCATCAGATCTTGTTCTGTCTTTGTCAGCTAGATTAGAGACCTGTTGACTGTCAGAAATCTCCTTCCCTTGTAGGTACTTACAGACTGTGATCAAGTCACCTTTTAACCTTCCCTCGGATAAGCTCTATAACTTGAGCTCCTACGTTTCTGACTATGAGGCAGGTTTCCAGACCTCTAATTGTTCCTGTAGCTGAGCAGTTTCCAATTTGTCAAAATCCTGTTTTAAAGTGTGGACACCAGAACTGGACACAGTACCCAGCAGCGGTCTGGCTAACACCACACACAGGGGTGATGTCACCTCCTTTCTCCTGCTAGATATTCTCATTTTATACATTCAAGGGTTGCATTCACCATCTTAGCTCCAGCATCACTCTGGGAGCTCACGTTCAAGTCCTTTTCAGTAACTGCTTTCTTGGATAGTCTCCCATCCTGCAATTGTGACCTACACTCTTTGTTCATAGACGTGTAAACTTGTGTAGCAGGGCGCTGCTAGAAAAGTCTTTAATTAGCGCCTGCCACTCCAGCCCCAATCAGGAGAATGGATTGGGGCTGGATTAAGATAACTGACCACACCTGTCAGCCTCATTAGCAGAAGCTCTAAGGCTGGAAGGAAGTGAGAGAAAGGCGGCGGGGGGGGGCAGAGAATAAGGGCAGGATATCAGGCACAGAGGGAGTAGGAGCCTCCTAGTCTGTTTCTGGTCCAGCCTGTGGTAGCCTGTATATAGTGGGAAACTGGTAGTGGGAAACTGATCACTAATAAAGAACACGGGTGTGGCACCAGACTGAAGTGTCCCTGATTCATGGAGGAGAGGGGCCAAGGGACTGAATCCAGAGGGGTGCAGTATGTACCCCATTACATATGGGGTCTTGTCTGGGATCTCCAGCCACCACCAGGGCATGGGTACCTGAAGATGGAGGAACCATGCAATGGCTAGCCAAGCAACAAGAGGAGATGCAGAAAGCACTGTAGGCCTTCCAGCAATCCCACGATCTGGAGAGCCAGGCCTTACTCGCCTGGCAGGCCGAGCAACAGAAGAGCCTCCAGGACTTCTTCAGGGAGCAGGCTAAGGTACCACAGCAGCTCCTGCACAGGTTGGTGAGTCCCCAGGGAGGTGATGGCAGTCGCACGCCAGGCTTGGGCTTATGTAAAATGGGACCCGCCAATGACCCTGACACCTTCCTGTGTATGTTTGAGTGGGTGGCCGTGGGCGCCGGGTGGGACAAGGCAACTTGGGCCCTGCAACTGGCCCCCTATCTGGATGGCGAGGCGCAGGCTGCCTATATGGAGTTCAGTGATGAACAGGCCAAGGATTACGATGTGGTAAAGGTGGCTGTCCTAGAAAGGATGGGGTTGTCAGTGGAAAAGTACCAACAGAAGTTTCAGGAGGGCTGGTGGACATGGGGTTTGCAGAGCCTCACAGAAAACACGGAATCATAGAATTATAGAAGATAAGGGTTGGAAGAGACCTCAGGAGGTCATCTAGTCCAACCCCCTGCTCAAAGCAGGACCAAACCCAACTAAATCATCCCAGCCAGGGCTTTGTCAAGCCAGGCATTAAAAACCTCTAGGAATGGAGATTCCACCACCTCCTAGGTAACCCATGCCAGTGCTTCACCACCCTCCTAGTTTGAAATACTTTTTCCTAATATACAATCTAGACCTCCCTCACTGCAACTTGAGACCATCCCTCCTTGTTCTGTCATCTGCTACCACTGAGAACAGTTTAGATCCATCCTCTTTGGAACCCCCTTTCAGGTAGTTGAAGGTTGCTATCAAATCCTCCCTCACTCTTCTCTTCTAAATAATCCCAGTTCCCTCAGCCTCTCCTCATAAGTCATGTGCTCCAGCTCCCTAATCATTTCCATTGCCCTTTGCTGGATTCTTTCCAATTTGTCCACATCCGTTCTGCATTGGAGGGCCCAAAACTGGACACAATACTCAGATGTGGCCTCACCAGTGCCAAATAGAGAGGAATATTGACTTCCCTCAATCTGCTGGTAATGCTCCTACTCATGCAGACCAAAATGCCGTTAGCCTTCTTGGCAACAAGAGCACACTGCTGACTCATATCCAGCTTCTCGTCCACTGTAATCCCCAGCTCCTTTTTTGTGCAGAACTGCCACTTAGCTAGTTGGTCCCCAGCCTGTAACAGTGCATGGGATTTTTCCGTCCTAAATTCAGGACTCTGCACTTGTCCTTGTTGAACCTCATCAGATTTCTTTTAGCCCAATCCTTCAATTTGTCTAGGTCCATCTGGAAACAACTAGGGGCAGAGCTCTTCTTGACCTGCTGCTCACAAACAGAGAAGAGTTAGTAGGGGAAGCAAAAGTGGATGGGAACCTGGGAGACAGTGATCATGAGATGATTCAGTTCAGGATCCTTACACAGGGAAAAAAGGAGAGCAGCAGAATACGGACCCTGGACTTCAGAAAAGCAGACTTTGACTCCCTCAGGGAGCTGATGGGCAGGATCCCCTGGGGAAATAACCTGAGGGGGAAAGGAGTCCAGGAGAGCTGGCTGTATTTTAAAGAATCCTTATTAAGGTTGCAGGAAAAAAACATCCCGATGTGTAGGAAGAATAGTAAATATGGCAGGTGACCAGCTTGGCTTAACAGTGAAATCCTTGCTGATCTTAAATGCAAAAAAGAAGCTTACAAGAAGTGGAAGATTGGACGAATGACCAGAGAGGAGTATAAAAATATTGCTCAGGAATGCAGGAGTGAAATCAGGAAGGCCAAATCACACTTGAAGTTGCAGCTAGCAAGAGATGTTAAGAGTAACAAGAAGGGTTTCTTTAAGTATGTTAGCAACAAGAAGAAAGTCAAGGCAAGTGTGGGCCCCTTACTGAATGAGGGAGGCAACCTAGTGACAGAGGATGTGGAAAAAGCTAATGTACTCAATGATTTTTTTGCCTCTGTCTTCACACACAAGGTCAGCTCCCAGACTGCTGCACTGGGCAGCACAGTATGGGGAGAAAGTGACCAGCCCTCTGTGGAAAAAGAAGTGGTTCTGGACTATTTAGAAAAACTGGACAAGCACAAGTCCATGGGGCCGGATGCACTGCATTCAATGACGCTAAAGGAGTTGGTGGATGTGATTGCAGAGCCATTAGCCGTTATCTTTGAAAACTCATGGCGAACGGGGGAGGTCCCGGATGACTGGAAAAAGGCTAATGTAGTGCTCATCTTCAAAAAAGGGAAGGAGGAGGATCCGGGGAACTACAGCCCAGTCAGCCTCACCTCAGTCCCTGGAAAAATCATGGAGCAGGTCTTCAAGGAATCAATTCTGAAGCACTTACAGGAGAGGAAAGTCATCAGGAACAGTCAGCATGGATTCACCAAGGGCAAGTCATGCCTGACTAACCTAATTGCCTTCTATGAGGAGATAACTGGGTCTGTGGATGAGGGGAAAGCAGTGGATGTGTTATTCCTTGACTTTAGCAAAGCTTTTGATACGGTCTCCCAAAGTATTCTTGCCAGCAAGTTAAAGAAGTATAGGCTGGATGATTGGACTATAAGATGGATAGAAAGCTGGCTAGATTGTCAGGCTCAGCGGGTAGTGATCAATGGCCCCATGTCTAGTTGGCAGCTAGTTTCAAGTGGAGTTTCCCAAGGGTCGGTCCTGGGGCTGGTTTTGTTCAATATGTTCATTAATGATCTGGAGGATGGTGTGGACTGCACTCTCAGCAAGTTTGCAGATGACACTAAACTGGGAGGAGGAGTAGATACGCTGGAGGGTAGGGATAGGATACAGAGGGACCTAGACAAATTAGAGGACTGGGCCAAAAGAAACCTGATGAGGTTCAACAAGGACAAGTGCAGTTTCCTGCACTTAGGACGGACGAATCCCATTCACTGTTACAGACTAGGTACCGAGTGGCTAGGCAGCAGTTCTGCAGAAAAAGACCTAGGGGTTACAGTGGACGAGAAGCTGGATATGAGTCAACAGTGTGCCATTGTTCCCAAGAAGGCTAACAGCATTTTGTGCTGTATAAGTAGGGGCATTGCAAGCAGATTGAGGGATATGATCATTCCCCTCTATTCGACATTGGTAAGGCCTCATCTGGAGTACTGTGTCCAGTTTTGCGCCCCACACTACAAGAAGGATGTGGAAAAATTGGAAAGAGTCCAGTGGAGGGCAACAAAAATGATTAGGGGGCTGGAGCACATGACTTATGAGGAGAGGCTGAGGGAATTGGGATTGTTTAGTCTGCGGAAGAGAAAAGTGAGGGGGGATTTAATAGCTGCTTTCAACTACCTGAAAGGGGGTTCCAAAGAGGATGGATCTAGACTGTTCTCAGTGGTAGCAGATGACAGAACAAGGAGTAATGTTCCTAAGTTGCAGTGGTGGAGGTTTAGGTTGGATATTAGGAAAAAGTTTTTCACTCAGAGAGTGGTGAAGCACTGGAATGGGTTACCTAGGGAGGTGGTGGAATCTCCTTCCTTGGAAGTTTTTAAGGTCAGGCTTGACAAAGCCCTGGCTGGGATGATTTTGTTGGGAATTGGTCCTGCTTTGAGCAGGGGGTTGGACTAGATGACCTCCTGAGGTCCCTTCCAACCCTGATAGTCTATGATTGTATGGTTCTATTATTCTATCCCTACCCTCCAGCATATCGACCTCTCCCCATAGCTTAGTGTCATCCACTAACTTCCTGAGGGTGCAATCCATCCCATCATCCAGATCATTAATGAAGATGTTGAACAGAACTATCCCCAAGACAAACCATGGGACACTCTGCTTGATACCAACTGCCAACTAGACATCAAGCCATTGATCACTACCCATTGAGCCTGACAATCTAGCCAGCTTGTTGTCCACGTTATAGTCCATTCATCCAATCCATACTTTTTCAACTTGCTGGCAAGAATACTGTGGAAGACCATATCAAAAGCTTTGCTAAAGTCAAGGTATATCATGTCCACCGCTTTCCCCATATCCACAGAGAAGGCAATCAGGTTGGTCAGGCATGACTTGCCCTTGGTAAAACCATGTTGACTGTTCCTGATCACCTTCCTCTCCTCCAAGTGCTTCAAAATTGATTCCTTGAGGATCTGCTCCATGGTTTTTCCAGGGATTGAGGTGAGGCTGACCAATCTGTAGTTCCACAGATTCTCCTTGTTCCCTTTTTTAAAGATGGGCACTATATTTACCTTTTTCCAGTCATCCAGGACCTCCCCTGTTTGCCATGAGTTTTCAAAGATAATGGCCAATGGCTCTAAAATCACATCAGCCAGCCCCCTCAGCACCCTAGGATGTGTAAGCAGATTCAGGATGAGATCTACTCTGACATCTGGTGGTGAATTGTGGTGAGTTGTGCAAAAGAACTCCAGGGGCTGATCTTGTTTGCATAGGCACACCGACCCTACCTAGCATGAGCCCACAGCAGCCCAAATGGTCACTTTGGCTGCTGTGGAATCCCCAGTTTCTCTGTTATTGGGGCAGGAAGAATAAAGTGTTGTTGCCCTGATTATATGACTCAAGTACAGTGGAACTGTTTTATGACAGAGGGACTTGCCATCAACGAAGTAGCACTCACTAGACAAGGGACATGGGTGCCAAAACCCACTGAATGGAGAGAGGCTGGGGACAGGTATTTGTATTGGATGGTATAGGTGCCCTTTGAGGGCCTGAAATACCAATTGCACTGCCTCCTCTCTTCACTGTGGAATATCAGAGCTAATTTTGATTCCATTAGGAGTCTAGTTATAGGCTGCTGAGCTGAATTCACTTTGGGCCAATGATGCACCAGCACTGAGGCTCCCCTACTACAAACTAAAATCACTGAGTGCTGTGATAAGTAGTTGGGGGCCTGAAGATATATGACTGAGTGGCTGGCGGAGCAAAGCAGTTTGCAGGATAGCTGGAGCAGCTCACGGGACAGCTGGTGGAGCGGAACAGCTAGCGGAGTGGGTCACAGTGAAGGCTGCAACAGAACTCCATGGACAGGTGGGGCAGTCGGCCTCAGACCACATAAGGTGCCCCTTAACTCCCCCGTCGGGGGCACCCCCATTTCCACCCACATGGAGAGGTAAAACTCTGCAGATAAACTTTTGAACTCTGGGCCTGCACTGACCAGGGACAGAGACTTTGGGGTGATTTTTGGGTTCTTGGACTCAAGAGACTTTTGGGGTGTTGGACTGTTGGGACTTTGGGTGATTTTTTGGGTTGCTGGACTTAAGACCCTGAGGGGAAAAGGACACTGCCAAACTTACATGGGGGGTGGGTCTTTTGCTCATGGTTTGTGTTATGAATCCTGTTTGTGGTGTTCCCCCAATATAATGCTACATTTTTTCCCTCCTTTATTAAAAGGATTTTCATAGAATCGTAGAATATCAGGGTTGGAAGGGACCTCAGGAGGTCATCTAGTCCAACCCCCTGCTCAAAGCAGGACCAATTCCCAACTAAATCATCCCAGCCAGGGCTTTGTTGAGCCTGACCTTAAAAACCTCTGAGAAAGGAGATTCCACCACCTCCCTACGTAACCCATTCCAGTGCTTCACCACCCTCCTAGTGAAAAAGTTTTTTTCCTAATATCCAACCTAAACCTCCCCCACTGCAACTTGAGACTATTAGTCCTCGTTCTGTCATCTGGTACTACTGAGAACAATCTAGATCCATCCTCTATGAAACTCCCTTTCAGGTAGTTGAAAGCAGCTATCAAACCCCACCTCATTCTTCTCTTCTGCAGACTAAACAGTCCCAGTTCCCTCAGCCTCTCTTCATAAGTCATGTGCTCCAGCCCCCTAAACATTTTTGTTGCCCTCCACTGGACTCTTTCCAATTTTTCCACATCCTTCTTGCAGTGTGGGGCCCAAAACTGGACACAGTACTCCAAATGAGGCGTCACCAACGTTGAATAGAGGGGAATGATCATGTCCCTCGATCTGTTGGCAATGCCCCTACTTATACAGCACAAAATGCTGTTAGCCTTTTTGGCAACAAGGGCACACTGTTGACACATATCCAGCTTCTCGTCCACTGTAACCCCTAGGTCCTTTTCTGCAGAACTGCTTCCTAGCCATTCGGTCCCTAGTCTGTAACAGTGCCTGGTATTCTTCTAAATGCAGGACTCTGCACTTGTCCTTGTTGAACCTTTGCTACACTCAGACTCCGTGCTTGTGAGAGGGGAAGTATTGCCTCTTAGGGCTAGTCTACACTTACCGTCCGGGTCGACACGGTGAGTTCGACTTCTCGGAGTTCGAACTATCACGTCTGATCTAGTGCTGCCAAGTACCGTAATGAAGAAAATCTCTCCTTAGTGTATGGAAAGCTGAGGATCAGTTGGTAGAGATCCGGTAACTGCCAGAGGGTCTGGGGATGGGGACCACCCAGGCCTGCAGGATTTGAAGATCCCCCCAGAAAAGACTGTTCATCTGGGATCCCTGTAGGACTGATAGGACCTTGAGCAGAGGTCACAGTGAGGATTAAAGGGGCAGAGTGTAAAGCCGTGCTTGACATTGGCTCTCAAGTGACTATTATATTTCAGTCATTCTACCAACAGATGCTTAGGCACCTGCCTATACAGCCACTGACTGGCATTGGTCTGTGTGGCCTCAGCATGGATGAATACCCCTACCAAGGGTATGTCATAGTGCACCTGGAATTCTCAGAGGAGGTTGCTGGG
This sequence comes from Mauremys reevesii, assembly GCF_016161935.1. Taxonomy (NCBI): domain Eukaryota; kingdom Metazoa; phylum Chordata; order Testudines; family Geoemydidae; genus Mauremys; species Mauremys reevesii. Next base: position 16,096,854 of record NC_052644.1, read on the forward strand.
GTAAGAGAAGGGGTAGACACAGCTGCCTTAATATGCCCTGACACTAAAGGGACCTCTGATGTGTCTGTGCTGATAGGGACCAACTCCAGTCTCTTCAAGGTGCTTGCGAATTACTGCAGACAATGGGCTGGGGACCAATACCTGAACACCTTGATGATCCATATGCTTTGTTCTGAAGCCTATAGGAAGATTGAAAGCACTAAAAAGGAGACATCTGAGCTACCAATTGGGGCACTGAAGTACGTGGGCACAACCGCCTTAGTAGTGCCTGCAAGGATGGAGCAAGAAGTGCTTGTCATTAGTACCTGGCTGAAAGGCCGTAAAGGGGCATTAGCAATGGTAGGGCAGCCAGTTGAAGGAGAGCTCCCGGAAGGAGTGCTGGTCCCCAGTGGAGTCATAACCCTACCTGCTGAAGCTCAGGAAAAGGTGACTATACTGATTGCTAATGAAACAAGTCGTGATGTTGTTGTGAAGCAAGGGCAAAAGATAGCAGACTTCTTCGAGCTTGAATCAATTTTAAAACCCCAGTGTGAGACTCAAGTTCCGACAATAGACCCAGCAAAGTTTGACTTTGGAGATTCACCATTGTCTGAGGAGTGGAAAGATCGCCTGAGAAAACTTTGTGAAAGATCCAAGGTGTTCTCACTGCATGAGTGGGATATGGGATGTGCAAAAGGAATAGAGCACAACATCAGACTACATGACTCTTGACCTTTCAGGGAGAGATCTAGGAGGATTGCTCTCTCCGAGATGGAAGATGTGTGACAACATCTTCAGGAGCTGGCTGCAAATGGCATCATTACGGAGTCTCGCAGCCCATATTCCTCACACATTGTGGTGGGCTGTAAAAAGAATGGGAAAATCTGGATGTGTATTGACTACCGCACCCTAAACTGCCGTACTGTGGTTGACCAGTACACTATGCCCTGAGTCCAAGATACCTTAGACTGTTTGTTGGGAAGCCAGTGGTCCTCTATGTTGGATCTTCGGAGTGGATACTACCAGATTCCTCTGGGAGAACAAGATAAGGAGAAGACAGCCTTCATTTTCCCATTAGGGTTTTATCAGTTTGAACGCATGCCCCAAGGGATTTCTGGAGCACCTGCCACATTTCAGCGTCTTATGGAGAAAGTTGTGGGAGACATGAATTTACTTCAAGTGTTAGTTTATTTGGATGACCTGATTGTGTCTCGAAGAACCTTGGAGGAACATGAAGAAAGACTTCTTAAAGTGCTTGATAGGTTGGAGGATTATGGTTTGAAGCTTTTAATTGACAAATGCCAGTTCTTCAGAACCTCAGTGAAGTATGTGGGTCACATCATGTCCCAAGAGGGTGTGAATACTGATCCCAATAAAATAGAAGCACTCACTACATGGTCATGGCCAAGTAACTACAGAGAACTCAAGACCTTTCTTGGGTTTAGTGGCTACTACTGCAGAGTTGTGAAAACTATGCTACGATTGTAAAACCACTGAATGATCTTACCAGGAGATACCAATCCAGCAAGAACAAATCTAAGACCAAGAATAAGAGGAGGTCCCCAAAGTCTCCTGTGCAGAGACACTATGGTCTCTTTGAACCATTTGGGCCATGGTGGGATGAGAGATGTGAAAGGGCTTTTTGAGAAATCATTACTTGCCTAACTCGTGCTCCGGTCCTAGTCTTTGCTGACCCAAGCAAGCTGTTTATCCTGCATACTGATGCCAGTTTGGAGGGTCTGGGAGCAGTCCTGTACCAGGAAGTGGAAGGCAAACGTTAACCTATAGCCTTTGCCAGCCGAGGACTGTCTGATAGTGAAACTCGCTATCCCACCCACAAGCTGGAGTTCTTGGCCTTGAAATGGGCCATCACTGAGAAATTTCAAGACTTCTTGTATGGTGCTCAGTTCCAGGTGTGTACAGACAACAACCCACTGACTTATGTGTTAACAAGTGCTAAGTTGGATGCTACAGGGCAGAGGTGGGTGGCCACCTTGGCTAGCTAAGGGTTCAGCATTCAATACTGATCAGGAGAATCAATGTAGATGCAGATGCATTGTCCAGGTGTCCGCAGGCACCCAAAGTTGCTATGATACCCACGGATGGCATGAGAGCTATTTGTAGTGTGAGTCGCCGAGAGCCAGAGGCCCATGAGAGTCTTCATGGATGTGTTGCTGAAGCTTTGGGCCTGCCCCCTGAATGCGTGCCTTCTGCTTCAGTGAACTATATTGCATTGGACCAATCTCCCTTGCCCATGCTCAATGCGGCTGACTGGCAAGAAGCCCAGCTGTAAGATATTGACATTCGTGATACACTACTTGTCAAAAGGAAGGGGCAAAGCCCAGCTGTGGTTGTCCCATCTAACCCGGAGGGTAAACTACTATTGAGAGAATGGACCAAACTAAAATTGATTCAGGGACTGTTACACCGAATGACCACTGACCCTTTACAAAAGCAACGAGCACAACTAGTGCTGCCAAAAGATTACAAAGCCCTGGCCATGAGGGCCCTGCATGATTACTTTGGACATTTAGGGATGGAGAGGACCCTGGAACTTATTCGTAGTAGGGTCTATTGGCCCTGAATGGCTGAAGATGTTCGCAGGAAATGTGAGACTTTCGCTTGATGTGTTCAAAGGAAAACTCTGCCCACGAGGGCTGCCTATCTGAAGAACATCACCAGCAACAAACCCTTGGAGCTGATATGCATTAATTTCTTGTCTTTAGAAGTAGATAAGAGGAATGTTAGGAACATTCTAGTAATGACTGACCATTTTACGCGGTATGCACAGGCATATCCCACATGCGATTAGAGGCCACCACTGTTGCTCGAGTACTGTGAGAAAAATATTTCTCAGTTTATGGATTCCCAGCCTGGATACACTCGGATCAGAGGCAGGACTTTGAGAGTCACCTTCTGAAGGAGGTGCTGAGGATAGCGGGAATTAGAAAGTCTAGGACAACACCTTATCACCCGCTAGGTGATCCTCAGCCAGAGAGGTTCAACTGAACCCTATTAGATATGTTGGGGACTTTGCGACCAGAGCAGAAGGCAAGCTGGAGTCAACATGTCGCATTTCTGGTGCACGCCTACAACGCCACAAAGAATGATGCTAGGGAGTCACCCCATATCTCTTGATGCTTGGGTGAGAACCAAGATTACCCATAGACCTGTGCTTTGGTGTATCAGAGGATGGAGATAGCTATGAAACTCATCAGTAATATGTATCCCAACTAAGAAAAAAGCTGCAGGATGCTTATCACTTAGCTACATCTGCGGCTCAGAAAAATGCAGACCGCAACAAACATTGATATGATGCTAGGGTACGTTTGCAGGAGCTCCAGTTGGGGGACAGAGTCCTGCTGCGAAATTTGGGTATTGCTGGCAAACACAAGATAGCTGACAGATGGAAGGCAATACCCTACTTGGTGATGGAAAAGCTGGGAGACCTGCCGGCCTACAAGATCAAACCTGAAGAGGGTCCAGGGCAGACAAAGACTGTGCATTTCAGTGCATTTGAAATCTTGTGGGGGAATTGGTAGGCACCCCTTATGAGAGGGGCCACGATAGGGTAACCGGGTAGAACAAAGGTGCTAGATCAAAGCCACCATCCAACACGAACAGCCAGCCCCCTGCAGCTAACCTACCCCTATGCAGCACATCCAAGAGTGAGTCTGAGGAGGAAGACACAACCATGGTGTATCCTGAAATGGAGACAAGATTTCAGTCTCGATCAGCTTAACCAAAAGAGACTCCCCCTCCTCTGCTCCAAACCCCATGGCGGAAGTATTTCAGCCCATTTCTGACACCTCTGTGCCGCCGGTGGGACCCCTGTGTGATGACACACACAGGTTATTGGACAGTGGAGACATACAGGTGGAGGATGTCCTGGGCACCTTGGACCCTCCACTGTTAGAACTAGAAACGCAGGGGCCTATGTCAATAGCCGAGGGACCCTCAGAGGACACCTCTCCATCTGTTGCTCAAGAGAATGTCCCCCCTACCATGGCAACAGAGATTCTCAATAGATAAGACAGAGTAATAAGACCAGTAAAACGGTTAGCTTATGATGCACCTGAGGTGACTAGTGAGGAGCCAATACATTTAGCACACAGGCTTGTGGAAGCTAAAGTGAGCTATCTGAGGCCCTTTGGAGGGAATCAGTGAGTTGGTATAATAGGGAGTGTGATTTGTCGGGACAACAAATTCTTGGTTGGGAGGAGGATGACTTTCCCATGTGACTCCAAAACTCCATCTTGGAGCTGGATTTGCATAGGAGTGAGGAGGGGGTCTCCACCCACAAGAGAAAGACAGTAGGGGAGCAATAGCTCAGTGGTTTGAGTATTGGCCTGCTAAACCCAGCATTGTGAGTTCAATCCTTGAGGGGGCCACTTAGGGATCTGGGGCAAAAATTGGTCCTGCTAGTGAAGGTAGGGGGCTGGACTCAATGACCTTTCAAGGTCCCTTCCCGTTCTAGGAGATTGGTATATCTCCTATTAAAGTCTATTTAGACCCCTCCATTTTGTCTTTAGCTGGCTAAAGAGAGAGCCTCTCCACCCCCAAGGATACCTGAAAGAAACTGGAACAAAGAACAGTAACTACAGGGAGTGTGAGTGATTGCTGGACCCAGACTAGCAGGAGACTAATCTGTAAAAGGAAGCTTACTGGAACTGGTGAGGTTTTATCTGTATTCAGTTTTATTACTGTAATAAACTTAGATTTGTGTGTTTTATTTTATTTTATTTGGTAATTCACTTTGTTCTGTCTGTTACTACTTGGAACCAGTTAAATCCTACTTTCTGTATTTAATAAAATCACTTTTTACTTATTAATTAACCCAGAGTATGTATTAATACCTGGGGGGAGCAAACGGCGGTGCATATCTCTCTATCAGTGATATAGAGGGCAAATAATTTATGAGTTTACCCTGCATAAGCTTTATACAGGGTAACATGGATTTATTTGGCGTTTTGACCCCATTGGGAGTTGGGCATCTCAGTGCTAAAGACAGGAACTCTTCTGAGAGTTTCTTTCAGTTAAGTCTGCAGCTTTGGGACATGTGGTTCAGACCCTGGGTCTGTGTTGGAGCAGACTGGCGTGTCTGGCTTAACAAGACAGGGTGCTAGATTCCCAGGCTGGCAGGGAAAGCAGGGGCAGAAGTAGTCTTGGCACATCGGTTGGCAGTTCCCAAGGGGGTTTCTGTGATCCATCCCATCACAACCTCTACACCCCTCAGCCCCATTGAGGGGGAGGACCCAGGTCCCCAGAGGACAGGAGAGCCAAACCCTAGACAACAAAGCCAAAATGAAGATGGTGAAGGGCCAAAGGAGTGCCCCCGAATAGGACAGCCAGGTCATTTATCCAATGACCATGGCTGGCCCACCTCTCAGCAGGAAGCCAAGCAGTGTTTGTCCCGCTGGGGAACAAAGGACTGGGGTGTGTGAGGTGGAAGCTAAATGTGCGCTGCAGGAAGCAGCTGGGGCATAACTGAAATGGGACAGAGAGGTCAGAGAGCAGGGCATTGGGCTCTGTGCTGTCCAGAATGGACAGTGCTGTAACTTTCTTTTTTCTGTGCTAACCAAGGAGGTCCTGCGCTGGAGTAATGGTCTCGAGTTTGCAGTGGAGGAGGTTTAGGTTGGATATTAGGAAAAACTTTTTTCAGTAGGAGGGTGTCATAGGTCTCACCCCCACTTGGAGCTGTTGGGTTCCAATATGGGGACCTGCATGGATTTATCTAAACTTAAATCCTAGTTTAGATCTGGTAAAAGCTGCCACCACCCAATAATGTACGTGTATTGGGACACAGTCCTTCCCCAAACTTCCCCTGGGGAACACAGATTCAATCTCCCTGAATCTCTACACATAGGGAAGCAGCCCACTTCCCCCCTCCCTCTCTCCTAGCCACTCTGGAGAGATTCACACCGATTCAACCCTGTGAATCAACATCAGGAGGAACTCACTCTTCCCCCCTCCCCTTCCCTTGAATCTCCACAAGAGAAGGAATTAACCAAGTCCAAAGAAAAGAATTTATTAAAGAAAGAAAAAAGTACACTATCTCTGTATTACCAAGATGCAAAAATACAGGGTCTAAACTTATCAATCTCTGGAGAGAATCCCCCCTCCTTTCTTTCTCAGTAAAAGCAATAACAGTACAGAATTAAAGAAATTCTATAGCAAAACACAGAATTGCAAATACAGAAATAAAAGTATAAGAATACTAGTTCCTTGCTAATACTCACTAGCTTGAATAGAAGAATTTATTGCAGAAACCTGGGAGGACTTGATTAAGATGTCTGGACTCCCTTAATTCCCAAGAGAGACTCTCTAAAAACAAAGAACAGAAAAAAAAAACTTCCCTTCACAGGGATTTGAAATTATCTTGTCCCTGATTGGTCCTCTGGTCAGGTGTCCACAGGTACTGCTTGTTAACCCTTTACAGGTAGAAAAAAAACCCTTAACCCTTAACTAACTGTTTATGACAGAGGGTGGTCAAGCACTGGAATGGGTTACCTAGGTGGAATCTCCTTCCTTAGAGGTTTTTAAGGTCGGGCTTGACAAAGCCCTGGCAGGGATGATTTAGTTGGGAATTGGTTCTGCTTTGAGGTTGGACTAGATACCTCCTGAGGTCCCTTCCAACCCTGATATTCTATGTGCGTCAATCGACTAATAAACTCTTCTGTTTTACAACACTGGCTGAGTGTCACTACAAATGCTGACAGAGGAGACGCATTGCTCCCCAATATTGTACCAGTCTCCTTTAGAGGTCTGTCTCTGTGGGACTTGCTGAACGGAGCTCTCAGTGGGAAACAGGGGTGCTGAAGGCCCAGGGGTTGAATCTAAGGAGGTGGTGAAGCCAGGTGGTTTTCCCTGGGGGGTGGGGGAGTAGGACCCCTAGAGGGTCTGTCACAATGAAAGGTCCTCCCAGAGACTATTCTAAAACTGGGGCTATTGCACTGGTTCTAGATCTGTGACAGCATGTTGTTAGGGTGAATCCACCTTACCAAGCACTCCACGTCAGTCTGTAATACCAACCTGTCACAATCATTATTTACATCTCCACCAATGTTTGAGTCATCTGCAAATTTTACCACCAATGATTTAATATTTCTTTCCCCCTCATTGATAAAGCTTTTGAATAGCATTGGCCCAGAATAGATCCTTGTGGGACACTGCTAGAAATATCCCTATTGGAGGATGATTCCCACTATAATTACTTTGAGAGCTATCAATTAGCCAGTTTTTAATCCATTTAATGTGGGCTACATTGATTTTGATATTATTTTATAGGTGTTTCATGAGCACTAAGTCAAACCCCTTTCAGAGTCTGACACCTGTGCTACACTATAGAGTTTGGTCGTCTTAAATACATCACAGAGGACACCACCCCCTAAAGAGGTGAATTTACTACAACCATGGAAGAACCCCTTCTGTCCCTGTAGCAAGTGTTTAAACCACAGTGTTGCTTCTGTAGCATTTCTAGTGTAGACACACCCTGCATCTCTTAGGTCAGCCCAGGTACCTTTATCAACTTAATGTGTCATCTCCTCAGCCCATTTCACAAGATTCAGCTCAGCTTCTGACAGGCAGTTTATCCAGATCACAGAAACCTCCATCCCAAATAGCCCCACAAATCAGATTAGAAGGACATTTCCTGTCTCGATACCAGAAACAGGTCCTAGTCAAGTGCAATTCCCAGGTGACCCAGCACCCCATCCCTCTCCCACTCCCATGGTGACCCCTTCTGTGTGTGAGGACTCACCTGAGAGGTGAATGGCCGATTGTCTCTCGGTCTCCAGCAGGCCATTCTGCACTATGCAGCTGATGTCTCCATTGTCTTCCCCTTCTGTGACAGTGACGTGACTCACAACATTATACAGGTTCTCCACATCCTGAGTCATGTTGGTCACAATCTCCATTGCCAGGTTCTTTCCAACCCACCGGAGTTCAGGTTTGGGGAACCAGCCTGCAGATCTACAGGCCAGTCCGATCCCCTGACCCCGGGGGCCCAGCACGTCAATGAATACTGGAGCCACAGCTACAGTGAGAGACAGAGAGTCTGTGTATCAGGAAATCGTGTCTTTGGTAGCACCATGTGATTCCCCAGATTCCACTGGGTATAGTGAGCTGTGACTGGAAAACTCCCTGGGACCTCTCATCTTGACAACTTGGGAAATTAAATAATACCATCTTGCATTTCAATATAGCACTGAGCCCTGAAATCTCACTGAGGAATGTGCAGGGTGAAACTGCTATACAGAGATCTCTGCACCTGTTGCTGAAATTCAGCCACTTTTGGGGTGGAGCCCAGGAGCTGTCAGGATCACTGCACTTCAATACAGAGCAGGAAGTGAGGGATGGTGACCCCGCCTACATCTCTGCTCCCACTCCGCCTGTGCCACCCTTCTACATACTGTTCTTCTCCCACACTGGTAGCAGTGCCCCAGGCCAAGCCACCCTCATGCTTGGATTTCCCTCTCCCTGTGCTGCACACAACCACCCACCCCTCATTTAAATCTCTCCCTAAAAGAAGATGTATCCTGTGGAGCCTTTGAACTAGGACCCACCAAAGACTGGAGATGATTTAAAACAACCTCAGTGCTCTGCATTATCGCAGGAGGGCCCCTCACTTGGGGCTTGATGTTTCTGAATTGTATTAATCTGGGGATACATGAGCGAAAAGGGCAAAAACCGTCCTTTCCACTGCCCTTGTGCAGCAGCATTGAACGCGGGGTCAGTGCCCAGGGAATAAAAAGGAATATCCCAGCCCTTGGAAACTGCAGGGGGAGTTTTAAGAGAGGCCAAATGTACTTATGACCTCACCTGGGATTTGGGCAGAACATCGGAGTAAAGGTCCCACTCCCTCATACAGTGCCGTAATGAGCATGAGAGCTGAGGACTGTAGCTTTACATCTCATTGAAAAGAGGTTGTTTAATGCAACACTGACCCTGCTAGCACCACAGTGGAGTCAGCACTGAGTGTGAGGGGGCAGCGCCCCCTACTGAGTCCTGCACACAGCTCCCTGCAGCACAGGACCCTGCTGCTGTGCTGGGCTCAGTACAGGGGCACCAGCATGGGTACAGGAAGCTCTGGATGCCCAGACACTGTCACCCCAGTAGTGGAGGGAGAGCCTGGAGATCTGGACCTGATGCAAGATCTGAGACCTGAACCAGAGGATGTAAACCAAAGTCAGGCCATGTATTAAGGTAGATGCTTCCAAGTTCATTGTCCAGTACATTAATTTAGCAAATTTGCTGCTAGTCTTGCCAAAACGTAGGCACTCCCAAGAAGTACTAGGCATGAGATATTTATGTAAATACTTTGCAGAAGGCTGGTACGGATACACCCGAATCTAGCGCAAGATAAGATGGCTTGACAGAACAATGTATAGAGATGTTCTGTCTGAAATATCAGGAACAAGGGGAGGTAACAAAGAGATGTCCTGAAATACATAAGGTGGTATGTAAGTTGTTTATCCTAGTTGTTTGCCTCAGTCTATAAATGTTGGGGTATCTCACTTTAACCCTTTGTGTGGTCAAGGGGACAGCAGGGACTCCCTCTGCTGACTGAGGCACTCAGCACTCATGTGTTAATGTACCGGTAACCACAGACACAGGGCACTAGGACTGTGCCTTGAGGGCAATAAATCTGTCCGAGTGCCTTTGTCACCAAACTATTCTGATGGCTGTTATTTATGAGTAACATCAAGTCTGTTGAATTTGCAGGCTGCACTAACTGCTAGTACTGATAACAGTGGAGCTCCAAGAATGGAAACATTGAGCAGCTGGAACAGCTCCAGCAGCCTGGACATTGTTACCGAGGCAACATTTCATCATTGTACACCCCTTAGTGCTCCGTCTCACCTGCAACCTGTAACTCAGTGACGGCTTCCAGATTCCACTGTAGGTTCCTCACAAAGCAATGGTACTTCCCAGCGTCTGCCACTTGGAGCCGTTTCAGCTTCAGGGAGACGTTCCCGCTGCTGAACTCCTGCAGGAACAGCTCCGTCCGGGTCTGGTAACCGTCCCCCGGCAGGTCCTGGGTATCCACATCCATGTACTCATGAACTAGGATAAATCCTGGTCCAGCTTTCCTCCAGTGCACGTCCATGTTGGGCAGCCGGGTTGGGGGTGAGAGCTGGCAGGGTAACACCACATCCTGGCCAACTACCTCCACCACAGGGTGCAGGGAGCCAGCCAGGGAGAACTCCTCTGAACCAGAACACCCCAGGACCACAGTGAGTACCAAGAAAAAGGAGGGGACATCTCTGAGCCCTTCCCCAGCCCTACAGACACAGTGAGTGAAGAGGAGAGGGCAGCACTGAATTAATCAAAATTTCCTCAGTGGTGCATAGCTCATAGCAGAAGGTCCCAAAGCTGAGTCATGTGTTGTTCAACTGAGTTACTCAGTCTGGACACAGGGCAGTGCAGTCATACCACCAATCCTGTCCTACAATCCCCCGGAAACTCAACCAAAGGTGCCTGTCTTGCAACCTACCTACACTCTGTTGGCAAAGGGTGGCCCCGTCTGGAAGCCACCTGCCAGGTCATAGCACCCTGAACAGCCCCAGTTATGAGCTCTTTCCACTACAAGCAACTTCTTTGATGAACCAGTTTCAGATCCATGTGGAGCCAAAATGGCTGCTGAGGGGCCACCTCAGGAGACTTCTGCCTGGCGTGAAAGTATTGAGTCTTTGATGGATCTTTGGGCCGATGCACGTCCCTCCCATAGATTCAATAGACCCAAAACAGAAACTAACTCAGATGTGGATTCACCGTTTTGGTGGTCGGTGTCTGGGGGAAAGTAAGCATCTGAAGGTGATTTATGTCTGCACAGTAGCTGTGTCTGAAGGGTCTCCAGGCTCGCCCATCCCACCATGGGGCATATAGAGCAATAACTACTGAGCTGCAGCACCTGACACTCACTGTGTGGCTAATGGTGGGGAGGCATAAGGGGCAGATTTTCAAAGCCACCAAGGAGATTTTCATGAGCTCCCATTCATCCTAATGGGACCTGGGACCCCATCCTCAGGCAGCTGGGAAGATCTCTGCCTTGCATGCCACGAGAATCCAGGCTCCCAGTGGGGCAGGTCTAGCAGCACGGTGCCTTTGGCAGGACAGGAAGGGATCAGGGTCAGGGTTCTGGAAGCCTCTCTCAAGGGCAGAGGTAACTGAGTGACTTGCTGCAAGATCCAACAATCCTGGCATCCAGAGCTAGGACATGCCCTGGTCACCTTAACATCCCCAGCCCACAATCTCCTGGGCCTTGCCCTTTTACACTGCAGGACTGAGGAGGCCCCGGTGTGTGTGGGGGTGTCATTGGCCTCTGATGCCCCTACCCTAGCCCTGCAGGGGGCAGTGTACATGGGGGAAAGGGAGGGAAATAATTGGGATTCAAACGTTTTTACCAGATAGAGAACATGGCGCCAGGAGGAGGATCCCCAGGCTGCACACACAGAGCCGCCACCATGTCGCCATGGGGACACCCCAGGCAGGGATCTGTAAGGAGAGAGCAGGGATGGTTAACACTCCCCAGACTGTGTGAGGGGTCGGCAGTGCAGGGAACATGCCCCATCCATCGTCTGACCTGATCCACTCTGCTCCCAGGCAGAACAGCTTCCCAGGGACAGGAGAGGATTTCACCCCTCCCAGGCTGCCCTGCCACCTGCCCAGGCCTGGCACTAGGAATTTCCACCCCCTGGCAGTGCCGTGTATCCACCCCCATTTCCTCCCTTGTCGGTTCTCTGACCATCCATTGGTGCAGGTGTCCCCCCGATTCCAGTGCAAGGTGAGCCTGCAGCAGAGCAGGGCCACTTCTGAGCTAACCCCAGTATTACCCACATCACTGTCCCCCTTGCAGAAGAGGCCTGGCTCTGTGCCTGCCTCCACCTGGGACAGCACAGCAGATGTGTGACCGGGGCTCTCCACAGCTAACCGCATGAGGCCCTACACCATGAGCTAAAGAGCCAGGCTGTGCAGCTGGGGCTGTGACAGACTCACATGCTGTGTGGATCAGGCCCAGGCAGGCCCATCTCACACCCTGGCCACTGGGTGACATCTGGGCACCTTCCTACAGGTCAGCCTGCCCGAAAGTCACCCTCCTCTGTAAGTGATGCTGCCAAGTGACATGGATGGGGCTGGCAGTGGCTATCGCAAACACCAGGGGGCACTCTTAGATACCTACTCCTCCTCCCTTGACGTCAATGGGAGACCATCACATCAGTAGACATTACAGTAAGATATACGGTGGGGATCAGGAGGGATCGTCTCAGCTCTGCTCACAGCCTCAAGCATCCTATCTCCAATTCTCTGGTCTGTGTACACAGGGTCAGACTGGATAGACACAATGGGATCTTCTGGCCTTCGCATCTGTCAATCTATTTTTGTTTCAGTTCCAGATCCTTCAAAGACTGTCCGTATATGTGTGTGGTGCATTAAAAATTGCATTAGAATTGTAAACTGTCACTGTAAATGCTCTGGGGGTATTCCTGGTCCTGCTGGCAGGAGGGCCCGTGTGGAAGTGTGTGATCTGGGTCCAGCAGCAGGCAGTTGTACAGAGAGCAGCCTAGAGCAACACAGGGTGACCTGGGCCTCTCAGCTTTAGAGAGCAGCCTGCTTTGTCTCTCTCTGATTTGGGTCCTTGTGTGTTATCATTCTGGATTCTAAGCATTAAAGCCGTGTTCCGCTGCAACCTTCCAGCCAGAGGATTTATGTTTATATCCAACTCCTCTGTGTGTGCCGGGAGCATAACAATGGACATCCTTCCCACAAAGAGACCTCCCTTCTGAGCCCATCCAAGGTCACTTGAGAATGACATGATGTTCCTGAGGGCAGGGTTAAAACCTAAGCATTATAAGCCTCATTATAGGAGTTGGGGGTGCAGGGTCCCAGCGGCACTTACCACGGCTCCCAGGAAGTGGCCGTCAGGTCCTTGTGGTCACTAGGCGCATGGGCGTCCAGGGAGGCTTCATCCCTGTGCCGCCTTCGTGCCTGCAGGCGCCTCCCCACAGCACCCATTGGTCACGATTCCCAGCCAGGGGGAGCTGCAGAGCTGGCACTCAAGGCAGGGGCTGCAGGGACATGGCAGCTGCTTCTGGGAGCTGTGTGGAGCCAGGGCACGTAGTGAACCTGCCTTAGCTCCGGGCCCCTGCTCTGCCACTGAGCAGACTTTTAACAGCCAGGTTGGCAGTGCTGACCAGAGCCGCCAGGGTCCTTTTCGATCAGGGTTCCAGTCAAAAACTGTACGCCTGGCAACCCTAGGTCTGGGGAGCAGAGTTCTGAGAGGGGAAATGCCTCATGCAGCTAGCAGGAGTTTTCCTGCCAGTTCTGCTGCTCTGCAGGTCCTACCAACCCCACTCAGCAGGGACTGTGTGTGTAACAGAGGTGAAGAACGTTGGGGATCCTGCCCCCAGTACTGCTGTAATGATCTTGGGGTTCATTAAACAACAAACGAGTGAACAATAAAGGAATAAAACGTTGTTAAAAACAAACTAGAGAGTGTCTGTGGTGAACTACTGGGCACAGCTGTTATGCTTATAAGAAGCACACAGGATTTTTTTTTAGGAGAAAAGTCAATACCCCCATACTTTTTTGTGTTTTTGTTCTATAGGCAGGCCAGGTTTTAATGGCATTTACCTTTTAAGGGTTTAGGGGAAATTATTCCACTTTTTTTTGTTTCCTGTGCTAAGCTTTACGTTTATTTACAGGTAATAGCTGAGAAGCATTATTACCATATGACTTTAAAGTTGTTGTTTTTTAAATCATATATATTATATATTATTACAGGGTACTTATTAACATTAACTTTTGTTGGACAGTTATAATTTGAGCCTTTTGGTGTTAGGTAGTTTGTTTGCTGACCAGGTATGTGTTTTACTGGCAGCTTTTTTGTGCTGCCATTTATGGACATTTTTTTTCTTTTTTTATTAGTTAGGCAATTTGCATTAACACAGATGCTTTCTGGCTTGCTTTTGGATTCAAAGTCATTAGCAGCTCAGAGACTCTGTCTTAAAAGGGACACAATTAACTTTCAACAGAGTTCTGCTTACTTTTTACTTTTAACTCCTGCTTCCAAAACACACACAGATCTGAAAAAGAAAACAATCTATTGTGGCGCCTTTTGGAGCCCTAATAGGATTTTAATTAAGTAGCATGTTTTGTTTGCTTTTTTTTTTTTACTCCTTCTACAATATAAACTGCACATGGCCTGGGAAAAATGCACATTTTTTTTTCATAGTTTAACTTTTATAACATTATATTAGCTATATTATTTTTTACACAAGGTGTAACTGGTTTTTTGTGCTTACAGAGTTTTTATGTACCCTCATCAAAGTGACAGTCTGATTACACAGAGCCATCTTAAGGCTCAGTGTTTTTAACTTTGCTTCTTTATGCACCTTACCCTGGCTGTTGCTTTAGAGAGGCTTTGTCTTTTATTTTTTAACTATAATTTTTATTTGCTATTTTGTTATTAAAAACACATTTAGAATTTCTTCCTAGTCTTCTGGGTTTGATTGCCGTACTGCAGCCATGACTTTGGTTTTAAAAGATATTGAATGCTATAAAGCATTAAGGTACCTTAAGGGTTAAATGCTAAATACCAAAGCCAAACAACACTAGTTACCTGTGTCTGGCAAACAGTGTCTCTTAGTTCTGCAACTTTGAATGAAAGATTCAAATGGATTTTAGTGGTATTATTTAAAAACAAACCAAAAAATATATTTTAAACATACAAAACAGAGTTTTACAAACCAGGAGTGTTGATTTAGGTTCTTAAAACCTTACATATTTACACAATATATTTACACACACATTTAAAAAAATGTTTTTACATTGTTTTAATTTTCACACAGCTGTACCTAGATTACATTTATATATATATGTTTGCGGGCAGTTAAGTTCCAATAGAAACACTTACGGTTTTTTAGCAAATTTGACTAAATTGATTATAGTCAAATGATTTAAATTTGATTGTTTTTTTGCCTAGCTTATTTACAGACATTCCTTTGGAAAAGGGCCCATTTTTCCTTCAGAATGGCTGCAAAGAAACCAAGATTTTTTTATAACTTTTTAAAAATATGTTTACAAAGTTTAATTGCTTAATTCCCTCCAGCCTTTGCAGAGTTAACTTCTCACTCTCTTTCCTTAAATCACTTGCTCATTTCCTAAAATGACACCTTCATTAGTTCAGATATCACCATTCCAAGGATTTTATCAGAAATCTGAATTTCCCATGCCTGTACTTACTCCTTTTCATACTCCTGCAGCTATGCCCCTCAGGGCTCCCAACTCCTAATCATTTCTTTATTTGTTGCTTTTATATGTTTTTTCGTGGGTGAATACCCACTTCTTCGGATGCAAGCAGTGGAAATTTCCAGGGACAGGTGTGTATATATAAGCAAGCAAGAAGCAAGCTAGAGATAACGAGGTTAGATCAATCAGGGAGGATGGGGCCCTGTTCCAGCAGCTGAGGTGTGAAAGCCAAGGGAGGATAAACTGGTTCTGTAATTGGCAAGCCATTCACAGTCTTTGTTTAGTCCTAAGCTGATGGTGTTAAATTTGCAGATGAATTGGAGCTCAGCAGTTTCTCTTTGAAGTCTGGTTCTAAAGTTTTTTTGTTGTAAGATGGCCACCTTAACATCTGCTATTGTGTGGCCAGGGAGGTTGAAGTGTTCTCCTACAGGTTTTTGTATATTGCCATTCCTAATGTCTGATTTGAACTCTAGCTCAGGAACCAACCCATGCAACAAACCTCGATGCCAACTCTGCCCACATATCTACACCAGCAACACCATCACAGGACCTAACCAGATCAGCCACACCATCACCGGTTCATTCACCTGCACGTCCACCAATGTAATATATGCCATCATATGCCAGCAATGCCCTCTGCTATGTACATCGGCCAAACTGGACAGTCTCTAAGGAAAAGGATAAATGGACACAAATCAGACTCTAATTCTTCCCCTATTGCCCGGCACTTCTACAACTGGGGGTGTGCACACCTGAATGATTGATCACTTCATACATATGGTATACCTGTCAGTAATATTTTCAACAATCATGTCTTCCCCCTTTCACAATTCTCCACCAAAAATGTTATGCTTATAAGAAGCACACGTGATTTTTTTTAGGGGAATCGGCAACATTGGGTGCAGGGCAATGGAATGAACATCTGTTATTACTACTGCTTCTACAGCTGCACAAAGACTATTAGGTAGTTTTTAATTTTAACATAATTGTAGTTCATGATCATTTAATATTTCAATATTCTGTTCTGTTTGTTATGAGACTTTAATGCGTTTATTGAAGATACAACTATTAGCATATTAATTTAATTATACAGACACACACACACTGTGTTCTGCCAGTTGATGTTATAATTACTAGAGTCTGAATGAGTCTAGTGGCCAGCTAGGTTGATCATGAGTAGGTAGGAGCGGGGTTTTGTCAGTCGCCACACGATGCTCCAGGGAAGTCTTGGCAGGATGGACCCAAAGTTTTATGGCAAGGTGCCCCGTTTATATAGTGTTTTTTTTTTAATTGGAACCAACAAGTTTTGCATTGTTATTCTGTAATTAATTGTTGTTTGATGAGTGCTTGTTTGTTTAAATTGTTTTTTTTACTTTTTTTTTATTAATTTATTTAGGGAGTTATTTTACGCTGGTTTTGATTACAGCTATATGGTTTTTATTGATAGGTGCTTATTTTATTTTTATTTTTATATTTGATAATTTGCCCTTTTCTGATATTTTAATAGGGGCATGTTGCAGCCTTTTGATGCCCTTGTGTTTGTTTTGGGGATGTTTTTAGAACACTTGGTTCAGTGATGGCTTTTATTTTATTTTTTTTAACATAAAGATTGTTTATTTACATACAAAACAGAACTGATTTACACAGAACATTTTGACCAGGAACATTAAATTGCAATGGAAAAGGAAAACAATTATTGCATTCCTTTACTTATTTTAAAATGCTAAACCTACAACAAATGGTGACCCTAAAAGGTCTGTTATTGCCTTGAAATCAGCTCAGATACAAAATTTTACAAAATACAAACATAAAATCCTACTACTACATAGCTACACTGTGTTCTTCACCCTCCTGCCAGGCACGGCTCAACATTTCTGTGTTCATAACACTGTCCCTTATGAGGGAGCCTCTCTACATTATAATCTAGCACAAATATATCTCTACAATTGACACCTAGGTGCTGAGAGAAGTAGTGAGGTGAGGGGTAAAATCCTTGTTAATTCCCACCCTTCTGAGGATGAGAAGTCGCCCATGTGCTGGCCAGTCTCTCTAGGAGGGGAAGGCAGGACCCAGCCACTGCCACTCCAGTGGGTAGGGGCAGGTCTATGGGGGGCATGCCAGGGAGAGCCTAAGACCAGCCATTGCCTTAATCCAGCCCCACCCTCAGCAAAGCTCCCAGCCCCAGCTGGCCCTGTCAGGAGGAATTGGAGTTTGACCCCCCCCCACGCCGAGTGCTCTCTAGTATCATTGCATCTCCAGCCCCGCCCCAAAGCAAAGGGCGAGCGTAGGTTTCTGAGCCATTTTATTACCTATTTGCCCTTGTGCAAAGCGGGGCTCTGAGAGAGCCACAGAGCTGAGGCCTGGCAGGCACTAAATATTCTGGGAGGCTGGTGAAAATGGGGATTTTTTTTTTTAGGAAAATTTTGTTTTCATTCAAAAGTTTGCCTGAAATCATCCAATAGTCTGACAAAATGACTCAAAACAAAGCAATAATGGTTTCAAATAGATTGGAAATTCAATTAAGATCAAATGGTATCAGAATGATTTTTTTCAAGTTCACTTCTTAGCTTTTTTTCTTCTTAAAAGCCAAAAAACAAACAAACAAACAAAATTGATTCCATTAGACTGGACTCGAAATGGACATTTTTATTCTGAATTATTTTAATGACAATTTTCAAATTAAATGAAATATTTTGTTGAAAATGTCCCTATTCTTTTGAAAAACACTTTTAATTACAAACGTTTTTCATTAAACATTCTTGACCATCTCTAGTTTCCAGGTTCTTTACAGGGCTCTTGTTCAGCCTAATGACACAGGGTAAAATACTGAAAAGGCACCTAAGTCCCATTGGCTTTCAATAGGAGTTAAGGGCCAGATCCACAAATGGACACAGCTAGATTAAGGGATAACTGCTCTGAGAGCACCTACCAGTTCAGGTCCTCTGCTAAATACAGTTGGGATCAGGTGAGGGATGTGGGCATGTGGCCAGAATGCCCAAGAGTCCTTGGCTAGAGCACTCACCTGGACTGTGGGAGAACCAGGATTGATTTCCTGTCTCTGATTTTGGGCAGGGATTTGACCCCAGGTCTTGTGCCCAGGGGAGTCCCCTAGTAACAGGCTGCAGAGTGAGTCTATCCTATTGGAGCTGGTCCCTGGGCTATTGGCTGTAATGCAGGGGGAGGGGTTTATCTCTCTGGCTCTGTACAAGGAAGGGCTGACTGGGTTTAGGTGCCTTACTCCAGGTGAGGGTTTACTGCTGAGAATCCCAACTGGAGGGAGGCACCTTCCTCCAGCCAGTCAGTCAAGCACCCAAGGCTCAGATCAATGGGAGTGAGGTGCCTAAATCCCTTTGTATATCTGGAATCTAAGCCCTGCCCCTTTTCCTCTGCATTTCATTGGCTGGCTTAGGCAGCTGCCGGCTCACTGTGCTGGCTTCCAGGGCCCTTTGGTAGTTGCCCAGCTCTACCTAGACATTGCACAAGGAGCCTGGGTGCCACCTCAGGGCTGTGAAGTCCCCTAGGCAGCAGAGCACCTGGGAGTCAGGCCATGCAACCCTGTGACTCCAGCCCTAACTCCTAAATCACTTGAGTGGTTATGAAGAAGTTAACCACCAGCCAGCACAGTCGGATCCCCCCCGCCCGCCCACCACCTTCCTGCAGATGAATAGTCTGTGAGCTCCAGACACACAATAGAAACCAACACACAGCAACATCCAGGACAGCTCTCAAACCCCCAGAGCTTCCCAACTTCTGATCAGCAAATCCAGCTCTCCCCAGATGAACGTAGCCCAGCCAGGGCCCTTATGGCCTCCCTGCACACGACAATTGCCTGGTGCTAGAGCACTAACCACTCAGCACTAACAGCACTAACCACTCAGGGTTAACAGCACTAACCACTCAGGGTGAAATCCTGGCCATACTGAAATCATTGGGCGTGTTCCCATTGGTCTCTCCAGGACTTAAGACTCAGTGAAGACACAGGTGCCACCACAATAACAACACTAGAGTGACTCCTGGGGTCACCGTGGCCAGCCGACATGATACTGACCCCGGTTGTCCTTTCCACACCAAGAACAAAACCATGTTCAGCACAGTGCTCGTCACACCAGGCTATTTACTGCTGTTGTGCATGATTTGCATTATGGTATTAACGAGGAACCCCAGACAGGGGTCAGTGTCCCGCTGTGTCAGGTGCTGTGTAGACATGTAACAATGACAGTCCCTGCCCCAGAGTACTCACCATCTGACTCTAAATGTCAGACAGGACAGAGCCAGGGGGTGAAATAGACAAACTCCTCGGTGGTGATAGGCTGGGAGGACAAGGTAACAAGTCAGAAGAGGAAGCATAGCAGGGAAGCAGAGTCCCAACTGGCTGCTAGCCTAGCCAGCATCAGGTGGCAGCGCTCAATAGGCCCCATGGCAGAGGTAGGCTCCAAAGGGGGATTTCGAGAAGGGGAAGATGGTGGCTTTGTGAACTTTGGCAGGAAGCTGTTCCCATGCATGGCGGCAGCGTGGGAGAAAGTGCGGAGGTGCTCGAGGACAGGCCGACATTCAAGGATGCTATTGTTGGCAGAGTGTGAGCTGATGACTTGATGAACTACTAGGTCTGACAATTAATACATTATTTAACACCACACATCCCTCCAGCACAGACAAGGCCTGTGTGTTCAGCCTCCTGTGCTGGGTTAACACATGTTCCAACACAATGTAATGTCCCATGGAGATGAGGTTTGAAAGGGTCTGAACCCAGCTAGGCTCAGCTACACCTGATTGCCAGACTGAGCTCTTTGGGGCGCGGACGGTCTCTCACGGTCTGTATGTGTCACCTGGCACAAGGGGGCCCTGATCTCAGCTGGGGCCTCTCGGTTCTCCTGTACTACACATAATAACAACCAGGAAGCACCTTCTATTTAGATCTCTGAACCAAATAATAACCGCCGCCTGCCCCCGCCACACTTCTGGCCTGGCAGCCCCACTCCTAGGGGCATCTGTAAGGAAGGGCTGTGAGGCCCTTTGAAGAGGCACCATTAACCTGTGCGCCCCATCACACCCTCCAGGAAAGGCCACAAGGATCCCCAAATGGCCACACTGTGCAGTGAGAGGGTAACAGGCTGAGCAGTGAATCACACCCACCATCGGGGTTTGCCCAGCACTGATGGGAGGTGGGAACAGGCCATGGCAGAGGGGACGTGCTCCCAAGGGGGAGGAATGTGAGCAGCCCTTGAAAGTGAAGGAACAGGGATAATAACAGGGAGGGACCTACCTTAAGGATTCAGCATGTTCCAGAAGATGCCATGCAGCGAGCCAGGGGTCCCGGTGCCACACAGAGGGCCCAAGGAACTGAATAGATGTTCTGGGGAGACGGGAACTAAGTCCCGGAGCTGTGTGTGAACTCTGACCAAGGGAAAGTGAAAGCACCAGGGCACCTGTTACACATTAACCTGCCAGAGGTGTTATCTGGCCAGGATCCAGGGCAGGTGTTCGGTTACCTGTGGAGACATGGTGAGCAGCGAGGAATTTATGTGCCACTGGGGTTCCCATTCATCCTCCCATCACTCGGGAGGCCCATGGCAG
Organism: Mauremys reevesii; assembly: GCF_016161935.1. NCBI lineage: Eukaryota > Metazoa > Chordata > Testudines > Geoemydidae > Mauremys > Mauremys reevesii. The sequence continues at coordinate 16,117,656 of NC_052644.1, forward strand.
CTAAGCACTGAATCTGCTCCTCACTCTCATCCCATCCCCTTTACTCACCAAGCTGCTTTCGCTGTCCCAGCCTGTGTCCCAGTGCAGCACTGTGGGGGCATTAGCAGGGTGGGGGATGCACAGAAAACAGCAGCCCAAGGGTCTAAAGTTCAGTGCAAAGCAATGCCAGTGGCTTCATTGTGGGCAGGAGGCAAAGGATAGAACAGTCCCAATGATTTCTAAGGAGGAGCTGTTGTGACAGAGGGGACAAGAGCTTTTAATAGGGGTCATCAGTAGGGTTTGAACTCAAGATCTGCCATGGCATAGCACAGGCCTCTGGCACTTGAGCTCTGTTAGCACTTCTTATCTGCATCCATTGAACCTAAGTCCTATAGAGCAAAATACCTGGGTTACTATCACCTGGCTAAAGGGAGAAGTTGCTACCTTCCTGCCTGTAGCAACCCCAGAAACCTAATTTCTGTTCTCATAAATATAGGAGCCCAGCTGGGCTAGCAGGAGTTACACCTGGGTCCTGATCCAGCTCATCTTGTGTGAGAGCCTGTTTAGAACTGGCTGGCTGAGCCATTCTCGGCGTTTGTTGTGATCCAGACACACCCTGCTCCAGGCAAATGAGAGTGTTGGCCCAGTGACCAGCTCACTGCTGGGAAGGGAGGCTGGGTGGGGATGAAACATCTGAACCATCCAGTGAGGTTCCTGCAGGAACTCGCCTGTCCCTGAGACTCAGCCAGCAAGAACACTGGGATCTCCATGGCTCTGGGGTCTGGGCAGCGCACAGCCTGGACAGTGAGCATCCTGCCGGGCCCATGTACACCTTCCCCAATTCATATTTGCCCCCAGAACAATTCAAGGTTCCTCCCAAGTGTCCTGGGAATCATAGCATCCTTCCAGCAGGAGGGGAAAAGCTCCACAGCCTGGCTGGCCAATGCATTAACCCCTAAGAGGTCATAGGGGCCTCATGCAGGACAAAGGGCAGGATGGACGATGACAGATTCCAATAATGAGGATGTAAACATGATGCACTCTGGGGCAGGTGGAGATGTTTTTTTTTCCTAAGGAAAACTGAGATGAATTTCCATTGAAACGTTCAATAAGAAAATTGTAACTTTTCATTAAAAAACTGAACACCTGAAAAGAGGGGGGAAACTTCAGCTGTAAACTTCCAAATAATATAATATTTGGAGGTGTGTGTGTGTGTGTGTGTGTGTGAGTGTGTGTGTGTGTGTGTGTGTAGAAGGGTTGGTTTTGTAATGAACACTTGAAAGTGTCCAAGGAAAGCAGACACTTTACTCTCTCTCTCTCTCTCTCACTTAAAATCAAAATCTATTCTATCAAAAAAGGTCTTGATGTAAAATTTTCAGCTGTCCCTGATCACAAGCTGAGAAGCTCTGGGGGTTTAAGTAAACCACATTAAACACCTGTGTGGATGCTCTTATTCAGAATTAAAGTCAACTTAATTTGATTTAGCTCTATCCAAGTGCTCCAATCACCCTCAGCCCCTGGAAATGGTTCAGGCACAAAATCTGGGCATTTTGGTCTGAGTCTTCCCACTCCTGGGGCTCCCTGCTGCACGTCTCCCTCTTCCCTGCTGTCATCTGCCATTTTCCTTCCCTGCTAGCGGCTGATCCCAGGGCTGTCCCATTATTACAAGACTGTGGGTCTCCTGCTTGGTGGGATGGCCCAAGCAGGCAGAGTGCCTGGAATGAGCTCAGTAACAGCAGCACAGGTGTTCCTTGCTGGGTGAGGGGACAGAGGCAGCTCCGCTCCTCCTGTGGCTGGTGCTGCTGACTTCAAAACCACTTTCACTTTCCCTAGGCAGCAAAGGAAGCACCCTCCCCATTCTTTTATGGTTACTTCCTTACTGGAGGGAGCCGTCCCCTCTGGGAGCAACAACACCCTTTAGGAGCTGTCTGTGAATGTGCCCCATACACAAATCCAGCCAGCAAAGTAATTCAGGTGCAGTATTTTGGTGATTCATACCATAATTGACAGATTATCACAGCATTTAAGTACAAAACCTGTTTTAAAATGGGCTCTTCACTTTGTGAATCACATAAACCCAGACTGCTCTGATTATTTACATTATAGTAGCACCTAGAACCCCAGTCACAGACCAGGACCCCATTGTGCTAGGTGCTGTACAATCTCAGAACATAAAAACAGTCACCCACCAGGTAGATCAGCAGCAGTATTTGAACACTTAGGTGTCAGATGCCCAATTTAGGCCCTTTTTAATCCAGGCCAGCTAATGGAGAAGGACATGACAAACAGCTTCACAATGGGTTACACAAGTATTCACTTGTCATCTGTAGAATATTGGTGATCAGCAGGGGCAGCTCTAGGAATTTTGTCACCCCAAGCACGGCAGCACACCGCGGGGGGCACTCTGGCGGTCGCCGGTCCCGCGGCTCCGGTGGACCTCCTGCAGGCACGCCTGTGGAAGGTCCACCGGAGCCGCCTGCTGCCCTCCCGGCAACTGGCAGAGTGCCCCCTGCGGCATGCCTCCCCAAGCACACACTTGGCGAGCTGGGGTCTGGAGCCGGCCCAGGTGATCAGGAATCGTGGCTTCTACCCCTAGTTCTGGGAGAGAAGTGTGGCATATAGTGGTTAGAAGTAGGCTAATTCAAACTGGGTTAGTCACTCTGAAAGGTGGTGTAACGTACCAGTGGCTCAGTGTGGGGTTTAGTTATCTTAGAGACCTGGGTATCTCTGTCTCTATTTTAGTCACACCACATTTGTTGTCATCGTATTAAAATTTGGCAGCTTCAGACTGGCACGCAAATTTAAAGTTATAATTTGAAAGTATTTTTTAAAAACAAATATGCCACATGTTGAACTAAAACTAGTTTTTTTGGAATTCCTATTACAGAAGGCATGATATATACAGATGTGGACCATATCTCTGACTGGATCTTTTTGCTAGAGGAGTATATAGAAATGTGAGATATTTCCAAGGGGGAACAAATCACCAACATACCTATTTTTCAACAGTTTATCATAAACTTTCCAGAACTACATATTGTACAATCAATAAACCAAACAGTACATCTCTGACTAAAGATTATAACCCAGATTTCGTTAACCGAAGCCGCGGGACCAGGGGACCCTCTGCAGGCACGCCTGCGGGAGGTCCACCGGAGCCGCGGGACCAGCGGACCCTCCGCAGGCATGCCGCCAAAGGCGGCCTGCCTGCCACCCTCCCGGCGACCGGCAGAGCGCCACCCGCGGCATGCCGCCCCAAGCACGTGCTTGGCGTGCTGGGGCCTGGAGCCGCCCCTGTCTCCAGTTGCTCTGCCCCAGTCCAGCATCTCCCTTCCCACTGGTCCCCTCTTGCACTGATCAGCCACAGTCACCTTAGTGTTTAGAAATGGGAGCCGGTTTGGAGTCTTTAAACCGAGAGGGGACGTCTCTTTCTACACAATATGCTCTAGCTCAGCCAGAAGTGAGCAGCTCAATGCAGGGATCCCTGGGGGAGGCTCTCTGGCCTGTGTTGTGCAGACACTCAGACTAGATGGAATCATTGGTCCCTTCGGGTCTTTAAATGTACGACTATGAAAATAAACTGCCCTGGAAACCTCATGAGAACAGAGAAAGTGAGAATGATACAGGTTAGCGTGTGAGGACAAAAATAGCATTGTGTGAGCAGGTTATTCAAACCACATCTAGCGTGTGATACGCTCTCACCCTGCTGGGTTGCTAACTGGGGATCAGGCCCTGGAGAGCTCACTGCTAGGCAGAGGAAGAGGTTTCTGCACAAGAGACTCTCCAGAGTCTCAGGGCGCTGTCAGCTCATCCTGTGGTTCCCTCCCTGCACTGCTGCATGGAGCAGCTGGACTGTGTGTGCAGAAGATCGCTGAGAAGAAGCTAATGCTCATAGCACCCAGGGGTGGCTCTAGGCACCAGGAAACCAAGCACGTGCTTGGGGCGGTACAATTTCAGGGGCAGCATTCTGCCTACCTTTTTTTTTTTTTTGCTTCAGCAATTGTGCTCCCGGAGGGTTTTTTTTTTTTTGGCCCTGATGGCACCAACACACCTCTCCCTTCCCTCTTCTGAGCAGCAGCCAATCGCTCTCTCTTCCTGCAGTATCTGACTCCATCAATGTCCTCTGCAGGGCTGGGAGAAGGGTTTAATTCTGCCCAGGCTGCCCTGGGGTTTGCGCTGGTGGGAGAGAAGCAGGATCTAGCCCAGAAGCAATAGGGGGTGGGACACTCTGTGAGATAAATTAAATTCCCTGTGGCATATTTCCCATATTGTCAGGGAAGTCTCTATGTATTTTGCCACCCCAAGCACGGCAGTCAGGCCGCCTTCGGTGGCATGCCTGCAGGAGGTCCGCTGGTAACGTGGATTTGTCGTCATGCCTGTGGGAGGTCCGCCGATCCTGCAGCTTCGGCGTACCCACCGCCGAATTGCTGCTGAAGCCATGGGACTGGGGACCTCATGCAGGCATGCCGCTGAAGGCAGCCTGAATGCCACCCTCACAGCAGCCAGCAGGTCGCCTGCCCATGGCTTGCCGCCCGTGGTGCGCTGGTGCCTGAAGCCGCCCCTATATATTGTGTCTCTGGTGTTTTCCCTCACTCCCACTCCCGTCCCATCCAGGCTCTTCCACTCTTTGGATGAAATAGCCCAGGCTCATTGGCCGTCTAGGCAGGTACCAGGTTGCTCATTGTCACCCAGGCTTTTGGGCTGGGGGCAGCAGGGAGGAAGGACAATCCTGTGGCAAGGGCAGTGGACTGGTGCTCAACATCCAAGGCTTCAATCCCTGACCCAGCTGTAGACTCCCGTGTGCCCTGGGGTCAGTCACTGAGTCTCTTTCTGTGTCTCATCTGTGAAATGAGAATGAAGTTCCCTAGCTCTCAGGTGTGTGTGAGGATAAAATGACTGTGAGAGGCTCCGATACTCCAATGACAGGGGATGTAGAAGGAGAGGGAGAGCAATGATGGGAATACCTGTTTTATCTCCCGGTTTCTCTATAGACAGAAATTTACCAGTAAAATTAAACCGCTCTAGCTTTGCTGGTATAACTCCCACAGGACACTCTTATTGTGGAATCAGAGTCTTTGTCAGGTTCATTCATAGATTCTAAGGCCAGAAGGGACCATTGTGATCACATAGTCTGACCATCTGTATAGCACAGGCCAGAGAACTGCCCCCAGATAATTCCTGTTTGAACTAGACTAGTGAAGTCAGTGGAGTCTTTCCATTGACACCAAAGGGCTTTGGACCAGGCCCTGTCTGGGCAGCATTGTCTGAGCTACAAGCAGGGCCCGGCTGCCATCCAAGGGTGCCAGCAGCTCAGCCTGACCCACAGCCCTGGGGGGTCACTCTGGGCTAGAGCCACTAGAATGTTATGATCTAAAAATGACACATTTTTCAAAGTGAAAGTTTTTGTCAAACATTTTCACTTTTTTCCAAAGTTTCCATTAAAAAAAAAAGATTAAAACTGTTTTGGGGGTTTTGTAAAAACAAAACTGGAAAATTAAAAGAAAAAAATGAAAATGTACATTTAAAAACCCTGCTTTTTCAGACAATTTTTTAATAGTTTTCAGGTTTTGGTTTCCCCTCCCTCCATTTTTACCATTTTGCCACCACAAGAGGGGAAAAAAATGGGAAACAATATTTTTCACATAAGGTTTTTAAACAATATTTTTTTATTAATTGCAACAAATATTTACCCCTTTTAACTCTGTCGGCTTCTGGGCACTGCTTATAACAGGGAGTCTCACACTGTGCTCCTCTGATTCTCACCTGAACATCTGAGCTTCCCCAAAACATCTCCTGTCCAGTTACTCTGCTGAGCTGACTCTATCCCAGTGGTGAAATGTGCCCAGCCACCATCCCAGGACAATCCACTTCTGCATCAATTACTCTGCAAAGTTGCTCTGCAAAACTGCTCTGCCTCGTGCTCCTGACAGATTTCCCTTGAGGACCTCAATTGTTTGGCTTCCTACAGAGATGTTAACATCAGTTCACAAGACTTTTTTTCTTTCCGACATGTTTCTCTGATCTTTTGCCCTGGTTCCCCCACTTGCTTAGTCACACTGATTCCAGCTCCCCACCTGCTCAGAGGTCACTTCTGGATGCTCTTTCTCAGCTGTCTCATGTTCTTCCCCATCCGGCAGTGACCTGGTACCCGTCTCTCAGCAGGGACAGCAGACTCCTCCGGAAACCAGAATGGGGAGTGGGGGCAGTCAGTGCAGGGCATGCAAAAGTGGCTGGAGCTGGGTTTCGAGGATAGAGCTGGGGGAGACTAAGCAGGTGGGGAAGCCAGTGCAGTCCTGTGGTTACTGTTCTCTGGGGGTGAAATTCAGCCCTGTGTAGAGGGCCCCACATGAGGCCCAGGCCATATTTATTTCCCTCTTAAGCCAAGAGGGTGAATTTGCCCCTGGGGGAGCTGGGTCCTTCTCACCAGGGAGGAAACAAAAGGTTCAGACTCATCCTACATCCCAGGCCTCCCAATCACCTAGTGACATTTCATCCTGGCCCAGCTGTGCGTTTAGCCAGGGAGCTGTCTCGGTCCCTAGGCAGTGAGATGCGACAGCGGTGTTTCCTCAGTGATATGTTTAGACTAAAACAAGCAAACAAAGCCCCTTTGGTTCTCAATCGTGTAGCCTTAAATAGAGATGTTGTGGCCAGGGTGGGGAAGGGGGATGGCGTGGGACAGGAAACGGGAAGCAATGATGAATATCAAACCTGAGAAGGGGACAGAGCAGATCAGAGAGAGGCTGCAGTGTCTCTGCTTTCTGAGCCCTGCAGACCCCAGGGGCCTGGGAGCAGAGAGAGGGGCTGTCTGGACAATCCAACCCTGGAGAGCAGACAGAGGCAGATCAGATCACAGAGAGAGAGACCGGCGCTTCCCTTTTGCTGAAGTCAGACAGGGCAGTAGGGCAGGTGGGAGCAGAGAGCGACTGAGGATTGTCCCTTCCCGACCCCATCCAGGAGCAGAAGCTGATGGGCTATTTCCATCCTGATCTGTTCCTGCCACCACCTCGATGTTCCTGTCTCTGTGCCTCTTGCTTCCCAGTGAGTATCTGGGAATCCTGCGCTAATTTGTAGCAGGTTGGAAGGAAAAGAATCCAGAGCAGCCCCTGGCCCAGACTGTTGGCAAATCTTGTTTAGTGGGAGAGAAATGGGAACCAGTGTAAACACTGAGTGTGAGAGTTACTGGGCCATATCCCCAGTTGGTGTAAATCAGTGTCGCTCCATTGGAGTGAATGCTGATTTACACCATTTGAGGATCTGGACCTCTAGACAGTTGAAGGGAAAGTTGGTCCCAGCTCAGCCAAGGTCTGTGTGCTCGAGGAACCTGCCCTGCCCCAGATCTAACGTCCTGCCTGGTTCGCTTCTTCATCAAAACAGAAATCAGGATTTTTTTTCCTATTAAAGGCAGTTTTTGACCCTGAAGCAGGACCTAATAGGGAGATTTTATCTCCAGCATTAACCACACGGCACCTTTCTGTTCCCAGCACTGAGTTCCAGCAGCCAGGAGATCTGCTCAGCTCCCGGTGAGTCTGTCTCTCTGTCTGTCCCCAATCTACTCCTGGCATTTACCCGTCCCTCTCCAGTTGTCCAGCCACCACCCCTTGGGATGGTCCCTGCCCAGTGCGGTGCCAGCGGCTATGGCATGGGAAGGCAAATGGGCTGTGTGGGATCTGAGCAGGAATCTGGCTGGCCCAGCTGTGCTCTGCTCTGACCCAGGACCACTATGACATGGGGATCAGAGAGTCACATCCACGCCGTCCCACCCCCTGGGGAGGAGAGAATCAGCAGCACCGTTAATAGTCAGCCCTGGGAGGACAGGTGGTGTTTGAATAGGTACAGGCGGAAAGGACCATTATATAACCCAGACTGAGCTCCCCTATGACCCGTACCAGGGAGCCACACCTAGTGACCCTGTGCCCAGCCCAGCAAGGGATGGCAGAGCTGTTTCTTTGCTGGCTGCGTGCGGAAGGCAGCAGCAGGGGGCACCACGGAGGTGGGGAAGGTGATGGGTAGATATCGACTTAGCCAGTGGGAGCAGCAATTCCCCTGCAAGTTTAGAGCTGGGACCCATCTCCCTGGTGATTCCCGGGAAAGGGGGATCCACTCCCTGCTGCTGCTCCAGGGCCTTCCCATAGCCTGGGCCCAGAATTGCTCCCGGTTTCCCCTGTGCCAGCTGGGAACTGGGGGGTGGGAGGGACACAAGGATGGGGAGGCTGCTAGAGAAGACCCCAGAGGGCTTAAGGACTTGACACAGCTCCTTGGCAGTCGGATGCCGAGCTCCTTGGGATAGCGACTGTGCTTCAATGCATGGACCATGGCTGCAGGCCAAGTTGTTGGCCGTTCCCTAGACAGCCCTCAATGGCCAGAGGCCGGCCTCACTGAGGGGTCACTTCACTCCTGGCCTTACTGCTCTATCTGGGTCAGCGAGGTGCCAGACAGTGGGAACCAAGCCCAGCTGAGCCTCCAGGCTCTTCCATAACCCAAATGATCCCAGGGAATAAAACTTCTGGTCCCCAGAGAGAGCTTGCTCCCCAGTCTGCCCAGCTGGGCTGGAATCAGAGCCTCCATCTGAGATGTGGCACAGACTCACCCACCATTTACCTCCTGCCCCAATGACAGCACTGCATGCCACCAACACCCCACTGACAGCTCTGACCCATTCCCCTTCCCAGGCACTCTCCCTGCCCCCATTCTCCACCTGAGCTTGACATCTGCCCAGCCAGGGGACTCCATGCGGTTCCAATGCTCCGTGTTCTCCCGGTTCCTGGCCACCCGCATTATCTTCTGCAAGGATGGGGAGGAGGTTTCATCCCAGAGGGGTACAAAGAGGAACCCCACCTACGACTATGACCATGTGGTGTCTGGAGTCAGCTCTGGGAATTACACCTGTGGGTATGAGATCAAGGACTATGACAACCGGGTGACAAGATCCCAGCTCAGCCCTGCCCAGCGTCTCATCGTAACTGGTAAAGCGTATGTATGTTTGTGTGTATGTGTGTGTCAGGCTATATCGCAGCTCAGCCCTGCCCAGTAATTCAGCATCACACAAAATGGGGAGGGGGAATGGCAGAGCGAGAACGATAATTAAATAATAAACACCTGAAAATCCAAATTATGAATTTCATCAAAAACTGAAACAAAAATTTCTAACAAAATATCTGTGTTCAAAATTTGACATAGGGAACCCCGCCCCCAATTTTCACCCATCTTAGCTCAGACAGCCCAACCCTGACAGATAGGAGATGGGGACATCATAGAAACGTTGAGCTGGAAGGGACCACAAGATGTCATCAAGTCCAGCCAGCCCCCTGCACTGAAGCAGGATCCAGTAAATCTGGACCATCCCTGATAGGAGTTTGTCCAATCTGTTTTATAAACCTCCAGTGACAAGGATTCCACAACCTCCCTTGGAAGCCTATTCCAGAGCTTCACCAGGCCTATGGTTAGAAAGCTTTTCCTACTATCTAACCTAATCCTCCCTTGCTGCAGATTAAGCCCAGTACTTCTTGTTCTACCTTCAGTGGGACTGAGAACAATTGATCATCGTCCACTTTATAACAGACCTGAACATATTTGGAGACTGTTATCAGGTTCCCCCTCAGGCTTCTTTTCTAAAGATTAAACATGCCCAGTGTTTTTAACCTTTCCTCCCAGGTCAGGTTCTCTAAAAATCTTTGGTCATTTTTGTTGCTCTTCTTTGGACTCTCCCAAATTTGTCCACAACTTTCCTAAAGTATCACACCCAGAACTGGACCCTGTACTCCACCTGAGGCCTCATCAGTGCTGAGCTGAGCGGGACAATGACCTCCCATGTCTTAAATACAATACTAGCCCTTTTCACACCTACCTCGCACTGCTGACTCAGATTCAGTGTGTGACCCACTCTAACCCCAGGCCCCTTTCAGCAGCACGGCCACCAGCCAGGTATTGCCCATGGTGTAATTGTGCTAGGGCAGCATATGGGCCTGGAGTGGGGCCATGCTCTGCTCTGATCTCTTGTGTATTTATTGCCTAGGCGATGACTCCAGCAGCGGTGGTGTTGGGGGTTCCTCCCCACAAGGTAAATGCTTGTGAAGTGTTTCTTTATTTGGGGGACGTTATTTAGGGAAAGGTGGGTCCTGGGCTGGGGAGCTCCCAATCTGAGTGTGATCGCCATGACGATGGATGTTGAGGAACCACACAATGACACAACAGAGTGACAGGCTAGTCCAATGTGGCACTTTCTCCATGCAGCTCTCTCAGGCTTTAACCAGCATTGCTGAGCTGGGCAACATCTTTTCAGGGAGGGAAAATGGCTCTGTCAATGGGGGAATCCCAAACCCTTCTGATGGGCAAGACTTTCATCTGGAGTTCACTCACTCCCTCTGTTAAACTGGCAGTCAGTGAATTATTTCCTCCCTCTGCACTCACTGTATTTGGTGTTGTTCTGAAAGAAGGCACAAGAGGCATCATCATGCTCCATGCTCCTGTCTTAGAACAGAGATGTCACAAACAGCATGTGGGCAAACCCCTTGTTCAAGAATCTCAGTCCAGCTGAGTGGTTCCCAGGGAACAACCGTGCCCCAGGAACTGACTTTGGCAGAGCCCAAACCTGATTCTTTGCCTCATCTTCCCCAAAGCATTTGCATCAGCAAACCAACCCATCCTGTCCTAAGTACAATTGGTGCCAAGGCCTCATGCTGCCCTCTGCCCAGGGCAGGGTCACCCCCTTGATGAACTGCCAGCCACACTGGAGAGGGGCGATTGGGTCTGGGCTGCTGCATCTGTTGCTGCCTCTTGTGAGGCCTTTGCACAGAATCCTGGTGCCTCTTGAACAAACTGGGGCAAGACTGACCCTGTGCTGGGGGAAAGGGAGGAGCCTCCCCAACAATCTCCATTTTTTAGGCCTCCCATCAAGGGAACATGCCCCCCTGCAGCATGATCCCCCCTTTAGATCTAGGCCTCTGGGTGCTCACACGGGGTCCCTGTTACAGAGCTGCTGCTCTGTGTCTAGTGCTAGCACTGCAGTCTCAGATGCTGCTTTGCACACAGCCTTCACCATGTCCCTTTCCATGTTGCAGGGCCAGACATGTTGTCCATCATCATCTGGGCCACTCGCTGCACCCTGGTTTTTCTCCTCCTAGTGTCTGCGCCCGTCATCACCTTCATGCTGGAGAAACAGGCCCTGCTCCAGCCTGCAGGGCTAGAGGACATTCATGGGGGGAGCATGAGCATTTTGCGGGGGTAGGTAACGGGGGATCCCCATTGACCAACTGTGAGCAGGAGGGAGGGTGAGGAGGGGGCTGGGGAGATACCAGTGACCAACTCTGAGAGAGTGTTGGGGAGACACCATTGGTCACTGCTGCAGAATAGGCCCCTGTGGGAACAGTTTTTGCCCAGGTAACTCCTCCAGCCTCCTTCAGTTCTCCTCCCTTCCCCTATCAGGGACGTTGTCAGTCACTGACTAGGGTTGCCAACTTTCTATTGGCTGAAAACCGGACCCCTGAGGCCTTGCCTCTGCCCACCACTTCCCCCAAGGCCCTGCCCCTTTGCCACCTCTTCCCAGGCCCCATTCCGTGCTTGCTTCTCCCTCACCTCCCCCACACATCACTTGCTGCTCTCCCACCAATTCCTCCTCTCTGGATTGTCTCCTGCCCCGCTGGGTTCCCTCTGCTCCAGAGCTCGGATGGGAGCTGCTGCAGCCTGACACAGACCCTCTCTGCAGGTAGGAGGCAGCCAGACTAAGCAGCGAGTGGTGTGGGTTGATGACCTGGCGCCTCGCCCCCTCTCTCAGTAACTGGACCTTCAGGGTCCGATCAGTACACCTGACTGGACACTGATAGGTCCCCTTTTTGACCGGACATTCTGGAGAATCTGGACCAAGCACCTGGCATTGGCAACCCCCTGCCCTGCAGCCTGCAGACCTTTGCTCACTCCCAGCCAGGCCAGGGCCACACTGAGCTCTGTCAGATCTTAGCTCTGTCATGAACTGTCCCAATCAGACAGCTCACCCCAGCTCCTTCCTCTGTAGAAATAATCCCTCCTGCAGAGGGGCTATTAATTTAGAGGAAGTGGATGAGATAATGGTTAAGGCACCAAGGTTAAGGCACCTAAGAGATTGTTCAATTCCCAGCTCTGCTATAGAACCCTTGGACCTGTCACTTCCTCTCTCTGGGCCTCAGCTCCCCATCTGTGAAATGGAGACAACAATTCTGCCTTATTTCAGGGGAGAATTTTCAAAGCCCCTCAGAGATTTAGGAGCACAGATGCATGGCTGTGCTCTGTGCCCACTGCCTTGTACTTGCAAGGCCCTCAGGTACTTTTGAAAATTCTTCCCAAGTCTGTGAACTCCTCCATTCCGGAACTGTCTCTCACTAAGGGTTTGTCTGCACAGGAAATTGACCATCAAAACTATACTGTAAATCAGGGGTCCCCAACGTGGTGCCCGTGGGCGCCATGGCGCCTGCCAGGGCGTCTAAGTGCACCCATTTATTGGCTGGCGGATGAGCATCCGCTGACAAGCTGCGTCATCCATAGGCATCGCCGCCTAAATGCCGTCGATTTTCGGCGGTATTTTAGTGCTGATGCCTCTGGATGACACTGCTTGTCGGCGGCATTTCAACAGCGATGCCTATTGACATTGCCACTTGTCGGCGGAATTTCGATGGATGCTCGTCTGCTGCCACGGTCCTCCGTGGCTCGTTGTTTGGTGCCCGCTAGACAAAAAAGGTTGGGGACCACTGTTGTAAATAATGACCACAGTCATCTTGGGATAAGTCCCTGTGGGGACACCCTTATTCTGGAATTAGAGAGCCTTGGTCAGGGTTAATTTACACAATTTTCACCATGAGGTAAACTGGAAAAAGCCACTCATACACTGCAGTAATACTAAGAGAGTCCTCACCGGGGGTTATCCCAGGATAGCGGTAGCAGTTTAGCTAGGCCAGCATAGTACTGCTGCTCAATTTCCCCATGCAGAACCCATTAGTGTCTGTGCAGCACCCACCACAAAGGGGCCCTGCGCTTGGCTGGATTCTCCAGGGGCTGCTGAAACGTCTATAGTCACAGGAAATTGCAGTCGGGGGCTCTGTGGACAGGAGCTAAGGAACAAGGTCTCTGTTTCTGATTTGATATTCTGTCCTGTGGATAAATTGTAAAGTCAGTGGCTTGACCACACTCTGATTCATTATGAAGTGTATTCAGGAGACCAAATAGCCATTATCAGTCAGGTTTATTGCATTAAGACAACAATAAAACATAGGGAAAAGGTTCAATAGAATACCAGTCTCTGGGAAGCCATCTCATGCAGCATGGTTACATTCCCCTTATACAAAAGGCGTGTTCCCCAAGTTCACCCCTGAAGCCCTCTTTTTATACCTTACCTCAGGGGTCCCCAACACAGTGCCCGCGGACGCTCGCATCCTGGCTGGCAGTTGAGCATCCGCTGAAATGCTGCCGAAATTCAGTGGCATTTCGGCAGCGACGCCTCTGGATGATGCCGCTTGCCTCTGACAAGTGGCGTCATTGAGAGGCATCGCCACCAAAATTCGGCGGCATTTCGGCGGATGCTCAACCGCCGCCACGGTCTTTCGTCTAGGGCCCGCCAGACGAAAAGGTTGGGGACCACTGCCCTATCTGTTTAGAGGTACAAGGTGCTGTGTATGTCATCTGACACTAGATTTAGCCAATCAGTTTTCTACATTGTTTCTTTTTTACCATGGTGTACCCCTTATTTCTTTGTTCTGAACACATGGTACCAAAGAGCGTACCGGAGCCTCTTAGGTCTGTACTAGGCTGAAATAATCATATGTCTTGTCCCCTTCCTTTGACATTTGAATACAGACCTGTAAGAGTAACTCCCTGCCTGATGCTATGATAAAACATTGGTATATACTGGTCCTGACAGTTTTCCTGTTTATAAGCCAAAGCTTCCTTCAGCAAATGCAAAATGTGATCGGATACTTGGCACAAGTGAACAGGACTATAATAAAGGTGTAGGTCAACTTAGGCTACATAATTGCTCTAATATTTGTGCTTAATATTATTTGTGCTTAATGCATACAAATACATATATATATATATATATATATATATATATATATATATATATATATATATATATATAGTGAGGATAATACATGTTATTAATATGAGAGATATAAATGTTGGACAGCATATGTTGGTCAACAGTATCTACTGGAGTATTCTTCTGTCTCCAGTGAATGCTTGGGATTCAGATATTAGCCTGTGAGCTCTTTGGGGCTGGGGCTGTCATTTGCTCTCTTCGTACAATGCCCAGCTGGTCTCTAGGTGCTACCATAGTAGAAATGTTACGTCATAACAGTGCAGAATGTCTGAGTGAAAGGTCCCATCTCCAGTTAATTATTTGGGTTTCTCTTGTTAGTTTCCTTGGTTTTTATTTTCAGATCAGTGTAAAATTTCCATCAGGGAAGCAGGGCCGGCTCCAGACCCCAGTGCGCCAAGCGCGTCCTTGGGGCGGCATGCCGCGGGAGGCGCTCTGCCTGTCGCCGGGAGGGTGGCAGGCAGCTCCAGTGGACCTCCTGCAGGCGTGCCTGCAGATGCTCCGCTGAAGCCGCGGGACTGGCGGACCCTCCGCAGGCACGTCTGCAGGAGGTCCACCGTAGCCGCGGGACCGGCAACCCACAGATTAGCCCCCATCACAGGATTACAGGCCAGAGAACAGTGATGGCGGCTAATCTGTGGGTGGTCGTGGGGGTGTTTCCCACCACGGGAAGAGCACGTCTCCTTGGATTTCTCATGTCTATACAAGGTCTTCAGCGATATGCACTTGCCTGCAACAATTGCCTATACAATTTTTGAAGTAGGGGAACAGAGATAACAAGAAATCCCTGGAAATATTTAATCTCTGACCCCTGCAACTTTGTCCTGGTGAAGGCACTTTCCCATCCACCAGATGGCACTTCGCACCAGTCCCAGTGGAAATCTCCATCTTACCTGTGTTGGTCCAATAAAAGATATTACTTCCCCGACCTTGGCTCACTGTTATTATTATTATTTTTTGTCACCCATTAATGCCGACATCTACTGACCAAAGCTATAATTGCAACGATGAAATTTTGTCATGGTTTTTGTCTCTACACCAGAGTTTCATGAACTTCTCCATCGTGAGGACACGGCCGCCCAGAGGATTCCGGGAGCCCGGGGTCTTCGGCGGCGGGGGGCCCTTTCCTTCCGGGACCCGCCGCCGAAGAGGGGACTCAGGCTCTGATCCAATCCCAGGTTGGGGGAACTGACTGGCCCAATGGGATATAGAATGAGACACAAATTGTACAATCAATACCCAAAACATTCCATCACTAGCTAAAGATTATAACCCAAGTTTTGTTTCATTAAATCTCACTCAAACCCACAGTACATGTGTCATCCCTTCTGTTAAGATTCATTCCCCACTCTGGACTTTAGAGAACAGATATTAGGACTTGCATGTGAACCCCTAAACTGAACTACCAGCTTAGATTTGATTTTGCTGCCACCACTCCCAAATACTTACTCCCTTCCCTGGATAGTCTTGAGAGACTTCTTCACATGGCAGCATGTGACTTCCAGAAGAGGAAAAAGTACCAGAAACGTCCATGTACCAGAAACACAGCTACAGGTGAGCAACCGTTTTCATGTTCTCTCCGCAGGTACTAGTGCAGAGAGTGGAGTGGATGATACATCCAAGGGAACAGAGCAGAAGGAGACTCCACTGATTGGAAGGCATGAGATGCACCGTCCTAGGGATGGGGGTTCCACAACCACCACTCCCAGGAGGAGGAGGAGGGTGGTGGTGGTCGGGGACTCTCTCCTCACGGGGACTGAGTCATCTATCTGCTGCCCTGACCGGGAAAACCGCTAGGTGTGCTGCTTGCCAGGGGCTAGGATTCATGATGTGACGGAGAGACTGCCGAGACTCATCAAGCCCTCAGATCGCTACCCCTTCCTGCTTCTCCACGTGGGCACCAATGATACTGCCAAGAATGACCTTGAGCATATCACTGCAGACTACGTGGCTCTGGGAAGAAGGATAAAGGAGTTTGAGGCGCAAGTGGTGTTCTCGTCTATCCTCCCTGTGGCAGGAAAAGGCCAGGGTAGAGACCGTTGAATCGTGGAAATCAATGAATGGCTACGCAGATGGTGTTGGAGAGAAGGGTTTGGATTCTTTGACAATGGGATGGTCTTCCAAGAAGAAGGATTGCTAGGCAGAGACGGGCTCCACCTCATGAAGAGAGGGAAGAGCATCTTTGCAAGCAGGCTGGCTAACCTAGTGAGGAGGGCTTTAAACTAGGTTCACCGGGGGAAGGAGACCAAAGCCCCGAGGTAAGTGGGGAAGTGGGATATCGGGAGAAGGCACAAGTAGGTGAGTGCAAGAGGGGAGGGCTCCTGCCCCATTCTAGGACACCAGGACAATCAGTGAGTTATCTTACATGCCTATACACAAAAGCAAGAAGCCTGGAGAACAAGCAGGGAGAACTAGAAGTCCTGGCACAGTCAAGGAATTATGATGTAATTGGAATAACAGAGACTTGGTGGGATAACTCACACGATTGGAGTACTGTCATGGATGGATATAAACTGTTCAGGAAAGATAGGCAGGGCAGAAAAGGTGGGGGAGTTGCGTTGTATGTAAGAGAGCAGTATGACTGCTCAGAGCTCCAGTATGAAACTGCAGAAAAACCTGAGAGTCTCTGGATTAAATTTAGAAGTATGAACAACAAGGGTGATGTCGTGGTGGGAGTCTGCTACAGACCACCAGACCAGGGGGATGAGGTGGACGAGGCTTTCTTCCAGCAACTAATGGAAGTTGCTAGATCACAGGCCCTGGTTCTCATGGGTGACTTTAATCACCCCGATATCTGCTGGGAGAGCAATACAGCAGTGCACAGACAATCCAGGAAGTTTCTGGAAAGTGTAGGGGACAATTTCCTGGTGCAAGTGCTGGAGGAACCAACTAGGGGAAAAGCTCTTCTTGACCTGCTGCTCACAAACAGGGAAGAAATAGTAGAGGAAGCAATAGTGGATGGGAACCTGGGAGGCAGTGACCATGAGATGGTCGAGTTCAGGATCCTGACACAAGGAAGAAAGGAGAGCAGTAGAACAGAGACCCTGGACTTCGACTCCCTCAGGGAACTGATGGGCAGGATCCCCAAGGAGAATAACATGACGGGGAAAGGAGTCGAGGAAAGCTGGCTGTATTTTAAAGAATCCTTATTGAGTTTGCAGGAACAAACCATCCCGATGTGTGGGAAGAAAAGTAAATATGGCAGGCGACCAGCTTGGCTTAAGAGTGAAATCCTTGCTCATCTTAAACACAAAAAAACAGCTTACAAGACGTGGAAGATTGGACAAATAACCAGGGAGGAGTATAAAAGTATTGCTCAGGCATGCAGGAGTGAAATTAGGAAGGCCAAATCACACTTGGAGTTGCAGCTAGCCGGAGATGTTAGGAGTAACAAGAAGGGTTTCTTCAGGTGTGTTAGCAACAAGAAGAAAGTCAAGGAAAATGTGGGCCCCTTGCTGAATGAGGGAGGGAACCTAGTGACAGAGGATGTGAAGAAAGCTAGTGTACTCAATGCTCTTTTTGCCTCTGTCTTCACAGGCAAGGTCAGCTCCCAGACAGCTGCATTCTGCAGCACGGTATGGGGAGGAGGTGACCAGCTCTCTGTGGAGAAAGAAGTAGTTCAGGACTATTTAGAAAAGCTGGACGAGCACAAGTCCATGGGGCCGGATGCGCTGCATCCGAGGGTGCTAAAGGAGTTGGCCGATGAGATTGCAGAGCCATTGGCCATTATCTTTGAAAAATCATGGCGATAGGGGGAGGTCCCGGATGACTGGGAAAAAGCTAATGCAGTGCCCATCTTTAAAAAAGGGAAGAAGGAAGATCCAGGGAACTACAGGCCAGTCAGTCTCACCTCAGTCCCTGGAAAAATCATGGAACAGGTCCTCAAGGAATCAATTCTGAACCACTTAAAGGAGGGGAAAGTGATCAGGAACAGTCAGCATGGATTCACCAAGGGCAAGTCATGCCTGACTAACCTAATTGCCTTCTATGATGAGAAAAC
The DNA here is from genome assembly GCF_016161935.1 of Mauremys reevesii. Lineage (NCBI taxonomy): Eukaryota > Metazoa > Chordata > Testudines > Geoemydidae > Mauremys > Mauremys reevesii. The sequence continues at coordinate 16,135,694 of NC_052644.1, forward strand.
CAGCTCTGTGGATGAGGAGAAAGCAGTGGATGTGCTATTTCTGAACTTTAGCAAAGCTTTTGATACTGTCTCCCACAGTATTCTTTCCAGCAAGTTAAAGAAGTATGGGCTGGATGGATGGACGGTAAGGTGGATAGACGGTAAGGTGGTAAGGTCGGGCTCAACAGGTAGTGATCAATGGTTCCATGTCTAGTTGGCAGCCAGTATCAAGTGGAGTGCCCCAAGGGTTGGTTCTGGGGCCGGTTTTATTCAATATCTTCATTAACGATCTGGAGGATGGTGTGGACTGCACCCTTAGCAAGTTTGCAGATGACACTAAACTGGGAGGAGTGGTTGATACGCTGGATGGTAGGGATAGGATACAGAGGGACCTAGACAAATTAGAGGATTGGGCCAAAAGAAATATGATGAGGTTCAACAAGGACAAGTGGAGGAAGCACTTAGGACGGAAGAATCCCATGCACTGCTACAGACTAGGGACTGAATGGCTGGGCAGCAGTTCTGCAGAAAAGGACCTAGGGGTTACGGTGGACGAAAAGCTGAATATGAGTCAACAGTGTGCCCTTGTTGCCAAGAAGGCTAATGGCATTTTGGGTTGTATAAGTAGGGGCATTTCCAGCAGATCGAGGGATGTGATCATTACCCTCTATTCAGCACTGGTGAGGCCTCATTTGGAGTACTGTGTCCAGTTTTGGGCCCCACCCTACAAGAAAGATGTGGATAAATTGGAGAGAGTCCAGCAGAGGGCAACAAAAATGATTAGGGGGCTGGAGCACATGACTTATGAGGAGAGGCTGAGGGAACTGGGGTTGTTTCGCCAGCAGAAGAGAAGAATGAGGGGGGATTTGATAGCTGCTTTCAACTACCTGAAAGGGGTTTCCAAAGAGGATGGATCTAGACTGTTCTCAGTGGTAGAAGATGACAGAACAAGGAGTAATGGTCTCAAGTTGCAGAGGGGGAGGTTTAGGTTGGACATTAGGAAAAACTTTTTCACTAATAGGGTGGTGAAGAACTGGAATGGGTAACCTAGGGAGGTGGTGGAATCTCCTTCCTTAGAGGTTTTTAAGGTCAGGCTTGACAAAGCCCTGGCTGGGATGATTTAGTTGGGTTTGGTCCTGCTTTGAGCAGGGGGCTGGACTAGATGATCTCCTGAGGTCCCTTCCAACCCTGAGATTCTATGAGTCAATAAGTTCCTGGTGAACACCGATCCAACCCCTTGGATCTTAACACAAGGATAATTTTACCATCCCCCTCTTTTCCCCCACCAATTCCTGGTGAGTCCAGATCCAAACCCCTTGGATCTTAAAACAAGGAAAAATCAATCAGGTTCTTAAAAAGAAGGCTTTTAATTAAAGAAAGAAAGGTAAAAATCATCTCTGTAAAATCAGGATGGAAAATAACTTTACAGGGTAATCAGATTCATAGAGCCCAGAGGAACCCCCTCTAGCCTTAGGTTCAAAGTTACAGCAAACAGAGATAAATCGTCTTAGCAAAAAGGAACATTTACAAGTTGAGAAAACAAAGATAAAAGTAACACGCCTTGCCTGGCTGGTACTTACAAATTTGAAATATGCAAGACTTGTTCAGAAAGATTTGGAGAGCATGAATTGATGTCTGGTCCCTCTTAGTCCCAAGAGCGAACCATCCCAAAACAAAGAGCACACAAAGAAAACCCTTCCCCCCACCAAGATTTGAAAGTATCTTGTCCCCCTATTGGTCCTTTGGGTCAGGTGTCAGCCAGGTTACCTGAGTTTCTTAACCCGTTACAGGTAAAAGGATTTTGGTGTCTCTGGCCAGGAGGGATTGTATAGTATTGTACACAGGAGGGCTGTTCCCTTCCCTTTATAGTTATGACACCTGTTATTGTCAAAACACAAATGTCTTTAACACAACCCTAGCTGTGGTGTAACTACCACTGAAACATAACCTAGACAGATTCCAGACCTGGGCTATGTTTTGTTTCCATTGCCAACAGTATCTGTTCTGTGAATTGACAAGTCATGAGACTTCCCATTGCAGATGGTGGGAAGAAAGATCTTGGGACTAACACCCAGTGCTTGGTGGATTCCTGGGTCCCATTCCCAGCTGTGGCACTAACTCACTGTGTGAACTTTGGTAAGTCCCCTCCTGTCTGGGTGCCTCAGTTTGCCCTTCTAAGCCAGGACAAATACCATATGGGTGTTAGCAACCAGGGCAAATCTGAAAGCAGACATGAAAATGACAACACATCAGTGTGTGCACAGACCCAGTGTCTGACCCTACAATAACAAAGCAGCATGTGCATGCAGCCCCAGCATCCAAAAGACACCCACAATATAAACAAGCCGGTGTACAGAAGAAGCAAAATTATTGCAAAAAAGAAAACATTTGTAAACTAGCACTGACATTGCCAAACACACCAAGTGTAAAACCAATAGAAAAATTGATTTAAAAATCCAGTCTGCTCCCGCTCCTGGGTCTAGATTGCCACTCCCCAACATTCCCTGACATTCAAGGGCCCAGGCTTCTGCTCAGGGCACAGACTCTGGGATTGGGCACCACCTCCTTTTCTCCAGAAGCACATTCAGGATGTGTCCATTGATGTTACTGCCCCTGCTCCCCTCAGTCACATGTCACAGTGTGGGGATCTTGAAGTGAGGGGGCACCCAATGGGATTGCTCCCTCCCCCATTATAGGTGGCTTGAGCTTCTCACTCACTCTGCTGTAGGAGAAACAGAGGGCCCTTTTGGGGGCAAGGCCCAAACCCACAGACTGCACCTTATCCCAACAGTGGGGTTTATTTAAAAAAAAAATCAACCCCCTGAGGGATGAATTTGAGGGAAACAAGGAGTTTCTGTTCTGGAACAGAGTTGGGGAAACAAAGCAGAGAAATAAGGGATGTCTCCCCTCAACAGTGAAGTCACCTCCCCCACCCCATAGAACAGCCTCACCCCACTTAGAATCATAGACTCATAGACTTTAAGGTCAGAAGGGACCATTATGATCGTCTAGTCCGACCTCCTGCACAATGCAGGACACAGAATCTCACTCACCCACTCCTGTAACAAACCCCTAACCTATGTCTGAGCTGTTGAAGTCCTCAAATCATGGTTTAAAGACTTCAAGGTACAGAGACTCCTCCAGCAAGTGACCTGTGCACCATGCTGCAAAGGAAGGCGAAAAAACTCCAGGGCCTCTGCCAATCTGCCTCGGGGAAAAATTCCTTCCTGTCCCCAAATATGGCAATCAGCTAAACCCTGAGCATGTGGGCAAGACTTACCAGCCACCACCCAGGAAAGAATTCTCTGTAGTAACTCAGATCCCACCCCACTTGGGAGTTCCACTCTGAACAAGGCAGCAATTTACATATGAAAACAAATGGGGATTCTCATTCCACTTCACTCTTTTTATTATTAACAACAAACCCAACATTCATGAGCAACTATACAATAATAATCAAGTGTGACCCCAGCCCCAGTGCTCACAAGCAACCCTACAATAACTAAGCAGCAGAAGTGGTTCCCAGAGCTCACAAAAAAGACCCAATGATAACAAACCTGTAAGCCTGCAATCCCAACATAATACTAGTCTCAGTACTTATTAACAACCCTACAATAACAATCCCACATGGAAATATCCCAGGAGTGCTCATGGAGGAATCTACAAAAATAAATCAAAATGGAACCCCAGTAGTCACAAACCTTGAAGAAAAAAAAGAAAAAAACCACAGGAGAGCAGCCCAGCCCAGAGTGGCCTGTGCCGTGGGGGTGAGGATGCTCATGCTGAGTTCAAGGCTCTGCTCCAAAATGGAGGTGCAAATATGGGTGTCCCACATCCCTGGCAAGTTCCCTCACCCCAGAGATAGGTTGGGAGGAGCAGACACTGTTAGGAAGCTGCCCTGAGTGAAAAGTTTTCTACGACCTGAAACAGACTTTCCTGATTTATTGACAAATTCCAAAACCGTTGGGAACTGACCCGAATACCTGCTTTGAGTTTTCAGTTTGCTACTAGACCAAACATCAGTTATTCACCCAGCTCCACCCACAAGTGACCTGCAATAACACACAGATGCAGCGACTTTGCAGAAGCCTGTAAACCCAGCACCAACATCTGCAAAATATACCAGTCAGAAACAGATGAAACCGCAGACACTGACCCGAGCGCGGCCGCTCAGCTCCAGGACGTGCTCTAAAGCCTTCGGGTGTGGGTCACTTCCTCTGAAGGCAGAGTGGGGTGTGGGTGAGGAGGGGTCTCTGCCGTATGGCTCCCAGTGGCTTCCCCTGGCTTCTTGAGTTCATTTGGGGTCCCAGCATATCCCGTGTGACATGAGGGATCACCTGACAGAGCCACCCCTTCCCTGTCAGTAGATCCCTGCCCCACAACAGGGAGAGCTGGGAAAGATGAGGGCATGAATTATGTGTGAGTGTGTGGGACACTCACAGTCACCCAGGGACAAAAGGGGCGACTCCCCTAGGCCCTGTCTGGGCTCCCATCGCCCTGTTTCAATCCTGCTCCTCCCCCATCCCCCATCCTGTTTCTATCCCCTCTTCTCCTCCCCCGTCTCCATCCCCTTCCCTTCTTCTGCCCCTCCCCATTTCCTCCCCCTTTTCTTCTCCTTCTCCTCCCCATTTCTACCCCGGTTCCCTCTGCCCAACCCCTATCCCCTCCATCCATCTCACTGGCCCCATCTTATCTGAGGGCTTTTTCTGACAATCCCCCACCCCCAGCCTAGTGACATCCTCCCCCAGGTGACAGTTGGGCTCCCCCATCCCCCCAGGTGGCAGTTGGCCGTTCCCCCCTTGACGGACCCATCACTGACTCTGCTCGCCAGGCCTCTGCCCCCACAGGACTTTCCCAAGTCTCTGCAGGTGGCTCCGGCCCATCCCCCAAGCTCGCTGCACCCAGGGCTGGAGGGTTCGGCCCATCCCAGCAGGGCCCCACCAGGCTCCAGCAAGTCTCCAGCCCACAGAGCAAAGGGCCACGTAGCCCCTGACTGTTTGCTCCCCTAGTGACATCACCGCGCCCTGAAACGCAAACCCGGGGGTTACGCTGGCATTGCTCAGCCGCAGCCAGATGCCCGAGCGAGTGTGGGGAAGAGATGGGCTCTGCCTGCTGATGCGCCAGCGCTGGAGAGGCACCAGGCAAAATTCCCACCTTTGTGAGCCGGCCTGGAGTCCAGCTGGCCCAGGGACTGCTAAGGCCTCGAGTTTATTGGGTGTGTCTGGTTTTTATTAGCCAGACAAGGCAGGTGAGATCAAACCTTCTATTGCACCAATTTCTGCTGGTGAGAGAGACACCACTCACTGCAGAGAACAATTCTTTTTACAATAAGACATGGTGGTGTAGTGAGGGCCTGAAGAGGAAAAAGCCCGTTGCCGACACTGTGAAAGGAAAGACTGGTTATTAGCAAAATTGGGATTGAAAGGTATCCAAGCTGAATACAAGGGATCAGCCTTAACGCCTTGGCCGCCTCTTCACTCTCTGGGGTTTCTTTCATATCAGCTGTCATTTACTCAGTAGAGACTAGGCACCTGTGACAATGCGGTTCTGGCAGGACCCAACTGAGAGTGCCAATTCAGGACCAATTTCTCAAACAGGGCAGTCACAGCCCTAGGCTGGGGTTTTTCCACCTCTAAGGCAAACCAAACCTGCCAGACAAAGAGGACTTTGGTTTCACCCCACTGGCAAACCACAAGTCACACAAGCAATTTCCTTAGACACTCCAGTCTCCCAGTATCACCACCAGTCCCACTCATCCTGGGAATGCTTGGTTATGAAAACCAACACCCCAGTAAAAGAAAAAGGTTCTCTTGATCCCAAAGGACCAAGCCCCAGACCCAGGTCAATATACACATCAGATCTTACCCACAAATCATGCTGTTGCCAATCCTTTAGAATCCAAAATCTAAAGGTTTATTCATAAAGGGAAAAAAGGTAGAGATGAGAGCTACAATTGGTTAAATGGAGTCAATTACATACAGTAATGGCAAAGTTCTTAGTTCAGGCTTGCAGCAGTGATGGCATAAACTGCAGGTTCAAATCAAGTCTCTGGAACATCCCCCGCTGGGATGGGTCATCAGTCCTTTGTGCAGAGCTTCAGCTTGTAGCAAAGTCCCTCCAGAGGTAAGAAGCAGGATTGAAGACAAGATGGAGATGAGGCATCAGCCTTATATAGGCTCTTCAAGGTGTAAGAACCTCTTTGTCCTTACTGTGGAAAATTACAGCAAAATGGAGTCTGGAGTCACATGGGCCAGTCCCTGCATACTTTGCTGAGTCACAAGGCGTGTCTGCCTTCTCTCCATGGGTCAATTGTGTAGCTGATGGTCCTTAATGGGCCATCAAGCAGGCTAGGCAGAGCTAACACCAACTTGTCTGGGATGTTTCCCAGAAGCACAGCACCAACTTGAAATACAGACAGTATAGAGACAATATTCATAACTTCAACTAAAAATAATACAAGCACACAGACAGCATAATCATAACCAGCAACCCATAACCTGGTCGTAGACACCTTATATGACCCCCTTTACCTAAGATTTGGTGCCACCACAGGATCTTGGTTGCAACCCATGTTCTATATGGTCCCAATTTATATCAATAACGTCACAGCACCCAAGTGAATGTAGAGAACAAAACATAGGCCTGGCCTGCCAGGATACCAAGCTCACAGCTGTACCATGCACAATGGTTGAGTGGCTAAGGTTGTGTGATAATTTCTTGTGTGCTGCACACGTGTGTTTGAATAACCTTAGTTGTTGGCCATCTGTTCTCCTTTTGGTGGAGGCACCTACTGGCTCCTTCTCCCATGCCTCTTCCACCCACTCCCCAAAAGAAGAAAAGCTCCCCACAAATTGGGTGCCAGAGCACTTCCTACACCAGCTAGGATTCAAATTCAGCCTTCAATAATGTGACTTATAGATGAAGTCTCTACACCACTAGTCTGCTTGCAGGCCTCCCCTGCTGTGACTTCTCTACACTGTCTTAAGTGCCTGGCCTTGACTGACCAGCTAGAGTCAAAAGGGCCTATTTGGCAGCTAAAGTGACTGAGTGGTGACGGCGCTGCATTGCTAATTCATTGCGCTCTGCGTGCCTGGGTTCAAAGGGTACCAAGAGCAACTGGCAGATGTGCTTGTTCTTTTCCTGCATGTCGTAAACAATGGAGGAGGGCAAACATAGCACCTAGCTTTAAAATGGGGAAACAGGACCCAGGGAATTATAGACCAGTCAACATAACTTAGATACCTGGAAAGATACTAGAACAAATTATTAAACTATCAGTTGATATGCGTCTGGAGGATAACAGGGTTATAAGGAATAGCCAGCATGGATTTGTCAAGAAGAAATTATGTCAAACCAACCTAATTTTCCTTTTCTGACAGAGTTACTGGTCTAGTGGATGGCAGGGAAACGGTAGACGTGATACATCTGGATTTTAGTAAGAATTTTGACACAATCCCACATGGCATTCCGATAAACAGACTAGGGAAATGTGACACAGATGAAGATATTTTAAGGTCGGTTCACAACTGGTTGAAAGACAGTACTCAAATAGTCTGTCAAGTGGGGAGGGTGTATCTAGTGAGGTCCCACAAAGGTGTGTCCTGGGTTTCTATTATTCAATGTTACCATCAATGACTTGAATAATGAAGTGGAAAGTACGTTTACAAAAGTTGCAGATGACACCAAGCAGGGAGGGTTTGCAAGCACTCTGAAGGACAGTATTAGCATTGAAAATGCCTTGACAAATTGATTTTGCGTGCCAGTAATACATTTTAAAATTTTTAGAAGGTCTCTTTCTATAAGTCTATAATATATAACTAAACGATTATTGTATGTAAAGTCAATAAGGTTTCTAAAATTTTTAAGAAGCTTAATTTAAAATTAAATTAAAATACAGAGCCCTCCGGACCAGTGGCCAGGACCCAGGCAGTGTGAGTGCCACTGACAATCAGCTCGCATGCCGCCTTCGGCACATGTGCCATACGTTGCCTACCCCTGCTCTAAGAGATCATAGGGAAGTCATAGGGCAAAACAGAACATTACCAGATTTCACCTGCAACCAGTGAGGGCTTAAACATGGTGCACACTGGAGCGGGACGTAAAATGGAATTTTGTTCTCCGTGGAAAATTCAGATGAATTTCCCTTGAAATTTTAAGCACTAAAATTTTAACTTTTCACTGTCAAAACTGAAAACCTGAAAAATGAGGGTGAAATACCAGTTTTGGCAACAGAGAATTGAAAATATTCAGCTGAAAACTTTAAAAAAACTGAAATATTTTGGGGCTGATGCAAAAAAAAAAATAAAAAATTTCAAAGAAAGCAGAGACTCCACAAATATCTAAATAAGCAAAATCAGAAAATTATTTAGTCACAAATCTAGCTTTCTATTGAAAATGTTTTGATGTCAAATTCTCAGTGGGCCTTGGTGCAATTGTCATTATGATAATGTTGTTTCCTCAGTGCCATTGGTTTGCATGTTGCTGTACTGTCAGGTATCATACAGCATAGTCCCTTCCTGACAATCTGCCATGGTTTATTCTCTGAACTGGAGCGTTAAAAACTCCCATTGTCCTTGCTAAAGATCCTGGATAGGTCTATGGCCTGGTCTAGCAACTCAATCAGTCTGTCAGTGTCAGCCTGTGGGTACACACCAGATTTGTATGCTCCATTGAGCTTCCTGAAATCTATGTCAAGACCATCAGCTCCATCTTGTCCCTGTTGACCGTTCACCGGTAGGTGGCTCAGCCACCCCAGATAGAGAATCTTCTTCCCCTCCTCGGTCAGACTCTGACTCATCATCTCTGCTACCTATTGCAGTTTTGGTCTTAGAGGGAGAGTCCCCAAATCCGGGTGTTGGGGGAGTTTAGATCCGAACTGTGTGGCCTGGGACCAGGGGTGGCTCTAGGCATTTTGCCGCCCCAAGCACGGCAGGCAGGCTGCCTTCGGCGGCTTGCCTGCAGAGGGTCCGCTGGTCCCACGGCTGCGGGACGTCCTCCGAAGCCGCGGGACCAGCGGACCCTCCGCAGACAAGCCTCCGAAAGCAGCCTGCCTGCCGCCCTCGCTGCGCCGGCAGAGTGCCCCCTGCGGCTTGCCGCCCCAAGCACGCGCTTAACGTGCTGGGGCCTGGAGCCGCCCCTGCCTGGGACTGTGTCTATCATAAGCCTAAACCAGAACCCCAAATCTACACCCCTAAACTCTGGGGAAGGTCAGATTAGGACTCACAGCTGCTGCTAAACCTCAGGGCCCATCTCCAGTTGCTCTGTCCCAGTCCAGAATCTCCCTTATCCCTGTTCCCCTCTTGCACTGATCAGCCACAGTCACCTTAGGGTTTAGAAATGGGAGCCGGTCTGGAGTCTGTAAACAGAGGGGACGTCTCTTTCTACCAGACATGCTCTAGCTCAGCCAGAAGTGAGCAGCTCAATGCAGGGATCCCTGGGGGAGGCTCTATGGCCTGGGCTGTGCAGATGCACAGACTAGATGGTCCCATTGGTCCCTTCTGACCTTTAAATGTACAACTATGAAAATAAACTGCCCTGGAAACCTCATGAGAACAGAGAGAGTGAGAATGAGACAGGTTAGCGTGTGAGGACAAAAATAACATTGTATGAGTGGGTTATTCAATCCCACATCACAGCATGTGATATGCCCCCAGCCTGCTGGGCTTCAAGCTTGGGGTCAGGCCTGAGGAGACCTCACTGCTAGAAGGGAGAAGAGGTGTCTGCACAGGAGACTCTGCAGATGCACAGGGTGCTCTCAGCTCTTCCTGTGGTTCCCACTCTGTGCTGGTGCACAGAGCAGCTGGACTGGGTGTGCAGAGACTTGCTGAACAGGAGCTGCTGCTCACAGAACTGATTCTTCTCTCTCATATACAATAGGAGTTATACCAATCTCCTAGAACTGGAAGGGACCTTGAAAGGTCATTGAGTCCAGCCCCCTGCCTTCACTAGCAGGACCAATTTTTGCCCCTGATCCCTAAGTGGCCCCCTCAAGGACTGAACTCTTAACCCTGGGTTTAGCAGGACAATGCTCAAACCACTGAGCTATCTCTCCCCTTTTTCTAAGCAGCAGCTGGTTGCTCTATAGTCCTGCAGCATCAGACTCCATCAATATCCCCTGCAGGGCTGGGGAGACAGGTCTAATTCTGCCCAGGCTGCCCTGGGTTTGGGCCAGGGGAAGAAAGGCAGGATCTAGCCCAGAAGTAAAAGGGGGTGGGATGCTCTGTGAGATCAATTACATCTCTTTTCCCAGCTTGTGTCTCTGATGTTTTCCCTCATTCCCTGTCCCGCCCCATCCAGGCTTTTCTGCTCTTTGGGTGAAATAGCCCAGGGTCACTGGCCTTCCAGGCAGGTACCAGGTTTGTCATTGTCACCCAGGCTTTTGGGAGGGCTGGGGGTTACATGAAGGAAGAACCATCTGATGCCTAGGGCAGTGGACTGGTGCTCAAGAGCCCTGGGTTTAACCCCTGACTCAGCTGCAGACTCCTGTGTGCCCTGGGCTCAGTCACTTAGTCTCTTTCTGTGCCACAGTCTCCCCATCTGTGAAATGAGGATGAACTTCAGGTGTTTCTGAGGATAAACCCATTAATGACTGTGACAGGCTCAGATACTTCAGTGACAGGGCATGTAGGACAGGCAGAGCATTGATGGGAAAAGCTGTTTATCTCAGGGCTTCTCTACAGACAAGAAATTTACCAGTGTAATTAAACTGCTCTAGCTTTGCTGGTGTAACTCCCACAGGGACACTCTTATTGTGGAATCAGAGTCTTTGTCAGGTTTATTCCTAGATTTTAAAGCCAGAAGGGACTAGGCCAGTGAGGTCAGGGGACTCTTTCCATTGACACCAATGGGCTTTGGATCAGGCCCTTTCTGGGCAACATTGTCTGAGCTACAAACAGGGCCCGGCTGCCACCCAACAGTGCCAGCAGCTCAGCCTGAACCACAGCCCTGGGGGGTCACTCTGTGTTAGAGCTACTAGAATGTTATGATCTAAAAGGGAAATATTTTTCAAAGTGAAAGTTTTTGTCAAGCATTTTCATTTTTTCCAAAGTTTCCATTTTTACAAGGGAAAAAAAACTGTTTTGGGAGTTTTGTGAAAACAAAACTGGAAAATAAGAAGAGAAAATGAAAACATACATTAAAAAACCCACTTTTTCAGATAATTTTTTAAAAGTTTTCAGGTTTTGGTTTCCCCTCCCTCCCTTTTTACCATTTTGCCACCACAAGAGGGGAAAAATGGGGAAACAATATTTTTCACATAAGGTTTTTAAACAATATTTTTTTATTAATTGCAACACATATTTACCTCTTTTCACTCTGTCAGCTTCTGGGCACTGTTTATAAAAGAGAGTCTGAAACTGTGCTCCTTTGACTCTCACCTGAGCATCTGAGCTCCCCCAAACATCCCCTGTCCGGTGGCTCTGCAGAGCTGACTCCATCCCAGAGGTGAAATGTGCCCAGCCACCATCCCAGGACAATCCACTTCTGCATCAATTACTCTGCAAAGTTGCTCTGCTAAACTGCTCTGCCTTGTGCTCCTGACCGATTTCCCTCGAGGCCCTCTGCTGCTTGGCTTCCTGCACAGGTGTTAACGTCTATTCACAAGACTTTCTTTCCCACATGTTTCTTTGACCTTTTGCCCAGGTTTCTCCACTTCCTTAGTCACACTGATTCGGGTTCCCTACTTGCTCAGAAGTCACTTCTGGATCCTTTTTCTCAACTGCCTTGTATTCTTCCCCACCTGGCAGTGTCCAGTACCCATCTCTCAGCAGGGACAGCAGATTCCTCAGGAACCCAGAATGGGGAGCAGGGGCAGTCAGGCCAGAGCCTGCAGCAGTGGCTGGAGCTGGGTGTGGAGGACGGAGCAAGTGGAGACTAAGAAGGTGGGGAAGCCAGTGCAGTCCTATGGTAGGTGTTCTCGGGGGAGGGGTCACCCTTGTGCACCAGGATAGGACCCAGGTGCCATTTATGTCCCCTTAAGGCCAGAGGATGAATTTCCCCCTTGGGGAGCTGGATCCTTCTCACCAGGGACTGAAGACCAGATTGGAGACAAAAGGTTCAGGCTCCTCCAACCTCCCAGGCCCCCAGTCACCCAGTGACCTTTCACCCCGGCCCAGCTGTGCCTTTAGCCAGGGGCTGTCTCAGTCCCCAGGCAGTGAGATGGGATGGGAGGTGTTTCCTCAGTGACATGTTTAGACTAAAACAAGTAAACCAGCCCCCTTCGGTTCTCAATCTTGCAGCCCTAAATAGAGATGCTGTGGCCAGGACAGGGAAGGGGGGCGGCGCGAGGCAGGAAACGGGAAGCGGTGACGAATATCAGACCTGAGGAGGGGACAGAGCAGGTCAGAGAGAGGCTGTGACGTCTTTGCTGTCTGAGCCCTACAGACCCCAGGGGGCCTGGGAGCAGAGAGAGGTGCTGTCTGGAGAATCCAACCCTGGGGAGCAGACGGGGCAAATCGGAGCAGAGAGAGAGACTTCGCCTGAAGTCAGACGGGGCAGATCAGAGCAGGGAGCGACTGTGGATTGTCCCCTCCCAACCCCATTGAGGAGCAGAAGCCACTGAGCTATTTCCATCCTAATCTGTTCCCGCCACCACCGTGATGATCCTGTCTTTGTGCCTCTTGCTGCCCAGTGAGTATGCAGGAATCCTGTTCGAATTTTATAGCAGGTTGGGAGGAAACAGAACTGAGAGCAGCCCCTAGCTCAGCCTGTCAGGAAATCCTCTTTAGTGGGAGAGAAATGGGAACCAGTGTAAACACTGGGTGTGAGAGCTACTGGGCCTGATCCCCAGTTGGTGTAAATCAGTGTTAGCTCCATTGAAATCAATGCCGGTTTATACCAGCAGAAGATCTGGCTGTCTAGAGAGCAGAAGGGAAAGTTGGTCTCAGCTCAGCCAAGGTCTGTGTGCATGAGGAACCTGCCATGCCCTGATTTGATCTTCACCAACACACACATCAGGAATGCATTTCCATATCTATTAAGGCAGATTTGTCCCTGAAGAGGGACCTTTTTATCTCCAGCACTAACCACACGGCACCTTTCTGTTCCCAGCGCTGAGTCCCAGCAGCCAGGAGATCTGCTCAGCTCCCGGTGAGTCCCTCTGTCTGTCTGTCCCCAATCTACCCTTGGCATTTACCTCTCCCCTTCCAGTTGTCCAGCCATCACTTCTTGGTACGTTCCCTGCTCAGTGAGGTGCCAGCAGCAATGGCACGGGAAGGTGAACGGGTTGTGTGGGATATGAGCGGGGATCCAGCTGACCCCTCCCTGTTCTGCTGCCTCTAAGATCTGCTCTGACCCAAGGCCAGTGTGACATGCAGAGAGTCATATCCACAGCCCATCCCACCCCCAAGTCACTGGCCCTGGGAAGCAGAGAACGACATAGCTCTGACCATGAGGGATTTACCTTCCCATGGCACCAGCTCTCAGCACCTTGCGGTCACAGGTCTCTCCCCTGGAGCTCAGAACCCATATAAACTCAGCGTGCATCTCATCCTTAAATGTCAGCAGCACATTTAATAGCCAACCCTGGACGGACAGGTGGCATTCAAGAGGGTACGGCCAAAAGGGACCATTATATAACCCAGGACGGAGCTCCCATATGACCCAGGCCAGAAAGCCATGTCCGGCAACCCTGTGCCCAGCCCAGCAGGGGCTGGTGGAGCCATTTCTTTGCTGGCTGCCTGGGCACGGCAGCAGCAGAGGACACCAAGGGGGTGGGGAAGGTGGCAGGCGGATATTGACCTGCCCAGCAGCAGCAGCAATTACCCTGCGAGTTCAGAGCTGGGTCCCATCGCCCTGGCAATTCCTGGGAAAGGGCGATCCGGTCCCTGCCACTGCTCCAGCACCCTTCCTTTTTCTGGGTCAGGAATTGCCTCCTCTGACTTCTTTGCCAGCTGGGGCCTAGGGGGTCGGAGGGGAACAAGGACATGGAGGATGTTAGAACAGACGCCAGAGGGGTTAGGCTCTGGACACAGCTCCTTGGCTGTCGGCTGCCGAGCTCCTTGGGGAAGCAACTGACATTCGCTGCATGGGTTGCGGGGGCAGACTAAGGTGTTGGCCAGGCCCTGGACAACCCTCAATGGTCAGGGGCCTGCCATGCTCAGGGGTCACCTCTCTCCCGGCCGTACTGCCCCAGCTGGGTCAGTGGGGTTCCCGCACCGGGACCCTTTGTTCTAGGAAAGTGAGCAGTGCCCAACAATGGGAGCCCAAACCTGGCTGAACTTCTAGCTCTTTAGCAACCCAAACAATCCCACTTAATAAAGCTTCTGGTCACAAGAGAGAGTTCATGCCCGCATCTGCAGAGGTGGGTTGGAATCAGAGCTTCCATCTGAGACATGGTACAGACCCACCTGCCATTTACCTCCTGCCCCATCGACAGTGTTGGGCGCTGCCAACGCCCCACTGACAGCTGTGCCCCATTCCCCTTCCCAGGCGCTCTCCCTGCCCCCACCCTCTACCTGAGCCAGACGTCTGCCCGGCCAGGGGACTCCGTGTGGCTCAAGTGCTTCATGTCCTCCCAGCACCTGCCCACCCGCGTCATCTTCTGCAAGGACAGGGAAGAGGTTTCATCCCAGCGGGGTTCAGAAGAGAAGGCCATCTACGACTATAACCATGTGGTGTCTGGAGTCAGTTCTGGGAATTACACCTGTGGGTACGAGATCAAGGACAGTGACAACCAGGTGACCAGATCCCAGCTCAGCCCTGCCCAGCGCCTCAGCCTCACTGGTAAGGGATGAGTGTCTATGTGTGAGTGTGTCCCAGCTCAACCCTGCCCAGCAACTCAGCATCACGCAAAGTGAGGGAGGGATGAATGGCAGAGCAAGAACCACAGTTAAATAACAACCCCCTGAAAATCCAAATATTGAAATTCATCAACATCCAAAATGAAAAATTTCTAACAAAACATCTTCGTTCAAAATTTGACACAAGGAACCCCCCTGATTTTCACTCAGCTTAGCTCAGACTGCTCAGCCCTGGCAAGTGGGGGACGGGGACATCATAGAAATGTTGGGCTGGTAGGGACCTCAAGATATCATTAAGTCCAGCCCCCTGCTGAGGCAGGACCCAGTAAACCTGGACCATCCCTGATAGGAGTTTGTCCAACTTGTTTTCAAAAGCCTCCAATGACAGGGATTCCACAACCTCCTTTAGAAGCCTATTCCAGAGCTTCACTAGCCCTATAGTTAGAAAACTTTTCCTGCTATCTAACCTAATCCTGCCTTGCTTCAGATTAAGTCCATTGCTGCTTGTCCTATCTTCAGTGGATACTGAAAACAATTGATCACCATCTCAACCCTAACCCTGAGCATATTTGGAGACTATCAGGTTTCTTTTCTCAAGCCTAAAGATGCCCAGTGTTTTTAACCTTTCCTCCTAGGTCAGGTTTTCTAAACCTTTCATCGTTTTTGTTGCTCTCCTCTGGACTCTCTCCACTTTATCCACAACTTTCCTAAAGTGTCACACCCAGAACTGGACCCTGTACTCCAGATGAGGCCTCACCCATGTCAAGCAGAGCAGAACAATGACCTCCCGTGTCTTACATACAACGTTAGCCCCTTTCACACCTACCTCGCACTGCTGACTCAGATTCAGTGTGTGACCCACTCTACCCCAGGCCCCTTTCAGCAGCACGGCCACCAGCCAGTTACTGCCCATGGTGTAATTGTACTAGGGCAGCGGATGGGCCTGCAGTGGGGCCATGCTCTGCTCTGATCTCTTGTGTATTTATTGCCTAGGTAATGACTCCAGCAGCGGCGATACCGGGGGTTCCTCCTCCCAAGGTAAATGCTTCTGAGACGTTTCTTTATTCTGCAGGCTCTATTTAGGGAAAGCTGGGTCCTGGGCTCGGCAACCCCCAGTCTGAGTGTGATCGCCATGACTATGGATGTAGAGGAAACACACAATCACAGAACAGGGTGACAGGCTAATTCAATGCAGCACATTCTCCCTGCTGCTCTCCCAGGCTTACACCAGCATTGCTGAGCTGAGCAACATCTTTACAGGCAGGAAAATGGTTCTTTCAAAGGGGGAATCCCAAACCCTTCTGATGGGCAAGTTTCATCTGGAGTTCACTGACCCCTCTGCTAAACCGGCTGTCAGTGAATTATTTCCTCCCTCTGCACTTACTGTATTGCTGTTCTGGAAGGAGGCACCAGATGCATTATCATGCCTGGGCTCACAAGTACTGTAATTCTCTCCGGGTAATTAGTTATTTATGCTCTGTGCTCCAGTCCTGGAACAAAGGTGTCACACACAGCATGTGGGCAAACCCTCTTTCAGGAATTTATTTCAGCCCAGCACCAGTGCCCAGTTCCCAGGCAGCAACTGAGCCCTGGGAAATGACTGTAGCTGAGCCCAAACCTGGCAGTTTCCCCAGTTCTAGGGTGACCAGATAGCAAGTGTGAAAAATCGAGATGGGGCTGGGGGGTAATAGGATCCTATGTAAGAAAAAGCCCCAACTAGCGGGACTGTCCCTATAAAAGAAGGACATCTAGTCACCCGACCCAGCTCTCCTCAAAGTGTCTGCATCAGCAAACCAACCCCTAACAATATGCTGGCAATGGCTGTGTGCAGAACTCCACGGGCTAGGAAAAGATGGTGTCAGACTTTGTGTAACAGCGCCACCTACTGACTCCTGCCACAGCAACACTAATTATATATGTGCCTCCAGAACTTGAGGGGAAATCATAGAATCATTGAATATCAGGGTTGGAAGGGACCTCAAGAGGTTATCTACTCCAGCCCCTGCTCAAAGCAGGACCTAAACACCAACTAAATCCTTCCATCCAGGGCTTTGTCAAGCCTGACCTTAACAATTTATAAGAAAGGAGATTCCACCACCTCCCTAGGTAACCCATTCCAGTGCTTCATCACCCTCCTAGTGAAAAAGTTTTTCCTAATATCCAACCTAAACCCCCCAACTGCAACTTGAGACAATTAATCCTTCTTCTGTCATCTGCTACCACTGAGAACAGTCTAGATCCATCCTCTTTGGAACCCCCTTTCAGGTAGTTGAAAGCAGCTATCAAATCCTCTCCCCCACATTCTTCTCTTCTGCAGATTAAATAATCCCAGTTTCCTCAGCCTCTCCTTATAAATCATGTGCTCCAGACCCCTAATCATTTTTGTTGCCCTCCACTGGACTCTTTCCATTTTTTCCACATCCTTCTTGTAGTGGGGGGGCCCAAAACTGGACATAGTAGTCCAGATGAGGCCTCACCAACGCCGAATAGAGGGGAATGATCACGCCCCTCAATCTGATGGCAATGCTCCTTCATATACAGCCCAAAATGCCATTAGCCTTCTTGGCAACAAGGCAACACTGTCGACTCATATCCAGCTTCTCGTCCACTGTAACCCCTAGGTCCTTTTCTGCAGAACTGCTGCCTAGCCATTCGGTCCCTAGTCTGTAACAGTGAATGGAATTCTTCTGTCCTAAGTGCAGGACTCTGCACTTGTCCTTGTTGAACCTCATCTGGTTTCTTTTGGCCCAATTCTCTAATTTGTCTAGGTCCCTCTGTATCCTATCCCTACCCTACAGCGTATCTACCACTCCTCCCAATTTAGTGCCATCTGCAAACTTGCTGAGAGTGCAGTCCACACCATCCTGCAGATCATTAATGAAAATATTGAACAAAACCAGCACCAGGACCGACCCTTGGGGCACTCTGCTTGATACCGGCTGCCAACTAGACATGGAGCCATTGATCACGACCCGTTGAGCCCAACGATCTAGCCAGCTTTCCTATTTGTATCCCGCAAGAAATTCTGACCTTTCACATTTTATTTTTATCCTGAATCAGGATGAAAAGTCAAAATTTCAGATATTGCAAGGAACAGAAATGTGGCAACATTTAGATTCCAAAATACCAAAGAGCCATTTCAAAAGGTTTTGATTTTAAAGAAACCACATTTTATGATAGAAAACTCTTCCACTGGGTATTTGTAGACTGGCTCTTCACAGATCTCTGCATGCCATACGACTCTGTGGCCTTGACTCAGGAAGACCATCCCTATTTAAGACAGCATCTATGTATATGCTTAACTTTAAGCACCTGCTACAGTCCCATTGCTGGAACTAAAATGGCTGTTTGAAGTTAAGTTTGTACCTGGGTGCTGTCCCGAAAAGTGATATTTCCCTGAAGAAGGGCAGATCCCACAGGCATGTTTCCTGCCTTGAGGTGCTCACCCTTAGAGCTGGAGGGAATCCAGGTATATTTCCACAAGCAATTGTAAACAAACCATTTAATTCAGAACTTATTATGGAAAATGTCAATGTTTCATGAAAAAATATTCATGAAACTTTACAAAAAAAATTCATTTGGCCTCATTTCAACTAGACATTTTCATTTATTTTGGGTTTTCACAGCCAAAAGGCGACAAAAATGTCAGAAACACAAATAGCTTTGCTTTGTTCAGTTTCACAGACAATGGACATTTTGAAAACCAATATGAAACAAAACTATCAATGCGAAAGAAAACAAAAAAAAATCTTTCATTTCAAAATTATTTTTGTGGAAAGCCTAAGAAGGCCCTTGCAAGTGAATTGTTTGGGAGAAAGATTTAGATTTTTGTTATACTGTGTTTGGATTAAAAAATGTTTGGCAAAAAAAATGTGGAAAAACTTCAATGAGCTTTACTCTCAAAGAACAGCCAAGAACGTTGCCCTGCAGATAACCATGGGGTGAACTTCCAGGTATGTTCATGAGGACTTTAGAAGTCACTTACCATGGGACTCAGCCAGCTCCAGACAGTAGGGACTTGTCGGTGGCTGCTTGGAGAAGCCATTCACATCGAGGTTCTTTCCTAGGGCTGGATCTAAATCTGCTATTGGGAATTACAGTCCCTGCCATCCTGGTTCTGGCTGTGGTGCTTTATCTGCTGGGAAAGAAAGGTGGGTATGACAGTGAGGCCAAGCCATGTTAGCAAATGTACAGACAGACGTGGCAGAGACAACCCCTTAGATCCCCTGTACCTGTCTGCTGGGATGAGGGAGAGAGATGATGAAAGACACAGTGAAATTGTGTTTTTGGGAGGTTGGCTGGAGAGACAAATCAAAGAGATGATGAAAGGGATTATCATTGTCATTAATTATTTGTATTAAAGTAGCACCCTGGAGCCCCAGTCAGGGATCAGAGCCCCACTGTACTAGGTGCTGTATATTATATATTAGGTGTGTTACTGTAGTTCTGTGGTGCCTCAACCAGGAATCAGGCCTCCACTGTACCAGGTGCTGCACAGATCAGTAATGAACGGGACATCCCCTGCCCTATAGATGGTTATAATCTAGGAGTCAGCAAGTGTACAAATGGAATATCGAAACGCTGTTAACTAAGGCTGAAATTTAGGAAGGGATCCCCTAGTCAAGAAAGGCCCTTACACCTGTGCCCAAGTGTAAGTGGTTTCCTGAATCAGGATCTAACAACTCTGGAAATAGAGCTCTGGACACAGCTCTGCCCTGGCAACCTTTCCTCACACAGTGTCCCCAGCCCCAAGCTTTCACAGCACTTGAGTCACCCCAACAATCTCGAGATTGGCCTAAAACTCATGGGATTTTCAACAAGTCACCAGTGTGGGGTCTTTGTATTTGCCTGGGGGATTTGATCTTTGTAGAGTCTCTCAGACACATTTTCAGGCTTTTCTCCCCAAACATGAGGCTTAAAAATTTACACTTTTTTTTTTAAATGAAAGCTGAGATTCTCACTGAAGCCCCTGATTCTCAGATCTAGGACTTTCCATAGAATATGAAATGCCATGAGATTGCCATTAACATTTTCAGACTTGGCCACACCGCTCCCAGGGGCAGTCAGTGGGGCTCGTTGAGGAGAGCGCTGGGCTGGGCCATGGAGATGGGGCTCTGCATCAATGTGATGATGAATTGGGCCATGTCACTCATTTTCCATCTCTCTCTCTCTTTCTCTTTCTCTGCCCACGAGAAAACGCGTCCTCATATCTGACCACATTGTCTTACTGCTTCCAGTTGCATCTCTACCAAGGGATCAAAGGTAGGAGGAGATTATTCCCTCTCCCATCTCGTTTTCTTTCTGGGTCCCTTCTCTCTGCCTCATGGAAGGGCCGGCAGCTGAGTAGCCCAGCTCTCCTGATGCAGAGGGTTTCAGTCTGTTCTGGAGGAATTTTTTAAAAGGCCAGGGAAGGATGAACTCCCTGGTTGGGATGGGATCTGGGGGTTAGGAGGAGACACTTTAAGGAAGGGGTTTGCCAAAGCAACGTGTTCCATCGAATTCACTGGCAGCAGAGTGAGCATGTTTGAAAATCATCCCAAGATGTTTGAAAGAATGAAAGTGACCCTGCTTCACACTCAGGGGGTGTCGGAGCTGTTTGGCAACGAAGGGGCACCGACTGAACCATCCAGTTCACTAGAACTGGGTCTGTTCTTCTGGGGCAAAGCTGGGAATGGCCAGGCCTGGCTGGGAACCAAGGGTCTCCAGTCCATCCAGCTGAAGTGGGTGCATGGGGAGACTAACGACAGTTTCCAGGCTCTGCCAGTGTTCAGCCTAGCCTGGATTCCCAGTGCAGCAACTCTGCCAATAAAACTGGTGGGGGAACAGGGGACATGACACACAGACCCTTGGTACTGGGAGCCCTCACCCCAACTCCCAACAATGTATATTCCCTGCCTGCCTCCTGCACCCCATCCATAGGGCTCCTTAGCTGCCTCTCCCCAAATATTACCTCTATCTCTCCTCCTCCCATATGACCAATCTCTGCCCCCAAACACCCCCACCCTGCCTTTCTGGGACGTGGGAGCTAGTTAGCTGACTGGGCCAGAAGTGGGGATCTAAAGCTGCATTTCCACACTGTGCAGAGTTGAGCCTTAATGATGAACATTCTGTCTTTCTACATTGTGAGCAGCCCTGGGCCAAAATTCTAGTTTTATTTGAATGAAAAAAATTCAAATAAACAATTTTCTTCAATTTTTTTACAAAAAAATGTATTTTTCTGACAAAATAATTGAAAGTGAAACAAAACAAAAATATTCAGTCAAAAGAAAACAAAATGAGCATTTTGTTTAAGCCTTTTTCATTGAAAATTTCATTAAATATGGTTTTGGCAAAATATTTGATTTTGGTTAAACTATTATTCATGAAAAAAATTCTGTGGAAATATGTCATCCAGTTCTAACTTTGTGAAAACAACCGAGTTCTCTTCAACTTCTGTCCTGAAATGTCAGGGATTTTCAGTTCCCCTCAAGCTTAACTCCATGCTGACCTAGTGGGGTTTTGGTTAGTTGGTTTCTTGACCATTTTGCTGAAGTAGAACAGGATGTTCAAGTCTCAGTTTTATTAGACTTTCCCTACATAAATGGTGAAGCCACCATTTTCACTGATTATCCAGAAGTTGGGTTTGCTGCCTTTTCACTGAGTGTGAGCTGATTGGAGATGTAAGGTCCTAACAGCAGAACCAGTCATGGGAAGAAATCTCCTCACAGCTGGGCCTCTGAAAACAGACTCAGTGGCACCAAGGTGACAGAGAGAGAGCACATGGCGTCACTGATACCCCCTGTCCTTATTACTCCCCACAGGGAACGAGCCCAGCATGACACCAGCAACACTCCTGAAGATTATATTGAATGTAAGAGCTTTTGTAGAGTATTGGGGTTACTGGGGTCACATGCACATGAGAGAGAAAGGCGGGGGTTGGGGTAAATGTGTTAATTGGTGGTGGCTGCACAGATCCCGGATCAGACTGTCAGGCAAAGAGTTAAAACAACAAACTTCCTGTTATAAAAGTGGATGAGGAGAAAAAGTTCTTGGGCTCCCAGGACTCGTGCATCTGAGTGCCTGAGGTTCCTTTGTCTCACCCTTAGCCCGTTATCCCCTGTCCTGCATTGCCATGGCTTAGGGGACTGAGCTAAAGTGCTACCACTTCCCATCCTTCATGGAAAGGGCACATCCCGGGGAAAGCTCCCCTTGGAAAGTGTTCCAGCCCCTTCCCTGGGAGCCGGGTACAACAGTGCCTCATGGGAGCTGTAGTTCAGGTGTCTCATGCTCCTGGTCTCTTTGAGCTGGGCTCTCTGGCTCTCCCATGATACACCACTTTCCCCCCTCTTGGAGAAGGGATGTAGTACATCATGGGAATCCCTGGTTGCAGTATATCATGGGAGATGAGGTCCAGCCAGCCAGCTCAACCTATAGAGGAGAATATCAGCATGAGGCAATTGAACTACAAGTCCCACGTGTCACCAAGATGGTATTTGAATCAGAATATTTCTGTTTTTGGCCAAAATATTTCAGTTTTGGGCACTCCTTTTTTGAAAAAAATGTTGACATTTTCTGCCAAAAGCTGATGCTGTTTCTGACAAAACAGCTCTGTGGAAAACCCAGACACACAGTTTCCATTGAACATCTTCAACAGCTGCATTAAATCCTTCTGCTTCGGTATCCCCTAGTGACCCTGGTCAGGATCAGGCTCCATTGTGCTCAGTGCTGCCCACAGAGGAGCCTTGCCCTGGCTGGGGGAGAGGTAGGAGCTCGGGGGTTATAGTCTGTGCTCAGCGAGGTGCCTTCCCTTAAGGGCATTTACACCCAAGTGACAATGTGTAACTGTCATTCTCTCCCCAGATGCCTCCGTGAATTGGGTGGGAAGCTCCAGGGTGAGTCACAGCTTTTATTAACGACAAAGTGAAAGTGATAGAAAAGAGCGATTTGTTTGCCTGTTCCAGCTCGGCAGTGACCCCTGGGCTTGGAACATGGATTTACTCAGAATTCCCAGTCTTCTGGTTGTGTCTGTTACCCTGGTCTCACTGCTGCTACCCCAGATCTCACGCAGGAGTGGGTACCTGACTCCCACATCTGCTGTTAGCCTGGCCAGTCAGGCCTTGCCCACCACAGACCAGCATCCAGGCAAGATGAAAACATCCTTCCCAAACTCCACACCACAGTGATGGGGGAGAATCCCCCATGGCCTGAAAATCTATCCGGCTACAGAAAGGCTTTCCCCACCAGCCTCTGCAGTCAAACAAATAACAAAGGCAGAGATGTTCAAGGTTTCAAAATTCCCATTCAAACTCCTGGGAACTGCACAGTCAAATTCTCCAGGCAGGTTTGAAAACCTCCAAAATGTTACCCAAGTGGGAATCATCTCTAATGAGATGGATCATATTACTGATGCACCACCACCATTTTGCTGGTAACTCTCCCCACCATGGACCTCCCTAAGGGGAAGAAAGACAGGCAAGCAGTGAAATCCTGGGAGTTTCCCATTGACTTCAGTGGGGACAGGATTTCCCCCAATGGGTCTCCATGCGATGTAGGTGTGAGTGAGGTGTGCATGGTCGCACATTGCCAGCAGTGTCTGTGCGGTGATGCTCACACCCTGGTATCATGTTAGTGGCAGGGAAAGCTGCTAACAAAGAGCTTCTGTCCCCCAATTGCTTCCTTACGATAATTATTTGTCCACACTCCAGCTGATATTGGCAATGAACAATAACCCTGGATTTTTATTTCTCCTCCTCTAAAGATCCATGGAAGGAGTTTGGGTCACTGAAGTTCTCTCCTAGTATTATTATTATTTTTAATATGTAACATTTTATTGAGTGTTTAAAGCAGTGTCACAAAGGGAGGAGCTGTGCGCTGCTGTCATGGAGGGGTAGATGGTGTCCTCAGAGTTAAGGTTGAAGTTAGCATTCTGTCATTGCTAGTATTTTCACACACACCTCCACAAACCCATTCCAGAGAGTATGAAATTTAATTACCACATCTCATCACTATGTAGATCTTGCCCTGAAAGTTTGGGGCAAACAACTCCAGTGATCTCAGAGAGAGGTAGTTTCATTCACTTTCCAGAGATTTTCCTAGAATTACTTTGGCTGTTCTTATGCATTAACGATCTGAATGATGGGATGGATTGCACCCTTAGCAAGTCTGTGGATGACACTGAGCTGGGGGGAGAGGTAGATACGCTGGAAGGTAGGGATGGGGTCCAGAGGGACTTAGACAAATTGGAGGATTGGGTCAATAAAAATCTGATAAGGTTCAACAAGGACAAGTGCAGAGTCCTGCACTTAGGACAGAAGAATCCCATGCACTGCTACAGGCTGGGGACCAACTGGCTAAGCAGCAGTTCTGCAGAAAAGGACCTGGGAATTACAGTGGATGAGAAGCTAGATATGAGTCAGCAGTGTGCCCTTGTTGCCAAGATGGCTAATGGCCTATTGAGCTGGATTAATAGGAATATTGCCAGCAGATCAAGGAAAGTGATTATTCCCCTCTATTCAGCACTGGTGAGGCCACTTTTGGAGTACTGTGTCCAGTTTTCGCCACCCTCCCCGAAAAGATGTGAAGAAATTAGAGAGAGTCCAGAAGAGGGCAATGAAAATGATTAGCAGACTGGGGCATATGACTTATGAGCAGAAGATGGAACTGGACTTTTTTAGTCTGCAGAAAAGAAGAGTAAAGGGGGATTTGATAGCAGCCTTCAGCTACTTCAAGGGGGGGGGGTCCGAAAAGGATAGAACTAGGCTGTTCTCAGTGGTGGCAGATGACAGAACAAGGAACAATGATCTCAAGTTGCAGTGGAGGAGATCTAGATTGGATATTAGGAAACACTATTTCACTAGGAGGGTGGTGAAGCACTGGAATGTGTTAACTATGGAGGTGGTGGAATCTCCATCCTTAGCGATTTTTAAGGTCAGGCTTGACAAAGCCCTGGGTGAGAGGATTTAGTTGGGGATTGGTCCTGCTTTGAGCAGGGGGTTGGACTGGATGATGACCTCCTGAGGTCCCTTCCAACCCTAATCTTTTATGACTCTATGCTAACAAATGCTGATTTATCCCTTTGAGTTTTTAGTAATTCACTCTAGCACAGGGTACTACTTGCAGAGATTTTTTGTGACTCATGAATTCCGAAGCTGGTTTATCCCTCTCAATATTATACATATTGGTTCTTCTTTGACCTAAATTATTATCCAATAATATAGGTCTTGTGCATAGTAAGATTGAGAGGTGAAAGTGATGACAGAGACAGGTATGTTCAGAGATGCAACCCCATTTATTTACATATCATCACTTTCTTTGATCCCAGCTCCAAGCATCTTTCCAGTCAGCACTCTGCCCAAAAACTCTCTCTTTCCAACTGGGGGGCAAAAAAGGGCCAGACCAAGGCTGGAGAGGGGGGAATCTGAGCTGCATGGCTCAGAGGGGTTGATGTAAGAAGTGAGGTCAATGGTGTTTCCCAGGCTAGATGCCCATTAGAACTGCTCGTGATGTACGTACAGCAGTGTTGTCAGAGGAGCATTTTCTGGCTTCATTTCTCTGGTTTCAAGCTGGCTTAGTAGAAAAGTAACATTACTGTGTTTTATCTTAAAGCATCCACCGCCCCAGGGAGAAGAGACACCGACATATGCAGCAATCACTCTGCAGCGGAGCAGATGTCATTAATGCTCCAGTTGCTGAAATGCAGTGCTAATCACATCCCAGCCACATCAAAGACCCTCCCGAAATTAGAAGCAACTGTAGCAGCCGTGCAGTAAGAAAGTGGGAGACCTTCTCTGAGGCCACAGGTAGACAATGCACAGTGACCTCAAGTGCAGTATGACACTGGAATATTCTTAGGGCAAATGCTACTTGTTTTCTATTTTAGAAAAAAAAGTTACTTCTGAATAAAATTGGGAAAAATACCCAAACTCTGTATTCCTACCCCCTGACTCTTTATATTGACAACTCAGCCCCCAAGTCCTCTCAGCAATGTTTAGTGATTCCACTGCTAACCCAAAATATCCAAAACTCATGAGGCGGCCCCCGCAAAATCCCAAGATTAGCTCAAGAATTCATTAGATTGTTTTTAAACTATGCATTTTGCTTGCTTTTATTTGACTTCTGGTGTTTGACCTTTTGGAAATCAGGTTTTCCAGGTGTTCTTCACAACCAGGAGAGCTAGACATGTACAAATTTCAACAAAACCCAGCACTTCAGGGGTTGGGCTTTATGAAAAACAGCAAATATTATGACATGTGCTGTGAAATCATGAGAACTGACAATAGCATTAAGGTCGCCTTTGAATTCTCAGGTGTGTTTAATGTCATGTGGGCTTGTAGGGATGTGATGAAATATAAATAAGAAACAAAAAGTATTAGTCACAAGCTATGGTGTAGTGAAACTGTCTGTTAGCCTCATCCAGAGTGTGCAAGAGAATGTCACGTCAGTATTTAGCTCCATGGAAAGCAGTCACTAAATGAAGCAATTACATTGCTTTGGTGTAGTGGTCTGAGCTGATGTTTGGCAGGAATCCTTGACTGATGGCCAGATTTCTGTAAGTGCCATCACTGAGCAGCTGATAAAAACTCTCATTTGAGAGCCATGATTGACAGCTATGGGTCCTGGTTGCTTTGGAAAAATCTAGCCACTGCATTTAGGAACCTAACTGAGAGCCAATCTCTGGAAAATCTGGCCATGTTGTAAGCTTTCCAACAAGCAACATAGGCCCCGCTGCTGGTACAGTCAGCACCTGAGCAATGTCTCTAGATCATGCTGTAGACACTGGTATATTTGGGAATCATAGAACATCAAGGCTGGAAGGAACCTCAAGTGATTATCTAGTCCAACCCCCCACTTGGTCCCCTGAAGAACTGAACTCACAATACTGGGTTTAGCAGGTCAATACTCAAACCACTGAGCTATCCCTCCCTCAACAAGTTTTTCCCTCTTGTACCTTTGTTTTGTGTTGCTAGTTCAAGTTCTTTGAACCGTTGTGAGTGTGTTTAACTATCCTGAGAAGCCTTTTTCTGCAGGACTTTGTATTCCCTGACATTTCCATAGCTCTGTGCCCACTGTCTTGTGCTTCTAAATTCTTCAGGTGCTTTTGAAAATCCTTGCTTAGATTGAGAACTCTTCCAGGCAGGGGCTGCCTCTCACTAAGGGTTCATCTGCACAGGGAAATGGACCAGCAGAACTACATTAGTGTAATTTAATCACTGCAGTTTTCCTGGGATAACTCCCTGTGGGGACACTCTTATTCCGGAATGAGGGAGCCTTGGGCAGGGTTAGTTTACACCATTTCCAAAGTGACATAAATTAAACTGGACAAAGCCCCTTGTACACTGGATTAGAGTGTTCCCACGGGGAGTTATCCCGGGATAGCTGTAGTGGGTTAGTTCGATCAGTATAGTTCTGCTGGTCAGTTTCCCCCTGCAGACTAACCCTTAGTGTCTGCAACAGCACTCAGTGCAAAGGGTCTCTGGTGGATGCTTTTATATAAACAACAATGGCAAAATGCAGTCTAGGCTCAGCTGCCGTGCTGAATAAGAAGCCAAGGAACAAGGTCTCTGTCCCTGCTAGGGTTGCCAACTTTCCAGTTTCTGAAAACTGGACACCCCTGCTCTGCCTCCTCCACCACTCTTCTTCCCCTGCTGTCATAAAACAGTTAGTTAAGGGTTAAGGTCTCTTTTACCTGTAAAGGGTTAACAAGCAGTAACCTGATGAACACCTGACCAGAGGACCAATCAAGGGACAAGATAATTTCAAATCTCTGTGGAGGGAAGTCTTTGTCTGTGTCCGTTGTTTGATTTGCCGTTCTCTCTTTGGATCTAAGAGAGGCCAGACATATTCTTCAAGTTCTCCAAGGTTTCCTGAAGTATTTTCTTCTATTCAGTTTAGTGAGTATTAGAAGGCGGTTTAGTCTTATAATTGATTTCTACATTTGCAATTGTGTGTTTGCTGGAGAAATATCTTTATTTCTGTTTGCTGTTACTTTGATTATTCTGAGAAAGGAAGGGAGGGAAGCCTCTCCAGGTTTATAGCTAGACCCTGTATATTTTTCCATCCTGGTATTACAGAGATAGTGTTCTTTCTTTCTTTCTTTCTTTCTTTTAATAAAATCTTTTCTTTTTAGAACTTGCTTGATTTCTTCCCTTGTTTGGATTTTCAGGGGAAGGGGAGGGGGGAAAAGTTAATACCTCTTTGTTTGATTCAATGAGTTTGAATCAAGGTATCTCTCCTAAGGACTAGGAGCGGGGAGGGGGGAAGGAGGTGAGGGGAATAAATTATTTCCTTTGTGTTGAGATTCAAGGAGTTTGGATCTGTGTTCCCCAGGGAACGTTTGGGGGAACAGGGAGTGTGCCAGACACTAAAAACTTGGCTGGTGGCAGCGTTTACCAGATCTAAACTAGGATTTTAGTTTAGAGGAGTCCATGCAGGTCCCCATCTTGTGAACGCTAAAGTTCAAAGTGGGGAATAAACCTATGACACCTGCCCACCATGCCAGAAACCACCACACTCGCCAACCCCACCTGTTACCTGCTAAGGATGGGAAATTCTCTGTCCATAAGCCACTCACTCAAGTCACACAAAAAGTCTGTGGAGGAGCTGGGATTAGAACCCAGGACTCCTAACCTCCAGCCCCACTTGCTCTAACCTATTTGCCCCAATTCCTCTCCCAGAGCAAAAGATGGAACCCAGAAGTCCTGGCTTCCAGATCCGCACCCCCAAACCCCTCCAAGAGCCCAGGAATCTCCCAGTTATGACTGACTTCCACTTCCTCCAGGCCCCCAACCCCAAGGCAAGGGATGGTCCCAAACACGCCCAGCCATCCCCTGCCAGTCTGGGTCTGCAGAAGTGAGGGCAGGGGGCTGCTCACTTCCATCTGGGAAACTTGCTCCATTGTTTGTAGTCACCCCCCAGCAGCTGTGACTCACTCACTTGGGCTGGCTCCAGAACATTTACACAGACATATTGGTTCCAGGGACTCCCCACTTCTCCAGAGGAGTTTAACGAGCCTTTGCTCTTGGTTCCTCACACCCCACAGTAAGGGGCTCCTGTAGCCCCAGCTTCCGGGCTACCTTGCCTGCAGCTGGGGTGCCTGGCTGCAAAGCGCTGGAGACTCCCAACTTCTGCTGCCCGGAGCGAGCGGGTGCTCAAGTTCCCATGGGAGCGGTGCTGGGGGGCAGCTGTGCTCTTACCTGGATCGTTCCATGTGTGGAGCCAGGATAGTCAGCCTTGCCCAGCCTGGCCCTTCAGTGGAAGCAGCCCTGCATGGCGCGCCGAGCCCAGGCCCCTCTGCAGCCGACGTGGGGCGAATGGAGCGGGGCCAGGAGCTGCTCTTCAAACAGCCCCTCTCCCGACATCCACGCCCCATAGATAGTGGGTTGCCCCCTTCCTTCCGCAGCCTCTTTGGTGTGCTCAGAGCTTGCCCTCCTCTTGCCCGCTCTGCTTGCAGGACCAGTGCAAAAAGACAGTTACTCACCTTTGTAACTGTTGTTCTTCGAGATGTGTTGCTCATATCCATTCCAATTAGGTGTGCGCGCGCCGCGTGCACGTTTGTTGGAAGATTTTTACCCTAGCAACACTCGGTGGGTTAGCTGGGCGCCCCCTGGAGTGGCGCCGCTATGGCGCCGGATATATACCCCTGCCGACCCATCCGCCCCTCAATTCCTTCTTGCCGGCTACTCCGACAGAGGGGAAGGAGGGAGGGTTTGGAATGGATATGAACAACACATCTCGAAGAACAACAGTTACAAAGGTGAGTAACCGTCTTTTCTTCTTCGAGTGTTTGCTCATATCGATTCCAATTAGGTGATTCCCAAGCCTTAAGTAGGCGGTGGGGTCGGAGTGAGATGTTGCAGAATGCAAAAGTGCTGAGCCAAAGGCTGCATCATCTCTGAACAGTTGGACCGGTGCATAATATGGGGCAAAGGTCTGGACTGAGGACCAGGTAGCTGCGCGACCTATCTCTTGGAAGGGCACGTGAGCCAGGAAGGCAGCAGAAGAAGCCCGCGCCCTGGTGGAACGTGCAGTGAGGTGGCTCGATGGAACATGGGCCAAGTCACAGCCGGTGTGGATGCGTGACGTCACCCAAGATGAAATCCTCTGGGAGGAGACAGGTAGGCCCTTCATTCGGTCTGCCAGTACGACGAAGAGTTGGGGCATTTTACGAAAGGGCTTTGACCGCTCGATATAAAATGCGAGCGGCCTACGGACGTGTAGGGAGTGCAATTGTTGCTCCCTTCGCGATGAGTGTGGCTTCGGAAAGAAGACCAGAAGGAAAATATCCTGGTTGATATGAAAGGCCGACCCACCTTAAGGAGGGAGGCCGGCTGTGGTGACAACTGCACCTTGTCCTTGTGAAACACCGTATACGGTGGGTCCACCATGAGAGCCTGAAGCTACGAGACTCGTCTGGCCGATGCAATGGCTACGAGGAAAACTGTCTTCCAGGATAGGTATAGCAGTGACCAGGTTGCCAGTGGCTCGAATGGGGCAGTAATAAGTCTGGTTAGAACCAGGTTGAGGACCCAGGTTTGGGCGGGGCGGCAAACTTGGGGGTATAAGCGCTCCAAGCACTTGAGGAACCTAGAAACCATAGGGTGCAAGAATACGGAGTGGCCCCTCTCCCCTGGGTGGAAGGTAGAGATGGCTGCCAAGTGTACCCTCAATGATGACACCGCCAGGCCCTGCCGTTTGAGAGACCAGAGGTAGTCCAAGATGGAATGCATCGGGACCTCGGTGGGAGTAACAATGTGCGTTTCGCACCAGCAGGAGAAACGCTTCCATGTGGCCAGATATGTTAACTGAGTGGAAGGTTTCCTACCACCCAGGAGAACCTGTTGAACCAAGACAGAGCAACGTAACTCGGATCGGTTTAGCCACGCAGCAGCCATGCTGTGAGGTGCAGGGATTGCAGGTCTGGGTGGTGAAGTCTACCGTGATCCTGTGTTATGAGGTCTGGGCAAAGAGGCAGGGGAATCGGGTTGGCTATCGACAAGTCTAGCAACATGGTGTACCAGTGCTGCCTGGGCCACGCTGGAGCGATCATGATTAGGTGCGCTCTGTCCTTGCGGAGTTTTAGCAGGACTGTGTGAACCAGCGGGAACGGTGGAAAAGCACACAGCAGATGGCTCGTCCACGGTGTCAGAAAAGCATGCAAGATTGAGCCCGGGGAGAGGCCTTGGAATGAACAGAACGTCTGGCACTTCCTGGTCTCGCGAGAAGCGGAGAGGTCTATACGGGGAAAGCCCCACTTCCGGAAAACGGAATGGAAAACGTCCGGATGAATCGACCACTCATGAGACAAGAAGGATCTGCTGAGACGATCCGCCAGAGTGTTCCAGACCCCTGGGAGAAAGGACACTACCAGGCCTATCGATTGGGCTATGCAGAAGTCCGGGAGCTGGATAGCTTCCTGCAAAGAGGGGAGGACCGTGCTCCTCTCTGCTTGTTTATGTAATACTTGGCCGCTGTGTTGTCTGTGAACACTGAGACACAACGGCCTTGTAGGTGCTGCTGAAACGCCTGGCACACAAGGCAGACTGCTCTCAGCTCTCGGACATTGCTGTACAAGGGCAGCTCTTGAGGTGACCAAAGGCCCTGAGTGTGAAACTGACGAAGGAGGGCACCCCAGCTGAGAGATGAGGCGTCCGTCGTGAGGGACACCGAGGGGTGAGGTGGATGGAACTGCATCCCTGCACACACCAGGGAGGGCGTTGACCACCAGTCGAGGGAGCCTAGGATGCTCGGGGGGATCGAGACAATCATGTCTATGCTGTCTCTGCCCGGGTGGTACAGCGAGGTGAGCCACGACTGGAGTGGACGGAGGCGAAGCCTGGCATGTTTGGTTACGAACGTGCAGGCAGCCATGTGACCCAGGAGACCTAGGCACGTACGAGCCGAAGTTGTCAGGAAGTTCTGTAGACTTTGTATAATTGTTACCATCGCGTGAAACCGAGGCTGTGGTAAGCAGGCTGGCGAGATTGGAGTCCAGGATGGCCCCAATGAATTCTATTCTCTGTGTGGGAATCAGAGTGGATTTCTCTATATTGATCATCAGGCCTAGATGCAGGAATAGGTCCTTGATGATGCCCACATGACTGGTAACTTGGGCCTCAGAGGTTCCTCGAATGAGCCAATCGTCTACATACGGAAAACGTGTAGCCGGAGGCGGCGGAGGGAGGCGGCGAGTACAGCCATGCACTTTGAATACTCTTGGGGCTGTATAGAGGCCAAACGGAAGGACCGTAAACTGGAAATGACGGTTGGCCAGAAACCGGAGGTACCTTCTGTGAGGAGGATAAATGGCGACGTGAAAATACGCACCCTTCATATCAAGGGCGGCATACCAGTCTCCAGGATCCAAGGATGGGATGAGAGTCCCCATGGATACCATGTGGAACTTCAGCTTTATCATGAAGTTGTTGAGTTCCCGCAGGTCTAAGACCTCCGTTCGCCTTGGGGATTAGGAAATAGTGGGAGTAGAACCCTTGCCCCTTTCGTCCTTTGGTCCCTCCTCTATAGCTCTGATGGTGAGGAGCGTCCACACCTCTTGGAAGAGGAATTGCTCATGGGAGGTGGGGGACGAAATAAACTGGAGGTGGTCGGACAAGGGAGGGAACGGATCCTGGGTAATAACTGGTACGCCGTCCTCGGGCGTGCCTTCAAAAGTCAGGGTTTTGCCCCATTGGTGGTTTAGAGGGACCCTGATTTTGGCCCCCTTGGGGCCCTGACTGACGCCTACAACCGCCTCAGCCATGCCTGCTGGCAAAGTCCTGTCTTTGTGTAGACGCAGGGTAAGGGCGGTGAGGCTTGGGACGGAACGGTCGGCGCTGAATCACTGGCATGTGCATGCCGAAAGAGCGCATAGTGACCCTGCTGTCCTTTAGGCTTTGCAGCCTAGGGTCATTTTTTTTTTTTTTTTTTGGAGAACAGGCGTTTGCTATCGAAGGGCAAGTCCTGTATAGCATGCAGCAGCTCTGGGGGAAGGCTTGACACCTGGAGCCATGAAATGCGCCTCATGGCAACACCCGAGGCCAGAGTCCTGGCAGCGGAGTCAGCTGCATCCAACGAGGCCTGGAGGGAAGTGCTCGCCACTTTCTTCCCTTCTTCGAGGTGGGCAGTAAACTCTTGACAGGAGTGATGAGGAACCGACTCCGTAAATTTGCCCCCCCCTCCCCCCGCCGTCCAGGTGTTGTAATTGTAGTGGCTAAGCAGGGCTTGCCGGCTTGCTACGCGGAGTTGGAGGGCCTCTGCCGAGTACACCTTACGGCCCAGTAAGACCAATCGCCTAGCCTCCTTCGATTTAGGGGCTGGTGCCTGCTGGCCATGGCGTTCCGTCTCATTGACAGACTGGACGACAAGGGAGCAAGGGGGAGGATGTACATATAGGTACTCGAGCCCCCTGGAGGGTACGATGTACTTGCGTTCGACTCCCCTGCCCACGGGCGGGATAGTGTCTGGAGACTGCCAGGTGGTATCCGCATTGGCTTGGATCATCCGAATGAATGGTAGGGCCACTCTAGTGGGGGCGTCAGCTGACAGAATGGCTAAGACTGGATCCTCTATGTCCAAGCTTTTCTCCACTTGGAGGTTCATATTGAGTGCCACCTGTCTCAGGAGGTCCTGATGGGCCCTCAAGTCGATTGGAGGAGGGCCCGAGGAGGACGCTCTCAGCACTGCCTCATCTGGGGAGGAGGAAAAAGAAACGTCGGGGCACAAGTGGGTCCTGTGTGGGCTCGTGCTCCTGGATGACCTCCTGTTCCGGTGCTAACTATCGCCTGTGGCACCCAGTGGTCTGACAGAACAGAGTGAGATGGTATCACAGGTATGCCTTTGGCCTGGTGGTACACCCAAGGTGTCCAGAATGACCACTGATAGGGGTCCTGGAAGACTCTGGTGGGCACATCCAAACACAGTACTGTGCATAAGAAGTGTCCGCGCGGGACGACACTGATGCATGTGGGGATGGCCATGGAGGAGCTGAAAAGCCCTTGGTAGAGTCTCCCTCTGTAGCTGACGTTGCTTGACGCGGCACCAGGGATCGGTACCGGGCGGGAGCGAGAACAGGACCTGCCACCGGAGCGGTGCTGGGAGGTCAACCGAGATCTCAAGGCTCGATGTCGGGAGTGTCTAAGGGAGTCCCGGTGCCTGGAGCAGTGCCGGGAGCTGAATCGGTGCCGAGTGTACCAGGCCGGCGAACAGGACGCTGACTGGTGCCGTGAGTACGGCCGGTACTGAAGTGGAGAACGGTGCTGGGACTGCGAGCGGCGTCGGGACCTGGATTGGCGACGGGACCGAGAACGTCTGCGGTACCGCGATCGTGAACGGTGCCGCTCTGCGGTGCCGATGGAGGGTGGTCTGATCAAGGCAGGCTTGCCGATCGACTGTATAACCCGCACCGGTGGTGCCGGGGGTTGAGGCAGCGCAGGCGCTGTCATTGCAATCAACTCCCTTGCCGTGGAAAATGTCTCCAGTGTGGAGGGAATAGTGAGCTCAACCATGGCTCGCACTGGGAAGCTTTCAGGCACCGGACTCGACGGCTCTTGCGTGACTGGAATCGACGGTGCCGATATTGTAGGTGCCACTGCAGGTATCGGAGCCAGGCGATCCGACTTAGTATAGTGCTCGGGCTGCAGAGCAGGCGGTTCTGAAACAGCTTAATAGTGAGCTCAACCACAGTTCGCACCGGGGAGCTTTCGGGCACCGGGGAGCTTTCGGGCACCGGACTCGATGGCTCTTGGGTGGCCGGAATCGAAGGTGCCGATATTATCGGTGCTGTGGCAGGTATCAGTGCCGGGCGATCCGACTTAGTATAGCGTTCGGGCTGCGGAGCAAGTGACTCTGATGCAGCCGGAGTCTTGTGCCTCTTCACCCTCGGGGAGAGGGATCGGTGCCGAGCGGACTTTGGTGCCGGCGACGGTCGGTGCCGAGAGGCCTTTGCGGTACCGGTGCGATCCGGTGCCAAGGGAGCGCTTCTTGAAGACTGACCAGCGCTCGGTGCCGAAGGCGGAGGAGTAAGAGCTGCCTCTCTCAGGAGCTGCTTGAGATGAAAGTCCCGCTCCCCGTTTTGTTCTCGGCTTAAAGGCCTTACAAATGCAGCACTTATCTGTTAGGTGAGGCCTGGTCTACACTATGTGTTTAAACCGGTTTTAGGAGCGTTTAACCGATTTAACGCCACACCCGTCCACATTAAGAAGCCCTTATATCAATATAAAGGTTTCTTTAAACCGGTTTCTGTACTCCTCCCCAACGAGAGGAGTAGCGCTTATATCAGTATTACCATATCGGATTAGGATTAGTGTGGCCGCAAATCAACGGTATTGGCCTCCAGGTGGTATCCCACAGTGCACCACTGACCGCTCTGGACAGCAATCAGAACTCGGATGCACTGGCCAGGTAGACAGGAAAAGCCCCGCAAACTTTTAAATATCATTTCCTGCTTGCCCAGCATGGAGCTCTGATCTGCACGGGTGGCAATGCGGTCCCAAATCCAAAAAGAGTTCCAGCATGGACCGTACGGATGTGATCGCTGTATGGGCAGACAAATCTGTTCTATCAGAGCTCCATTACAGAAGATGAAATTCCAAAGCATTTAAAAAAAATCTCCAGACAGAGGCCATAGCAGGGACTCAGCACACTCCTGCGTGACAAGCATAACGGAAAGCCAAAGAATCAAATGGACGCTCATGGAGGGAGGGAGGGGGGACTGAGGACTCAAGCTATCCCACAGTTCCTGCAGTCTCCGAAAAGCATTTGCATTCTTGGCTGAGCTCCCAATGCTTGTAGGGTCAAACCCATTGTCCGTGGTGGTTCAGGGCATAGCTCGTCATTTTACCCCCTCCCCCCACCCCCAGAAGTAAAAGGGAAAAAAATCATCTCTTGACTCTTTTAAATGTCACCCTATGTCTACTGAATGCTGCTGATAGACGTGATGCTGCGGCACTCAATTGCAGTATCCTCTTTCCCCCTCCCTGGTGGCAGATGGTGCAATATGACTGGTATCCATCCTCATCATCTGCCCGTGAATGCTCCTGGCTGGCCTCAGGTGAGGTCGGCCAGGGGCGCCTGGGTAAAAAACTCCTGATCATTCCCAGTAGATGGTACAGAACAGCTGGTAACCATCTTCATCATAGCAATAGGGGGCTGAGCTCCATCAGCCCCCGCCCTTCATGTGTAAAGAAAAGATTCTGTACTACCTGGACTATCATAGCAGCGGGATGCTGGGCTCCTCTCCCCCACACTGCTTAATGTCCTATCTGGACTATCATAGCAGCTGGAGGCTGCCTTCCCCTCATTTTATCTCACTAACAAGTCACTGTTTCTTATTCCTGCATTCTTTATTACTTCATCACACAAATGGGGGGACACTGCAATGGTAGCCCAGGAAGGCTGGGGGAGGAGGGAATCAACAGGTGGGGTTGTTGCAGGGGCACCCCCTGTGAATGGCATGCAGCTCATCATTTCTGCGGGATCTGACACGGAGCAGCTGTGCTCTCTGGTTCTCTGATACACTGGATCTCTACTACACTTGCCCCATATTCTAGGCAGGACTGATTCTATTTTTAGATACCATAAAGGAGGGATTGACTCGGGGAGTCATTCCCATTTTTGTATTTTGCGCCCCCGGCCAATCTCAGCCAGAGGCACCTATGACAGCAGCAGATGGTACAGCACAGAAGGACTGGTAACCATCATCTCATTTCCAATTTACAATGGCATGGTAGATGGTACAGAACAGCTGATAACCATCTTTGCGATCATGCAAAAGCAAATGAATGCTGCTGTGTAGCGCTGCTGAATCACCTCTGTCAGCAGCATTTAGTACACATACTGTGACAGTGACAAAAGGCAAAACAGGCTCCATGGTTGCCATTCTAATTAATGGCGTCTGCCAGGGCAATCCAGGGAAAAAGGGCGCGAAATGATTGTCTGCCATTGCTTTCCCAGAGGAAGGAGTGACTGACGACATTTACCCAGAATCACCCGCGACAATGATTTTTGCCCCATCAGGCACTGGGATCTCAACCCAGAATTCCAAGGGGCAGGGGAGACTGCGGGAACTATGGGATAGCTGCGGAATAGCTACCCACAGTGCAACGTTCCAGAAATCGATGCTAGCCTCGGACCGTGGACGCACACCACCGAATTAATGTGCTTAGTGTGGCCGCGTGCACTCGATTTTATACAATCTGTTTTAATAAACCGGTTTATGTAAAATCGGAATAATCCTGTAGTGTAGACGTACCCTGAGATTCCCCGAGGCATTTAAGACAGGAGTCGTGGGGATCTCTTGTCGGCATCGGCTTGTGGCAGGCCGAGCACGGTTTGAAACTCAGTGAATCGGGCATAGGCCGCGGCACCGGGTGCAGGCAAGGTGATAATCCCTGAACCGCTGTGAACTATACACACTAACTATACTACAAACGAATAAAGTTAACTACAACTATATAAATCTGAACTATATACACAAGAATTAATGAGAGAACTACGAGTAGCTAGGGAAGTGGAGGTCAACTAAGCCGCGCTCCACTGTTCCAATGACCGACACGGGCGGTAAGAAGGAACTGAGGGGTGTATGGGTCAGCAGGGGTATATATCCGGCGCCATAGCGGTGCCACTCCAGGGGGCACCCAGCCGACCCACCGAGTGTTGCTAGGGTAAAAATCTTCCGACGAACGAACATGCGGTGCGCGCACACCTAATTGGAATTGATATGAGCAAGCACTTGAAGAAGAACCTGTGGGCGCTCCCCTTCCCCAGCCCTGGGCCAACCCCCTGCTTAAGCAGAGCTGCCACTCCAGGCTGCCAGATGCCCCCTGTAGCCGCCACTGAGCATGGGCAGCAGTTATCATAGGCAGGGGGAGCCTGTGCCTCCCCAAACAGCCTGGCACGCCCCACCCATGCTCCGCCCCAGGGCCAGGCCCTTCATACAGTTCCCAGTGCTCTGCCCTGGTTGGGCCAGGCTGAGTGGGGCTGACTTGCCTGCCTTCTGGAGGGACTCGGGGCAGGTGATGCTGGGGCCATGGTGCCTTACCAGCGCTTGGATCACATCGCCTGGTGCACTGGGGCTGGGGGCGCTGCTGCCTGGCGCTCTGTGGCTGGCCGCCTGGCACACCGGGGCTGGTGCATTGTCCCCTGGCTGCCTGGTGCTGGGGACGGAGGCCATGGTGGGGGTGCTCTGGACTCCTGTGTGAGAGGAGAGAGAAGGGGAGAGAGAGAGAGAGAGAAGGGCAGAAGGGAAGGTGCAAAGTTTCGGGCACAAGGTGGGGTCCGGGGACTAGCCTCCCCCAAAAGCCGGGTAACTGGCCACCCACACAGCTGAGGGTCTCCATCAACAGCTGAGCAGCAGCTGGTCTTCCTGCCATCTTGGCAGGGATGCTAATCATGGTTACTCTGGTAACTGGACTTTTAGTGCTGACTGGACATTGCCAGGTCCCCTTTTTGACCGGACATTCCAGTAAAAAAACGGACACCTGGCAACCCCAGTCCCTGTTTCGCTATTCCGTATCATAGAATCATAGAATCTCAGGGTTGGAAGGGACCTCAGGAAGTCATCTAGTCCAACTCACTGTTCAAAGCAGGACCGAAACCAACTTAATCATCCCAGCCAGGGTTTGTCAAGCCTGACCTTAAAAACCTCTAAGGAAGGAGATGCCACCACCTTCCTAGGTAACCCATCCCAGTGCTTCACCAGAATGGGTTACCTAGGGAGATGGTGGAATCTCCTTCCTTAGAGGTTTTTACCCTAGCTGGGTATTCTTCTGTCTCCAGTGGAGCCTTAGGGTTCAGATATTAGACTGTGAATATAACCCACATGCCAAATACGGAGATATCTCTGAAAAAGATCTAAAGTGAAGCGAGAAAAGGAATGAGTTGTGTCTAGGACATTATTGCTAGGCAGATGTGCAGTTAGCATCACACACCCAGAAATTTTGAAACTGGGTGTAGCAATTTTGAGCATGCTCATTAGGCTCCCTGTAGCTGGACTCATAAACTCCATTGAAAGCCTGTAGTCAGGGCAGCTGCTTTACTAAAAATCATGTGACCTGCATGGGCTGGGAGAAGCTCAGCTCCAGGAGCAAAAAGCAAGCTGCTTTCTTGTAACTCTGAATTTTGCAGCAAGTTAGTGCTATGGTTAACTTTCCAGCAGAGAACCACAAAGCCCTGTTATTAAAAAAAGGAAGGGAAAACTAACGTCTTTCCTTTTAATTCGATACCTTAAATGTTATTTAATTTTAGTCAAATTGTCTTAACCAGTCTGGTTCACCAGTTCACTTCTAATTTAAATGTAATAATAAAGAAAAAGTTCATCTATATTTTGGTATTGTCAGTTTTTCTATTGTTTGTAAATGGTTTTTCATTCATATACAGTACTTGATACTAATTCATTCATTTATTTATTAGGTAACTAAATAATTTCATGGTCCAGCAGAGGTGAAGACGTGTGCATGAATTCCAAGTAAAATTTTCTGCACAGAGGAGAAAAAAGAAAGATATTTTACAGTGCTTTTCAGAAATCTCTATAAAGTTTATAAACAAAATCTCTTATGTAAAACTGAGGGGATCTCAATCTAAGCTTTTAGAACTCTGTTACATCTCACTTTTTGTGAAAACTAACCTGGTTAAATTTAATTTTTCTTTTATTTACATTTGTACATAACTAAAACAATATATGCGAATTAAAAAACAACCTTTTTATTTAGTAAAAATTGAGCTACTATTTTTATCATTATAAAATATTATAAAGTTAATTCCTAAAAAATTAAGTTCATTCCTTTAAAATGAATCGTATAAAGATTAACCCAGTGCAATCATTTCTGAAAATCCTCAATAATTAAATTTTGGCTCTGCATGTGCTCGTCTATAAAAATTGTGTTAAAGCACTTAACAACGAGAACACACAGATCCTGCCAGCACAGTAAGTCAGTTACAGTATTTTGGTGATTCACACTATAATTTACAGATTATCGTCATTTTAAGTACAAAACCTGTTTTTAAGTTGGCTCCTCACTGTGTGAATCCCACAAAGCCAGACAGCTCTTATTATTATTATTATTAGCACTGTGGTAGCACCTAGGACCCCAGTCATAGACCAGGATCCCATTGTGCTAGGCGCTGTACAAACCCAGAACATGAAGACAGTAACCACAGTGTAGATCAGCAACATGGCTTGAATCCTTAAGTATCAAATACCCAGTTCAGACCCTTGTTATCTGAACCACATGAGTAATTACTAGGTTCTTTTAAAACCAGCTAGTGGAGAAGGACGTGACAAACCCTTTCTCAAAGGGTTACACAAGTATTCACTTGTCAGCAGTAGAATATGGTTGATCAAGAATCGGGGCATTTACTCTGGCTCTGGGAGAGGGCTGTGGCTTATATTGAATAGAAATATGAGAACCCAGCCTGTGTCAGTTACTCTGAAAAGTGGTGTGGTGCAGTAAATGACCAGAATGGAGTTTGCTCTTAGAGACCTGGGTTCTAGGCAGAGCCATAGCTAGGGATTTTAGTGCCTGGAGTGAGCGTGCCTTCTCCCAAGATTATTTGGTTGTGTGCCCAACCTAGACAGGTTCGGTGACCTCCTGAAGTGAGTCAGAGAGTGAAAGTGGTGCGCCTTCCTCTAGTCTGGCTACGTGGGGCTGGCTGGATCGACCCCTGACGCATGGGGCTTTACATGTCACCTCTTTTCCCACTGCTGCATTTTTCCGCCTCCACAACTTTATGCCCTGGGTGATTGTCCCACTCATCCTGCCCTGGTTATGGCCCTAGTCCTCTCTCTTTCTCATATTTTTAGTCCTTTTGCCATGCCACATTTTTTGTCATCAAATTAAAATTCAGCAGCTTCAGATTGGCACACAAATATAATGTTACTGTTTTAAAGTATTTTTTATATGCCATGCATTGACCTAAATTGGTACTCTTGGAATACCCATTATAGAAGCAAAGATATATTCAAATGTGAACCATACCTTGATTGGATCTTTCTGCTGGAAGAATATATAGAAAAGTGAGACATTCCCCAAGGGAAAAAAATCATTAAAACGCCCATTTTCCAGCAGCATGTCATACTTTCCAGAACTACAAACTGTACAATCAATACACCAAACAGTCCATCACTGGCTAAAGATTATAACTCAGGTATTGTTTCATTAAAACTCACTCAACATACAAGATATTCACCATTTTTTACATTGTCAACATACAAAATACAAAAGACAAATGTCTTTAACACAACCCTAGCTATGGTGTAACTACTGGTGCATCCTAATCCAGACAGATCCCAGCCCCCGGTTATGTTTTCTTTCCATGGACAATAGTGTCAGTTCCGTGCACTGACAAAGCATGAGACTTCCCATTGCAGAGGGTGGGCGGAAGGCTCTTGAGGCTAGTACCTGGGGCTTGATAGATTCCTGGGTTCTATTCCCAGCTGTACCACTGACTCACTGTGTGAGCTTTGGTAAGTCACCTCCTGTCTGTAGGCTTCAGTTTCCCTTTCTAAAGTCAGGACAAATAACATGTGGGTTCTTCACAAAGGGTGTTAAGAACCAGTGCAAACATGGAAATGACAACAAACCAGTGTGTGCACAGACCCAGTGTCTGACCCCACAGTATTAAAGCAGCATATACAGCACCCAAAAGAAAACCATGAATTAAACAAGTCAGTGTACAGAAGAAACAACATTATTGCCCCCCCCCCAATGTAAACAGCACTGCCATTGCCAATACGGTTACCACCTACCCAGGATTTGACCAGCCTGGCCAGTTTTTTATGGATTTGCCAGTTGACAGAAAAATAATGTATTCTGTTGGGTTTCTTTTATATAGGTCTAAAGCATGGGTGGTGGGTATAACAGGCCAGGGGAAGCTAAGTGTCCCCTAACTCATGCCATGGCTCTGCCCACGCTCCGCCCCAATGCCCTGCCATCACTCCCCTATCCCCTGAAGCCTGCGGGACTCAGCTTGGGCCAGTTTGGGGCTCGATTTGGCCAGCAGCTCAAGCCGGCAGGTGGCCAGGGGCGATTCAGGCTGTCCAGAGGCCTGGTGGTTGGGCTGGTGTATGGACCATCTGGCAGCCCAGGGGTCAGGTCAACTCAGGTCAGCTGGCAGCCTGGGACTCAGGGTGGCCAGTGGCCTGGAGCAGCTGGGGCAGGTGGGACGGATCAGCTGGCAGCCTGGGTCTCGGAGCAGCTGGGATGGGTGGGCCAGTGCTCTGGGCAGTTCAGCTGGGGCTCGTATTGCTGCAATGGTCAGGGGTAGGGCTCCAGCGAGCAAGGGAGGGGGGCAGAAGGGGCAGGGTAGGGGCGGAACCTCAGGTGGAAGGGGCAGAGCTGGAGGGCTAACCTCCCCGAGGGTTTGGGATCATGCGCCATCCATGGTCTCAAGACGTGTATTATTATCACAATACACTGGGATATCAAATGTTAAAAGTTTCTGTGTCCAGCTGAAGATGCTGTCGTGTTCCCACTTCTGCAGTTAAAGCAATAATAGAGCAAAACTGTAGAAAATACAGCCGCTTTCTGCCGACCAACATTCAAGCGCCTCACACGTGTGTGGGTTTGAGTCACACAAGGGTGAGGAGACTTGTGATACTGTAAATCTTCTAAGTGTTATCTCTCTAGACACTATAAGTGGCTGTTGAAGTGGGCGACTTGTGGAGTTGCCTTGGTGTTGGGATCGCAGCAGCTTTGCTTTCTGGGGCGATGGGTGCCAGATATTTTGCATTTCAAAGGTAGTCACCCTAATTGCCAAACACACACTGAGTAAAAACCAATAGAAAAATGAATTAATAATCCAGTTTGCTCACCTTGCTGCCTCTGCTCCTACTCGCTGCATCTTCAGGGGTCTGGGCTGCAATTCCCTGCCATCTCCTGACATCTCAGGTTCAAGGGCTTCTGCTTCTGCTCCAGGGCAGACACAGGGATGGGGCACAGCCTGCTTTCCTCCAGCAGTGTGTGTGTCTATTGTTGTGACTGCCACTGACCCCACTCCCCTCAGTCACATGTTATGGTG
This sequence comes from Mauremys reevesii, assembly GCF_016161935.1. Classification (NCBI taxonomy): domain Eukaryota; kingdom Metazoa; phylum Chordata; order Testudines; family Geoemydidae; genus Mauremys; species Mauremys reevesii. The sequence goes on from NC_052644.1 coordinate 16,178,398, forward strand.
TTGGGGGGTCTTGACATGAGGGGCTCTCACTAGGATTCCTCATCCCAGCTATGGGTAGCTTCAGCTTCTCACTCACTCTGCTGTAGGGGAAATAGGGGAATGCCTACGGGGGCAAGGCCCAAACCCACAGACCTTCCCTTATCCCAGCAGTGGGGTTTATGAAAGAAACCAACCCCCCAAGGGATGACTTTGGGAGAGAAGGAATTTCTGCTACTGGGCAGAGTTGGGGAAACAAAGCAGAGAAATACAGGAGGTCTCCCCTAGACAGAGAAGTCACCTCCCCATCCCCAATGAACAGCCTCATCCCACATGGGGTTTTCACTCTGCCCAGGGTAGCAATATACACATGGAAATAACTGGGGATTCTCATTACACTTCACTGTTGTTATTAACAACAAATCCAGCATTCATGAGCAACCCTACAAAAACAAACCAGTGTGATTGCAGTCCATGAACTCACAATCAACACTACAAAAATAAAGTGGCAGGAGTGGCCCCACAGCTCACAAAAAGACCCTCTGATAACAAACCAGTATGCCTGCAGCCCCAACATATGAGTAGCCTCAGTACTTATGGACAACCCTACAATAACAATCTGACATGGAAAATGTCCCACTGCTTATGGATGCACGTACAAAAATAAATCAAAACGCAACCCCAGCAGTCACAAACCTTCAAACAAACCCCTTTGTGTGCAGTCCTGGCACTCAGCAATGACCCCATGACAACAGGCAAGCAGAGCTGGGCAAAAATTTCTGGACGAATTGTTTACTTGCCGAAAAATGCTGTTTTGGCCAACCCAAGACTATTCACAAATTTGACAATATTTTCTGGACAAAGGTTTTTAATACATTGTTCAGGCCAGCTTCAAAAGTATGTGTATAATCCCTAAACAGCAGCTAAAAATTTGCTACTCCTTGGGCCAAAGAGCAGAACAACTCTCCAGCCTAGTCATTAAGGCACTCGGGAGGAAGAAGAGAAAAGGTTCAGAAAAGGGCAACTAAAATGATTAGGGGTTTAGAGAGGGTCCCATACGAGGAAAGATTAAAGAGGCTAGGACTCTTCAGCTTGGAAAAGAGAAGACTAAGGCCTGGTCTACACTTGGACTTTAAGTCGAATTTAGCAGCGTTATTTTGAACTAACCGCTCAACCGTCCACACCAGGAAGCCATTTAATTCGAACTAGAGGGCTCTTTAGTTCGAATTTGGTACTCCACCCCGACAGGTGGAGTAACGCTAAATTCGACATGGCTAGCTCGAATTAGGCTTGGTGTGGATGCTAATCGAACTTAGTAGCTCCGGGAGCTATCCCACACTGCACCACTCTGTTGACGCTCTGGACAGCAGTCCGAGCTTGGATTCTCTGGCCAGCCACACAGGAAATGACCCGGGAAAATTTGAATTCATTTTCCTGTCTGGGCACTTTGAATCTGATGTCCTGGTTGGACATCGGGGCGAGCTCCGCAGCACCTGCAACGATGCAGAGCTCTCCAGCAGAGGAGTCCGGGCAATCCCAGAATAGAAAGAGGTCCCCAGCATGGACTGACCGGGAAGTCATGGATCTGATCGCTGTGTGGGGCGAGGAGTCTGTGCTCTCGGAGCTGCGCTCCAGCAAGCGGAATGCAAAGACCTTCGAGAAGGTCTCGAAAGCCATGAAAGACAAAGGATACAGCCGGGATGCGATGCAGTGCCGCGTGAAAGTCAAGGACCTAAGACAAGGGTATCAAAAAGTCAGAGCGGCAAACGGACGCTCCGGAGCCAAGCCCCAGACATGCCGCTTCTACGAGGCACTGCATGCCATTCTAGGTGGGTCTGCCACCACTGCCCCACCAGTGATGGTGGACTCCGAGGACAGAATAGTGTACCGGGACAGTTCCTCCTCGATGTTCGCCGATGGGGAAGATGAGGAATGGTCTTTGGAGGACGGCGCAGGCGACAGCGAACCCACTCCCGCTTTCCCTGACAGCCAGGATCTCTTCATCACCCTCACAGAGATCCCCTACCAACCCTCCCCTGCCATTAACCCGGACTCAGAATCAGGGGAAGGATCAGGCGGTAAGTGCTATAAACATGGAAACATTTATTTTTTAAAAAACAGGTATAGAAAAAATAGAAATAGTATATAAAAATTTTTCAATGTAAAACTATATGAAAAGTAGGTCCACACATATAGGGATTGAACAATAATCCTCTTGGGACAGTTCAACAAAGCTCTCAAAGAGGTGCTCGAAAAGCCTCCGCAGGAGGTTCCTGGGGAGAGGTGCCTTATTGGGTGCTCCGTGGAAGCACACTCTTCCGCGCCAGGCCATCCTAATGTAAAGGGGAATCATCGCCTCCACAAGCATGGCAGCATATGGTCCTCGTCTGTGCAGGGCTTCTCTTAGCATCTGCTCTCTCTGACTCCGAGTGACACGCCTCAGGTTAATGTCGTTCTGGAAGTGCTGCATCTAATTAGGGCAATTAGTGTACTGTTACTATTGTGAATGGTAGACTTTTACTTTGCATAAGAATGACCCTCGCTTAACAGCCACGTGTTGGAGGCCACAGAGGAAAAGCATACAGTGATCTTTCCCGTGCACTGCCGGGAGGGGCTGGAAAAGGCTCAGACTTTATGCTTTCCAGATTGCCTTTAGCGGGAGGGCACAGCTATCCATTAACTGTTAAGCAGACTCTACTGTAAGGCTTACCAGGACTGGCTGCTAGACGGATTCAGCTGTCCCTCCCCGCTTGGCGTCTCTCCTGTGCAAGACCGCAACCACTGAAAGCGTATTCCGAAATCTCGAACTTGTCCTGAGATCTCATGAGACTAGGTGCCCTGTATGGTCTTGTTCACAGAAACTGACTAGACTGTGTTCACTGTTCGCAAACATGTATCTGTTCAAGGAAATCACTTACTTTTTCCCATCACACAGCTTCGGCTCTTTCCCGGACTGCCCCGTCATCCACCTCGCAGAGGCTGGCTAACATTAGGCGGCGAAAGAAAAAGACTAGGGACGAGATGTTCGCGGAACTGATGGCCTGCTCCACAGCCGAGGCGGCAGAGCAGAGACAGTGGAGGGAGACCCTACGTCAGCAGCATCGCACACACATCGAACGGGAGGATAGGTGGCGGCAGGAAGACCAGCAGGCGACTCAAACGCTGCTTGGGCTAATGAGGGAGCAAACGGACATGCTCCGGCGCCTTGTAGATGTTCTGCAGGACCGCAGGCAGGAGGAGAGAGCCCCCCTGCACTGTATCTGCAACCGCCCTCCAACGCCAAGAAGTCCTGTCCCCCCCTCACCCAAAATTACAAGAAGGAGGGGCGGTAGGGGCCGTGAGAACTGTCACTGTACCACAGCAGAGCGCTAATGTACCAGACACCTCTCACGCTATAAATTTGTAGAAGCGCTTCCCTTACAGGATCACCCAGTCCCAAATCCAAGTTTCATCCCCCCACTGTGTAGTAGATTATTAAAAGCGGTTTGCTGTTATTCACTGTTTCCTTCACGTTTTTCGTGTAAGAAGACTTTGTGTGTAGGGGGGGGAGGGGATTTTTAATTGCACTGGATAGCCTACATTACCAGGGTACAGACTTGGGGGCAGGGTCAACTGCAGGGCACACACAGACTGCAGTCACTAGGCACCAGGGTCAGTCTGTGTGGTGTATGCTGCCCCGGGTCATTCGGTGATGTGTACGCTTGTCCAGGGTCCTAGCGTCTGCCATCCCCGAATGTTAAGGCAGGCTGCCCTTACCATGCACTTCCACCATAGCCACGAGCCTCTCCGCTGCCCTGAGCCCCAACAAGAGCCCTCATCCACGGACAGATACTCACCCTTCCCCCACACCCCTCACACCTTCCTACGCCCAAACCCACAGCCCACAGCCGTCATCCAAACCCCTATCCAAAGACGGCACCCCTCGCCCCTTCCTGCAAACCCACCCCTTCCTGCAAACCCACCCCTTCATGCACAACCACCTGCAACCATCCCCCACCCCAGAGACCTATGTAGGAGCAGGAGGCTGTCATTCCTCTATTGTACAAGCGGTCTGTACATCAGTGCACACCGTACCCAGCACAGTATGCGTCCATGTTTCAACCCCTGAACAGAAATGCAAAGTAAAAGACAGATTTATTAACAATTACTGTTCCATTTAATTTGTTTTAAAACATGTTTTGGAAGTGGGGGAAACTTGGAGAACGGGGTATGTAACCACAGATCTCACTCAACACATAGAGACACAGGCCCAGGATCAGCTTCTCTTAAAATGAAGTGGACAGTCACAGGTTACCCTGCTCTGCGAGGAAACTAGCTTTCAAAGCCTCCCGGATGCACAGCGCTTCCCGCTGGGATATTCTCTCGGCACGGGTGTCTGGCTGATCGTAAACAGCAGCCAGGCGATTTGCCTCAACCTCCCATCCGGCCAAAAAGGTTTCGCCCTTGCTCTCACAGAGATTGTGGAGCACACAGCAAGCAGAATAACTACGGGGATATTCTTTTCGCTGATGTCCGAGCGAGTCAGTAAGCTCCGCCATCTCCCCTTGAGACGTCCGAAAGCACACTCCACCATCATTCTGCACTTGCTCAGACGGTAGTTGAAGAGTTCCTTCTCTCTGTCCAAGGCGCCTGTATAGGGCTTCATGAGCCAGGGCATTAGCGGGTAGGCCGGGTCCCTGAGGATCACTGTAGGCATCTGCACATCCCCAACCGTTATTTTGTGGTCCAGGAAGAAAGTACCTGCCTGGAGGCGTTTGAAGAGACCAGAGTTCCTGAACACACGCGTGTCATAAACCTTGCCCGCCCACCCGACGAAGATGTTGGTAAAACGTCCCCTATGGTCCACCAGTGCTTGCAGCACCATTGAAAAGTAGCCCTTTCGGTTAATGTACTCGCTGGCCTGGTGGGCTGGTGCCAGGATAGGGATGTGAGTCCCATCTATAGCCCCACCGCAGTTTGGGAATCCCATCGCGGCGAAGCCATCTATGACGACCTGGACGTTTCTGAGAGTCACTACCTTTGAGAGCAGTTGCTCAACGATTGCGTGGGCTACTTGAATCACAGCAACCCCCACGGTAGATTTGCCCACGCCAAAGTGGTTCGCTACTGACCGGTAGCTGTCTGGCGTGGCAAGTTTCCAGAGGGCTATGGCCACTCGCTTCTGCACACTCAGGGCTGCTCGCATCCGTGTGTCCTGGCGCTTCAGGGCAGGGGACAGCAAGTCACACAGTTCAAGGAAAATGCCCTTACGCATCCTGAAGTTTCGCAGCCACTCTGTTTCATCCCAGACCTGCAGCACTATGCGGTCCCACCAGTCCGTGCTTGTTTCCCGGGCCCAGAATCGCCGTTCCACACCATGAACTTGACCCATTGCCACCATGATCTCCACGGCGCGGCATACCCTGCTTTGTGAGAGGCCTGCGCCACTCTCCTCACCGCGCTGCCAGAGCCTCCTCGTCCGATTTCTCAGCATCTGACTGTGGAACAGGTGGACGATAAGGTGCGAGGAGTTGACAACGGCCATAAGTGCAGCGATGATCGCAGCGGGCTCCATGCTCTCAGTGCTGTGGCGTCCGCACTGTAACCGACCAGAGAAGGGCGCGATCAGATTTCCCGCCGGCGCTTTCAGGGAGGGAGGGCGTGATTGACGGTTCAATGACGACAGTATCCCAAAACCGCCCTCGACACATTTTTTCCCCCAGCAGGCATTGCGAGCTCTACCCAGCATTCCAATGGGCAGCGGGGACTGCGGGAACTGTGGGATAGCTTCCCACAGTGCACCGCTTCGAAAGTCGACGCCGGCCCCGTTAATGTGGACTCAGAATTTCGAATTAGTGTATTTAGTGTGGATACACAAATTCGACTTCATAAGGTCGAATCCACAAATTCGACTTAAGTAGATTCGAAATAGTCTTGTAGTGTAGACAAGGCCTAAGGGGGGATATGATAGAGGTATATAAAATCATGAGTGATGTTGAGAAAGTGGATAAGGAAAAGTTATTTACTTATTCCCATAATACAAGAACTAGGGGTTACCAAATGAAATTAATAGGCAGCAGGTTTAAAACAAATAAAAGGAAGTTCTTCTTCACGCAGCGCACAGTCAACTTGTGGAACTCCTTACCTGAGGAGGTTGTGAAGGCTAGGACTATAACAATGTTTAAAAGGGGACTGGATAAATTCATGGTGGCTAAGTCCATAAATGGCTATTAGCCAGGATGGGTAAGAATGGTGTCCCTAGCCTCTGTTCGTCAGAGGATGGAGATGGATGGCAGGAGAGAGATCACTTGATCATTGCCTGTTAGGTTCACTCCCTCTGGGGCACCTGGCATTGGCCAATGTCGGTAGACAGATACTGGACTAGATGGACCTTTGGTCTGACCCGGTACGGCCTTTCTTATGTTCTTATAAGATGCTGACTAAAATCTTCTCTCTTCCTCATTCGGAGGATGGATTTGAATCCATAGCTCCTACCACCCAGCTGAGTCCTTCAATTCCCAGCCTGGAGAGTCATTCTCACTCACTTTCTGTATGTCCCAATTAATATTTAAATAGTTATACAAAATGGAATAGTCTCCATCTGAGAGCAGCCCAGCCCAGAATGGCCTGTGCCGTGGGGTTCAGGATGCTCATGCTGAGTTGAAGACCCTGCTCCAAAGAAGGATTGCAAATGTGGATTTCCCACATCCCAGACAAGTGAATCAACCCTGGGGCAAAGGTTGGGATGAGGAGGCACTTTTAGGAAGCTGCCCTGAATGAAACATTTTCTACAACCCAAAACAGACTTTCCCGATTTACTGGTAAATTCCAAATGTGTTTAGAACCAATCCGAATCCCTGCTCTTAGTTTTCAGGTTGCTGCCGGCCTGAAACATCAATTCATCGCCCAGCTCGACCCACAAGTGACCCTCCAAAAACACACAGACACAGCCACATCGCAGATGTCTATAAACCCACCGCTGACACCTTCAAAATACACCTATCGGAAATGGATGAAACCCCCAGACACTGATCCCGGAGCAACCCCTCAGCTTCGGGACTTGTCCTTTAGCCTCAGAGAGGAGGGGAGCAGGGTCACCTCCTCGGAAGGCAACGTGGGGTGTGTGTGTGGAGGGACTCTGCTGTACAGCTTCCCCATGTCTCCGTCACTTGGAGTCCCAACATATCCCATGTGATATGAAGGATCTCCTGCGACAACCGCCCCTCCCTGTCAGTGGATCCCTGCCCCATGATGGGGGCAGCTGGGAAAGTCGGGGGCTTTCATTTTGCTTTTGCATGTGGAGGAGAACCCTGGGTGCCCAGAGAAAAAAGGGGAGTTCCCCTGGCCCTCACACTCCCCGGCCCTGTTTCTATCCTGCTCCTCTCCCCTCCTCCATCCTGTTTCCATCCCCTGTTCTCCTCCCCCATCTCCACCCCCGTCCGTCTCCTCCCCCTTCCCCATTTCTACCCTCCCTTCCCTCTGCCAACCCCCTGTCCCCTCTCTCCATCCCACTGGCCCCCTCTTATCTGAGGGCATTTCCTGACCCCATCCCCAGCCTATTGAGGTCTTCCCTCAGCTGACATTTGGTCTCCCCTCCTGCTCCCATCGCCCTCCTCAGGTGGCAGTTGGGCTCCCCCCGGTGACAGTTGGCCATTAACCCTTTGAAGGGCCTGTCACTGACTCTGCTCGCAGGCCCCTCCCGCCATGGGCGTTTCCCAAGTCGTTGCAGGTGGCTCTGGCCCATCCGCCGAGCTCACCATACCCAGGGCTGGAGGGTTCAGCCCATCCCAGCAGGGCCCCGCCAGGCTACAGCAAGTCTCCAGCCCACAGAGCAAAGGGCCACGTAGCCCCTGACTGTTTGCTCCCCTAGTGATGTCACCGCACCCTGAAATGCAAACACGGGGGTTACGCTGGCATTGCTCAGCCGAGGCCAGACGTTTGAGTGAGCGTGGGAAAGAGACGGGCTCTGCCTGCTGAGGTGCCAGCGCTGGAGAGGCACCAGGCAAAATTCTCACTTTTGTGAGCCTGCCTGGAGTCCAGCTGGTCCAAGGACTGTGGGGCCCCAGTTTGTTGGGTGTGTCTGGTTTTAATTAGCCAGACAAGGTGGGTGAGGTCAAACCTTCCACAGGACCAACTTTCCAGCTATCCTCTGCTAGACTCTGCTATCCTGGGACCAACACCGCTACAACAATTTTTATTTTTGTGGTAAGACACACTGGGGTAGCGAGGACCTCAAGAGGAAAGAGCCAGTGTCCACCACTGCCAAAGGAAAGGCTGGCTATCAGCAGGATTCAAATCCACCAATGACAAATCAGTCACCTCTTTACCCAGTGGAGTGTTGTTCACATGAGGTATTATTTTATCAAATGGGATCACGCACCCAAGTGAATGTAGACAGGGAAACATAAGCTGGCCTGAAGGCATTCCAAGCCCATAGTCATATCATGCAGGATGGCTGAGTCGTTAAGGCCCTAGACTACTAATCTATTGTGCACTGCTATCCCCTTTGCTTGTGAGCCGTCACTTCTTCATTTTGTGGAGGCAACCGCTTGGTTGGTCTTTCACACCTCTTCACCCAGCTAAGCCGTATGGTCACCAAAAGAAGAGTAAAAGCTACACATAAATTGGATGAAGCAGAACTTCCGACACCAGGTAGGACTCAAACCTTGCATACAATAATGAGACTCAAGCATGAAGCCTCTACACCACTGGTCTAATTACAAGTGTCCCCTGCTATGTCTGCTCTAATCTGGCTTGGGTGCCTAGCCTTGGCTAACCAAGGGACAGCTGGTGGTAAAGGGGCCATTTGGCTGATAAAATGACTGGTTAAGGTGCTGGATGGCCAATGTGTTTTGCTCTGCATGCCTGGGTTCAAGGGGTACCAAGAGCATCACAAATTGAATGTGAGTCAACAATTTGATGCGGTCACAGAAAAGACTAGTGTCATTCCGGGAAGTATTAAAGAAATGTTGTATGTGAGATATGGGATGTCATTGTCCCGTTCTTCTGGGAACTGGTGAGGTGTGAGCCAGAGTACTGTATGCAATTCTGGGTATCACACTTTAGGAAAGATGTGGCCAAATTAGAGAGAATCCAGAGGAGAGAAACAAAAATGATCAAAGGTTTAGAGAATCTGATCTAGGAGGAAAGGCTAAAAACACTGTGCATGTTTAGTCCTGAGAAAAGAAGACTGAGGGGACACATGATACCAGTGTAGTGATGATATAAAGAGGACAGTGATCAATTGCTTTCAGTGCCCACTGCAGATAGTACAAGATGTAATTGGCTAAATCTGCCGCAAGGGAGGTTTAGGTTCGATAGTACGAAAAACTTTATAATGATACGGGAAGTTAAGCTCTGGAATAGGCTTCCAAGGCAGGTTGTGGAATCCCCATTGTCGGAGGTTATTAAGAACAGGTGGGACAACCCCCCTGTCAGGGATGGTCTAGGTTCACTTGATCCTGCCTCCGTGCAGAGGGATCGATTTGATGACATCTTGAGGTCCCTTCCAGCCTGACATGTCTATGATTGTGCTATTACCAACTGCTGTTTGTGTTGCTTAGTGCTGCTGGTGCTGCAGAACTGGTAATGCTGCTGGTGTTGTCCTCAGAGCTCCAACATCAGCAGCACTAGCAGATGGTGCAGCGTGTTGATTCATCAGACTTCAATGTTACTTTTAAGAACGAGCATAGGCTCAGTTCAGTGGCAAAGATGCTTGGCCAGGTTTATTATCGACAAAACACGGTCATAATAGCTATATAAGAACTACAGATCCACTAACACATGTATGCCTGCGATAAGGTACCAGTTCAATCATCACACCAGAGTGCTGTGTCTAGACTAGTACAAAGATGCCTCTCCTATGACTTCTCCTTTTATACACTGATAAAAAGAAGTCCCGTATTCCACTTTAGATCTTGTCAATTACTACCCTTATCACCACTGTTTCTCCTTGTTACTGCTAGTTCAAACATCCTTATCCATTATCTTTTCATCCCACCCTTTATCTTTAGGGATGGTAGGTGTGTTCCTGTACCACCTCTTAAGCCTGTAATTATGGAGTTACTTTAAAACTTTGTGTCTCTCTGTACCGTCCACTCAGGTCAGGAGTGTGATTACTTGGTTAGGCAATACCCCGTGTGTTACTATTCTGCCAAGACCAGGCCTACTTTGGTTCCCAGCCTTTGGTTCCTACTTGGTAGTTATGCCTTGGGCTCCAGCATGGATGGGCCAAAATGGAGGCTCGAGGAAGTTAAGCCACCCCTAACATCCACTAATGCTCTCTGCCAAAGCCTTGGGGCCAGGCCATGGTGGGGCTCAGAGCTCCTCCAAGTAGCCATGGCTTGAAGCACCTCTGGCCAGCCAGGCTGGCTGTGGCAGCTTACACAGGCCAGCTTGGGAAGCTCAGGTGGGCGGGCCAGCTGGGGCTCAGGGCAGCTTGGGCTGGCGGGCTGGCATAGCTTGGGCAGTAGGGCAGCTCGCATGGGTGGATGGGGCAGGACTCATAGAATATCAGGGTTGGAATGGACCTCAGGAGGTCATCGGGTCCAACCCCTACTCAAAGCAGGATTAATCCCTAGACAGATTTTTGCCCTGCAGGTGCTGAGGAGCCAGAGAGACTGGGCTGGGGTGACAAGCTGGAGTCCAAACTTGATGCCTGAATTCTGGTGAAAAGCCTCGTTGGTGCCCAGAAGTCAGGTGGCTAAGGCCACCGGCCGAGGTTCCTCTGGCTGTGGTGGGGGACTCGGTGCTCCTCTTGCCTCAGTGGGTGACAGTGGGATGCGGGTGGGCAGAAGAGATTAGGTAGGGGCCTAGGCTCCCTGAATGGGGTGGTTCAAGTGCTGCCCATGTCCTCCAGCAAGACCTGAACCCACACGCCTACATTTGTCACACAGGCCTTCAAGTTAATTTGCATTAACCTCAAGGAGATCACAGGGGAGTCCTGTAGGCATAAGGGCAGAACAGAGCATTGGCAGATTCCACCTGTGATCCTTGAGGGCATAACCATGGTGCACGCTGGGGTGGGGAGGAAAATGGATTTTTTTCCCTGTGCAAAATTTACGCTAAATTCCCTTGAAATTTTCAACAATAATTTTTTTACTTTTCATCAAAAAACAGATAATCTGAACACCGGCAGGCAATGGGGAATGTTAGGTTTTGGCCATCTAAAAAATATTTTGGGCTTTTGGTATTCCAGTGTAGCGCCCCTCTCCACCTGGTTACCTCCTTTAATGCCAATCCGCGTACAGGTTTTGATGGACAGGTCTGGGTTCTTTTGGATCTCGCCACCCACTCAGCAGGGTGTTTCTTCTTTCTTTTTTTCCTATGAATTTATTTGGCGGTGCCTCCACTGCCCACGCTTCTTCCTGGCAGGGTCACCAGGGCAGCTTGGGCAGAAAATTCTAATCACAAGGTAACCCCCACTTACTTGCCAGATAGTTGGAGACTGCCAAAAAATAACACAAAAACATACAATATATTCAACACAATAATTATGTTAAACAGGAGACAAATACAACATAACAGGGTGAAACACGATTTTTAGGGTCACCGGTGCCCACACTGAAAATATCAATGACTTGATGTAGCAAATGTAAGATTAGTGTCCCATTGGTACGTGGCCCTTGATGACCAATAACTACAAAATTCTCTGCAGTGGTTTAGCCGTGTGGCTGACTGGGTTCAGTACAGCCCAAAGGACTCACAAGTGGGAGGAGGTGGTAAATCCCTCCACAGGTGTAATATGCAGCAGGTTATAAAATCCCCAAACCCTCACTCCCTGGCTTGAGGACACAGTTCAGGGAGTAGAGGGTCCCCAAAACAAATTCCCTGACTAACTAACTAAAAGATGGTGCACTCACAAACTCCATGAATGATCCTCAGGTTTGAAGATGATGCTGGATTCCTCAGTCACTGCAGAGGGGCTGAGGTCTGCTGGCAGGGATCCGCCTCAGGCAGGAATCAGGCTGTGTCGGTCCCAGGATTTCCCCTCACCACAAAGGGATGCAGGGCTCAAGGTGCAGGTTACACAACTACACTAAGGGTATGTCTACACTACAAGAGTAGTTCGATTCAACTTAAGTCAAATTTGTGGAATCGACCTTACAAAGTCAAATTTGTGTATCCACACTAAGGACACTAATTCGACTTTGTGAGTCCACAGTAACAGGGCAATCATCGACTTTGGAAGCGGTGCACTGTGGGAA